>NC_072407.2:127613571-128948214 GCF_028858775.2 Pan troglodytes | reverse complement strand
CATTGTAGCAGCCTGAACAGACTAAGACTGTCAGATTCATCTTTTAATAATGATCAAACTCATCCTTTTTAAAATAATAAACTCTTAATCCTCCAAAAAAGAGGTCCTTTTTCACTATTATCCAGTTGAACTGTCTTTTTTGACCCAAAACTACCATATTAAGGCTGTTGAGTATTCTAAGGATGAATGGTCTAAGGATAAATCAGATATCTGACAACCGTATACTATGAAGTATTATTTCCATCCATATTAAAGCCCTTATCGCATGTGGAAATATTACGAATGAAAGGATATGATATCTGAGTTTGCTTCAGAATAATCCAGTGAGACAGAAGGAAGCAGGGAAGATAGATAGAACAGTATTTGCCATAGCTTGGTTATTGTTGGGGTCAAGTGATGGCCCATGGTGGTTCTAATAACATTGATTCTCAAATGTAATATGCATCAGAATTATCTAGGAGTTTTGTTAGAAAACAGGTATCTGGGCCCCACCTCAGAGGTTTTGATTCAGGAGGTCCCAGGGTGGTGCCTAAAAATTTGCAATTCTCAGGGGATGTGATGCTGTTGGCCCAGGGACCCCTTGTTGGGAACCACTGTATTATTCTATATCCTCTATTTTTATACGATAAAAAAAACCAATTTTGTTGTGCCAGTAAGAGCTAGCACAACAAAACAAAATGAAGGAGGAGTCTCTGCCTCTGCCTGCTCCCAATCTCAGGCAGACAGCAGCTGAAGAAGACAAAGAAGAGACGCAGACCTCAGAAAAACACTGAACCATCAACTCAATTCAAATTGGACTGAGTGTGGAAAAAATCAATGTTGGCTTTCCTCATTTACTTTGAACCTATGTCTGCATAATTGTTATACAGTATGATAGCTTCTCAGCTGATTTGGGATTGTGCCATTAAGAAATATGAATAAGCCGGGTTTCTTGTTTGTTTGTTGTTGTTGTTTTAATGCAAGAGCTAGAGTTAGGCTCTTGTATAAATCTTGTGATTTATACACACGGATGGCACCACTACCCACATTTACCTGAACGTGGGTCGGGTTCAAAATGTATAGTCAGGAATCTTTCTCTCCAGTCCTTCAGCTGCGTATCCAGAAGATGGATATGAAATTTCCTAGATCTAGTTTGATCTAAAGGCATCAGCTGATGAAGAAAGAAAAGTTCAAGCTTGGGATTGGATGCTCACAGGAAGGACATCAGGAGTTTTTGCTGAATTTTTCTTTATTTAAACACCATTAGCAAGCAATTACTATACGCCAGGCATTGGGCCATATATACTCTAAAACAGGCAAAAATAAATTCTGAAAGGTGGTCCTTGGCCTTAAAAATCTCATCTCTAGTTTGGAAGGTAAACATGTAAATAAATAGTTAGCATATTGACAGTTCTATAATAAGAGTTTATAAGAATACTGTGGAAACCTAGATGAATAGGCAATTCGTTTTTGACTGAGGAGAGGAAGGGGTGAAGTGAAGTTCTCATGGATGACATTCCAGCTGATTCTCGAGCAATTAGTACCTATTTACTAGGCAAAAAGACACAGGAAAGGAGAAAGACACACCAGGATGAGGAAACAAGTATAAGAAAGGTATGGAAAAGTAACAGTGTCTGCTGTCTCTAATCAATAAAGAGGAATTTGGCAAGGCTGAGGTTCAGGCTATGAAGGAGGGAACTGGCAGTAGGACAGGAACGCTATGTTGCTTTGACACTCCCTATATATCATGATAACAAGTTTATGCTCTATCTTGGTGACTACTATGAACTGAATTGTATCCTCCTAAAAGTCATAGGTTAAAGCCCTAACCTCCAATGTGACTGTATTTGGAGCTAGGGCTTTTAGGAGGCGATTAAGGTTAAATGTGGTCATATGGGGGGGGGGGGGGTCCTAATCCAATAGGACTGGTCTCCTTATGAGAAGAGGAGGACAGACAGATGTCTCACATTTGAGGACAGGCCATGTGAGGACACAGCGAGAAAGCAGCCATCCACAAGCCAGGAAGAGAACCCTCACTAAAACCTGGCCATGCTGGCATCCTGATCTTAGACTCCCAGCCTCCAGAACTGTGAGAACATGAATTTCTGTTATTTAAGCCATCCACCTATGATATGTTGTTATGGCAGTATGAGCAGATCAGGGCAGAAACCATCCACATTTTTAAGCAAGGGGATGATATTACAGAACTGCATTTGGAATGCACTTATGTGGTAGAACAGTAGGTTAGGCAGTGGAGAGGGTCTTTGTTAGTCTGCAGACTAGGCAGTGAGTTGAGGATGCTGTAAGTTCAGGTAGAGATGATGAAAATCTGGTCTAGGGCTGAGTAATTTGGAATATTTGGGTAGGAGGCACATTGATTGCTAGCATGGTAATAGAAAAGTTTTTGGGTGTGTATGTAAAGTTTTGTGTATATATGAACTTATATAACTTTGCATGTTACATATATTACTTAAATCTAATACGCTAATATATATAATTTTATTATATAAAGATGGGAAGGAAAAAGGAATACTGTATGTAATAAAGAAAAAGAAAAGTAAAACTTGTCATCTAAGAAGAAAGCCTAAAGGAACTTTGAGTGAGATCTTTCACTCCCTTGGCTGCTATAAAAGTTTACTAATTTATAACATAGGTAGGGGGTATGGGGGATGGTTCAGGGGAGGGGCATGAAAAAGAAGAATGGAGGAAAAGAATAAATGCAGTATAATTTCTAAGACTTTGAATATCACAAATGAGTCATGTAACTGGAATTTCACTTTGTCTTCCAATAATTTCCACATAATTAGCCTATTCATATCCACAAAAAGAGCACATGGCATATTCCAAAATGACACACAACCTGTTTCAAACCCTGAAGAATGAAGCTGAAGCTTGCCTTTGGTGCCATCCCCAGAGCTTGTTGGAAGGTCCTGGCCTACGCACCCAGCCAGCAATGACACAAGGCATGGAGCACTGCCATCTCCTTTCATAATATTTCTTATATCTTTTCTTCCCTGTAAATTACACACTCTTCAGGTATTTGCTGAGATAGAGAATGCAGCTCCCATGTGAATTGAGTACCCAGTGCCCTGCATGCATGAGCGTGTCAAGGCTAAACAGGTCTATTGTTCTTAAACAGTGCTGCCGGAGAATTGTATCCTTGTGCAGAATGATGCTGAAGAGATAAAAATATCTTTCATTTCTTTAGTGCCATGCCTCTTAAAGTGTGTTTCCACATTTTGCAAACTATATATAGGCTAAATTCATTACCCATCCTCATAAAATACAGCCAGAGCAGTGGCAGGCACATGCCAGATGTTTGACAATGGTTTAACAACAGAGGGAAGAATAAGTTAAATTGGATTCAGAAAACAGGAAATAGAATGTGGGGCACTAGGTAAAACTTTACCATTCATTCAGCAGTACGTAGTGAGAGCCTACTGCCTACCTGGGTAAGAGCTGTGGAGACGGCTGTGAACTAGAGGGGCGCTGTCCCCACCTTCATGGGGCTGCCAGGGTATCAGAGAAAATACAGGATTAAACAATTTTTACTGTAAAGTGTGATTCACATTAAGACAGAAGACGTACAAGGCATCCTTGTCCTCGCTCCCTTTAAAGGAAGTCTTTTCCAGTTAGCCACTCCGGCATCACCACTCCCTTACTTTAATAAAATGTTTGCATTTTGCATCCAACATGGTTGTAGATGTATGTTGAAGGAAGTCTGTCCTGGAACCCAGAACCAAGGCTGGATGTGGGGTCTGGTTCTGGGGAAAACAAGGAGATAAGGGAAAGACAATGAGTTCAGTAAGTTGGGGAAAGACTGAGGGTGCTCAGACTGAGTAGAATGAACACAAAGCAGTTTGAGGAAAGGTCAGAACCAATGACAGTGGAGAGGCCCACACAGATCTCAGGGTTGTCACTTGCTCACTTGTTTTTTTGGGGATGGAGACCCACCACTCGAAATAATCTGCCCTAACACTGATGGCATTAAAGAGCATTTCCATTTGTCTCCATGATGAAAGGTGTGGCCTCTGGAACAGAAGACAATGTGATTTTAGGATTCTGAAGAATCCTGGAGATCCACTGGCTCAAACACATCATTTAATAGATGAAGAAAGGTGTGCCCAGGTTCATTAAGGGGCCACATTGGTTAGCAGTGGCCAGGCCAGCGCCACATCAAAAGGCTCACCAGACTCCCTCCATGAGGCCTGATCCTCAATGAATCAGGGGAGCAGACAACCTGCCCTTCAGGGGATGCTTCTGAAAGTTGAATATCTGGTTCTCTGAGCCCTTTCCCTCTACAATGGAAAGACCAACTGCAGGGAGCAGGGGTTAAGGTCTCGTAATCCACCTACACAGAAGTAAGCAAGAAATCTGGTTCAGATAAATGAAAAAGAAATAGGCTAGAAGACTGTGACTGCCCAGGTCATAAAGGCTGCCACCCAGCGAGGACCTCTGACGACCATCTGGTCTCTGGAAGTGTACGTAGCTTGGAGTCCTTATTAACTTACCTACGACTGGAGAGTCAGGTTACCCTGAACTCCCAGTAGGAGGCTGTTCAAAATGTGTTAAATCCCTGGACAAAAGAGGTTTAACCAGTACTGGCAGGATATATGAAAAACAAAAAGGGAATGCGGTTTCTAATGTATCTCTGCAACAAATACTGTGAAGAGGCATTAAGCAGGCAATTCTCTGTACATGATGACTGCCCATCTCTTAAAAGAGCCGCTCCCTCTTCTTGGTGATAATGGTGTCTCATGAACACAGAATAGCTGTGACTGTGAGCCCGGCCAGCATGGCAGTGGGGGAGATGGAGAAGGATAGGACAGTGGGGACACTGGGCCCAGGTGGGGGCCCTGGACTGTTGCCTCATCCTGCAGCTTTCCTGCAGGGCCCCAAGCAAGCTAACCTAGAAGGATGCATCTCTAATGAAAAGGAAGGGCCCAGACAGATGCCATCCAGGGCAATTTCTCTTATTAAAATGTCAGTGAGATGTTTTATAATATTTTCCCACATACAGACCTGTATATACCTCTTTCCAACTAGAGGACAAACTTTCCAGGAACAGGAATTCTCATAGTCATTCCACATGTCTTTAAGTATCCAAAACAGGCCTTTGAACAAAGCGAGGGAATAACACATGTTAGACATTGGGCTGACAGCCACGAGGAAGGTCAGGAGAAAGTGGCGGTGAGCTGAGGTCTGCAGTGTGCCCAAAAGCCAGCCTGCTCCGAGCACTCGACAGCCGTACCCCTCACTCCTGCACCGGGACCCAGAACCTTGCGCATCACTCTCTTCGTCCCAGAACTCAGAAAACCCTGGGGGCAACAGGCAGCAAGGCTTGGAAGAGCAGGAGAGCAGGGCTTGGACGCTTTCCGGGGGAGCCTTGCCCTCCTGTCACTTCTTGGCCAGCCAGCAGCAGAACCTGGGGCCGGCCGGCATCCTCTGTAGGCTCCCGCCTCCGCGCGGGTCTGGGCCATCCAGCTCCGGCTCGCCCCGCTGGCGGAGGTGGGGGGCGGGGCCAGGGGCTCACAGGACCCAGCACTTGGCACCCGAGGCTTGGGGAGGGGGCTGGGGACTGATGGATTCGGCCTCCGGACTCCACGCCTGGCGAAGAAACGCTGGAGAGGATGCCACCTGCTGGCATCCCACCGGCTTGCACGGTGGGCACAAGAGACCTGGAGCCAGCCTGGATGTGCAGAAAACCAGAATTCGGGCGGTTTTCCAAGTTGCTGGCTTTCGGCTGTCTCTGTAGGGCTGCTGCCTCCACCGACTGTCCAGAGACCCCGTCCCCCGCGCGCCGCCCCCCGGACGCGAAGGCTTCCAGCAGGGGCGGCGGTCTCTCTCCTCTCCCCTCTTGCAGCGCACTCCGAGGTCTAGGGACTCTCCGCGCTTCTCCATCAGGTGGAGCCGTCGGCTCCTCGCCGCCTCCCTCCTCCTCCCTCCCCCGGAGCGAACCGCGCGCAGGCCGCCTTGCAGCGCCAGGAGGCTAACCGAGCCCCCGGAGGAGGTGAGGCCGCGGGCAGCCGGGCGGAGATGGCGGGGCCGCCGTCGAGGCTGGCGCCAGAGCCCGACCGGCTGTGGGTCCTGCAGGTACTGCTCGCGTTCTCTGCCCCACGTGGTGGCTGCTGAAGATTGCCGTGGGTTTTCCGGCACTCAGGCTTGATACGCCTCCTGGTCCTTTTAGAGGCGGGCAGCTCATCACTTAATCCAAGCTTTTTCTTTCTTTCTTTCTTTCTGCGGGAGACGGGAGGTTACAGGGAGGGAGTAGAGGGGAGTGGAGAGGGGAACAGCCCCAGCTGGCTGGGTGGTGGGGGTGAGGGGGATGCCTGGAGCCAGTAAGGGGGCCATGAGGCCAGTGTTGGGGGCCAATGGGAGAGCGAAACAAGATCCTTCCAACCTGGATCTCCCAGGCCCACCTCTTCTTTCCAAGAGTCAGTGCGAGCGTGGAGTGCAGACGCCTGTACGTGTGCCTGATTATTGCGTATTGCACACTTCACTAGCCTTGTGACCCTGGTTTTGTAATAGTTCCCTCGGGGGCTGAATTAAGCAAATCTGGGCCCTGGGCCATTGAGGAATTAGCACTCAAAATTAAACAACAGCTTAAAGGATAAATCTTTAGTTAAAACATCAAATGTTGCTACCTTTGATAGAGAATCTGCATTCTAGTGTTTGTCTCATTCCCTGCAAGAATGGCACGCAGACACCTGAAATTTCTCCCCAATAACCCCATAGGCTTAATGCAAAGCTACTACTAAGGTGACGGCGCTATACATAGAGTTATTTTCAGTCTTAATGTGTTATTTGGCATATGTTATTTACAATTATTTTTTATCTCCTCTGTGTGTTTCTGATTTGCCTCTTCCATTTATTGCATGATCTGTTACACCAGGCTAATGGACTCAGGCTCAGCTGACACTACTTCAGTAACTTGTTTGTTAATTTAGCTAATGGGCTGCCTCTTTTGTGTCCTTTTAGTTTCTGTTGCTCAACATTTCTGTTTCTCCTCCCAAAGTTTGCTTACAAATTTCCCTTTGTTATGTTTAACAGCCTCTAAGGGATGCAGTTAAATAAACTATTAAGTTAAGAATAGAAAAGTCAACAAAGCAGACACCTACTAATTTGTAGATCTTTGGTGTCAACTACCAGGTGTCAGCTCCTACAAGCACACTTCTATATGCCCCTGCTTCTTTCTTTCTTGTTCACAAATACCAAGGGATAATTTTTTAAAGTTAACATCCGCATGGAAACTTGGAGTTGGAATGTGCCTTGTAGTGAGCAGAGTCCTCAAAAGATGTGCTACTACTGAAAGAGGAAAGGCTAAGAGTTTCCCAAAAGACCTCCCCAAGGTCCAGGGACTGAAGACAGTAGTGATTGATTTTAGAATTCAATGCTAAATGGCACGTCAGCGGAGCGTCTTTCATTTTCCTCTCCTCTCTCTTTACCTCTCCTTCTCACAGTGCATAACGTTGAATATTTTTCTGTGTTGCTTTGTTATGTCCTTAGAGTTTGCATCTTGTGTGTATACTCTGCTTGCACACTAGATTATGAGCTTCTGAAGGCATGGTCTGTGCCTATTATTTTGCTTCCCTCCATGGCCTGCTTATACCAAGCATGCCTAAATGTCTATTAAGTAAATAGACCCAGATAAATTCATGTTGATATCCTGGAGGAAATCGAGTTTGATTTGAGTGTGGAGTGTGAATTTCATGATAGGTAAAAGACTTGAAGATCCTTAGGAGGCAGTTGCCTATGACCTTGGCCTCTCCTTCGCAATTGGACTCACAGCACCTCTTGGAGAAAAGACAGGCTCAGAGTGATGGAGCGCTCATTAGAGGAGAGGCTCTGAATGCAAAGACAGGCTGCTCCCCTGTCCTCGTTAGGAAATGCACAAACCAGGATAATGATAATAAATGGGTGTGTGTCACAAGCCTACTTGCCTTCCCTTTAGTTCCTGCATTTTGTCTTCCAGGAGCAGTGCAAAGCAAACTAAGATCCAAATGTTCAGGTTTTATTACCTACCCCCCCACCACCACAACCACCCACCCACCCACAGGAAACTCTCAGAAATGCAAAGCATGCTTATCTCTCCTCCAACTCCGAGCCTCCCGCTGCACACATTGGCCAAGTCCTTCCGAGGGAAAGATGCGCACCCCCCCTTCCTAGTTCCCTTTCAGCCCAGTTTCCAGTTCCTTTGCAAAGGCAGGGCATGCATGTTTTTGTGCACATGCATGTGGATAGTCATCCTTAACTTCACTGTTAAACAGGACATCATGTGGACAGAAAGTCACAGCTCCACTCCAAGCTCAAGATGCCTTTTGGTCAATAATGGTGACAAAAGCTGAATTTTTCCCTATTTAGGGAAAAGAAAGAACACAGCCGTTTCCCCCACTGTCCGTTTTGCATAGATCTCCTTTTTCCGAGTGTTTCCTCTTTAATTATGACCTGTCTCCCCTCCCTCTCCCCTCCTCAGCTTCAGTGAAAGGAGTCCTTCTGTCACTCGTCACTAGCTCGCTCGCTCACTGTGGGAGGAGCCCGCCTGAGGAAGCCGTGTGTCTGGGATGCCAAGAGCCAGAGAATGGATCTTCTCCGAGTGGGGACATTGCTGACAATCCCGGCTTCCCGAGGCGGCTAAGAACAGGCAGTTTGTGTCGGCTGGCTGCAGATACCCAGAGGCACAAAGAGACCGAAGCCACCCGGAGGGACCCACGGACGGACAGATGGTAGGCGCGAACCCGAGAGGACCGGCGGAGGCTGAGCACCGAGAGCCGCCAAGGAAGAGAAACTAACCACGGCCAAGTTACCCCGCCGGCTTTCCTTCGCTGCGCTAAGGAATGAAACCCTTCCAGCTCGATCTGCTCTTCGTCTGCTTCTTCCTCTTCAGTCAAGGTAGGACCCCTGCGCTGCTGGAGTTGGAAGAAAGTCGGCTGGGTTGTCAGGGCGCGGGAGGCTGTGGGCAGGAATGTGGGCAGGCTTCGGGAACTCGGACTGATGGATGCGTCTCTCGGTGCCGGGCTGAGATGCCCTGGCATTGCCTCTTTGCCTTTGCGAATGCAACAAAATGGTACTGTTTATTTTCCTTTGGAAAGAAGGGGTATGGGAGGGGAGGGGAATGACTTTCTCCTCTCACTTGTCAGTATCCAGCTCAAACTCTCCAATGCAAATGAATTCTTTATGCTTCTGGTATGTTAATTAGGTAGTATCTCTGTGGTTATGCCGCTCTGAACTTCTGGGCACCTCCTCTCCTTCAGACCCAGGCCAGGGAAGGAGACGGCAGGGAGGGAGAGCTTGGTTTAGGTGGATATTTCAGCTTGAATAGGGTCTGACTTGCACAAGTGTATTCAAAAGCGAATGTGTGTGGTTTGCACCGTTGAAAAGGGGGTTGCAATTACAGAATGTATTGTGGGGGGTAATTTGCAGTGGTTGGGAAAAGCTTGTAAAGAGTTTCATTGAACGTCATCAAGTTCCCTAAATTAGGTTGAATTCTGAATCCTACACAGCACTGAATTCAGGGTATAAAATGCAGTTTCGCCCGTGGTGCTGATTGTTTCCTTTCTGCAGCCTAGCAGGGGCAGAGAAGCAGGTGGACTCTCCAGAAAGAACTTTGCCACCTCTAGGCTCCTTGCCACTGGGAGCCCTGGGGCTGGTAGTGGTGCAGAAAGGAGAGGGAAATTCGGGAGAGGGAATGTGAGTGCCTAGTTAGCCAAAGGCATCGAAAGTCACCTGTGGAATTGAGTTTGGAGGGGCAAGTACATGGGTTCCTTCCCACTCTTTTGGAATGCCAATGCACCTCTGCCATCTGAGGCTGCATTTGTGCCAACCAACACAGCTCTTAGAGGTGCAAGACTCTCAGAAAAAATCCACAACAGAGCACGTCCATCTGTTGATTAAATGAAGGGTAAAAGTTTTCGAGAAAGCAAAGCACCGCCATGGGTGGCTGGCTTTGCAAGCAAACAGCATGTCTTCTGTTTCTCCCCTGTCGGGGAGAAGCCAAATATAAGCAACAACCTGGCTTCCTTCTTCTGCTCTTCCACCCGTGCTTGTGGTCACTGCAGACTTTCTCCTTATCTGTGCAGTTCACACTTTGCTTCTGGTCCTCCTGATGAAACCGAAGGGGCTCCTTCTTCATATTTGTATGTGCATACTAATGCCTGTGTATAATGATAATGTATGTACACACACACACGCACTCATGTGTTCATATGGTTGTGTGCTTCTCACCAGGGCTCCCTACAGCAGCAGGAAGATAAATTGCCTTCCCCAGAGTTTCAGGCTGAATGAATAAGAACTCTCTCAGAACACTGGTATAGAGACAGGTTCAGTTATATCACCATTTGGTAAGATTACCCTCTTTCTTGGATGTGTATGTGCTTGCTTATGAGCACACACACACACACACACACACTCCCATTCGTCTTTGCTTCTTACCAGTTCACTCAGGAAGTTTTGATATAGAACCCCTGAGAAGGAGGGAATCTTCCAACCAACCCCCCATAAACACACGAACTCACATTTGCATGGGACCAGTGCATGCTTTAATCAGCCTTTTGTGTATTTAGAAGCTTGATCCGTGATACTTATGTAGATTGGCATAAGAAGGCTATAGGTGTCTAAGTACCTCCCTGGCCGTCTGAATCATTACAGTGTACATCTTCTGTTGTGCTTATTTCTTTCTTGGTCTGGAGCTGTTTCTTGACTGCTTCATGTGAATCTTTAAATATTTACCTATGGAGGTTAAATGCTCTGTTTTATCTACCCCGAGTCCTGAGAGCGCTAGGAAGAAACCATAACATCATGCAGTTCTTAATGCCTTGTGCTCCTGGAGTGTTCTGAGCTTGGCCATCACTGTCCACCCTACCAAATGGTAGATACCTGGTCCAGAGGCTGGAAAACAGGTCTAAGCAAAAATGAGGAGACCCAAGTGGACATGGCTGGTCAGATACCCTGCATCCCTGTACATGGTGTGCTTCTTGAATAGACAGTGTCCGCCTATGGGAATTAAGGGGTCCAGCCATCAAGTGGGAAGGTGTTTTATGGACTTCACTGCAATGTGATATGGTTATCTTTTGCCTTGATCTGTGGAAATTTGTTCATGTGGATGTTGTTTTGAGCACTATGAATTCCCCAGAGGATTCTATTTGACCATCTTCACATATATGCTTAGCTCATTTACTGTGCCCCACCCCTACCCAGTGTCATGCATTCATCAACTTATTGGATAGAATGCATCCATGTCTAACAGGTCCTGGGAGGTCTAGCCCACATGGCTCTAAATGGCTTCCACTGTGATCCCCCGGAATGAGGCCTGAGGTTACACCCACCCCCGGCACCCTCACACAGCCACCTGCTTGACCCCTGCCTCCTGCATGCTGGGATGCCTCTCCCAGGAAATGTGAAGAGACTCAGGGGATGGCCTTTCCCTCAGAGACAACAAATGTCCAGGGTTGTTTTTAGTGCCTTATCTGGCACTCCGATGACATGGCCATCTGCTGTCCAGCACATCTCACCGTGGGAATCTGCATGGCACTTAGGAGTTTCTGGGAACAAGATTCCCAAGCTCCATGCTCCCAGTATCTTGGTCCCCGTGCAGACAGAGTGCTCCAAGCAGTGCTCTCAAGATAAAAATAAACTCTTAAAGTCCGTTCCAGCCATCCTTTTCTTCCTAATTTGTCAAATGTTTGTTTACCTTTACTTTTTCTTATAACCTTTTAGAGAGACAGAGAACAGAAATCAATGTATAATTAATATCAGTAATATGGTGGGTCCCTATTCTTTGAAAGTTTGGGCTTTTTATGTAGATTGAAATCAAGTATTTCTTTATCTTTCTTAAGGTGGCAGTAGTAAGGCTAAATAACATTCCTCCCGATTCCACCCCTGCCAGAGTCCCCAGGCCTGGCTCCCAACAAGGGAATGGAGAGCTGCCAGTGTGTATTGCTTGTGGGCTTCTCCCTTGCTGTGGATGCCTCTTCCCTCAGCTGTCAGGACGGTCATGCTTTGTTCAAAGAGGGATAATGTCACAGCACAATTTGCCTGCTGCTGAGAATAGACATGTTCTGCCCCTGGGTGAAAAAATAATCGATTCTTTTGTCATCCATAAACTTAGAGCTTGCTATATTTTTTCCTGTTTATCATTGCAGTTCACCCACAACTATTTCCTTCTGTGCCCTCCTTAAGCTTCAAGCCCCATCCCATCCAGCCTGCACATGCACAGCTTAGGTAGCTTGGAGGGAATAAGGTCCTAGAGGACTGATGACTCCCTGCCTCCAGGGAGATCTCCGATCTCCACCTCGGAGACAGGGGAGACAGACAGGGGAGCCACAGTGGCAAGAACTTGGCGCCTTCTACTCCAGACACTCGCTCTTAAGAAAGGTGGTCTCTTCCCCACTCTCTGGCATTTTGCTCAGGCATTCCTAGAGCGGCCTGTCCTGCCTTGTGATTCTGTGGTTCTGAAGGTTCTAGTTCTGCTGAACCCAGATCTTTTGGCTTTGCATGCACACTGTACTGTATTGGGGTAAAAGTGAAAACTTGCATTTACCTCTTAATGGCATCCCTGAGCTAAGGATGCATTTGAGGTACCATCTCCCTATTGGGAAGAATCTGAGCAGCCCACTTGCTCTCCTGCCTGGCTGGAAACACCAAAAGGGGCTGTCAGCAGCTGTCAGAGGGCAGAGGGTCATGGTGATCTGAATCTCCTAGGGAATAGAAAGGCATCTAGTAGACAGAAGGGTAAAATAGAGTGAACAGAGGGAGCCAGCCAGGGTGAAGGGAGCCATGGAGATGACAAGAAGCATGGAAAAGGAGGAGCCACTTCAAGAGGCTTGAACTAGCAAGGAGTTCCCTTGGGAGGGGCAGGGTTGGGGAGGCATCGGAAGAGAGCCTGAACACATCAGAGGTGGCCTAAAGAATGGAGGGATCATAGGGGGTACAGGCAGAGAAGGAATCAGCAAACAAAGTGGGGAGTGAACAGCAACTTTGGAAACACTTACACTCACTCAGAAATGTCATAAAGCAAAAGATGAGGGAAGTAATGTGTGTTTCTCCCTCCTACCAGAACCCCAAGTGGGATGACGTCTTGTCTAGAGGAAGAAGAATCAGTTCTTTTGTGCCAGAAGGTCAATGCACAGCTGCCAAGGGTGTGGGACCACTTCTTTAACAAATCTTCGGGTGGGGAAACTGGGGCATGTCTGTTGGAAATGGGGGTGGTTGCGTGTCTGTATCCCAGTAGGGAGTCCTCAGTTGCCAGCCAGACCTATTGAGGATGGAAAAGAAAGTCCCTAGGGGGAGGACGAGTGGGGTGGGGTCAAGGCCTTCACATTGCTCTAAGAGGATACCATGGGGTCCCCCTCTTGGGTGTACAGAGGAGGATTTGGCTTGGAACAGGCAGCGGCAAGCTAGGCATGGTACCAAGGAGCAGCCCTGCCTGGTGTGTGCCTGTGTTGGTGGAAGCCAGGGCCAGCAGGAGATGGGGTGGAGGAGGATATTAGGCCCGAAGATGCAGTTTTTCTTTTTTGTTCAGCCCAGTGGGGGTGACTTAGGCAGCATTATATTGCAGACCCAAAAAAGCACATGAATAATCCAGAGCAAATTGAAGAGATTTCAATAGCAAAATAATAACAATACTAATGATACCTTTGATTTGTGGAGTACTTTTCTTCCAAGGAGATAAAAAGATAAACTGTTTTGGAAACATGGATGACGAAAAGAAAATTGCCCATACTGGAGGAGTGAGGAGGAGGGCCAAAAGCACTGGTTTTATGGTCTTGATATAGACGGGGGATGCTAAGGGGGCTAGAGGGGCATAGGCATTATTTTGCAGCTAAAATCCTTATCCTTGTAAATTGTCGAGATGACCTTAGGTGAAAAACAGTGCAGGCATTTTTTATTGGGGTCCATTAAGAAACAGAGAGGCACTGAACTCGTCCTGTGCCTGGGAAGAGGGGTGTTCTAATTCATCAGTGGAGAAGGTCAGTAAGATCATGAGCATGCTGGAATGCACACTTCAACTCCCCCCACCACAGTGATCTTGACTTTAATGGTGGCACTTGCAGCAGAGTGATTGGAGCTCCAGTCTTGCCTCGAGGCCAGCGGACATCCCAGCACTCTCGGAGCAGGGTCGGTGGGAGCAGCTGCTCTGTGGGGCTAACAGTTCCCTTGGATTTCATATCCCATCACAGCTATTCATAAGGGAGTCAGCAGCAAAGCCAGCCAGTATACTGCACCCAGGTTGTAATCGCTTCATCCTGTATTCCAAGTAGAGTGGGATTTTTATTTCCAGTTAGAGGAATGATGTGAGAATCGACTGCACCGAGACACAGTACTGTTCCATACGTCATTGCATGTCATTTTCTTTTCCCAAGAGAAAGTCAGAATTTACCCAGTTAGAAGTGCATGTCAAGTAAGAACATAGATACCTTATAGATCATCAGAATACTTCTCTCATGGTCGGGGAAGGGATACTATGTCCTGCCATCTGCCAAAGCTTTATTATGAAGCACGGAAGGGCTTCAGTCCTCTCAGAAGGCACACTGTGCCATAGAGCCAAGGGTCACAAGAGGGTGGGGGATCTTCTCCCCCATTGAACCTCCCCCTACTGCACGTTAACTTTCATTCACTCATAGCTTCTAACCCACTGAAGGAGCTAGGACCATTATGCTTTTTAATTCTTTTTCTCCTCTCCCAGTGGTAAAAATGAGTATTCTGGCTGTATACTTCTAGAAGTTGGTAAATGTCAATATTGGATAAGTGTTTCCTTTATATCACTGCAATTTAGCATAAGCTGCTTGGAAACAAATGTCTTCCATAAGCATACAATGTTTCAGTGAGTACACAGTCAACACCACTATGAACATTAAATAAATGTCAGCTATTCCTTGGCATACTTGGTAACAAGTTAAAGCCATGGAAATAGCGGCCAGCATAGGTGAATCTGCTCTGTGTGGAGCTGTTCTGTTGGGGCATGAAGGGTGGAAAGAGGAAGTCATCCTTCTTCTCCTTGGAAATAACTGCAAAGGGGGCAGCCAAACATAGACACCTGCCTGCATCCCCTGGACAGGTTTTTCCTGGCATCTGGAAGCCTTCCCATGCCCTCCTGACCCCCTACTGAACACATACACACACACACACACACACGCACACACCACTTAATGTTAAATCAGTGTGATATCTCCAGAATCAGCCACTTTTCTCAAATGGGAGCTATGCTCTCACCCTACTGTTTGCCTGTCTTCATAGGCAAAGCAAAGTAGATTTATCTGAGGCTGATTTTTTTTTTTTTTTTGATAATTGAAACTAAAACTGCAATGGATGGCCTATGTATGTCAGTATAAGAAAGGATGCGTGCACATCGTGCTGAATTATCTAGATGGTCTGCTCACTTGGCCTGTATTCATTGGATGGTTGTTGCAAGTTCAGATTCTTTTTAACTTACGCCTGGACAACTGGAATCTGAAATCTGAGGCCAAGAGTTGCAGCAATAACAAACAAACATCGCTGTCACTATTCCACATTTTCCCCCAGGGGCTCCACATAGTCTAGTGTCTCAGTGGGTGAAATATGCTGTTCCTTCCTTTGTGATCAAATACCATTTTATGACACTAAGGCTCAGCCCTTGGCCACTCAGCCAGCACTCACTGTGGGCCTCCTATGCAGTAGGCACTGTGCTGGGGCTTTTGATGCAAAGATAATGAAGACCATGTTTCTGCCCCAGAGCTCTTAGTCTGGTTGGGGAGCAGACACTTCGATTAAGGTTACAATATGATGGGTTCAGAGCTGTCAGAGTGTTCTGAAAACAGGTGGATCAGCAAAGGCATCAGAAAAGGTTGCACAGAGGAGATGACATCATGCTTGATATTATAGGATGCTCAAGAGTTCTCTAAACGAAGCATGAAAAGCGATTTCCAGTCTCTTACATACCTTACAGTGTATGCAAATACCAAAGGCAGAAGAGAATGCGATATGTTCAGAAGCCATGGGCAGTATGATGGCTAGAGTGCTGCTGTGTTAGGGAAGTGGGAGAGGAAGCTTGGGAAGGGAAGAGTCAACTTGTGAATGGCCATGGGTGCCATTATACATCTTTTGAGGATGGATTGAGATAATTAAGTAAACACCTGAGAAACATTGCTAGTAGCCTATGGGTTTGTGGTCCTCTCTACATCACGGGTTTAGGGATCAACATGTTATTTTTACTTCTTGGTATTTCTTGTGTTTCACATGGGGCTAAAAATGTAAAATTGAATGGAAATATACTTTTTAATCTTTCTTTCTAGCTGATGGATGAAGTGAGCAAGAGAATAAGTATGGGGGGAACTGACCTTAATGGTTAGTCCACATTCCAGAGAGGAGGCACAGAAGGATGGTGGGTAGATGAATGCCAGAATGATGTGTTAGCTAAAGAATGTGGAAGAGAAGAAAAAAGATCATGGAAACACACAGAGGCAGGACTGCTGGCTGCACGCTGGACTTGAGCAGAAAGAGTGCATTGAGGAATGGGATTTGCCAGTTTGTGGATCCCCTTGGCTAGTCAGAGGCGCAGGCAGCCTAACATTGAAGATGAGTGCTAACCAGAAGGGGAAACAGCACTGGAGTAGGTGAGCACAAAAACCTAGGGACATTTTGCTGATGATGTCTTTCTTGTTCTCAAGAGGGAAGCTAAGTTATACTGGCTTTAGGGAAACCCAGGTTACAAGTGAAACGATTCTACTCAGAAGATGTTGGAAATGTTTTACAAGGCTCTGGCACTGAGTACCCTTTCATTTAAGAGTAGAGAATATCATCAGATCTACCTGTATGTTCCACACTTTGGCCTGTTCTCTTCAGGAACTGGTAGAGGCTAGCAGGACAAGCTCAATGGTGAAGCAAAACCCCGATTGTTCAGCAAGAAAGAGACAATGTTATTTCCATGACTGCGGATATGTAAGTCTCAAGTCTAAGGCTGGCCCACTGAATAGTCTCTCATTGCTGAGAGTGTTCTGACTCACGGTGGAATTCAGGCCATCAGGAATGTAGGAGTCAATTCCTGAGAAATGGGTTAGAGAGTAGACTAGATGACGTCCAAAACCTCTCCAACTGTAAGATTCTCTGAATATTATCTCTTAGCAACAATCTATTTATTTTGGATGACACATTTCTAGGGGGTAGGTGATGCATTCTATTTGCTCTTTGCCAGCAAATTTTCTTGTAGGTGCCTGGCAAATTCTTTTGGTTGTTGAGGGTGTTGTTAGTTGTGGCAGTAATTATGTTCTTATCATGATGATGGTGATGATAACTAGCATTTGTGTAAAGCTTCATAAGTTGCAGAGTGGCTTTCACAAGCACTACCTCATTTCATCAGCAGAAGTAATGAGAAGTGGGCATTATTGCTGTCATACCCCCAGAGAGGTTACTTTGCTTGACTAAAGTCATTTTCAGTCTGGTTCACTTATTCATGTGCCTTGATGTTCCTCAAGATGCTGGTACATCCAGCTGTTCCACATCAACACTAAAAAATGCAGGAGAGTATCCTAAGCTGTGGTGTCATAAGACAGGTCATAGTCTTATAATCTGTGGCAATCCCCAGTGTCTAGGCCTGGAAAAGGATTTTAGGGAGCTTCCTATGAAAATCATGCATCCGAATCCCAGGTCTGACCTTCGAACAAGTAGGCAGCATTGTAGTTCAATTTCTTTTTTATTCCAGACTCTTTCTGAGTCAGTTTCTTTATCTTTCTGGCATTCAGTTTTACCTCGGGGTACAAAGTTTCCAGAGGAAATAACAGGCCAGGCTTTGGGGCTGAAGAGTAATTAAGGACATACTGCTTGAGTAGCTTCTTTTGTGGCTGTTCTGACAAATAATAATAATAATAATAATAATAAAAAGGAAGGAAGCAAAGGCAGGGACTTTGCTTCTCTTAATTGGTTGATTAAAATCCAAGTCTTTCATCACCCTTGGTGTCTAGCACACTATTGGGCACATAGAAGGCTGTGAATAAGTGTGGAAATATTGGAATGGAATGAGGGGTAATGAGAGGAGAAGCCAGCAGTGCTTGTAATATCAGCACATGGAGAGATGCTGAGAGGGCCCTTGGCAGGAGGCAGAAGAAGAACCTGACTAAGTGAAGTGTGGACGTGCCCTGCAGGAAGTTGTTCCTTTCTGGAAGGCCTTGAATGCACTTTGGGTCACCAGAGACAACGCCAAGAGAAACAGCCTCTGCCAAGCCACCCACTGCTCAGCTTCAACAGGAAACCATCGCGTCCTTCTGTTCTTTAATGCATGTCAGTGCCCATTTCTGTCAGTCACCTGCAAATGTCACAGGTGACTCGGCTCTGGTGCAGCGTGACAGTCCACCTGTCACCTTTGGCAATGCTGGGAGCAATGACAGCTTCAGAGTAACACTGGGGCCCGGTTGGTTCATTGCGCAGGAAGCTTAGCACTTTCATCCGGGAGTGGCAGGAGGAGTGATTCCCACCCTTCCCTGCCTCACTGACCTTGTGGCAAAGAAAGCAAAACCACCACTTAATCCCTCAGTGGTTGCGTTCCCTAAATCCTAGGACCTGCACTTTTCCTGCGTCTTGCTAGAGGACGCTGGGGTCCACCCCACATTCACAAGGAGTTCTGTTTCTTCAAGGAGATGCCCTCTGAAGCCTTTTTCTTACATAGGAAGCTGCACCTGAGTGAGGGGCAACTGCGGAGGCAGAGAGGAGCTGTTCTTTTGAAGCCGCACCAAGAGCTGGGGCACTATTTTGGGCCCTGACGCCAGGTGAAGGCTGCAGTGCCTCAGTCAGCCTGATGGTGGCAGCAGCAGCGCTTGCAAAGCCCTGAACCTGCCCAGAGAGAGCAGAGCCCGGGAGGTCCCTTAGGACTGGGAAGGGGAAAGCCTAGTGGCTGCCGGGAGCTGGGAAGGGACAGGAGGGATAGGTGGACTCTCCTCCTCGCCTCTGGGTGGTGAGGGCAACGTTACAGATGGCGGCGGCTCTCGCAGGAGGCGGGTTCCTCTCTCCTGATTCTGCAGGGTGTGAGGGTGGAGTGTTTGAGGGGATCCGGATGAAGGGTGGCAGCAGCTAAGGGGGTACAATTGCAAATGCCCAGAGGGGCTTGAGAGAGCTTCAAAGAGAGGGAGCGAGGAAGCTCAGCCCACCACACGGGTTTCCCTGCCACAGGGATGATGTTTCTCTCCTGTATGTGAAGCTGAGTCCTCCCCAGCAGGGGGACCGCCAGCCCAGAGCCCCTACCTCTCCCTAGAGCCGCCTCCAGGCCTGTGCCCCCTGCCCCGCTCCAGGCGTTTTCCCTTCCACAAGGAGTGATTCCACCCTTCCAGGGTCAGGGAGCCAATATTTCTGTTGTCATTCCCCGCAAATGCTGAAAAAACAAAACAAACAGATGCTAAAATGAGGCTTCATTATTCCTGATCTCCTGGGCAGGCTGTGGAGGTGCCACTCTGTTTTCACCTCTGGATGGTATCACTAATTTCCAACGACACCATTATAAAAAAACCACCACGGGCCGTGGTTGTTTGAACATCCTTCCAGGCAAGATAACTGGATCCTGGCCACAGGCCCTGGAAACAATGGCCTTCATGCTGCAGGAGAGACACCGGGGGAACGCTGTTGGCCCTAAGACTTCGTCATGCCTTTCTTTACCTCCAAGGGGGTGGCGGCTCGCCTTTTTTGCCACTTGATAATTGTGACGAGATGTGTCTGAGATCCCAGAGTTGATCCACAGGCAGCGTGAACTAAGATAGCGGGAATAGAATGAAGGAAAGGTGCAGCCACCATGGGAACAATCCACTCCCTTGTCTGGTCTGCAGCCTGAGTGGTTGGTAGAGCTGGCGGTTTATGTTACCTTTGGCCTTTCATTCGGTTTTTCTGAAGTTGCTGGAGGGATTTTCTATACGGTGTGCTGAGACCCCAGCAGCTTCCCTCACCTGACTCACCATCACAGTCCCTTGCAGCTCTCTCTGCATCAGGGTGAGCTGCCACTGCCCCCTTTGTCCCCACAGTGCCAGCCTTTCTGGGCAGTGGAGTTGGGCTGAAGGCAGGATTGCTGTCTTCATTTTACTGATAGTTCTACTAGCAAATGCCAGGTGACTTCTTCAGCATCTCTTGTAGAAAAGAAAACTTTTGCATAAGTTTTGCAAAACCTTATTTCAAACTGCAGAGTTGATGCTACAAGAGTAGAAGAGGAAACATAGAGCTGCATAGTTTGAGAATTTACTGAAAATAGTGGGGACTGAGCTCCTCTTCAAATTAAAAGATGTTATACCAACGAGGTGTTTGACCTTGGCCCTGCTGCCCCCCGACCCCTTGATTTGGCCACTTTTTCCCTTTCTCCTTTCACCAAGAGCTGCGTTAGTGTTTTGGGATCCCTTAATAGAAAGCTGAACTGGGGAGGGAGGAGAGTGGTGAGAAAAAAAATCAAAACCTGTAATGGTTTCAGTGTGCTGGCCTCAGCATGTTTCTCTACCCCCAAAGCCTTGTGATTGCTGAATGGGGACCAGCCACGGGGAGATGGTACTGAGGCCTATGGCCAGGTCCTCTGCTGAGTTTTGCATGCATTCCCTTATTACATCCCCTAGCAATCTAATAAAGTAGGGATCCTTAGACCCATTTGCTGATGAAAACTACTGAGGCTTAGACAGATTTGGTAACTTGCCTGAAGGTCATTCGACTGGAGAGTCAAAGACCTGCCAATCAAACACCCTTGTGCAGACCCCTTAAAGCCCTTGCTGCCACTCCGTTCAGGAGCCACCTCCAGGCCTATGCCCACCTGTGCCCTCGACACGGCTGTGGAGGCACCAGTATTTCTGAAATTCTATTTTCTGAAATTCTTCAGGAAGGATTTCAGAAATACTGGTGCCCCGACAGCTGTGTGACTATCAGCAAGCCACAGAAACCCCTGCCCTGGCCAGTGGGTCCCCTCCTTCATAGCTTGTAGGATTTGGGACGGAGAGCTGATAAAAATGGAAGAAAACCTCTTCCCCCAAACAAAAGCTGAGTAAGAATTTGAGAAGCTTTCCTCCATGGCTAGCGACTGCTCTCTGCCTCCACAACCCACTTCCAGTATAGCTTAACATTTTGAAAGCCAAATGCTGATTTCTTAAAAAGAATTCATCATCACCCAGCTTCCCTTCAGTGGATTAAAAAATAAATAAATAAATCCCATTCTGCTTAGGGAGAGTTGAGCCTTGTGGTAGCTGTGTGCTGGAAGAATGGAGCTACTCTACATAAAAAGACTTTCTGGGACTTCAGAACCCTCCTTTTCTGTCAAGTCTAGAATAGTAAAAATATCAGGAGATTACGTGTTTCTGAAATGATTAATAATGGTTATTGGGGGAAATAAAAAGACTCTTAGAATGTAGGAGAGCCTGAATGTCATAGAGCCTATGATTCTTTTCACTTTGGTCTCGGCTGGTACAACTTACCTTGTGTCAGAAATCATTTTAGAAGATGGCACATGTCTACCCAGGCCATGCTTAAAATTGTAATATTGGTTTAAGATAGACACTTACGATAAACTAGCAAAACATGAAAGTTCTTTGAAGTTTTCAAAGCTCCTTTAGATCGAATCAGAGCAATACAGAGGAGGAATGCAAGGAAGATAGATCTCTGCATAGAATACTTCAAATGCCTTCTTTTTACTTCAGTGGGACATGCCGTCATATCAACACAGCCTTGGCAGCTGATGCCAGGGTTCCAAATCCATATCGATGCTCCTTTCTCTGGGCATGAGCTTTGTTTTGGGTGTTCTCTTCATCAGATTGGGACAGAGGTTTTTGCAGAGAGAAATCCATACTTTACAGGTGAAAACAGCTGAATACTGGAACTGGTCAGAATCAAGACATACCAACCAGAAAATCTGAACACTTACGTCTCTTGTTTGTCTGTGAAAATAACAGGAAATCTACCTTTCATTCTTATTATCAACAGATATACTAAGATCCATGCCATTGTATTCATGCCAAGGAAAGTTTGAAAATACATAGACAGTTGTATTTTTTAGTTAAATTGTCTTAGTCTTGTTCATTGTTGACTTTATGCGTACTATAGACTCTGCTAGATTTGCTCACTCACAATTACAATGGAAAAGGAATCTTTGTGGGTCAGTGTATCCCCCTAATTCTAGGTGTAGACTCCCTTTGTGTGTTCCTGACAGGCAATTATCTCACATATCAAGGAAGTATTAGGGTCTTTCTATGGTTCCTGGGTTATCTGAGTTCATAGATTCTCTATCACCGTGGTTCTTCAAGTGTGGTCTGCAGGTCAACTTGGAGATTGTTAGAAATCCCCATTTTTGGACCCCAGCCCAGACCTTCTACATCAGAAGGGTTTTGACCAGCAGCCTGTGTTATATCGAGCCCACCAGCTGCTCCTGAGGCCTGCTCAGCTTTGAGCACAGGTGCCATCAAGGCTGAGTCTTGCTTCCTTATGGTGTCCCCTCATTTTCACCTCCATGTGGACACTGCTGATAGTAAGTCTACAAGGGAGTCGAAAGTCACTTTCTAACCAGAGAATTTAAGGTGACTCATGGGAGCTGCCTCTCATGTTTTCATGTTACATCAGGAATCAGGATCTGTCCTGAGCATAGGAAGCCAAACTTACGATAAGGTCATACCTATGATGTGGAACACAGCAGCTATACCAATCCGTCACTGACATCATTGCCTTCCTCTCACAACTGGAAAGAAATCAAGAGCGCTTCCTTTCAGCATGGCTTTCCTCCCTGTCCCACCCCAGTGGAACCCAGGGAAGCAATGTCATAATCTATGTTGACAGGGAAGAATGTCTCTAAGAGTAGCCATAGATTTTCTTCTACCTGCACTTTAGAAAGTTGATTTTAAAGTCAATGCTGTACACCAGAGATGCTCTTGTCCATAAAGGATAGATTTTCTGTTTTGTACAGTGAAGAGATTCAGAATGTGTATAATAATGCACCCCGAGAATTCTTGCTCTGTATTTTTAAAAAAATATTCAAGGTCAATACAACCACAAGTATTGATATTCACTTCATTGTGAACTGGGATCTGCTAGCTGCTTATTGTCATTTAATTTTTCAATTCATAAAAAAAAAAATGCTCTCATCACTAGGCATCTGGGCCTCTTTTTTCAACCCAAATCACCAATGGGAAACCAAATGCATGAGCTGATGAACCCAGCAACCGAGAGGGGCTTGGGGGGAGCCAGCCACAGATTTAAAGGCCCCCTCATCCCACAGT
Organism: Pan troglodytes; assembly: GCF_028858775.2. Classification (NCBI taxonomy): domain Eukaryota; kingdom Metazoa; phylum Chordata; class Mammalia; order Primates; family Hominidae; genus Pan; species Pan troglodytes. Next base: position 128,925,052 of record NC_072407.2, on the reverse strand, counting down.
GGATGCCGTGTACACCCTGTGTGCATCCCCAGGTGGCTGGGTACTATAGTGACGGCAGAGGAAGGGGGAGAGGCACAGGTGGTGGATTGTACAGCCAGAGAGGAGAGACAGAGAAACAGAAAGACTAAGTGAGCTGGCGTGTTTGCGAGATACTCATTTTAGGCTTCAGGAGATCACTAGGCTATATAGTGTCCAGAAACAACAGCTTTAACTCTCTCCCATCCAGTAGGGGGGTCATGAAGGCACATGCCTTATATTCAAGGTTTTGAAGTTTCCTTTCATCATTGAACTATGTCAGTAGCTCCACCTTGACAATAACCAAATCACCAGCTTTGCACAGAGTTTGCTATCTTCTCATGGGTGTATGTTCCTTTGACAGCATCCCGACACCTTCAGGACAAAGAGTCTCAGAATGAAAGTCTCCCCACCCTCTCATATGCCCCTTTACTCCAACACACGGAGCCGCTGACATTGTCCGAATGTGCTCTGCTCCCTTGTGCCTCCTGTCCCTCTGGAGTGGCCATCTCCTCTCCCCCAGGTTAGTCTAGATAACTTCTACCCTAAAGACTCAGCTCCTTTTGCCTCCTGGTGGAAGTTTCCTTGACCTCTCTCCCCACAATCTAATTTAAATGCCCTTCCTTCCTTCTTCCACAGCGCCCCAGGAAGCCTTTTGTGGCTCTTACTACGATTTATCCACATGGAGTGTTTCTGGTCCGCCTTCCCTTCCATATTGTGAGCTTCCTGGCGGCCAGGGCTGGGTCCTTCTCACCTCCATCTACCGTGCAGTGGCTTTGTTGGACTTGGGCGCAGAGTCAGATACAATCAGTATTTCTTACATGGGAAAAGAGCATAATGTGTCAGGGATTCTGGACAACTCCTACCTTTCTGTGCCCAGCATTTCACTTGCAAACCCATGAAAGTGTTTTATCAGAGAATGTGCTCTATTTATCATTATTATTGCCTTTTACAACTCGAGTACCTATGAGCACCGAGTCCTCCTTGGGGAAAAGGTTATCACCTAATTTAATCCTTCCTTGCATGTATATAGTATTTCATAGTTCCAGAACACTTTCACATTAATTATGGTCTTCCTCCTTCAATCAACTCTTATCCTGCCTTTAAAAAGTAAGGAAAATAAGGCCAGGTTATTTTAAGTGGCCTCTCTAAAGTGATACAGGTAGAGGTTGGGAAAGTTAAAATGAAAATCCAGGAGTTCAAATCCAAGCCCAGGGTTCTTCCATCTCCCTCCTCCAGGTCTCCTCCCTGGGTTCCTGCCCCCGAAGAGTATGTGCTTAGAGGGTTCTTGGCAGAGGAAGCTCCTGGGGGCACTTCCCGCGTGCTCACATGGAGCTTGGTGGAGTGAATACCTCATTGAGAGGCAGGAGAGCAATTTGTGCGGGGAGCTTGGACAAAGTTCCTGGTAAAAAGTGATGGTTGATTCCAACTATGGCACAAGGGTCTCTGTGCAGAGGCTAGGGGAAAACTGCTCTTGACTGAGGCCCTCTCTTGTAAATGAGGCATAACAAAGAGAACATAATAACTCCATTATAGTAAGGACTTAGCGCCTGGCAGCAGCCAGTGAGAATGGCCTGGAAGCTTTTCCCAGGGCAACCTTTTACTGGGTCCATAGGCTGTGACCCCCCTGCACTGCATCTGCCATGAAGTGTCCGTCTGCCCCCCTGTCAATCAAGGAAGACCTGCTTGAAGGCATAGAGCACTCATCACAACTCCTCATCCTCCAAGCACGTGACACAAGCCCTAGAGCAGAGGCTAGACAGGCTACAGGCTCTGTCACTTGCCTGGTGCATGGCCTTGGTATGGAAGAGGGAAGGAGCCTTTTTCTCCTCCTTGACTCATGAAGTTGTTGTGAATCTCCAGAGAGAATACCTTTTTGTGAGGGCTTTGAAACTCTATGAAGGGCACTATTCAGAGGTGAGGTACTTGCCGTCCTCTGGGTCAGTGTCTCCAGATGTGCTGAGCTGGTGCCCAAGGTCAGAATAGATCTGGTTAGCATCCTCAGTCTCTTTTCAAGACAAGGTGCCATGTGGCTTTCTGGGCATGCAAGTTTTCTCAGTGGGGCTCATGGGGAGAATTAACCTCTAATACCATAAAAGGCATCCATTACATGCAATGAATTAAATTATTTCCTATGCATCTAAAATGATACTAGATACATACTACTTTTGGGAGAAGTAAAAATAGTTAATCATATTATTCTCGGGGTTCTCTGGTTCAGAGGAGGAATCTCAGTTGAGAAAGGCTATGTATGGAGTGTATTTGTTTCCCAGTGCTGCTGTTAACATGTTACCACAGACGTAGTGGCTTAAAACAACAGAAATGTACTATCTTAGCTTCTGGAGGTCAGAGGTCTAGAATGGATCTCACGGGCTGGCATCCAGGTGCTGCAGGGCTGTTTCTTTCTGGAGGCTATAGGGAAAATCAATTTCCTGGCCTTTTCAGGCTTCTAGAGGCAGAGTGCCTACACTCCTTGGCTCTTGGCGCCTTCCTCCCTTCACTCCAACCTCTTGCTTCCATCTTTACCTCACCTACTACTGACTCTGATCCTCCTGCTTCTCTCTCATAAGGAACCAAGTGATTATATCAGACCACAGAGGATAATTTAGGAAAATCTCTCTCTCTCAAGACCTTAACTTAATTACATCTGCAAAATCCCTTTTGTCCTGTAAAGGGATTAGGACATGGCATCTTTGGCGGCCATTATTCTGTCTACCACAAGAACCAAAGGCAGACGTTAGATGAGCCCTCCCTTTCAGAAGAAAATATAGGCTTTCCTATCCTACCTCTCTGTGTAAGAAATCTGTGCCTCAGCCTCACTACTTGTAAGTTAGAGAAAATGACCTTCCCCAGTGTATATCTATTGGGATTATCAAATAATAGGTGCTTAGTACAAAATGGTTATTATAATATTGTACTTACAAGTAGCCTCACTACTTATAAGTTAGAAAAAATGACCTTCCCCATGTATATCTATGGGGATTATCAAATAATAGGTGCTTAGTACAAAATTGTTATTATAATATCATACTATGACTTGGCACAAATTACGCTTACATAATCAATGGAGTTACTACTAGATGCAACTATCATTGGGTCCCATGGGGGAGAGATTAGGGGGCGCATCTATTAGATGCTGTAGTTAAACCTCACTAAATGATTCTTAACAGCAATTTACTTTGGCTTTATTAGTCTAGAGTGTGAGAACTCTCCTTTAAAATACTATACACCCTGGCCTCCTCCTGTCTTTGGAGTAATTGAGATGAAATAGAGATAAGCAACAACAACAGTGTTAAAGAAAGGATGAATGGGCCCTGCGTTTGTCCATGTTTGATTTGCTGCAGGGTAGGAGGCTTACTGCCTGCACTTTGATTTTTCCCTCCTTGTCTGCTTACAGCATTGTGTTTCTGGCATTTGGCTGAGGATCTGGCTAGAAAAGAATCACGCCTGGAGGTCTTGGGCTGGGGGAATGGGTAGAAACAGTACGTGGAAGTAAAGGAGAAGTGGCAGCTCCAGGATCAACTTAGGTGTCTTGCTGCAAAGGAGAGATACGATGATAACATTAGATGCCACTCATTGTTGCCCAGGTGTTGAAGTTCAGTTAATGTACTTTAAAGGCTTTATGAAGTCTCCCTCAGGTTTGAGAAGATTTAAGAAATTAGGGAACTTAGTCCCCTCCCCAGTGTCTTCCCACCAGATGCATCAAGACTCCATAGAAGACTTGAGGCTGTTAGGCCTGAAGGCCAGTGTGCCCAGGCTAGGGCCAGCCCCTGAGCCTACAGATGGGTCTCTGAGTCCAACCCCTTGCCCACACCCACCTTACAAATCTCTGACAGCTCTACCTTAACAAGCCCAGAGAGAGAAGCAACCAGTAGACAATGATAACATCTTTAAATAGGTTTCTCGAAGGTTCAGCCCTTGAGGAACCTGTGTCCAGGAAAGGTTTAGTTGCTGTTAAACAGTTGCAGGTGGGAGCATTGAGGCTGGGTCTGGATCTCTGGGCTCTGGGGAATTAAAAGAAAGAGACAAGCCTGAGAATGATTATAATCCCATTATGCAGAGCTTCCCCTATTTATTTCTTCATATGGATGCATTTGTATATATTTGCATTTGTTCTATCTGATAATATGCATAGAATTCAAATTGAAATGACTTGAATAGATTTGAATATTAATGAGGTGTTTAAAGGCTGTCATCCCAGCAGAGCCCCCAGGCAAGGGAGTGTGTGCTACAGAAGCTCAGATGGCTCCTCCAGGCACTGTCAACAGAAACCCCAGGCCTGGAGCTGGGAGACACCTTGGAGAGAGGCCCTCTTTGGTAGAAATGGGGGCCTTCCCCAGTTCCCCAGGCACCAAGCTCAGGAACCTACTCCAAGGACGGGGGTGCATTGATAAAAGCCCCCTGAGCATGTGTGGCTGAGACCTCCTCCGACACCTAAATGTGTGGTTTTAACAGTGCCATAAAAGGCAAGATGTCTTCCCAGATTAAGAAATACCTCCTTGCCTTTGCTTCATAGAGTCGGGTGGTAGAGGCAGATCTCATTTCAGTGAAACAGGGACCATGTGTTTAGCTCTTCCTTAGTGACTTAGGAAGGTACTGGACTGTCTTCTGCCTGGAATCCTAAGCTACACCACATATAACACCTCCTGAGCATTTTCCTACAGAATAATGGCGATTAGGCAATATGCTGTCAGTGGGCCCAATGGCCATCAGCCTCCTTCTTCAGGGTCTCATAAGAAATCACTTGATACTGGTCACTGCAGCCATCAGCAGTAACATCTGTAGCCTGCCTGGGTCCTAGGCTGAACACTAAGAACAAATAAAATAGAACAGCTTGCAAAAATAAGAAGGTCTTGCTGTGGTCCAATGGGCCACACTTTCCTTCCTTTGTCTAAAAATCCAGGTGACAGGTTGTCCGGAGAGGTACGTTTGTGGTATTAGACTTCAAATATCTAGAACTCAGCATCAAGGCTTTCAGGCCAATCATGTAAGAATAGTACTTTGTAGCAATTTAAATTGAATAATGATAGTCCACGGTACAGAGATCTAAGTATACCATCTCTCATTGCTAAGTACTGAGGATGAAAATTTCTAAGTGATCTCAAAATTATCTTATTGTGTCCTAACTGAATCTTGGTTCTTTCCACGTTCACACTCCTAGCACCCATTCTGGTGGCTAATTCTGAGAGTAACAATGAAAACATATTTGTGAGTTGTTGATTTTCCTGACCGGTGATGCTCTCACATGTAGCCCAGTATCACTTTTAATACAACATTCTAAAAACTAAACTCATTATTTTCTCCCCAATTGGGGTCCTAATCTCCGTAAAGAGCATCCTATATTCCCAGCGCTTAGTGTGGATGCCAAGTCACCAGCCTCTTTCTCATCTCCCATAACCAATTAGTTCTCTTGTCATGACACATTTTAATCTCTATTGCCTTTCACATGGATCTATATTGCCTTTCCATTTTTCCTTCCATTGCCCTACTCATGTTCTCCAAAACTATTATAGCACCCTATCAAGTTCCTCGATTTTTTTTCTCACAGTCACCCTTCACCATTGTCATTCATTACCACTTGTATCTTCATAGGGTACACAATTTACTCCTCCCCTTCTCAGCAAGCCCACTGGCTACCCTTTGCCTGTAAAACAAAGCCCCAATACCTTCACTTGGTATCTGACACCTCCATCCTCACCCAGCTTTGAAGGTCCCCTACAATCTGTAGATACTTGCATTTGTTCTATCAATTCATTCTGTCTGGCACCAACTCTCTTTCCAGCACCCATCTTCCTCTCCATCCCTCCTTGCTCTCCAAGCTTCCACCAGAAAAAGAATATTTGATGTTCCCTGGATATGCCATGCCTTTGTATCCTTGCTTATGCTGTTCCCTTAGCCTAAAATATCCTTTTCCTCATCATTTACTGAAATACGCTTCATATTTCAAGGCTTGGCTCAAAGGTTACCTCTCTGTGTAGTTATTTCCTGTTTCCCACTCACAGTCACTCTGCCCTTTCTTCTCTGCCGACATAATGTGTATATTCTATCCTTTCATGTGTTCAGTTCTGTCCCGCTTGTTCTTGACTTGATATTTTCCCAACTCAACAGTAAGTCCTATAAGGAGAGAAACTCTAATGTTTTAAAATTTTTCGTATCATCTCTGACAGTGCTCAACAAATGTTTAATGAGTGAGCAAATGAATGAATGGGAAAGATACCATATTATGTTCTCAGCAGCATCCTTCTGGTCCAGCCCTTGCACCCTCTAAGAGCACCTGGTTTTCTTGAAAAGATGCTGACGTTTCTTAAGCACCTGCTACAAAGGCCAGGTCCTCTCCTATGATTTCATTTAAGTTTTCACAGAAACACTATGAAGGAAACACCCTTATTTCTATTTTGCAGACGAGGAAACTGAGTCTTAGTGAGGTTAAGACATTTTCCCCAGGTCATCTCTCTAGTGGATAATAGAGCCAAAATGAAAGCTCAAGCCTCTATCTCCGCCTCTGGTGTCCTTCACTCCCCAAGAGCCACCTCTCTGCGTCAGCCAAAGAACAACCAGACTCTCACCTTCCCCAGACTTCGAGTCAGGCTTCAGTGCTCTGGGAGAATGAATTTCCCGCAAATCAATCCTGGATGCAGTTATTATTTTATAGGGATGTTGTAAGTTGATAAGGTAGCTGTTATATGTTAATAGCTATTGTAATGTTGTTCTTAAGGCCTATTACTTGTGCTAGTTTGTATTTTAATGTGTGCAAAGGTGATTACAACTTTAATATGAATGTTAAACCGATTAGCTGATTTATATGTAAAATAAATAAATAAAATGAAACTCATACTCTCATTTCTATTCATTTCTCTCTCCCTTTCTCTCTTTCCCCTCTGCCCAAAGGCAGATGTGGTCTGTGGAGCATTGACAATGGAACAAAAAGAGAGTGTTTGCTGAGTGATAAATAATGGTTATAGACGGTCTTTTGTTCCGGGTGAATTCGGACTCTATGTCCTTAATAGCTGTTTGTCTGAGAGTTTGCGCTTTTCACTGTGTTTGGGAGTTCAGTTTTGTTGGAGAGTTGTACATTTGCCATTCTCCCCCTTGAAATTATGTTTCCCATTTCTGGCAACCCTTGTTGTTTTCTCAGTACACACTGGGAAACCTGCCAAACTTTCAGAAAGGCAGGTGTACCCCAATGTATTCAGGGACACAGGGCATAGCTGGGAAGCCAGGTAAGAGAATAAGCACCCCGGGTGCAGAGAGGTAGGGACCCAGGGGACATCACATATGGTAGCTCCTGTGGGAGCAGACACTAGGGATGCCTAGCCCACCTTGGGGGAACAGAGCTCAGAGAAACTCCCACCATGAAGCAAAGCTCCAGGGCAGAGTGGACATTAGCTAAGAAAATGGGCAGAGAGCGGGATGAGGAGAAGAGGGAGTAGCAGGTGCTAAAGCCTGGGAAGCATGGGAGAATGTAGACCACTCGGGGACCCACACGGAGCTGGGCGTGGCCAGAACCAAGGAGCTGGGCGTGGCCAGAACCAAGGAGCATCAGTGGCTGAATGCACTGGGCATAGACCTGGAAGCCAAAAAGCTTTCTGGCCAGGGCACGTAAACACAAGAATATATTGTATGATAGAGGGAGCAACCTGTTTGAGGTTACCAGGGGACTTTCCTTTAGGACATAATTGCTGCCAGGGGTTGGGTTAACAAAGAAAAGAATGCAGGTTCATTCCAGAGGTTCCACACATAAGAATGGAGGAAACCTAATTGGCTAAAGTTTGAAGGGAAGGTGAAGAACACGCCCACCACAGGGGAGGAAGATCTGACACAGGAAGAATGTTGGTAGAGGAAGTGGAGCAGGGTCACCTTTCAAAGAAAATGTTGGAGAAGAGGAAGGGCAGAAGCAACCCTGAAAGAATCGCATAATTGATTACCTGCATGCCCTGCATCATCATAAATTTAAGTAGCACAAAAATCCAACGCCACAATGTGCTGACCATTATCCCTGGGGCTTGTGGCCACAGGCTTGGAAGGAGGCACTGTTGGTGGGCTGCCGTGCTGGAGAAGGAGGCTGTCAGTAGACTGGCAGCAGAGTCGTACTATAGAAATCCACTCAATGGAGAGTGGGACATGTCGTGCCCAGAAACTGAGTGAGGACACCAAGAAAAAGGAGACAGGGATGCCTCTGACTGTGTGGTACACAGGAAATTGATGCTCTTTCCTGATCCAAAATATCAACCATACATCAGGCACAGGAGCCAGTTCCAGCCAGGGTGGACAACTTCAGCTCTCCAGACACTGGTTGGAAGGCTGGTCCTGCTGAAACAGTGTTCTTGACATACTTTTTAATTGCCTTACAAGCAGCTTGATCATTCAGAAGGTTGGGGAAAAATCAATAAGGGACTCTGTCACTCTGGGCTCAAGTCTAACTCATTTTCACTTTTTCAACAAATATTTATCGAACACCCACTATGGGCCAGGCATTGTGCCAACAAGGTATAAACCTGATGAAATGGACAGGTGCATAGTAGGCATCAATAAATGCTTGTTGAAAGAATACAGGAATGATTGAATTAATATAATGGGAATCTCGAAAGAAAGTGGATGCTAATCTTAGGAATCCATAATAAAAACAGGACACTGGGCATGGCCAGACCCTGATCTTGGAGGATCAGGAGCATCGCCAGAGGCAGTAGAAAATAAACAATATGAAAAGCTGGGTGATGAAAAAGAAAGGTGGCTCAAGAAAGATGGCAGCTTCAGTGTTTTGACAGCACCAAACGAATGATCCTGATGAAGAAGGAAAGGGCGGCAGCATCCAAAGAAACCAACCTGACTGCGCAGACACTCTCCAAGGAGCTCAGGTTTGAAAAAAAGGTACAAAAGATGGCAGGCGGGGCACCTGGCAGAAGAAGAGGACAAAAGAGGCGCAGGAGCCTGTAACAAAGGTGCCAAGTGACACAAAGACCCAGAAGGAGCTGAAGTCTGCAGAAAAAGAAAAAAGGAAAAGAGAGATTTTTTTAGGTTTCAAGAAGGAAGAATAAAAAAGGCAGTCCTCCCTTGGGAAATGCAGCATGATGTTTATCAGTTACAGAGAACTTCTTCTTAACTCTCTTGGTACTCGCTTTCCTATCGTGCTGTTCATAGTTGAGGGACGATCAGCTGAATTGAGAAAGAATTAAAACTTGAGATAGGGGATGTGACAGGAAGAGATCATACAAGGTGGTGGTTTAGAGTCACCCAGATCAAGGATTAAGTGCCTAGCTCCACCGTGAAGTAATAACCTTATGCCAGTAGTAACCTCCCCTCTCCTTTACCCTTCTATGATGTAGACATATCAAGAGTATGTATGCCATAGATTTGTTAAGTGGATTAAATGATACGCTACAAGTACAACATATTATCTGACACATAGAAAAATTCAATAAATATTAACTATCACTATAATAATGATGATGCTTATGGTATGTTTAAAACAAATCTGATTACTAGATTCAACAAAATTAACTTCCCAGAACACTGAAACCATTTGAAAATATGAACCTGGTACCATTCTGGGTGAATAATAGTCAAGAAATACTGCAAAATAGGAGAGTCTGGAAAAATGTCACACTTTTTAAAAAAGTAAAATTGTAGATGACAGTAGATTCAGAAACAGTGGACAGGTAAACATCATATGAATCTCCAGAAAAGAATCTGCGGGAGATTAATGTAACGGTTCATAAACACTCAGAAAATAATCTGTGGTCCCTGGAAGCTACCTTGGGCTTGCTAAAAGCAAGTGATGCTAACATCTCATTTAAGAAAAATAATATGTCATTATAATTTCATAATCTGTCTCTCCTTTGTGATGTTGTGTTATTCACAAATTTGATAAACAAATTTTCCTCTGTCAGGTATATTGCAGGGTCTTAATTGGAGGAGTGTTATCTTATTGAAATCTCAATATGAGCTAACAATGTGGCATGGTGACAAATAATGTGCTTCTCAGCATCCTCTGTAGAAAGCGATGTGTTCATCAGGAAGCACCCTCTGCTGATGTGACCCACATCTGGAATGGGTATGCTCTGTCCTGAGAGCCACACCTTAGCCATTTACAAACTGGGGCATATACTGAAGGCTTGGATATGGGGACGGAGGGAGGGAGGAAGGGAGGGAGGGAGGGAGGGAGGAAGAGAGGGAGGGAGGGAGGGAAAAGAAAAACCTGGGAATTATGTAATATGAGGAAGGTGGGAGGAACTTAGCCAACTTAGCATTATTAAGGCAGAAAAGCAAGACTTAGGAGTTCTTCAGGCTTATTGTGCATGAGAATCAACTGGGGTGCTTTTTTTAAAATTGAAGATTCTAGCTGCTCCAGTCCCTAGATTTGTAGAGTCTGATTAATTAGTTCCAGGAGGGCCCAGAAAATTGCAATTGAACTACCATCCCAGGTGACTGTCATTCTTAAAGAAAACTGGCTTAGAAGAGAACACTATAACTGTCCTCAGTTAGATAACAAGCCTCTTTTATGTGGAGAGAGCAGAATTCTAATCAACAAATCTTCCACTGGACTAGCAGCTACTGGAGGGTAGGAATAACGGTAGTCCCACTTCTGTACCCCTGGTTGTGAATATTGTTCTGGCACACAGTAGGTGGTCAGCAAATACTTATTTAAGGAAATTTCAGGGGGGTAGGAGAAAGAACCTTGCAAGAATGAAAGCTTCGTGAACATGAAGTAAGTGGGCCTCGTGGGCAGTCAGCCCTCTATTCACAGCTGTCTTGACATGGAGGATGGATAATAGTGCATCAGAGATGACATAAAGGGGTTTGCTGAATTGGAAGAAAGCCTCAACTAAGGTGACCTCCAGGACTTTCACATTCTTACCACTCAGTTGAAGAAGTACAATACAGTTAGGTGCCACATAACTGTTGGTCAAGGACCGACTGCATATATGACGGTGGTCTTATAAGATAATAATAGTGTTTTGAGGCCAGGCGCGGTGGTTCATGCCTGTAATCCCAGCACTTTGGAGACAGAGGCAGGCAGATTGCTTGAGCTCCAGAGTTCGAGACCAGCCTAGGCAACATGGTGAAACCCCACCTCTACAAAAAATACAAAAATTAGCCACTGCACTCCAGCTTGGGTGACAGAGCAAGACTCCATCATAAATAAATACATACATAAATAAATAAGTCACATTAAGCCTTTAAAAATATATACAAAAATTAGCCAGGCATGGTGGTGCACACCTGTAGTCCCAGCTACTCAGGAGGCTGAGGTGGGAGGAAGACTTGAGCCCGGGAAGCAGAAGTTGTGAACTGAGAATGTGCCACTGCACTCCAGCTTGGGTGATAGAGCCAAACCTTGTACACTGGAGCAACAGGCTATACATGTAGCCTAGGTGTGTAACAGGCTATACCATGTAGCCTAGGTGTGTAACAGGCTATACCATGTAGCCTAGGTGTGTAACAGGCTATACCATGTAGCCTAGGTGTGTAATAGGCTACACCATCTAGGTTGGTGTAAGTGTACTCTATGATGCTTACACAAAGACAAAGTCCCCTAACAATGCATTTCTCAGAACGTATCTCTGTTAAGTGATGCATGACTGTTATTGAAAACATTATTTGACTACAGCACAGAAATAATGAAGTCAGAGAGGTCTAGATAGGAAAGGAAAGATGGTGATGAGCTCTATAGAGAAGAGGAGTAAACATTTGAAACACAAAGAGATGGACAAGTCTGTGGAAGCATGTTGCATAAAGCACTTTAAATGTTTTACTTGTGGAGATGGCATTTGCAATATTTTGCATCTTATGTAACTGAATTCAACCCCTAACGTGCAGTGAGTACCTCCTATGCACAGAAAGCAGAGTTAGATGTGGCACCTGCCCTCAGGGAGCACACAGGACAACTAAAGAGAACATGAGCCCTAGTCTTGCCCTTGGAACATGAATCTCACTCTTCTGGTAGGGAGAGAAAATGCAAGTACCACAAGGGAAGGACATTATCTGTCACATAAATTGCTATATTCCCAGGATTTCAATAGTACCTGGCACAGTGGGAGCAACAATAAATATTTGATGAATGGATGAATTAATGCAACTAACATGTATTGAGTCCCTCCTTGCCAGGCAGTGTAGTGCATACTTTGTGTATATCATTACTCTTAATTCTTCCAAACTCTGTAAAAAGTATTATTATTCTTGTTTTACAGATGCTGAAATAAAAATGCTATTGAGTTGCTTGCCCAAGATCACAAACTTGTAAATAACAAAACTTAAGTTCTGAAGTTGAGTTTTCTGTCTCCTAAATTCATGCCATTTCTGCTACACTAGAGTAGTTTTGATAGTTCTGTTTTCAGACAAGTGACTTGAGATTCAGAGAGGTAAAGTGACTTTCTTAGGGTCACCATGATAGTCTGTAACAGAAATGGATCTAGACCTAAGCTCTGAACAATGATTTCAGCAGCAGCCAGAACTCTTCATCACTTCCAAGTAGTTGACCTTATCCCCTCATGACTTGATTCCCCTGACCCCTGCAGTCCCTTGGCCTTCACACAGAGAAGGAATGCATGCCTTAGGCAGCTCTCTATGCAACTGAATGGTGGCCCCTGAGGCTAAGTCTACATTGGTTGGGTCAGCTTGAACTTGGCAATATGGGACTGTAATCTTGGTGATATAGAAGCCCTAAGAAGACTCCCTCAGCATAAAAATGAGCGGAATTGTATGCCAGGGGCCATTCAGCCTGTTATTCAGAAACCCGTGACTAACATGCTCATGCAGATTGGCCTCGGAACTCAATTTCTGTCTTTTTTTTTTTTTTTTTTTTTCTCAAAACTTAGAGTTGGCAGTGGAATAAGTTGTCTGCTAAATTGTTCTCCAGTCTCTCTGGGTTCAGCAATGCCCTTAGTTATACAAATATAATTCCCATTGACTTTGGCTGGCGTCCTCCTTGAGTGAAAGGGTGAGTAGAATTTAAGGCTATCAACTCAACCAGAGCAGCACATTGTTCATTCTTTTCTGTCCCTTTTTATGTGCACGATGGAGGAAAATGAAAAAAGGACTTTTTTTCCTTTTTATTCCTCTGCAGTTGTTTTTAGCTAGGTGCACCATAACATTGATCAAGGTAAGGAAAGAAGAATATGTAGGGAAGGAAGAGAAGGTGTGTGTACATACATGTGGCATACACGCAATCAAATACGGACACGGCGTCAGGCAGGGTCTTTAATGGCAAGCAACAGAAGCCAACTGGCTGATTTAAATGGAAGACAACATTGGGCATGTCAGAAGAGCTGAGGAGCCAGGCTCTGTGGTGGCCTAAATAATATCCCAGACCATGGTCAGAATGCCTGCTCCTTCAGTAACATGACTGTATTGATCTTTCCAGAGCAGCCAGCTCTGCTGGAAGGAATATTGGCCTACCCTTTTCTCAGCATCACTAATTCCTGTGGCTGGGCCTGGATAGTGGGTCAGATTAGCAGTGACGGAATCATGGTGGCTTGCACTCTAGCTGCAAGGGAGGCTGGAAAAGCTAAGATTAGAATTTGTCAGCTTTTGCATAGAGTGGGAAGGAGTCCTTGTTTCCCACAAAGACTCATAGAGGGAATAATTTACCCCCAATCTAGGAAGCCAAAAGGTATAGCAAATATCCACCCTGACACATCTGGAGACTTTTACCCTGATTCCTGGGGGAGATCAGTGTGTGCGGAAATGTGTATGCACAGTCTTCTCTCTCTCTCTCTCTCTCTCTCTCTCTCTCTCTACCAGACCCTCTTGCATAGGCACCAGGTCTAGGGAAAATTTACAAATTCATTTTACCCTGTGATATTTTCCAGTGAAAAACACACTGAAGCATCATGCCCTCTAACTCATCTGGAGATTTCAACTTTCCAAACAAGAGAAATCAGATGAGCTTCTGTGTCACTTCTGCAGCAGTGGGTTTATAGTTATGAATTGGATAAAGGGCCATGTAAATTCACAAACACTAATTCTGTCTATCCTGGACTGACTGGATTTTTCTGACATTGCTCTTACCTCCTTGAGTTCAGTTGCTTGTCATCTTTTCTGTACCAAGCACTCAGCCCAAGTCACCCAGAACAGGCTTATTTGGAAAATCAATGCAAGTGAATCAAAATAAGTAAGATTTTCCTGCCTCTTCCCTGCAAGCTTTTTGAATGGACTATAGGAAAGATGCAGAGGACCGTCTTCGAGGCCCTTTGCTAATTTGGGTTACAGACGATTTATGACAAGTTCCTTCCCTAATAATATCTTACATAGGGCCCAAAGTGAAGAATCGGACTGATGATATTTTCATTTCTGTGGTTCCTTTCAGTGCTCTCACTACAGGAACTCACTCTCCTATAGGACTGCTGAGTTAATGTAATGTGATCATATTTTTATGGGTGCCGAACTCAGTAAGAGAGAGACTCAATGATGCCAAAGGTCAAATGACAGCCTGGGAAGACAACACCCCGAACAGAACATAAAAACCCTGTCCAGCTCCCAGTGGTTTCTACAACTCTCATTTTCACACCTAGCTCTTATCTCTTCAGAATTTCCAAGCAATTTGTAATGATTACAATCTTTTAGATAAAGATCATTATTCTCAGGTTATAGCTAGGAAAACTGGGGCACTGAATGAGTTGCCTCTGTCACCTCTATTCATTCAAGAATCAGAAGCATACCTTGATGATTTTTCACTAATGGTTTAACCTCCCAAACGTTACCCTTTTCATAATGTTTATTCAGTTTTGTTTCTGGAATTCATGTCATCAGAAATGTAGATAATACTCTCGTAAATAGTCAAAAAAACACCTAAATAAGAATCTGCTTCTTAGAGGGAAATGACAAGAGATGGGAAGGAAGGCAAACACTGTTGAGAGTGGGGAACAATAAATAAAAGGAAAATGGAAAAGCAATGTTTACTAAACATGTTAAATCCTAAAACTACCTGTGCACCTCGCAGCTACTGTAAGGGAGACTGGTGGGTGGGGGAGAAGCCATAGCACCGCCATGTGCTTCTGTTTGTGGTTCTCCTGCTGCGTAGATACCTGGCAGCAGGTGAGCCTCATCGGGTCCTAATTTGCAAGTGTTTCTATGGGTCCTTAGATATCGCTTATTTGAAACTAAGAAAACCTTGTTCTCATGGAAGCAGTGTTCTAAATTAAATGGAGTTCCTTCACTAATTCACAAAATTTTACTTAACTAGGGATGTGGTTGAAATGCTGTATGTTTATCATTTTACATATAATAGAAAAAATCCCATCACAACGTTAGTAAATTCATTAGCAATTCGGTAACTGAGTACACAAAAGTAAAAGCAAACGTGTTCTGTGATTTGATACTTAATAAAAATCAGATTTCCTTAGATGACAATATACTGGTACAATTCATGACTTTTTTCTGGACCCTCTGTGGGGTTGACAGGGCACTGTAGGGGTTTTAAAGATTGAGGGTACTGGTTACTTTTTGTCTAATGTCGCTACACACCTAGGGTCTTCTGTTTATTGATACAACTATCACTTAACCTTATGCCTACCTATTTGTGTTTAATGTAGTTTTTAACAAAGAGCAGTGTTTCATAAACAAGATAATGTGAGAGAGAAAAGAAAGGGAAAAAAAGAAGGAAAAGAAGAGAACTTCCTGAGAAAGCTCAAATTAAGAAAAACAAAAAGGAAACCAAAGGAAATGAGTAAAAATACGGGAGAAAAAGAGTGTCTTAAGTGGAATTAACTGAGCTGTGAAGAGTGAAAAACTGAAAGAAGAAAGAATTTTTCAAATGCATGATATATCCCTGAGGGGGCAGGGGCAGTGGTAGAGAGGCTGCATTTTCCTGTTCCGTCCCTAGGTGACAACCTAGGGCAGCTTGGCTGTGACTGGTAGAAGAAGGCTAATTTTAGCCAGATTTTCTTTCGTATTGCGTTGTCTTAACTCAGATAGAGTCATACACTAGTCACATTAACACAGAACTTCCTTTGTTTCCCTCAATGGTTTTGCTGGAACTAACTACCAGCCCTACAAAATTATTTTATGTATGTGTTTGGACTCCAGCATTTTGCATTTCCATGCAGTCTAGAGTAGAGAGAAAGGAGAAGAGAAGGGAAAGGCCCTCTGCTACCTTTTTCCTTCATTCAATGGCAGAATCCTGGAAGGCACCAATCTCCAGCTTTGAAGGGATCTACAAAAGTGAGCCAGGTCCCACCGCAAAATTATTCAAATGAGCCTGTGTCATCAAGGGCGTGGAAAAGCATCATGGCTACCATCACAGTTCACCCGAGCCTTTTCACTTCTTACAGGTCTTTCCTGCCTTATTCACTTGGGTAGGCTGTGCCGTGGGGATATTTCTTGTGTTCTCCTGTGGGATTGCTTGGCTGGCTCTGAACACACCATGCTCCATTGCTACCCACAGCCTCCGCCCTCAGGAGACGTTCTTACTCCCTCTTCCCCTGGTTCATACCTGCTCATTCTTCCAGATACCGCTGGGTGTCACCTCCTCAGTGGCTTTTTTCCCTCCTCTGAGTTCCCATAGCACCCCAAACTTACCTCCACCTTCACACCTGCCACACTGCAGGGAATTGCCCAGACGTTTTCCCCAGTGGACAACTCTCTCCTTGGAAGGCCAGCATTCCCAAAGATAGGACATCTGTCTATCCCTTCATTCCCTGTGTCCATGGGAGGCACTCCATGTCTATTGTGTCAGTAAATGGAGTGAATCGCCCCTTGACTGCGGTATCTACGGACTCTTTTGCCCCAGGCCTGTTTTCGCGGTTTAGAAGTCGCTTGATTGGCCCCTGAGCGCCCTCCTCTGTCTTGAGCAGGAGATGACTGTGCAATGCACCTGATTCCCTCACACGCCAACCTCAGACGCCCCCCCCTGAAGTGTTACTTCTGACATCTATGCAAGGAGAGGCAGGGTTTTCCCGTATCTGCAGAGATACTCAAAAATATAACCACTCCTAACCTGGAGAATCGAAGGGACCTCAGAGGTTGTCCAGTCATGCCCCGTTTTTTACAGATGAGGGAACTGAGTCTCAGAGAGGTACAGTCCTTTTCCTAGAGTCACACAGTAAGCTAGTTGGCAGGTGTGGGACTGGGACTTTCATCTACTGCCCCTGCCCCTTTCTCACTGCAGAGCCCCATCCTGTAGAGTTCCTGATTTGTGGATACCAGAGAGAGCCTGCACCTGGGATTGAGTGACCAAAAGGGGCTGCCGTGTTATAAATGGGCAAAATAAATATAGCAGTTTACCCAGCTTAGAGCAGCTTTCTTCAGGAGGAGCTGAGCACATTTAATAGGGCACTTGTAAACAGGAGCAATTTGAATAGTTTTTCCAGCACGCTGTTAGCATTTATATGTGCCCCATTTCATCTGTAATCTGCTTTTACAAGGCGCTGGTGAGCCTTTGATGGCAGCAATGAATGACCCAGACAGCTTCATCCCAAATGTTCAAACTGAGCTGAAAATTTGGGAGAATCTAAGGTATTCATCTCTGTAAAAAATCCAAACCCATTGACTGAAATTGCTCTTCTCTGTCCTGATACATTAGCTTTTCCTTCCTTTCTTCCCCCTTTCTTTCTTTTGCATTTTGCCATTACCATGTTCTGGTTATTGCCTACATCTGGAGCATGGCAGCTGTCCTGTAATATGCAAGCTGTGGCATGTAATTTGGAGAACTTGAATACACATATCTGTTAATTAAAAAAAATACAGAAGCATGTTTGTCAGCTTGTAATTATGTAAAGAAGAACACCAACTCCCAAACTAATTTGAAAAGCAAAATGAAAATAACTTTACCAGCAGCTTTACAAAATCCAACAACTCTACATTTAGCTATTAACTTTTTTCTGAGTATCCCAAAGTCCTTTGCAAATGTCTATGAAGTTTCTTTGGGGGAAGCAGGTTGGCCTAGTAAGATAGGCAGGAAAATAGGGCTTGGCTGGTAGTCAGGTGGCTGGTTTCTGTTGTTTGTCCTCTTACTATAAATCTGACAAGATTTCTCAACCTTGGCATTATTGATATTTTGGGCAGGGTAATTCTTTGTTGTGAGGGGTTGTCTTGTGCATTGTAAGAGGTTTAGCTACCCAGTATGTGCCTGTAGCACCCCCCCCTCCCCAGCTGCGACAAGCAAAAATATCTCCAGACATCGCCAAGTGTACCCAGGGAGGGAGTGGGAGAAAATCGCCCCCACCTGAGAACCACTACCGTTTTCATTTGCTGTGTAATGTGAAGAAAAAGAGCCCAGGGTTTACTTTCAGAAGGCTTGGGTTTGAGTGAACATTGCCTCATTCTGAGGACACGATCCTGGCCATTTCTCTGCGGTTGCTTCTTTGTCTCTGAGATGGATGTAACAAGTCCAGTGGTGGCATTTCTCGGGGTTACTGTGAAGATCAACTGAGATGTGGAGATTTTTCAAATATAGAAAAGGGCACCTGAAGGTTAGATGTGATCATTATTATTATTGCAAGGCAGCTCCCGAAGTGAAAGGCTGCAGTTTGGAGGCCACAAGGCAGATCTTCCCTGTGGGAAGTTATTCCCTGGTAGGAAGCAACCTGTTGACTTTGGTCTCATTAGCACGGTGCTCTCCTGTTCTCTAAGGTTCCAGGGGCTGTTAGAACTTGCAGTGCTCTTTGGAGGGATGTGCGGGCATGGTGAAGGAGCACCGAGGAAAGTAAAATTGCTGAAGAAAAGCTAATAGAAATAGAACAGTGTTACGCACAAAGAGGAAGAGCTGGACAAAGGGTTCCAGTCTCTGCTCCAGGTGTCAGAGGTGTTTGAGCTACTCAAGCTATTGTCAGGTTGTACAAACATTGAGCTCCGGGTCAGAGAAAGTTTCAGAGTCATTTCTAATGGCTTTTGAAAGTAAAGAGATTGTCAGCTCTCTGGGCTTACAGAGAAGGCAGGTAGATGGATAAGATCACCTCTCAAATGCCCTTCTCGCTCAAGAATTCTGGGATTCTGGGTTTAGGGCTAGGTCTTCTGCAATCTAAACAGTTTCTTATTTAATTTACAGATTTCTGTGGACTGCATTTATAAATAACAGTCATTCTTGTTTACCGAGGACAGCTCTGTGTCAGAAAGTGTGCTGATTGTTTTAGGTTTATTATCTTCCTGACAGTTCTGTAAGGTAAGCATTATTCCCATTTTACAGATGAGAAAACCGAGGCATATACAGGTTAAGTAACTGTCCACGGAGCAAGTCTGTTGGTATCTTGGCCATGCTAGTTAAGAGAAGGGTCAGTGGCATGTCTCTAGACTCAAAGCACCTAGCCACCTCCAGAATGAGCCCATTAGTATGCCCTAGAGAAGAGTCACTGAGATGCTCCTCACAAACAGAACTAACACGTCAGGCACACCACCTAGGTCTCCTTCGAGAATACACCACGGTTCTGCGGCCTAAAGTGTGAAGGCCAGGCAGTATGTGAGAGTTTAGGAGGATACCATGATGTAAAATATAAAGCAAGGATAGGAGGGAGAAACTGACAGCTTGAGTGGTGCACACTCAATCAATACGCCCAAGATAACAATTTCTGCAGAACAGCAGCTTGCTTATTCAGGTCCCCAGGAGACGCATGCTGCTCTGACAATCGGCAAAAATTCTGACTCGATACAGATCTTTTCATCTCCAGCCTGCTTTTGCCGACTTTTTCCTTTTACATTATTAAATATTAAACCCTGTAAACACTTTCATTTGTCTGTACCTTATTGTCAGTCAAATTACCGTTTGTAACAGTATCAGATCATATTGGTATCACTTACTTCTCTGGGTAACAGCTACAATTCCAAAATCCTATCGCAGGATAAAATAATGAGGTATCTAAGCAGCTTGGGGTCAAAATTCCTAAATTCTTTCCTCAGACCCTGGCATCAGCTAACCATTTACATCTCTTCAAGTCAAATTTTTTCCTTTTCAAGTGAACCAAATGGTCACACTCTCAAGACCCCATTTGATCCTTCCAACAGATTTAAAGTAGATTGAAGTAACTTTGAAAACTCTAAATTCTACAAGTTGAGGCCAGTCCACTCAAGTACCTACCTGTGGATTACATGAGCACAACCTCAAAGCTGCTGACCTGATACCCACACACATCGAGTTCTGTCACCTGTCTAGCTATCATCGCTGGCACTCTGGAAGCACTCACTCTTTTCTGATGTTAACTCTCCAGAGAAAAACAACAAGGCCAACATAAAACACGGGAAAATAACGCACTGCAAAGTCAGAAGGAAATAATATTTATTGATCTTCTTTTGGCTGAGGTTTCGATTATCCATGGCTCTGACCTCTCCATCAGCAAAGATAACCAAAATTTTATAATATTTAAAGCTCAGTTTTGAGACAATGCAAAAGCAGGGATCACTGGATCCGTGAATTCAAATGGCAATGATGCACGTGTTAGTCTTTCACAATAGGGTTCCAGGATACTGGTTTATCAGTACCAGCATCTTGTTACTGAGAAGAGGTATTGTATGAGAATTAGAATGTGATGATAATGACTATGCAAATACATGGATAAACCAATCTGTTCCTTCCCGGTGACCACTAACACACTCTTCACTTCTTAAGAGTTGAGTACTGATGTCCAAAGGTAGAGTTTATCATGGGTAAATGCCGAAAAGCATCTCTGTAAATAAGCAATACAATTGAACAGCCTAAGTAGATTTGTGAACAATGGGATATAAATTAACTAAATGAAAGTAATCGAACCAAGTGGACTTATTAATTTGACCAGGAATGTTAATTAAGACACTGTTCTGTAGACCTTTGCTCATCCCCAGAGCTCCTAACTCACATTTATCTCCATTTTATCTTTCTGTTCTTGAGCCGCTTTTTCTGTGGCCTAGGTAAAATTACTTAACTTTTTCTTGGCTCTAATATCCCATCTGTTGAGTTGGGAGTACAACACTTTTATGCATCTGCTAGAGGGAGGTGCACTTTAATGAATGTTTGGAAAGTACTTTGAACATGAAGTGCTTAGTATTAATATTGCTTTCCAATGCCCTAGACAATCTAATGAAATAGTATCTTAATCTATGTCACAGCTAATTCATTTTCGAACTGAGTCTACTCTATACAGATTTCTGTTTGAGGGTCATTGGGAAGATTTATTCGCCTTGGGGCAAATATTGACCTCCTGAGCCTCCATCAATATTTACCTCTTGGGTCAATAAATCTCAGTGTTGACCTTGATAAAAGTCAACATCTGCATAGAACCTCAGGGTCTTCTTCATCTGTGCTGCCTCGTTCTGAGTCTGTCACTTGATTCTGTTCTAATAAATCCTATTTGCAGGAGTTTGTAGCACAAGCTGTTGGCAGGCCCTCAGGGGGTGAGGTTGCTGGGTGTACCCCTGGGCATTTGTGCAGAAATGCTGAGGAGAGATTATTGTAGTGTTTCTAAGAGAATTCCTGATCTTAGATTCTTATTTCTCTTCTTTGGAGGAGGGGTTCTAGGAGGACCTACCCAACATGGTATAAAGTGCAGACTAGGCAAACTCCTACTAGAGTCTGTCACACTGACAATTATATTCACTGAAGAGCTAAAACTATCCATCTATGGGGGAGAAGGGGGTGTTGCCCACATGCCACCCAGCCTGTGTCTGCAGATGTCAGACAGTGGCCACCAATCTGACCATGCTAATCAATAACTCTCTTCATGATGGAACAGATGTGTTGCTTTCACCCCAGATTATGAATATGGCTGGAATAGTCTATCAGCTGGGCTGGAATCCTCTGCTTTGTATGTACAGATTTAGTCATTCAATAGCTGTTCATTGAATATTTATTAAGAAACTACTGAGCCAGGCCCTGTGCACAGATGAAGTTTTTCTCTTTCTCAAACCCTGTAGTTGCCCACTAATTGCTAGAGATGGAAAATGAAAAAATTCATGAGATAGGTCCCTTGCACTGAAGGGATTTGAAAGTGTAGTATGGATACAATTGAGTGGCTTTCTAATTTTTTCTGTACCTCCCCTCACTCAAATACACATCCCTCTTCCGTTATGGACAAGTGCAGGTGGGGAAATGGGACATGTGCAAATTTTTGGCATTGGAGTCATATCCTGGCTGGGCTGAGGAAAGTCATTCACTCCAGGGGTGGCACTTTTAACCACTTTCAGGTTAATCATCTCCAGACATGTTGAAGTAACTCATTGTTTGTAGTCCTCAGGGAGTAGTCAGGGAAATTGCCTTGGCTGAAGACGTAAGAAACACATTTCATAAGTGTAAGAGGTATAGGAGGCCTTTTGGGGTATAGGGAGATGATATCCAAAAGGAAGAAGGGCAGTTGTGAAATTCCAAATCAATAGCATGCCTGCTGTGTTTATCATGTTTTGTCTTCGGGGTTTGAACTTAATTGCTTTCCATATAGATTCAAGTGGAGAGGATGGTTCATCACAAAGCATTTTGTTCAGAAACGTTGCACAGATAAACAGATTTCTAGAATAAATGTATGTAAAACTCAAAACCCTGTCCAACACGTCTTATGATAAATGAGACTTTTTTATGCATTTCCAGTTGATTTATCTTCTTTTAATGGGCCTATTTGCAAGCATCAGTGCTTCCAAACTTTCAAGAATCTGTGTGTGTGTCTGTGTGTGTGTCTGTGTGTGTGTGTGTGTGTTCTGTTTGGTGAAGGATGGCAAGGGAGAAGGCTAACACTTCCTTTATTTCAGAAAACTAAGTGTTAAAAGGCTAGATCTCTTCCACAACTGTTCCTGTCTTCTCCATTATTTTATCAGTGCTCTCAACCATTTAGACTATAAAAGGTTATTTTTTATTTGGCTAGATCTTTCCAAACACAGGAATACCTCAGAGATATTGCAAGTTTGGTTCCAGATTACTGCAAGGAAGTGAGCATTGCAATAAAGGAAATCGCACAATTTTTTTTGTTTCCCAGTGCGTATAAAAGTTATGTTTACAATATACCATAGTCTATTAAGTGTTTAATAGTATTATGCCTAAAAAGCAATTTATGGACCTTAATTTACAAAATCTTTATTGCTAAAAAGTGCTAACAATCATCTGAGCCTTTAACGAGTTATAATCTCTTTGCTGGTGGAGGGTCTTGCCTTAGTGTTGACGACTGCTGACTGATCAGGGTGGTGGTTGCTGAAAGTTGGAGTGGCTGTGGCAATTTCTTAAAATAAGACCACAGTGAAGTTGGCCATATCAATTTGAATGTTCCTTTCACGAAAGATTTCTCTATATCATGTGATGCTGTTTGACAGCATTTTACCCACAATAGAACTTCTTTCAAAATTTGAGTCCATCCTCTCAAATCCTGCTGCTGCTTTATCACCTAAGCTTATTGGATATTCTAAATCTTTTGTTGTCATTTCAACTTTGTTTATAGCATCTGCACTGAGAGTAGATTTCACCTCAAGAAACCACTTTCTTCGCTCATCCATGAGAAGCAACTCCTCATCCACTAAAGTCTTACAAGATTGCAGCAATTCGGTCACATCTTCAGGCTTCACTTCAAATTCTACTTCTCTTGCTGCTTCCACCACATCTGCAGTTACTTCCTCCACTGAAATCTTGAACCCCTCAAAGTCATCCGTGAGGATTGGAATCAACTTCTTCCAAACTCCTATTAATATTGCTATCTTGACCCCCTCCCATGAATCATGCATGTTCTTAACGGCATCTAGAATGATGAATCCTTTCCAATAGGTTTTCAATTTACTTTGCCCGTATCCATCAGAGGAATCACCGTCTGAGGCAGCTAGAGCCTCGACTAAATGTATTTTTAAATAATGAGACTTGAAAGCCAAAATTACTTTTTGATTTGAAATAGAAATCAGAATGGGTGTTGTGTTAGCAGGCAAGAAAACAACGTTAATCTTGCATATCTCCATCACAGCCCTTGGGTGACGAGGTTAAGTGTCAATGAGCAGTAATATTTTGAAAGGAATCTTCTTTCCTGAGCAGTAGTTCTCAACAGTGGGCTTAAAATATTCAGTAAACTAACCTGTAAGCAGATGTGCTGTCCTTCAGCCTTCATTGTTCCAATCTACTCTGCACAGGCAATAGGATTTTTAAAATGATAAATGAGCATTGGCTTTAACTTAAAGTCAGCAGTTATGTTAGTCCATAATGAGAGGGACAGCCTGTCCTTTGAAACTTTGAAGCCAGGCCTTGACTTCTATTCTCTAGCTATGAGAGACCTAGATGGTGCCTTCTTCCAATAAAAAGTTGTTTCATCTACAGTGAAAGTCTGTTGTTGAGTGTAGCCACATTTATCAAGCATCTTAGCTAGATCTTCTGCATATCTTGCTACAGCTTCTACATCAGCACTTACTGCTTCACCTTAAACTTTTATGTTATGGAGATGGTTTCTTTCCTTAAACCTCATGAGCCAACCTGTGCTAGCTTCCAACATTTCTTCTGCAACTTCCTCATCTCTGTCAGCCTTCATAGAATTTAAGACAGTTAGGGCCTTGCTCTGTATTAGGTGTTGGCTTAAAAGAATGTTGTGGTTGATTTCATCTTCTATACAGACCACCAGAAGTTTCTCTATAGCAGCAATAAGGCTGTTTTGCTTTCTTGTCATTTATGTATTCACTGGAGTAGCACTTTTAATTTACTTCAAGAGCTTTTCCATTGCATTCACAACTTGGCTGACTATTCGGCACAAGAGGTCTAGCTTTAGGCCTATCTCAGCTTTTAACAAGGTTTCCTCACTAAGCTCAGTCATTTCTAGCTTTTGATTTAAAGGGAGAGACATGCGACTCTTTCACTTGAACACTTAGAAGCCTTTGTGGGGTTGCTAATTGGCCTAATTTCAACATAGTTGTGTCTCATGGAATAGGGAGGCCTGAGGAAAGGGAGAAAGATGAGAAATGGCTGGTTGATGGAGCAGTCAGAACACACACCACACTCATTGATTAAGCTCACCATCTCATATGGTGTGTTTGTGGCACCCCAAAACAATTACAATATTAACATCAAAGATCACTGATCACAGATCACCATAATAGCCATAATAATAATGAAAATATTTGAAATATTGGGATAATAACCATAATGTGAGACATAAAGTGAGCACATGCTGTTGGAAAAATGGTTCCAATAGATTTGCTGGACAGAGGGTTGCCACAAACCTTCAAGTTGTAAAAAATGCAATGTCTGTGAAGAACAATAAAGCAAAGCAAAATAAAACAAGGTGTGCATGTAAGTGAAAAAAAATACATTGATAAATAGTTGAAAGGAAAGAGGGGGTGGAGTTCTTCAAAAGTAATATCTACAAAATCTGAATTTTTTGCTTAGTTGTCAGCCTTCTGTCTGGCGTTTTGTAGGGTATCTGAGGCTGTGCTCTCTCTACCCATCAGCCAACTCAGCAGTCTTGTCTCTGGACTACTAGTTGCTGCCTGGAACCGCAATTCAAATCAGATCCGTCTTGATGAGTTAGATTAATTGATCTTCAGGAGTTTTGCTCTGTGCTTGTCTTTTGAATCAAAGTCTTAAGATCCCAGGCAGTGAGCATTGGGAGAACTTTAAATATAACCTAGGGCCTCTTTAGAAAAACTACGTTTGGTTCAGTGTCCTTGGCTGGATATCTGAAAATGACAAACAAACCCCAAAACAAAAACCTTCTATAGCAGAGTTTGTCCTATCCCATGGTAGGTAGTTAGGATATTAAACTACCCTGCTCTTAAGATGACTGCTTGTTTCTGTTTTCCTCATTTCAAATTTAATCAAGGAGAATTTGCCTTTTATTTATTTATGGCAAACAAATTGACTTCTATTTCTGTTTCTTGTCTCCTGCGTCAGGCCAAGTTCTTATCATATGCTCTGCCTCCTTCCCTATACCCCATGGACTTCCAAGGGAAGTCATTCATTCATTCAATCATTCATTCAGACGTCAGCCATGTGCTAAGTATCTGATATTGGCTAAGTACATTGCTGAGAACTGAGGGATTAAAAAAACAATAAACAGTGGATCAGTGAGGATTCCTACCCAGAAGGAGTACAGAATCCAGCGTAGAAAGGCTTATACAAACATGTGCAGTGAGTACGAGCAATGGTGACACATGGTCTATAGCAGTGCTAATGGCCGTTAAGGGAAGGGGTTAGCTGTGAAGGGGTCATGGAGGCACAGTCCACATCCTGGAGGACTAATGGGATTCAGAGAGTGTAGAAGAGGTGGCCCCCAGGTTGGGTAATGAGTGAAAGGTAGGGCAAGGTGTGAAATCAGGAGCAGCGGAGGAAAAGGCAGGCTTGTGTAGAGAGTGCTGCCATCTCCTTTGGACAGGCTGATTCAGGAGAACATTGAGATATCCAAGGAGGAATACCGAGATGATGGCTGAATATATGAGGTTGTATCTTGGAGTTCAGGAGGGATCTAGAGTGATGAGAAACATTTGGAATTTTCCAGCATAAGTGTGGTCTTGGGAGCCATTGAAGTAAGTGGGATTATTCAAGTAGAGCATGCAGAGTGAGGGGAAAATGCTAAGACAGAACCCTGGCTAAAACAACAACAACAACAACATTTAGGGGTGTAAGAGTAAGGGGTTTCCAGCAAAAAATAGAACCAATTGTGTGTGTGTGTATGTGTGTGTGCACACTCGCATGCACGTGCACATGTGTGTCTTTATCCCAGGTAGATAATACAGAGACAGACTAGATAGATAGATAGATAGATAGATACACAGATAGATGAGAAAGAGAATTACTGTTTAAAAATTGGTCTGTGTAAGTATGGAGGCTGAGAAATATCCAGATCTGCAGTTGGAAAGCTAGAGACCCAGGAGAGCTGTTCTAGTCCACAAGCTGGCACAACAGCCAATGTTCTAGTCAGAGTTTGTAGGCAGGGAAAGACTGGTGTCCCAGCTCAAGGCTATCAGATAGGAAGAGTACCCTCTTATTCAGGGGAGAGAGAGAGAGAGAGAGAAGTCAGTCTTTTTTTTATTCAAGCCTTCAACTGATTGAATGGGGCCCATCCACATTGAGGAAGGCAGTCTTCTTCACTTAGTCTACTAATTAAAATGCTAATCTAATCCAAAAACATCCTCACAGACATACCCAGAATAATGTGTGACCAAATATCTGGGAATTTTATAACCCAGTCGAGTTGACACATAAAATTAACCATCACAAGGGGCACTTAGAGGAGGAAGAAGGGACAGAGAAGACTAAGAAAGTATTAAAAAGTAGGAGAAATGCTCTAATTTATAGGAGGAATCCCCAAAACCACCCTAACCACCCTTTGCTAGGGATGTTTTGCATGAGTGTTTGAGTGCCTTTATGTGCACGAGTTATCATGATTAAGCAGAAAAACTATGTGTGAAAGACACTGCACTAGGCACTGTAGATGAATTCACAAATGAAGACCATTTCATACCATCAAATTTAGTGAAAGAGGCAGGCATATCCCTGGATAGAAGGAAAGAGTGAGTGAACACACCCAGGTAGGGATGGGGCTGACCCAAGTGCTGAGTGTGGCTGAATGTCAGGCTGGCCAGTCTCAGGATCTTGAATGTGGGTCTCTGTTAGACCTCATCACTCACTGTGGCTGATGAGAAAGGGCCCCCCCTGGGCCAGAGGATGGGAGTTGGGCTCAAATGGAGGTGCCTCTTATAGACACTTGGCCAATGTCAGAAAGAGGGTAATTCTATGTAACTCACTTAGGATCTGGGCTCCTCTGGGGACATCTCCATGTTTCCAATGTCCTGTCTTTGTGCTTAACTAATGGTCACAATTACACAATTATTCTTTCATAGTCACACTCCCAGACATCCTTTTATTATTATTTTTTAAACTGCAACTACTAGAAGAAATCAGTTAACATTTGTTGAGTGCCAGGCACTGTGTTGTACATACATTATCTCCTTTAACTCTTTTAGTAACCCTTTGTTATAGTGCAACAAAGCTACAATTTCAATCCAGGTGACCTCATCAGAATCTGTAAGGCTTTCAAGATGATAGAGGATCCCCATTTTTCATTGTGCCTTGAAAACTGCAAAGTAACACACAATTGAACAGTATTATGACTGAATGGCACAGCAGCCCTTGAGATAGATGGCACCCTGAACACTTTACAGAAGAGAAAACAGAAGTTCCTTGAGATGATTTGTTGGTGAATGGTAAAGTTGGCACCAAACCCAGGTCTTCAGACATCTAGTTCTGTTGACACCAGACATCTGGTTGTCCGCCTATGCCTAACTGTCTGTGTACACAGATGTCAAGGTGACCCGACCTTAGAGCTCTCTCCTGTCCAGGCAGAGGTCAGCACTGACTCAACAGGTCACCTACTCCCTGCAACAGGTCCAACCCTGCCTCCTTCATCTTAGAAACTTCTCCCATCCAAGAACTCACTAGACTGCCATAGTCCAACTCACTAGACTGCTCCTTCTTTGACTCAGAAATTGCAGAGCTGGCAGTGCTAGAGGCTCTATTCTTGAGTACGCTGAATATCAGGTAGGATGGATCTGAGCTCTCACCTTCCCGTGGCAACCTTTGACAAGCCTTTTGCAATAAAAAATTAAATATTAATACTCAACAATTAATCTCTGACTTGAAAGAGCCATATATACCATATGTGTAACCCCTGGACATTTCAATTTCCAACCTGCCCAAGTAAGATAACATCCTGAAAATGAAATGTAATCATCAATTAGCAGTGTTCCTTAGGACAGACTGAACTGCAGTCATGAGCAGTTTTCACGACCTGAGCAATGGCTGATTATAAGGGAGCAGCCAGAGAGTCAGAGGAAGAAGAAAGATGAGCATTTGAGCCTTGTGATGTGTAGAAGAGGCTGGAAGTTGGAAGGCCAGCTTTCATGAACCACGAGCTAGCTGTGTCCTCACGGGGCTGAACTCTGTTAATTCATCAGTCAATAGCAGTCATTGGCTCTGGCACAGTGGGGAGACACCATAGAAGCAGGACATGTGTCTCCTGTATGAAGACTTTGGAACTGTGCTGCAGAATCAGATCGCGTGCATGTGAAGCAGATTAAGAACACAACCCAAGAGGCGTGCACACGAGTGCAAATTGAAACAGGGCCTGGTGATCCTGGACCTGTTTTCGCACCTCTGTGTCACCAAGGGTGACAACTAGAATTGCCTGGCAGCGGTTGTAAAAAGTGCTTGTAGATCCTTGGCAAGGAGTCAGCAGGCCAGAACGGTGCATTGTGGTTTCTTATTATATTTAATGGAAAACTGAAGCACTCGGATATTTCCAAAGTGTAATTTGTTCTGATGGGTAGGCAGACAGTGGATTGGGCTGCTTCACTAGGGAAGAGGCAAAAATAAATTAAACAAATTAATGACTGTGACACATTCCAGGGGAAAGAAAATGCGATTGATAATCCAACCCCCTAACAAAAATCATCATTTTTACTGTAGTCACGTCTCCTTGGGCTGCTGCTTCTTGTGGATATTTCTAAAGAAAACTTCCTCTCCAGTCATTTTCTTTAGCCCAATAAGCACAGTTGCTAATTTTCCCTCATTTGGAGTTTCCGCCTGGAACCATATGCCATTAAAATGCCTAGACATGTGGAAATGGACTGATGAAGATATGAGGAGACAGGGAGTTTCA
Source organism: Pan troglodytes (assembly GCF_028858775.2). Classification (NCBI taxonomy): domain Eukaryota; kingdom Metazoa; phylum Chordata; class Mammalia; order Primates; family Hominidae; genus Pan; species Pan troglodytes. The sequence continues at coordinate 128,895,533 of NC_072407.2, read as the reverse complement.
GACGAGGAGAGACTTTGTCAGATGGAATGACTCTGACCTCAGATTCGCTAACCAAAGGAGAAAGATCCCTCCATGGGAAGGAGTAAGAAGGAGAGCTGAGCGCAGTCTCTAGGAAAAGTCCAGGAGGCATTGGGAAGGGGAGGAAGCATCGTGTTCCCATGCACGGCTCGATGCCTGGCCTTCAGCAAGTGCTCATTGGTTGAGTAAGTAAGTGAACGAATGAATGAATGAACGAATGAACAAGAGAGATGAGTGACTGAAGTAGAGAGGCGGCAGAGTCTAGGAAGCTGGTAGGAATGGGATGCACGACTTGCAAGCAGTTGGGCATATGTGGCACTCAATGACAGAAAACAACCCTGAGAGCCCAGCAATGGGTCCCTGAAGGCAACATGGCCCCGTTGTTCCCTGTCCCTTTTTTCATAGAACGTTTAACATTTTGCATTTTATTGTGTGATTCAATTCATGTTTCCAGGGTAATACTAAAAATACTTAAGAACTGGGGCATCAGTGGTGCTGACCAATCAAAACAGATACAATCAGAACGGAAGCCGGCAGTAAGAACCCAGCACTGCCATTCAGAACATCAGCCCTGAATGCTTCTCTCTCACTAGAGCTAAGCTTTCTGAGGACGAGCATCATGTTCGTTTTTAGATCCCATTAAAACACCTAGCTCAAGCCTTTGGTATAAATGTAGTTCTTCAGTGCACACACTGTGCCTGGTCTGTGTACAGTAGCTACTTAATAAATATGTGTGGTTGGGGGAGCAAATGATGGAAGGAAAGAATGGATTGGGGTGGAGTGGGATAGAATGCAGCAAGGAAGTCTCCCTGGCCAACACACACTGGAGGACAAACCACCTTCGCCCTGGAATCCACATCAGACCACCTTCGTGCCTTGCCATGCAGGGAAGGGAGGGCAAGGAAGATCCCAGCCCATGGGCGGCCAGGGCATTTCTTCCAAAGCACTTTCCTTGGCTTGGGTGCGTAAATCTGTTAATGCTCTCCAACCTCCTCCCCTTTGTTAGGGAGCCCAGTGTATTAATTAAAAACCACGGGCAGCTGTAAGTATCTCCAGAACAAGGATTAAGCCAGCTTTCTGTCAATTGCTTTCAAAGCCATTGCTGTTTGCTAGAGAAATACTTTCTTTCAGGGTTAAAGCAACTTGCTTTTCACTTTGCCATCTCCTTCATTACCGCGTTACCCTGTTGGCCCCTTCCCCTAATTCATGCTTGAAACCTACTGCATTAGGAAGCCCACAGTGAAAAGCCACACGCCTGCAGCAGTACCCCCTCAGGCAGACGTGGCCTTCAGGGCACAAACATCATCAGAGCAAGGCCAGTGTAGAGAGAGGGTCAGTTCTTCCTGCTTCAGCCAGCCTCTCAGCCTCAGCTGAGCTAGGGCACATGTAACACATCTGTATGAACCACTGGTCAGATGTGCCAAGGAGAGGGAATGCAAGAGACAGAGTTGTTGCCCACACAGTATGTTTGAGGTGCGTCTTCTTTCTGCTTTCATTACCTAAGAGCTGCTGCTTGCCGTATGATGATAGGTGAACACTCCAGGAGATAAATTTCTGCCTTCTATGAGAAAAAACTTTCTGATAAAGTTGTTCAAGGGTAAGCCAGGCCATCTACAGAGATGAAGCCTACCACGGTAGGAACTCAATATATGACTACTGTTAAAATGAACTGCCTGTGATATTCTACTAGATGACCTCTAAGGGTGCTTCCTAGGTTGAAATAAAGTGTTGTGAATCAAGCCATCTTGTAGGGTTTGGGAAGATGCTCTCACCTTCATCACAGACAAGGTGGGTTTGCGCTTTCTGGGCCATCTGCTCTACCCAGCTTGGATAAAGGCCTAGAGGAGGATGAGGGGGTGGGGAGGAGGGAGATAGACAGGAGGAACAAGAAAGGCAGGGCATAATTAAGCATTTCTGAGGCCCCAGATGATTTGTAATTTACAGATCCTTCATGTTATCAGCAATGAATATTAAGTAAATCAATAAATTCTTCATCGAAGTGATAAATAATCAATCGGCTATAATAGCACAAAATAAGTCTGAACTCAACTCTAATGTGACTATAAAATAAAATGTCCACTGTGAGGCAGGGCTTTTTTTTTTTTTAAGAGGCCTGATGAAAGCTTCCCAGAATTCCTCTATAATCCTTGAGTCCAGGCCGCAGTTAACGCTACATCCTCCAGTACTTACCTATAAGTGATGACCTCAATACCTCAATACCACCCCCCACCTCACTCATTTGGAAATCCCAAGAAACCACATAAGGTATTAGAGGCACTCACAGACCCCGGGGAGAATTAGACCCCGCATGTACACATGCACACACATGTGCACACACACCCCTGTGCACACACACACAGGCTCACACCTCTGACAGATGTGCATCTTGTCGTTGTGTCACTCAGCAGATTGCCCTGTGAAATCTAGCCTCAGCAAAGAAAGAAAGGGGAAAAGAAAAGATCTAAATCAGAGTAACATAAATAAGCGGGTGGCAGGCAGAGAAAAACCCAAACAACTAACAACACCAGGGAAAAGTCACTGCAGAATTTATATAAAAACAGTATATCAGAAAAGCTGCTTGAGAGACCTCTGAGAGGCAGAAATCATGAAAACTCTTTACTGCTAGTCTGTGGTTTAAATGTGTAAGAATTACTCTTTTGCAAAAAATTGGAGAACAATTTGATTATTTTCTGTCAGCAATCAGCCTTTTTATCTTGTCATCGTACTTGGTCGTTCTCTCTCTCTATCTGTCTCTCTATCTCTCCCAAGTGTGTGTGTGTGTGTGTTTGATCCACATTTGCATCCATGATCTTTTTTGCAGGCTCTCCTCTTTGGAACTATCAGCATGTTTATTATGAAAAGATGAACAAAACTCTAGTTATTCTTTTTTTATATATATACTTTAAGTTCTGGGATACTTGTGCAGAATGTACAGGTTTGTTACATAGGTATACACATGCCATGATGGTTTGCTGCACCCATCAACTCCTCATCTACGTTAGGTATTTCTCCTAATGCTATCTCTCCCCTAGCCCCCCACCCCAAAACAAGCCCCAGTGTATGATGTCCCTTCCCTGTGTTGTTCAACACCCACTTATGAGTGAGAACATGTGATATTTGGTTTTCTGTTCCTGTGTTAGTTTGCTGAGAATGATGGTTTCCAGTTTCATCCATATCCCTGCAAAGGACATGAACTCATTCTTTTTTATGGCTGCATAGAATTCCATGGTATATATGTGCCACATTTTCTTTATTCAGTCTATCACTGATGGGCATTTGGATTGGTTCCAAGTCTTTGTTATTGTGAACAGTGCTGCAATAAACATACATGTGCATGTGTCTTCGTAGTAGAATGATTTATAATCCTTTGGGTATATACCCAGTAATGGGATTGCTGGGTCAAATGGTATTTCTGGTTCTAAATCCTTCAGGAATTGCCACACTGTCTTCCACAATGGTTGAACTAATTTACACTCCCACCAACAGTGTAAAAGCATTCCTATTGCTCCACATCCTCTCCAGCATCTGTTGTTTCCTGACTTTTTGATGATCACCATTCTAACTGGTGTGAGATGGTATCTCATCATGGTTTTGGATCCCTTCCTTACACCTTATACAAAAATTAACTCAAGATGGATTAAAGACTTAAATGTAAGACCAAAACCATGAAAACCCTAGAAGAAAACCTAGGCAATATCATTCAGGACATAGGCATGGGCAAAGACTTCATGACTAAAACACCAAAAGCAATGGCAACAAAAGCCAAAATTGACAAATTAAAGTTAAGAGCTTCTGCATAGCAAAAGAAACCATCAACAGAGTGAACAGGCAACCTAAAAAATGGGAGAAAATTTTTGCAATCTATTCATCTGGCAAAGGGCTAATATCTAGAATCTACAAAGAACTTAAACAAATTTACTAGAAAAAAACAACCCCATCAAAAAATGTGTGAAGGATATGAATATTCTTTTTTTTTTTTTTCAAGACAGTCTTGCTCTTTCGCCCAGTCTGGCATGCAGTGGCATGATCTCAGCTCACAGCAACCTCCACCTCCCAGGTTCAACAGATTCTCCTGCCTCAGCCTCCTAGTAGCTGGGATTACAGGCATGTGCCACCACACCCAGCTGATTTTTGTATTTTTGGTAGAGACAGGGTTTCACTATGTAGGCCAGGCTGCTCTCGAACTCCTGACCTCAGGTGATCCACCCGCCTCGGCCTCCCAAAGCGCTGGGATTAGAGGCATAAGCCACCGCGCCCAGCCAAAACTCTATTTATTCTTAAGCCCTCATTTTTCCTCTATCTCCTCTCTTTTTTTCTGTCCTTTCCAAGACAGATCTATATGATGAATACATATCTATTTCTCCTAAGTAATTTTGAACTCTGGCTCATCATGGATCTTTTTTAAAGCATAATTTCCATTCTTCTTTCCCTTTCCCTTTCCCTTGGTCAATTGCTTCTTTTCTTGAAATAAGTTCATCACTACAGATTTCAGTGAAGTGGAAAGGTTTTCCAGGGAGCATTTAGCCAATTCATCTGCCTCTTTGCAGGACTAGTTGGACCCAGCGACTGGTGGCTCCTGCCTTTGTTTCTGTCACTCAAAGGCTTGGTTCTCTTTCTGGTTACCTTGGCTCCAGCATCTCATATATTAACAAAATGATTGCCACAGCTGTCTTCGCTTAATGCCTGACACTTGAAGTTCAATTACTCATTCCATGAAGAGAAGGAGAAGGTAGGCATGCATTTCTCATTGGGGCCTCAGCCTTATACCCTGGTGTCCCCCTGACACAATAAATTCTTCCTATTCAGGATTGTCTGCTATTCTGTATCATTCCTAAGCAGAATACAACCATCTCCAGCAGCAGATACCCCCGATAATCTCCTCCTGATACCTCCTTCTCACACTGATCAGTGAGACGTTACTGAGCATCTACGGTGTGTCCTTCAGTGAGCCAGATGCTGCGGGCAATAAACTGGAAAATGTAAGACATGGTTTCTACCCCTCTAAAGCATATGTTCTAGTTAGAGAAAATGTAAAAATATGAGAGTCCATTATCAAATACCCAGAGCATCTCAACGGATGTACTCGCCTATCTTTTCAATCTCAGGTCTCTAGGTTGATAGGCCTTTTCTGTTTCTTCTGTTTTGTCTTAAAGCAAAAGGTGCAGGCTCCTCTTTTCTGAAGCTATCCTTATTACTATGTGTGCCTTATCCCACATGGCAGGTAGAGAGATGATGGCCCCCCAAAAGATATCCACATCCTAACCTCCAGAGCCTGGGATTATGTGACCATACATTGCAAAGGGGCTTGGAAGATGTGATTGGGTTAAGAACTTGGGAACATTTCTGTCTGCTGTCCACATCCAGAAACTGTTTTTTTTCTTAACAGAACACATGTCTTTGATCTTTGTCCTACCTCTGAGTAAGTTCTTTGCCCTCTTGGGGCAGAAATAATCTCTCTAACTGGGTTGTTCTTAGAAACTCCCCTTTATTTGGGAGGATTAATCTTTGTTCCCTCAAAGGACCTTTCAGTCTAATCTTCTTCATCAGTTTTCTAATGAGGAGCTTTGGTGCTCTATGCAAATGGGACTCTTAAGAAGCTGTTCTAGATTCCAGAATCCCCAGGCTAAGAGTGCAGACAGGTGGCTCTCCACCTCCTCCTTCATCTGTGTGATGTACAATGGGAGAAGAAAGGGAGCAGCAGTTGGTGAAGGCATCCACATTAAAGAGGATGTAACTTTCTACATGGAGAAGAAAAATGCCTTTTGTAATGCACTAGGCATGAGTAGGGACCTGAAGTCAAAAATAAGAATGAACAATGGGACACCATTGTTACCAGATGAACTGTAACATTTTCAAGATAAGTAATGAGTTAGGTAAATGGGGCCAGATTCTGAAAGATCTTTACCGCCTGCCCGTAGAGGTCAGCCTTGGTATTGTAGACATTGGGTGTCCCTGCATGTTTTTTGTTTTTTTTGTTTGTTTGTTTGTTTTTGTTTTTGTTTTCAGATGGAGTCTTGCTCTGTGGCCAGGCTGGAGTGCAGTGGCGCAATCTCTGCTCACTGCAATCTCCGTCTCCCAGGTTCAAGTGATTCTCCTGCCTCAGCCTCCTGAGTAGGTGGGAGTACAGGTGCTCGCCACCATGCCTGGCTAATTTTTTCTATTTTTAGTAGAGATAGAGTTTCACCATGTTGGCCAGGATGTTCTCTATCTCCTGACCTCATGATCCACCTGCCTCGGCCTCCCAAATTGCTGGGATTATAGGCTTGAGCCACTGTGCCTGGCCATCCTTGCATATTTTAAGGGTGGAAAGTGATCTAATGCTTAGGTTTCCATTTAAAAAAAAACAAGGAAGAAAAAAATAGTGGTCAAATGTCTTACATTCCTTTTGGGCCTATTGCGTGATTCATCTTGAACCCTAAACACACAGACGTGCAGATTTTCTTGGATTATTTATTTTGGTTTTAATGTACACAGTGGAGAACTCGATGTGAGCTTGGCTGGATGCTTTAGAGGAAAGGGCTGTGTTGTGTATGCATCTGTTGATGCAACTGGTACCCAGACCATCTGTGGGTGGTTCCTGCCATTCTTAGCAGCCCTTCTCTCTTGGAGAATGAAGTCTCCTACACTGAGTCAGTTGGTGGCCACTGAATTTTATTTTGGGAACGTGTCCTAGATACAGCAGGCTTCCCACTCACTATGCAGAAGAGAATGCCTTTCTAGAAGAGGATTCCGATTTGTCTAACAACAGCATGCTGCTCAGGCAATCTCTCCCTTTTGTTGATGGCTGAATGGAGAGATGCTCAGCTTCTGATCTCCAAGGGTGAGAGCATCCAGGCAAAAAGCTTAGCAGCCTGTCGTGCTTCCAGGCGGAAATGCATCTTTGTGTCCCTCCATGGGGAGGGGCATGTGCATGAGCATCTCTGTGTTCCAGAAGCGTATGAATCAGAACATTTCAGAACTGGAAAGGATGTGAGGGTCCAAAGCCTACTAATCACAGAAAGTCCCTTTAGAGCAGTTCTGATAAAGAGTCATTCTGCTGCTTCTTTCTACCTCCCCCGACAGAAGACCCACCACCTCACAAAGATTCCTAGGCCATGGTAACCACATGGTGAGATCACCCAACCACAATGATCTCATGCGCTGCTTCTGTACAGCACTTCTAGTAAGAGTGTGAGTTCCATGTCTTAAAAGCTCACCAGAAATCATACCTGTAGACCCAGCAAATTCATATTTAGATATTTGAGGCAATATATGAATGAATAAATAACTGTATAATATTCCTCTCAATGTCCATTAGTCAGGAGATTATTTAAGCAAATTAAAAATCATCTTGTAGAATAATAAACATTAATATAAAAAGCCAAGAATGGCTAACATTTTAAACACTTGCTCTGTGCCTGGTGCTTTTCCTGGAGCAGTGCATGTTTCCTTTCAGGCATTCTTCTCCTAGCCCAGCATGTTATATGGTATATGTATATGGGATTATGTTTTGGAGGCTGTAGGGTTGGGGATTATGTGGACACTTCAGAAGCTTTGAGGGTGAGCTCACATCTCTTTCCCTGGCTTCTGAACTCCTCCCCGTATCCAGCTGTCTGCCTTGCTGGAGTTGAACTAACCATTGTACCACTTTGTTTACCCTATGGATGGCGTCAGTCACCTTGTATTTCCATCCAGTCAAGGCAGACTCCCTGAGGAGGTGGAAATCCTAGCCAGATTTTGAAGAAAGCAAAAAAGAGCACTGGACAAGCTCTGAATAAGGAAACTGAGTCCCATAGATCTTTTAAATGCTTAACTGCTTTTTATGCTTTTTGGGAAGCCTAAAATCCCTCATAGTTTTCTTGATCTCATAACCCTGGGGAAGAACTATGCTAGTTCTTTGGGCATTGCACTATGAACAAGAGTCCCTGCATGGTATTTCTTGTCTACCCCGCTGTTCTCTTAGCTCTGAGCATAGCACTTGACATTCTTGGACCTTAGCTAATACCCTATGGTTGGAACAGGACCTAGGCTCCCCTGAGTTCTCCGTTGTACTGAGATCCCTCTATAAAGTTGGACAGGTTCAGGCCAAAGAGGTTTTTTTTATGCTATTCTTGAAATTTGACCAACTTTTTCATTATCAAGTATAATTTCAATAATATAGAATTGGTTTCTTATTAAATCAAAGGAGAAAGACATCAAGCGTGGTAGGTATTATACTTTAAGTTGATTATAAAAAGCATTTATTGAGGGTTAACCACTAGGCAATGGATAGAAAATCAATTACACGGTAGTTTAACATCCAATAATATGTATTTTAATGAACAATTTGTATTTAACATCTCTTATGAAATAATGAGGTGCGTTGGAGTTTTGGGGTAGCCAAGCAGCAATTGGGATATCTGAGTTAACTCCTAAAGAGCCCAACACCATATTTTATCAAGTAGCATCTCATGGCTTCACAGTTCCAGTTCACCTCCCATTCCAGCATCATGGCCCCTGACAGCATGAACAGCCACACAGATTCTGAGAGCTACCTATTTAGACTGAGGTCAAAGATTATACCAATGTCTGATTAGTCTGAACAGCCAGCCATTGTTTTGGAGAACACCCTAAGGTGATGCTGTGCATTATGACGTCAACATTTCCAGATTGTTTTAGCTAAGTGAAAAGCCATGGGATCCCTTTTTAATCCCATCTCAGTCTGCAACAGCTATCCCATCCCATCTCTCTATTGTTTGCTGCATGGTCTCACACATGATATGTGAAAATCTGACTCAAAGTTCTTTATCTTGAAGCTGTGTTTATATGTTCCGTGTGCACATAAAACTCAACTCAGTTACTATTCGTCCTTTTCCTTTTAGCTACGCTGTCAAATCAAATGTGGTTTCAAGATAGGAAGGAGCTGTCCAGTTTCTAAATCCGCCAAGACAGGCACACTTCCAGCTTCATTGAAAGTTGGTCTTGAATTCCTGGTCACTACGTCTGCTCTGAGTAGTGCAGCAAATGTTTTCAAAAGGGTTCACAGTTTGCTTCTCTGGAATCAGGTTGTGGTAGAGTCCTTCAGCTTAGCCAATTCACAGATCTTTTGCAGAGTTATAGGAGAGGTGAAGGAGAGAGCAAAGAGTGGAAGACAAGAAGAAAATAGCAGTGTTCAGGTGGCAATTGAAAATGAGAACTAGTGAAGCCTGGAGAATACAAATGACTATTTCATAGTGAAGGGGACTGCCATGGAGATGGTTGGCTCATAAATGGGAGGAGCTAAGTTGGAAAAGGACACTGTGAGGGAGGGAGTTATTGATTCAGAAAACACTGGCTTTGGCTGACATTATGAGGATCATGAAAACCAAGCTGAGGTAGGCATGAAAGTTAGCAGTTAGGAACTTGGGCTCTAGAGCCTAGCGGATAAGATTTCTGGTTCTTTCTGCCATTTGCAAGCAGTGTGCCTAGGAAGTTATTTAACCACTCAATGCCTGCACATTCAATCTCTGTATGGTGATACCAAATACCTAGTTCAAGGCCCACCACACCCTAGTTACACAATAAATAGTGGTTGAACAATGTACAGTGATACCTACTTATATGGTTGTTTCGTGAAGATAAATTGCAACAAAACCTGTGTAGAACATTCACTCTGTTGCCTGACATATAATAAGTACAAAATTAATAAGAGTAGTGATTATTATTACACCTGTTATTAGGATATCCAAGCATTGAATTTTTTGCAGCCATTTAATCTTATTATGAAGTAATGTCCTTCCTGTTATGGATATTGGGACATATTTTATGAGCTCTTATCATAGTAACTGACATAAAACATGTTCCCAAGATATGTTAAATAAATGAATCAAATAATGTATAGAGTTTTAGAGTGGAAAGTCACCTTACTTAACATCTAGTCTAGTCTGTAGATTTTATGGCCATTTGTATTAGTCCTTTTTCGACTGTGTGTAAATAAAGTCTAATAGCATTTTATTAATGAAGAAGCTGAGGCCAAGGTGGTTTGAGTAAGGTGATCCAATGCATGAGGACCAAACCAGATCAGTGGTTTGAGTAATGTGATCCAATGCATGAGGACCAAACCAGGTCTTGCAACTCCCAGTATGGTGGCATGTTGTAGCAACCAAATCTTCCCTTCCAGATGACAAGAGTGGCCAGCTAGTAGCAGAGTCTGGAGGCCGCAGTCTGGGGCATGACCACTCATTTTGCAGTTTTAAGGGATTTAGGGTCATTTTAAGGGGAAAAACTGCAACTTGAATTCTGGCATCTAAGCTTAGGGTTCTTGCTCTCACAAGGGGCTTGAGCCTTAGTTCTAGGGTCCTGGGTTCCAGCTCAGAAATCTCAGCCATTCTGGTCAGGATTTGTGACTACCTGAATTTCTAAAACACCCAGCTCAGTCTCTGAGATTTTAACGGGCTCAGATGGAGCAGCAGTCACCACAAGACTTCCATCCAGGGAACTCTGACCAAAGGCTCTGATATATGGTGGATGCTCAGTAAGTGTTTGGTGAATGCATGAATGAGGCAATGAATGAACAGTATTTTAGAACTAAAAGGGACCTTAATAGGTCTCAAGTGATGACTACAACACCAATATCATTCCAATTATTAATTCCAACAGGGCAACTCTTAACATACTAACAGAAGCTTGGAAAACGCAGACTTTATAACCGTCAACATGCTTATTGTTGTCAACGTTAGGATGATTGATGGCCTACCTGGGATTCTGTTCCTCTCTTTTCCCGCCATCATAAGGAAACTTAGGTGAGAAAGGGTTAAGTTAGGAACCCTCAAGGAGGAGGGAACATCTGTCTGTTGTGAGTCTAATGAGGCAGGTGATTAAGGTGAAGGTAGTTTTGCAGCTTCCCCCGAAGGCATCAGGGGAAACCTGAGATCTGTTTCCCCACAGCCTGGGGGAACAGATCTAAAGATTTGCTAAATTGCAAGCATAGATTTAAATGGTACTGAAGGGCCCCAGGCCACGTTCTTCCAGTGACCTGCAGAGACACGGGAGAGCATGATTTCTCTTTAAAGGAGTGAACTGCTGGAAGGAGGGTGAGGAAGGAGGCTTAGGAAACCACTCCCCAGTCTCTGGCATTCTCCCGCCTCTGCCCCCCACAGCCTGTCAGAGCCACACTTGTGGCTGAATGTTGCTGATATGTAGCTGAAAAGCTATAGACACTGAGATGCCTGAGAAGGATCGCAATGGTTTTGCCATTACAAAAATCACATTGGACAGCAGAAAGGTGGAGGTGGGGGAGCTGAGAACACGGGCCTGAGAATCCGCAAATATGTCAAAGCAGTTTTGTCATTGCCAAAGCAAACCTAAAGCGAAGCATAATGGAGAACTCGAGGCAGATAAAGTCTGTCACTGAGATTTAATTTGTTTCAGAACTGAGAGAGTTGCGGGGGCCCCAGTTCTTGATTGGAGTGGACAGCAAAGAGGTGCAAGCGCAAAGGCTGAAGCTATTCATCCCACATAGGACTCCGGTAAACCAATCAGATAAACCTCTTCATTAGGGTCCTGAATGAAAGGCAAGTGGAAAGAGGGCAGAACACAGCCTGTAGATTAAATCTGGTCAGAGCCAATATCTGACAATCCCCCATGCTGTTACCCAAATGAAAGCTAATGCAGCTATGAATTAGCGGCCCCAGGAGCAATGGAGAAGGGAATTCAATTCTCTCCGAGTCAGCTCCAGTCTAGCCTGAGAGAGGAGCTGGGGGAGGCTGGTGTCACTCTCCCCAGGTTTGCAGGTGTGGGTGTAGGGGAAGGTGGCAGAGGTGCAGGGAGCCTCACTTGGGCTTCCTTGCCCAGTGGAAGTCTCAAGGCGTGGACCACAGCTGTGCTTTGTCTCAAGTCAGCCCACTGGGACAGGAAGGCATGACGGTTACTGGCACCCCGCGTTGAGCTGTGCCTCTTCTGGAAGTTCTCAGTGGCAACCAAGCCCCATGCCCTCCAAGAGCATTGGTTTCATCCTCTCACCTTCCTGCTGCCATCCTTGAACATTACTCTTTCTTCACAGTGAGCCCTGGACAAAGTGCCCTGGCCTGGCACTTGATACTGTGAAGGAGGAAAAATTTCTTTCCTCACTTATCCCCGGGTTCATGGCAGAGGCTCCTGTAACAAAAGACAGACTAACCAGAGAAAAGCACACACATATGGAATATAAGTCTTACATGACACAAGAGCCTTCTTAAGGGAATGAAGACCCAAAGATACAGGGAAACCTGTGCATTTCTATGCTTAGACTTGATGAGGAATGGACAGTGGTGGAGAGATATAATAGAAGGACCAAAGGGTGTAATCTGATGATGGTAAGCTGGGGAACCTAGCAAGGCCCATTTATTCAGATTCCTCTCTGTGTCCTGGTATCTTCAGAGATAAGGATCTTCCTTTCCTCCGGGTAGGGAGCGCACCTGAAATGAGAATCTTACCACCTGCTTCAGGGGAGAAAGGCGAGGGGAAGGTGAGAGCAAACTTCCTGCCTCTGCTGTTTTGTCAAATGCCAAGGTGACATATTTTGGTATGTCCCGAACTGCATCAATATCTAAATTAAGAAGTCTCCACCTAGACCAAACCGAATGATACTATGTCCCCCTCACCTCCTAAACCTTGAGATTAGCATTTCCTCACTTTGTTTTCTCTCATTCAAATAGGGTATCTCTAAAACTCAGGGGGCATAGGGAAATGTGGCAGCCTTCCTTTCACTATAGGAGGTGGCCCTTTAATGCCTCCCCTGGAGGCAAAGCCTGCCCTTGACCCCTCACATCAGTCATTCTGGCCCTGGTGACCCTGCAGTCATGCCCTTTCCCTGCCTTCTACCCCAGATGGCACTTACGCTCTGAGATGTATTCGATATGAATGCTTTACTGTTCATTTATCGTTCAGTCTGCTGATTTAATCTTGTCCTGGGCTCATCCTTCACCCATGCTCCATGGCGTTGTGTAAATATGCTTGTACACTCCTAATGGGCAAAGCCATCACATCTAGGCAATTCTGTTTGTACAATGCAATCTATAAAGGGGACTTCTTTTGATGATGTCAGTGATAATGGTATCAGATTGTTCCGAGGAGGGTAGAGAAATACTGTGATTAGTTCCAGGAGTAAGGCGTTCCGTGGTGGAGATGGAATCTCCCTCCACTCCTCCCTGGAACAGGGCTTTAACTGTAATTGAGTGGGTGAGAAGAGAGAAAGAATGACGGTGAATGTTTTACCATGGGAGCTGCTTAAGGCTCAGAAACACCTCAAAAGCCAATCCTGAGACCCCAAAGAGAAGGCCCCAGTGGAGCAGGAGCAGCACCCAGGCCTATGGCACTGATGAAAACATTTATCAGAAATCTGTGCCATCAAGAGCACTGAAGCAGAGGCTTGTCCCAAGAGACTTTGTCTGCAGTGGGTGGGGATTGGAGGGAATATCTTAGAATAAAATCTTTTAATGTTCCTCTCCACAGTCATATAGCCTCCTTAATATGACAAATCAGAGCTCCTGACATACTTTACTGCCTGCATGTTAATGAGCCGAGCCTTGCAACAGAGCCATTTGGGGCTGTGGAGGAGTTTACAAACAACTTGGTTTTGAGGTTCTCAGAGAGAGAAGGAAAAGGGAGATTGCATGGAAAGCAGAAATCCTGGAAGGGGTGGCTACCCCCGGCAAGCTCCAGGGCTCAAGGGAGTGCCTCAAGGGAGCGCATCTACTCTTGGAGTGGCCACACAAAGAGTGCAGGGGAGAAGGCCAGCATGTTCAGACCTCTGAGGTTGCATTACACTGAAGGACTTGGTTCATCAAAATGTTATTCAAAACGCCATCCAGCACATGCCACATGACTTCTAGGACAAATGCAGTTGCTTTCCTGTCTGGCTGTCACTCCACAGTGCTTGAGTGACCCCCTCCAGCTGGAAGAGCCAGGGACGACATGGACCTGGGCAGCCGGGACTTCCACAGAAGGGCCAGCTTCTGTTCCCTGAATCCATGGCTAGGGTTATGCCTTGATCTCTTGTTAGCCAGGTTTCTGAGGTCACTTTGTTACCTTGTCAGAGTGATACAGTGGGCAGTATGAATTGGGCCCTTTAGAACATGAGAAAGTACGTTTTTCATGATGATGATGATGATGATGACATCATGTTAAACATACTCAGTGTTTACCGTGTGCCAGGCGGGATGCTAGGGGTTTTAGATACACTTAATTCTTACTCAGCTATATGGTTGAGAATACTATTATTCCAATTTTATTAATGAGTAAACTAAGGCTCAGAGAGATTAATACCTTGATTACAGCTATGAAGCTCCAACAGGTGCAGGGCTTCATGGGCGTACGCTCTATTCCAGAAGACTTGAGCTGGGAAGGTACCACCTGCCCCCACCTTTCTTTGGCCAAAGCCTGGAAAACTGAAGTGACCTCTGCAAGGCCACACCACTGGAAAATGACAGAGCTGGTAAAGGCCAGTTCTTCTGAACCCTGCTCCTTTGTTCTTTTCAGACTGGCATACTCATTGTCACATTGTCTTGCAGTTTAGAGTGTCACAGAGTTTTATGTTTAAGGAACTTGTTGATGGCTTGCATTGAATAAAGGGCACAACAGAACTAGAACACCTAAAAACTAGAAAACAAGAGGGAAAGTTTTGAGCCCACTGAGGAGTTTGTTACACTGAGATAGATCCCTGGAGGCCTACCATCCTCCCCAGGGCACGGCCCCTGATCTGGGGATAGCACCCTTCATCCAGCCCACTCTGGGAAGACTGCGAGAGTTGCAAGTATTTTGTTCTATTCCAGGAATCCTTATTCATCCAGGCTTGAATCAGAAGACTAAGAAAGGATGAAGAGGTAAGGGTAGAAAAATGACCAGAGAAGAGTCCATCCCTCTTATTCACCTGAGTATACCCATTGTCTAGGCTGCCGGAATGTCAACGTCAGTTTATGCACCATGCAAGGCTGGCTGCCTGAGAATCACCTGGTGAGTGATTTTAAAATGCAGATTCCTGAGCTCCACTTCTGGAATTTCTGATCATGAGTCTGGGTTAGGACTCATCTCTATATACTTCTAATTGCTTCCCAAGTGATTTTGATTATTAGCAGACTTGCAGCCACTACAGAGAAGGCTCTAACAGCATCAGACAAATACAGTGAGACTGGAGAGATCAGGTGGCAATTTTGGCCAGTTAAATAAAAGACAATGGAGGGTTTTTTGTTTGTTTGTTTTTACTATAACTGCTGGGCCACTGCCAAAAATGATGCTGAGGGTGAGTCTAACACTGAGAGACAAGAGGAAATGGACTTGTGGGTAAGATCTAGTATTTTTATGCAGATGAAATTTTCAATAATTACCAGTTCTTGTCACACAAGAATGCTCAATTGAAATAACATCATGAATGGTGTCTGAATTATCTAGATCAATTCTCCCGTATGTGTTGTTTTCTGGTAGTCAACAGACTAAGCTTCAATCAAGCTAGGTAATTATCTGGATAAGTGAGACAACTAGTAATAGCAAAACCCAAATCTACAGTAACCCAGACATAAGTGAACTCACTAGGACAATTTAGGCTGATGCAGATGGAGGAGATGAAGGAACCAGAGTACAGTATCCAAATAGTTTCATGACAGTCTTGGCTCATGCGATACTGTTACACCAAAAGAAAAAAAAAAGAAAGAAAAGAAAAAAGAATTACTGCCTACAGAGGAGTAAAGAGGTAGGGACAAGGCTAAGTAGAAGAATTCTGAGGTCATTCCTCAGTGTTCTAGCTGGAGGCTCCTAAAGCATTATGAGCTGTGTGGTCAAGTTCAATACTAAGAACATGGCCTTAGAATGTAAAAATGAATGCCCACTTCCAGGTATGGCTGAGGAGGGTGAAAATGCATGCACCCACAGACACACACACACACACCGTGGAAATGAGGAAAAGTTACTTCTCTCTGTTGTAAATTTAAATGCAGTCCAGAGTAGTGAAGGCCGTTTGTAAGGTCTGCTGAGCTAATGGATTCATAATGACTTTTAAAGCTTCACTCGGGTAAGAAATACTGTTCATTTTTTAATTGCATATAATTATACTTTTTCATAATCTAGGGCGGCATAGCAAAAGTAAATCTACTGGCTTAATTATAAATCTTTTTATTATCTGGAACCCTGCTGAAATAAAAGAAAAAAGAAACAACTATTGTTTTTCCCATCTAGAAAAAAAGGATATATTTAAAAAGATGTAGGCTCAATGTTAAATGAGTTATGATGCTTTTGATGAGAGAACACTGATTTGTTGCACGTTTGACAATCCTTTGAGAGAAGGCTGTCTGTGGAAGTGCTAGGGCATTCTGACCTGCCTATGGTCCAAACTGCTGCTTTTCTTGGGGGAGTGGGCATTTGATGATCTGTTCAATGAGCTAAATGAGTCCATTTTATCCCTAGAGATGGGCTCTGGGAAAGCCTGTAGCCAGAAGAGTCTGAAGGTTGGTAGAGTAGGATAGAGGAGTGACTTTTCACTTTTGGTGAAAAGTCAGAGGAGGTAAAGTCTAATCAGATTTTTATTTGTACTGGGTTTCTCCTAATGATTGTCCCAAGGCCCCTGTATGACCCTGTGGCTCACTCAAGTTGCCCAGAGTGACCTTGGGAAAGAAGACACACCTCTGAGAGACACAAGATGATAACTTGGCAGGAAGATTCATTACGTTCATGGTGATAAGATTTGCTATAATATCAGTTTCATATAAAGTAGAAATGCTGACTCAATCATATAGAGGGAAATAGCAGCATTTGGGAGGACCAAGGGCAAGTTTGGGTCTAAACAACCCAGTCTGAGGGAAGGGGAGATGCTTGCTCCTCACAAAGGTACCGGTGTGATCCTCCTAGTTCACCTGTCCTTTTTGTCTTACCTCACAAATCGAAGTGATGCTTGCAGCCTACCAGAGGAGCAGCCTTTCTCCTGGAAACACCAGTTAAGGTGGCCAGGAGAGTCCCTGCTAGCATTGGAACCTGTGAAAATAAGGTAGCCTCTCAGCAGCACCATCTAGAACCCTACCTGACAGAATCTGAGGCCTGTCTTCTCCCTAGCACAGAGTTCCATGATCCCTTGAAAAGACTTCTCCATCAGTTCTGGATGCCCCATGTTTAAGAGAACCAATTACTTGTCTTTGATGGGGGAGGACAGAGCATCCAGAAAGAAAAACTAATTAAGCGCTTGAAGGTGGAGCAGCCCATTGGGCCTGATGGAGATAGATGATGTTGCCCATCTCAGAAGGGAGAGATTGCTTCTGGTGAAGAGAAAGCAGTTTGCAATTAACATCTACAAATTTCTCTGAACTGGTTTTTACCACCCTCCTCTAAGTCCAATCCAACATGCACAGACCCCCACAGCAGCTCAAATCTACTAGAAACTACCAATACTATCCATACATTGATAACAACAGGCATCACTGCGGGTCCATACTATGTGTGCCTGGCGGGGCGGGGCTCGGCTAGGAGCTTCCTTCTCACACTGAAGCTTTTTCCCTGGCAGGCACCTAGGCTGATCTTTACCCTCTACCTAGAGACTTCTGTCTCGTCCTACTTGTTCTGGGTTCCAGGCTGCTGTCCTTAGGCCTGGTGCTGACAAAAACTGGTGTTTTAATTGTTACCCCCTCTCTGGAAGAAAGCTGATCTCACATATCCCGTAGAGATTTTCGTAGGCACTGTGCATCTTGTAATCAGTGTGTGTTTTTTCTATTTTATTTCTATAAGATACAAAAGTGGTTGTAAACAGTGAAAAGACAATTGTGTCTAGAAACTTTCTTTATGTTACAGTTCAGAGTATGACAGTTGCAACACACAAGCAAATATTATGAGTTTGGCTAGCTAACCTGACTCCCACTAGCAATCATCCCTGCTAATTTCCTATACATAATGTTTTTAATCAGTGGAGACCTAGAGTAGCTGGTTGCCTAATCCTAGGAAGTATGTTTTATTCCTTTAAGCTTTCTTCATAGCAGGCAAGACACATGCCAGTTTAGAATGGTGGCCCTACCACTTACTACCTATGTGATCTTGAGCAATTTACTTGACCTTTCTTAGTCTTACTGTGCTTATCCATAAAATAGAGATAGTAACACTCAGCCTGCATAGTTGTAAGAATTAGAGAAAATATGCCAGTCAAGTGCCCAGTGTCATTAGAGCCTTGACACCACTTGGAACCCAATAGGTGGCTTTTGTGGTTGTGGCTGTTATTAACTCTGTTATTAAATTCAGGAAACTGAGCGCAAGTTGCTGGCATTTTGACCTTGGTTTGATGGGTTGCAGAGTTTTTCAAAGACTTACAACTTTTTGCATCTGTGAAGTGTGACTAATAATTCCTACTTTGCCAGGTGGGTATAGATTTGGCAACAACAAACAGAAAACCCAACCACAATGGTATAAACAAGTAGGGATTCATTTGTTTCTCTTAACATGGCTTCTAGGGAGATGCTGCCAGAGTTGGTCCAGCAGTTTACCCATGTCAGAAGCAGCATCTCTGTGACTCTTTGGGGTTCTCTTGGCCCTTTCTACCCACTGCTCCCCTGGCAGTACCAACATGACTGCTGTGGGTTTTTTTTGGTTTTTTGTTTTGTGGGACGGAGTCTCGCTCTGTCGCCCAGGCTGGAGTGCAGTGGTGCAATTCCTGCTCACTGCAAGCTCCGCCTCCTTGGTTCACACCATTCTCCTGCCTCAGCCTCCCCAGCAGCTGGGACTACAGGCACCTGCCACCACGCCCAGCTGATTTTTTGTATTTTTAGTAGAGATGGGGTTTCACTGTGTTAGCCAGGATGGTCTTGATCTCCTGACCTTGTGATCCACCCGCCTCGGCCTCCAAAGTGCTGGGATTACAGGCATGAGCCACCGCGCCCGGCCAACTGCTGTTTTTTTATGTCATCATCCTTGTTTCAGGCACAGAGGAGGGAAAAGAGGAAGAGACCGAGTATCTCTCTCATTGTATCAGTAAGGCAAAAGCTTTCTCCAAAGCTCCTCCAGGAAATGTATGCTCACGTGTCCTTGACTGGAGCTGCGATAATGACGGGGCCTGTCAACCAAGAGCGCCTGCCACATCTGCTGATAGAGCTGCTATGGGAATAGATGAGCTAGTGTATGTTAAGGCACTTTGTAAGTGCTTTACAAAAGTAAGTTATTATCCTTATCCAAGCCCTTGTACAAAGGAGAGGCCAGTCAACTGGCAAGTGATAACTATATTGCTTAGGCCTTTTAACCCACACTGAGATAAATGGGATTTGGAAGGCAGTGGTTGTTTCAGTACTAGTTGACGGGTCATATCCTCTTTCTGGCTAAGCTGGAGGTTATCCTGTTTCATTCTGCCAGTGAGATGATGCTTGGATTGAACTTGGTGGCTTCAATTGTCTCTGCTTGATGTAAGTGTGAGGCTATGTCCTAGATAAATACAACAACAGCAGGAGGTATTCCTGAAAGACACATTCACCAGTAATGGGGTTATGTTAAATTAATCATAGGTAGTGTTCTTAGTGTGTGCCCTCCGCATTCGTGTACCCTCCTGACATCCTTAATAAGCATCTGCTATTCCTTAACAGCTTTATTGAGGTATAATTTACATACCATCACATTTACTGTTTTAACTTTGCAATTGAATGAATTTTAGTAAATTTACACAGTTGTTCGGACATCACTACAATCTAGTTTTAGAATAATTCCATCTCTCCCAAGTGATCCCTCATGCCCATTTGCAGACCATCTGCATTCCCACCCACTGCTGTGGGCAACTACAATTCTATACTCTATTGCTAGAGATTTGTCTTTTCTGGACATTTCGTATCAGTGGAATTTTATAATTTGTGGTCTTTTGTATCTGGTTGCTTTCACTTAGTATGTTTTTGAGGTGCATCCGTGTTGTAGCATGCATCAATATGCATTCAATATGCATTTGCTTTTTTTTTTTTTTGCTGAATAGCATTTTATTGTATGGATAGACCACATTTTGTATATTCTTTTACCAGTCGATGGACATTTAGATTTTTTTCCACTTTGTTGCTCTTATGAATAATGCTGCCGTGAACACTTGTGTACATGTCTTTGTGTGGACATATGTTTTTATTTCTCTTGGGCAGACATCTAGGAGCAGAATTGCTGGATCGTATGGTAAATTTATGTTTTTAAGAAACTACTGAACTATTTTCCAAAGTGGCTGTAACATTTAACATTTCTACCAGCAATGTATTGAGGGTTCCAGTTTATTTACATCCTTACCAACATCTGTTATTTCTGTCTTTTTTATTATAGCCATTCTAGTGGGTATGAAGTGGTGTCTCATTGTGGTTTTAATTTGTATTTCCCCAATGATTAATGATGTTAAGCAGTTTTTTATGGGCTTATTAGCTATTTGTATATCTTCTTTGGTGAAATGTCTTTTGAAGATTTTTTGCCCATTTTTGAAAATGTAGATTTAATTTTTAGAGCAGCTTTAGGCTCACAAGAGATTGAACAGAAAGTACAGAGGTCCCATATATGACCCCGCTCCTGACAAAGGCACAGCCTCCCCCAGTATTGATATCTCACACCAGCCAGAGTGGCCCATTTGTTACAATTGATGGACCTCCATTGACACATCATTACCACCCGAAGTTTATAATTAACACTAAGATTCACTCTTAGTGCAGTACATTTTATGGGTTTGAACACATGTATAATGACTTGCATCTACCACGTAGTATCAAATAGGATAGATTCACTGCCCTAAAAACCCTCTGTGCCCTACTTTTCATCTCTTCCTCCCCACAAACCCTGGCAACCACTAATCTTTGTATTATTTCTATAATTTTGTCTTTTCCAGAATATCATCTAGTTGGAATCATATAGTATGTGTAGCCTTTTCAGATTGGCTTCTTTCACTTAGTAATAAGCATTTCAGTTTCCTCTATGTCTTTTATGGCTTAATAGCTCAGTTCTTTTTAACACCAAATAATATTCCAGTTGTCTGGATGTACCACAGGTTATTTTTCCATTCACCTGCTGAAGGTCATCTTGGTTGCTTCCAAGTGTTGGCAACTGTGAATGAAAATACTATAAACATCTGTGTGCAGGTTTTTTGTGTGGACCTACATTTTTAACTCATTTGGATAAATACCAAGGAGAATAACTGCTGGAACATATGGTAAGAGTATGTTTCTTTCTTTTTTTTTTTTTTTTTTTTAACTGCCACACTGTCTTCCAAGTGGCGGTGCCATTTTGCCTTCCCAGCAGCAGCGAATGAGAGGGCCTGTTGCTCCACATCCTTGCCAGCATTTGCTCTTGTCCTGGGTTCTGGATTTTGGTCATTATAATAAGTATGTAGTGGTATCTTATTGTTGTTTTAATTTGAAATTCTCTCATGACAAGCATTTTTTCATATGCATATTTGACATGCTTGTATATCTTTGGTGGTGTCTTTTGCTCTTTTCTTTTCTTTTTTTTTTTTTTTTAAGACGGAGTCTCGCTCTATGGCCCAAGCTGGAAGCTGGAGTGCAGTGGTGTCACCCCAGCTCACTGCAAGCTCCGACTCCGGTGTTCCCGCCATTCCTCCAGAGTATCTGGGACTACAGGCACCCGCCACCATGCCCAGCTATTTTTTGTATTTTTAGTAGACACAAGGTTTCACCGCATTAGCCAGGATAGCCTCGATCTCCTGACCTCGTGATCTGTCCGCCTCGGCTTCCCAAAGTGCTGGGATTACAGGCATGAGTCTCCACGCCCGGCTGTCTTTTGCTCATTTTTAAAATCAAGTTGCCATTTTCTTATTGCTGAGTTTTAAGAGTTCTTTGTATATTTTGGATATCATTCCTTTGTCAGATATGACTTTTGCAAATGTTTTCTTCCATTCTGACCTGTCTTTTAATACTCTTGAATTTCTTCCATTTTTAATGGCATTACTTACTTATTATTATATTTTAAGAGTTTCTTATATGTTCTACAACAAGTTATTTATGAAGTATATGATTCATGGAATTTTCTCTCAGTGTGTGGCTCCTCTTTTCATTTTCTTAATATTGTCTTTTCAAATGCAGAAATTTTTAATTTTGTGAAGTTCACATTCTTCATGTTATTCTATGGATTGTGCTTTTGGTGTGTATAGAAAAACCCAAAGTCACAGTGGTTTTCTACTATATTTTCTTTTAAATTTTTGTAGTTTTATCTTCTACATTTATGTCAATATCAATTTGGGGTTAATTTGTGCTTGTGGTATGAGGCCAGGGTCTAAGTTCATATTTTTGCCTGTGAATGTCTGGTTGTTTCAGAACCATTTGTTGAAAAGACTATTCTTCCATTGAATTATCTTGGTACCTTCTTTAAAAAAATCCCTAAATATAAGAGCTTAATTCTGGGCTCTCAATTCTGCTTCATTGATCTATATGTCCATATGTCTATAGTTTTGTCAGCACCACACTGTATGGATTACTGTAACTTTGTAGTATGTTTTAAAACCAGGAAATTTAAATGCTCCAACTTTGTTCTTTTGCATTTTTTTTTTGTCTTTTCCAGATCCTTTGCATTTCCATGTAAATCTTAGAACTTGATTATCAATTTTAGGGGAGAAAAAAGCCTGTTGAGATTTTAATAGAAATTGTGTTTAACCTAAAGATGATTTGGGAAGAATTGTCATCTTAACATTTTTTAACCATTAAAATGGAATGTCTCTCCATTTATTTAGAACTTCTTTAATTTCTCTCCATGTTTTTGGGTTTTTTTTTCCTTTTTGGTGGGAATTGTACAAGTATTTCACTTCTTTTGTTAAACTCCTTTCTAGAATTTGATTATTTTAATGCTATTTATGCTATTGTAAATGGAATTGATATCTTAATTCCATTTTTGGATGATTTCTTGTGTGTAGAAACCAAATTAATTTTGTGTATTGATCTTGTGACCTTGCTGACTTCATTTATTAGTTCTAGTGATTTTTTTTGTAGATTCCTTGGGATTTTTTTACATATGAAATAATCTACAAATAAAGACAGTTTTCCTTCTGCTTTCCTTCCAATCTAGTTGCCAAGCATCTGATATTGAACTTGAAATTCTTTAAAACACGCAAAGAGTATAAAGGAGGTTCCCCTAAGGCAGATAACGTGATGACTTGAAGGAGGAAGGGCTTACAAATTGAGACTAGAATGACAGAAGGGACCAGGGAGTCCCTCATTAGGCTGCAGTGAACTTAGGCTCACTCACTTATTTTTCAAGGAGTAAGGATAAAGAAACTGCCATGAGAAAGACATGCCCAGGTTTGATGATAGGGACTTTGATAGTGGGACAGGAGATGGAGTATTGTTGAGCTCCTTTCAGAGAAATTGAACTACACAGCATTTTTCCTTTGTCCTGTGAAGAAATGGTTTGTTCCCTTCCAATTAATTTGGACGTCTTTTTCTGTTAAGCAGGGACTGGCTGATACCCCACCCCTTCCAAATGCAGATGGAGTAACAGGGGCACAAGGTAACCAGTTGAACAGCCAAGAAGGCCTTGTGTACATGAGCTTATCTGCAACTGCAGCAGTAATTGCAGATTCTAACTACCGTGTCTCCTTCTCTCCAGCGAAGTGCCTTTTAAATAATCCCTCATTATTTAACAAGCATTGGCTGTTATGGCTATGTGAGCTGTTATCTATTTATGTTGATTATTAATAAATTATTAGACCATATTGTGCGGGTTTTAATAACTCCATAAGAAGAGAAACGTGGCCAGGAGGTGAAATCTCAAGCAATTACAATTTTGTAGGTTGAGTTTATTTTTTTCTAACACATAGAAGCTGTTCACTTACAAGTAAATTAAATACATAGGCCTTTTGCCCTTACTTAGGATTCTGGCCATGCGAAGAGCCGGGACTCACAGCAGAAGCACATTTCCTGGCCTGAAGAGCCTGCTGGGGGTGGCTGTAGCAGGGACCTTCCAAGACAGGGACCTGCTGCTTATTGGGTTCAATGCATTGAGACTTACCCTTTCTGTATGGGCCGAAAACCTTCATAACGATACTAATGTTGATGGTCATATCTGTGTGAGGTTAAGCAGAATTTTAAAATGTGCTATTTGAAATCAGTCTTGAAATAGGGCCCCCCTCTTTCGGTGTCCAAGACAGGAACCTGCTGCTTGTTGGGTTGAATGCATTGAGCTTTGCCCTTTCTGTGAGGGCCGAAAACCTCCGTAAAGACACTGATGTTGATGCTCATAAGTGTGTGAGGCTAAGCAGACTTTTAAAATGTACTATTTGAAATCAGCCTTGAAATAGGGCCCCCCTCTTCCAGAGGAGACACAGGAAGCCACACTGCTCCTTTCACGTGCATGTCCTTTCTTGTCGGAGACAAACAGGCGAGAGGCTGTTTGAGAATCAGGATAGGAGTGTCAGCAGAGGGGATTCTTGATGAACTCTGCTCTGGGAGGTCAGGCAGAGGCAAAGAATGCACCAGGCTTCAGCCACAAAATGGAAATGGACTCAAATCATTTTCTTGTCAGCCAGGATTTCAAAATCAATACCAAGCCTCCTTGATAAATTCTTATTCTTTCTCTTCTTTTCTTGCTGTCTGCTGAGGGTGATGATGAATTTTCTTCTCCAGGTAGCTGTGGAAATAAAATCCTTATGCCCTCCTTGGTATGAGTATGCCTTGTCCATCTACTCCTATTGGGGTGAGAAGGCAACACATGTCCTGGGGCTCCCTGGGTGCTGGCAGCCCTCAGTTACTAGCATCATTTGTCACCATCTTTTCTCTTTGCCATAAGGGGATTGAATCCACCTTTCTGGCCTCATTGCTACTGTCTGTAAACTGGTGACAATCTTCCCCAGAATGCTGTAAGGAAGAATGAATATGGGTATCTGCCACTATTCCATATCTAAATTATTTAGACAACTAGGACTTGGAATCCTCATTCTTATACTTGCTACTAGAAAGTAGATTTGGACATAAAACAGCTTCATTCTCTAGAATGACTAGCCAAGAGGGCTTACTTAAGGGAGCCTTCAGAAGAACGTATTTAAGATTGTCTCAAAGCCTGGATGCCACAATGCTATGGGTTCCCGGAAGACAATAAAGTCCATCTTTATATACTCCTTCCCTTTCACATAACCAGCAGTGAATGCTTGTGGAGTGATTGACAGGAAAGTAGGGTGGGGTAGGGAGGAAGGAAGGAAAGAAGGAATGTATGGAGGGAGGGAGGAAAGGCAGGTAATAGATTCCAGTCTATCCATTCATTCATTCATTCATTCAATCTTGATTTCAGTACATCCTATGTGCCAGACACTGCGATAGGTTCTGGAGATAACAACAGTGTCCAAGAAACAGGCCTTTCCCTCAAAGAGCTTACTGGGGAAGCCAGCAAGACCAGCAGACGAACACAGGTAGTGCACATAAGTTCCATGCTGAGATGAGCACAGAGGCCTGTGGGAACTCACAGGTAGGGTATCCAACTGCCCAAAGCTTTCTGAGAGAAGGTGCTGTCTACACTCGTCCTGTATGAGAGTGGGAGATGGATAGGGGAATTCTGGCAGAGGGAACCGAATGTGAAAGCATGCAGAAAAAATGGCTGTGGCATAGCCTGGCAAATCCAGGTCATTCAGGATAGCTAGGAGGAACATGTACAGAGGAGGCAATGGACATTGGGGCAAGTACAGCTCTATGTCTGCAGACTCTGAAGAGCCTGGTCAGCTGTGTGCAGGGGTAGGGACACAATCCTGGGATCACTGAGCAGGACAGTAACACAGCCAGATACCTGATTTAGTAAGACCCCTCTAACTGCACTGGATATGGAGGGGGTTGGGGGAGCAGGTAGAATGCAGTGAGACAATTGGGGAAGAAGCTGGTGGCTTGGACTGAGGTGGTAGCCAGGGGATGAAGCAATCCAGTGACCTACTTCCTATCTTCAGCAGGCTTCCTTAGCTGAGGGCCCAGACAGACATGGCAGGGAAGGGCAGAAGATTTAAACCAAGAAAGTATATTTTCTTAGAGAAGGAGAACCATCCTGATGCAGAGCTCTGGAGCATTTAGGAAAGTTAAGGGCAGACTGGCAGCTACCTCCGCAGTAGGGCAGTGAGATGATGGGGATTGAGCATGGATTTGGAGGCAGCCTGGAGCAGCCCAATTCCAATGCTTTGAATATAGGCACAACAGGCAAGAGTGAGCTCCAGACATCGCAAAGAATGGTGGGAGAGAGGGCTTTCTTGGGAGAACACAATGAGGTTCATTCATGAACTTCCCAAGTTGCTCCTGTTACCACAGTAACATGTCAAGGGTTTAGCAGATCTGGAAAGAAAAAAAATACACACGCATACAACAACCCTGAGTTACAGTACTCAAAGCAAATTAGGTCACTGTTACGAGTTATTAATTTTAATGCATTAAGAAAAGTGTGCAGGGGAGAGTGAAGAGTTTTTTTTTTTTTAAGCACACAAATGGGAATCTGCAAAAAGTACAATAATTATGCTGAAAAGCAAAGTGAAGTGTTCCATAAAATATAAGAAATGAACAAATTACACACCCCTCCTTCCTCCTCCCTCAAGTGTACTTGGGAATCGGTGAGGTGGGGGTGGGGTGGCTCCCCCACAGCCCTCTGATGCAATTATGAGCTCTCATTTCACCTCTTTGTGTTATGTCACATGGTGTTACTTAAGCCAAGCTGAAATTCAGCAGTGGAAAGAGAGCGCGGAGGAGCATTTTTCTGGGCTGAGTTATGTTTAGCGTGGAATCGCTCTTAGGCAAATGTGCAGCCTGATGAATGGAAATCGGAAGCCATGAATAGATTCTCCAGGAACTTTCATACCCAAGAGGACTCCAGGCAGGCTGGATTTTTGGTTTCTAGGCCTGGGCGACTCACTGCCGCAGCCTGCTTCCTGGATGGAGCTCTGGGTCTTGCTGCTGCAAAACTGGGTCAGGGGCCTCTCTGGCTTGAGGAGGCTCTGTTTACTTTTACGTGGTCTTATTTAGCTTTCGGTTTTTGGTGTCTTATTTTTATTTGTTTTCTGCTTCTTAGGTTTTGTTTCGATCTTTTTAGGCAAGTCAGAAAATTCTGCATTCCAGACGGCAGCATTTGTGGAACTGACCTCCTTCTTTCTGTACACAAAAGGCCTCTCCCCTTCACTCTGAGTCTCCGCCTCTCTTCCTGTCCACACCCTCAGCACCCACAAGCCTGTACCTTCCCTGTCTTGACTCCCTGTCTGGATTTCATTCGGATCATTAGCTACATTTTGGACCTGGGAGGAGGCTCTGGGACTCATCCCTATGCTATGACCACATCTTGTCACTTGACTTCCTGGAGACTTTGACCTCTCTGTCCTCCTTAAAATTCTATTCTCCATTAGCTTGCGAGATGCTTTGCTCTCTTGTGCCTTTTCTCCTCCCTCTGACCACGCTCAGTCACAGTTGGCAGATGTGTCCTCTCCACTCTGTAAACCCAGCTCCCTGCCCACGTCCTTGAAAACTCCTAAGGGGTATGTACATCTGAACTTGACCTCTGTCTTTCTATCTCTGATTTTTCTCTCTTTCTTCTTTTACTCTCTCTTTCTGTCCATGTTGATTTATTTCATCCATTCATTCTCATAGTTTGACCAATCATGGGTTTGCTCATGGCTCCCAAGCCCATAGTTTGGCCTTAACCTTTTACCTAAGCTCAGAGAAATAAATTAGATACCACCGTCCACATAGCTCATAAGCGCCACAAACTTAATTCTTCCCTCTCCTTTGTGACCTCTTCTGCCTCCAAACCAATCAACAAAACAAACCAACATTAAAAAGAAAGAAAATAAAACTCTACATCTGCTGTGTTCCTTATGTCCATTAAAACATCCTCTTCCACCCAGTCGTGCTGGTGAGGGTCTTTTGCATTAACTGAGACCTTGCTCTCCCCCAAGCATGGCTAACACTTCTGAAATAGCCCCAGTCCTGCCTTTTCCCTGATTTTCGCCACCACGTCGGGGTCCCAGGCTTCAGCCTCCAGCTCATGACAGTGTCCGCCTGCAGGGCCTCTTTTCTCAAGTTCATTCCCTACACTAATTTCAGAGCTGTCTTTCCAAAACCAGCCCTGATCAGGACAATCCCAGCCTCTGGACCTATGTCTGGGAATCGCTGCCCATTGCCTAAAGGATGAAGTAGGAAGGATTTCAAGGCCCAAGGACATCTGGCCCCAGTCAACTTTTCCACCTCATTTCTTCCCCACCTCTGCTCTAGCCCCACATCCACCATTCCCTAAACACTGGGTGCACATCCAGATATCTGAGCTTTGTTCCTGATCTTCCCACTGGTGGAATCTATCCCATCTCTTCTCTACCTAGCAAACTCCTGCACATCCTCAAGGCCAGTGAAGCTCCTATGCAGAGTGAATCTCTCTTCTCTGGGCTCTTTTTAAAAATACATTGACTGTAGCACTTATGGCAATGACTTGTGTGATTTGAGCACATTAGATTCTGAACTCCTTGTGAGGCGCCATCTTGGAGCCTTCATCCAGCCTGGAGAAGCACAGGAGCACTCAACAAATATTGGTTTTTTATGTTTCCTCATTGAAATTCTCCACTTATAAATGAAAAAGTTATGAGCTTTCATCATAAGCTATTTAAAACTGTAGATCCCCAAAGTGGCAAAGCCTAAGTGAATTGCAAGGTGGATGTGCAGGACCTCCTGCCTGGACAGCCGTGTCTGGATGGTGCTGCCTCTCCACATTCCAAGGCCACACCTTCTAAGAAGAGCTACTCTTGAGATTTTGAGAATGTGGGAAAGCCCCGGGTGGATATCAAAGCACATTCCTATGCTTGGTTTTTCTGTGAATGCTGCTGAAGATTCAGGAGGTGGAAGACAGAGGTAGGAGGAAAGAAGCACTGGAAATCTTGGTTGCTTTTCTACTCTATTGTTAGATGGCTTAGTAAAAAGCCACATTTCTATAAAGTTTTCCGTAATGTCCGCATTTTCTGTAAAAGTAGACCAAAGGCAGAGTGGTCAAAGGAGACCTTTCCTTTTTGTATTTATTAAAATAATGTATTCTTGTTATAATAAAGAGAGAAAGAAAAATGTAAGCCTGGTACAAACTCATAGAAGCCTGGCAGAGCTAACTCCTAGCATTGCAAAGTTGAAATAATTATAGAATGGTGTATATATAACTGGGCAAGACACATAAGTATGAGTGTGTACACACACAAAATCATAAACTCAACAAATATTCATTGAGTAACCACTGTGTACCAAGTGCATAGTGTGTTGTGTGCATGTATGTGTGTGCATGTGTGCATGTGCATGTGTGTGTGTGTGTGTGTGTGTGCTTACTCCCCAGGTGTCGTGTGCTGCAGTTGGGAGCTTTTCATTTCAGTCATTTGGGTAACCCCATCTCAGCTGTCCTTAGAACCTTCTGGACAATGAAAAGAAAGGCAGATTCTTTGATTCCAGAGGCTAATTTGGCCAGTGAGTGGAAAGCTTTATTTTAATTGATTCTACCTTTCAAGATCCAAGTAACCTATAATCTCAGCTCGATTGCCAATATTTTGCCTGCATCATGCCTTAGCCGTTAGCATGCAGATAGGGCAGGCAGAGAGCTGCTGTCATGGCTCAGGATAAAAAGGAAGAGCAGCTCGGGGTAATAATCTGCTTTTGATTTTTTTCTCTTCCTTTTCCTATACCCTCTCTCAAATCCACTAAAATGGGGGAAAAATCCATAGCGATTAGAAAAACTTCTGACCAAGGCATCTTTCTCCTTTGCTTTCATTTTTTCCGCGCCCTCTTTAGTATTCAGAAGCCACCCAACATCAGAGGTTTCCATGCTGCTTGGCCGTGCACTGCATCCCAACCACAGAGCAGGGGGGAAATGCTCATAGGAGATTTGCAGTTCCTTTCAAGCTCATGCCAGGTGGCTTCCATCACACTTCCAGGCGGAGCTCTGGCAGCAAGTCACCAGGGCAGGAAGGGTGCTGGTGAGAGGCTTCTGCAAAGGCAAGGGACGCGTGTAGAGACAGAAGCCCAGCCGAGTCACCCCTCATAGTACCAGCTCCTCTGAGAAGCCTTCCTGCAGTCTCTCAGAGCCATGACCTACCTTGGCAGAGCCCAGGGAGGAAGGTGCATGGCTCCAAAGAGAGCTGCTCATTACCATATGACAGGGAAATATTCAATTGAGCATAACTACAGTCAGTGGCAATGTGGGGTACTGTGTTAGGAATGCTTAATGTTAACTTTCGTTCTCACAACCCACTGGCTAGATCCTCTTTTCCCATCTTACAGAAGAAGGAACTGAATCGCTGCACAGAGGTCACACATCAAGTAGATGGTCTATCCAGAGTTCAAACCCAGGTGTGCCAGGCCCCAAGTTTTCGTCTGCCACCCACCTGTCCTTTGTTGCCAGGCAGTGTGCACCTCCAGCGTTCTACTTACCAATCATCTCCTCCACTCCTGGAGCGATGGGCTGAGGCCCAAAGTGATTGCGTGGGTAAGGGGTTCGAGGCAGAGGGGCGTGGTGGTTAGAGTCATATAAGAACATCATGGGAAGACAGCCAGCTGTCTCTGCCCATGACTGAGTCACTGCAGTACATAGGATGAGGTATGTTTCTGGATAGGACACAGATGTCTCAGATCCGGGGGTGTCTGTTTGCTGTTGATGTCAACCTGGCAGAAAGCCCTGTTCTCTGACTGTCACAGATAGAGGAGGAAGGAGTGCCTGGGGACATGCGGTGGCAGGAGAGGATGGAGAAGGCCGGTACCTGGGCTGGTAGGGAGGCTGTTGCAGTGCAGCCATGCTGCCTGGCACCTGTGGCCAGACAGAAGTGCAGGAGCAGGGAGGGTGGGAGTAGGCAGCAGAGGCGACCACAACGTTCTCACCTTAACCCAGTCCCTGGAAGTGGCTCCGGGATGCTGGCAGTCGTAGACCCAGTGGAGAATGAAGCTGGATGGCTGGTGGCCATTGACAACAGGAAGACATACTGCCAAGGAGGAGAGGGCAGAGCTGGCCAAACTCCCAGTCCCTGACATCTGCTCTTCTGCTCAGCCCTCATACTGAGCTCAGCTCGAACCTGACAGCCTCTTCCATTTAGTTCGTAAATCCCCCAAGCCGGCCTCAGGCAGCCTCTGTGTCTCCAGGCCTATGTCATCATAGGACAGCCATGAAGCTTTCCTGATCACTGTCCCATCCCTTCTTCATTGCCATGCTCCCCCCGCCACCACATGCATCCTGGAAAAGAGCAGGGCCTTCTGCAACCAGGGCTGCCTCATGTGTGTGCCTGCTCTCTCATCCTGTCAGGACACATGCATGTTAGATCCCACGGCACCAACAGCCTGGGGAAGGGAAGGGAACCTTTCTGTTACCAGGGGGTTGCAATGGTGTGCGGCAGGTGGAGACATAGCAGAGCAGGTGCACCAGCCAAACCCTTGCAGGGCTTTGCACAATCCTGTGACCAACACCCCCCCCCCACCTTTTTATGGTGAGGAGGAAGCTGTGCAAAAGTGTACATCTCTCTCTAGGACAAGTGTGTGAGCACCCCTTTTCCCTTTGCCCTAAGGGCATAACTCCTAGGACTGTTTTTTTTTTTTTAATTTTATCCCATCCTCCTCCACTGCAACACACACACACACATAAGCATGTACACACACACACATACACAGAGCCACAGTCACACCAAATATTCATGCTGTTGGGGAGTGCATCATGCTAATAACAACTTTCATTCTCAACATCAGAGAGGCTAACCAGGAGGGTTGAGGTGAGGGTGTTAATGGGGCAGGGATGAGCACACAGTAGGCATCCAGTTAATCACCTTGGCTGAGCAATGGCAGAAGCCAGGGTGAGCTCAGGAACAGCCATATTTGCTTGGAAAGGCAGGGGTTTTAATAGAGCAAAGCTGCTCCTTTTTCTTTAACACTTCTCCAAATCCCCCAACAGCCCTGCCTTTAAATCAAGACTACTCTGGGGCCTTCTGGGAGGGAGTCAGCAGCAGCTGAAGCGCAGTCTGTGGGTCGGGTGTGTGAAGCCAAAGATGTTCCTTGTTGCAAATGGGCAAGTACAATAATGGCACAGGATTAATGGGTGTTAGACTTCCCGTGTGCCTGGAAATCCTCTTTATTTTAGATCCCAATTATTTTTCATTGAACACATATTTTTTGAGTACTTATAAGGACCTGGTGTTATGCTAGGTGCTGGGAGACAGCTTTCTGAAGGGTGTAAGCAAGAGAACGAGACAAACCTCATTTGTGCTTTGAAAGATTACTCTCTGTGGTGTGGAGAGTGAGCGAGCTAGAAGGGAAAACTGAAGGCGGGAAAACCAGTTGCATGGATGCATTCAGGTCAAAGGTGATGGTGGCCTGAGCCAGGGAAATGGGGAAGGAACCCAGGGGACAGGATCAAGAGCTGCCTGGGCTACCAGCCATAAGACCACTGCTTATCAAGTGTCTACAAGGCACTATGACAAGTACTGGGAATAGAGAGATGAACAATATTTAGAAGTAAGATTAGAAGTAAAAGTTAGTGACTGGTCATAGGGGCTAAGGGAAATGGGGAAGCCTTGGATGATGCTCTAGCCTCTGGCTTGAACAAGCGGGTGAGCCACATCAGGATCATGTGAAGAGAAGAAGGTTTGGGGGAAAAGCCAATGAATTTCACTTTGGACACATTTGAGCTGGAATTACTTGTGAAGCCTCTAAGTAGAGATGTCCAGTAAATATTCGGGTACATAGGGCTGGAGCTCAGTAGAGAAACCTGTTCTATGGTTACAGAAAGGATCTGGGCAGAACTCTCAAGATATACCATCACCTAAGAAGTAGGCAGGCCAGGTGCAGTGGCTCACGCCTGTAATCCTAGCACTTTGGGAGGCCGAGGTGGGTGGATTGCCTGAGCTCAAGAGTTCGAGGCCAGCCTGGGCAACATGGTGAAACCCCATCTCTACTAAAATACAAAAAATTAGCTGAGTGTGGTGGCAGGTGCCTGTAATCCCAGCTGCTAGGGAGGCTGAGGCAGGAGAATCACTTGAACCCTGGAGGTGGAGATTGCAGTGAGCTCAGATCATACCACTGCACTCCAGCCTGGGCAATAGTACGAGACTCTGTCTCAAAAAAAAAAAAAAAAAAAAAAAAAGAAGAAGAAGAAGAAGAAGTAGTAGGCAAAAGAAGAAGGTCCACAAGGCAAGCTGAGCAGAAACATCCAGAGAAGGAGGAGGAAAACCAGGAGGGCATGCTGCCATGGGAGCCAGGGCATGAATGCTTGGTGCAAGGGCACCGACTCGAGGGACGCAAAGACTGCCTGGTGGTCACAGGGACTCAGAGTCATGAGGCCCTTCACAACCTCGGCGAGAACCATCTGGGAAGAGGGTAGACCTGGATGCCAGAACACTGCGGATTGTGGGAAGAGTGGGTAAGAAATGAGTCCGGGAAATGCAAGGAACTCTTTCAAGGGGCTTGGTATTGAATAAGAGAAAATAGGGCAGTTGCTGCAGAGGAAAGTGGAGTGAAGGGAGGTTGTTGTTGTTGTTGTTGCTGCTGCTGCTCCTGCTGCTTTTTGTTTGTTTTTAGGGTGGGAGAGACTTGCACATAATTTAGAGACTTTCCCTACTGAGAAGAAGGGGAGATGGTAAACTTGACAGAACAAGGTCCCTAGAAGTGGGAGGGAAAGGGGTCTGCAGAGCCAATGGAGGATGGAGGGATTCACCTTGTGTGGGAGGGAACGTTACATGCTTCTCATGTAAGGGCAGGGAAAGTGGAACGGTGGGCACAGATCAGGCACACGATGATGAGTTTGGAGATGGACATGGAGGAAATACTTATCTGTCGGCTTCTGTTTCGTTTAAGAAGCAAGAAGAGGCCTTCTACTGAGAGTAGGGGTGAGGAGATGCAGTAGTAAAGTTTATAAAGTGGAGAAGGTTTGATTCAGCCGTCATGGAGAATGGATGATCTGACCACAGAGGCACACAGGGACTGGAGGCAGCATGGAGGGGCCAGTTGAGGAGGGAGATCATACATGACAAGCAGGTTAGGATTAGCCAGGGCTCACTGGAGGAACAGAACCAATAGATGATAGAGATAGATAGGTAGATAGATAGATGGATAGATAGATAGATAGATAGATAGATAGATAGATAGATAGATATAGATAGACAGATGATAGGAAGACAGGAAGATGGATGGATAGATAGGAAGATAGATAGGAAGATAGAAGATAGATAGATAGATAGATGGATAGATAGATAGATAATAGATATATAGGATGACAGAAAGATAGACAGATGATTGATAATAGATAGGAAGACAGGAAGATAGGTGGATGGATAGATAGATAGATAGATAGATGACAGATATAGATTGATAGATATAGATAGAAAGAAAAAGAAAGAAAGACAGACAGACAGATAGATAGATAGATAGATTACAGATAGATAATAGATAGATAGGAACACAGGAAGATGGATGGATAGATAGGTGGATAGATAGGAAGATAGATAGATAGATAGATAGATAGATAGATAGATAGATAGATAGATAGATAGATAGATACAAGACAGGATGAGGGAATTTATCAGGGGAATTGGCTCACACAATTATGGAGGCTGAGAAGTCCCACAATAAACCTTCTGCAAGGTGGAGACCCAGGATAGCCGGCAATGTGGCTCAGTCCATGCCCAAGGACATCAGAACCAGGGAAGCCAATGGTGTAACTCTCTGAAGGCCTGAGATCTGGGGGAGCCCCTGGTGCGAGTCCCAGAGCCTATAGGTTGGAGAACCTAGAGTGCTGACATCCAAGGGCAGGAGAAGAAGGGTGCCCCACCTCCAGGGGAGAGGGAGAGAGAATGTGCCCTTCCCCTGCCTTGTGGTTCTATCCAGGCCTTTAGCTGATTTGATGGTCTGTGCCCACAGGGGGCGAGAGAGATGCAAGTGCCAGTCTCTTCCTGAAACACTCACACAGACACACCCAGAAATAATGCTCTACCAGCTATCTGGGTATCGCATAATTCAGTCAAGTTGACACCTAACATTAACCATCACGGGGGCCAATCTGAGTGTTGAGGTAATTTTGTCCAGCAGCTCTCAGCATCCTGGAATCAGGCAGAGAAGGCCAATTGTAAAGTGACCTAGGCGCGGGGTTTTCTAGGAAGGTATGATGTTAGGACGAGGATGTAACTACAAGGTTGAAGTGATGGACCATGGAGTCTGAGCTGGTTGGGGAAAAAAGTGATTGCACAGGGGTCTGTAAGACAGGGAGAAAGTAGAGAGACCAAAGAGGAAGTTTAAAATGAGATCAAAGAACATATCTGTCTTAAAACATATCCTGAGGAATAGCCAAGTAAGATCAGGAAAAATAGGATGCTATGGGCAGAAAATCAAATGTCTGAATTTATCCTTTAGGCAAACAGAGCACTGACACCGCCTGGCAAGAAAAAGTGAGCAGCAGTAGTATCTCTTCACATGAAGATTTCTTTAACTGGAATCCCAAATCCAGATCAAATGGACTAAATTCCACAGTGCAGTGGGGATCTTCACATTGAGGGAGATTTAACTCCACCTTTCGTTCATCGGTTCAATGATTTGATAGCATGATTATGGTGCTGAGCATTTATCTTTGTCTAATCAATAGATCTCTTGGGATCTAAAGATGCATCTTATGGTGATATAGACAAAAGAGGCATTTATAGATAAAGTCAGCCATGGGAGAGCATATCAGATTGTGCAAGAGCAATAATACATGGAAGTGAGCAGCATGAGTTTTGGGGGCAGATTCTTAACCAAGCCACTCCCTGTCTGTTTGACTCTGGGAAAATTACTTCATCTTTGAAAACTTTCATCTATACAATAAGAAGAATGACAAGTGACAAGTACGTCATGGGGTTGATATGAAGATTACATGATATAGTTAAATGATAAAATTAAATGCTATCATTATAAACACATTTAGCATCATATCAGGTATGTAGTCAATGTTCAATAAATGACACACAATTAGTAGTAGCATTGTTACTGCTTAGTAGTATCCTCCTATTGTTTAGTAACAATATTGTTACTCTTAATACTGTAGTAGTGCAGTTACACTATTGTTACTGGAATATTCTGTATTACCCCAGGCCTGCTCCAGCAAATCCTGTCTGTCCTCTTTGGAACTCTTAACCTCTAAAACTCCTTTGCATGTAATCTGAAAGTCATGCACACCTATTTAGCCCCATGCTTATTGTGCACATATCAGGGAAAGGGTTTCTCTCCCAGACCACAAAGCCCTCAACTGTGTGAGTTCAAGAGCTTCTGCACAACTGGCGTCACCAAAGTGAAGCATGTCCTTGGCCACTGCAGCTTAAGCAACCAGAATAGCCCAACCCCAGCTCTGTTATCTACTCCAGCCAGAGAATCAGGCTTGTCTCTGATGTGTTGCAGGCCTTGGGTGGTGACTGGACATCAAGGACCTGGTTATCAATTATTCTAATTGTTATTCCTCACCGCAGCCAGAACAACCAAGGTTTAAAGTAGTTTCCATCCTCCAGATCTGTAAACTTGCCCTTGGCTTCTTGAGCCAACCATGCTAGTTTAACAGAAGTGATTTTAATTACTCAACTGGAACTACAGAAAGGAGGAAGTGAGGAGAGTATGTGGCTGTGATCAGTGTTTAACCAAGGGGCCCAGCTTGCTCCTGTCTTAGGGGCAAAGACATTAATGATGGCTGCACCTACCACAGCGCTCAATCTCATCCACAACATGGGAGCAACCACACTGAGAAGTCAGGCTTAACGAAACCCACAAAAGCACTATGCCTTAATTCTACAAATTACACATGTATTTATCACTTGAAAGGTATGAAAACCTAAGTTGATGTTAAAAAATCGTATCTCCTTGGGTCTGTAGCAATACATCATATTATATATAATATAGTATTAATACACATAATAATACATGTATACATATATATAATACAAATAATAAAATAATATGATGTAACAATACATATCTTATAACATATGATGTTATAAAATCATATTTCCTTGGGTCTATGCAATATTGTTACATTGTTAAAATACATGTAACAATACATTCCCCATCTGGTGTCATAGGAATGTCTTGGCAGCTAGCTCCCCATTCTTTATAACATGCAGACATCAGGAAGGCCTTGCACACCCTGCAATTGATTACAACGGCTGCCTGGCATCCAATGCAGAAAAAGATTTTGAAAAGGGGAACTATCCTTGATTAGTAATGTCTGCCATGTCACAGAGATGAAGAATGGAATAGCCTTTCTATGTATTTGCAATCCCTTTCTTAGATTATAAACTCCTAGGAGGCAGAGAATGTATCATTTTAGTTCTCTGTGTAAATGTACCTAACCTATGTCATGAGTGGATGATGGTGAAGAATGTTTATGCAAAAACGTAATAATTCAGCTAGTTAATTAAAATCCGGTAACTGCCCTCCACCACAAGCTTGCTTATCACCCTGTCGGAGGAACAAGCAGCTTAGTTTACAAAGACTTCACTCCTTACGCTAAAACTAACTGGATGGTGTAAAGCACTGTCGTAAATATTCGGCACCAAATTGCCAAAATAAATGCAGGGGGAGGTACCATGGTGTGGCAAAGTCTTCTCTTCTACTATTAAATCATGTTTATTTGCTTACTTGCAATTCACTGGATCTGCCCAGCATCTGGGGATGTTGCTGAGGCCCAACTGGACACACACATGGGAGGGAAGCATCATGATGAGCGAGTAGGCAATGAACATTTCTTTTGCCTCAGTAACATCCATCTCCCTCAAGTCGTGTGTTCTTCAAATGCCATACCGTGAATCTCTGTCTTCCCTCTGAGAGGCATGCATATCATTATGGGCCAATCTAGTATTTCTGAGAATGCACAAAACCAGTTTCCCAGGCAGCAATAAACATGCCAGAGATCAGTGTGGAGTCTTATGGAAACCCAGCTTGGAGAGATGAGTCACAGCATCTAAATTCTGCTCCATCACTGTAAGATGTGTCATCACACACCAAGTGAAATCGAGTTCAACAATTACCAGAGCGTGCAACTGGGGTAGAGGAGGAAACAGAAATGTCACTGTTTTTACCATCCCGTTCTCCAGAAACGCCACCTCAATTCTGAAGTCCATGCCTAAGGTTAGACAATGAGTGGAGTGGCAGAAAAGTATTGGCTGCCAATGGAAATAGTGGCAACCACCTCACTATTGGTTTCTAGTGTGAGTGGTTTCTAGTATATGGTTTCTAGTATGTAGTATACATATATGGTTTCTAGTATGAGTGGAAGCAACTCATACTAGAAACCAGATTGCACCAGGTGATCATTACTCACTCCCCACACAGCCTACAACTGAGCAGTGCTCTAAGGGAGGCAGGATAGGTGTGGAGGTGCTAAGTGGTTTGGAAAGATTTTTGTTGTTTGCAGGTTTTTCCTTGTTTTTTTTTTAAATTTTTTTTATTGTGGTAAAATATATACCACATGAAATTTGACATTTTAACCACTTTTAAGTATACGGTTTAGTGGCATTAACTATATTGACAATGTTGTGCACCCATCACCAGTATTTATTTCCAGAACTTTTTCATCACTCTAAACAGAAATTCTGTACCCATTAAGCAATAACTCCCACTTCCTTCCCTCTCAGCCCTGATAACCTCTAATCTATTTTTTATTTTTATGAATTTGCCTATTCTGAATACTTCATACAAGTGGAATCGTACAATATCTATCCTTTTGTGTCTGGTTGATTTGATTTAGCATAATATTTTCAAGGTGAATCTTTATCATACTGTGTATCAGAATGTTATTCCTTTTTATGGCTGAATGATATTCCATTGTGTGACTATATCATATTTTGTGTTTGCATTCATCTGTTGGACACGTGGGTGACTTCTACTTTTTGGTTATTATGAATACTGCTGCAATGAACAATGGTGTACAAATTAAAAGAATTTTACATGTATAGGGTGGCCAACTGTCCCCGCAGAAACAGCCGTAGGAGAATCAAGCTGGGGGACATCCTGTCCCCTTTTGATTATGCCTTACAGCTGAAGAATCAGGCATGAAGAGAGTCTGGGACACTGGACTAGGCACATCACCCTTCTAACCCCTTTCTTTCTGCAGGTGTATATATGAGAAGTTTGGACCATGTAACTATTGCTTTATCCAGCTCCAAAATCTCTTTTCGAAACCTAAATTCATACTTAGAAAGACTCCAGCTAACCTTCATTCTAAGTTAGAATATCCCCAGGTTGGAACTTCCTGTCCCATGATCTACATTGGCAGGTTTTTTGTTTGTTTACTTTTTAATGGATAGCAAAGGCTTCTGCAGTTAAATCACACAGCCTGGCTTTCTGTACTGATCAGTTGAGTTTGATACCCTAAACATAGTCTCGGAGGATGTTAAGAAGTGTCTTTCTCTCTCCCTCATATTCCTTCATTTTGCAGTTCGTAAACTATGGCCTTTCTGAGTTGTCCTCACAGTATGGTCCCAGGGCCGGCAGTACTGACATCACCTGGTACGTGTTAAAAATGCAGATTCTGGCGGCCCACCCTTGGCCTACAGAAGTGACATTTTGAGGGTGGGGCTCAGCAATTCGTGTTTTAATAAATCCTTCAGGTGACTCTGATATATGCCTAACTCAACCTTCAGAAGCACTGGTCTATATGAAAACAGCACATTCTGAGACTCAGGTGATCTGAAACCTACTCCAGGTTTACCACTGACCAGCCATAAGATCTTAAGTTATTCCATATCTGGGCTCATCTGCTTTATAAATAATCTACGGATCACCCTACCTTCGCTACTCATTCAGGGTATCATTAGAACGCTATTAATCACTAGGTGTGGAAGCACTGTGAAAGGCTGTATATGTTTTACATATGATTAGAATTTTATTCACTCATTCATTCAACAAATATTATGCATCATCTACTATGTGCTGGAGACTGTTCTGTGTCTGGGGGAAGTTGCACGAAGAGAGCAGATGAGGCCCTGCTGTCATGAAGCCTATATACAGACTGGAACCTTTGTGAAGAATTTTTTTTACATTTGCAAATGGTTATGTGACCCATTTCAAGACTAGGTTCAGATCTGTTAAGAGAATAAGAGAATGTGAAATGCTCTTACCTAAAGGTAAGATCACTTTATGTCAGAAATAACAAAGAATGGGTTGACTACAATGTGACTAAAACAGTTATCAGCTACCAGGAGAGAACTTACAAAGAGATTTTGAAAATACAAAGCTGAGCCTTGGCCTGATGAGGGCAGGAGAGTTAGATGAGTGGTACTTTAGTGCTCATTCAGCTTCCAACACTACAGTTCCACCCTCTTCATGTGAGTCAATGATACTGTCTCGCTTGGACAACACTGGATTCTACAGAGAGGCAAAGGAAGCCTATGATGCCTGAATTCGTCTCTCAAATCACAGTTGACCACGTCTCTCCTGTCTGAGATCTGGGCCCGATGAGGATACACAAATCTTCATCAGCTTGACGGATCTCAGGACGAATGTTTAGAATTGGGGATTTAATCCTTAGCACCATTATTTACAAGCAGTGAGCTTTAAAAAAAAATACAGAGCTGAAATTCAATTTCCTAATTTTAATGAAAAGAAATGAAAAATATGCTGGGGGCGGGGGAAGAATGGCTCAGGAGAGTTATTGGACTTCAAAAACCCTCAAAAATCTTTTAATGATGTAAGTGTAAAGGAATCAGAAACATACTGATGAAATTCCCCTTGATATCCACATGGTGCTTACAGATTCTGGAGGGAAGATTCCAGCAATGAAATCTGCTGTTTTTTATCAAACCCAAACCATTTGAGATGCCTGGTGAACTCCAATATGGTGTAATCATGTCTTTTTTCATAACAATCTCTTCTCCCCAAAGCCAGAAGGGGAAGGAAAGGCCTAATTAAAGAGCGCTGGTTTTTAAGGTCAGAGTCTTAGGGGGGTGTCCACTTGACATCATCTGCCAAGTTGTTTGTGGTGTTTACACTGACCCACAGATGTGCTGTGAATATACAAAATTAAAATGTTAATTGTCTAATCTTGTGCTACTTTTCAACGTACATTTGGCAAGACTTGTTGCATGTTAAGTTCGAAAACAGTAAATTTCCAAGCTGTCATAATATTGAGGTCTCATGTGTGTTACTTGCTCTGCATAATTAATTGTAAAGTGATAATTTGTACACTAAGATATTTTCATTCAAATATGAAAGTGAAAGTCTCAGCATCTTTGCCTCCGGCAGACAGAAGAAAAAGTGGCGTATGCTACCCAGGCATTCTCAATGTCCCTCCTTTCATGAGATCAGCTGACAAGGTGAGCTGCAAATCTTCAGCTCAGGCTGTGACACCTGTCTGCTGTTAACTCTATCCAATGTCATCTGGCACTCACCCATTCTCCCATTCTTGTAGGCCATCCCAGCTAGTATACTCCTTTCCTCTGAATTCTAGTGTCCTCACAATCTGTATGGGCAAGGTATTCCAGAATTCTGCACTCTCTATAATTCTTTCTGGTGCTTGCTGTGTTTATAAATTCTCTGAGAATGGAAACCATGTCTCATCATTCTTTATCTTCCAAATCACTTTATAGAGTCCTGGGAATAGAGTATTGCTTTGTATATACTTCTATGTTAGAATCCCAGTAACCTAGCCCATGTCCCTCTTTCATGTCACAAGTGGGCTGTGGGTCAGCTGTGGCCCTACTCCACGTGCCCTTTCCTTTTAGGGCCCTGGCCACAGGCATAGCACCTATCCGAGACATTCCTTCCTCATGACAGAGGGCAGGAATTGGCCAATCCAAATCAGACGCTTGCATTCAAACACCTGCTCACATGTGGCATCACATTCGCTCATATTCCATTGGCCAAAGCAAGTCACAAAGCCAAGCAAGAGTCGATGCTGACCTGGCAAATAGTTGGAAACAAAATATAGTCTACCGTAATGCTGCTGACTTGTTGTCCTTGAGGTGGAGAGGGTGACCTATTGTTCATGAGTATGGACAGATGTGCTGCCTAGCAATGAGCTTCCTCTGAAGCACACTGATGAGGTGTCAGCCACACAGACCCCTCCTCTGCTATGCGGTCCCCAGACTCCACCTGCACTCTACTCTGCCAGGCCTCTTCAAAGCTTCTTCACTCAGCTCTTATGTGGTAGTCTCTTTCCAAGCAGACTTGAGAGGAGGCACTTTTTCTTATGGAAGGCATTCTTTGGGCTTCTAATAAGAGAAACTGACTCCAATTGACTAAGCAATAAGCAATTTTGTTGACTAGCATAACCAGAAGGTCAGAGTTAGGTACCGCTTGATGAAGGCAATGGGTCTCTTTTTCTGTCTTTGTCTTAGCTCCTTCCTCTTCATGGACTGCCTTTTTCCCAGGCCAGCCTCCTTCATGGCCATCAGATAGCTGCCAGCTGCAAGCTGGGCAAGACACTCTGCGTTTACAGTCAGTCGGAGAAACTGTGTGGCTTTCCATCCTCTCTCTTAAGAGTGAGATAATTGGTCA
This sequence comes from Pan troglodytes, assembly GCF_028858775.2. NCBI lineage: Eukaryota > Metazoa > Chordata > Mammalia > Primates > Hominidae > Pan > Pan troglodytes. The sequence goes on along the minus strand of NC_072407.2, from coordinate 128,853,171 downwards.
GACACCCTTCAGCAATCCTCCCTTGCATTTCATTAGTCTAAAAAAGGTCACTAGCCCCATTCTGAACTGAATAGTGATGAGGAGGTTAAATAGCCCTGAGAACAATGGACTCATCCAGTGAGCTGGTCATTTCCCTAAATAATACTGCCACTATGGAAGAGAAATGAAATGGATTTTGAGGAGTGACCGCCTTCCCCAACCATATTTGGAAAACCTTGTGTCACCTGCAATCACTATTGACCCTAACTATCTCATGGAGAAAGGACACTGAAAGATGGATGATGTGTGCTCAGCTGTCCAGCCTCAGCTCCAGGTGTTACAGAACAGCAGCGTTCTAATCTTTGGGTAGTTAAGGTCAGAGGAACATTCTACATTTCACCTGCCTAACAGTCACTTCTGGTAACTACATGTGCTCAGCTGAGTCTCTTCAAGGGATCTGGTGGCTCCTTAAGGCATTTCCTCTCTTGACTACTTAGACTGATGGGTGCACCCCAGGTGTCACCACTCTGCATGCCCTCCTCTGTCATCACGATAAAGCGTCATTGGTAATTATGATCATGAATGGCCAGTAGTGGCCAAGAAATTTCATCACTAGGTTCCATTATCACGCCAAGTTCCTCTTGGCTATACTTCACCTGCCATGCCGGCAGGAATGGAAGGAGAGTCTGGTAATTAGGCTGATACAGCAGGATGCTCTGTTGTGCCTCACATTTGAAACAAAGACCCCAGAAACATGATGAACAGCAGGGGCAGGAGCCCCATTGCTACCCAGCATGGCCTCTTGAAGGAAGGTGAAGTTCTTCTCCCTTCTCCTGTTCATCAGGATCGTATTCCAAATGAATAGATAAGATGAGTTATTTCCATCTCACAGCTCATGGTGGGTTGCTTATTTTGTAGGTGAGTGTGATATGTTCTTGGTTGATGCCTACTGTTAGGGGTGCTTAGGACTGGAGCCATCGGAAGTGCTGAACCAGCTGGAGGAATGTGAGCTGGAAAGGGGTAATTAGTGTGGAGAGAAGTGAAGAATTACCACGAAAGGTGAGAGACATGGCCCAGGGAGGTGAAGACAGGAGAGGGAGCTGAGGGAGGACCAGCCCAGGGCACATGTGGGCAGCACCTGCAGGTCCTCAGAGCCACTCTGGGCCGGTTTAGCCTGCTTGAAGGTGAAGGGTATCTGCACATCTCCAGGGAGATGACCATGCTATTGATGGCTTGTGCTTTCATTCCACCTTGTCCTTCTGAAAAGAGGGTTGGTCACTGGGCTGTCCTTGCCAGAGGCTTGATTCACGACATCTAGGCTTCCAGACTGCCAGGGGTCTGAAGGATGATTTGGGGCTCTCCATGAGTATGTGGGCTGGCAGCTTCTCTGCAGGGCTTCCTTCCCAGTCTCTACTGAGTCGTCCCAGATGCCGTTCTTTTTTTTTTTTTTTTTTTTTGAGACGGAGTCTTGCTCTGTCGCCCAGGCTGGAGTGCAGTGGCGCGATCTCCGCTCACTGCAAGCTCCGCCTCCTGGGTTCACGCCATTCTCCTGCCTCAGCCTCCCGAGTAGCTGGGACTACAGGTGCCCGCCACCACGCCCGGCTAATTTTTTGTATTTTTAGTAGAGACGGGGTTTCACCGTGTTAGCCAGGATGGTCTCGATCTCCTGACCTCGTCATCCGCCCGCCTCAGCCTCCCAAAGTGCTGGGATTACAGGCGTGAGCCACCGCGCCCGGATGCCGTTCTTATGGACACATCCCACCATCCGCTGGGGCCCAGAAGAGGAAACTCCTTCCTGACTGTCATTCTCTTCCCCATCACCTCCTGCCACTAACACTTCCTGAGGGGTGGTCCACAGGTCAGATCATTACTGCTGCGGGGAGAGAGGAGGGGCACAGCAGAAATCTGGGCTGAGCTTTCCTGCCTTGTTGGTCTGTGGCCAGTGAGGCCGTGAAGGTGATTTAATGGCTGGGCAGCTTCGATTCTAGAGTGCTGCTCTGTCTCTGCAGCAGAGTACACATTGGATTGGGCCATATGGAGACTTCACCAGCAGATGCACTGGCGGCTTCCCTCTGTCTGCAGAATCTCCATTAGGTTTTTTTAATTAGACAAATGTCAGTGTTTTATTCAGGGTGGGAAACTGTTTTCTAAGTTTGACAACAATGCCATTTTCAAAGAAGAGTCTCAGCATGGTGGCTGCTTTTTATTTGCTGGCCTCCTTTCTGTCCATGTCTCCTACTTGGAGGGGCCATGTCTAGAAATATGCAGTCATCATTGTCATTGCCAGCACCACCCTCTCTTTCTCTCTGTGTCATCCCTTGAAGCTTGGGGCTGCTTCTTGCTTCCCTCCTGCTCTCTTCTGTGCCAACCCTTTCTGTTCACGGTGACTTTCTCCTCCACAGAAGATAAAATGCAGAAAGAGTCCCTGTGGCCCAGGGCAGGTGCAGAGGGTGATATAAAGCCCACCTTTCCTTCCCCCGGCAATGAGAACATCTGTCTTTCAGTCTTGCTCACTGCTAAGCCCAGGGGTCTAGTCCAGCATCACTGCTGGGCCTTCCTGCTGCTGACATCATCTGAGAGCAAGGATACCTGGCAGTCTCTGCCATCAGAGATGTTGTCCCTAGCAGGTGAATGGAGCCTGACACGTGGGAGTTTACTGCATTCTATCAGAATAAAGAGGGGCATCTTCCAGCTAACACATTCATGTAGGTTAGTTTGTTGGGGTTTGAACCCTAGTCCAGCTGCCTTATTGGTTATGTGATGTGGAGTCCTAAAGGGGTGGAGAAACTTGCCCGATTTCCTCATCCGTATGATGCGTATACACTATTATTTACCTCGTGGGATTCTTGTAAGAATTTAGTGAGTTAGTTTATGAAAATCCCTCAACATGGAGCCTGGACCTTAGTAAGCTCTTAGCAAATAGTAGCCAGCCTCTTCACTGGAAATACCCACTAACTCATGAGACTGACCTTTGTCCTCAAATCCTTGTTATGCTCCTCTTGGCTCATACAGACAACTACAAAGTCCTAATCAGAAGCTTCAAGATCTTTTCTACCCACTAGGCCCCAACCCCAAAAAGGCCTTAAGACCACCCCCAGTGATCCCTTCTCTCCAGCCAGCCCACTGTACCTTGGCTGCCTCTTCCTGCATCTGACAGCCTTTTTATAAAGGTCTGTGTATCCATCAAAGGCTGCCTCCCTTCCACTGCTTGAGCACTCAAAGTCCACCTCCTCCAGGAAGTCCTGAGATTAGTCTTTTCTAAGCCCTGGACCTTCTGGGAGTAGAAGATTGAGCTGTGTGTCTAGTCCAAGAGAATTAAAACACTATAAAGAAAAAAATAGCTGGTGATGGACTCAGGGCCAAGTTGGGTTTGTTGCTTTGAGTTCAGATAGACAATTTAGGCTGATTTTAATGACTCTGAAATGTTTTATCTTTTACAACCCTGGAACTGCTGCTCTGCAACCTTAACAAATTGCCCGCTTTCCATCCCTCGCTCCCTGTCATCTTCAGTTAATACAGGGTCCATTAGGAGTTGAGAAACTTATTATTGCAATAAAAAAAATATCCTATCCATATCACAGACCATATATCTGAATCTTGCATAACACCCTCACAGGGATTAATCCATATTTTAACCAAGTTTTTTATAATGGCGGTGCTTCAGCCTCATGCACAACTGTTTTCATGAAAGCTGAGACAATGATGGCAAAAGGTCATCTCTGAGGTCAAGATCCTGCCTCTCCTAGGGTTATGGAGAGCAAAGGACATTTCTCCCTTCTCTGGTAGGCTTCCCAAGAGACTCCTGGCCTGCTGAAAGGGTGGAGGACACCAGAGACAGGTGCTGTTGCGACTCCATTCAGCAGAGCCCTTTCTCGGTTGTTAATTACCCACGGGGTGTATTGTGGGCGGTGTATCTCAACTCAGAGCACTCTCTTGTCCTCAGAGCCATGCCCTGAGAGTTGGCGCTTAGCACGTGCTGAAGGAATAGGCATGGCTCTCACTCTGTGGGTATGCTGGGAGCTGGGCACCGTGCCTGAGGTGGAGCTACAGATATGCAAGGATGAGTGCAATGCGTCCTTGCTCTCTTGCCTTGAGGAACTCTCAGGCTAGTGAAGAAGTCCACACTTGATCCCAGGGCCACACACTTATAATGTAAAGAGTCCCAGGCTGGAGCCTGGGTTTTAGTGCCACACCTCCCATGAACTCCTCCCTCTCCGACCCCATTCCTTCCCTGCCTGAGAAGAGAAATTAGGTCTCCCACACTTCATGTTCATGGTGACCTATGTCTTCATGGTGGTCATTCAGATTGCAATTACAGTCGGCCCCCTGTGTCGCCTGGGTTCTGCACCTTCAGAGATGATTCAACCAAGTGAATAGACAATATTTGAAAAATACAAATCAACAATAAAAAATAACACAAATTTAACATAACAACTTTAAATAATATAACAAATTTAAGTAACTGTTTACATAGCATATATTTTTATTATGTATTATAAGTAATTAGATATTTAAAGTGTATGTGCTTAGGTTATATGCAAATACTACACTACTTTATATCAGAGACTCGAGCGTCCGCAGATTGTGATACCCAAGAGGATCCAGGAACCAATCGTCCTTGAATAGCGAGGGATGACTGCATATATTTGCCTGAGTCTTTGTTCAACATTTATCTTCCTACCTAGACTATAGGCCTCATAAAAGCAGAAACTATTATATTTAATCTACTGTGGAATCCCCAGTTTCTGGTGTATGGGAAGCCCTTTAATACTTGTTAAATGAATGAATTTGTGATTTTGAGCAAATCACTTACCTTTTGTGACCTTCAGTTTTCTTGATAATACCAATAGTAATAGCCAGTGTTTCTAGAACGTTTACCCTATGCCCTGCCCTGTTCTAGGTATTTTATATAATAATTACAATTAACCTTTACAACAACCCTGTGAAGAAGTCACTATTATTGTCCCCACATTGCATATGAGAAAACCGGAGCACAGAGAGGTTAAAGTGACTTGCCCAAAGTCACGCAGCTGATCAGAGATGGAGGCCAGTTTTGAACACAAGCAGTCCTGCTTCGGAGTCCTTGCTTTGGTTGGACGAAATGATCATAAAGATCTCTTAGTCTTGGCTGGATAAAATGATCATAAAAATCTCTTAGTCTTGGCATCCATGAATGTCAAAGCAACCGATTGGAATATCCACCTAGATTTATTTATTTAATAAATATTTATCAAGGGTCTATTATGTGCCTAGGCACTGAAAATACGGCAGTAAACAAAACAGATATTTGCCTTCATAGGACTTGCATTCTGACGGGAGGGGGCAGGATCATAAACAACATACATAACAGATTTATATGTTAGGTACTGATAAGGGCTATGGAGGAAAAGAAAGCAGGGAAGAATTTGGGGGGTGTCTTTTGGGTGGCGGTGTGACATCACAGGAGGTGGTCAAGAAAGCCTTTGTTGAAAAGGTGGTGTATGAGTAAAGATCTGAAGAAAGTGAGGAGCAAGCCACGCAGATCCCAGGGGAAGAGCATTCCAGGCAGAGGGTGAGCAGACGCCAAGACCCTCAGGAGGAAAGGGCCTGGATGTGATGGGGGAACTCAGAAGTTCAGTGTGGTTGGGGCAAAATGAGCCAGAGGGGAGAATGGGAGGAGATGAGGTTGCAGGGCAGCAGGGGCCCGATCCTGCTGACTTCGTGTCCATCTCGTCACTTCAGTCTCATTTCCTGTCCTCAAGGCCTGTCTATCCCATTAGACTAGGGGAAAAGATGCATTGATCTTTATAGCTCTAGACTTTAGCTCCAAACCTTGCCATAGTTGGTACTCAGAACGCTTTTTGAGCAAATGGTAGAAGAGCTCCAATACTTTAAAAAGAGTGTGGTTGCCAAAGTTCTCTTATGCTTCTCAACCTGTCCTTCCAGCAAAAAGTCTCTTTGCCTGGCCTGGCGTCTGCAAGACATCTTTTTCTTATAGCTCACTGTGTTGTCTGAGGTCACTGTGTTGTGTGCCATTGGAAATGACCCTGCCTTTCAATTTCCTCTCTATCGCGGCCTTCACAAAGTGTTGGGGAAACTATGATATTCTTTGATGAAAATACTCATAACTATATTTGACACAGATCATGATCTGATAAAATGCAGACCCCTCCCTCGCCTAGGTTCCACATCGTGTTCAGGGCATCTTCACAGTGGACTTGGGAGGCACCTGGAGCTCGGGTCCACTCACCTTATCCAATCAGTGGGGGTCTAGGGAAAGAGTTCAAGGGACATTTCCAAATGGAAGGTAGGTAGTTTCATATCTTAACCAAGTCTTTAATTCAAAATTTAGATATTCTGACAATGGTACCAGTGGGATCCTTTATTGCCTGATTCATTTATGGTGTGGTGGGCCCCATGAGGAATGGGTTGACATGCATGAGAGCAGTGTCCTTGTACAACAAAAGGAAACTAAGGATTCCTTCCTAGGTCTGCTTCCCTCCTGTCTTTCAATATCTAAACAATGAACCTTTCTAAATGCTTTTTCTTTATCAAATGGAATTACACAGAAAAAGAAAATGTAGGGCTCAGCCAAGCCACTCTGACTTCCCTTCGTGGACCTCAGAAAGGCAAAGCCATCCTTTCAGGAGGCAGAGCAGACGTCCCAGGAAGAAGCCACAGGCAGCCTTGCACTGTGGGCTACAGAGGAGGTGCTGGGGATCCGAGTGCAGTGCAGACTTTCGGGATCTAATTTGCCTTATAATGGGTGCAGTTCACATCTTCTGGGTTTAATGCTAGTCCTGATTTTTGGTGAATATCATGTTCCCATACATGCTAAAAAAACAGTGAAAGGAAAGGAGATCTGAAGCGAAAACAAAAACAAAAAACAACGCTGTTTTTCATGGCAGGGGGGTCCCTATCCACTTCTCTGCTGGAGGGAGATTAAAGTTACTGGGCAGAGGCAGCAATCAAATAAGGTTCAAGGTTCTTGCCATCTGGTAGGGGCTGTAACATGTCTCTTTGGGAATAACCTTGCTGCTAATACTTCCGTTCCTTAAGCCTCAGTTTCCCTCTTTTGATAAGACTGATCATTCCAGTTCTCCCAATACCTCCCTACCTTTTAATGCTTATTTTTAAGAAAGCAAACAATGAAAAGTGGCTCAGCAGTCACACAAGGCGTGAGGTTTGGATTTCCGAGACTGGGAGCCATGTCTTTGAACATCCTGCTTCTTGAGCAGTCAGTCCGCAGAAAGGGAGCTGTCAGAAAGTCTTCCAGGGAACTGGAGTGTACAGAGAGAAAAGAGAGCCTATCTCTGAGTGAGGGAATTCAGAGAGGGGCAGGATGGGCTGGAGTGTGCTCCTGCTGCAGTGTGATTGGAGCCTGGGGCTCTGCACACCTCCCGGCCTTGAAGTCGGCCTGGCATTTTGTTCTACAAAGCATCTGCTTCAGCAGATAAAATGATTTTTGACCTGGAGACCTGAACTGACAATTTTGTAGACAAACCCCAAACAGAATGGCTCTGCCTGTCAGCCTGTTTCATCTCCTCCGTGCATCCTCACTTAGCTGTGCTGCACCAGGAATTTTGCATGGCTGGGTGCAGACAAAGGAACCCCTGAAGTGCTTTGGGGAGTCATGTCCCCACTGGAGGCTCTCCCCAGTGTGCTCGTTAGGCATCCGCCCGAACTGGCAGCGGCAGATAGGGCTCTGTGCTGTCAGGCTGTGGCGGTACACAGCAATTCCATCTCACATAGGTCTCTGGTGTTCTGTTAAGGGTTCATGGCCAGACAGATTGGAGAATGGAGACATGCCATTTAGCACACCGAATCACACACCAAGCCACTGTGCAGGATGAGGCTTGCAATGCCCTTGCGGGTCACAAGCGGGACAGGTTCGATAAGGCCCAAAAAGAAAGATCCCTCTCCCCACCCTCTGACCCCTGAGCAATGAACAGTAAATGCCACATATTGCCTTATGGGCTTAGACTCTTAATGAGAAAGACATTATGGAAAGACCTACCTAATGTGTAGCCCTCTGCCAAGTTGATGCATTGCAATTATTTAGGGCTCTTTACCCCAGGATAGCATCGTGTAAATGAGAAAAGAAGGCAGTTGAAGGTTAGAAGTTTCCCATCAACTCCCAGGAATCCTGTATACCTGGTGCAGCCCCTCAGCTTGCAGCCCCCTCTGGAAGCATCTCCTTCACTAAAAAATATCACCCACCCTCCCCTTGCCATGGAAGGTGATTTATTGGAAGTAAGCCAAGCCCTGCCTTCAAGTAGGGAAGCCACGGAATCAAGCCCTGTTCCTCCTCTGCAAGCTGAGCTGTGTGGTATGAGAACCTTCTGTTGATGACACACAGCTGTCTTCATAGACACCAACCATCATGTTGCCCTTTTTGCCAAACCAGGGAATGACCCAGTCTCTTGAAATGTCTCTCCCCTCTGAAGCATTGCCACAAATACCCATCTGAAGATGAATTTTTTTACACACTATTTCTGTATCATCATCATCATCATCATCCCCATCATGGATAGTCAGTTATTTATTATATACTTAGCTATACTTGGAGTTGTCCTAGATACCGTCAAAGAACATTTTTACAGTTTCTCTTCTCTGGGATCTTAATGTCTCTGAGGAATAGCATTGATGCTTACAGACGCAAAGAGAATGCTACAAATATTGAGTGAACATAGGATAAAAATAGACGAGACAAGATTAAATATGTACATTATGCATACTTCCTCCTTTGACCCCCTACCCCCAAGCTATAGCTGTGCTAAACTGTAGCAGGAGACAGATTGTTCTTGGTATAAGTAAGAACAGCCTTGTAAGACAGATTATTTCTTTTCCTGCTGTCAAAAACATGTATTTAAAGTCATTAGTAGGAAGCCATCAGCAGCTGAGCTAAGAAGTGTGGCTAAGAAGTTTTAAGGAAATGTTATTAGGAATGACTTCTAATTCATAAAAGATTTTCTGACCAAATATCTGCTATGTTAACATTGCTTTGGAGCAGGTTCCTTTTATCAGTTGCACTATCCCCACTAGTGATCAGTCTTATTGCAGTCAGAGATGCAGTAAACATCAAGACCCAATTTAACTAGCAATGGCAAAATAGCAAATAATCATGAGTTTGGGGGCTTCGGGCCATAAAATACAGACATTTACCTTGAATGTAGATTTAAACCATCTATGTGTTGTGCTAAATGAAACTTGGAATATGTCATCTGAAGTTCAGTGTCCAAATGATAAAAATAGTCCTGAAAACTTTACCTGTGTGTTAAAAAGAGGCTTCAAAGGGTATGGTCCTCTTAGAGTGAGGCAGTTTTTTCTATGCCATCTTCATAAAATCATAGCAATTTAGAGTTGGAAAGGACCTTCAGGGTCTTGTAATCTGGCCTCCTCCCAGTGCAGAAATCCCTGCTTGAGAATTACCTCCGGGCCAGGGTTGAGATGTGCTATCTACCAAGGGGATAGCTATTATAGGGTCACCTTGTAAAGAGCTGGTTCTGCTCCAGGGTGAACCAAGGGATTACTTTCATTGTTGGGCACCTGAAGCTAATGCAAGCCTACCAAGCAAGGTACCCAAATAATCCAGTCTCCCTAGAGGGGGTAGCAATAGAACTTCTAATATATTAAATTGCCTTTGATTTAGGACCGTCTTCTTATTTTTTCCACCAGCAACATCCATTGTTATGTTGACCTACTAAGGTGATTACAGAAAGCGTTGGTGGCCCAACATATCTCATTTTCATCATTGTCAGCCTCCTGCAACTGCAAGCTTCTGAACATGTCATAAATCCAATAGACCAAATGTCTCCAGGAGCTCAGCAAAGAGGCTACAGCTTTTTTGTTTCCACTTAGGCCAGGGTTATGGGTAGTAATAAACTCAGCAGTCAAGGCCAGAAATGTGATAATAGTAGGAAATGAGAAAAGAGTTAGAGAAAGAAAAGCTAAGTCGGAAAAGCGCTCAGCTCTCCTTGCTTTGCTGAGTTTTCAAATTCATTAGCAACCTCAATTATTCAATTCCTCCATTTTAATCTCTAATTAAACATTGCCACAGACACTGTATCCATGGAGGGTTGAATTTAAGTGGCCTCTTTTTAATAATTGTGCAACTATGATCCTTGCATTGTTAACCCAGAGAAAAAGAGGAAAAAAATTAGTTTAAAAAAAAAAAAGAAAAGAAAAATGTGAGTGCCTAAACTTCATACCAAATGGTAATTGCAGAGGGACGTTATTTTCCCTCTAAATATAGCAAAGATGACTACAAGGCTTCCAGCATTTTTCTATAATAATTTCTTAAATCAGAAGCATATTTGCCCATGAGAGAGTGCTTTACCACAGCTATTCTTTTTTAAATAATTAGACAAGTAAGAAAACAATAGGCAAAGGTACAATATGCTGCTGAGTAAATGATGCTATTTTTTGCTTCTTTCACAAGGTCATAGGACCCTGGGCTTCCTTTTTTTAAAAAAAGGATTATTCAGATGAAGTAATGAAATAAATATAGGCAAAGACATTGGATGGTAGCATTTTGCTATCTGGATCTCTGTTTATTTAAAGAAAAGTCTTTCTGAGAGATGAGGGTGCAACCATGTAGCCTCAGAAGGAAATGTGATTAAAACACAAGTAGGGGGAAAACAGAATACAAAATTGCATCTCTTCCATGACTATAGCCCTGTAAGAACTAGGTTTTTCCATCCAGAATATTGGAAAGGAGCTGTGTCCCAGTGTTTGCCCAGCATCCTGTCTGCTTCCTAACATACTTTGTAGGTTTCCTCATTCATCTGCCTCAATAGATTGTGGACTCTGGAGGAGAGGGACTTTGCCGCACACTTCTCTATATCCACAGGGATTAGCGCCTTGCCTGACACATAGCAAGAACCAAACAAATGTTTGTTAAACAAATTCACTGCATTAGGGGGATATACTTATGAGAGCATTCTTTCACATTCTGTTCTATAAAACTTTAACCTAGTTTCATAAGAAATATACATTTTAAAGTCATGAGCAACTATATATCCCATAAATATGTGCATATAGGTGTGTGCATGCACATATTTCAAATAGATTAATTCAATCCAAAGAATTGGAATAAATGTAAGCCAGAAATGTTAAGCAATGGGATCCTCTTCCTCTATAACAAAGACACGAAAGTGTGTGCCACCTCACCAGGAACTGGATTTCTTTTGTAGGATATCTACAGCCCTTCCCACAGTGGGTATTTCCTTGCCAGCATCAATGACAGCACCTTTTGGTGGACGAGCTATCAGGCCAAGTAGCCCCAAAGCCCTGTGCATGCTCCAGGATGATGAGACCACTGGAACAAGCCTCCATAGCTCCTTCCAACTGGAAGTTGATGCCCAGGAGCCAGGATAGTCTTTGCAGAATCCGAGTGCAGAATCCAACTAACACCTAGGGGGTGTTAGTCATTCTCCTGCATAAGAGAAGAGTGGAGAGGCAGGGCCCGGCCCTATGACCCTTGAGACATTCCATGCTGCAGTTGGGGTGTGCCCGAAGCCACCTGGCAAACAACTGGTGTCACTTTAGCTGCGAACTCTAGGATGGCATTAGTTCCAGGAAAACTCACTGGTTGTTTCTTTGTTTCAAGGAGGAAAACCAGTTTTTGAAGGAGTTTGCTCTCCAGAGCCATGAATATTATTCAGGTTATCAAGTGAGGAAGGGATGATTTTCAAATTCTGCCCTTAAAACACATACAGTCATGTAGGGGAGATGAATGGGAATTGCAAACCCATGTTCAAGGGGTCATCATCTGTATGTGGACATCATATATGATGGCTTTAGACATCCAAGTTGTGACTTAAATAGGATAACAGTTCAGGTGCTTTCAGCACCACCAAGAGGTTGCCAGCAGGACCACCATAGTCCCAAGCCATCACCCATGCTTTCTGCAGACAGTATCCTCCATCGTTGCTCACTGAATTGTTCCTGTGCTCCCTCTGACTCTTCACATTCTCTTCCGGAGAGAATGGAGCTGGATTTGCTGAGACTCTGCAGATTTTCCAGACTAGCAACTAACTATCTCCTCTCCAAGAAACCCCCTGCTCCCCAAGGAAGAAGGGACTACTTCTTACCACAAGGGTGAAGATGAGTCATTTGTCAATACTTCAACAGAAAAGAAAATGGTGAGAGCTAAGCACCTAAAAGAATCGTTAACTTGAAGCAGGTTCTATGTGCTGTGCTGGTTATAGGAATATCCCAGAGTCTTTTTTTTTTTTTTTTTTTTTTGAGACGGAGTCTCGCTCTGTTACCCAGGCTGAAATGCAATGGTGCGATCTCAGCTCACTGCAACCTCTGCCTCCCAGGTTCAAGCGATTCTCCTGTCTCACCCTCCTGAGTAGCTGGGGTTACAGGTGTGCGCCACCATGCACAGTTAATTTTTGTATTTTTAGTAGAGGTGAAGTTTCACCATGTTTGTCAGGCTGGTCTCGAACTCCTGACCTCGTGATCCACTTACTGTTGGTCTTTGTCATTGATTTATAACTTGAGTATCCTTCAGGTTCCTATCTTTCTATCCTCCCCTTCCAACTTTCCCTTTTTTCCTACAGTTTTACATACAAAAAATCAGTTACTTGAGTTAACTTGCAACTGTTTTGAAAATGTCTTTAAATAAGTACAATGCATTCCCTCAAACAGAATACTCTGAAAGAGCTCAACAGCCCTGAAGATATACAATCAATACTTTGCCTGAACCATTGATACCCTTGCCCATCACTTAAATATCATTACAGGAAAGATTTCAACAAGATCACGGCATATTATACTTTAAAGTTTGACTTTAAAAGATGCCTGGGCTTTGCTGAAAGGCATTAGTAATGGAATTCTTTATCTCTGAGCTTAATTTATTCTGAGGAGAATAGGGCCATTATCTTAAATCTATTTTTTTTCCAACAGAGAAAACAGGCCTCAGAAGTCCAGCACTCACAAAGAAATCATTGTTTAATTACTTTTTTGTTTAACTCTTTGCAGAAGGAAAGGGAATTGGAGAAGGAATATGCATTCCTATCAGGTTGTTATCAATAAACATGCAGGCTTTCTTTTTTGTGTTTGTTATTTCTATTTCCAGAGTTCTCTGAATTTCTCACAAGCCGGAACTGCTTGCACTCAGGGAAGACTCTGAGTAGTTCTAAACCCCATCTGAATCACTTTTCCTCTGATCATTGGTGGTGAAGGCGTCTTTGGTTTGAATAATTCAAGTGATCCAAAACTGAAGGGCCGATGTTCTAGTAGTAGGTGACTTGCTATAAATTAGGCACATGAGAGCTGTATGTTTACACACATGGGAACAGATACACTCACATTTAGTTTCCTGACCCAAGGAGTGTGTCTCCATTGTGCAAAACAATTGATTTGGAGAGCAGAGAAAGTGACCCACCAGCTAGCTATTCCTTTTACAAAACAACCACTGCCATGCAATTAATATGACTATTTGTTACTTCCCCTCATCCCAAATTTGCTGAACTAAAGAGCGGTTTTGGCTTTGTAGAAGATTTGAGCACTAGGAAAGCTCTAAGAAGATGTTCTGTGTCTAGGAGCTCTTCCAGAGTCTCCACTCGCTTACTTTTTTCTGTTCTAAAAACTCAACCACTAGGCCTCAATGACAACATTTTTGGCCCGGTTTGAGGATTACTTGTAAACTACATGGTGTACCCAGTTGTTACAGAACTTCAGGGGCAGCTGCTTCACTAGCCCTAGCTAATCAACCTTCCTACTCAGCCTGGACTTAATCAACCTTCCTGCCCAGCCCTTTCACTTGATAGCACCTTTTGCCATATCTGTTTCCAAACCTCAGTCCTTGATTTGCCCAATCAGATATGCCAATTTGTGACAACGGAATAGCCTTTCAAAGGTTGAGTGGTGATCCAGATTTGAGGAAGCTTTGCCTTCCTTGTCTTTGTTTCAAATTGGTTAGATGGAAGGAGAAAAGTGGTCACCATTTTAATTCTCAGAAGAGGAAGTTAATCAGTGTTCTGCATCTGACTTTCACCTCCCTCCTTCCTTTCCTTTGTCAGTTAGGATAGGTGACACTTCTTTTCTTTTACGGCTATTATCAGAGATTTTCTGTTTAATAGTTGCTGGGTCACATTTTACAAGTGCAAATGACTTCGATGACCTCCATTTACTTTTTCTTAGCTATCTTCATGTCTACAAGGAGTGAAAGGCTATAAAGCATTCAGGCAGGCTCCTGTTTTGATCAGCCTCTCCAGGTGATCATTATACCCAAGTCAAAAAGTCAATGCACTCCCCAAATGAGAAACATATATATATAGGAAATCTCCCTTTTACAAGATCGTAGTGCATCTCCTGGGTTTTTTCCCATCCTTGTGAGTCAGTTAGTTTGTAATTGACTCTCTAACCAGCCTTCCACCTTCTGTTAACCTTTATTACCTATAGTTAAAGGGACCTCAGGAATGCGAGAGACCCCCCCCAACTCCCCTGCGGCTTTTAAGTCTCATCTTAACAGCATCCCCCTCTGATTGTTCAAGAGGATAAAGGAGGTTTGGAGGACAGTTGGGAAAGGGGGCCTGGATTGTAGCCATCAAAATCACCACTTAAGTTGGCATTTATTCCATGTTCTAAGTTATGTGCTATTTTTTAAATTGAATATAAGCTGCAAAGACTTGAGTTAGTCATATTTCTCAGCTTATGACACATCATAACCCATCTAAGAACTCTCTTTTTTTGTATTTTCCATCTTCGTCTCTGGTCCTCACTTCCATTTCCCTTCCTTTACCCCCAGGTAACTATTCTATGTTTGATAAAGGTCTTCGAAAATATATGTAAAGTACAGGGTGTTATCTATATGCATGATTTTAATTTACCTAAAGGACATTGTGCTACAGATATAATTCTGTTTCTGCTTTCAACTAACACTGCTTTTAGGAATTGTTCGCATTGTTAGGTATCTGCCCACTTCATTGTTTCTAATTGCTGCATTCACAAAATTTCATTATCCATTCTGTTTTGATGCATCTCTAGGTTGCTTCTAATTTCCCACTGTGTGAGAATCCTAGCATTCATACCACCAGACAATACTTACTTATGTGCCTTAGGATATATGCATGCACAATTTCATTAAGTACTGCCAGGAATATTCTAAAATATCCGACCAGTTTATATTCTCAACGCTGGTTCAGAGGGGTTCCAGTTTCCCCACCTGCTCCCCAGTCCTTGGTATCCTTCAGTTTTCTAATTCTTGCTAACCTAATTGGCATAAAGTAGTGTTTCATTGTCCTTGTTACTAATAGCTTTGATCCTAACTCTTTACTTCCACCTGTCCACGAGATAGGCGACTGTGGCATCAGAGACTGGAACCAGGGCAAACACCACCTGGGAATGCCTGAAATAAAATGTTTGATTCTACAAGACAGTTGTCCAAACTTCCCAACCCATGTGAGCTCCAGGCCACACAATGACTGCTAAGATTCTGTAGGAATTCAGTGACACAATAGTGCTAGACCAGCATGGACAGTCCAAGCTCCCACCCACTCCCCCTTCCCAAGCAGAGGCAGAATGATGTGTCCTCTGCAGTCCCAGCAGCAACTCGAGGTGCCATACATCAGTGGATATGTGCAGACTTACTTAGTTTAACATTTCTGTCAAAGTAACCCACAAGTGCCATCTTATCAGAGGATCAATTTTATATCAGAGGGTCATTAAATTCTTTTTCATGAGAATAAAATGGGCTTTTGCTGCTGCATGTTGTACTGCTGCTCGTCCGAAACTGGAGATGAAATCAAAGTGGAAAAGATTTAACCAAATTATCTATCTTCACAAAATAAGCTTTGCTGCAAATGTATTTTTGATGTGGTATTGTGCAACATGGAGAGAAGAGAAATAAAAATACCCTAATGGTCTGCTATATACAAACAGGAGGATGCTGTGCCTTTAACCCTCTGTGGGAGCTGATTTCCTGTTCTACTCCTTTTGGGGGTGGTGTTAGATGGGGTTGACAGGTGAGTGACAAAGGTCCAAGTTCATGATGGACTGTTCTGGGGTACAGTTGAATTGCACATTCATTTTTTTTTCCCCAAAATAAGAGAACGCTTGGGGAAGGGTTTCCATTTTCTATAAAGTTAAATACCTTAAAGGGAAGCCTGTCCTAAACTGTATCATCTCCCCCTCATGACTGTCCCCTCAGTCCTGGACATTCCAGGACTGATCTCCTCCTCATGAGATTCCCCGCCAGCCTGGGAAAACACTCAGCAGGTTCTGCCACCAACCTGGTGTCCTGGGGCCAAATTGCTGCCCTTCCCCATGGGACCACCTGTGCTCCTCTGACCCAGGGTGACCAGAAGGGTTTGCTTTAGTTGTGGAGTTGTTTGTAGCCCGTATTCGTGAGATGATCTTTCATATTTTAATAACTTGGATAAGAGCAAGAGCAGGGAAGAGAGAGGAGAAGGCTGCCTACTAGGGATTTTTGGTACTTGGATGGTCTGCTCTTTCCCTGGCCTCTTCTTAGAATCTTTTGATGCTGCAAAGTCTTAGAGTAACAAAAGAAAGGAGCCAGAAATATCAAGCAAAAGAAATGGCAATGCCTGTTAAGATCCCCACTGCGTGTGAAGCACATGATGATATGTGAATGGGGGTAAGAGTGGAAGCTATGAAAGAGGAGAACACACGCTTGGGTAAGATCTGAGCAGTTACATAGTTCTAGAGTTGGAACACGTGGTGAGAATGAATCTCCACAGGTCAGAGGCTGCCAGAGAGCTTGCTGTGGCCATGGAACCCCTCCCCTGGGTGTCTGAGAAGAGCAATGGCCCTCAAAAGAATTAAAGTCCCAGCCATTCCCTCGGTCTCCCATGCACTGCATGGTGGGCACTGAAGCCCATGGACAGGCCCCACGTTCTCTACACAACTTTCTAGGATATTTGCATCATCATTCCATTCACTAGGATACCCTTAGCTCTCCTGCTTCTCAGATTTTGATGTTTTTCTCATTCAGAGTAAAGATTGGAAGTCTGATGACAGCATGCCTGTCTGTAGCTCTGGAAAGGGCATGGGCATCTCAACAGGCATACAGGAGAGCCACAAAGAGCATCTCAGAGACCAAGGTCAAATGTGGAGAGGAGTCAGAGAAGCCCCTGACCTGCTCAGGTTTGCTGGGAGATGCTGCTATTTCTCATGGACCATGTTCATCCTTGCAGACTAGCAGAGTTCTGTCTTGGATGGTATAGGGTTAGTTTCTTAGGTATCCAACTGCCTAGCAGTGGATTAGAGAACTCACAGAGTCCTGGGGAATGACTTCTCTCTGACTAATGAAGGCCTTGCCTTTAACAGGTCCAGCTTTTTATTTGCTATAAGCTATACATGTGCTCTTCAGGGATAAACAAGAATAGAAAAAACTACTTGCAAGATAAGTAAGAGAAATGTAATCCCTGAGTGGGATGAAGGTGCTTTGAAATGAATGGGGGATAATCCTTTTGTTGTCTATTACAAATGCACTTTATTTCTGCATTATCTAGCTATGAGAATTTGCCATTCGCTCTAGTGACAACACTGCTGCAGTTTCTTCTCTTTATGTCACATTAAGTGAGTGCTGCAAGGAGTGTTTATTGCCTGGGGTCTGAGGCAGCCACCTACTGGGGGCAGCTGGGTCATGTGGTCACTGAGGTTCCTGACAGAATGAGTTCTGAACCAGGCTCAGGACAGCAGTGAAGGGGAAGTTAGGGAGGTGACCCTGTGAAGCTCCAACCCCCACCAGCTCCAGAGGCTGGGGAATGCAACACTCCGTGCGCGGGAGCCTTCAGTAACCAGAACAGTAGTAACCCTGTCCCTTGCTGGGTCTAAGACCTAGAACTAATGTCTCCCTCTCAGGTTCTGGCCTTCAGTTCCCTTAAAAGGATGGCAGGAGAATCCCAAAGGCTTGTCCCAGAGCATTGCTTTGGAAGTTCCTTTCTTCCTCTCATCTCTTCCCTCATGCCCTCTCTGCTTTCCTTCTCCCTTTCCTTCTTTCTTTTTTCCTTTTTTTTTTTTTTTTTTTTTGAGAGACAGTGTCTCACTCTGTTGCTGAGGCTGCAGTGTACAGTGGTGGAATCTCCGCCTCCCGGGTTCAAGCAATTCTCCTGCCTCAGCCTCCCAAGTACCTGGGATTACTGGTGCCCTCCACCATGCCTGGCTAATTTTTGTATTTTTAGTAGAGACGGGGTTTCACCGTGTTGCCCAGGCTGGTCTTGAACTCCTGACCTCAAGTGATCCTCCCATCTCAGCCTCCCAAAGTGCTGGGGTTACAGGTGTGAGCCACTGCACCCGGCCTTCTTCCTTTCACAAGAAGGAAGCTCCATGTGGGGAAGCAGCCATCCTGAAGCACTAGGAATCGTCACAGGCTGCAACATTTGAGAACCAAGAATCTCTGTGCCTGGGAGCTCCTTGTTTTAAAGCCCGGTCTTTCCTAGGCTAATCCTGTGACTCTTGCAGAGTGCTCCCCTTGAAAATCCCCAGAGAGGATGGAATACACTGTGAATGATCTTATCTCAGGACCCTCCTACATGCCTCTCTCTGCCTAGAATGGCTTTCCCTCCACTGTGTGTCTAGTCATTTCTGGTCATCCCTCAGAGCTCAGCAGAAGTATCACTTCCTTTAGGAATCTCCTGATCCCCACTGAATAGATCAGGCCCGCTATTACTTCATAGCATCTGGAACCTCTTTATTATACTTAACACGATTGATCAATTGATCGATTTTGAGACAGGGTCTCTCTCTGTTGCCCAGGCTGGAGTTCAGTGGCATAATCATGGCTCACTGAAGCCTTGACCCCTTGGGCTCCAGGGATTTCACCTCAGCCTCCTGAGTAGCTGAGACTACAGGTGTATGTGACACCACACCTAGCTTCTTTCCTTCTTTCTTTCTTTTCCTTTTTTTTTTTTTTTTTTTTTTTGAGATGAGGTCTCATTATGTTGCCCAGGCTGGTCTCGAACTCCTGGGCTCAAGGGATCTGCCCACCTTGGCCTCCCAAACTGTTAGGGTCATAAGCATGAGGCACCATGCCCAGCACTTAACACGATTTGAAATAAGAATCACTCAAAGCATTTGCTGCCTGCTGTGGACTCCCCACCCTGGGCTGTAAGCTCTGGAGGCAGGGATGATACCTGTCTTGCTCACCATGACACCCCTACACCTAACACAATGCCTGGACTATAGCTTCAAGTGAGTAGAAACCCAGCAAATAAATGAAATTAAGACAACCCTAGCTTTCTCTACTTTGCGTGTATTCCCCTCAATTCATCACTTCCTTATTTTTCCTTAAGAGGAAGGCAGGAAGTCTGAGCCCCAACAATGTCTCTCAAACCCACACCACCCTGGGGGGCCACCCCAACAGGACGAGGTGGACGTGTCAACAGTGGAAATGTATTTTGTCATGTTTTCCAGCTGCACTGGGGGAGAGCCTGCTGAAGCTGCTTGAGTCTCAACACTGTCATACCCGCCATCTCATTATCTACAGCCACATCTAAAACCCACATGAAATACCAAGTCACACGCGGCTCTGGGAAAGACATTTTACAGAGACCATCTTATGAGTTTTTAATCTGCCTCCTGAGAACTTACAGTCTAAGAAATAGAAAACTGATTCCAGTAAACATGCCCAGAATATGCTAGCAGCAAGATTAAAACATGAAACTATGAATGTTAAGGTATTTATAACACACATCGTTTAATAGGATAACATTTTTCTTAGCAGGAAGGAGCACATTTAAGTGCATTCAGACGTGGGAGAGGGAGATTGGCCAGCTAAGGAGATTGGACAGTGTGGATGCAGAGCTTCTAAGTCCAGAGGAAAACAAATGATCAGCTCACGGTGACCCGGGTAGCCGGGCCTTCCACAGCGCTGATTCCACAGTCTAAAACTTCTAGGCCTTCAGGTGGCCGGTTCAATGTTTCCATTTAGGTCATGAGCTCGGCAACAAATTAAGTAAAGTGTCCCCAATAAATGCTAATAAGCCCCAGGAGGAAACAGGGGCATCCCCACGCATACCAAATGCACTCATTAGCATCCCTGCTATTATGAAGAATAGCAAAATGACCTTGCAATCATTAGAAGCTTAAAATGCTATGACTTAAGTTTAGAAGGATACATATTACATTGTAAAACCTAATTAGTGTTACCTTTGCTAATTGCTGCCTGGCACTGAACTGGATAAAATCAATGCATGACGGATGTTCCGGGGCATCAGACATAACCCCATCACTATTTTTAAAAGAAGTAAAATTATAGAAGAGCCTTTTGAAAAGGTGTTTTTAACTGAGTTGTTTGACGGAAGTGAGGGAAGCGTGGGCAGTCCATGCATTTATTTGTATGAATCCTAAATGCTGAAATTTTCTCCCGAGAACGCTGTTCTTCTCCTGTACTTCTTTAATGTAAATGCGAGGATATCAAACAACGGGGGAAATTACGACAGCGTCAAAATCCAACCACAGCATGAAAACAGCTGTGCAGGGATATAGTGAAATCCTATCCCACAGGCAATTAGAATACTCAGCCCTATCCTAGCCCGATTCTGCAGCAGGGATGCCAGGCAGTGCTCTGTGTCTAGGAGCAGGTTCATCCACTAGATAAGCTCTACCCGAGCCTCTCTTTTGTCCTCTGTTGAGTAGGTCTCGAGGGCTGTATGCACTACCGTGGAAATGTCAATGAAGCCAGACCCCTTCTGCTATCTGGAGGCTGTCATGGCCATAGTGCTGGGGGCATAGAAGTCAGGTCATGCTGTAGTTTCTACTTGGCTACTGGAGATGAAATCAACCAGAGAAAAAGGGTCATGCCTCCAGCCACACCTGCCCACCGGAAACACACACACATAATACATGCACACACGTAATACATGCACACACGTGCACATGCACACACACGTGCACAGAGCCAGGCCTTACTTCTAGCTCTGCTCAGCATTTGTAATAAGGTTGTGAAAAAGAAAATCATTTTCTCAGGGTTGCTTTTTTTCCTCCTTAAGGATAAATAATAGCTGATTTTTCAAGAAAAAAAAGCTGCCACTTGTGCCTCTCCCAGGGCCCCTCCTGAGCATATCCTAAATGGTACAGATTAAAATCGAGTCATAAAACTTACAAACCACAAGCAGTGAGAAAAACAGTTGGGAGTTCTGCTTCCACAGTGGGTCCTGAGGAGGGCTGGGGTCCCCTGGAGTCCCTCAGCTTCTGCTGAGCAGGAGGGTACGAAGGGGATGAAGAAAACAGAGCAGGCAGGGACCACCCTCAGGCATGGCAGCCCCTCTTAGCTATTTTAAATATTGTTCCCTGTAAAATTTCAATTAGGAAAGGAAAGCATCTACTGCTAAAAATTATTGGAAGATCACCAAGAAGCCATTGAGGCCAAGGGAGGCTAAGTGGCCTCTCTCTGGTGCACAGAGACACTGATAGAGCCAGGACCAGAATTCAGGCACCCAGAGTCCAGCATTCTGTCTCCAGTTGGGCACGGAAGGAAGGGGAAGGGAGCCAGCCATTCCCAATGCTGGCAATGGCCTAGAATTCCTAGGCTTCCTGAAAGATATCAAACCCCAACTTTGTTTTTGCAGATATTCACATGTATTCTTAGGCAAGATTTCTTTCCCTGGGCTAGATGTCCCAAGGACCACACTCCTCTGTCCCTTTCAAAGAAAAGACAGACCTCACTGGGGAGTCCTGGATTGTGTCCACTGCTGCTGTCACTGGAGTCTGACCCCAGCCCTGCCCATCTCCAGGGATCGCAGAAACTGCCAGCCAACTTCCTTTGAGTCAGCCGGTCAGGGCTGGATCTTAGAAGCCAAGTTGCTTTGGTGTGATTTCTGAAGTCTGTGCATTTGCCTTAGTTGTCAGGCCACTGGCTTCCCTGAGACTGGCTTCTGCCGTTTGCTCCCTGACAGTGATAGTGTTAACAGGACAGACTGACAGTCGGAGCACCCTGTGCATCTCTTTCCAAGGAATCCGTCCATGGCAGGGACTGTGGAGCCCTCTCAAAGACAGCCACTTCGCAGGCATTTAGTAGGACATGGGCTCACCTCTTGCCTCCTCTTCTGCCTTTCCTTCCAGCTCCTTGCCCTTTACAATAGCTGAAGATTTTTTTAAGTGGAGCTGCTGATAATTAAAATTATATCTTTTTTCCACCAATGTCTGAAACTCTGGGAAGTCATTATCAGAGTCAGACAGTGATATTTTGATATCCCAGGATCTTTTTGATATAAGGAATAAAGTTCTAAGGCATGAGAAGATAGAGAGCCATGCTATTTCCTAATCACCCTTTATAATTTGCAGTATCTTGGGACGCTTCTCAGATGTTTCCACTGTGGCTTATGTACACTTCAAACCCATGTGCCGTTAAATGCAGAAGCTAGGTACTGAATTAATAAAGGTAGCTTCAAAAGCCCACCTCTTTGGCAGGCTGAAGATCTAAGGGCAAACTCAAAGAGGGTGATGGGCCTTTGAAAATTACTAAGCACAAACAATAAACCTCATTAAATAAAGGCAGCAGAGTGGGCTCAGAAATGTAATGAACCAAGCGGGGGACCAACGGCACTGGAATCAGCCTGGGAATTAACATATCAGGGAGCTGAGGCTCAGGTTGAAAGAAGGGATTGTGTTTTGGAAAATCATGTGACTCCTATTGAAACAACGCTGAGGACAGTGGTCGGGAGGATGCTGGGGCAGCGCTGGGCACAGGCAGGCCGCTGTGGTGCTGGGACTGGGGGACGCTCATGTTTGCAGTCGTCTACTCTCTCACTCACCCAAGTGTCTTCAGTAGAGTCTACAGAAGGCAGAGTATTTGGGCAGGGCATGTAAAGAAAGAGAAAAGCTGATAGAAGCTGCTTGGCCATCGAAATGAACTCCTTTTGCCAGGATGTGCAGCCACGGGACTCCCACAGCACCCCTCCAGGTGCCTTCTGTCCACAGCCAGGGAGCAGGAAACTGGAGGGATTTGGTCACCATTAAATGGCAAAGTGCTTGATGAGATCCTGTTGAAAATTGAGCAGCAGATTGGACAATTAGAGTGCCAGACCAGCACGTGGAGTTTTCAGAAATAGATGGGAGTTGCTGGATAATAGGTCACATTAGGCCACCACAGGAGCACGCAGGACTGCTCAGCCTCTGGGCCCCAAGCTCTTCCCTCTAGACTCTGGCATGGCCAGTGCAAGCCCTTTCTCGGCTATTGTTGCTCGTCAGGGCTGACTGTCTTAGGTATGAGGCACTCTCTGAAGGCTGCTCAGGAAGAAGACCCTTTCTCTTTCATGAACCTGCCGGGAGCCAGAAACCATTCTCCTCCCACTTTCACCCCTCAGCTCTATCCCCACCTCCCCAATAATTTTATCTTCATTTTAACTCAAGAATTTAACTACAGAGATTGCACTGACCCATCCCCCTAGAATGAAAGGACACAAGATCCTCCACCAGATAGTTATTTGTGATTGTGGCTGGGGGTTTATTTAAACTAATTTTATTATTCATGACACTGACAATTTATGCAGTGAATGCAATTAGAGGCTATGATTGGCTGCCACAGCTAAGGGCTAAAAGTGCCACTTCCTTGGATATGCAAGGAAGAAAGGCGAAGAATGTTAGAAAAATAATCAGTCATGGAGATATTTTTTATGAAGTGATTCCCACAAACCTTGATTTTTAAAAAAAGCTAATTTAATTTCCCTAACACCCTGCAAAAGATATCTAATTATCCACTCTTAAATTGCTCTCATAATTTTTCCAAAGTTCTCTATTGTTTATGCCTTTGTGAGTTCTCCTTGTCTACAAGCAAAGAAGCTGTCGTCTCAATGTGCAGGTTCCAATAAAACCTACTCAAAATGATTCTTCCCGAAGCTGTGCATAGAAGCCCTGATGTGGCCTGTAATATATTTGTCCATTTAATCAGGAAATATTTGAGAAACAAGACTTGAGTGGTAATCATTTAGAGTTCTGGGAGGAGAAGAGGGAATTGACTTTTTTTCTTCTCCTTTTTTTTTTCCAAGAAGAACAATTTTTTAAAAATCATTGGACATCAAACCAAAACAAATCATGGTGCCTCCACACAATGGGATATTCCTCAGCAGTAGAAAGGAATAGACTACTGATCACGCAGTAATGATGACGAATCTCAGTGTAATTATGCCAAGTGAAAGAAGCCAGCCAAAAGGTTCATATTATGTGATTTTATTTATATGAAGTATTTTTTAAAAAGGCAAACTAGCCTTTCGAGACAAAAAGCAGATCCCTGGGTACTTGAGGGGCAGGGGGAGAAAAATGAGGGGGAGGGAAAAAGGGAGGGGTCACTAAGGGGCAAGAGAAAACTTTGGTGGGGGTGATGGACGTGTTTGCTGTCCTGATCGTGGTGATGGTTTCCTGAGTGTACACACGGCAGAACCCCTCACCTTGTATACTACTTTAACGACGTTGTTTATTGTGTGCAATCATACTTCAGTAAATCTGTTACAACACAGGCACACCCCTTGGGTAAGTCTTGGCTCCACCATTTATCTAAGTATGGGATCTTAATCTCCGTGGACTGTGGATTACTCTGTAAAATGGGAATGATAAGGCCTTCCCTGCCCACCCCATAGGAGTGTTAGGAACATCAACATGAGAAAACAACAGCACCAGCAATCCAGGTGTGTATACATTCATAAACTCACAAATGGGTTTCATCTCCTTTAATCACTGTCGACAATGAAATGGGTCAGTGCTACTGCTCTAGGGCCTGGTCTGTTGTCTTGCCCACGGTCAGTCTGCAATGTTTATTGAATTGAGCTGAAGGACACTTAGTAAACCTCGAGCAGCGTCACCTGGTCTAATTACTATCTTTTTAATGAACTTCCGATTGGGAACCATGGAATCCTGAAATGATACATCTTGGAATGGGAGGGCCTCATGAGAGTCTTAGCAACACATTCTAAGATAAGTGGGACTTGGCAAAGTCTAGTGCCTGATTCAGGGCCTCTGGTCTAGCCTTTATAAATAATGATTAATGAAGGAAAGAGCAGTGTGGGGTGGTGATCAAGACAGAAGTCCTAGAAGTTTTTTGCGCCCTCCTATGCTCTTCCCTGATTTGTAGGCAGCCTGGTAAGAATCTGGCACGGGCCCTGGTGAGAATCTGGCACGGGACCTTTAAATTCACAGCACAGCAGAGTGGGATTGAGGTAGAAGAGCTGAACTGAGCTCCCTCACTTCAAAGACTCCTCTAGGCCCCAGAGAGCTCTGAATTGTAAATTGTCTGATGTCAGCCTTTGTGGCTGCTGTCTAGTGTCCCAAACTCTCAGAATTTTCTCCCAAGCTTCCTGGCAATCAATTCAGCCCACTTGATCACACACCTGCCTCACTCCAGTATGTGCTGTAGGTTTGTTTATATCACTCTTTGCGGATTCCAAAGTACTCTCACACAGTAGTTTTTACTTTCAGTCCTCCCCTTGGTACTGTGGGTGTATAGCATAGGTCCTATTGATTCCTGTTTATGGTTAAAGGAAGTGATGTCCACATTAATACAAGATTTGCCCAAGACCACTCACTGAGCAAAGAGGAGAGATAGGAATCAAGCTTCTACCTTCTGACCCCTGTTCCCACCCCTTCTCTCCTGTGCTGTGCTGTCTCATTCCATCCCCAGGGAGACAGGTGACCTCACCTATGTTTAACTGATTCTGAAGGTTACGCCTATCTTCATTTTTCTAATATGATGGAGAAAAGTAATACTTACATTGGTTACTTAGCGGTTGAGTAGAGATGAGATCCTGCCAAAGGCAGCCTTCTTTTCACTGTACCAATTCTATTTCCAACATTTAGTTAAATCTAAACATTATTTCAGCCATGTGTGTTATTCTGCTGTCTTTACATTCTTGGCCACATTGGGGACCCTTGGTTGGTAGGGGTGGGAGAGAGGAGAGGCTGGGAAATGAAAACCTACTCAGTAAGCCAGCCCAGATCCCTGCAGTGAGGGGTGGATTACAGAACAACATGCCTCACAACTTGCTGAGGAGAGAGCAGTGACCCTTCTGACTTCATAAATTTGGAAAAAGAACAGCACAGAAGCTAAATTTGGGCAGCGGGGAGAATTCTCCTTGGAAAGCACGCTGACCATGACCATAATCAGTAATGCTTCTTGCTTCTTAGCCTCCAGTCCCCAAAGCATCTCCCCTCCGTTCCACTGACAAGACATGCTTGTCTTTTGGTCTTAAAGTGATGAATGCATGCTTGCTCTAATACTCACGGGCTGCATTCAAAATGGAACCTGGGCAATTATCAGGAGCTTTGGACAGTCAGACTCGGATGTTGCAGATGACATGATACCTCAATTATTCAGAAGCAAACATTTCCAAATTGCCTTCTAGAATTTGGTGTGCAGTGCATCTCATGTGGGTCCCTTCATGCACCCTCCTGCTGTCCCCCTGTGCTTTTCCTGAATTCTTCTGGGAGGGGAGTCAAGGTGAAACCATATGAGATAGGGAGACTGAGCACTAACTCACGTGTTCACCTTAGGTTTTGACTTTCTGGAGCATGCTCAGAACAATTATCCTTTTTTCTTGAATGTTGAAAGTTTCCTTTTTCCCCTGAGGAGACATTTCTGAAACTGATCACCATTGGAATGTGAATTTTCCTGTCAAGAGTGGGGCAGAATAAGGAATGTGACCATTATTCTCAGCTCATAAAAGAGGCCTCCCTCCAGCTGTTATTCAAAAGACAATCTAACCCATTCTGGCACTGGGTCACCCTGAAGACTGGCATTCCCTAGTCAAGGACCAGCCCAATGCTTAGTTCATGGGACCAAGCTGTCAACTGATTGCAGAGCTTGGCTCTCCAGCCCAACTGTTCAATAATGCTCTAATTAACTACAGAAAACTTCAGAGGACCCAGCTAACTATAATTGAGAGATCAACAGAGGCTGCATGAAGTTAGATGTGCATACTAATTACTGAATTATCCAACACCTGTTTTGGAATGTAGCACAAAACATGGCTGTGTTTTCAGGCAGAAGACCTTCAGTTTAAAAATGAAGTTTATCTTTGGTGAACAAAGTTAACCCAGACAAGAAGTAGTGAGCCCACTTCTTGTCTAATGAGCCATATTTTTTTATTAGCGCTGGTAGGAGATACAGTGGGGCTGAGGCAGTACAAATGAAGCCAGTCAATGAAATATCCATGCACTTAGCCCTTAGGAGAGATTCCGAAGAGGCAGTGTGGGGTTGCTGAAAATAGATATTAGTGAGTCCATTATCATCATGCAGGGAGCTATACTTAGGATTTGTACACTTCAGGGCTATCTCCCAACATTGAGACATTTCTGCACCCTTTGCATCCTCAGAGCTGGGTTTGCAGCACCATCTGTAAGTATTCGTGGGTCAAAACCACTTAGCCTCTTCACTAGGACTAACAGGAATGTCATGTGGGCAGGGAGTATCAAAGCACAGCAAAAAGAAAAGAGTGGAAAAGAGTCAAGACGTTGAGCTAGAGAAGAGCAGATGAGAACGCAAAATTAAAGTGAGGAACGCATTAAATGTGGGAAGAAAGAAAACTCTTTCTTAGTCATATTTCTTATCTTTACTGATTAGGTTCAATATCCCATAATCAGTTAATGTAGACAGTGGTAAAATCATGCTTATCTGTGAGCCTCACACTTTTTTAGATGAAATATTTGTTGCCAAATAGAAAAGTGAAACCTCTTTCAAAGCCCAAAGTACCCTAGAATTAGACAGCACAGTGGGGCATGCCTGAGGCATACAACCTAAGGTAGCTCGGGAGCCAGCCTGCTGCCCTCTGCTCTGTCCTTCAACTAAGTGATACTCTCTTATTCAGAAAAGAAGGGACGCCCAGTAACCATGAAAGAATTACCTGCTAGAAAAAAATAAGGCAGATTCAGCATTTCTGGCTTTTTCTCAGTTATTTCTCAGAGAATAACTTTGATGATGATAACGATGATGAGGTTGACGATGATTAATATGATCATTGTATTCACAAACAATGCAAACGAAACTTAAATAGATCTTAGGGATGCTGGGATTCCAGGATTATCTGTACTAAACCTGTCTTTCCTAAGAAACCAAATGCATTTGATAAACATATGCCTGAAAATTTCTCCAAGTGTCCATTTTGAGAACATACTCTATGTTTTCATGTTGCTGTCTTTCTTTCTCTGGGGTGTTCATGAAGCCAACATGGACACTGTAGAAGATGGCACCATGCTGGGATTTTTTATGCTTCCCACTGTGTTCCCATTTTGGGATCCAGTTACACTTGAAAGATCTTGACTTCACACAGCCCTGCATCTGGGATCTTTCTCAATGCTGAAATGTAAAAAATGAAAAAGTAAGTAATTGTCCAAGAATGAAGAATATAATACCCATGGCCATCTATGGGCATCATATTCCTCTCCCATATGCAAGGTCTTTGAAATAACTCTATTTCCTACCACTGTCCAATCTGAATCCAAGGGCCTTCTCTGTTAACTTGGATTTGTGGAAGAGTCTTTATGTTTAAAATACAATATACAAATCTCTTAACCTATTGCCTTTTCACTCAACATAAAGTTTTCAACTCCAAATGAAGTTTAATTCTGCAGACTCTGTCATGTGTTGACTGTCTAATTGGAAGCCGTTCCATTGCCAAGCAACCATTGGTTGCATTTCTGATATCTACTCACTACTGCAGCTCTGTACTGAAAGATGGTTGCTATGCTTTTCCACTTCATTAGCCTCCACTGAGAGATGACATCATTGCTTCTGAGAACTTCCACAATCTTGGCAAATCTCCTTATCTCATTTCTCTAGAAGATGCCTCAAAACCTGTCATTTGATGAATCGATTAATTAGTTTCCTGGGTCACGATCCTTGCTTGCTTATGCATTTGTTATTTTACCCCGTGGCGTGCTATGTTGTCTTTGACTTTAGAGAGGTGAGACCTTGCCTCCCCTTGTGGTGTGTCTGTCATGAACCCAGTCGGCCTTCCTCAGACCTCTCCTAGCTATTTTCCCAGGGATAGACCCTCATCCTGGTGGTCACGCTTTATAGATTTGCAATTCTCTCTGTGCTTGAACTTTGAGCCCAGAGTATAAACTTTTTAATGCACATGTATTGGGTCATACCTGCAGGTTGGGCTGACTTTATGTTAATATGAGTAAAGATGCGTTAAATAACAGAGGGCTTAGGGAGGCCCATCGATTGGCACACTCTAGAACCATGCTTCTCCAATGACAATCCTAGAGCTGCTTCCAGCAGAGTCATCTGGAGGGATTGTTTAAAATGCAGATTCTCAGTGACCACCTCCATGTTACTGAACAGAATTTCTGCAGGTGGACCCAGGCTTTTTAACAAGCTCTGCAAGTGAATCTTATACACACTGAGAACCATGGTACTAGAGAACTTTTTCTAATTAATAGACTTGAACAATTTTGTTTACTTATCCATGTAGGCCCAATGCCTCATAGAGTGTTAAGATTGAAAAGCATCATAAGGATCATTGCAATCACTTGTCAATCTCCCCGGGTGGCCAGTCACCCTCCACTTTAATACCTGCAGGAACAGGGGCTCATGACTTTGAGAAGCTTCCATTGTTGAACTGCTCCAGTGATCAGAAAGTTCTTTGTATCGATTCAAAACCTATGTCTCCACCTCTCCATTCCAATTTTGATTCTGGGTAATATAGGATGGCCATTTTTTAATATAACATACTTTCTAACATTGGATCTTTAATTTCAAACAAGCATTTTTTTAGTACCTTTTAGAAATCTATAATCCAGCCTGTGTACGAGTTCCAAACATAAGTTCTGAGACTAATGCTTGTCCAGGAGATCCTCACAGTGTGAAGTGGGAATGGAAGAAGTCTATGTGTAAGGAAGTAAATGCTAAAATAGAGGTTTTATGGGAGTGCTGACGTAAGAGCAATACATTCTTCCTGGAGCAGTCTCCACTGCAGAAAGTGACTTTACCCAAACTTCATCAAAATTTGGATTTTTTCCAGGTGGAGAAGATGAGTTAAGGACGTTTCAAGCAGAGTTGCCAGCATGAGTAAGGTCATGGAAATTGTGACAGTGACCATGACCTTTGGAAGTAATGCAAAGTCCCGTGTGCCTAGAACATAGATAGAGAGGGATGCAGGAGAGAGAGGTGACAGGAAGTGCGACGATGAGCATTTGTTGGGAAGAGGTTATAAAGTTCTTTAACTGCTGTGCTGCTTGAAGATCTCTCTCCTACCACCTCTGGTGACCTGCTTTGCCTTTCCAAGTTGCCTCAATTTCCTCTTAACTATTCCTGGCTTCTCAAGAACTCTCTATAGCAGATGATGATCCTCCTGTCTCCTGCTCAGCTGCCAAGGAGTTAGGCTCCAGATTCAGTGTCTGACTCAATTAATTTTCAGAAGAGAAAGGCAAAGTGAATTAAAGTAACAAACCCTACCTGCTGTCACTTAAACGAGGAGATGTATTACTTTTTACTACAATGATATTTGCTACAACGGAAGAATCATGCACATCCATTGAAGTTAGAGTACTGGCAGAGGGGCTCAGCAGGCAGAGCTACTGGGTCTATCTAAACAATCACCCCTGTTGTCTCTACTGCACAGTCATTGAATGTCCAACAAGTCATATTCATGGAGGTGAGGGTCTCTGAACCCATGGTTCTTGAACCCAGAAACTTCAAATGTTTCCAGGTTTGGCTGAGTTTTGCAGTTTCTGCAGAAGTGGAAGGCTGCCACTCAAAATGCACCATTAGTCAGTCCAAGCATGGGATCGAAAATTTTCTTCTAGTCATTGCAGGCACAAAAGGGGGATTAAAGCAGCTCTTTGCTGCACTTTAGGCAGTCGAGAATGTCAAAGATTGGCTCTTGCCTTTGCAACATTTGTTGGCAGCACCAGAAAGCATGAAAAATAATGGAAATAAGATTACTGCAGACCAGAGGATTGAGGGACGTAATTCCTCCCTGCATTCTGCGTTCTACTGGGATGCCTCCAGACTATCTCTTTGTACCAGGAGCCAGAGCGTTTCTCCTGGTCACAGTTGCATGGGACAGGGTGGACAAACCATCTCTACATTTTGTAACAGCAAAATGCAAATAAGTAGGGATGATTTGTGTTGCTATTTCAGTTAACCAAGGAGGTGAATTTTGTAACAATAAGGATAGAAAGAGGAGGTTCAGCAATGGATGTAGGCCCATTCTTCTGCCCTGCTGCACACAGCAAGGTAAAATTCTAAAATGTGCCCCATACTGGAAAGAATATCTGCAATCATTAATCTAAAGGAGAAGGAGATGTATGCACCTGCTTACACTTTAACAAGTGGTTGGCAATTTTTAGATACATTTGAAAGGATCCTTCAGTGAAAAGTGTTCTCAGAGAAAGTCAAGAGGGCAGGAGTCAGGGTGAACAAAGTTTCCAGGACCGAACTGCTCATTTCCTAGATGTTCCAGAGTACAAGGAAATGATCATGGGAAAAGACCTGACCAATCAGGGGCCTATTTAGGGCTTGATCCCCCCTACACACACACCCATATATACGCACACCCCTACATACATGCACCCCAGGAAGGCTCTCAAATGGGCCTTGTATCCCTGCAAGCACTAATTAGTTCATTCTGATTCCCTAGCAGTTTTGGCACTTGTCCTTTAAAATCAGACACCTGTTGTTTTGGTTTTTTAAAGTTGCATTGGCCGGGCTCAGTGGCTCACATCTATAATCCCAGCACTTAGGGAGGCTGAGGCAGGCAGATCACTTGAGGCCAAGAGTTCGAGATCAGCCTGGCCAACATGGTGAAACCCCGTCTCCACTAAAAATACAAAAATTAGCCGAGTATGGGGGTGGGTACCTGTAATCACAGCTACTCAGAATGCTGAGGTGTGAGAACTGCTTGAACCTACAAGGCAGAGGTTGCAGTAAGCCAAGATTGCACCACTGCACTCCAGCTTGGGTGACAGAGTGAGACTCTGTCTCAAAAAATATTAAAATGATTTTTTTAATTGCATTAAGAGCTTTAAGAAAAACTAGCTCAGCCAGTGGCTGTGACAGATCTAGGCTGGGACTTCCTATGTTGGTGACCATGACCAAGGAAAGTACCGCAGGGCTTGACGCTGACTGATTAAACCAGGCCAGTTGGCTGGGAGACCTGGTCTGAATTGAGTTTTCACAATGCCAGCCCGTTTGTGGGCTCTGCAGCCTTTAACAAGGGCACTGATCTGAAGGAACATGGGGAGAGGGAATGGGGTCTGCTGGCCCCAAAAAGAAGCCCCATTAACAGAGAGGGGGAGGGGGAGTCGCATGCAAAGTTCAGCCGATTTATGCCACTTGGTTTCATTCCAGCTCCTAAAAGATATATTCCTCCTATTAGGTACATTACAGTGACACTGTGATTGGTGGAGGGGAGCAAAGTACTTGTCAGCAGAGTGAGTATTGGCTGTCACTCCTGTTATCAAGCTGCCTGCTTATTTGCAATTTTATTTTCAGATGTGATTGACAGCTGGATGGCTCTGACATTCTCAGCACAAACATACAGCCTGTTATTATGTTTGCATTAACATTTTGATAAACACACGGTACAGCATTGGAAAAGTAATTACATGTCATCACTTCAGTGCTTCATCAAAGAAAAGTTTACTGTGTAATTGCTCTGTGATTTACCTAGGTAGAATGTTTTACATTCCACAAAGTCTCTTTCTATTTAATAGTTTACATTTACTCTTTAAAATACACAATATCCCTTCCCAGGGGCTTCCTTGGTCTAAAATAAACTTGGCAATATAATTTAGCTTTCCATAAATATACTTAGATTTTACTGTGGAGTACTTTTGCATAATAGTTATTTAATGCTAAGTGTAAATATGCAGTGCATTATATTGGCTGAGCTATCAAAAAAAAAAAAACCACAACTTTTGACAACAAGGAAAAATAGGATATTGTTACCTTGGTTTCTGCATTAAGAAAAGGGCCTTTTGCTCTTATATTTATATCCATGCTTTTCACAATGACATCTAATTTTACAATAAAGTGACTTGAGCTGAAATGCCTAGCAGTAGAATCTAAAATATTGGTTCTTGTTAGCGTTTAAAGAGCTCTTCTGATGTGGCAGTGAAAGAGGTATTTTGGAGGAAGGCACAAATGATTGCAGGGTACTTTGGAACCAGAGACGAAGGGACGATTTGACTGATGTTCTCTCAGTGTGATCCTTCTGAACAGTTGGATGTCTAAGAAGCAAAAGGTGGGGGTGAGTGGGTCAAAGAAAACAGTTGTCGAAGAGTCCCCAGCAGAATCTTCAACTAGAAATTGCTTTTGTGGTTGATATTGGGAAGGTACTTCTAGATTCCAGGCTCTTTGTAATTATTGATGAGCAAACACAGCCGCACCCAAGGTCAAATAGGCAAAGCCTTTCCAGGATACTTAAGGATAATTCGCACATCTGTATTGGCTAATCCATTCATCCAAGAAAGGATAGGCACAGAGAAAGGAAAGAGAGGAGTAGGGCAGCCAAATTGCTTTCACAATACCTCATGCCTTTAGCTTTTCTATCTCAAGGAATTTCCATAGGCACAAGACTTCCCAGTACCTACCATGGCTTTCTTCTTGAATAACTGAGATGGGGGCGGGGTGGTGGGGGAATGGTCTGTTCTGAAATGGGAGCACAAAAGCAGGCTAACCACTCAGTGAGGGGCATGATGTTGTTTGTCTCTGGAGACAGAAGGTTCTGGGTCATAAGACCAGTTGAGCTCCTTGAGATGTCCTTTACCATTCCTCTAAGTGGTCTCTTGGCCAAAGGATAATTCTCTCAGATGACCCACTCAGAAATGTGCAAAGGTTAAATGACTGAACCACAAATATCAAGGCTATCTGTCCATTCTTTTGAGAGGCCTCATGGCTACATGGAAGGTGTCTTGGAGGTGAGAGAAATGGGAGAAATGGAAGAGATTATAGCCTGGACTTGAAAATGAAGGTAAGAAACTCACCGTGAGACCAAAATAAAGAGGAGTGGTGACAGGATCAGAGGGAAGAAAGGACCATGGTGTTGATCAGAAGGACCTATAGTTATCTTAACGGCATGACATCAAATCAGCTGGGGCCCAGGAGCAACTGCAACCTCATCAGCTGCTTCTCCGGTACAGCTGGCTGCCACAAAAAAGAAAGAGTTGAAACATGCATTTCCAGATGTGTATGACGGTTCAGTAATTCCACGTTAGTGTATATTAATCCTTTCTGGAAACTGGCATTAACTCAGCTTCAGCACTAGTCTAAATAAACACATCAGCTCTGAGAGCAAGAGCTTCTTTGCATAACAGCTGCATATAGCATCTGCATCCTGGTTATAGGTTCCCTGTACATTACCTCTGTGATGAGCTCCAGTTTCCCTCTTTACATTTAGCTGGACTCAGACTATTTCCTCCTTTTGCTGTCAGTGATGGGAAGAAAGATGCCATTGTAATTGCCAGTTGGCCTGCAGAGTAATGCCCTGTAATTGACAAAGATTGCTTAGCTGTAAGGAAGAAAGATACACTGATTAGGAGAGAGATCGTCTTTAATATTGCATTTAACCTGCACTCTTTTTTCCCCTTTCCTTTTCACCTGAGCCCTGTCAGGGATGTCTCACATTCTTGGCCACGCCATTTCTCTTTGAGGACGAAAAAAGAAGTGTGGCCAGGTCCACAAGGGGACACTTGGTTTCTCGGAGTAATTTCACTGAGTTGGGAGGCTTAAAAGCTTTAATATGGATATATGCTGAACTATCCAAAAACAGAATGTGTTTCCCATCACATTTAATGTACCCCTTTGACCTGCCAATCCCAGAGGTGGCCAGAGCTTACACCATTTTTCATCTGTGCCTCAAATTACTAGGTCAAATCTTTAGATCTTCATTATTCTTGTTTTTTTTTTCTTTTGCTCCTGAATTCAGGGTTGTGTTGCATTTTTTTCTTTGAGAATCACATTGACTTTTATTTTTTGTAGAGAGCTTTAAAAAATCGCACTGTTAGAAAAAATTTATATATGGGTTAAAATGCATTTTTCATGTCCTTTCATGCTCTATTGATTTTTTTCTCTCGTTTTTCTTACAAAAGAAAGTTTTAGTGCAGTTTTGAAAAAAATAGTAGTCAGCAATTGCTCCCTCCCCCAGGAGTAAAAATACTGGACATCTTGCTTAGAAATGCAACAGTATATATATCTAATGGGGGTGGGAGGTGGTGAGACCCCATTAGTCACCTGTAATACAACCGTTCTCACTACACTCTATTTTAATAGCTGCAGGGGATTTTTAACTCGCCACCATTTTTAACTCTGCAGTAAAGTTTAAATGTCCTACAGGGAGTTTTTGATGTGCTTATGGGATGTTCAATCTGAAGACAGAAGAATTTTGTCTAAAAGCTGACACTACCTAGAGAATAAGTATTTATCTGTTTTCCATCAACTTACCTACCGGCCTATCTCTCTGTGAATGAAAGGCCATAGGGTAGAATTGAAAAACACTGAGTTAGAAGCCTGGGGTGTCCAGGTTTTCATCCCACTTCTAAGACCTTGGACGAGTCACCTCCATATCTTTGATTCTAGGTCCCATCATCGGTGAAGTGAGAAGCTTGGACTATGTCTCTAGGGGGGAGTTCCAGCCTTAACACGCTGCAACTGTTTTTGCACCTATTATAATAATATTCTGCTTTTCCAGG
Source organism: Pan troglodytes (assembly GCF_028858775.2). Classification (NCBI taxonomy): domain Eukaryota; kingdom Metazoa; phylum Chordata; class Mammalia; order Primates; family Hominidae; genus Pan; species Pan troglodytes. Next base: position 128,817,612 of record NC_072407.2, on the reverse strand, counting down.
CACAAAAAACATGTGGATGATAGGTTCAAGATACTTCTGTTATTACATACTACTGTACATCACTTTCTCTGTTACATTGTTCCTGTCATGCCTGTATTTTTATACACCATCCTGTGCCCAGAGTTATTTTAGTTACAATTCAACTAAGTTCTCTCCCTGTTCAAAATTATACTTGCACATGCGCCAGTTATGCTAGCCAAATAAAATTGATAAAACGGGATAATTTTTCAAATAAACCAAGTCAAAAATGCTTTCATCTACATCAATTGATTCTGGAATTATTTTAGCTCTAAATATAATGAATTTCATTTTTGGAGGTAGACCTTGAGTCCATATAGGTGTGGATGGGAAGTTGGGGAGGGAAGTGAGTGAGTGGAGGAAAGAGATTCTTTCCATTGCAGGATTGCAGACTTTCACTACAGACTGCTTGGGTTTCAGAGACCAAATGATCTACTTCCTCTGCCCCGTTACTGACCAAACCCTGCACAACCTGACTTACATTTAACTTGAATGTACAGAAGCCACAATATTTTGAAAATGCATGTATATATAGAACCCTCTTTTGCTATCTGAGCCCAGTTCCAGATGTAATGCAGCTCTTGGCTGGCTGGAGAAGAGAACTCTTCTCACCAGTGGATTCGTGCCAGTGGCTGTCAACTAAGAGGCATAACAGTGCTCCTCAATCAATGGTCTCTTAACAGAGCTGAACGTCTGCTTGTCCTCCTCTTTCTCATTTGGAACATCTGTCAGATCTCCTTGTCGCCCTGCAAGAGGTCCCCAGCCCTGCTTTGGCCAAGCGCCACAACCAACCTTTATTCTTATGCAGACCTCAGCAGCTTGCACCCCTTCCTTATCTGTTGTTCCTTTTCCTGGGTGCCCAGTAATATAACTCTTTTTTTATGAGTTCAGTGATAGTCTGTCTTATAGGTTTCTGCAATCTACTGTAAGGGTTATCAATTGTGAAAATTTTGGCTCCATAAAGAAGACATTCTTTTTGTATTCATTAAAAACATATTTATGGCCGGGCACAGTGGCTCACGCCTGTAATCCTAGCACTTTGGGAGGCTGAGGCGGGCCGATCAGGTCAGGAGTTCAAAACCAGCCTGGCCAACATGGTGAAACCCCATCTCTACTAAAAATACAAAAAAATTAGCTGGGCATGGTGGCAGGTGCCTGTAATCCCAGCTACTTGGAAGGCTGAGGCAGGACAATCGCTTGAACCCTGGAGGTGGAGGTTGCAGTGGGCCAAGGTTGCACCGCTGCACTCCAGCCTGGGTGACAGAGCAAGACTCCATCTCAAAAAAAAAAAAAAAAAAAAAAAGCATATTTATGAGTGTGTACTGTGAGCCAAGCACTAGGATAGGTGTATCAGGTGCAACAGTGAGCAGGGATAGCACAGTGTGTCCCCACTTGCCAGCTATGTGGCTTCTTTCTCCCTGGGTGTGCTGTAGGATGAAATTATCCAGATGGGCACCAAGCATCTTTTTACCACATTGCTATCTGCTTCTCCACATTTTTCCTTTCTGTAGTCCGTGCCTTCAGGCTGAGAAACTGAGTCTAGAGATCGTTGCCTCCAGCAGATCTGTTTCTTCCTGAACAGCACCTCTGCAGGTCAGCCGCAGCAAATCTTGGTCCATGAAAAGAACTTGCCAATGCTTATTCTTGAGAGAAAAGACCTGAGCTTCATTTCAGTTGTCTGTTGAGCTAGTAGTATTGGGGCCAGAAAGTTCTGAAGAGCTAGTAGAAGACGGCTGCCCTTTGAAGTCATTATTTCCAACACTAGGTCACCTCCAATACCCCTCCTGTGCCCCTCCCATCACCAAAGCCAAGCAGTGCCATGCTGCACTCCCTACCTCCAGGGAACCCGAGATTCAATTTCGGTTTCACCTCCCAGCCTTTGCCTGTTTCTAGCATCTCATGATATAGGGACAAGTTCTCTCAAGGGATGCCATGTTTTCCCTCAAAGTATTCATTTCATTAACAATCATACTGTGTTATTATGTTTTCCCTGTACTATTCTATAGATCATTTTTATTATGTAGATACAAACTCTTTGATATTGTAATTGTGAAGTACATATTATGAAGACAAATGCATCGGGCATAATGAGAATGGATTGCCAATAAAAGTTGAAAAACAATGAACAATTTTTAAAAGCAAAACCTTATCCAGAGCACTGTCACTTTGAATGCTTGCTAGAAAGCCCACTGGATGGAAGGAGTTTATTTTTAGTCTAATGTTGATAAAGGTTTGACTTTGGTAGCATCTTAATTATCTGATAAAAGCCAGACTCCTCTGCCTTGCTCACCTCTAATGTCTAATGCCTTCTGCTGGCATTAAAATTATTGCCACGACTCCAGAGAGAGAAACGAGAGATAGCCGCATTGCATTTCCAAGATGTGAATTAGAGTTTAAAGAGTCACTCAGTTTTGTTTAAACAAATTACAAAAATAATGGGTTGCCCTTAAAAGCTCTGTTTCATATATTGTTATCCTTCACTTGTGACACCCCTGACAGTGTCATTCCCCACATTATGTCTCTCATTTTTCACTAGGGGAGAAGAGTGGTTTCTGGGGGATCTCTTCAGTGTTTTTTTTCATTTTGTCCCTGGTTCTGAAGAACAGAGAAAGGACAAGGAGAAAATGAGCCAATGGCCTACGCTTTGGACACAAGGTCATATATGGAGGGTGTGCTGAAGACTATATTGGTTGATTGGTTGACTGGTTGGTTGATTGATTGATTGATTGATTGATATACACTTGCCACCTCTAAAATCACACAGGATTGGGGTAATGGATTGGGGCCCAGACATGGAGATGAGGAGTCCCCTACAGGACAGCGAGTGTTCTTAGACATAGGGAGGAAAAGGAAGGGGCAGACACAGACCTCTCCCGATTTAAGGCAGTGAGACACAGGGGAGCATGACATGGACTCGGTCCTTGGCTATATGATCTTGCCCAGGTCTCCACCTCTCTAGGCCTGTATGTCTTAGTCAGAAAATGAGGAGGCCAGACCAGGCTGTGTCTGACGTTGCTTCACCTTTGATGTTTCATGAGCCTCTGGGGGCTGGAATCTATGCAGCCACCATTCCACGCACAGCCAACTGGGATGCTTAATTCTAAAAACCTCCCCTCTCAAAAGGAAAGTGTGCCAGTTTAAGTATTTGAGGAAACATTTTGTAGAGGGTTGACCCAGTTCCCACATTAAGAAAATAATGCCCAGGCCCATATGGCTAATTCCTTCCCAAACTGTTTGTTTGCCATCATGCAGACCTACCCTGAAAATAAAGCGTCTAGTTGAGTTTCAGAATCCAAATGGAGCAGAATGCAAATGAGTGAGATAATGGTGAAAAGTACATTTACTTTGAAAATTCTTCCGGGTGCAGTCATCAGCAGCACAGGCACCGGCAGTGCTGATTTTTAAACTACACTGTTTCATGATTCGAGCTTCTAATTTTTACCCTGAATAAGAGATGCCTCTTGTTGCAAGGCTCTCCCCACTCCATTCTTTAACTTTTTTGCTTTGGCAAGCACCTACCCTCATAAGCATGGTTGGAGAGCTGAAATATCAGAATTTTCTGCCACGTCTCAAGGGAAGGGACTTTTGACCCTACTGTAAACCATGACCAAGGCTGGGGAAGTTTAGGAGAGTTCCTGAGACCAGGTAGCTAGCTAACTCAGAGACCTTTCGATCTAATGCCAATGGGGAAGGAGAAAATGAGAAAGCAATGAAGGCTTGGCAAATGCTATCAGGCCAGAAGGTTTCATTTAAGTAACGGTTGGGGATAGGTGCCTTTGCATCACCTTAGTACATCAGATCTGCACAGGAAGGGGAGGTGCAAAGATGTGGACATTACTGGGTTTGTCTTGATGGTGCAAACCACCAGGCTGGGGAGATAGAATTCTTAGAAAAAAAAGTTTTTAGCAGGAGAGTTAGAAGTGGAAGGTGGTCTGGGTGCCCCAATATGTGGCCCTGCTGATTGCATTAATCTTATAATTCCATACGTTGGTGTTCTTGTACACGAGGTAGGCAGTTACTGCTTCTTTGCCTGAAAAAGCATTTTTGTCCAAGCACCCAGTCAGCCAAGTGAGGGATACTGTTGCTCAGTGTATGGATGAGGCTGGACAGATGCCTGGACTCCTGTTCACCTGGAGGCAGCTCTTCTTTGTGGACATGAGGTGTTCCGGACATGTGTGTGCAGGGTATGACTCGCCCACTCTTCTCCTCAGCTTTTAATACATTGAAAAATAATTTTTCATGAGCTAGTAATTATATAAAAATTGCTTTTGCTTTAAACAAGAATTATGCTTGACTCTTGTGAGAAAAAAGAAAAATGCACAAAGGGAATCATTAATTTTGAATAAAAACACATACTTTCCTGCAGCCAACAAAGGAGGGAAATGTGAAATTGGTGTTTTCTACAAACAGCCCGGCATCGCTCCCCAATCTGTTTGCTTGATCTATTATCCAGTCACCCGCAAAGTTGAATGTCTTGTTTGGCCTGAATCTGACTTTTATTCTTTTCCCTCTACCTATTTTTTAAGGACTGTGTTATATGCATACCTCAGCCTTCATTTGCATCACATTAAAGTAAAACATTTTAAATTTCTTCACAGCAGAAGTAAATCTGACAGACTTTATGAAGCTATTATACCTGCAGGTATTTTATACTTTTAAAATACATTCTTGTCAAGCTATCTTAATTATATTATTATATGTACTTTTGAACTTGTATTCACTATTCCATGATATATTACACTTTTGACAGAGCCGTCCTAAAAAGCTACAATTTATATCAAAGTTCTTTGGCTGAACAAAGATGTATCTGTTATGGATTCTGGGGGAATTTGTTAATTTCTGTGCCAGAATGTATAACCATTGAGGGAGCAGGCTGCTTTAATTTTCCATCCAAGTGATTATGGGAGAAGAACTTGACCTCCAGGCTGTGTAGTAACTCGGCACAGCTGGTGAACAGTGGCCGTCACTTAGATGCCCAGGAGGCCTGCTCCCAGAGCTGGGCTACCTTTCAAACCCCAGTTGTCATGGGGTATTATTCAACACACTATGGAAATGGAGAGCTGATCAGTATCTAATTTACTTTCTCATTCATATTCAGCACCATTCTGGCAGCACAGAGCAGGAAAGTACCCACACTGACAAAGATGAAAACAAGCCCAGGATGGGGTGGGATAGGAGGGAGACAGAGAAAGAAAAGCTAGACACTCTGGAGCATTTTTTCAAAGATAACAAGGCCTAAGGTCCCTTAGAGGGGCTGTTTGATGTAAATGATGCAGGTGAAGTGAGCCCCCAAATTGGGGCTTAGTCCAGAAGGGTTCTTGGCTTCACCCAGGAAATAATCCAATGGGGAGATGATGGTGAAAGAAATCAGTTTGCAACTTTATTGAAGTGGCAGCATACAGTAGCAGCAGGGGAGCTGCTCCTTGCTGAGCAGGGCTACCCCATAAGCCCCGTGCCCATGCCCAGAGTAGCAGCATATGGGCTGCTGACAACTGTGTTTATACCCCCTTTATTTACATGCAAATTAAGAGGTGGTTACTTAGATCTTTCTAGAAAGGGGCAGGGAGTTTCTGGAACCATACAAGGTAATTTTTAGGTCATTGCCATGGCATATTGATGTGGCATTTGTAAAGTGTCATGACACTACTAGAAGTATCTTTTTATGTTAATGAGCAGTAAGGACAACTAGAGGTCACTTTCATCACTGTCTGCTGGTTTTGGCCAGCTTGTTCACTGCACCTTGTTTCTACCAGATCCTGCTCCAATCAGCAAGGTGACAACCCAGGTTGTGACCACTGCTGGGAAAACAAGCTCTGCTGATTTCCTACCTCATAGCCACTGTCTGCATTAAGTACAAAGTCCAGGGAACTGTGGTGAAACAGGAGGATATCCTGAGTCACTCCAGTCACGCCTCCTCTTCCACTCTCTGACGGCAGGGTGTCCTACAGATGTAAGCCCCATGAAGACAGGCACTGGGGGTTTCTTTGTTCACTGGTGTCTTCAGTGTTCAGGACCTTGATGAGATGTGTTGGATGAAAGTATAGCTGGTTTCAGTGCCAGACTCAGGTCTCCTCTGATCACTCCTCACCTCCCTGCTCCTGACCCAAGAAAGACAAGCTCCTTTCTGCCCATTATCATGAAGATGCTCAAACAAATGCCACAAGGGTGATTCCTGCTTCTTCAAGGGAGAGGCTACTGCAAATGACCAAAAAGCCCCTTTGCCCCTCAATAATCCAGGTTTTCTCATAGTAGATCTACAAGGTAACTCAGCTCTCCTGAAAGGGTCCAGGAGAATGACTACTTTCAGCTTTATTCAGAAGCCTCATACCTGTTCTTGGATAAAAGTTTTTCTTCCTTTCTTTCTTGTGGTTTTTCAAACTCTGTGAAGTGTGGAAGAGTTTTGTGCAAATATGAAGCCTTTGAAGATTCAGAGAGGGTAAGTGACTTACCCAAAGTCACATAGCATAATGTAGCATGAAACAGGACCTAAACAACCCAGCATGCCTGCCATTTGTGCTGAGGGCCTCCTTCTTGATTTTCTCTCAAAGGTGGTCCTGCATGTCCCTCCCCACTCAGACTTAGAAGTTCTTTATGAGCGGTGAGGGGGAGTCACTTATTTTTGCTTATTCTTCCTTCCAAAGGACACACAACTCAAACTCAGGTGTCAGAGCAGACGGCAGTGTCCTCAGCATGCTTTGAGTGCAGTACACAGATGTTTGAGGGATGAATTGATTCCGAAGAGTACATTTGGACTGTATTTGGCATCATCTGCTCCTTTCATCAAAAGAGGCTCCGTGGATGCTCTTGATGTCTGCTCCTGGCTCCAGAGCCAAAACTAAGCCAGCTTCCAGGGCCTGGGCAGACCTGCTTCTCTGGAGCAATGAGATCCAAGCCTGTTGTGGCCATGTAGAACAGTTTTGGTCCAGTCTTTCTGTAAGGTAGGCAGAAAATTTCTGTGCAGGGAACCCACTTCCAGGTCTTGCCACATGTACAGAGGCCCAGATCTACACTGGAAGTGGGGAGGGGCAGTGCAGGAACTGTGCTCTGGGTAGCTGTCCTCCTCTGTAATGGCAGGAGCTGGGTATGCCTCGTGACCTCTTGGACTCCTGCTCACATTATCACTGCTGCCTTCCCAGATGAGCTGTGCAAATAGATGGCGGCCATGAGTGGAATTGGAAACGAGGTTGGAGGGAGCTTCTGTCTGTCCAGTTTGGGGCCTGCCAAGCCTGGCATGGTGAGGGTATGGTGGAGCCAGGAGGGGCCACTATGGGAGCCGGGCCAGGAAGCTGCATTCTACTGAGCCTTTTACCTCTTGCAAGGACCTGCCTTTCAGGAGACTTCCGTCTCTAAAGGCCAGGGATGGAAGCTTCAGGGAGAGCTCTCCAGCTCCTGTTTAGCTGTTTGGTTCAGACCTAAGTGGCGAGCCACTTGACTGGATGGGGCCTCCAGCCAGCCACGGCATTGGAATCCAGCCTGGCTCCTTCACTGCCTTTCATATTGATGTCCATGACAATCCCAGCTGTCTTGCAGTCCATGGCACAGGCAGCCCTGGCATCTTGAGGAGGGTGTTCAGTGTGGTCCCTGGCAGAATATGAGCCTGGGGCAGACAGGATGTGGCTTTAGACAGTGAACAGGGAGCCCTGCCCCAGGGCATACAACCCTGTGCCCCACACTCGCCCACACTCACTCCTGGTCATTAATCACAGTGCTCATGGGCCCCTGTTTCAAAGGAAGTGCCAGCTGTACATGGACCCAATGAACTTTACTCAAGATTAGAGGACTGTTTAGGGGCATTTGAAATGAATTGTGGAAAGGACATTTGTGAGACCATTTGAAAGGTCACTCAGGGGTGGTACAACAGGATAAATAATGAACCCATTACAAGGTTCTAGTGAACCACTGTGGCCTTGGGAACTGAATTTCATCACTTCGGAAGCCAGAGAAAGGCACTGGAAATAGCTTTGCCTTTGCACAGAGGGGAGTTTTCTTCTGCTTAACTGGATCCAATTAGAAAGTGATTCACCGAACACTTATTCTGTGCGAGGGTCTTACAGTAAAGACTCAGTGTGGCAAGGCCCCTGTTTTCCAGGACTTTACAATCCTAGTTGGGAGTGGGGTGAGGTCGGGGGTGTGTAAGTTGAACACTATGATGAGAGCACCCTGAGGCGGATGCAGCCAGCTCCCTGTGAACATGGACAACATGACAGGGCTGGGTCTAGACACTGGGAATGGGTCCACCTGGTTTACTAGACTTGAGCTGAACCCATTTGTACAATTAGAGGAATTTATCTATTCACCAAATATGCATATCTCTTCAATTATTAAAGACTACCATGTCCTACTTTCAGTCGCCCAGAAATAGACCCTGCAATTCCAGTGCCAGTAACTCATGTCAGAGGTGATCCCTGGAGACACTGCAGGAGAGTGGGCAGGAAGACAGGGAGCGAAGGTAGGCAGCAACAGTTCCTTATCCAGCAAGTCATGAGTATGGCAGCCAGGTCTCATCCTGTACAGAATAGCCCTCAGCGTCATCCCCACCAAGGGGCAAGGAAGCCGGGTGTTCATCCCCCCACCTCCCTCTGTCATTGGCTGAGGGCTGCATTTGAGGCATTAACTACCCAGGGATTCTGCCATGTCCTGCTAGGAAAAAAAAAAAAAAAAAAAAAAAAGCCCTCAGGCAGAGGGTCACCCATGTTCACCACAAACAGCTTTTTCTATGTAGATGCAACAAACTGAATGTTTATGTCCCCTCAAAATTCATCTGTTGAAACCTAGTCTCCAAGGTGATGAGATTAGGAGTATTAGGACGTGGGGCTTTGGGAAATGATTAGGTCACAAGGATGGAGGCTTTATGAATGGGATTAGTGCTTTTATAAAAGAAACCTCAGGGAGCTCTCTTGCCCCTCCAGCAAGTGAGGATACAGCCAGAAGGCAGCTGTCTATGAAGCAGGAAACCAGGCCCTCCCCAGACACCTAATCTGCCAGTGCCTTGGTCTTGGACTTCCCAGCCTCCAGAAGTGTGAGAAGTAAATCTCTGTTGTTTGTCAGCCACTCAGTGTATGGTATTCTGTTATAGCAGCCCCAAGCAGACTGCCAGTAGAGTTGAATGCTGCTGAGAGGATAAGAAAGGGCACTAACAGCATCAGAGACAATAACAAATAATGATCGGCCCCTACATGTGGATGGAATCCGGGCTTATAGTATATGACACTCCTACACTTTACCCTCCTAATCAACCTGTAAGAAAGACTGAGCAAGCATCAGAGCTTAGTAGTCAGGAGTGGGAGAAAAGGCTAAATGAATCCCAGCCCCACCATTACAGTCACCAAAGAGGGAAGGCTGTGAATCAGGGGCAACTTCCTTCTCCCAGCCTTCCTTTGCTCTCCACCTAGGGTGACGTGGCCCTCCCTCAAAGCCCCACCAGCCACACTTTCTCCTGAGCCCTCTCCAGCCTTGCTGACGACCCACATCGATCTACAGGGTCCTCTAACGCCCTTATCCACACTCTGCCCCACACAGCCAAGCCCTCGTCAAGGGCTGCCCTGCTGGACCGCCTGGTGCAGCTTCTCCCAATCTGAGCATTGCCACCTTCGTAACAGGAATGTTTTTCCTTCTCTCTCACCCTCCATGTGTGTGGTATGCCATAGCACATGCTTAATAGACATCTGACTGGTTAATTTGAAGTAGTCCAATACGAGACTCTCCTAAAGACAAACTGGCTATGCTCTCCCACCCCCGCTTCACACCCACCCCCCACCCCCAGTCTTCCTTGAGAGCTGTATTACTCAGACATTTCCATAATGGGAAGAGAGAGAAGTGCTCAAGTCAGGGAGCTGTCTGGCCAATCAATGAATGATCAAGTTTATATTGAATGCCTATTGCATGTCTAGCTCTGAGGTTAGGTGCTGTAGGGGATACAGATATATAAGACATGCATGGCATCCATGGGGAGTCCACAGTTTTATTGCAGAACTAAACTCAAACCTAAAAATCAATTACCTTAGAAGTCATACTGGACTGAGCGGCAGTAAAAATTGTGGTTAAAGGCTCATAAAAAAGGCAGAAAGTCTGGGTTCAGATTCTGGCCAACTTACATCCTAGCTGAATGTAGCTTTAAATAAGTATCCAAGAGAGGCTGTGCCTTCATTTCTTTCACCTGGAAATATTAACAGCACATCCTGATGGGGCGTGGCACTCGGTAATCATTCAGTGAAATGTATTAATGTTATTAACTAATACTAGTATTATCTGTTATCTAATCCCAGTCATTGCTGACTTGAAGTGCTATGGAAGTTTGGGGAAGTGACTCATCAGAAAGGGCTGGCTGAGTTACAGAAAGAGTAACAGATGGAGTGGGTGTTAGGTTGGTCCTTGAAAGAGTTTTGGAAGTGGGAGAGAGGAGAAACAGCATTCCGAGCTGGAGAACAGCCGAATGGGAAGCCTGATGGCTAAGGCAGGCCGTGTGTAGAACCTCGAGGCACCTGGACCCATTGGAGTGCAGGTAATGAGAGGAGAGTCCCAGCACAGGTCCTGAAGACCTGCTATTGAAACGGGAGAATTTCCTTTATCCCCATGGCAGGCTGTGTGACAGGGGTGTGGCTCCTGCATAGATGCCCCGCTGCTCAAACCCCTGGGGGGAGCAGGCAGACAGGCAGATTGTGGGGAACATTTTTTGGGCTCCAACCCCAAGGCAGCATGTAGGTTTGAGTGTTTACAGCTCCTGAAGCCCCAGTGGGCGTGTGTTACAGTGTGCTCTTTCAGTTTAGCTGTCCGTTGGCAGCTTGTGTTAACCAGCTCAATTAGACCCTCTGCCTTATCTCAAGGACAGAGGGCTTTCTGTATCCTGGGTTCTTGCCTTAGTGTACTGGAAAAATCAGATCCCATGTGGGCTTGGAGGATGAGTGCAAGGTTTTATTGAGTGGAGGTAGTTCTCGGCAAGGTGGATGCAGAGGCCACAAGGGGAATGGAGTGGGAAGGTGGTCTTCCCTGGAGTCAGGCCACGCAGTGGTCAGACTCTCCTCTGACCAAATAAATTCTCCTCGCGTCTGCGTCATTCTCGTCCTGCCGTTGATGGCCTGCCAGCGTCTGCCACTGTGTCCTTCTGCTGGTGTATTCCTCCCTGCTAGGGTCTCGGGGTTTTTATAGGCTGGTCAGTGTGTGGCGGGGGCGGTGAGGAGGGTGGCAGGCCAGAGTGGTCTCGGAAAATGCAACCTTTGGGCGTGAAAACAGGAGTGGCTTGTCCTCACTTAGGCTCGTGGGCACAGGCCAGAGGGTGGAGCCCTCCCCAGGGACCCCATCCTTCTTCCTGCACTTCCCGGCCCCCCTCCTATTTCACTGTCACTGGCAAGGAGCGATTCCATTTGCCTGGGGAAAAGGTGTTACGTCCTTAGTAGCATGGTATCAGCATGGTTTTGAGAAGATAATTCTTACAGGGGTGCAGGATGGATCTAAGTGAGAGGATCTGGGAATGAGGAGACTATACACAGGCTGTAGGGAGGCAGCCCTCCCTGCCTGGCCAGGCCAGGTGGAAAGGGAAGCAGCATCTCCCTGCAAGACATCAACCACTTTCCTATCCTCTTTCTTCCTAACTGTGGGGTAATCTTTGGCTTCTCCGCAGTGTTTAGATAAGGAAGAAAACCCAGTCGGCCTCCCTCCCCCATCACTCTCTAGGATCCAGGTCCAGATACACAATGGAAGCATACATATTTCTCTTTCTTCTCCTTCTGTGCTCCAAAGACAGGCTGACACTGGTAAATCACTGCAGCAGGCTTTAAATGATGTATGAAATGAACAATCCCTTCCCTGTGTATTGGGAGCCTCCCGCCCAGCAATGGGCTGTGTCTACTGGGCTGGCTACTGTATTATTCAGCGCAGAGGAGGCAGCCGGAAACTCGGTGGAGGTGAGAAGCTTGGGATCACAAGGAAAAACAAAATTAAAATTAAAAAAAAAGAAAGAAAAAACATGTTCTGAAACATATATAAGTCTTTTTCTCTAGCTCTCACTTTTAAAAAAAAAATTCTGCTGAAGTTTTTTGGAAAGGAAAACTTCTGTACTTCTTTGTGCATGTTTCTTCCACCCAAGTCCCTGCTCTCATTCCTTAAATTCAAAATAGACAGAAACAGAGACTTCGTCGATCCCTCAGGGTCCTGTACAATTGGTCACATCTCTGCACGTTTCTCAAAGACCATGTTCAGTTCAAACTCTTCCTTGTGAGCATCAGGATGTCCACTGCTGAACAAGGTGTGCAGACCTCCATGAGGGACTTCCCACCTGAGCTCCCCACCCCCATGGGATTCTGCTGTGGTGGCCCTGCAGGGTGTGCAAGCACCGGGGCATTGTTGCTTCGATAACCCGAGTCTGCTGACTTATACCACAGTATCTGCTAATCCCAGACTAAACACATCAATGACCCGCTCAGCAAACTCTATTGGTACAGAAAGCAGCAGGCAGCCTCAACTCAGAGCAGCCGCCTCTTGCACATCAGACTGAGCTACAAATAGACTGAGAGCCTTCTTAGTCTGCAGGGAGGGTGAGCTTGGTCAATTTGCTTTTAGCCGATGAAATAATCATTGACGTTTAGACAGACTTCTAATCTTGGCTCAGAACAGTCAAGAGGCATTTTAGCTACAGATGGTAAATGGGTTCATACAGGGATATATTTAGCAATGTGGCCCAGGGACAGAAGAGAAAGAGGCCTTGGGATCCAGGAAACTGGTCCAAGCTGGAGGCACCTTGATTCCTGGAGGCAAGTCACATAATTCCCTGAGCCTTATAACAAGTGCCCCAGGTATGGGTGGGTTCATGCACAGGTGCTTGCAGGGAGGAGTGAGGAGGAGCTCTTTGATCCAGCCATGGAATCATGAACAGGACATGTACTCTGTTCACACCTAAGGCCAGTAGGAAAACAGGCAGGTGAGCAGATGATGGTGGATGAGCTGCATGGGAAGGATGGTGTGGTATATGCATGATGGAGAGGGAGGATCCAAAGTAGCTCTCGTGGCCTGGATTTGAATCCTAGCTCCATCAGCTTTAGAGGCATGCACTCAAGGCAATTTATTTTCCCTCTATTCCTGTTTTCTCGTCTGTAAACAAGGATAATTCTATACCAAATGTGTGGGTTTACAGTGAGAGATGAATACATGTGAAGCACATAGTGCAATTCAATGTTGGTTACTACTTCTTGTGGAAAAAGATCAAGCAGGTTGATGCTTAATTCAGACTGGAGTCTGTGAAATGGAGACTACCCAAGACCAGTTCAGACACATAGCCCAAGTCTTATATTTGCTGCTAACAGGAGTGGGGCAATGCACCTTCCCAGAGAATAAGAATTCCAGAACTGTGCCACCCTCACCTCTACCGTGTGGCTGTCACATGTCACCATGGCCAGGCAGGCATACTACAAGCTGTGCAGCCCTCCTGGTCCCACACCTGCCTTTCTCCAAGTTTCACGGAGGAAAAAGGAGGGGAGATGCTCCTTTATCAGCACCCTTGGAATTATTTTGGAAGCCACTGTCCCCTCATGTAAGAGACAGAGATCCTGGGATGGAGTGAGGTACTGGGTTTGAACTTTGGCACTCCAAGTTCATTGCTGGGTTCAGTTTCCTTATCCCTAAAATGAGAATAATAACTCCACCTTCTCCGCTTCACATGAAAAATAGATAAGGAAGGGCTTTTATAAGTTGCATCCTGCTCTATACTTTGTAATATAAATTGTCTGGTCAGACCCTCTCTTCAGCCAAGTGTTCAGCTTTAAGGAGGATGCCCGGTTGGGGAGGAGCGGAGGAAACCAGTACCCACTTCACCACCTGTGTCATCTGAACCAACCTGGCCAGCACTGGGTTAACACATGGTGTAGCCAGGTAACAGGGGTCCCCACAGAACTTGTTCCTGGCCCCCTGGCTCTAGGAAAGATTTGGCAGCCAGGCAAGACCTGCAGCCTACCTTTGTTGTGTGAGCTTTGGCAAGGAGGGAGGCAGGGCAGAGGAATACCACCTACTTGGGATTCCCCAGAAGCCTGTAAAATCCCCCCTGAAAACCCAACTTAAAGTGACTTTAAGGATCTGAGCTTCACTGATTCCATTCCTCTTTGTACCTCTTTGTTCCTCCACTACTACACTGCTACACACAGGCGCACATGCACTCAAACACACACTCACACACGCACTCACACTCACACGCACTCACACACGCAAACGCACTCACACACGCACTCAAACACACACTCACACACGCCCTCACACACGCACTCACTCACACAGCACTCACACACTCACACATGCACTCACACACACGCACTCACACACTCACACGCACTCACACACGCACTCAAACACACACGCACTCACTCAAACACACACATGCACTCACATGCATGCAAACACACTCGAACACACACTCACACACTCACTCAAACACACACGCACTCACACACGCACTCAAACACACACGCACTCACACGCACTCAAACACGCGCTCACACACACACACGCACTCAAACACACAAACACGCACTCACACGCAAACATGCACTCACACACGCACTCAAACACACACACACGCCCTCACACACGCAAACACACAGCACTCACACACACGCACTCACACACACGCACTCTCTCACACACACACGCACTCACACACACGCACTCACACACACGCACTCACACACTCAAACACACTCACACACGCACACACACACTCACACTCAAACACACACGCACTCACACACATGCACTCAAACACACACACGCACTCACACACTCAAACACACTCACACACGCACTCACACACACACGTGCACTCAAACACACACACTCAAACACACACTCACGCACTCACACACACACAGGCACCCATGCACACCTCCCCACATATTCATACTTCTGGAACCCCAGCTTGGCCTGTGCTGTCTTTTCCTGAGCAGCCAGGAAGAGGAGGCTGGAATCCCAGCACAGAACAGCAACTGAGCAGTCCTCCAGTCTTCCCCCACAGGTAGCACGTTCCAAGCCAGCAGCCCAGGTGCTGCAGAAACACCTTCGTGCTGTGTTCCACACTTTCATGTGGGGGAAGCAGGCAGCAAGTCACCAGCAGCCAGCCATCAGCAGGAGGTGCTGACAGCCTTTCAGACAGCAGGCAGAGAACAGGAAAGAGTGGGCCAGTCCCTAACCATCACACTCCCTAAGCCTTGAATTAACACCTTGTCACTCACAGCTCTGGTATCCCAGTGCTGGCTGTCATGACCACAGAGCAGGTGTGATGCTCGGGCTCTCTGTGGTCAGAAAGCCACAGTGAGAAACTGCCAGCAAAGCTCCCATTCTGTCTGCTTCTCAAATGCCTGGCAATGTAGACCGGGCCTCGAGTGTCTACACTGTCAAATGCATCACTCTCTGGCAGATTGATTTCTCTGTGGCTGTTCTGTCTCTCAGCATCATAGAATGCCAGAACTGGAAAGGACCTATTGTGTTATAGATGGAATAATGAGGCCTGATGGAGTTAGGGTGGACGGTGGGAGTAGTCGATAGTGGCTGGGGAAGCCAGGTGCCCTGCCTCCTGGTGCGACACTCGCTCTGTTGACGCAGCGTGGAGAGCAGTGAACCTCTTCATTCATCAGGGCTGCTCACTGCCCAGAAGGGACAGGGGCTAGAGTCCCCTTTCCAAACCTGCTGCCCATGGGCCCATGAATGTTAAACTAACACACCTGGTATCTGCTCAGATGGATCAGATTTACCCAGCGGAAGAAAAGCAGCTCCCAGGAGGAATGGAGTTTTTGTCAATACCCACAGCAGAGGGCTGGCTTCATTTCCAGTAAGAGTCAGTGAAGCTGGGAAAATTACTCATTACAATTTTATTGATATTCACTTCACTCTGCAAATGACGTGGGAAGGTTCTGACAGGATGTCTTAATGGGACTGGCTGAGAATCCATTTGGGTGGATGTGGGTTAATGGGGCTGAAGAGACTACAGGGTTCAACTGCGTCAGCCCTATTACCCTAGCATCTCCTTTATCATCAGGAGCAAAACAACATGTGTAGTATGAACAGCATGATGCTAGGGGAAGAGCTCAGCTCAGGAAACTCCTGAATGTCTTTTCAATTTCCTCCCTCCATCACCTGGACAGCATGGAACGCCTTCACTCGGCTGTGGCTTCATTCCTCAGGGCCGCTAACTGCTCACTGCCAAGAAGGGCAGGGCTGGAGAGGTCCTTTTCCATGCCCAGGTGCCTACGAGCCATGTTCATGTGCACTCAACTGGTCTGATGGTAAAGGTTTAGAGACAGGTGCCCAGAAGCTTATCTTCTGCAGGAAGGTTTTGTATCACACGGTACAGTCCATGTGCCTCAACTGGTCTCATGGTAAAGGTTTAGAGACAGGTGCCCAGAAGCTTATCTTCTGCAGGAAGGTTTTGTATCACATGGTACAGTCCATGTGCCCCCAGACATCCCTGGCAGCCTTTTGGACATCCACACCTCAAGGACTATCCTCGAAAAGCAGTCAGTCCACACTCCACTTCAGATCCACGTCAGCAGAGAATTCATAACAGCTAAATGCAGATTTTTTTGACTGCCAGATAAAACGTGAATATACCAGCGTACATTTGCATAGCTCTCTGTAATTTACAGAGGGCTTTTACATGTATCATTTCATTTGATTCTAACTGATATCCTGTGAAATAAGTAGGGCCAGAGACTTTTTGTGAATTTTTTATATTGGTCATTTGCCAGTTGGCACACTCAGATCCATTCCCCACTATTCCCTGTGAACTCCACCTCCCAAACCTCCTGGCCAACTGGCTACCGTGTAGGTTCAGCCAACGGAAGGCACTGTCAAGGGGTTAGAGAGTAGAGGATGGGAGAAGTAGGGTACTGCATCTCTCTATCTCTGGCCCGTATCACTTCTAAGAGAGTAGCTGAGTCTTCTGGGTGGTCCCAGTTCCCACTGGGTGGTCTTGATTCCCGAGTTCAGGAAATACTACCTCCTTCCTTTGTACCTCTAGCCCGGGATTGGCTGCCTACTGCTACTAACCTCTGGGCTGCCTCACTCTCCCTTGCAGACACCTGCATGGGTGCTGTTTTCCTGCCTGCAGCCTAAATGTTACATTCCCAGAAATGATGACACCAAGCCTTCAAAGAGGTAAATTAATTTTCCCAGGGCAATGCAGCAATCAAGAACAATATCCTTAGTACAAAACAAGTTTCCAAACATCCAGAGCTTTGCCCTTTTCCCTACCCATGTGAGAACAAACAAAACGAGTACACAAATTAAAATAAATCTAGAGAACCCAGAGAGAAAGGCCACACACATAAAGCAGGAGGGCACAAAGGAGGGAGAATTTGTTTGCCTCTGGTAGCACCAGGAAAGGCTTTGTATAGGAGGTGGCACGTACCAAGAGTGGTACAAAGGAGGTAGTATTTCTGAAACTGCGAGAAGAATCAAGTGTAGGATCACTAAACTTTCAATGTGTCCGCGGGTGCCGTCTTGCATTTGTACCTCTGCTCTCTCCTTGGACATTCTAAGAGTCTCAGCCTCTCTCCTTTGGACCAGGAGAGGAGTCTCCTCACTGGCCTGCCACCCATTCTCCACCCTGTGGTTGGGAAGAAATCTCTCAAACACACAGCCCCCCAAGCCATTCTTCCGTCTAGAAACCTTCAACAACTATACGTTGTTTATAGGGTAGGTCCCAACTCTTCAGCCCTAATCCAAGGCCTTTGGCTGCCTGGCCCCTCTGCCTCCACGCAGCCTGCTGCCTGGCCACACCCAGAGCAATCACTACATCTTGAGAAGGTCATGCACTTCTCCTCCTTTGCTCAAACTCTTCCTTCTGCCTGGAATGCTCTTCCTCCCTTCTTCATTCAGCAAATTCCTTCCCAACACCTGAGGCTCTTAAATATCACTTCTATAACTTTCCCAGCTTTTCTGCCTGAAACATAAATAAAGGCAACCTTCTCTGTGCTCCCAGACCCATTGCCCACGCCTTTATTAAATTTAATCAGATTGTCATGTCATTACACATTTAAGTGTCAGTTCCTACCCTCTGGGAGCTCACAGTGTGGTGTTGGAGAACTTTTATATTCCCAGCACCAAGCACCAGCAACAGGCACATCACAAATGCTCGTTACCTGTTTGTTGTATTGAAATTAATTCCAATATCATCCCCCCTCTTTCTCTCCTTATCCTCCTTACTCCCTTCCTGAATTCCTGCTACTTAATCTATTGGTCAAAAATGTCTGTCCCCTTTCAGATTACGCTTCTCAGGCAATAGTAGAACGTCAGAGTTAATACAGCTCTAAAGGTAAATCAGAGCAGAAAAGAAGTAAATGATGAAGACAATTCCAAAAAAGAAAAGATTGGTTTTCAACTGAGATATGTAGAGATAGAAAGGAGGGTGAGGTAGGAAGGAGTGATATGTTGCCATGGCCAAAAACAGAAATAGCAAGACTCAGGTTAAGGTTGGTGCTATAACAAGCAACCCTAGCTGCCTCATGGACTCTCGGTTCATCCTCCTTCCTCTCCTCAAACCTGGTTCATTTGGAGGTCACTTTCTCTTCCAAGAAGAAGAGGAAGAAACCTTGGGGAGAAACTTATTTCCACACCTATGTTTCTTCCCCAGTTGAGGTGTAGTTTTACCTTTAATGTCAATTCAATTTATGTATGTTTTTGTCAGAGTTATAAGCCTTTTCCATGAGTGTTTATGTGTGTGGCTTCTCTCATTAGATTATGAACGAGCTTTTGCAGCTCAGATATAGTTTGGGGGTCCCCTCCTCCTCCTCCTATTGGCCTAGCTTCCTCCTGTCCTTTGAGGCTGCTATCCATTGTCCAGTTCAGTTGCTCTTTGTTTATAGAATGGCTTGTATAGCATCATGATTCAAAGTGTGGCCCCTGGAACCAGATTGCCTTGGTCCAATCCAAGCTCTGCTAAATGTTGCTCAGTGACCTTGAATAAGTTGCCATGTGTCAATTTCCTCCTCAGTAAAAATGGGAATAATGATAGAAGCTCCCTCTTGGGCCCATCGTGAGAATTAAAGAAGCTAATATATTCCATATTTGCTTTTATTATCATTACCACGTTTCACCCCCAGACAGCCTGCGTTCCTCTCCTCTTCCCATCCTTGGAACCAAGGACAGGGCTCCTTTCTCTTTGGTATATTATAAAGTCTCTTTTATAAGGCTCTACCTGCAAGATAGCTCAGCAAAGGTCAACAGTTATCTCTGCAGAACTTCTTTAAGAGAGTGTTTGTGCCTCAGCAGCACATGAAGTCAATTTGTGGGAAACCAGGAACCCTGTACATAGCTGGAGTCTTCATCCCTCAGCGGCTGCCACTTCTCTCCTAAATGCCACAGCCAGGAGCAGAACCTCAGCCTTGTTTAAACCATGCTTCTTTCCTGAATTAATCTTTTTCCTAGGAAAATCCACTGTCCCTTCTAACAACCTGACATCCAGGTGAAGAGTGTTCTGCCACTCCAGCCATAAATAGCACTATGACTGAGATGGCTTTGAGGACAGTCTTTCCCTTAGCGTCATTTGCAGAAGACACTGCCTATCAGCTGTCTCTGCACAGAACTGTTTACACATCTTTCATCACAAGCATTTCTGCCCCTCTTCTGATCACAGAACCCATACAGAAAACCACACACACACACACATCACAGACACTGCTACTGACCTCTTATGAGATCAAAGCCAAAATATGAGTCTGCCTTGTGAATGACAGAGGAGAACTCACACTGGAGGTGTGTGCATGTGGAGAGAGAGAGAGGGGGGAGAAAAAGAGACAGAGAGAGAGAGATTGCTAACTTCTTAGGAGGTGAGAACTGAGAGATTATTCTCTTTTGCTGACGACAAACAGCACCCAATGGCAAGCATATGCACCCTGCCACATCATCCCAGCCTTTCTGTCCCTCCCACGCACACCCTTCTCAGTATTTATGATGGATCTTTAGTGTATTAAGAAGAAAAATGCATTTGGCAGCACTAATGTCTGCTGTTTAAGTCCTATTGCTTCATCGAACCTGGCCTCTCATAGTCACAGGCTCCAGAGCAGCCGTCAATGGGATGTGCATCGTCCTTCAAGGTTAATGAGAGAAAAGCTCCCCTGGACAAGTCTAGTCTATATTTGTGTATTCTGCTGCCATGACATGATGGTTGAAATGGACCAAATTGCTTCCCAGCATGAGCCCACAGTCACATTTCTCTGGCCTTCGTACAGGAGGCTCCTGGCACATTTGGCGAGGCAGTTCGCACGGTAAGTGGGGACCTGGCTGGGTGCCAGCATGTTAGAGTGGTAAGCCCATTATTTCTTTCATCTGCAGCTTGTGCCCTGAGCCCTGTGGCTGTCTGGGGCAAGGCTGAGGCACGACACAGTGAATTTCCCCAAGGTGTGTGTATACAGAGGATAGCGGTAGGTTTCTCATCCTTCATGAGCCTCCCACTGCACACAGCCACCTGCAGTCCTCCTTCCATTCACATCCCAGGCAGCTAGAGGGCCCAGCCTCACCCCCCCACAGCCTGAAGACTTTCCTCCCACACGCATTGGCTGCTTCCTTTGGAATCAGGCAAGGAAGGGTCTGTGATAGAAAAACGGTCGACTCTGAGGTCTGGAAGACCTAAGTTCAAGTCCTGGAAATGCTGCTTCTGCTTTAAGACATATGACCATGAAGGAAATACTAGTCTCAGATCAATCCCCAGAGGCAGACCCTGAGCAAGGATTCCTAGGCAGATGCTCCCAGGAGAAACAGGAAGAAGAAAGGGAAGCAGAATAGAGACAGGGATGATGCCAAACAGAAGTGTGATTTTAAGTAAAGTCCCAGTCTCAGCTTGATCCTGCTGGGAAGCTCTAGGATGTAACATATAGCTTAGAGTGTATCGGACTTTCTAAGCAAATACTCATCCTCCCACAGCAATCATTGGCTAAATAAACTGCCAAGCAATTCCTGTTCTCTGCAAGTTGGGGCAGGCAGGAGGGTGAAGCACCTGGGCTGGCCCAAGGGCAGCTGACAGCACACAGTCACAGGTGGGGTCCATTGGAGCAAGGCACACAGGTGGGTGGGCTGGGCACCCAGGACTCGAGAAGAGATGTTGGGGGGTTGGGAGGAGCATCGATCATGTGCTCTCCACCCTCTCACCCCGCTGGGCTTCATGTCATTCAGTGTATGGAGGAGGCAATATGTCTACCATAAAGTTGATGTGAGAATAAAATGTGGCCTCAAATGCAGATGCTCTCTCACCTCATATGTGCACGTAAATGTGAGTGCCTTCTTTCTCATAAACCTTCAGGAGACAGTTCCACTCAGTTAAACTGGATGCTCATGCTATAATGTTAGGTAAGAAAAAAATCAAAATATAAAATGTTATCCCTGGCATGCTCACCATTTCATAAAAATACAAAATATGGGCCCAGCGCAGTGGCTCACTCCTGTAATCCCAGCACTTTGGGAGGCCGAGGTGAGTGGATCATGAGGTCAGGAGATCGAGACCATCCTGGCTACTAAAAATACAAAAAATTAGCTGGGCATGGTGGCGGGTGCCTGTAGTCCCAGCTACTCAGGAGGCTGAGGCAGGAGAATGGCCTGAACCCGGGAGGCAGAGCTTGCAGTGAGCCGAGATGGCGCCACTGCACTCCAGTCTGGGCGACAGAGCGAGACTCGGTCTCAAAGAAAAAAAAATATATGTCTGTGTATATATATACATATATATATATATATACTTAGAAAAATGTTATCAGAAAATACTCAATATGCTAATAGTGATTATTTCTGGCTGTTGAGATTATGAGTTATTTTTCATTTTAATTTTATACTTGTCTGATTATTCTATCATGAGCAAGTGTTACATTTATGTTAAATCATACTTTAAAACATGAAGACTTAGAAAGATCAAGTAGTTTAATTAAATAATGTGAGAAAAAAAATTTAAAGGCCATCTTGTCTTCACTTGTTCCCCGTTCCAACATTTCAATGCAGAAGCAAAGCTGCGAGGTAGACAGATTGTTATCTTTGATTAGTTCCCATCCTGGTTATGTGTTTGTATTTTAATGAAGATCTTGGTGGATACTGTGGCTTAATTCCACAGGTTTCATTACTGTGGAATTTTCCAGAGCCTTTACCATATCAAAGTGCATATGGCTCTGCAGAGACACATACCCCACAAAGTGTTCCCCAAACTTACTTAGCATTGGAACCCTTTTTGAAAGGTGCATTTTAGGGACTTTCATCCCAGGAACCAACTTTGGGAAATACTAGGCTGCAGGCAGAGGGAAGATGGGGCTCTCCAGTGTCCTTTTCAAGAAATTCAAGGGCAAGAACACCTTTTGGTGCCTCCAAATCTCCCTATGTAGCCCCTGCTGGGTCCATAGGCCCTGTCCCCTCCTGCCTGCCCACAGCCTAGACCAGGTCCAGAGAAACCCTGATGAAGGACCCCAGAGGGCATAGAGATGGTGGTGGGAGGGAAAAGGGCACAGACCATCTCCTAGAGTCATAGGTTGGTCATGTCAAGTCTGGCATTAGACCTCATGCAAACTCACAGCCAGGGAAGCAAAGGAGGATAAGCTCTCAGGACTGGAAAGGCTGGTGATGGAGCTGATGGGCAAGCCTGCCCCATCTGGCTGCCAGAGCCTCACCTCTCACTGAGTCTCACACATGATAATGTCTCACACATATGATAATGCTACTTTTCATGAAGCAGTTCTGAGTGGAAGAACAGCAAATTTGAAAAATAAGTGTATTAGTTCATTCTCACATTGCTATAAAGAACCACCTGAGACTGGGTAATTTATGAAAGAAAAGAGGTTTTGTTGACTCACAATTCTGCAGGCTGTCCAGGAAGCATGGCTGGGGAGGCCTCAGGAAAGTTAAAATCATGGTAGAAGGCGAAGGGAAAGTAGGCACGTCTTAGATGGCTGGAGAAGGAGGAAGAGAGAGAAGGCGCAGGAGCCGGCATTCCCCACTTTTAAACAACCAGATCTCCTGAGAACTCACTTACTATCGCAAGAACGCAAGGGCGAATCTGCCCACATGATCCAATCACCTCCCACTAGGGCCCTCCTTCAACATAGGGGATTACAATTTGACGTGAGATTTGGGTGGGGACGCAAATCCAAACCATATCAGTAAGGTTGCAGGAGGGGCTAAGAGCAGTTTCTCTGACAGCCAATCTCTAACACCGTGATGATGATGAAGTTTACAGGCTCGTGAGCCAGACTGCCGCTGGGATGACTCCTGCCTCTGCCCTGCCCTGGGCCTTCGGGCTGGGGCTGAACATCTCTGTGCCTCGGACTCCACATCTGTACCACAGCCACGACTTAGAGACAAGGGTGAATCTACATCTGTGAAGGACTATAACGAGGGCTGTGGCTAGTTATTCCAAGTAGAGAGAAAGAGATTGAAATGACTGCAGAGGATGAATTGGACCCTTTGTGCGCTGTTGGTAAGAATGTGAAAATGGTGCCGCCACTGTTGAAAACAATATGGAGGTTCCTCAAAAAATTAAACATAGAATTACCATATGAACCAGAAATTCGACTTCCAGGTATATACCCAAAGGAATTGAAAACAGAGATTGAAACAGATATTCGTACATCCGTGTTCATGGCAACATTATTCACAATAGTCAAAGGTGGAAGCAACCGGGTCATCTATCAATGGACAAATGGATAAACAAAATGTGGTCTATATTTACAATAGAATATAATTCAGCTTTAAAAAGGAAGGAAATTCTGGCCCATGCTACAACATGGATGAACCTGGAATACATGCTAAGTGAAATAAGCCAGACAAAGAAGAACAAATGTTGTATGGTTCTACTTATATGATGTCCGTGGAGTAGTTAAATTCATAGAGACAAAGTAGAAGGTGGTTGTCAGGGGCTGGAGGTAATGGGGATGAGGAGTTAGGATTTAATGGGTACAGACTTTCTGGAGATGGGTAGTAGTGGCATATTCATACTGCATAATAATATGAATGTACAATGTACTTAATGCCACTGAACTCTACCATTAAAATAGTTTAAATCATAAATTTTATTTTAGTGCATTTTAACACAGTTTTTAAAAAGAAATATCAACTATTAAAGAGCAAAATAGAAAACCAAAAAACCACACACCACATACACACACACACACACACACACACACACACACACAAGAAACTTATTACTGGAAGAGTTTAGGCCATATGTTAACAGGAGCTTTGTTTTTACTAAAAAGAAAAAAAAAAAGATCCACAATCAAGACTGGAGAACCCTTTTCCCTGAATGCTTTAAGAGGAGACTTGCATGAGATGATTCATGTGCACTATTTGTTGATGCAAAGGGTTGAATAATTAACCTTGAAGATCAGTCACCATGCATTTATTAATATGTTCTGCCCCACCATTAATATCATTAACTAGACACTGAGAAATGTATTCTTAATCTCTGAAATGTAAAGTCCCTGTCATATACTTAGAATGAAACATGCAGAAAAGTTTTATGCAAAACTGAGCCGGAGACCTTGAAAGGAGGTCAAGGAAGTTTTGTTTTGTTTTTTAAGTTTATGTGAAACTTATTTTGAGAATTACTTTTTCAGAATTGTTATAACTCCATAAAAGCATATGCAGGGTGTCAAAAACTTGGCGAGAGCATGGGTGAATATGAAGAGCTGTCTTAGGCTGGGGAAGCTGTGGGTGGATGTTTTTCCTATTTCAATTTCTTTTGTGGCATCAAATATTGTTTCAGTAATAAGTAAAATTGACAAAATGATAAAAATAACATTTGAGAAACTAAACTCATGAAAAGCATATTAAAACTGACATCACTTCTTTTACCCATTTAAAAATGCAGAAATGGAGATTGAAGTTAGATAAAAGCAGAATGTACTTCTTGTTATAAATGAAAACAGTCTGATATTAGAGATTCAAATTATGGCCACAAGATAACTCCATGGCAGTTCACAGAATCGATAAAATTCCAGTTTGTTTGGAAAGCCAAGTTTCCTATATGCCAAAATACATATTTTGTAAATTGCTTAATTTACATTTGAAAAGATCAAATCTTAATTCTTCGAGAAGCTAGTAGAAGGATTGAGAGACACTGAAGGGAAAAAACACACACAGCGATTTAAACAGCCTTTTTGGTTCAGCAGTATACACAGTTTGATTGAAATTGATAGCATTTGGAAAAAGGAAGTATTTTTCCCATTTAAAAAAAAAAGCAACAACACAAAAAAACTTGCACGACACAAAAAACTTAAGTTACATGAAGTTCCTGCTGTGAGCTTTTAGTGACTCTAGGAAGGAATAACAGGTTTCCCCGGAGAAATAACATCCCAAGGAACTCGGCAAATGACACAGAAAGAGCTTCTGCTCCCTGGACATTCCCTGAGGGCATCTTGGTTCCCGTCCAGCTGAGGATGGTGCAGCCTCTGCTCAGGGAGTCCACCTGCCTTCCAGAGCTGGACAAGAAGCCAAGAGCAAAGATCCCAGGGTTAAGAGCCTGCCATTGCCTTGCCGGAGGACCTTTAGTACAGTGCCTTGACCCCATGCCTCAGTTTCTCCTTTGAAAATTACTGTGATAAAAGCACAACACATGTTTTCAGCTCAGACGTAATGTCTTAAATTTGTATAGGGATTTGGAGCTTCTCAAGAGCTTTCTTTACTCACCTCATCGTGATGCTCCCAGCTCTCATCATATTAAAGTAGAGATAGCTCAAGCTTTGGAGTCACAATGCTGGTTGACCTTCCCAGAGGACTTACGGTCTCCAGATACTATATATATGGCACATAGTTGGTACTCAGAAGTAGTCAGTTTCCTCCTTTCCTACCATGCAAACTGGTATGAATAACATTTTGTTATGCAAATGGGCTTAAGAGAGATTAGATGATTGGTCTTAGGCTAGATAAGTAATAAATAGTAGAGCTAAGATTATAGCCATGATCGGCCGGGCGCTGGTGGCTCACGCCTGTAATCCCAGTGCTTTGGGAGGCTGAGGTGGGCGGATCACGAGGTCGAAAGATCGAGACCATCCTGGCCAACATTGTGAAACCCCATCTCTACTAAAAATACAAACATTAGCTGGGCGTGGTGGCACGCACCTGTGGTCCCAGCTACTTGGGAGGCTGAGGCAGGAGAATCGCTTGAACCCGGGAGGCAGAGGTTGCAGTGAGCCGAGATCGCACCACTGCACTCCGGTCTGGGAGACAGTGCTAGACACTGTCTCAAAAAAAAAAAAAAAAAGATTATAGCCCCAATCTTCTGAATTCATGTGCTCACGGAAGAGTGGCAAATGGAAAGCCAGTAGGGTCAGGCAAGGAGGCTGCAGGTGCAAAGGCCTCTGTGCCTGACTTCCACCCGCCCCACTCTCCTCGAGGTAGAGGAGCCACGGTCTGCTTTACAGCAGCTAGTGAGTTGCCCGGCTTGTTTATATGCTCCATCTGCCCATGTAGACTTTGATGGCCTCCAGGGAGCTCAGAGAAATGATCCAGCTTTATGCTGTCCCATCAAAAATGGGCAAATAAAGAGCTTGCCTCCCTGCCAGGATGTCTTAATCGCTCTCACTGGAAGCCTGAGTCCACAATTTGCATCCTGCAGTTTAGGAAAGACAGAAAACCACACTGGAAGATAGAGAAGGTGGCCTGAATAAAGACACCTTGGTCTTGGTGGGGGTTCAGGATGTGGTTCCCAGGGCCGGGCAGAGAGGACATTCGAGATGTTCTCTCTGTCTGAAACACG
Organism: Pan troglodytes; assembly: GCF_028858775.2. Classification (NCBI taxonomy): domain Eukaryota; kingdom Metazoa; phylum Chordata; class Mammalia; order Primates; family Hominidae; genus Pan; species Pan troglodytes. The sequence continues at coordinate 128,790,896 of NC_072407.2, read as the reverse complement.
CTGTGTGGCGTAAGAGTCGGGGAGTAGATAATTGTTCCAGAGTGCCTCCCATGGCATTCCCCTCAGGAATTTCAACAATAAATCACATCCTTTCATTTACATGTAAATATTTGCACATATAGCACCAAGGTGATATCGCTGAGAAAGGAGCAATCAAGAGAGGTACCTTCCCTGCATGGACTCAGTCACATATGCACCCCAAATGTCTGAATCGGCTTTTCAGGACCAGTAGTGTCCAAGTGATGCTCTGACCTCTGGTCTCAGACATTTTCCAGTGAGCCACCAGCACATCGTCTAGGTGAAGTGACCCACACACTCTACCAAAATATGGCTCTTTCATTCACTATGTCACCTTAAAGCACAGTACACATTCACACAATGGCAGTCGGGTCCTAAGTGTAATTGGACATTGGCAGAATGATCTGAGATCAAAGCCTTCTTTATACAGAATTCTTTTCCTACCCAACCCCACCAGGGACAGTTCAAGGCCCTATCACCTTCAGAGAGTGCCTAGTGAGACCCAGGTGGGCTGACCATATTAATTGGCTGAACTTTCAACAGCTAGTGCTGCTCTGCCTCTTACTTGGTTGGAGTTAAGGTTTATTTTGCAGTGTTATGTGTGACTTGGGCCTGTCCGGTAACTGTTAGTCTTTTGTTCTGATTGCTGCTTTGGCCTGGCTGTGGATATGGGATCTCCTAGTGAACCAGTTGAAGGTTTCTCCCAGGCAGAGTACTCCAGGATCCTAATCTATTATCCTCAGGTCCCCTGCACAGCTGAGGCCCCTCACAGATGAGGCTCCCAAGTCTGACATTTCAACCAGTTGAGTCCTTCCTTTTATTTTGGGGATAAGCAGTGGCTGGAACGCTGCCTTTTGAAGTTCCTGGTAAAGTCTTCCTCTGTTGGCAGCAAAGATGGCTGCCACTCACTCTTGCCCCTTGACCCTTAGTGGTTTTTATGATTAGCTCATGATCCCTGTGGAAGGCACAGGGAACCCTACCCTGAAGCAAAGTGTTAAAGAAGAGGCAGCAGTTTGGATAGAGGAGGAGTTGGGAGAACCTATGAGGACAGGCCTGGAGGACAGGTCTGGGTTAGCTTTGCCTCTACCCCAACTCAAGGCCTAGAGCTGCCAACAAAGGGAGCCCACCCAGCAGCTCACTCGCAAGCACTGGGAGGGCAGGTGTCTGAGGGCAAGCCTCTCCCACTACACAGGGCTGCCCACCACAACAACTGTGGTGTGCATAGAGTGCCAGCTATGCCCTCTCCACCTGCACTTGCCCTTGTGAAAACGGAAGTTAATAAAATCCATCTGATAGGGTGGTCATGGTGCTCAAAAGAGATCATGTGGGTGAAATATCTTTGGAAATTCCAAAGTGCTCTGCAGATGGGAGCTGTTGTCTCCGCGATGTTTGCTGTTTCACTCTGACTCCTTCACCCCAGGCCCAGGCAGTGCCAGATTACAGGGACCCCCGCTTTGGTGGCTAAAGAAAGATGTACTGTTGATACCTGACAAAAATGGATTGTTTGTGATTACGGTTCAACTCTTATTTCAGAAAGTGAAATGAATACAACGTATGCCGGTCATGGACACTAAAAAGCATTTTCATATCATTTTGGGAGGAGTTGTCAGCTTTGATTTATTAAGTAAAGTTCTGAGACAGGCTGCTGGTATTCTGTCAGTCTCCTGAAAGTGGATGGACCTCACTGCTGTCTGTGCCATGGTGAATGTGCGTCCAGGCACCTCCATCCTCAACAGGTGCATCCATTGGAAAAGCCGCACCTGTGCCTCCTGGGTGCTGCCCATTTCACACCGTCTCCACCTTCTGTCTCTTTCCTTTCTCTGTAGTGCCCCATCATGACCATCAAGTGCCCGTTCTCCCCACCGCCCTTTAGTCAAATGTCTGTGACTAGACATCTCTGCGTTGCCCAAGCCTTTCTCCTTCTGCAGCTGATTTCCGGTCAGCAGGGACAGGGGAAATAGAAAGCCTCTACCTGAGCAGGTGGCCATCGGGACCCCATTCCTTTCCCAAACTGTGTGGTCCTGTTACTGGAAAGGGGCCTCGATCCAGAGAGGGTTCTTGGATCTCACATAAGAAAGAATTCAGGGCAAGACCATAGAGTAAAGTGAAAGCAAGTTTACTAAGAAAGTAAAGAAATAAAAGAATGGCTATTCCACAGGTAGAGCAGCCCCAAGGGCTGCTGGTTGCCCATTTTTATGGTTATTTCTTGGTGATATGCTAAACAAGGGGTGGATTATTCATGCCTCCCCTTCTGAGACTGTATAGGGTAACTTCCTAACATTGCCGTGGCATTCGTAAACTGTCATGGCACTGGTGGGAGTGTAGCAGTGAGGACGACCAGAGGTCACTCTCATCGACATCTTGGTTTGGGTGGGTTTTGGCCAGCTTCTTTAACACAAACTGTTTTATCAATAAGGTCTTTATGACCTGCCTCTTGTGTCGACCTCCTATCTCACTCTGTGATTAAGAATGCCTTCACTTACTGGGAATGCAGCCCCACAGGTCTTAGCCTTATTTTATCCAGCCCCTATTCAAGATGGAGTTGCTCTGGTTTAAACACCTCTGACATTTCCCAACTCCCTTTTATAAGAGAACTCTTAATCCTAAGGGTTGTAGAGGAACGAAGATCCATCTTTTGTAACTTCTTCATGCTGAATAGAGGTGATGATATTTTTGCCAAACTATGAAGGTCTCTTGTATTCAGGGTAGAGAGGAGCTCAGTCAGAAACCTTTGGTATGTCAAGGGCCATTTATAACTCTTCAGTTCCAACAAAAGGTGATATCTGGAAGAGTGATAATTATTCAATTTAAGAAAACATTGAGTAAGCTTATTCTGCATTCCTACACAGAGAGTCCAACAGCAATATAACAAAATAAGCAAAATTATCCCATGTAAACTAAATTAGAAGGCTTTCCATGAACTGGGCAACTGTTGGGAACCAAGCTGATATGGAGTTGCTAGTTGATTCCAATATATGTCCAGGATTAGAATATTGATCCAATCCACATTTTTACATTACTCAGACCTCTTGTTTCTTCTGAGTAGCAGCCTGAGATCACTGGTTGGTTTACAGGAATAAGCGGGGTCAGCCTACATTGCAGGAAAAAAACAAACAACTGATGAGACTGGAATTTAATAACAGGTATACCATAGTTCTTGAAACATAATTTTTCTCTCTCCAATTTTCCATTTTCACTAAAGACAAATCATGGTAAGACTGATTTACTTTATTTTACTTGGCCTGATTATTTGTATAAAGTGCAGCAAGAATAATTATTTCACATAGGCTTTTAAAATTGGCTTTGATGAAACTCTGTTCCATAAGTAATCTCAGATAAGGCTTTTTAAAAAGCCAAGCCCTGCTGTGGGTTTGTACCCTCAAATACCTATGAGTTGGGTAAATTACCCTCCTTTTGAGGTCCCAAGACGACTTGGGCTCCTAGACCTGTCAGAAAGTGACATTCTTTACTTACCACAGGTCAGGAACCGTATACAGGGACTGTGTAGAGAAGGTATGAGGCCAGTTTCCCAAGGGGCTTTCATTGGCTCTATAAGTTTGATTCCTTAAAGAAAGCACACCATTCCAGTCAGAGACGTGGTAAAATAACCAGTTTCTCCAATTGTGTCCTGTTACAAAAGAAAATAGATTCTTATTGCACTTATGCAAATAACTATATTGCCATAAGTTAAGAACACGACTAACTTCCAAATTCTGAAGCAATCAGGTAGAGGGAAACAAATATGTTCCAAATTCTGTTTACAGGAGTGTACTTTACTCAATTGCTTCAAGCTGTAAATAGCTCAACAGAAGAGTTTTCTTAACTCTGAAAAACAAAGCAAAGGATTAGCAATGTTTTAAACAAAAAGTTAAAAAAGATTACTTCAGACTTCTATTAGTTTACTGTTAGTTTAGTCCATGCAGTTAACTCCTATTCTGCTTGATGTTCATGAACATTTCAGCTCTCCATGAGTCCTGAAAGTTTGTTCCTCCATTCTAATGTCACAATCTCCAAAGTTATCAGAAACTTGCATTTAAGAGCACCTGTTAAGGTCCTATATTGATTATAAGCCATCTTTTTTTATAAGCCACCTTTCGAAGAGGATTAAAACAAGACAACAATTGTCTGTGGATGACAAAATGTTTAGGGCAGCCACAGTCAAAAACATGACTAACAAAGAAATGTGGTTACCTCTGTGGCATACAATGATTTTATGTAACAATTCTTATTATTACTGATAATCTACACCAAGTCCTATCAGAATTATAGGAGTTTCACATAATTTTGGAACACATACCAGTAAGATATTTATACAAATACAGCCCAAAGAAAGCCAAATACCATTTCATATTTGACAGTGCTTCCTGTATGATTTTTATACCAAAAAAGCCAAATTTCACCCTTCCGTTGGTATACTATTACTGTTAAACCCTATTCTTAATAAAAGCTTATAGATAAATCTATCCAATTGTAATGTCTGACCATAAGGTAAGATCTTCATAAACCTTTTATAACCCTTTGTAATTTTGTTAAAGAGCAGATTATAAGCAGGTTTTCACTCTAAGAAAAACTCATTATGCTTTTATTCAAATGTTTAATTTATGGAAAAACTGTATAATACCCCCTTAACTTTAGCCAATATGTTCACACACACAATTTTTTTACAAGATTAATTTTTTTACAAATCTTTCACAATTTGTTCAACTGTTCAGTTTTATCTTATCTAACTTAAAACAATCCTTTAAACCTCCAAACTTATGTAAGAAATCCATATTCTCACACCTTCTTATAATCTTTTACCAAAAATGCATTTTACTTTCTTTATACACCTTGCATGTGAAATTTTTTTTTGTTTGTCTGTTTTGTTTTGTTTTGTTTTTAGTAGTCTCAAATACATGTCACAATGTTAACTCTTAGCAATTTTTACTTTTGGTGAAAACTGTGGTAAGTAAGGGATTTTCATTATGTACTAGGTGTGGAGCCTGGGACACCAGACAGAAGACCAAATGTCTTTATTTTACCAACAATCTTTAAAGTGATTTTTATTTCCCAAAGATTACTGAAGTTGTGACCTAAAAGGCATGATAATTTTTATTTTTCTGTTAAAATATTTGATTTAAGCTTCTATTATTTTTAAACGAATTAATTAAAGCTCTTTCATATATAAACATCACACACATAACATATAAATACACAGACAGATGGAAGAAGATCCAGTAGTTGTAAGATTTTTCATTTGCCAGTTTTTAAGTTTCTCTTTAAAGCATGAAGTTTCTAGGGCCTAATAAGCAGGCACAACTGGAAGGCAATACAGATCTCCAGAAATTAAGGTACCCATTTTTATACCAGATCCTGAATCCCAAAAAGGGAATCAGCCCATTCCCAAAAGTACGTTTCCTACCTAGTTACTACACACCAAAACTCTCTCATAATGCAAAGTAATTTCTGATATCCCCAAAAGTTAAAACTGTCAGATAACACAATGCAAAACAGAACAGAACCTTAGATTTTGAGAGGAATTGATCCACTTTTAATTCCTGAGGTTCCATGAGGAAAACAGAGGTTTTCTGTGTTTTTTTGTGTGTTTTTTCCCCCCAGACAAGGTCTGTGGTGCCTCCTCTGTTTTTCCCAAGGAACTACAGGCTGTTGGAGCCTGAATATCTGCTTTTAATTAAGATGACTTTTAACTATAGCACTCTTTTAAAAGGTCCTTTAAATCTTTTTTTATCCAACGTTAGCCATGCCAAACAGCCAACATTTCTTTGCTCAGAAACAGGAAAATTTAAGGTAATTCATAGAGGGGAAGAGAATAAACAAATGGTAAAGGTCAAACAGATATTAAGCCAAGAATAACCCATTCTCTAAGCTGGGAATTGAACCATGAACCCAGGCTGCCATTCTGAAAAGAGAAAGCACGGCCACGTGGTAACAAGATCAAGCTTCTAAGGACATGGCTGACCAGTTTTCCGGGCCATCTTGAACAGCAGGTTTTTGGGGTCCTAGGCCCTCATTCTATCCTAAGGTACCCCTCTTTATGACAAAACAGTACAAAAAAGACACACAGAGCATACCAGATTCACTGCAGCTTAAGATTAGCCTCACGAATTCTTTTTCTCATTAATAAAAACTTTGAACAGAGGAGATAAACAGTGATTTTTACCATTCATTCAACCAGTTTGCACAAAGAGAGAGAGCCCAGAAGTCTGATTGGTAAGAAGTTCTTACCCTTTTGCCAGCATGCCAGGCTTCTGGGTTCCCTTTCCCTGAGCAGCCCTAGTGACCCAGCTCACTGCACCATAGCCCTGGGTGCCAAGCTGCAACATAAGAGAAAGTTATCTTTTTCCATTTTTCCAGAGCAAAATACATGTGACAAAACATAGACACTGGCACTCTGCTTAGTACTCAATATCAAACTGGCAAGGCCCAAACTTGCCCCCAGTTGGGCCCCATCATCGTTAATCCACCCTCTGACCAGGAGTTTCAACTTGTGGTCCCTGGCCAAGATGGTTGCCCTGAGTAACAGAAAAGATCAAAAAGAGAAAGAGAAAAAAGGATTGTGCACAGCAGGGTGGGGAAGGCAGAGAGCTCAGAGAGGCCAGAGTAAGACCCACCATTGCAACAACACTGACAATTTCAGGTGGCTGCTTTTTGGTAGCAAAAGGATCTCTTCCAGCAGACCTGTTGGCTCTCAAGTTTCCCTTTTTTAGGGAGGAAAAAGCTCCCCATGTCCCAAGATCCTATACATGCTTAACTCTGTCACCCATAGCCTTCAGCAAAGAGTGCCAAGTAAAATAATCCAAAGAGAATAGCAGTTAACATCCTATAGTGCCAAACCCATTCTTAGCTGAGAGAGACTTTACCAAGAGAGGCCTCTAATTCCCTAAATCTTAGGAAGGACTCTAACCTTCCTAAGTTGGGCCTCAAACTCAAGTTCGGTCAAGTGTCCTTGCCTTTTATGGAGAGGAGCCTTTAATGGTTTCTGTCTTAGGAGAGACTCCAACTGCCCTAAGTTGGGCCCCTAACCCAATCCCATCCTTTATCTGGGTACCCCACCACCTACCCAAAATCTGCCAATCAGTGCTGCAGTCTATTTCCTTTGGGTTGGAGGTCTCCTCAGTATCGTCCCTTCCATGGTTTGCCAGAAAGATGTTACCACACCACACTGCTTACCCAAGGTTAGCCTTTGGGTCTGGGGTTTCCTTAGTATTGTCCCTTCTGTGGTCACCAGAAAGATGTCACCAGACCCCACCACTTACCCAAAGTTAGCATTTGGGTCGGGGTTTTCTCAGTATTGTCTCTTCTGTGGTCACCAGAAAGATGTTACCGGACCCCCACCACTTACCCAAAGTTAGCCTTTGGATTGGGGGTTTCCTCACTATTGTCCCACCTGGGTTACCAGGAAGATGTTACTGGAAAGGGGTCCCCATCCAGACTCCAAAAGAGGGTTCTTGGATCTCGTGCAAGAAAGAATTCAGGGCGAGTCCAGAGCATAAAGTGAAAGCAAGTTTATTAAGAAAGTAAAGGAATAAAAGAATGGCTGCTCCATAGACAGAGCAGTTCTGAGGGCTGCTGGTTGCCCATTTTTATGATTATTTCTTGACAGTATGCTAAACAAGGGGATTATTCATGCCTCCCCTTTTGAGCCCAGGTAGGGTAACTTTCTGATGTTGCCATGGCATTTGTAAACTGTCATGGCAGGGGTGGGAGTGTAGCAGTGAGGATGACCAGAGGTCATTCTTGTTGCCATCTTGATTTTGGTGGGTTTTAGCCAGCTTTTTTACTGTAAGCTGTTTTATCAGCAAAGTCTCCATGACCTGTATCTTGTGCTGACCTCCTATCTCATTCTGTGATTAACTTACTGGGAAAATTATTTTAAGGCTAAATAAGTTAGCCTTATTTTACCCAGCCCCTATTCAAGATGGAGTTGCTCTGGTTCAAACACCTCTGACGGTCCCACTCACTAGCTGTCGGGACTCCAGTTATCGCTTAGGCATGCTTTGGGTTGATTGCATAGCTGACTAGGCTGGAAGTCTCTGTGGGACGAGACTGGGCAGATCACAATTGAAAGCAGGACTTTGGGAATGGAGTTTCTCCCCAGTAGGATATACGGCAGAGTGAGTGAGCTCACCCACTCCAACCTCCCATGAAATCTCACTCACTGGAAGCATTTCTCATGCACCTTTACACTTGGAGATCTTCCAGATTGCCTTTGACTTTGAGGCAAGATCAAAGCCTGTCTCCAGCCCTGCAAACTTGCCTTTCATACTGATGGGGACACAGTTTGAACTGCATCAGTGGGTTTTCCATTAGTGTTTTTTTCTTGTTTTTGTCTTGCTCAGAGACCGTATCTTCCTCCCAGAGAGCTGCTCTGTGTCATCACTTGCTGCTCTGATAATGCAGGATATTGTCCTAAAGGGCAGGTGAGAACGAGGACACTGTTATATAGAAATGTGGGCCAGCCCCTCAGTTTGACTTTGGATTGTGTTCAGTTAGGCAGGGAGTCCAGGGATCAGATGAACTCAGAACTCACAAGTTCCTCACAGCACCAAGTAAAGGCCCTGCATTTACAGAAAGAAAAAAAAAAATCTGTGATGCTTGGTCCTTCTGAACTTGACCCATATTCTCTCCGATGGAGAGGCCAGCTCTCAGTCTGACTGAAAGGATATGATATTGAGTCAAACTCATGGTCAGCCCAGTGTTCTGTCTATGACAGGGCTCAAAGGGACATTGGCCATTTGGCAGGTGGCAGTCCACTTTCTGTGAGTAAATGTGTCCTCATTACCAATAACATTAACTGGCCCATTACAGCCCCTAATTGTTGCTCCATCACCTCCATATCACCTGCAGTGGGAATGAGGTCTTCAGTTTCATTTTATAAACCAACATGTGTAGGCCAAGCCAGGTCTGACCCTGAAGCTCTGCAAAGGCAAGACCATCTGTCCCACATGAGCACTGTGTTCCTAGGATGAGGTCCCAAGTGAAGGTGGATGAAGGATATTGGGGGACTTAGTCTGAAAAAGAAGAGGATGAACCCCAATATGGTCATGGTCTTGCAGTGGATATATGCTTATGGTGAGAAGGAAGGGGCCAGGTGTCAGCCCTCTCCACTGAGAACAGAGTAGATAGAAGAGGATTTACATTACAGAACCCTGAGAGATTTAGACTTGATATGAAGGGAGGTTTTTTTCATGGCAAAGAGAGTTACATTCTAAAATGAGCTCATAGAAATTCCTTAGAAGTTCATACATGGCCGATTGAGCAGGGGCATCCATGTGGAAAGGGACAGTCTGGACCTGATATCAATGTGCTGCCTCTGTCTGTTGTCCTGAGTGCAGAGTCCAGATAGAGCTCCTGACAGAGCTGGCCCTCCGAACAGCAACCCCTCACAGGCAGGCTCAGCAGCTCCCCTTCCCTCCTCACCACCTCCTCTGAAAGCGCTCTCTTCTCTCCTCTGCCGTGCCTCTTCTCTGCTGCAAAGCTCAGTGGACACGCATCCACTCCTCACCCTACCCCATCCTCACCTGGTGCAGGGCCTGCCCAGGGCTGATCCAGAGCTGGAGAAAAAAACGAGAAGCAAGGTTACTCCCTAGGACTGTTATTGTGCTTCCTTATTTCAACCCAGTGGCCCACCTTGACGATGTATGAAGCCTTTGTTTTTTCCTGAAGGATTTAAGTAGGAAAAAAACAACTATTGGGTAGGTGAGCATGACTAAGACCTTTGGGGCCTGTTGAGATTCAGAAGACCACTGCCAACAACAATGAAAGAGGATGCCTAGACACTGACTATGATGAAGATGATGTTGTAGGGTGCACAGGAGCTAATAAGTCTCAGGTTTGTTGCTGCAATTAATTGCAATGTAATGGATATAACTTTCTTTCAATAAACAAACATTTGTCAAATACTTATGGAACTTGGTCCTGGGAATACAAGATCAATAAGATGGACCTCTGCCTTTGAGGGCACAGCCATCCATTGGGCCAGACTAACCTGTAAACGAATAATGAATTACAGCAATCTTATGGTGCCATAGAGAGATTTATTCAATAAGCTCAGACACCACAGGAGAGACTTTTTTTAGGAGGGATTTATTTTTGAACGCCTTCTACATGCCTGGCATTGTGCTGGCTGCTGGGGATATGTGGAGAAGAAGCAGACATAGGCCTTGCCCTCCTGGGGCTTCCAACTAGGTTAACACGCCTCACTCTGCCTAGGGAGCTCAGACAAGGCTCCATGAAGGAGAAGACCCAAGTCTTGAAGCAAGAAAGCTGTAGTTGTTCCAGACAAACGGGATGAGGGCCCTCTAGACAGAAGGAACAGAATATGCAAGAGGACAGTAGACCCCTTTATCTGCAGGGGATATGTTTCACAACCCCCAGGGGATGCCTGAAACCACAGATAGTCCCAAACCCTATATACACTATGTTCTTTCCTATCCATACATACCTATGATAAAACTTAACTTATAAATGAGGCACAGTAAGAGATTAACAACAATCACATAATAGAACAATAACAATATGCTGTTGACAGTTTCACAAATAGAAGATTCATTCTTACTATAGATGTTAGCAACCTGAGTGTATAATTTTTTCCTTCCTAATTCGAGAACTTTCACTTTTTCACTTATAGAAAGCACTTTACAGCTTCTTTTTGGCATCTCCAAATTGCCAGCATCACTAATCTTGCTCTTTGGAGCCATTATTAGGTAAAATAAAAGTTACTTGATCACAGTCACTGTGATACTGTGAAATTCAACCTGAAAACCCAGAGAGCTACTGAGTGACTTACAGGCAAATAGCATAGACAGCCTGGAGAAATTGCACAGAGGGATGATTCAAGGTCTGAGCAGGATGGAGCTGTTTTGCACAAGATTTTATCACGCTACCCAGAATGGCATGCGATTTAAAACTTAGGAATTTTTTGTTCCTAGAATTTCCCACATATATTTTCAGTCCACAGTTGTGAGAGAACTGAAATCGGAGCGTGAAACCTTGGATGAAGGGGGACTAATGTGTGTAGGTGGGAAAGCGTGGCCTTTTGGAGGAAGTTTATAAAACTTCCCTGTTGATTATTTTCTAACTCCATCCCCAACTGCCCTTTCAACTCAGATTCTCAGATCCTATGAGTAATGGAAAATAAGACTATGGAGATGTGGCCTGAAAACATTAACTGAGATCCTTAAACTTGACCCTGGGCGCTGAATGTTCTTGAAATCTTTGATTTTCAGTGAGCCAATCCTTATGCTCATGAGCTTCCTACAGAAATCATATATAAACCAACAAGCAACTAGTCCGGATTTCCTTAGGTTCTAGAGTTGAAATATGCATGAGATGCCTCTTTCCACTAAAAGAAAGATCAAAATAATAACTCTGTGCTCAAACTCTGCATCTCCAATATAGTGTGAAAAGGCAGAGATTACCAGGGTCAGGAGACACCCATATAACTTAATTTCCATAATGAATCTTATTTTTTAATGTATCGCTCTGCCAGGCCAGATTTCTCAACGTTCATGTCCCTAGTGAGAAGTCGATTATGTTTCTCTAGCTGTGTACACTTTCCTTCCTGCAATCAAGAGTATAGAATGCACTCTGTACAAAGTGCAGCAGGAAGAGGATTCATCCTTGTCCACTTAAATATTCATGACAGCTTGCATTTTGGTTCAAAAAGACACTTGTTTATTTAGATAAGATTTAATTTATTCATAATTTACCTAAATTTGCAGGAGCGTGCATGTACGTTTTAGCGTATAAGTAGCGTAATACATAAAACATTACCGAAGCATGCAAATTGTACAGTGACAGCAGAGGAACCCGCCTGGATGTTTCAGGGAGATAACACACTTCCACCACAGCAAAGACCTTCACACAATGGCCTCGATTGTTTGCCTGTAATATGCTGACTCATCATTGTCTTTTTACCCAAGGCAAACCAGTCATTAAAAACAAAATGTATGTAATATAAAGTGATGTTGAAGAACAGCTTTCTGGAACCAATGCAGCGTTTCCTCCTCTCCTCCCTGATCAGGAGTCATTTCCTGCATTGATACACATCCAACCCCTTTTCCTCCAGCCCCCCAACAAAACAAAACACAACTTTTCAATGCCCTTTCCATTCCCAGTTAATTAATGTCAACCTTACATTTATATTCATTTATTCAACTAATAATCTTCATCCACGTGTTGCATGTAAACACTATTCTAGGCTATTTCAGCAGCCTCATAGGGTGTCTTATCTTCCTCCCCCAAAAGACAATGAGCTCTCTGAAGGCAGGTGCCTTCACCCCAGTATTGCTGCACCCAACCTTGACTATGGTCTGTTTTACATGATCAATACATGTTGATGATCTTGATCATTGTTTTTCAGCAGCATATGGAAATTTCTAGAAATACAGGCACAAAGGCGCTCTCCATGAACGCTGTTTCTGTGAAAAACTTTTTCATGGCTCATCGCTGGCTAGAGGCATGACATACTCTTCAGCCTGACCCGTACAGAAGAAGAAAAGCCAAGTCCTCCCTTGGAGGCAGCCCATGCAGTACCTCTTCCTCCTTGGTATGCAGGTCTCTCCAGCCACAGCACTGTTTACAGGCCTGGGAGCAGGAATGTGAGAGACACAATCTGAAGTGAGCATAAGATTTAAAGGAAGGGAATTTGTTTGGAGACTTTGCTACCTAGAGGCATTAAAACTTTATCATGCCAAACAAGTCCCGTTTTTCTTTATTTATGGATCATATATTTCCCCCCTTTATTACTGCCATACATTTTTCCAACCTGACAGCTGATAACACTGAAAATTCACTGCTAGCAAAAAATTCCATTTACCACTGTCTGAGATAATAATTTCAGAATTAAAGGAAAAAAATACATATACATCTATATGCAAAAATATCCATATTTATTGTTAGCCCTTGAACTCATACTCCATGCTGAATATGGACTCAGGGTTTTGAGAATCACACTTGATCAGAGGGAGGCGCTTTAAAAAACAGAAACCTCAAATGTCCCCTCTTACCCATTAACTATTAACAGGGAAGAAATATCAAAGCAGGTTATCTTGGTTTCTCCAGAGTTGGCAAAATTTAATTTCAATTTGTCAAATGTGCCACTATGGCAGAGATTTCTTTTTCCCCATGATTTATTAGAAATGTTATAGAAGGTGCAGTCTGGCCCTAGAGTGATTTGAGCCAGTCTTCTTGTTGAAGTTTCTTTTCCTTTGGCTCGCTATCCAAATTCACAGGAAGGGGAAAAATAACCTAAGAGATAAAAACCACAAGGGGGAAAAAGAAAGAGAGAAATCAATGTATTTTAAACATGATGACAGGATGAGTCGTTCAAATTGCTTCTGCACATTGATTTAAAGCATGCCCAGTAGAAACCTCTATTATATTAACAATCCTTTCCCTTCATTTCAATCATTGTAGTTGCTGTATCTTATTACCTTTCAGACAGATGATGTCCAAATATAATGTTGAGGGAGTTTTTTTGTTATTATTATTTGTTAGAGGGATGATGGGCAATGACTTACAGGTCTGGGAACAGGATTAGTAACATAAATAACGTGAATTCCAAATAACCCAAGATAATGATAAATCAACTATGCATTTAACTACAGATTATATCCTAGACCTATTTCTGTAAATGGCAGTTCTTTGGGGCTTTAGGAGTGTAGAGAGATAGGATGTATGCCTGGACATAGACTGCGAGCTGTGAGAAATGGATAGCAAGTTGCTGTCCCATGTGAAATAAACAAAGCTTCCATTGTGAAAGGTAGTGTTATGCTTTGACAAAACCACCTTTAATCACAATAGTTTGTCACTGAGGTACCGTTGCCAGACCACTGACATCTTTTGTAAAATTACTTTTAGTTAGCCTACCTATGCTTCAGTTCAGAGGAGATGGAGTCATTATTCCCTGTGTTGCTGTGACACTTTCATAGCAGAGTAAGTCCCTGGATGTAGCGAGGATTGGAAGAGGTGGGAAGAGGAGTTCTTTTAAATCTGGACCTGTGTCCTAGACAAGATCCGATTCCCTCGTAATTATTGTGGAAGTAATTCCATGATAGAGACTCCTACCCACCAATTCACCAGGTTTCTGTTCCACTCTGAGTCTAGACATGTCCTTATCTAACAAGTTCATAGTTTTGAATTCAGAGTTTTGAAATATTATCTCAGCTATATTTGATAATTTTCTTCTTTGTACTCAAGGAAAAAGAAAGGAGATTAATTTGTATTGAACATTTACTAGCTGTCAGACACAGAGCAAGTGTTCTTACATGTATTGTCTCCCTCAGGGTTCTAAGGCTGGTTTTATTAAACCTATTTCACAGTTGAATAAACTGGATTTTAGATGAAGTTATCATTTACCCCAGGCCACACACTTGTTAAAGACCAAGCTTGGATTTGAACCCAACTGGCTTTTTAATCCAAAAGTTCTATTCTTTCCTCTAAACCACACTACTCTGAAGCTGTTTGTTAGTTCATTCATTCAACCCCCCGCCCCCCAAAAAAATACTTAACAAATATCTTCTATGGGTCAGGCCCATAAATGTCTGAGGGACTGAAAATACCAAAGCAAGGACCACACTGACCCAACCATTAGGGGTCTCAGGTTCTGTTAGAAGGCAACACACAAATAAGTTTGTTGTTCTGTAAGAAGAGCTACAGCAAAGTCAGGCACAGGATGTAATGCGAACATCTGTGAGGCTTCCATGACCACCAGGTTCAGGGAAAGCTTCCTGGAGGATGCAGCCGTATGTCAAATCTCACCATGCAACACTTGCATGCTTCATCACCCTGGATAACGTCCACCTTGTGCACTAGGAGATGATAACTCTTTTATTGACTCATTCTGCAATGAGGAGTTAAGGAAAAAATTCTCAACATTTTCTCTTCTCTCCACAAGTCATATGCACAACAAAAAGTTGGCTTTCTTGCTACCATATTGTTTCATTTGGTAAATAAGATAAAGAAAAAGAACTTTATCCTCTAGGAGTCTCAGGTAGGCACCTTTAACCAGATTGTCAATACAGTAAAGATGTTTTGAACTGTTTAGTTTAACTTAAGTTCAGGCACTTGTTCATCTTCCGTATATTGGCTTGGCTCAGATCCTTATCATATACTTTAGAATCCTGGTAAGGGCACAAAGGCTGTTTATCAAGGCTTCATTGGAGTCAGGATTTATATCAGGGAGGAACCTTAAAGGTATCAGATTGAGTAGTTTTCCTGTGGCATCTTTGTGTGAGTTATGCCAACTGAACCATCAGAATGAATAGGTCTCTCAAGAGACCACATTACTTCTGACATCAACTGCAAGGGCAAAAGGGTCCCCAAGCCACTGTCAGGTTTGATAATTTTTGAGAAGTACTCACAGAACTGACTGAAAACTATTGTTTGCACCGTTAAGGTTTATTGTGGGGAAATGATTAAAATAAGCTACAGGAAGAAGAACACAGGAAAGCATCTGGAGAAGTACAGAATGCAGAGCTTTGTCCATCTTCTTCCTCTGGAGTCAGGACATGTTACTTTCCTGGTATCAATGTGTAACAATTCATACCAAGTATCGTCAAAGACGGGGCAGCTTACCTGAACCTCCGTGTTCAGAGTTGTTACTGGGGCCCCACTACAGAGGCAAGCTTGATTGATTGATTGCCCATATGGTTGATCTCAGTCTCTAGTGCACTGGTGCCTCGAGAGCCAAAGCCCCCACCCTAAATCGCATTACTAGACTATCCAAGTGTGAACCAAATCCCCTAGGCAAAGGAAGGCACTAGAGACACTAGCAAAGGTACTGGCAGAAGCCAGACCTCTTTAGGGGATTATATTCTTTACAACACCACACTTCAATACCCATCTCCTAGGTACACTCCTTCATGTAGAATCTGTGTCCCCCTCTGAGCCCCCATAGCACTTTGTCCATGCCTCTGTTCACACTGATGATATTATAAATTCCTTGGGACTAGGGACCACATCAAAATTCTCATTCTGCCTCCAATACTCGGCACATATAGGATCAAACACATAGTGGGCATTTCATAAATTTTAGTTGTGTTTGTTTAAAATTTGATAGGGAAGTCCATCTTTGGATTTGCAAGGAGCTTGAATCTTTCTGGCTGCTCTGCTTTTCTTTTCTGGCTGACTTATGGTTTGTTTTAGTGTAATTCTTTTCCTACATTCAAGTTCAGGACATCACTCATTGTTAAAGTTTCTACCAGCCTATTTATTCCTTGGCTATACCTTAGCATCCACAAGGGGTCAAAGAACCTTCTTAAACCTGAGCAAGTGCCACATACCTTCTTGGGCATGTCAGTGATGTTTATAGGAGACAATTATTCCCAAGCCCTGGGAGGTATAGAGCCTAAAGCAGCTCTACTTTGTTTTGAATTGTTTTCTGCATGGGGTGTCATTATAAAACATAAGTCTTCAGGAGAATTCAACTCACTAAGGATTAATCACAGGCCTTTCACTGGGAAACTCCACGATGGTAGAAACAGAAAATTTCAAACAAAATTATGTTCTGGAAAGTAGGGAAGTGGCAGGGAAACCACTGCAAAACACACAACTGGAGGCACCTGGGTTGTTTCCCCCTATATCTGTTTGTTGTCCTGTGTTTGTTGGCATGTGGGTGGAGCTGCCACGCTCTGAGCACGGTCAGTAGGAGGAACACTGACAAAAAAGCAATGATTTGTTTGCTGTGAGCTTCTAATTATGTGCCAGCTGTGGTGCATTCCTTGTGTGTCTGGAATGGTGGCACAGGCCAGGGCCGCAGGGCCAGCTGCACAGATGAGAGTGCTTTGGCAGTGCCATTCTATGCAGTCCAGCATGGGGTACGCCGGTGAGGAAGGCCTTCAAGGATGTTGCTGAGACTCCTGTCCTGAGAATTCTCTTCTTTACAAATCAGATAGGGCAAGACTCTTAGACGTCAGAATTTCAAACCAATCGCATCTCAAAATAATTTTTTGTCACGGCATTCACGTGCTCTTGAGTGATCTGATTTCTAATTTTTCCTCAATAGTGAGCAGATGAGATGATCGCCAATGTCATCAGTTTTTTCTCTTTCCTGCCAGGAGCCAGAGTCTGATAGAAAGGATTCTTGGGGCTTCTGAAAAGGCAAATAACTTCCACATTGTATCTATGAGTCAGGCTTTTCTCTTAGGCCCAAATTGGATAAGATGTTAACCACGATACCTATTAATAGTTTCAGCCTAGCTCTGACTCATTCTGGTGGCTGCAGTTGTGTGGAAAGTAAGCCCTGGAAAGAAATCAAAGGCCCACCCAAATTCTGGGCCAAATGACCTATGACAACTTCACCTCCCAGCTTGCAAAACAGAGATAATGTGCTGGGATCAGAAAGCACTAAAAAGTGCCTCCAGGAACTAGAAGCGAACCTCAAACTGCAACTTAAATTTCTTTATGTATTGCAGTAGGTTACATTTTGGTGATATTTAGGCTATTCCTGGTACATAATTATAAAGTAGAAAAAGAATCTTAAATGAATAGAAGACAAACTTTCTCCCAAGCACTGGTACATTTGGGTCAATGCATTTGGAGACATGGACGCTGAGAGCAACAGAAGTTGCAAGAAAAGATGTGGTCAACTCCAAGGGCTGAAACAAAATGTAGACTTGCAAGGGAATAAAACTTTAGGAAGCAGCAGGGTGTTAATTCTCCCTCATAAATCTGGAGTCAGATATAGGCTGAACCTCATTTTCAGGAATATAAGACTTAATCAGACCTGCAAAAACAATGAGCAAAGAGAAATGTGACCCTCAGGAAGATGGGCAATGTGTGATTTGAAATCAGCATTTGTTGAACAGCAGCAGGGAGCTGTGTGTGTCTGCAGCCTGTCTGCCTACCTGGAGACATGCAGCGCTCAGGGGCTAAAGGTGTGAGGCCATACATTCATTGTACATATTAGCACATCACCAACTGTCTTCATAAAGAAATTCCAATTTGCATGTTTCAGCATGAGGAAACACTTTTGTGACTCCCATTCCCTGGCTCTCCAAAGGGAGGGCTGCTGATATTCAAAGGGTGCCAGTTAAGTGGGAGCCACAGATGAGTGGATAAAGAGACACACACTTGGCTAATACAGCAAAAGGTGTGCAGGTGGAGGTGATCAAATGCATCTCTGTCAACAGGGTTGCATCTGGCTGCGCAGACCTGCAGTGGGCAAACTGGTCTTAGAGCCACCAGTGAGTCCAGTCTACTATAAATTATTTTAACTTGCACTTGTGTGTGCCTTTTTGTAATGTGTGGGTGTGCCTATTTCATGCTTCTAAGGGCTCATTAGCTCTGTAAATAAAATACTTAACTGAGGACAGGGAAAACTGGGTCCCCATTAAAGCAAGCTTGCTTCGTCCTTGTGCCTTTTGCAGGAAGTAGGGTGGTGCTGGGTAACAAATCACTTCTGTTTGAAATAGTTGGAGACAAGCATCTAGGAGACCAGATAAGAGAGCCTGAATGATCCTATTATGAGGATAACAACAGTGAGAAGAGTCTATGGACAGCCGCACACAGACACATTCCGTTGATTTAAAGGTGGTGTGGCAGCCTGAAACGCGGAATTCTCTGCTTCAGTTTGCTTCAGTGCAGACCTTTAACATTATTTTAACATAG
Organism: Pan troglodytes; assembly: GCF_028858775.2. Taxonomy (NCBI): domain Eukaryota; kingdom Metazoa; phylum Chordata; class Mammalia; order Primates; family Hominidae; genus Pan; species Pan troglodytes. The sequence continues at coordinate 128,772,266 of NC_072407.2, read as the reverse complement.
CTTGATCTGTGCATCATAGTGAAGTCTACTCGAACAAATCCATGTTAAAGGGAATATGCCGTCTGCACACCAAACAGAAACACGAAACACTGTTAGATCCTTGAAGAATCGAAGCACAAGAAAGGCGTCCAGACCAAAAAGGAGTAGGTTTTCTATTTCCCCAGTTGCTGCCTCCTGAGCCACACTGACCCTTTCAAAATCTATGTCTGCTCATGAAAACATTCCCAGCGTGCAAGTCCAAGGCTATTTCTGAGAGCAGAGCCCTTCCAAAGAAGACCCTTCAGGACCACACATTTGCAACAGTAATATTGTGGCACCACAAGCTTATCTCGCGATCTGGCTCTGCCATAATGAGATAAAGAGCACTAGCTCTGAGTGGTTTTGAACATGCAAGGAACCTGCTGTCTTCAAATACAGTCCCGCTTCAAGCTTTCCTCACGATCATCTCAGCTCTGGGAAAGGGAGGAGGTTGCCTTTATGTACAAGCATTTCCAGGGGTCTCCTTACAGGAACAGGTTTATTTTAAAGCTATTACAACTTTCACATGTTTGTTTATTTCCTCCATCACATTTATCTCCCTGGCGTGTAATCATTGTGAGAGATTCACTTTCAAAGCAAACATACATTGACCCCTTGGCCTTACACTAGTAGATGCTCAGTGTGCACATTTAACACAGCACTGAGCCAAAGGGAGGAATGTCTGTTCACACAGCGTGTGTACCTAGGATCATCCTTATGTGCTGTCAACTGTGAGAATAACTTGACCCTGTTGTCCCATTTGGACTCCCTCTTGTTGTGGAATCTGGGACATGTGGCTCATTTTCCTCATCTTAAAAGTGTAAAGGCAGAAATACTTGATAAGGAAATAACATTGAATTTTTCAGTTTCCAATATTTAAGTAGTATAAAGCCAATTAAATATAAAGACTTAAGAAGCACATTATCTGTACAGTTTAGAGGGTTAGATGCATTAATATCTGTGTGTCAACCAGTTCTATGCCAGGAAGGCAATTTCTAAACAATGTTTTACAAATAATGAGACATTTCAAATGCTCAGCCAAGAGTATGATCTTGTCATTAGTCCCTTGGCCATCTGTTATGTCAAACCCTCACCTCAAATTGTTTCTCTAAATTTACAACTTCGGGTTCATGCTTTAATAGAAAGGTATTAGGATCCCCTCAGGAAATACTATAGGCCAAATATACTTCAAAAAAAACACTAGAAAATACATATTTTCTGTTGCAAGTGACCCCTTTCCAACTTCTAAATTTGGGGTAAAAGTCATTCAGGGACTCATTCTGCAATTGCTGAGTCAATTAAGGAGGTTTCCATGTATTGCTTCTAAGGTGTCTTGGTCCTCTTAGAATTAAATGTACCTATTTGCTTGAAGAAAGTGGTTCAAAGAATGCTTTCAGTCAGGGCAAGGTTTACCTGATGTCTGGGATGGCTATTCAAAAGAAAAGTGGTTGGGTAAAGAGAGAGAGAGAGAGAAAGAGAGAGAGATAGAGAGAGACAGAGAGATTGACTTAAGAGAGAGAAAGAGAGAGAGACAGAGAGAGACACAGAGATTGATAATAAATATTGAGCATAGCCTCCAAGAAAGCTGTGCCCTGATTCAGTCCAACATTTCTCTGGCCATCACCATCCTCATGGAGCATTACCTTGGTGAAGGTGATCTCACACCAGTGAATAGGTGGGATAATAGTGACCTCAAAATTGAGCCTAAGCCAACAGCTATCAGTGAGCATCATGCCGGGTATTTGATACTTACCCAACATCCTGAAAGTAAATATCACTGTCCCTGTTTTACAGGTGCAGACAGTGAGGCCCATACAAAATAAACAATTTGCTTGAGAACCAAGAGCTAATAAGTAGCAGTACCAGGCTTCAACCCCAATCTCCTATGATCCACAGTCCATTCTCCTAACTGCTATGCTGGGGGTTTAGCATCTGTGAAATCTGGGGTGATAGTAATGCCCAGGGTGGTATTATTCACATCAATGAAGGCATATGTGGCCATACCCCTTGCCCATAAAGCAACATCTTGGTAATTATGTGATCTTTTTTCTGATTGCTCTAATAAAGGAACAGGGGTTACAAAATGCATGGAGGCCCAGGATGTAGTCATTAGTGACATAAACAGTGATACCCCTCCTTGGCACAGGGAGTGCACTATTTGAGAAGAAATCATTTCAAGAGCTTTCACATTCAGCTGCTATGCTAAGTTAGTTTTGCATCCAGGCAGTTAGACAATGAATGCATCTGGCACGAACACCTTCCTAAGTGCCTGCCTGTCCAATCCCTGCTTAGCTGGCTCTTAACAGCCGCTCTAAAATCGAAACACTAAGAGATGACTGTCACCGAGCCACCTGTAGAATCCAGGGATGCAAAAGGATAAGTCCCTCATTTAATTGTAAATGTGAGCTCCTTGCAGTCCAATTCAGAGGCCTGTCACTTAGAAATGTTAATGCTATTTATTGTAGCGTGCATGGGATAATGGCATTTCTCAACATCTGTTTTCATTAAAATTTCCAAGTTGCCTTTGTGTTCCATTCTGTGGGCGCCACTTGGTAATGATGCTGTTCATACTTATGAAGCAGGAGGATGGAAAGTGGCAAGTGGGAACCCAAACACAATGTTATTAATGAATATTTGCAGCTGCTGGTGGGACTTGGTGAGAAGCTGCCAACACTGGTGACAGAATTCATCTTGTAAAATGTACCTATGATAAATATTGACCAGAGTGATTAGCAAGGGTTGTTCATTCATGAACAACTTCCAGGTAAGCCAGCGATGTGATTTCCAGCAGTAAGGGGATGGGTTTTTTTTCTTTTGCAAGGCAACCAAAGGTTTAAGATCATAACATGGCTATTAATGCCATACTCTTGGATTTATTTTTGTACCTTGAAAGGTTTAGTCTGGAAGAAAAACAAAAGAGGCAGAGTGCTTGTGTGGTTAGAGAAATAACTGTGGAAGGACTCTGCACATCTTTCCAGACTCAGGACAAAACACACTCCCTCCCAGCAGCCTTTCTTGGCAAATCCAGTCTTCTGAAACCCTCCCTCTACATTCCCGTCACACTTGTCTGACTCTGTTACACTCTCTTAGCATTTAATCAGAGTTTGCCTTTTAATGATAAAGGTTTTCACATGTGTATTTCCTTGTTTCCTATGTATACTGTAAGCTCTTCAAACATACCCATTCTTACCTCTCCTCTTCCTATTTTGACCACACTATAGTCCCTATGCTTGGTCCCTGGCACCCAGTAGGTTCTCACTAACTATTTCTTGATGAATGCCAATGTAAATGAACACATAAACATTGGGAAGTAGGTTTCCCAATGCAAACGGTCCATCTGTAAGACAAGGATTTTAAGTAACTCCAGGGCAGGTAAGAAGGTAGTTTGGGGCACAAGACCACACTGAGGTCCTTGAAATCACACAGGCAGCTTACTCTACCTCTGAGCTGGATTCTTAATGCCTATGGAATATAGTGGGTGAATCTTGGTCAAAAAGATCTTTTTAATCAACTAGGATTGATTAGCAAAAGTTATTGATTCATGAATGGCGTACCCGCAAATTGATTCTTTTTCACATCTATTTCGTTGTCTTGTAACTTTTACCCTTTACCTTTTATGAGATGCAGAAAAACCCTCTTGGCTTTGCCATTAGCACCCGTGACAGATCCTGTTGATCCACCACTGATTTTTAGCCTGAACTGGGCTGGACACTCCACAGGAGCTCAGGCTCTCCTCCTCCTGTTTCCATCTTGCTCCTTCCCACCTTGGAGTCTTCGCCAGCACCATGGAAGTCCCCTCAGCCTTCATACAAATATTCCCCAGGTATCCAGAAGTTACTGCTCAGGGAACACTTGCAGGGACAGGCAGACAAGCTCTCCAGCCTCCTGTCCTTCAGGGACAAATTTGGGAGGCATTCTGTAGACTTCCTCAGGGGTCCAGAGGAATCACAGCAGTGGCCTCAATACTGTCTCTCCTGCTGGCTTCTCCTGGTTTCCCATCTCACTGTCCCCTCTCCTTCAGATCTGCTTCCTGGGATCACCTCCCAATCTACCACCACCACTTTCAGGGGAACCCAACTACTCAGTCTGGCTAAGCTCTGATCTTAAAAACATAAAAATTAAATAAATAAAAACTCTTAGAACTAAGACACCTAGATGGGGATGCATTTCAAAGCTGGCACTTTTAAAGGTTGTGCAGTCTTTCCAGAAGCTGCCATTGATCAGGCATTCTTAAGCGTGACTGCAGAGCCTACGTGCAAGACTAGGACAGGGATGCAGACCTAAGGAAGCACCATTCTTGGGTCCGGTGAGGGCAGATCTGTACCCAGCAGAGTGCACCCTTCATGTTTGCTGCTTTGACACCTGTCTTGCCTCCCACTCCCCTGGTCCTGCTGTTTACCAATCACATTGGACAACCACACTCATTTTTAGAATTCCATATTATTTTATACTGCCACATTCTAAGAAGTCCAGATCCCCTTATTCAATGACTTCCAAGATGACTTTGTAGGAGAGACTAAGGCTTGATGTGGGGAAAGTCACCCCAGATGAGGCCAGGAGACCTGCCTTTCAGACCTCTCCTCCCTGCCACTACCTGGGCCACCTCAAGCAGGTCGCATCACCTTGCCAGCATGGCTTCTCAGCTCAGAATAGGGAAAAGAATGTGCCCTCTAGGGTGTGGGCGTTGGGATTAACTGGGACCCTGCTTGTTAAAGCACTCAGTAAACTGAGTAATAAACAGCATGGGTGATGAAGAATCGGAAGAATTACCTCTTTTTAAAAGTACTGGCATTTAGCAAATATTTACCGTATGTCATGCACTTTATTAAATGCTTCACATACTTTATTTTACTTAATGGTCATAATAATCTTTGAGGTAAGTCATATTATCCCCATTTTACAGATGAGAAACTGTGTCAGAAAAGATAAGTCACATTGCTCCCAAGGTCACAAATCCGCTAAGATTGGATCCAAGTCATTCTAATTCCAAAACCCAATGCCCTTACCATTGTGTCATTTATTGGAACATTATCCAGTGGCAATCAGATGACAAGGCAGTGCCCTCTCCTCTTTCAGAGTAGTTCAGATAAAAACAGGAAGAAAATTGCCCCTCTCTGCTGCCTGTCATTTGAAGATCTCCTTCCCACACCTGGAACCCCTTTCACTTACGCAGGTGCAAGTCAAAGTAAATGACACACCTAAACTTACATACCCAAATGATTGCTATCGACTTTAAGGCAGTCACTTTGGGATATGCCCACCTATGTAATGGTGCAGCCATACGTTATATGGTTTTAGAAATCCTTTAGAATTATTTTCAAAACTGGTTCAAATGAATATCCTCTAAAGTGCATTACTGTTTTTCTCACCCCTAGAAGAGGCAATATTATCATTCTCTAAGGTAATCTAAATTGCCCCCCAAAAATGTAATAAAATCTCTGAATCAGCCAGGTGCAGTGGCCCATGCTTGTAATCCCAGTTCTTTGGGAGGCTGAGGTGGATGAATCACGAGGTCAGGAGTTCCAGACCAGCCTGGCCAATATGGTGAAACCCCATCTCTACTAAAAATGCAAAAATTAGTTGGGTGTGGTGGCATGCACCTGTAGCCCCAGCTACTCGGGAGGCTGAAGCAGAAGACTCACTTGAACATGGGAGGCAGAGATTGCAGTGAACCAAGATCGTGCCACTGCACTCCAGCCTGGGCAACAGAGCAAGACTCCATCTCAAGAAAAAAAAAATCTGAATCTGGGAAGACTTCCATATTGATTCTTAACATTTGGGGGCTCTGAGGGGTGAATGTCATTTTGTTCCTCTCTATAGCTTATCTAAATACCAAGCAGTAAAACAGGAAAATACAGACAAAATTAAAGGCAGCTTGGGTGGGGAGCACCCCAAAAGCAGAACAAGGAAAGCCCTCTGCCCACCATAATCCCAGCAGCGTGAAAAGGGAGGCAGATGACCTCTGCTACTCTGCCTCATTTTCAACACTGCAGCAAAGAAGCTGAGGAAGAAAGTCTTCCCTCTGCTGGAGAGACTCTAGCGTCAGAAATTAAATGTCCTAATGACAACATTTGTTTTGGGGGAGAGCACTTTAAGCATCGTGATAGACACTCATTTGTTGCCAGTCTAAACATTTGAATCCTGTCTCACAGCTACATTCTTAGAGGTGAGTAGAAATGGTGCTATCAGGTTGAAACCCCATAGGCTTCTACCTTGCCGCAGACCAGAACACAGAACTTTGGAGGAGAGCCAGCTTCTGTGTGGAGTCATACCTCCCAACACCTCCAACACGTATTTCCCAAAACTTCTTAGCCGTGAAAGTTCAAAGCAGAAATAACTTCCATGTAGAACGTGGAAGTTCAAAGCAGGCCGAGAGGAAGTTGAAAGCAGAAATAATGTTTTAAAAAATTGGAGAAGGTTCACAGGAGAGAAAGAATGATGCTCTGAAGGCCAGAGAGACAAAGGGTCCCACTTAATAAACAGCAATAAAAAAATAGCTGATGATTGGCTGCATGGTCATATGGGAAATCAAGGAAGTCAGTAATCATGATGAGGAAATCGGTTTTACATCTGTGACTAGTAATTCATTTATTCTCCATTCATTCAATCTGCAAGCAGTTACCGAGCATCTAAATTTTTCCAGACAGACAGTTAGGTGTTAGGGATATAGAGATCATCAAAACCAGGCAGAATTCTGTCCCATGTGTGCACTATCTAGCAAGAAAAGCAGGTGTTAACTTAATGACCACACAGACAGAGGTTTCACAAATACCGTGGGGAAGACATCCAAGAGCTGGGGGCAAGCGTAATGGGGTGGGGAACTATTCAAGCCTTCCTTGGAAAGGGGGCATCTGATGGGTGACTAGGAGCTAACCAGGCTGAGAGGAAGGACTGGCACTCGAAAAATTCTGCAGGAAGGGGAGTGACTAGAAAAGGCTGAACCCAACTGGGAAAAATCCAAAAGGAAGATTCTCCTTGACATGATTATTCCTCAAGAGGGTTGCAGAATCCCCCCTTGGAGAGAAAAGGACAACCTGATTAATGTATCAACTCAGCGGCCTTGTGTGACCTTGGGCAAGTTACTTAATCCCTCTGTGCCCCAGTTTTTTTATCTGTGAAACGAGGATAGTGGAAGTACCTACCTCATTGGGTTGCTGTGGGGATTAAATGTGTAAAAATACATAAAGTGCTTGACCCAAGGGAATCACAGGGACCAATGAACCTGGATGGTGGAAAAATATCGCATTTTATTTTCAGTAACTTCTAACAGGAATGTAGTATTCCCTTTCCTTGTAAGTATAGACAACAAACCCAGTGGTAACAGCAGTAGCCTGTATTTTTATCACCATTTAAAATCTCAGGTATATTCAGATCATGTTAATGTTTTTGCAGAAATCTCAAAATGTTATTTATGCTCATCACTACTTGAAATTACAGTCATTATTAAACCTTTGCTAGATCTCATTATTCGTTGTATTAATAAAGAAGAAGGCACATTACCATACCACAAATTTGTTTTTTAATATTTTTATAATTGTATTTCAATGTAATAACTGGCTTTTGTAATCCTAGGTATTTTGTTTTATATTCATATTTTAAAACATTATTCTGAGAAGGGGGTCATAGCGTCACCAGGCTGTCAAAGTTTAAAATTCCTGTCCTAGGTCAAGTGCACAGACATGAAGCATAATTTCAAGAGGCATTTTATGCCCAAGTGCTTCATTTTGATTGGTCTACATACAGCCACATTACCTGTAGCTACTGGTTGGTGGAAAGTACCCTAGACTGGGTCAGGAGCCCATATTTATCATTGGAAATCACTATGAAAGGAAAATAAATCTCAGGACCCCCAAATCACTAAGCCAAAGGGAAAATTCAAGCTGGGAACTGCATCAGTCAAACTGTCTCCCATTTTATTCCTAAATAAGATAACTACAAAGATTAAAAAGGCTACATACGTCCCTCACAATTTGTCCACTAGGAGAGGAAATTCCTTGTGGGCCTCAAGATCTTTACCCTAAAATGGTTCTGTTGAATTTTACCTCCGACAGTGTAAATCAATAGCTTGTCTTCAGAGGTGCGGGACAAAAGACAGAACTCTAAGTCATCCTTCTGCTCACCTGAGACAAATGCATATCTGATTGCTTCCTCTCAGGTAAAAATGCAGATTTACTGAGCTAGACCAAGGCATAAATGGTTATTCTTCTACCCTCTCTCACATATAATTGTGTATTCAGTGAAAGGCTGATCAAAGACTCAAAAGAATGCAACCATTTGTCTCTGATTTACCCACACCTTTTAAAAATTTCTTCCTCTTTTCCTAACATCGTCCCTTTCCCCATTAAATATTGAAGCCCTCAAAATCATCTTTGGAAAAAGGCACAGACCTACTTCCTGGGCATGCGTCCTTAAATAAACTTTCTGGATCGATTGAGACCTGTCTCAGCCACAGCTAGATGTGTGACGTTGGGTGAGTTGTTTACCCTCCCTGAACTTGAGCGTACTTATAACAAATCTTAGGTAAATAATACCTAGCTGCTTCACAGAGCTGTTGTATGAAATGAAGTCATTTCTGTGAATGCACCTGGCACAGGTAGGCACTCTGTAGACTGTTTCTGAATAGGATTCAAGGCTGAGGGTCCTTCAGTCCATTTGCATATGCAGACATCAGCTTGCAGGATGAGAATGCTTGTTTGTCTCCCTCCTGCTGGGATGCCTGGGGACAGTTCTGACAGCTAGGTGCCAAGAGGAAACCTGTGCTTCCATTTCCAGCCCTGTCCCCATGGGCGAGCCACGCTGAACCAAAGAGTTCACAAAGATCAGCATGAAAAGGGAAAACAATTTGTTCAGGGGCCCTAGAGTCAGACACTCAGCATGCTAGGCTTGTGGGGTGTTTCAGCTTTCATCAGCATCAAGTTGATCTTATTTTGAGAGATGCTAACGAATCCAGAACAATCTACAGGTAGCTCCAGCAAGATACCCCCTGGCTCTTCACCTGGTCCCTGCCCACCTGTCCCAGCCTCCCGGAGTGTGCTTGGCACCAGGGTGCCTGGTCTGCTCCTTCAGACCCACCTGCCAGCTTGAGCCCCCTACTTCACCTGGGGCACTGTAGCAGCAGAAAGCTTGTTTTCCTTTCAGACTTGTCAGATAGGTCATTGTTTCTTTTCCCCTCTCCCTTCTTTTGTTGTTTTCTATCTTTCTGAAGATTAATTTACAGTGGCTGAAAAGATGGCAGATAGAGAAGCCTGGAGACTGATTTCCCCCTATTTATCCAAGGTCCCAGCCTGGTGCTAGCAGTGACAAACCATGTCCCCCACTGCAGGGACCCACCAATGAGACCATCCAGGCTCTGGAGTTAAATGGATTCTGCTCTCTGAGGAGCTCAGAGCACTTTAGAAACATGAGCTCATTTAGGGTCCATTCTGACCAGGATTCAAAGTGCCCCAGGGTCTCCCAGGACACAGATGTCTAACATAGCTGCATTCCTGCTGAGGCCATTCTGCCTGCCTAGAGTCAGAAAAAATGGAGGCATAAAGACCAGGTTAGATGAGCCTGTAATGAAAAGCAAAGGCCCTGGAGGTTAGATGAGCAACTTTCAATTGCACCCCCACTTGTCCTCCAGGCTTTGGTTTATCCCTTAGCTGAAGTATAATGCTTTCATTTCAAAGCAGCAAAAGACATCAAGTATATGAAAGTACCTAGCACCAGTCCTTCTAAATGGTAGATAATCAATGTTAGTAGAATCCAGAATGGTTAGTGTGAGGCAGGCCCATGGACTCTGGATTTGCTGAGTTGCCTCAGATGGACCATTTAGTCTCTCACATCTCATCTGTTTCTCACTCCCTGAGTTCTCTCCAGTGAGTATTAAATACTCCAGCGAGTATTAAAGATGAGTGGTGGATTGGAGATACTCACAAATTCCTCGACATTCCTCCGTTTAAGAGGTGGGGTCATTGGATCCCATTGAATCCATATGGTATACCTGACTGCTTTGACCTATAGTATACAGTGGATATAACACTGTGTGAGTTTCCTGGCGCAGGTGTGAGTCTCTGGAAACTTACTAGAAGCCCCGTTCTGAAGAAGTCCAAGCAAGCCACTTGGAGAGGCCATGGAGAGAGAACAATGCTGGCCAGACCCTGGCTTTTCCGGCCAGCCCAACCCAGACATCAGCTTCCTCACCCTCCCTCCTGCTCAGACCAGCTGAGTAACTCTGAATGACTTTAGTGGATGCCACGTGGAGCAGAAGAGCCACTCAACCAAGCCCTGCCTGAATTTCTAACCCATGAATTATGAGCTATAATAGTGGTTATTTAAAGCCACTAAGTTTGGGGGTAGTTTGTTGTACAACAGTGAAAGGAAAACCTCAGTACTATATGAGTTGCAAAAAGACCCCAGGGTCAGATCACCTTTCTTAAGGAAATATATAAATTCCTATTAAAACAGGAACTGGGCAAAGCCTAAAAGGGCAGGGCCCCTTGAAATTTGTGATATGTGCCTATATTGTAAGCAGAGCTACTGAAATTAGAAGTTCTAGAGCACTCACCAAGGCTCCTTCTCCTTCCCATACAACAAATAATAAGCATAGTTATGTTTGAGAACATACTACATGGCCAGTCTATGTGCTTTATATAATAGTAATTATATAATAGTAATACCGTTAGCCAACACTTCCAGGGCCCTTACTATGTCTCAGCGTTCCAACACTTCATGTGTACTAGGCAATTCCATAAGATAGCCATTCTTATCATTCCCATGTTATACTTAAGAAAGCTGAGGGACAGAGATATCAAGGGGCTTGCCCAAGGTTACAGATCAAGAAAGCATTGTAATATGTCATTCTCTCATTAACTCTGCATTTGCTTCCCATTGTTGCTGTAACAACTCACCACAAATGTGGTGACTCACAACAACACTAATTAACTATCTTCACAGTTCTGGAGGTCAGAAGTCCAAAATGCATTTCACTGGGATGAAATCAAGGTGTCTGCAGGGCTGTGTTCCTTCTGGAAACTCTAGGGAGAATTTGCTTCCGTGCCTTTTCCACCTTCCAGAGGCTGCCTGGATTCCTTGGCCTATGTCCCCTAACTCCATCTTCCAAACCAACTAGGGCTGGTGGGATCTTTTGCACCCTGCGTCATTCTGACCTGAACTCTGCTGTCCCTCTCCTCCACTTATAAGGACTCCTGTGATTACACTGGGCCACTGAGATGGCCCAGGATACTCTCCTCATCTCAATTTCAGCTGATTAGCAACCTCAATTTCATCTGCAACTTAATTCCCATTTGCCGTGTAACATAACACATTCACATTCACACATTCATGGATGTCTTAGGAGGGGGTGCATTATTCTGCCTACCTCACCCTATAAGATGGGAATAATGATGTCTCCCCTTTTATAAATGAGGGAGCTGGGGACCCTAATAGTTAAATAATTTTTGCCCAGGTCACACATATCAAATGTCACTTCTCCTGAAAACTACAAGGTCCCAGGTTAAAAAGCAAGAATATCCAAAAATGGCCAGGTAAACCCTTTCCAAAGGCAGGGATGTTGGTTGGAAGTTACATATATATATACACATACATACTGTGTTTATCCATTGACCCATGAAAATCTAATATTCTATCAGCTTTACAGTGGTGAGAAGCACTGCTGGGGGGTGTCCCCCTGCCAGCTTCTTCAGCCCTAACAAAAGGGAGAGAAGGCTTGTCTAGGAAAACCCCTCTGAGATTGCTTGCTTATCTGTCCCTGAGAATTGAAGAAACAACATTTCTCATATCCACTAAAGCCTTCTGATAATGAACTCTGCGGTAAGGGGACTCCATTCATAGTGAAGCCACAAATCATTCCAGTGCATCAACCTTTTGCAGTCCCAAGAGAGATAAAGAGGGAATGTTTTGGAGTTCTTTAAAAACATTTTGTGCGCCCGTGGTATCTCAGACCTAGTAAGCTCGAAACACACCCATCCAGCACCTTGGGGGCACGCCAGGTCCTTGAGATATAAAACCTTTAATCCTCACGAAAACTCAAGGTAGCTGTCAATGTCTCTTACCCATAGTTTCCACACCTGGAAAAGGGGGATAAGTATCCTCTCCACAGCTATAACGGCCAGTGAGTGACAAAAGGAGGATTCAAACCCAGGGCTGTTTGGCTTCAACTCCAGCTCTGGCCTCTGCGTCCTGCCTCCAGCCTGCTGCTGTGCCCGCTGAGACTCTGCTTGTGCCTTGTCCTATCTCCCACCACATCTCCCACCTGTCCAGACCCTCCCATCCATCCTTCCAGGCCTGAATCAACACCCTACAACTTGCCTGCTATGAAGCCTGCCCCAGCTGCTTTAAGTTTTTCTGCTCCCTCCTTCAACAAAATTTTTTTACCTCTTATCGTGTGTTTGTATTCTTCTCTGTTCTTGGGTCTTATTCATTTCCCCAGGATAGATTATAAACTCCTCTGGGTCAGAATCCACACCTTATATAGTTATTCCACTTGGGATCATCATGGAAGCTGCCATTAGCTCTAGCTGCACAGATCTTCTGTGCGTGTATCTTTTCCTGCAGGAAAAGGTTGGCTTGCTTTATCTTCAGACCTTCTTGGTTACTTTTTTTTTTTAAAGGCTTGCTACAAAGCTTCATTCAGAAAGTTCAGGAGCAGGCCTCGCAACTCTGCAACTCCGGGTTAACCCTGAAACTCAGCTATCTGCCTCCCTCTGCAGCATTCTCTCTAAACTATGTGCTAGCTGAAATCACTCTCATCAAGAAAGTATTCACATGAACGAAATGAATGGGGCAGGGGGTTTTTTCTGCTCTGTTCATTGGTGTACCCCCAGGACTTAGAATAGTGCCTAGCATCTGGTAGGTGCTCTAAAAATCTTACGTGAACGAATGAGAGAATGAATGAAAGTTGTTGAAAGCACTTCAAATTTCAGATGACTATCTTAATGAGCTGTTCATTAAATAAATAACCTAATTAGCCGTAATCAAGTGGAACCCAGGTGTCCTGGACCCTGATCAAGTGTGGAAAGTCCAACTCTGAATGTTTGGGGTGCGTCGGGAGAGTGGTATTCTTAAACACTCTCCCTGGATAATTCTGATGCTCACCAAATTTCAAGAGCCACTGTCTTACAGAGAATTGTTAGTTATTGGTAGTGAGTCTGGTAAAAGGCTGTAAGTACATTGGCAGATTATCTGCAGGTACAATCCTCTTGACAGGCCTAGGCATTGGCCTCAGTGATGCCTGTGGCCTCTGCTCACCAATGTGTATGTGAGCGTTCCTGCCTCCTCTAGTGTCTTGCAAAGTCTGGCCTAAGCCCCGCCCAAAGCACCTAATGCCATCGTACCTGCAAAGCAGATGGCCAACGTGCTCTTAATTGGGGTGGCTGCATCCATCTAATTGGGAAGCTGCCTGGAAGAACCATCTATCACTCCTGCCGGTGACAAATGGCAGGAAGGAGCAGCCTCCCACACAATGGCCCTGCCAACTCCTGCTCCTCCACACCTTATTATGCCTGAGAAATTAATATTCATGTTGTTTTGTCTTGACAAGCAGGGCAGAGTGATGTCAGGTAGTTGCTTCCCTTGTCCTCCTTCTGCACATTCCCCTGAGCGGCTCTGGTAGGGCTGAACCTCTGCTGGGAAAGCCTTAGTGCCTCTCAGCTGGGGACAGAACAGTACCTCCTGCGAGATGCTCTCAGGGGCTTGGCTGAGCCTGGCTGACCGGACCGTCGCCTCAGGCTGCCCAGCATGCTAGGGACCCAGATTATTTGCCACCCTCTGATGTCATATCTACAGGTCTTGCATCTCTACCCTCTTTTCACTGGGCTGGTTGGGGTCCAGATACCTAAAGCTACTCACATATCTCCAACATGCACATGGCTGCCACCTTCCTCCCCAACTGCCTCTACCCCTAGCGGCCTCGCCCACCAACCAGGTTCATTTCAGTTCAAATAAGTGTATTGAGTGTTCCCCACGGGTTAGGCATTGGACCAGGACAGGAGTGTAGGGGATACGTCCCCTGCTATTGCCATCTAGTACATGTCTCATGTCTAAGGAAGTCAAACAGCTGTAAAAATTTCTACAGAATTTGAAAACCAGAGACCAAGCTGCAGGTAGAGGCTGACCTGAAATCAACAATTACAATAACTTTTCAGAGTCTACACAATGGGGAGAAGACAGAGTGTTTGCAGGAGAATATCTGTCAATCAATAAGGATGTGTCTTTCTGTAGTATTTTCTAAGCTTTCAGATAAGTCTAATGTTCCCTCTTCCCAACAAACACACACACACACACACACACACTACTACTACTACACAATTTCTGCTTTAAACAGCATACATAGTAAAGAGGAATGGTTAATATTTTATTGAAACTCTATAGTATTCTAGGTATAGACATGTTTTTATTTAATATATGCAACAACTCCGTAAAAGAGATGTTATCATAAGTAGTGAGGAAACAGGCTCAGAGAGGTTACGGAAGGTGCCTAAAGCCACACAGCTAGTAAATGGCAGAGGCAGGATTCAAGTTCCTTCTGCATTATGTGAAAGCCTATTGAGCCTCTTCTATTCTGCCACACTGCCTCCCTAAAATCACTTACTTTCTTCACTCTTCCCATTCCTAAGTCACTGTTTGCCTTATTGATGGGCCAGAAGCAATTGCAAACAGCTGTCCTATAATCTGTGCCTTTCCTTTCCCCGGCTGTGAAAACACTTCGTCTGGCACGCAGCTGGCTTCTGTCCTGGCTGTGCAGTGTCCATGGCCCTAGACACTTAGACTCACCTTACAAGCTGATCTTTGACAGATGCTCTTGCCCCCCTGAGACAGCCACCATGCCAGTTGTCTGCTAAGTCGAGGCATCCTCGAAACGTTCCTAATACTCTAATCAAGATTGATCTGTCCTTCTGTGGAGCACGGCCACTTCCTTAATCAGCTTGGGCTCATTTGAGCCTCTCCTCCTGCTGAAGCCTCTGATTCAAGAGCTGAGTGGCTCAGCCAGAGCCAAGAGGACGGGGTGCCAAGATCTAGAGCTTCCAACCCGTGGGTTGTAGTGGGTCCACATAATGACCCCCTCAGCCTTCAGATCAGGGTGGGGTTGGGACAGCCAGAGTGCCAGAGTCACCTCTAGATATGGGTCCATCACATGTTTATTCCAGCTGCCCTACAAATGCTATCATTAGCTAGCGTGACAGGATGTGAACAAGTTAGGGAAGCTCGGTGGAGCTCCCTGACCCCTCTGGGATCTGGCATTGGTCTCATTGCTCTTCTGCATGTCATTTTACAAGTGTCATTTTGCAGCCACATAGGCTGGAAGGATGAGAAAGCAAGGCATCCTCTTCTGGGCATGGGACAGGGAGTACCGAGCAGGGGTTCCAACCATAGGACACCAGAGGACTGGGGATGCTAATGCCTGATTGGTGGGAGAAATGGGAAGGTAGAGGCCTGAGGATATTGCTAAACCATCCCCTTCTGTCCCCCACAATGAGGAAGCTGAAGCCCTCAGTCACTCGCATCCCATGGCCAGCATGCCAGCTAAGTCACCATCAGCTTCTGTTGACTGGCTGTCATCATCACCACCATTTTCTATGGTACACTGCATCCTCTTTCCTTGGAAACTCATTCTGACTCAGGCAAATCCTCATTTCCTTCCTTTTCAGTTGACAGATGCAAAAGTAAACATCCTCAACAGGGTGAGCTGTTTATCCCCTCTGCCTCCTCTGGTCTTAGATGAGCTGTTTTATACACTTGGCTTTATTGCTGTTTATCCATGGTCCAGCTGCTTAATTTTTTTTATCTTTCCTATTAATTTTAATAGTGTTGGCTTTCCTCATTTGTTATTTTTCTCCCTGCAAACCTACAAGTACATGCTCTTTACCTTAGCTCTATTTTTAATGCAACAGGTTCTTCCTTCCCTAAAGTAACGTGTTTCCTTTAAACACCCATGATATCTACATTTGTTTAACAAGGCTCTGCTCAGCTGTTCCTCTGAGGTGCTGAGTCTATGATTAGAAGCAGTGCTGTGCTAATGCCATTTCCGGGTGCCTTTTCAATAAGTCACTTATTTCTCTTCCCTGCGTTTGTTTCCTGAACGATTATTGATTGTGGTCAGCCTCCTGCGGCTTTCAGAGTGGCTTCGGTCTGTAACAACATGGAGACCAGGCTTTGGCGCAAAGAAGAGCCTTAGATTTTGCTTTCATGTAGCCACTGACCTGCCTGCTGGGGTGCAGATGGGGTTGGTGAAAAGGAGGAGATTAAATAGTATCCTTGGAACTTTGTGAGCACTTGGGAGATTCCTGGGTTACAGATTTGTACTCAGGTCTGGCCTCAAAATTCAGCCTGAGAGATTATAAAATGGAAACATAGCCAGGACTTTATTTCTCCACAGCGGGTCTCTAACTTTAAAATTCTAAGCAGTTGTAACATAATTCAGAATTGAGGCAGTGAATCCAAGCACAGAGAGATCAAACCTGCCATCAGCCCACTCCTAAATAATATTGCCCATTATCATACTATTGGCTTGTCAAACCATGGAATCTTCACTCAACTTCAGGAAACGTAAACTCGGAAAGAAGTCTTCCCCTTAAAGGAGAAAAACAGTTCACCTATTGTCTTTGCAATTGTAGGATAATTGAGCTGACATGCATTTGAATTATAAAGAATACATACCGTCCTTATTTGTTATTTACCTACTTTCTAATTTTAACATGTAGCACTAGTGATAATTACTGGCATTCCATATTTATACAAAACTAACTCTTTCTTAAGACTCCAATAGGGCAATTATCTTTATACAGTATATGCTGTTTTTCTATAAATGTTGAAAATTCAATAATTATCACTAGAACTAGCAATGGCATTTTGAATACAAATAAATAACAAGGAAAGAGGTTATTTATTCATTAATATTCAAAAGACACACTAATTCCTCTTCATCTGTAGTGGATGAACTCAGCTCTGGATCTGTAAGAACTTTACTTAAGCCAGTTAAAACTGTCGTCGTGTGGTTTTTGCTTATTAAGAGTCAACAAGAGCTGCCTCAAAGGGAAAAGAGAACAAGGAATATACCTCATGATAAAAATAATAGCTCGGCCGGGCACAGCAGCTCATGCCTGTAATCCCAGCACTTTGGGAGGCCGAGGTGGGCGGATCACGAGGTCAGGAGATCGAGACCGTCCTGACTAACACAGTGAAACCCCGTCTCTACTAAAAAAATACAAAAAATTAGCCAGGCGTGGTGGCGGCTGCCTGTAGTCTCAGCTACTCGGGAGGCTGAGGCAGGAGAATGGCGTGAACGTGGGAGGCGGAGCTTGCAGTGAGCTGAGATCGCGCCACTGCACTCCGGCCTGGGCGACAGAGGGAGACTCCGCCTCAAAAAAATAAATAAATAAAATTATAATAGCTCACATTTATGAAATGCTACTACGTGCCAGATACTGTGTGCTCTCAAAATTTGTCCTGTTCATCCCCTCCACAACCTCACAAGATAGCGGCTATCCTTCCCCGTGTTACAGAGAAATAAGATGAGGGTTTAGAGAAGTTAGTTGTGTGCCTCAGGTCACACAGTGGGAGAAGTGAGAGCTAAGAACAGAATCAGGGTGTGTCTCATTCAATAGGCTTGTCCCTTCCTTCCACGTGGAATCTTGAGTAGACCCAAGTCATCTCTTGATGCCCCCATCCTTAACTCAATCCAGAAATATCGTGTGCTAAAGGTTGTTATGGAAATGAACTTGTAAAAGCTAATTGCTCCTCATGGTCCCGGAGAATAAAGACAAAACTGCAAGCCAGGTGTCTTTTGTCATCCGTTTTTAAATAAGCCAACACCGTAAGAGACTTTCTTTTTTTTAAAGCTTTACACCCAAAAGAATGGATCAACAGGTTTAGGTGTTCTGCATGTCAATGATGAATCCTTTAAATTTAGGGTACAACTGCAAGAAGGTGACCTAAAGGAATCCACCTGTTTATTTCTTTTACTTTCTTCTTTTCTCTCAACTTTTAAGTTCTGGGGTACATGGGCAGGATGTGCAGGTTTGTTACATAGATACGTGTGCCATGGTGGTTTGCTGCACCGATGAACCCACCACCATCACCCAGGTATTAAGCCCAGCATCCATTAGCTATTCTTCCTAGTGCTCTCCCTACCCCAACCCCCACCCCCATCAGGTCCCAGTGTGTGTTGTTCCCCTCCCTGTGTCCACGTGTTCTCACTGTTCAGCTCCTACTTAGAAGTGAGAACATGCAGTGTTTGGTTTTCTGTTCCTGTGTTAGTTTACTGAGGATAATGGCTTCCAGCTCCATCCATGTCCCTGCAAAGGACATGATCTCATTCCTTTTTATGGCTGCATAGTATTCCATGGTGTATATGTATCACATTTTCTTTATCCAGTCTATCATTGATGGGCATTTAGGTAGATTCCATGTCTTTGCTATTGTGAATAATGCTGCAATGAACATATGTAGTGCATGTATCTTTATAATACAATGATTTATATTCCTTTGGGTATATACCCAGTAATGGGATTGCTGGATCAAATGGTGTTTCTGACTGTAGGTCTCTGAGACCACAATGGTTGAACTAATTTACACAATGGTTGAACTAATTTACACTCCCACCAACAGTGTAAAAGCATTCCTTTTTCTCCATAATCTTGCCAGCATCTGTTGCTTTTTGACTTTTTAATTTTTAAAAAAAGCCATTCTGCCTGGCATGAGATGGTCTGTCATTGTGGTTTTTATTTGCATTTATCTAATGATCAGTGATGTTGAGCTTTTTTTCATATATTTGTTGGCCACATGTATGTCTTCTTTTGAGAAGTGTCTGTTCATGTCCTTTGCCAACTTTTTAACGGGGTTTTTTTTTCTTGTAAATTTAAGTTCCTTGTAGACTCTGGATATTAGACCTTTGTCAGTTGAATAGACTGCAAAAATTTTCTCCCATTCTGCAGGTTGTCTGTTTACTCTGATGATAGTTTCTTTCGCTGTACAGAAGCTCTTGAGTTTAATTAGACCCCATTTGTCAATTTTTGCTTTTGTTGCAATTGCTTTTGGCGTTTTCATCATGAAACCCTTGCATGTGCCTATGTTCTGAATGGTATTGCCTAGATTTTCTTCTAGGGTTTTTAGAGTTTCGGGGATCCCACCTTTTTTTTTGCCTTTGTTTCATCACTTTGTAGATTCTGAATAAGAAGCTTTAAGGGCACTATTCACTTATTCATATTTGAGACCTCTTTGCTTGAAATTCACCACATATGTGAACCTCAATACCAATTATCTGTGCTCCTGGGTCCTAATGACTAAATGGTTAATGTTAGTCAAAATGGTTATGAAGATATCAAGCTCTAAATAAACAGGGGAATTCATTCTTCAGTAATTCTTTGGGCAGAATTCCCACTCAATGAAGTGGATGTCAGGTGGACAAAATCTCAAGGTAATATTTTGGTCCAGAATATTTATAACTTTTTAACCAAAAATATCATCTTGGCAGTGCAAATGTGTGATAAGGAGCTTAGTGAGGGACTACCCCAGGAGCAGCAAACTACGAGGATCCAAGGTCCCACCAATTCATTTGTTTCATACACAGGTGGGAGAGGTGCTTTGGACTAGTGAACATGTTTTTAATGATTTTGAAGTGAATCCCAAAGCCTTATTAATGCCCCAGTCACAAAGGAAAACAAGACTGCAAATGCCTTCATCTTCATGCCTCCCAAGTATCTGAAGGCACAGTCCTTGAATCAAGTTATTTTCAGCTCAAACGAGTTGCTGAATTATTTTCACTAAATTTTTTCTACCTCCCTAAAGCCTTGCAGTTATTACAAGGAGACACGAGCCCTATTTCAATGATGGAAGTCAGTTTCTGAGTCTAAACTGGAGAAAACAGGACTTGACACATAGTGAGCTGTGGCTAATGAAATGGAGAAACAGGCACTATTGCCTTGATCTGCACATTATGTTCTGCAGTGTGGTCGCACCTGGGCCGTGAACTGCAGCCCAACACCCTCCAATGAGAGCCCAGCTTCCCGGTCACAGCAGAGGTGCGCAGATTCCCATAGGCCACTTCCTTTAGATGGAGCCATGTCCTTGGGCAAGTAAATGGGAAATAGAGAAACAGAGCCAGACCCAGAAATTGGATCACTGTAGAAGTTGATTGAAATGCATTGCTTGATTGCCTGAGCCTTGGTCTCAGTGAAAGAGTGACAGAGCCACTCATCCCAACAAAAGGACCCTGATGCCCAGTGTGGTGCTGTATGGACAAAGGCCCAAAGTCAGGGCGGACTAAGAAAATCTAGTTACTAACCATTGCCTTGCATCTGAAATCTACAGCTTGCAATCTAGTTGTCAAATTGTTGTTAGCATTTGTGAAGTGTCTACTGTGTGCCAGACACCGTGTGGAGTACTGGAGTGGCAGAACTGACTCGTGTGCATCTGTCTTGCCTTTCATGGGAAAGATGCTCAGGGTTCACCATTCTGTTCAGTGGACAATATTAATTGTGGAGTGGTGTCGGAGTTCAAGAAGTGCTGTCACTGAATCTGAATAAATCCTGAGAGGAGTTCCGTCTGCCTAAACCACCAACGGTTAGCCTGGAGAGCATACTTCGTTTTCCCCCAGTCCTTCTCATTATCATCACCAGCCACATCTACAAAACAATAGTAATGAGTGCCTGCCATATACACAGCACTATCCTAAGGGCCCCAAAGTTCCAAAGTAAGGAAATTAATGATCCTTTGGCCTTCTTCTTCTTATGATCACAATAGAAAGAATGGGTTAAATAGTAGCAAATGGCAAGCAGTTTCCTTAATGAACAGAATCTATTCTATCTGGTCATCAGGATAAATTGTTCTTACGCATATTGAGTTTGAAGATTCTCTAATCCCGAAAAGTGCCTTAACCTGCTCATATTTGCCACCAACAATAGAAGGTCTGCAGTATGTCAATACCAGTGCTGGGCGACGGGGAGGGCTGAATTCAGAGATTGTCTCTTGACTGTAAATTAATGTTTGAGGGCTTGATCTGATTTCTCTTAGAAGTTCATTGCTGGCCGGGCACAGTGGCTCACACCTGTAATCCCAGCACTTTATGAGGCTAAGGCGGGTGGATCACCCGAGGTCAGGAGTTTGAGACTAGCCTGGCCAATATAGTGCAACCCCATCTCTACTAAAGGTACAAAAATTAGCTGGGCATGGTAGCAGGTGCCGGTAATCCCCGCTACTTGGGAGGCTGAAGCAGAGTAATCTCTTGAACCTAGGAGGCGGAGGTTGCAATGAGCTGAGATCATGCCATTCCACACCAGCCTGGGTGACAAGAGCAAAACTCCATCTCAAAAAAGAAAAAGAAAAAAAAGAAGTTCATTGCTAACGTTGCATGCTGTGAGGGAAGGGTCAGCTGTAGCTGGCACCGTCCCCGTCCAATGCACAAGTTGCTATTCATTACTTATGTATTTGTCCAGTTTGTCAACAGCTATGAGAATACTCTATGTGCTAGACACTTTTCAGGGTTCTAGGGATGCAGCAATTAACCAAAATTCAGACACAGCCCCCTACCCTTTTGGAGCTTACAGGCCAGCAACCACACAGAGAATTCAGACAAGGACCTCGTAGCTCCATAACAGTCACTCGGTTCTGGGTCAAAGTTCTCTCTGAAGAAAGAGGATGAAAGCGGGTGGGAAGGGTACTAGGGACACCTCCTGGAAAACAGAAGAATTCTCAGCAGGAGGAAAGAGAGAATTGTGAACTGTCAGGTGGGGTAACAACACATGGAGTTGCTAGCTGGCTGCTTAAGAGCCTGGCTGCTGCAGGAGCTTAGAAGGGGATGTCAACACTCCTATTTGGCCCTCAGCAGGGCCACCAGGTGCCCAGGGGTGTAGCCAGGGAAGGCAGACAGCCTGGGTGGCCAAGAGAACGAAGCAGATGGGGTTTGTCAGACCGGCCGCAGGGCTCATTAACGTACCACCTCCTCCCTGCACACACTCCAGTGTGCAGACACACACCCACAGCTGTCAGGGAGAGAGCCCGGGCTTGAGGGGCTTAAGACAACCTCCAGAACAGCCATCATATTCTCAGGGTTTCAGTCAGAACTGCAACCACAGCTGGAAACTGCTCTCTGTTGCTCGGCCTCCCTGATCCATTTGGTGTTTCAGACTCAGTAGTCCATGTGGTCTTCATCTCTTCCCATTACTCCTCCAAACAGATGCCCATTTTATAAGCCATTTCTGCGCCTTTCCTTGGGAAGCAATTTCCCTCTTCAATGTAAACACCTCTGGCTGCAAGCAGCCTCTAAAATGCTAGGGATGCTCAGGTGTAGGGCCTGAGCACAGAGCTGATCTCTGGCCTTATTGTCTTTCCTTGCGGTTCCATACTCCCACTTACGGGGTGTTTGCAAGCTACTTAACCTAACAAGAGGAGCATGTTAGAGCTTGGAAACATGTGGAAATCCGAGATTCAGGAGGGATCCAAAGGGACTTGGGGGTTTACATAAAATATTTTTAAAGTGCTGACCAGAAGAAAGGCCTCCCAGCAAGTCCTTGTGGGTCTGCAGAAAGCTAATATATGGTAATCAGGGCAGTGTGAAGCTGCTGTAAGTTTCGACAACATAACAGGGAGCTTATCACTGATTTCCACTGTTGCTGCATATTCCTGGGATCCTGGCTTGCTGGAGAGGTGTGAATAGAAGACTTATTTTGTATTGTTAGATTGTCAAGGCACTCTAGAGCAACAACTTTCAAATGATAACTTTCCAAGCTTACGGAAGTTGTGAACTATATGCTCTTAGTCCAGTGTGAGCAAGGGGCTGACAGCACTCCCCCTCCCCATCATCCTTCACTTTGCTGCTCCGGTGCCCTGAGTGGTCAGTGACTCAACACGCTGCCTTTCCCAAACCAAACTGGGCCATCATTAAGAATGAGAGACATCTATTTCGAGCCATGAAACAAGCTGAGGCGAATGACATGTCATCACAGAGAGATAACTTTTTCACACCTAGACCCCCAGAGCCCCAGGACAACCTCGTTTGCCAAAATTCAGACCATCTCAAGTTAACTGGATGTGAGAAAAGATTCTGGAGATTGAGTGGGGAAGGGAAGGAGGGAGATGCAAGGAGACAGGAGACAGTATCAGGAGGGTTTTGTCTGTAATCCCACCTTAACTGGCCATGTAGATCTTGGAGAGGGCAAATCTCTTCTCTAGAGGCAGGGATGATAGCAAAGCCCTGTACAGGGTGGGGCCTTAGGCACTGTGCCCCTAACCTCTAAGCAGCTAGTGACTTCTGTGAGTCCTCTAACCTCTCCAGTTAGCATACAGCGATTGAATTAATTAATTAGTTAAACAAAGCTCTCAAATAAAGTTACTGGTCTAAAGACAAAGGAATGAGGCTATTTAATTTGTTCTTGTTGCCTCTCCCTTCTTTGCATTTGCTATTACTTATAACCCTTATTATTCTACATGGCACTGCAGTTACTTAAGTACCTGTCTACCCTATCTCCCTTTCAGAGTCTAATATCCTTGGGGGGCACGGTCAGTTCCTTGTCTGTCTTCTGTGTCACCCAACATACATTGTACTTAGTATGCACCTAAATAAATGGTCATTGGATTGAATTGGGGTCCCTCTTATTAACAAGACCTATGGCTTTATAACGCGCCTCCTAGAGCACGGAGGAGATTCCATCTTCTCTTCAGACTCCTGCCCAATTTCATTTGCTCCTAGGGCATGTGAGTCAGAGCTTGTTTTCATGACTGGGTGACCCTCCTCTGCTCTGCCACCCCTTAATGAAGGTTTTGCTGAAGCCAAAGGCTCCATGTTGTGAGACTCTGTTATTGTAGGGTTGCTCATGACTGCTGAACAACTAGCCATGCTTGCGGGTTTATTATTAGAGGCCTGTACACAAGGGCTGGCTCCTTGCCTGTTTTTTTTCCTAAGGCAAAGAAAACAGAATAGTTGCATTTGTTTTTTGGGGAAAAGAAAAGAACAAGAGATTTTGCAAACAGTTATGAATAAAGCAGAATCAGTCCATTCTGGAACCTCCCGACCTTGACAGTGGCCTTCTCATGCTATATAAACATTTGTTTTGGGTATTTAATAAGCTGCCAGCTGACAAATTGTAGAACTTTTTACAAGAGCCCCTTATCTTTTCTAGAAGCACTGAGATGGCAAAATATATTCTCCGTCTCAACAATTCACTCTATATTTGCATGTGGAAATTGGAAAGCAAGTTGTTTTTCTTCGTTTGCATGACAAAACTCAGACCCCAAAATACAATTCCGCATTTAATCTGAGATGGTTAAAAAGCGCAGAAAAAGGCCCCAGCCCATTTGGCTCCATTTTGCTGCTGATGTTTCTGTTGTTACAATTAAAATTGATTTATAAGGCTAAGGACATAAAATACCTTTTTGTATAGCCCTGCAGTAAGCCTGTGGAGTCTGCTGCCTCAGGAGGTCACTGGGAAAAAAGCAGACCCCGTGAAAAACTGCCTTTATCTTAAGGCCTTAATAACTGCTCTACATCTTAGCAGAGCCCTCACACCGCATTGGGCAGGGGAGGGGGAGTTAGCCCTGGAGCAAGGACTAAATTGCTGAAATGACTCCTTGAAAGCCGCACCGCCATTGTAGCTTGCCAAAAACAGGTCATGGAGCCTCCTGGAATAGAAGTGAAGACATTTAATTTTCAAATAAGTATTCTCTTTTGCTAATGACTCCCCTGAAGGGACCTCTTACTCCATGGATCCTTCTTTCCTTTATGCTCCCAGCCTCAAGATGAGGGCCCCATTCTCCAAACTACATACAATTGCTCCTCAACCCCAGGTCAGTATCTGCAGCCCTGCAGCTGGCCTGGAGAGCATCTGCCACTTGCAGTGCAACATCTTTGCTCACCTTCCTCCTAATCCACACTAGTTCAGACATTCATTCTTTCCCCATTTATCCAGTGCTGAGCCTCACACAAATGTGCATTTGGGAAAAATAACACCATGCCAGGCACTGAGGGATACGGATAAAAAGGTTGCAGCCCATGGCCTTGGGTATATTAGTCACACAACTTGAGCTTCCTTTCATCACCTTCCTATGAGGACTATTATTTGAGACAATATATGTAAAGTGCCTAACAGAGTGCCTGGTAGTGGGTAAACACTACATCAGAGATAGCCATCAGCAGCACCCATTAAAGGGCTCTCCAACCACATCGGAGTAGACATGTAGAAGAATCTCAGAAGCCTCCTAGAAATGGGTTAAAGGACAATTTTTCAAAAATCCAGGTGAATGGTAAGGGGAAAAGCACTCCAGGCAGGAACCATGACAAGTTTAACAGCATGGAGATGGGAAAGGGCACAGCGTAATTGAGTACCTGCACGAGGTTCCGTGTGTCTATGAATGCACGAAACCTGTGTTCCCTACCGTGGTGCCCATATCACTGGGAGATTTGGGGTGACTTTTTATATTTTTATATTGAAACACACTTTTAAATTTGAATAGTTAGACATGAATGGTTAAACACATAGCTAATGAGGTCTCAACCACTAGAAGCCAAAATACAGGTTAGAACATGTGTACATGGCAGAGTTTCATTCCCCAGGTTAGTCCTTTCTCCTGTCATCTTTCCCACCACATGGAAATGTGCCCATAATTCACCTTAGTGACCTGGCAGTTTCCTGTGCTCCATTGTAAAATTTCAGATGACATTTCTTTGTTAGAAGTATAGGATTTTATCAGTGGGAGTCAGAGAAAATAAAATGTTAGCAGGAGGTGGGGCCTGCGGCAGTCAGCCTACGTCCCTTCCCAGACCACATCCTACTCCCAAACATGCTTGGGAACTTGGAAAAAGGTAGTTATCCTTGCAGGGTCTCAGTTTCATCCCCTTTGAAGAGTACAGCGTGGTTATGTGGCACATATGTGCCATGGAATTCTATGCAGTCATAAAAAAGAGTGAATTCATGTCCTTTGCAGGGACATGGATGAAACTGGAAACCATTATTCTCAGCAAACTAACACAGGAACAGAAAGCCAAACACCACATGTCCTCACTCATAAGTGGGAATTGAACAATGAGAATACATGGACACAGAGAGGTAAACATCACACACTGGAGCCTGTTGGGGGTAGGGGGTAAGGGGAGGGAGAGCATTAGGACAAATACCTAATGCATGTGGGGCTTAAAACCTAGATGATGGGTTGATGGGTGCAGCAAACCACCATGGCACATGTATACCAATGTAACAAACCTGCACGTTCTGCACATGTATCCCAGAACTTAAAGTATAATAAATAAATAAATATACAACATGGTTAATATCCAATCCTTACCTAGTAATGCTCATATTATCCCTAACTGATAGGTTAGGAGTTGGAGACACAGCCAACACATGGTCCAACTAGGAGTTCAACTCAGGGAGTATCACTGAAAAACCTGTGACAGGAACTACTACATGAAACTGCCATATCTAGCTGGAGGAAGGAATTCTATAATTACTCAAACTTTTTGAGTTCCCTGTCATGGAATTATAGAATCTTAGGACTGAAGAGGACTAATTCTCCTGCCAACCCACCTAGTTTACAGATAGAGATCTGTAGGAGAAGATGACTGCTAGCCCAGGGCCCCAAGGCTATTAGGGACAATGAGAGGCAAAGGAGGGCATTTGAAGGCAATATGTCCTTTTTATTAGCCTCACTATTAGTAGTCATATTGTTGTTGTGAGCACATGAGGGAGAATGTTATTCATGGTTTTATTACCTCCATGAGGCTCATCAAGGCTGAAAAATCAAGACAATAGCTTTCCCTGAAGATCTTAGCTGGCCTTTCATCTTATTCAGTCCCCAGCCTCTCTTTGTGTCTTTTTGCAGTTTAAACTCAAATTGGGATTCAAAGTCTGGATGTTTGTACAACTGCCGGGCTGGTGACTATTCAGGCATTTAATTTGACAGGTGACAGATTTGATGTGGATTTTTTAAATTTGTTGATGTCATTGAAGGGAGGATTTGGGGGCACAGGCACATTCAGAGGACAGTCAAGGGAGAGGCCGCACGGAGAAGGTGGAGGGGATGGCACGGCACCTGCCCAGGCCCACTGGGTTGGGTTTGACTCTCTGGTCTGCTGGGGGCTGAGTGGGAACTTGGATGAAGAAGCTGAGCAGGAAAACCGTGAAAGACAGAGACTATCAAGAATTCCCTCCTCCCTTGGTTTTTCTTCCTTGCTTCTCTTCCTCCCTCCCCCTGTCCTTCCCTTTTCTTTCTTTCATTTACATACATAGTAGTAAATACAAACGTAATATCTATTACATACTTTGTACTGTGGAGTTTAGCAATCACCCTGAAAATAAATGTTCTTCAGGTGACAAGATGATAGAGTGGAAAAGCCTTGTTTAATTTATTCATTAATTAATGGATGACAACCTAGAGACAGTCTGCAATCAGCTCAAGGTTTCTTTTCCTGTGATGGGACAGCGCACCTGACTGAACCTTGGGGTTCAGAACAAAACCAGATGAGATGGGCTGAGGCTTGTGTGGGAAACTGTCTAAAGAGGTGCACTAGGACCTTTGAGGAGCATAAGAGCATCTGAGTAATTAAATCTCCTCCACCCAGTATGACTCGTAATAGGGTAATCTCCTTTCCCTCTCCATATCAATGCTCACTGATGAATGGCAGCCCTTCTCCTGACCTTCAGTATGAGCCCTAATTTCATAAACAAGTCCTCTATAGTTTTTAGAACACTTGTCATCACTGCATTGTTTCATGTATTAATTTATGAAGGGATTAATCTGAATACAAAGATGTTACCTTAATACATTAATGTATGAATACATACATGCACACACATATAACTCCTTCATTGCAGGTTACCACACACCTACGAAAACATTGCAGGTTACCACACACCTGCTAAAACTCCTCAGACCCCATGAACTGTGCTCCTTAAATGATAAGCCAACTTTTCTGAATCTTAATCTCCTCATAACCCTTTCCCACAACCAAAATGATTGTGGAGCCGACCTCATCCACCCTCTGATCTTAACCCCTAGCCAAAAATTGTGGAACAAGTCACAAGAGTGTGAGTCTTGACCTTTTTTGTATCAGTGGTGCCTTTGAAAACCTAAGGAAATCCTGAAGCCTGCACTCAACATAGTTTATCCACTCTTAGGGATCTGAACATTCTCAGGTTGTGAGCCACTGCTTGGAAAAAAGGTTGTGATCTATGATTTTCAGTTACTTTCAGCCTACAAACACTCATGAATTTTTTAAACAAAAAGAAGTGACAAATTAAAGCAGGGAGGTATATTTCATAGCTCCTTTCTCTTTCCACTAAAATGCTTTTGCCAAGAGATATTTACTCATATACTTACTTCCTCCTCCTCCCCAACCAAAAACCAGTTTCAGAAATATTTTTCAAGGTGAAGTTCAGTGGAGGACTCAGACTCACTTCTGCTGACATCTTCCCACAAGAGTCTAAGTGGGTTGCTATCTTTTTACTTTCCACAAACAAGAGGAGATTTACCATAGGAGAGAATCTTTCAGTTTATACACATTTCCCTTCCACCCTTATGTATTTTAGGAAGAAAATTGCCACTTATTTGTACAAAGTAAATTGGCTTATGCTCTGTAATAGGCTTCTCCACTCTCGCCTCTGCCAGGAAAAGGTCATCTTCAGACTTTGCACTCCACAGAACTCAGAGATTCTTGACAGCAAGTTGAGAAATCACACACTCCTAAACTGTAATTTCCTTCACAGATTAAGACCTCAATGGTCACAGGTTTTTGGTTTCATCAGGTTTATTTCCTAGCGTGTTGCTGGCTATTGACTGGGATATAAACTCTACCTCACATGCCCTTATTGAAATACAGCCAGAGTGTCTGAAACACACACACATGTATTCCCAAGCAAACATGCATGCCTACATACTTACAAACATGGATGACACATATATGCACACATAGACACATGCATAACCACAAAGGCCACTTGTCTTCCCTCTTTGGTTTGGATAACTCTTCAAGGTAGCACTCAGCTATGTCTGACCACAAAGGGCCCACTTCCAATTTGATGTTATTACCCATTGCCTTGGCAACAGATATAGATGTTGTATGTGTGGCAGTAGCATCCCAGGTCCCTATGGAGCTCTTACCCTTGAGTGTATCTAGTTGATAGCTAAAACAAATTGAACATAAAACAAGCAGGTTAGAAACGAGGTAAAAACTCCATGTACTGAGTTGGGGGGGGCGGTGTGGGGACAGCACAGGTGACAGCCAGCAATTGCCCGAGGGAAGAGTGTGGGGAAAGTTAGATCAATCATTCTGGGGTGGGAGCCCTCTTTTCATTAAGAGGCCATTTCCTCCAGCTAATCTCAATCTGATTCTACAGTAGCCAAATACTATAATCTGTGTATTTTGTTAACACCACTAACAGTGGGATTTATTTATACATGTACAATAATAAATATTTATTTTTATGTATAATACATATATATGATTGAGAGAATATATATTTTTTTCTTTGGAAGGTAAGAGTTTCCTAACACCAATCCTTTGTTGACACCCTGTCCTCATGCGACTAGGCACCTCTCCAATGCACCTCTCATACCTTGCTGCTTTTGTACACACGGTTTCCTCTACTTCCAATGCCACTTCTCCAATTCTGTGCCTGGTGATCTCTGTTCCTCATTTTCAGGGCCCAGCTCAGTTGTGTTCATCCCTGTGTGGCCTTTCCACCTTCCTCTAAACAGCACGGACGTCTCACACTTTCTTATGAAGTCCCCTGAGCCATGAGCCTGCCACCGCTGGAGCATATGTTGCGTTTAATCAGTTAGGGCTGGACCCCTCAGACTGGGCACTGCAGAGAGCCAGGTGTGCCCCCTCAGTCTCTTCTCAGTTCCTCAAAGCACCTGGAATCTTATCTGGGCTGGCACTTAATTTTCACGTGAATGGAGGAATCAATTAGCTAACTCTGTAATACCCATGTAGGAAGCTTCCAGGGAATACAGCTCCCTTACACAGTAAGTCCTCACTTAACGTCATTGATAGGTTCTTGGAAACTACAACCTTGAGCAAAACACCATATAACAAAGCCAATTTTCCCACAGGCTAATTGATATAAACAAGAGTTAAGTTCCTATGGCATATTTCTGGTCACAGAAATATCACTGAACTAAACAAAGACCAAAATACTCGTAATGTTAAGCATTTTGAAAAAGATCTATATATACATTTAAGAAAGATTGATTTAAAGAGTAGGATAATTACTTATCCAGTTATTCCAATTCAGGGTTGCAGTGCTCAGAGTCTGTCCCAGCAGCTCAGGGTGCCAGGCGGGAGCCAGCCCCCGACAGGACACCCTCCCATCGCAGGTCACTCACACACACACATGCCCACACTCACTCACACTGAGGCCATGTAGACATGCCACGTCACCTCATGTGACAGCTTTGGGATGTGGGAGGAAGCTGGAGGACATAGAGAAAATCCATGCAGACATGGGAAGAACGACGTCACACAGACTATGGACCCAGCTGGAAAGTGATGTATTTTTCTCATCAATGTTTTAATTAATGGCATTGAACGATCACCATTATTCACAGACCTTTAGTATAGCGAAAGCTTTTCTCCACGGGCCGCCTGGCACTAACGCCATCTCCCTGGGCTGCTTTTCCTTTGTTTCTGCCCCCACCTGCCTTGACCATGGCCCACTCCACCTGGAGAATCTCTTACTCCTCTTTGGTTAACTTCTCCAGGTGAGGTAGGGCCAAGGCAAAGAGGAAGAAAAACTGCGAGCAGATGGTTAAGGCACCTGGTAAATGACAGTCATAACCTGTGACATTAAAACTGAATTTCTGAATGTCTACTGTCCTGGCCATTCTTCCTCACAGCCACAAATGACTGGCAGCACCATTTGCCTATGGAATAGCAATTAATCAGGTTTCAACCAACTGATTTGGGGGTGTTTAGAGACAGTGAGGTGAAATCTTACTTTTGCTTTTCTTAGATTTTAGGATACTGATTCAATTTTATTTTTAAGAGACAGCGTCTCACTCTGTAGCCCGGTTGGAGTACCATGGTGCAGTTAGAGTTCACCGCAGCCTTGAACTCCTGGAATCATGCGATCCTCCTGCCTCATCCTCCAAGTAGTTAGGACTACAGATGCACCACTACTCCCAGCATGACTTTGTATTTCAAACAAATATTAACTAAGAATTTATTACAGGCCAGGAGCTATGCTGTCCACTGGTGTGTCTGCCACTTATTCCTTTCCCACTTTCTAGGGTAGGTGTAACAGTTCCATCTCACAGACGAAGAAATGGGCCAGGAGAGAAAGTGCCTGGCCAAGGTCCCACAGCTGGTGAGTGGCAGAGCAAGGATTTGAACCCAGGGCCTCTCGTGCAAACCATGCGCTCTTTGCACTGCATCCTGGTGCTAATATGGCTCATATTGGGGTAGAATTGTTTTCTCATCTGACTTCCACATATGAGAGATTTGGGGATGGTTACCCCACACAGAAATACTCTGAGTTATGGAATTTGTCTTGAGATTTGTATTCAGGGGCTACCTCATCCCCATCGGTGACTGTACCTATGGCAACATTACTCCAGCAGCTCACATGGTGTTTGACTTAAAGTGGAAACTCAAAACATTTGAGTAAATGAATTGATGAAAAATGATGTATCAGGCTGATGTCCCCAAAGACCCAAAAATTGTCAATTAACTGTAATCCTTAGGATAGAAAAGAGAGCTAGTGTATTTAAGAAATATTTTTCATAAAAATTGAAATGTAAAAGGGGTGGAGTTTCTCATTAATTCCCAATTATGCAGAATATATTTAGGTAACCATAAATCTACATCTTTTTCAAGCACTCAAGTTAATCAAGGTTTTTCTAAAAATCAGAAAGCCCAATGGGATTGGATTTTTGCAAATGTCAGGTATGTGGGCACGCATGCACCACAAATATCAGCTGCTATAGCAGTGTTCCCCATGTCCTCACTCCTAAATGTCCCTGTCCCTCACCAACCTCCAACAGCAAGCAGACATCCTATTAACCAGAGCTTCCCACAGCTGTGGCTCAGAATGCAGCCACTCTGCTCCACCATCCCATTATCCCCCATCACAGCTAAATCCGCTGAGAAGTGATACCTGGGCTTCTAGTTTGCTCACTCATTGTCCAGGGGTTGAATGGTTCTGTGCAGCCAGAAAGCCTGGAGTTCACACCTGGCTGTAGGGGTGGCCTGTTTGTGTGCCAGGAATAGAGTGTTGCATTTCCCTCACTAATGCAGCTGAAAGGGTGCCTGGAGCTCATTATTCCTGAGGTAATCCTGAAGGTTGCACTATCAAATGCTGTTTGCAGGCAGAAAAGGGAGGAGAGAAGGATATTTGAGAATCCTAGCACTTTTTTATGGTACATACAAGAGGTATAAGGTTACTGATATTTCACTGCAGTTGAATCTTAATTAAGGGAGAAATCCTTCCCTGGAGACCTCCCTACCTGCCTTCTGTACCACTTACGCTAATGCCCTAATGAGACCGTTTCTGTAGCCTCCAGTCTTCAAGCTCCTCTGACCCAGGTGATCACAATGCAAGCTCCAGCTTTATTGTGAGAACCTATCTTTCCCCAGACTAGAAGGCAGAGCAGGAGCTCAAGCAAGTGGCTGAGTGCTCAGATGAGGACACAGGGCTGCTCCAAGGCCCCGGGATACCAAGTCACAGGCTCTTTGTCTCACGGAGTCAGATTCTAAATGGCCCAAGTTAATTAGTCTTCAGCTGGTCTAGATTACTTCCCTGAGATCACCAGTACATTCTTGGTGATGCCAGACCTGAGTCATAACTGATGTGTCCTAGATGCAGCAGCGGGGCCCAGCCCCTGGAGATCTGGTTAGAGGTGGCCTGCAACAGTGTCAGGAATGGTCCTCAACTTTGGTTCACAAAATAATGCCAATGCTCAGAGCCCCACCCACAGAGATCCTGATTGATTGAACTGGGGAGTGTCATTTAACTCCTGAGATGATTCTACAGCAGCTGGAGTTGAGACCACTTACTGATGCCTTCCCTGAGTCCCAGCATCTCACCATCCCAGCCAGGCTCCTGCGCTTTTAGGTGTATTTGCTCAGTTACTTCCCCAACCCCTGGAAAGCAGACTTAGCTCCTTTTAGTGTCTCCATAAGAAATCACTCAGGGCAAGCCTTCCATTATTCTACTGGAAGTTAATAAAAACTGGGGGCAGAGGGGTTTCCAGGGAGGAAGAAAAGGTTCTGCCATCTCTCTGGTTCTCCCGGCTCCTCCTGCTCCACCCCGTTCCTTCCTCCTGGCTCCCTGCTCTAAGGAATGAAACCAGATTCTTCCCTAGTTTTCTGCAGAATGGTGAGTTCCACACGGGCTCAAGTTCCTAGGAGTCTCACCTTCTTTCCCCAAGCTCTTATCATCTTATTTTTCCAACAAAATTCATAACTCAGGAGAAATTTGGGGGATAGCTGACGCACATGCACACACACAGATACACACATGCACACACACACAGATGCACACAAAGATACATTCACAACACAGATACGCACATGCACACACAGATACACGCATGCACACACACAGATACACACATGCACACACAGATACACACATGCACGCAGATATGTGTACACACAGATACACACATGCACACACAGATATGTGCACACACAGATACACACATGCACACACAGATACACACGTGCACACACAGATACGTGCACAACAGATACACATGCACACACACAGATACACACATACACACACACAGATACATGCACGCACAGATACGTGCACAACACAGATACGCACATGCACACACACAGATACACACATGCACACACAGATACATGCACAACACAGATACGCACATGCACACACAGATACACACATGCACACACAGATACACACATGCATGCACAGATATGTGCACACAAAGATACACACATGCACACACAGATGCACACATGCACACACAGATATGTGCACAACAGATACACACATGCACACACACAGATACACACATGCACGCACAGATATGTGCACACACAGATACACACATGCACACACAGATATGTGCACACACAGATACATGCACACACGAATACACATGCACACACAGATACGTGCACAACACAGATACATGCACACACAGATACACACATGCACGCACAGATATGTGCACACACAGATACATGCACAGATATGTGCACACACAGATACACACATGCACACAGATATGTGCACACACAGATACACACATGCACACACGAATACACACATGCACACAGATACACACATGCACAGATACATGCACATGCACAGATACACACATGCACATGCACACACAGACACACACATGCACAGATACATACACATATGCAGATAAACATATGCACACACGCACATGCACACACAGATACACACATGCACACACAGATATATGCACAGATACACACATCACATGCACATGCACACAGATACATGCGCACAGATACACACACATGCAGATACACACACATGCAGATACACATGCGCACACACAGATACCACATGCACATGCACACAGATACACACATGCACACACAGATACATGCACACACAGATACACACATGCACATGCACACACAGATACACATATGCACACACAGCTACCACATGCACACAGATACACGTGCACACACAGATACACACATGCACACACACAGATACATGCACATACACAGATACACACATTCACACACAGATACATGCACACATAGATACATGCACATGTGCAGATACACACATGCACACACAGATATACACATGCACATGCACACAGATACACACATGCACACACAGATACATGCACACACAGATACATGCACACACAGATACACACATGCACATGCACACACAGATGCACATATGCACACACGCAGCTACCACATGCACAGAGATGCACGCACACAGATACACACATGCACACACAGATACACACATGCACTTGCACACACAGATACACACATGCACATGCACACAGATACACATATGCACATGCACACAGAGATACCCACATGCACATACAGATACATGCACACACACAGATACACACATGCACACACAGAGATACACAGAGATACATGCACACACACAGATACACACATGCACACACAGAGATACACATATGCACATGCACACAGATACACACATGCATGCAGATACACACATGCACACAGAGATACATGCACACACACAGATACACACATGCACATGCACACACAGATACATATATGCACACACACAGCTACTACATGCACACACAGATGCACGCGCACACACAGATACACACATGCACACACAGATACATGCACATGCACACACAGATACACACATGCACATGCACACACAGATACACATATGCACACACACAGCTACCACATGCACACAGAGATACACATGCACACACGGATACACACATGCACACACAGATATACACATGCACATGCACACACAGATACACACATGCACATGCACACACAGATACACACATGCACACACAGATACATGCACACACAGATACACACATGCACACACAGAGATACATGCACACAGATACATGCACACAGAGATACATGCACACACAGATACATGCACACACACAGATACACACATGCATATGCACACAGATACACACACGCACACAGATACACGCATGTACACACAGAGATACACACATGCACACACAGATACATGCACACACAGATACATGCACACACAGATACACACATGCACACACAGATACACACACATGCATACAGATACACACATGCACACAGAGACATGCACACACAGATACACACATGCACACAGAGACATGCACACACAGATACAGACATGCACACACAGATACACACATCCACACACACAAATACACACATCCACACACAGATACACACACAGATTCACATAGGTACACACATGCACACACACAGATACACACATGCACACACAGATACATGCACATACGTGGATACATGCAAACAGATACACACATGCACACACAGATACATGCATACACACATGCACCCACAGATACATGCGCATGCAAACACATGCACACAGAGATACAGGCATACACACAGATACACACATGCACACACAGATACACATGCACACACAGATACATACACATACACAGATACACGCATGCACACACAGACACACATGCACACATAGATACATGCACACATATGCAGATACACATATGCACACACAGATACACAAATGCACATGCACACATGCACACAGACATACATGCACACACAGAGATACACACATGCACACAGATACACACATGCACACACAGATACATGCACACACATATATGCACACACAGATACACATATGCACACACAGATACATGCACACACAGATATATGCACACACAGATACACACATGCACACACAAATATACACATGCGCAGATATATGCACACAGAGATACACACATGCACATGCACACACAGATACATGCACACATGGATGCACACACATATGCAGAGACACACATGCACACACAGTTACCACATGCACATGCACAGATACACACATGCAGATACACAGATACACGCATGCACACATATGCACACATAGATACATGCACATATGCAGATACACACATGCACACACACAGATATACACATGCACATGCACACAGATACACACGTGCACACAGAGATACATGCACACACGGATACATGCACACACACAGATACATGCACATGCACACAGATACACATATGCGCACACACAGGTACACACATGCACATGCACACAGATACATGCACACACAGATACATGCACACACACAGATACACACATGCATATGCACACAGATACACACACGCACACAGATACACGCATGTACACACAGAGATACACACATGCACACACAGATACATGCACACACAGATACATGCACACACAGAGGTACAACATGCACATGCCTACAGATACACACATGCACACAGAGATGCATGCACACACAGATACACGCATGCAGAGACACATGCACACACAGAGATACACGCACACACAGATACATGCACACACAGATACAGACATGCACACACACAGATACACACAGAGATACACACATGCACACACAGATACACATAGGTACACACATGCACACACATACAGATACACACATGCACACACAGGTACATGCACACACACACAGATACACACATCCACACACAGATACACACATGCACACACACAGATACACAAAGGTACACACATACACACACATACAGATACGCACATGCACACACAGGTATGTGCACACACACAGATACACACATCCACACACAGATACATGCATGCACACACACGGATACGTGCACATGCACACAGATACACAGAGATGCACACATGCACATGCACAGATACACACAGGCACACACAGATGATTCACACACTCACAGTTGGTAGTTCGTAAGTCCTTTCGTGTGTGTCCCTGCATGTGCTCCCCCGTGGCAGGCCCACTGTACTCTTTGTTTTGCAGATGCAGAAACTGAGGCACAGCGTGATTAAAATCACAGAGCCACTACAAAACTGAACCCAGCTTTAGACCCCAAACCCATGTTCTTTCTTTCTATAGCATTTTGCTTCCTCAGTCAAAAAATGTTTCCCAGGCTAATGCTGCTCCGTATGGTTTCTCTAAGGATATCCCTTATGCTAACCCCAAATAAGTGGCCACCCATCCATTAGAACCTTAGAAATCAAAAGGACCTGGAAGAACCTGGAAGGGCAGGCCACAGTGGGAAATTTAGAGGCTCTACATGTTAAAAATATTATGGGTTCCCCCACACTCCCCCCTGAGCTCCAGGCTAAATGTACTTACAAATAATACTAAGCCATAAAGCCAGCACAAGGAAACCCTCCAATGTTTTGCTTTTCCTAATGATAATTATTTCAGTGAAATATCAAATGGAAAATTATTTCCATAATGTGTTTACCTAATTCTTTGGTTACCTCTGCCTTTCTGGGGTCCAGAGAATTCATTTCTGCCATCCACTGGATACTCAAGCCCTGGACAAGAATCACAGGAGGCACCTTGAACATCAGCCAGCAGGTTAGGAACCCCAGCAAGCAATAAGGGAGGGTCCTGGCAAGGGAGAAATCTGGGAAAGAAAAGGAAGAATCAGTGTGTTCTGAGAGAGGAAGGAGCTGTGCACCCGGGATCTCAGAGAGGGAAGGCCACCTGGGGCCTCTCCAGGCCACCCTTGGGGGCTCATGAATCAGGGAAGCAGAAGGGGGATGCACAGATGCTGCCTGGAGCCCCCAGGCACAGGAACATCTTTCCTCTCCACCTGGCTGTGGTGGGTGCAATGAGCCATCACTTCCACAGTCATCAGATTCTCACAGTGGGGAGCAGAAATCCACCTGGCCCCAAGATATGAGCCTTCCTCCTCCTCTCCAGGAGCACACAGGAGTTAGCAAAAGCACAAACAGCCCATGTGTTACTTTGCAGTGTCCATAGGCCCTCAGGATCAGCATGTACATGCAGATGAATCATTTTGAGCAAGTCAGAATGCAATTATTTCATTTTTCTTTGCATTCTGGATTGTTGATGTTTAGAAATAAATTGCTCCCAGTGCTTCTGATTTACAAGGACAAAATACGAATGCAGAAAACAGGTTCAGTGGAGTGATTTGAATTTCCATTACAATTACAGTTCTTTTCAACCATATGATTCTGTGCTTTCCTCATATACATCGACCCAGTGCTGATTGTGCTTGACTGCTGAGACTCCCGCTGCCAGGGCCCCATCAGAAGCCCCATCACACAGCCCCAGCTGTCACAGGCTGTGGAGTAGATTGGGACTAAGTGCCATGGTAAGCTACTAATAAAACTGGAGTGCCCCCTCAGAGCTTCTTCTGGGGATCACCATGGGAGAAGGGTGTGGACAGTTTAGCTTCCCAGGTAACAGATGAATCGGGCTTCTGCAAGCAGAAGTTGAAGGGCCCCCGACACTGACCAGCAGATTCTTCCAACCAATAACAGCCGTGCCACCAAAACTATCAGCATCCAGTGCTTCTCTGTGCCAGATATTACGCTGAGAATCAGATGCATTTGACGCTCAACACAGCTCTGTGAAACAATGTTGTTATTAGTCTATTTCACAGATGAGAAATTGAGTCTCAGAGAGGTCAATAAGTGGCAGAGGTGGGATCTAAATTCAAATTGGTCCCATATTCAGAGCCTAGGCTCATATTCCCTGCACAGTAACACAGCCCCAAATTCAGTGCCACATCCCCAGACCTCTGGTTTGCTAACTCCAGGTGGCCCCGAATGTGGGCTCTGGGAGATCTGAATGAGGCTTCTTCTTCCCTCCCGCAACAGACAGCTCCTCCAATAGTGTGCAGAGAATCTTCACAGGATCAGCCTTTCTGTCCCCAGCCCTGATATGACCTCCACCCCAGAAACATTCTCCCTGGTCTCTTCCCCACTTCCTGCTCTGTGCTAGCTCACAACCCCAATCAGGCAGATCTTTTTCTAAGTCCGAGGGCTCTGCCAACAATCAGATTTTCATGTACTCTACCTAAGGTGCAGCTCTAGTTGGAGCACCAACATTTTTAAAAAGCAGGGGTGGGAAAAAATCAGCCAGGTGCAGTGGTACATGCCTATAGTCCCAGCTACTCAGGAGGCTGAGGTAGGAGGATAGCTTCAGCCTGGGAAGTTGAGGCTGCAGTGAGCCGAGATCATGCCACTGCACTCCAGCCTGGGCAACAGAGCAAGACCTTGTTGCAAAAATAAAATAAAATAAAAATAAAAGAATAAAAATAAATAAAAAGCAGGGGTGGGGGCAATGCTTAACACAAGAGGGCACTTGTGCCAACATTTCTAGTGCCCAGTTACCCAGTGGGCACCTGCTAGGCACTTCACATGAGGAAGGAGGGGAATTTCAGATGTCAGCAGCAGATACTGGAGGCTTTTCA
This sequence comes from Pan troglodytes, assembly GCF_028858775.2. NCBI lineage: Eukaryota > Metazoa > Chordata > Mammalia > Primates > Hominidae > Pan > Pan troglodytes. The sequence continues at coordinate 128,732,311 of NC_072407.2, read as the reverse complement.
AATCACACCATTCAAGTAACTTGCTATATTTAAGGTGAAGGCCAGTTACCCACAACTGCGCATCCCCTCCTTCAGCCTTCCTCCACACCCAATGCTGCGGGACAGGACCGGCAGAATGAGATCCTTCCATCCAGGACAATCCCCAGCCCTGATGCCCTGGGTCAGCCCAGTCTGGGATCAGCAAGCCAGGGAACTAACATGGTTCGAGCCCCTCTCTTTTCATCTGGTCAAGTCCTTGGTTTTTTTGTTCACCATTTTAACATAGAATCAGTCTGATTTTATGTTGTGTCTTGCCTTTTTTTTTTTTAACCCCTTCTTCCCTTCATGACCTCTAGAGACTGAAAAGAATGTTCAGGATTCCAACTTTATTGCATTAGCAAAACTAAAATAAGATCCATGGACCCCATGGATAAAAATGTGTCCCATTGAAAGGTTAGTCTAAATAACAATTTAAATGAAGACATGACAGTGGAGTGGCTTATTACTGGCTGTACGAATGGCAACATAAGCAGACAAGGTACTAGTTCAACGTGAAAAATGTACTCTCATTTCTGATTCATGCTTTTCCCAATGCCTGCATGAGCCTTTATCCAGGGTGAGGACGAGCCTGGCAGTACGGAGGCTGGCCGGGCATGGGGTATCTACATCCCCCTCCAAAGAGTTGATGTACGCTCTTGGGGTGCACGGGCGGAAGAAGAACTGGTGGTTGAAGTGGCTCTGTAATTCTTTTTAATTAAAAAACTTCATTTTTTTGAGGATTTTTAGGTTTACAGAAATATTGAACAGAAAGTGCAAATAATTTCTACATATTTCTGGCCAGGCACAGTGGCTCACTCCTGTAATCCTGGCACTTTGGGAGGCCGAGGAGGGTGGATCACCTGAGGTCAGGAGTTCAAGACCAGCCTGGCCAACAGGGTTTTAGTAGAAACCCCGTCTCTACTAAAAATATATTTTTAAAAAAATTAGCCAGGTGTGGTGGCACATGCCTGTAGTCCTAGCTGCTCAGGAGGCTGAGGCAGGAGAATCACTTGAATCCGGGAAGCGGAGGTTGCAGTGAGCAGAGATCACGCCACTGCACTCCAGCCTGGGTCACAGACTGAGACTCTGTCTCAAAAAATAAAGTAAAATAAAATAAAATTTATATGTACGTCCTCTCCCTCCCAACCTCTGCCCTGGGTTTCCCCTATTATTAGCATCTTGCATTAGTGTAGTATATCTGTTGCCATTGGTAAGCCAATAGAGATACATTGTTATGAATTGAAGTCCCTAGTTTACATTAGAGTTCATTCTGTGTGCTGTACACTCTATGGGCTTGGCCAAATGTATGATGACATGCATCCACCGTTACATGATCATACAGAATAGTTTCAGTGCCCTAACAAACACCTGTGCTCCACAATTCATCTGTCTCCTCCTCCTCCTGCCCAACCCCTGGCAAACACTGAACTTTCTTTTGTCTGCCTTTCCAGAATATTATATAGTTGACATCACACAGTATTTAGCCTTTTCAGACTGACTTCTTCTGCTTAGCAATGTGCATTTAAGTTGTCCATGTATTTTTGTGGCTTGATAGCTCATTTCTTTTTATCACTGAATAAAATTTCACTATGTGGAGGTACCACAGTTTATCCATTCACCCAGTGAGGGACATCTAGGTTGCTTTCATTTTTGGCAATTATTAATAAAGCTGTTATAAACATTCATATGGAAGTTTTTAGGTGGACATAAGTTTTAAACTCCTTTGGATAAATACCTAGCAGCACGATTGTTAGATCCCATGGTAAGACTCTGTTTCATTTTGTAAGAAGGTACCAAAGTGTCTTCCACGTGGCCGTACCACTTTGCATTCATTCCAGGGATGTTCCTGTTGTTTCTCACCAGCATTTGGTTGTAATTAACTTTCTGAAAACACCCAGGTTAAAACATTTTTGTAATACAAATCAATATTATTGGACATGTTCCCTATATTCTCTCATGTGATCTGTGTTACCACCCTGTGAGGGAGCTTTTATTATCCTTATTTTATAGATAAGGAGACTGAGGCTCAGAATGATTATATGAAAAACCCAAGGTTATACGAAGTGCTCAGAGCAGGGGCTGGCATCTGGTCTTCTCCCTAAAAAGCCCATGTCCTCTTGAGTCCACCCCACTGAACAAGCCTTCACAGAGAGCAAGCAGAAAATACTGTGCAGGGAACCATGGCCCAGGCTGGCATGATCTATGAGTACTAAATTATCCAGGAGATAGACAAGGTAACTGCTAAAGACACCTAAACATCTTTTGAATGAAATTTGATACTTAATATTTTATTTTAAAAATTAATCCCAGCCATCATGAGAAATATCTGAATTCTGTTGGACTTCCTTACCATTATTTTATGTCTTAGAATCACATATATTTTTAAATAACATAAGAAAGCATACTATAATATTTTCAGTGTTTTAGCCTTTAAATTCTTTAATCCAGCCCTGCTCTCTCCCTAGTCAAATTATCTCTCAGTCTATCACCAGCATTGGAAATTCAACCATTAGAAATGCACTCTTTCAGGCCGTTATGTAACTTTTCAGATTTTCAATAGGTGCCTATTAAAATCTAGGTACTGGGGGAGAATGAAGAGAAGCAACATGTGTATTTGGATTGCAAATTTATTCACAGTGGAGCTCAGTCATGCAGAGGAACGTGAGTTCTTCACCTCTGCCTGTTCCTTATCTGAGTGTCTCATGAGCACGCTTCCGGTCCACTCCAGTAATCTTGGTCCAGTGCAATCATTTACGCATTTTCCTTAGTTAATTCTCAGTCATTTTGGGTGAAATAGTTTAGTCTCTCAAATTCCAACCTCTTCCTTCAACTGCTCCCTCTTAGGAAGGACCTGTGCTCTCCTTGCCTTGGTTCCTCTGTGTGAGTCACTGCCAGTGACCTGAGTTGTCCACCCAGCATCTGCCGTGGCCATGCACCTTCTGCAGGAACTCCCTGCAAGTGTCATCTGGGCTGGTGCACCTGTTATCATCTGTCTCTCCTGCTCTCTTTCTCCTTCACTCTCTGGCTAACTCCTTGGACCTCTAGCTGAGCATGCACATCCAAAGGAACTAAGAGCTGTTTGAAAGAACAAAAGTAACCCTTCCTAGCCTGACTGCTCACTCCACCCAGATTGCCTGCACTGTTCAGGACTACAACCTTATTGCATTAGCAAAACTAAAATAAGACCCATGGTCCCCAGTGAATACAACAAGAAAGCCCCGTGCACTGTGGCTTTCTTCCAGAGTCTAAAGGAATTTCCAGTGACTTTTACATGCCCTGGCCTGTTGTCTCACTAAAAAGGTCATTATCTTGTCCTCTGCTGTTTTGCAATAAACCTTACAAGACATTATTGGAGGTGGGTGGGGGTGGGGAGCTAAAAAGGTATCAGTTAACACATGTGAGATAGTGAACACTTTAATTTTATTGTGTAATATTTGAAAGGTCCAAAGGAATACACACAGCAGAGATGTAAGCTTAATAAGGAAATGGCCATCTGTGAACCCCCCAATAGAAGAACCAGAGCTTGCCCAGCCCACTCCTGTGTCATCCTTCTCCATCCCCACAAGTAACCACTCTTTTTCATCTTCTTATTAGTTTTTTGCTATTGTTATTGGTAGCTTTATCACACGTGTATATCCCTAAACAGTATAGTTTAGTTCTGCTTGCTCTTGAGCTTTATAAAACTGGATTAAGACTTTATATAGCATTTTCCAATTTGCTTTTTCCACTTCGTATCATGGTCTAAGATTTATCCATGTTGTTACTTGTAACCATTGTTAATCGCATTGTGTGCATATAACATAATTTATATATCTATTCTCCTATTAATGGGTAATTGAGTTGTATCCAATCTGGGCTCTGTTATAAACAATGCTGCCATGAACTGCCTTGTATATGTTTTCTGATGGAGACAATAGGATTTATACCTGAAGAATTGCTGGGCCGTTAGACAGGTAAAGATTCAACTTAAGAGTCCAGTGGAGTCCAGTGGTTACGTACACAAGTTTTGGCACTAAACTGCTTGGTTTCAGCCTAGGCTCTATCGCTTGCAAGTTGTGTGACTTGGGGCAAATTACTTAACTTCTCTGCATCACCATTTTCTCAACTGAAAAATAACGGTAATAATAGGACCTATCTCATAAAGTTGTTTGAAGGGTTAAATGACTACAACGTTGCCAACACCACTCATGATTTCATCTTGTGTTTACAACAACACTGTGAGGTGGCCATGATGATGTCCGTTCTACAGATGGGAAAGCACTGAGGTTAAATGACTCACAGTGGTCTGCTAGCTAATGAGTGACAGAACAGGGATCTGATTCCTGGCCCACCTATCCTCAGAGCCGGGTTTATTTACATCTCGCTGCCTCCCATCGTTAACATTCTGCTGGCTCGATTCCTTACTAGCCAGCTAAGAGCAAGTCTTCCCCAAAAGGGAGGCTGGGGTTGGGAAGGTCGGCAGAGGCACCAGGAAATGGGGGAAAGTGGCATACAGAGAAGAGGAGAACCACACCACCAATGAATTTCACCTGTTTTTCTTTGAAAGCAGCCCCGCCTTCCTCCCCCAGGGCCCCTCCTGTTCCCTCTAAACTGTTTTCACAGCACACAGCAAGTGTGAATCAATGCTCCATCCACATTCCCATACCTCACACTCTGAGAAACCGCCCCTACAGCCCCACAACTGTCCCTCCACCTGCTAAAAGGTGTCTACAAGCAAAGGAAGTCTTCTAGAAATCAAAGAAGGCAAGGTCTGGCCATCCCTCTCTGTTCCCTCTCCCTCTTTCACTGGGCTCAGACTCATTCACACCTGGCCTGGCCATGGGAATCTGGGCCCCTGGACCCTGTGGCCTGGATGGCTGACCCCTGGCTATGGGCTTCGAAACTGCACTCAGATCCCTTTGCCTACAAAAGGCTTGGCTCCAGCCTTCTCCCATCAGTCATTTATTTTCATAAGTGCCCAGTGAATTCATTTCTTTGGAAAGAAGGGCAAGAAAAGGAGATGGATCTGCACAATATGTAAAATTTTCTGCAAATGCCGTCACCATCAGGAGTGGCTGGGCTTTCACTCCGCATAAGCTGAGGCCAAGCTGAAGCTCCCATGAGCAGAAGCCTGGGAAGCGGGTAGCTGGCTGCATGCAGCCCAGGCCAGGGACGATGAATTGGAATGTTCTATTATGATAACACCTGCCCTCCCTTTACGATTTAATACCTCAACTATTTCTCATCTCATCAGGTCAACAAATACCACTAAATTCCCTGTACAGGCCCCCCAAAATGTACTCTTTCCTCAATAAGAGGTTTCCTAAACACAGACTTTTCTTCTGAAACAGCCAGGCAGCGCTCAGGAGGCAATTTCTGATCTTTTGTTACCAAAGATGGTTTTTCCTTCCTGTCCTAACGGTAGAAAAAGACCTTTTCAAGGATCACTCATTTTTTCCTCCCAAAGCTAAGAAGTGACATCATGCTCATTTGCATTCTCATCGGCAAATCCTCCACACCACCTAGTTTGCTCAGTATATTATTTTATTCATATTTTTTAAAAGAACACAGGCCATTTCTAAGCAGAGCACAATAGGCATTGTTCTTGTTTATGACGGTTCCATCCGTCATTTGCCCCCTGGGAGCAGGAACAGGAGACAGTGGCAAAGCCCAGCTTGTGGTAGATGCAGGACAGAGACGGGGGAAGAGCGCCTCCACCCAAGCAGACGTGGCTGCTCCACAGAGCCGAGCTCCAGTCACTCCCAGCACAGCAAGGCTCTTCCCACGTCTGCGATTAGGGTTGGAAATCACTCTTTCCTCTGACTCTGCTCGTGAACTCATCCCTGGTTATGTTGTTTACGTTCACCTGAAGCTGGGTGCGACACAAGCCAAAACAATAGGAAAAAAATAATGGATCACATGGTTGGGTGGTTGCCTAACAAGTATTTTTTTTAATTAAACATGAATTGAGCACTAACTATATTCTAGGTATTATGCTATTGAATCCTTACAGTAATCTCATGAGTTAAGTGTTACTGGTCCCGTTTTATAGATCAAGAAACTGAGTGTTAGGAAGGTTAACTTCGATGACCAATGTCATCAAGCTAACCAGGGGAGAGCCTCTTGCCATGAAGACTGGGAGGCTATGCTTTTGTCTGGGAATCCAAGGCTCTGGGCCTTTCCTGTTCTTCAACCAGTCTTTATCCATCCATTCATCCAACAGAGCATGTGGACTGAGTCTGTCTAATCAGTCAGTGAATGCTTAAAGCCCAGTGCAATGTTCGGTGACCTCAGATTGCGGAAAGAGAGGCAAGAGGACAAGAAACAAGTGAACAAATCTGCAGGTCATGGGAAGACCACTCCAATAGAGTGGGTAAGGGGAGTTAGGGATGACACTCAGGTTTCCTGCTTGAGCAACTAAGTAGACAGAGGTTTCAGTTACTAAGACAGAGAAGACTAGAAGAGGATGTGGTGTGGGGAGAATAATGAGACATCAAAAGGTTCAGGACTGTGTCGTTTTGAGGTCCTATGAGACAGGCCAGTTAGCAGTCGGATATAGTGTAAAGGTTCGGGCTGAAGGTATAAATATGGGAATTGTCAGCTATATTTTTTCAGAATTGAGATTACGAAAGAGAGTACAGCCCAGAAAGAGAAAGTTCAAGGACGGGATTCCATATTTAGGGAGTGGAAAAGAGGAAGAAGCTAACAGGAAGACTGGGAAGGGGCTGGAAGAAAAGTGTGGGCAGAAAACCACAGAGTGCATGGTACCCTGTCTCCATATTGAAGAGAAATGAATCTGGAGAACTTTGGACTAGGCCGCTGTGGTGGAATGCTTCCTACAACTCCGGGGAGATGGAGACAGAGGGACCTCAAGATTTGGCAGTTTGAGAGACTGGCAAGGGTCTTAAAAAGGGCAAAACAATTTTTTGGAACCAGAGAGTAAAAACCAGAAAGAGTAGGCTCAAGAGTGAATGAGAGAAGGTGAAGTGGAAGCAATGTGTACAGACAACTTTTTCCAATTTTTCTAGAAGGGGATACAGAGAAGTGGAATGGCAGCCAGAACAGGGTGAGGTCCAGGGGAGATTTCAGGAGTGAAGGATAATTGAATATGGGTTTGCTCACTTTCTGCTTTGTGGGAATGGTCCAGGGAAGGAAGAAAGAGCTTCAGATGCAAGAAGGAGAGGGACTGAGTGAGGGAGGGAGTCCTTGAGAAGGCGAAGGAGATGGGGCACTGCACATGGCAAGGGTTGGCTTTGGTCATGAGAAATACTAAATTTAGGAGAAAGGAAGAAGAAAAGATGAACATTTAGCACACCTGCATTAAGTGCCAACTGTATGCCAGGGCTGCTAGGCACTGGGGAAGCAAAGGTGATGAAGAGTAGTCCATGCCCCTAAAGAGCTCATGGTCATATGGGGAAGACAGACACCTGTGTTACAGCATCATCGCATGCAGTGACAGAGCTATTCAGAGGACATTTATGGGAGCAGGAAGGAAGGGCACAACCCAGCCCACCGTTGGGTCAAAGAAATCTTGACAGGGATTTGTTTGACTAGGTGCCCAGCCTCGCACTCCAGTAGATGCTTAATACATGACACTCTTTGATAATAATGATTATTTACAATGCTGATTTTCTACACATGGAGGTCATGATTTGGGAACTGAAATCTACCAAAGAGTCTATTATTTCTCTCTCCTTGCCCTGTGATGCGGATAATACAACATGCAGCTGCCTGGATGACTCCAGATTGAACTCTGACAGCCTCCAGATCAAAACAATCAGTTCCTTTGATAGCAATTGTAGGGCCTTTGTGGTCTATAATGTGCAGGACTGGTGATGATGGGTCTGGTGAGGCTAAGCAGACTTTTAACCCAAGACATAGCAACTGCAGCACAGCCTGGCAGAACATAGGTCCTTCTTCCATTCTTAAAGCAGCCCTCAGAGGTGAGCTTAATGCTGCAGGCTTCTCTCCGGGTGCATACCCTGAGAAGTGGCTGCACTGTTCCCTTGGACTTCTTTGACAGGAGTGTTTGCCACTCTGCAGAGCTCCTGTTAGAACATGGACAGAGGAGGCAAGGGAAGAAGCACAGCCCTGTCTCAGTCTCAAAACCAAGGGCCACAGACCCTGCAGAAATGTCAAATGCAACTTGCATACCCTGTCTGAGTAGCACAGTGGGGAAAAACCATATCTCAGCAAGTGGAAGTGGAAGCCCAAATATATGCAAAAGAATTGGGGCTTGGAGAGCAGCCCTGGGAGGCAACGTCCATAGGAATGAAAAAGAGATGGTTAGAAACGATTTCCTTCCAGATTGTGCATTTGTCCCAAGCCCAACTCCATCACCCACTCTTTTTGCACACAATGTCTAGCAGATCTTAGATGCTATGGGAGGCAGAATATTGTCATGGCTAAGAGTATGGGCTCCAGAGCTGGGCTGCCAAGTTGGTCATGGATCAGCTGGGGCAATTGACTTGACCTCTCTGTGCTTCAGCTTCCCTGCCTTTAAAATGGGGGTGATGATGATCATAGAAGCTACATCATAGAGTTGTGAGGATTCAATAGAAGAGTGCCTGGCACATAATAGATATTTGATAAATACAAACTTAATGAATGCCAAGAAGAAGCAGGGTGAAGAGCAGATATGTCAGAGTAGACCTGCTTCCATTGTTAGAAGACAATGCAGTGAGGCCAATTCATCAGGAGTGTTCCCTTCTAAGGCAACCTGTGTCTGCTGGCTGAGGGTATGACAAGCTCAGAAACAAAGACACAAGCTGAGAGCATTTGTGCTTCACTGGGTAGTGAAAGGGAAAAGAAATAACAAGAAGCAAGTCAATTATATTCCGGAGACTGGCTGTCCAAGCTGTACCATCCCTTCCACCTAACCAAGGAATTGAAAGAACATTTACATTCATTAAAAATTTATCTTTCCAGGAAAAAAGAACCAGACTTTTTTCCTCTAGTGAAAAACATGAAAAGAAGATGCCAGAAGTTTGCATGAAATGTTGGGTCTCCCTTCTTCAGCTTTGTCAAGAAAAACAATATGGAGAAAGTTCTGCTGTGTATTTGGGATATGTTTATATTGATTTGGGTGGGGTGGACTATATTGTTTTTAGCATTTGGCAATGATTTAAATTATGTGAATAATAAATACCATCAAATTGCTGGCCTTTGCAATATTATATTATTAATTGTGCAAACTCCCCACACATAAAGCAGGCTGTCTTTTTCTGGTCCATGTCTTGCAAATCAGAGTCCTGAAAATTTGTGCCATAGGGGAAGAGAAAATCCATCCGTGTGGGGGTTGATTGGCTCCATCATTTCATCATTCTGTCATCAGGTGTTCTGTCTTGTGAGTGGCCCTCTGGCTGAACTAACATTATGTTCAGCCCACACTCCTACCGATCACATAACTGGCCCCTTGTGCTGACCCTTTCCTTGCCATTAATGCAGGCAAAAGCCAGAACCCATTGCTTTATCAGCTAAGATTTCCTCTAACTACAGATAAGGGAGTGTGAAGAGAGCCCCTGCCTCTCCCTTCCAACCCCTGCTCACAGGAATAGCAGCTCCTGCTGCTCATTAGGAAAGACCAACTTTCTGCCCTGTCCTCCCTTCCTGCAGACCCTCCATCTCAACCGACGGCCTGGCCAGTAGCCTCAGCCCTGTTAGGAAACCAAATGAGGGCTTCATCCAGAGTGCCCTCCAAGCAGACCAACAGAGATGCCCAGACCAGGCCAGCTCATGCTTCATGGTTTCAGCCCAAGGAGCCCGGTGGCAGCACATTTGCTACTGGGCTGCCAGGCTGTGAGCAGCATGCAGGCCTAGAGTTGGCCTGTTTTCCTCAACCAGCCTAAATGACAAAACTTCAGTCGTTTTGATAAGAAAAAGTTTCCCAGACATGATCCTGGAGGAAGTCAGTGTGTCTCTGTTAGGAAACCATTACACTATTTTTTTCCAGGCCATGTTTATTTTAATGCTATTAATTTTTATGAAGGTTATTTTATTATTGATGACCATTATTATGTTTTTCTACAAATAAAATGGAATGCTGGTCTACTATTAATTGCATTATGAAACAGGAATTAACACATTTTAAAAAAGTTTTATTATAATGTAATATTACCACATTCTAGAAAATTTGGAAACCAAAGAAAAGAAAAAAGAATCAACTCAAATCCCACCTGTCTGATACAAACACTATTAGCATTTCGGTGAATTTCCTTTGAGTCTTTTTCTTATGCATATTTTAACATGGTAGTAATTATCTTTACTCATATTTTTATCTTCCCCTTTTTTCACTTAGCATAGTTATCATATGCAATTTTCATATTATATAATTCTCATAAATGATCATTCTAATGATTCCATAATATTCCATCAAGTCTATGAACCATGATTTATTTAACCATTTCTCAACTGTTGAATGTTTAGGCTGTTTTTGCTATTACCCTCACAGATTTTTTAGTGCTTAGGATTATTTTCTTGGAATAGGTTGACAAAAGTGGCATCACTTACTGCACCAGAGGGCATGTACATTTTTTTGACTGCTGGTACACATTGCCAAATTGCTTTCTAATCCACATTTTAGCTTAGCTGTATTCTGTAGGCTTTTTTTTTTTTTTTTTTTTGAGATGGAGTCTCGCTGTGTCACCAGGCTGGAGTGCAGTGGCACAATCTCGGCTCACTGCAATCTCCACCTCCTGGGTTCAAGCGATTCCCCTGCCTCAGCCTCCTGAGTAGCTGGGACTACAGGTGCACACCACCGTGCCCCGCTGAATTTTTGTATTTCAGTAGAGACAGAGTTTCACCATGTTCGATGATGGTCTTGATCTCCTGACTTCATGATCCGCCCACCTCAGCCTCCCGAAGTGCTGGGATTATAGGCATGAGCCACTGCACCTGGCCTTCTGTAGGCTTTTTAATCAGCAGTGTTGTTTTATATTTTGGAGGGACACAATAGGACCCTTACATTGCATCAGACGGTAACACCTGGGCTCTCCTGCCCCTTAGAAAGAAGGCTTCTTGAGAAGCCCCTCCTACTCCCCTGGAACGCTTCATACCACAGGGCATGTGATGGACAAGGAAGGGACAAGTGAGGCTCTGACCATGCAGGAGGTGGGGGCAGTCTTGGGAAGAAACATACTGGTGCATTTCTTTGTAAGGCTGAAAAGGAGAAAATTAATGTCAGACTTGGCATGCATAACTCAAAATGCTTGTTTCTGCTGTATTAAGATACTTCCATAAGGAGACACCTGGCTTGCTGTCACCAGGCCACGTGTAAATGATGAAAAACAACTCTCTGAGGACAAAACTCTGGAGGAATCCCTCTCCTTTCCATCACTCTCCCGGCCCGCACCTGCCACGTTCCCTTGCCCCCACGAGGATTCAGTAGAGTTTAGTATAAGATTCTCCCCTAGTTCATCTTCGCAGGCAAAATGTGATTTGAGGACACTTTCTCCATAAGAACACTATCCCCATTAACACACTGGGCTTTTCTACCTCCACACAGGTAGGGAACCAGAGCTGTAACTCTCCGGGCTTGGAAGGAAGTGCTTCTTGACAATGAATTCATTGATCATGGATGTTCATGGGGTTTCTCCTCGACAGTCATAGGTGATCCTCTGTAATCTATGATGTAATTGACTATGCTTTTATTTCTAGCACCAATTAGTACTATGTTCAGATGCAGGACAAGTGCTAAGTAAAATGGTGATAGAGGGTAAGTCTGACTGTAGGACTACCAAGGTTGTACAGGTTGTTCACTGCACAAGGGCACCCGATTGAGGACATAAGCAGAGATTGACACCCAGGCTACTAGCCTCTAACCAAGTCAGATACCCTAACATGAGGCTATGTTCATTCCTAGCACCAATTAGTACTATGTTCAGGTGCAGGACAAGTGCTAAGTAAAATGGTGATAGAGGGTAAGTCTGACTGTAGGACTACCAAGGTTGTACAGGTTGTTCACTGCACAAGGGCACCTGATTGAGGATGTAAGTGGAGACTGACACCCAGGCTACTAGCCTCTAACCAAGTCATGTACCCTAACATGAGGCTATGTTCACTTATTATTATTATTATTCTAGCAGTGCCCTTTTAAAAGCTAACCTTTTTACTTGAGAGTAGTTTTAGATTTGACATACATAAAAGTTGCAAAATAGTACAGAGGGTTCCCATATACCCCACACCCAGTTTTCTCTATTGTTAACATCTTGCATTAGTATGGTACATTTGTTATAATTAATGAACCAGTATGGATACATTATTATGAACTAAAGTCCATACTTCGTTTACATTTCCTTAGTTTTTACATAATATCCTTTTTCTGCCCCAGGGGCTCATCCAGGATACCACATTGCATTTAGCAGTCTTGTCTCCTTAACCTCCACGTGGCTGTGACGGCTTCTCAGATTCTGTTTGTTTTTTATGACCTTCGCAATTTTGAGGAGTACTGGCCAGGTGTCTTGCAGAGTGTCCCTCGATGGGGATTTGTTTGATGCTCTTTTCAAGATTACACTGAGGTCGAGGGGGAAGACCACAAAGACAAGTACTGTTTCCATCGTATCCTATCAAGGGTGTGTGCTATCAACATGGCACATCACTGTTGCTGCCAACCTTGCCCACCTGGCTGAAATAGTGTTGGTCAGTTTCCTCCACTGCAAAGCTCCTCTTTTTCTCTCACTTTCACACTGTATTCTTTAGAAGGAAGTCATTATGTGCAGCCCACGCTTAAGGAGCGGGAAGCTATACTCTACTTCTTTGAGGGCAAGGCATCTACATGAATTATTTGGAATTCTGCACTGGAGTCTATCTATTCTCCTCCATTTATTTATTTCTGTATTTGTTCCTTCAGTCATCTATTTACATCAATATGGACTTGCTTTGGATTATACTCCAACACTATTTTGTTGCTAAAGCATGCCATCTTTGGTCAACAGGAGCTCTTTCAGTTGGCTTCTGTGTCCCTTTGACAGACCCTCATTAGTGTGGCTTTTTTGGAAGAGAATATGTTATGTGTCGGATTGTGTCCTCCTCCTCAAATATAATATGTTGAAGTCCTAACACCCAATACCACAGAATATGGCCTTATTTTGAAGCAGGGATATTGCAGATGTCACTAGTTAGGATGAAGTCATGCTGGAGTAAGGTAAGCCCTTAATCCAATGTGACCAGTGAGTGTCCTTATAAGAAGAGAAGAGGGACACACAGAGAGAAGAGGGCCATGTCACCGCAGAGGCAGAGATTGTAGGGACACATCTACAAGCCAAGGAATGCCAAGGAATACCAAAAATCACCAGAAAACAGGACAATGCAAGGAAGGATTCTCTCCTCCAGGTTTCAGGGGAAGCATGGCTCCGCAGACACCTTAATTTTTAAATGTGCATTCTCCGGAACTGTGAGAGAATAAATTTCTGTTGCTCTTAGCCACCCAGTTGTAGTTATTTGTTATGACATCTCTAGGAAACTAGCACAGAGCACTTCCTTATTTTCTGGCACTACAAGATGCTCCAGTTCATCTTGTGTATTTCCTGATCCTGTGCTAGAATTGGCCATTTCTTCAAGGAGCCCTGGTTCCTTTTATTACAGAGTGGTATTAGAAACCAAACTCTGGATTGTTATGTGTGCTTGTTGCTACTGTAATGTTGTTGCTAGTAGGCTTTCTCAGGAGATATAGCTGGGAAATATCTGTGTGTATATTAGCCCTCACATATACATAGCTATAAATATTTCCGTATGTAACATCTATATCTATATTAAGCTAAATATAAGTTCATACTGATGTCTCCAACACTAATTCATTACCACATGGATCTGGATCATTCTAGCCCCCTCCTTTTGCTTATCTGTAACCTCCCACTCCAACAGTGAAACGCCTGGCTCCCACCGTCTGCCATCCATTTACTTAACTGTTCAGTTTCAGTGCACATGTACAGCATATAGAATTGTAAACCTACGAATTTCTTTTCTGAATTAATACAAAAGTTGCTAATTCAGCTAGTGGCACCCCTGCCTCCTCTCCAAACTGAATTTCCTCCCAGCTGAGTTCAAGAGCCTGTACTTTCTCCTTCATCTTCTCTAATACCCAAACCTAGTCTCACAAAGGGAACTGCTATCAGTTATTTATATCTTTGTATTAGTCTGAATAAGCCAGGAAAAGCTGCAGGAACAAATAAACATCAAAAAATCTCAGCTTAGCACAACAAAGCATTATTCCTTATTCCTATCAGATTCCAAGGCGCGTGGGCAGCCCTCTTCAACTTTTAGCTTTATCATTTTGAACTCGTGGCCTCTAGAGTAGGGACAGGAGGGAAGAGGGGCTGAAAGATCACACAGGACTCTTTAAAGTCTCAGGCCTGAAAGTCACTTTTACTCCCTCGACCCAGATGCCAATGGCCAGAACTCAGTCTCATGGCCTGAACCTAATTCCTAGGAAGGCTGAGCAATGCCTGTCTTCCTGTGAACCCAGGAGGAGGAAATTATATGCTGAGCACATCGCATTGTCTCTGCTTTAATCCTAGTGTGAATTTTAGTCAATGTGTTAACTTTCCCCAAATCTTTTTTATTTAAAATCTTAACTTTGTAACAAAAGGTCTTGTTTTAAAAGGAATTTTAAGCATTCATAGCCAAGGGAACAGGGAAAAGAAGGTTTAGGGAAATTTTCAGCAACCCCACCTTTGAAAATCTATCATATAAGTGGCCCCTATTTCTACCAATGAATAAGGTCATTTTTGATGATATTCAATTTTTTTAAAAGCAACATCATTCCTTTTATTCTTGAGAGCTAAGATGGTAAATCAAAGTGGGTGAGCCGGGTGGCCCATAGAGCCCTTTGGTGTCCTTGCGTGATGCATGGACCGAAGGGAGTTTAGAAGCACCATTCAAGGGCACCTTCCACAATGTGATTTCTGCTGCTGTAAGAGAATAAATGTTTTTAATAGCAAAGGAGATGAACCCCATTCTTCATAGAATTTTAGTGTCAGGAGGAACCTTAAAAATGAGGTCCAGATAATTTTCTAATGACACAGATAAAATGCTTATGATAATTTAACATTAAAGGGAGGGAGCATGAAACAAAATTGTATACACAGTATTATTTCACTCTCTAATACACCATGCACAGAGAAAGCAGAATACACCAAAACACTGGTTTCCTCTGGGTAGTAGAATAATGGGTGTTTTAAATTATCTTGTTTATATCTTTGTATGTGTTTTCTAAGCTTTCTGTAACGAGTATGTGTGACTTTTGTAACCTGAAAAGGAATGTTAAGAAAAAAATTTTAAGGTATTCAATCCAACTCATCTCCCCCTTGTAGAGATGAGGAAACTGATGCCCAGGGAGATTAAATTATGTGTCCAACATCACACAGATATTAAAGTGAAAGGTCAGGAGCCAAGTTAGAAAGTCTTGCAGACATAGACTAAGAACCCAGAAAACGTCACCCCCACTCACACTCACACCACATGCACGTCCACACCCACCCTTTTCACCCTCATCTAAAGTTTCCAGAGTTAAAATTGCTTCCTGGTCCCTGCCTCTGTTTCAGCCCAGAGGCCTGGGAGCTCTTGCAGCTGCTAGCTGTATCCAGGGAGAAAATACAAACTTTTATTTAGCATCTATGATAGATTTAAACTCATAACAAACTAAGCCGTAAGGCAGCTTCATCCCATTTTATAGATGAAGACACTAGGGCATGCTCATGGTTGCCAGTGGCAAAGCTGAGAAGCCTCCCTGCTGTGTGGTGTTTTTGATGCATATTTAAAGCTCCATATATGTTTGTTGATTTCATGTAAAGACCACAATTGTATCCTATTCCTGAGACTGCAGGAGGCTTTCACATCCTGCCCTGGATACACCTGCCAGCCTAGCACAGGTGGCCTGGCTTGTGTCTCAAGGAGATGGATCTGTTGCCAGATGTGGGCATCTGGGCACCTCTGGGTACTCGTTTACCTTTGCATGGGACATCCCCCAAGCTTGATGTTCTGTCGAGAGGCTGCTCGGGGAAGATATATACTGATGAGAAATCTCAGCCCCCAAATTCATTTTTCAAAGAAGCCAAGCAAATCTGGTGATTTATTCTCTGTCATTCTGATCCCAGCATATGTTCCACATCAGGTAAGTGAGATAGAAGGGATGGTTCAGCAAACATTAAGTTAAAAGAAACCCTGTCAGGCTTCCCCATGAATAGCTGGTTTTTATTTAAAGCCACAATGTCATTAATTACATTCAGTAAAAAGCTAAGGCTCTCTCCTGTGCCACACTTCTCTAGTGGACTCGGAAGAAGATAGGCTGCTCTTACACATCTGCAGTCCACACGCCCACACTAGCTGGGGTTTCTGTTGCTTCCTTATCTTCTTCCTTCTGCAGTCTTTTCCTGTTTTCCTTTCATTGAACCTGAATTTCTCCCCGCTTGTCTCTCCCCTGTGCTTCCATGTCCATCTCCCCTATCCTACTCCCTTTCTGTGTCTTCCTGTACTGTGCCTCCTGCTTCTCCCTCTGAAGTTCAGTCCTCCCTTCCAGATACAGCGTGGGGCTCCCTGTTGAAGCCACAGAGCCAGACTCAGCCGAGCTTTCCCCACTAGATGCTCCCGTGGGCTCTGCCTCTCGTGATGCACCTACCCTCTCTCCTTCCCTGCCAGCTCTGTTTCTTCCTAAAGGCCCAATGGTAGCAAAGCACTTGGTTCAGCTGATTCTGCTTGATCCTAAGACAGAAGTATTATGTATATCAGTTCATGGAAACTGGAACACCACTTGAAAAAGGAGAAGGCATCATAATGATGGCTCAGTAGTAACCAATAGTAACTACGGTGGACAGAGCCCTGCGATGGCTAGACAAATGGAAGGAAGAGAGGAAGGACATTATAATTTTGTTCATTCATTTGACAAGCATTTATTAAGCACCTACTGTGTCCTAAGATTGACGCCAGGTGTTGAGACTATGGACATAAATTTTAAAAGGTCCTGATTCTGAACAGCCTAGCTGGAGATATACACATAAAAACAATTATTACAGTGCAATGAGAGATGTGTTATAATGATTGGGCAAGATTTTCTGGGAATATAGAAGAAAAGGATTGTGTTGCTTGGGTGGGACAAGTAGAAAAGGCTGTCAACATAGGGAATTGTTTCCCAGGAGGCAATTCTGCAAACAAACAAGGGAGGAAGGGAGAAAACAGGTTTCAGGGAGAGAGAATGCCCTGTGCTGGGTCACAGAGGAATGAAGGGCTGAATCTTACTGGGTGGCCCACTGGGAGAGCATGGCTGGGACCTGGGTGAGCTGGGAGAGGTGAGATCTGTCGGGGATAAAGCTGTGGGATCTCAGGGAATGTCATGGAGCCTTCCAAACCTTACCAAGGAGTCCAGACTTCCATGTACGGACAATGAGGAGCACCTGAAGATGTGTAAGCAAGGGAGCAACATGCTCCATCTTACATTTTTGATCATTCACTCTGGCAGGTATGTAGATTGGCTTATCAGTTTCCAAGACAGGAGACTGGATTTAGCCATCCAGATAAGGGATGATAGGGCTCTAAGCACAGCAGCAATTCTGGGCATGGAAGGCATTTGTTGAGTTTCTGCTGTGTTCCAAGTTCCGCGCTAGGTGCTCTTACATGTATTACCTTGTGTGTGTGTTCAGAAACAGGTGAACAACTGCATAGCTCATCTTACCAAAACTGCGTACATTTACCTGGTAGACTATAAAATAACAAGAATGACAGTTTTTCCATGCTGGACTTATATAAATGGGTCCTTGAATGGAATGGAAATAGCTTATCTTGGTGTTTACATGGGCCCTGCATGATAGCTTTTGTTCACAAAGAGCTAACATAGCACTCTCTGAACATTACTAGCAGGAATGTATGTTGGTAGCACCTTTCTGGAGAGCCATGTGATCACACCATTCAAAAGCTGTAACATATGCATTTTTGTGTTCTTCCAGCAGTTTCTATTCTAGAAATTCAAACGAAGGAAAAATCTGGGATGTGTGCAAAGATTTCAGTTAAAGGGTATTTACCGCAGCATTGTTGTTATAGCAAAAACATAAAAGCAATACAAATTCCAACAATTGAGGATTGGCTTAATACATTATAGCACAACCTCACAGTTGCATAGCTTGTAGGCATTAAATGCTATGGTGTGGAAGTGTATTTATGGACATAGAAAGATGTTCCCACTGATTTAGGCCCTCTTCAAAGATGCAGTCTCCATAAAAACGGGTGATTGCTATGCAAACACAACTTCAAGACAAATCCCCTGGCCTCCTCTTGCACTAGTTTCCAAAATATTTTTAAGTGAAGAAGCAAGATACAGAACAACGTGTATAATATGATCCCATTTTAATTAAAAAGAAAAAATATGTGCATGTGAATCTCATGAATATACAACCCTAGAAAGGGTGCAGGATATCCACTGAAATGTTAAATGTATTTATCTCTGGGTGGGGAGGTCAGGGGGCTGGCATAATTTTCATTTTGCTCTTTTGGATTGTCTATAGTTTTTCTTTTTTTTTTTTTTCTACAATGAGCATGTATTTCTCATATACCAGGAAAAGAGAGTAGGGGGAAGCCCTCCCCAGTCCTTGCAACCATGCAGCAGGCTAGTCTGCTCCTTCCTATTGCTTCATTTTTCCAGCCATCCTGCTCAATGGACTCAGTATTTCTATCACCATGGAAGGTACCAGGTATACAACGATGATTCAACATGGTTCCTGTCTTCAAGGAGCCCACAATCTAACAAGAAGGCTGATCTAGAGATAAATAGTTACAGCATGGTGAGGAAGTATATTTATGGACATGGAAAGATGTTCACACTGATTTAGCCCCTCTTCAAAGATGCAGATGGTAAACCAGTGATAGAAATATCTACGTGGTTTTATGTGTTCACAAAGGGGTCTGATTTTATCCTGTAGGTGGTAAAAAGTGACTTGCTTTGGGCTGCTAGTTCTGTTCTCCATGAATCATTCTTGTCTTGTCTAACACATGGTGGGGAAAGAGGCCAAATGATAGGATGGAAAGAGCCCTGTGCTGGGAGTCAGCTCTGCTCTGGCCTTTTAACTAACCCTGGAATGCTTTGGGGTTTTTTTTTGAGTAAAACCTCATCATTTGGTGTCCAAGACCCTTCTCTGTCTGGCTCCAACCTACATTTTCAGCCTCATCTCTTGCCATTGCCTTCATTAACTCTGTGCTCCTGCTTCATACCTGAATTATCACTGTTCCCTAGACCTGCCAGGCCCAGTGCTTTGCACATGTTGGTTTCTTCACCTCAGCAGTATTGACATTTGGGGCCAGATAATTCCTGATTGTGGGGGACCATGCTGTGCACTGTAGGATGTCTGCAGCCTCCCTGGCCTCCGCTTGCTGCGTTCAATAGCATCCCTCGGTCATGATAATCAAAAAAATACCCAGGCATTGCAATCCAGCAATTAGCAAGCAATACACTCCACTGTGCAAGATGGGTCCAGTTTGGTGGCCCTGGACGTTCCTATACTACAGTCCTACTGGTTATGCTGTTCCAGGACCCTGTGGAAAGGAGAGAGTTTCTCTCCTGACATCTGAGGTTTAACACAGCTCACAAATGGCAGTCCTGACATTTCTCAAGAAGCCACATGGGGCATCTGTGATTGCAAATCCAAACTTTCAAGACTTTTGGAGGCTTCCCATGGGCACCGGTCTCCTGCACTCCATTTGGACTATCCCAGGCAGGGCCAGGAAAGCTGGGACACTGCTGGCTGGGTATGAGCCCCCATCTCTCAGGGCTCCTCTGAAAATGCTCCCTTCCCATGGGAAAGAGCAGCAGGGAGAGGACTTGGTGAAAGAAGAAATGGTGTTGGTGTTCCATAAGCATTCCCTCTGTTCTCCTTGGATTACCACAAGGTTTTAACAGTTGACTTCTGTGACCCCACAATCCTTTGTTTGTCCCAGAGACTTGTTCAACTAAAGTGTTTCTGCAAGCTTTTGAGTCATGCTAGGTCCTATTGCTAGAGAAGGACTCAATCTCTCTTAAGGGACCTGCATTAACCCTACCGACGGCTCTGACACCTAGTAGAGACCTGTCTGCAGCCAGTGTCCTGCAGCACCATATCTCTGCTAAGATACATTTTCATGACATTTGCATATCATTTCATTTGATTCTCACAGCCACCCTGAGAAGGAGGCATCAGCGCATTTACCAATGGGAAACTGGTTCAGTGAGGTTTCATGACTTGCATAAGACAGACCTGAAGCCCAGGTGTTTTGACTCTCAGGCTAGTGTTCCCTCCATGGCACTTCAGCAAACTCCACCGGAAGCACACATTCCCTTCCAAGTCCTCCAGCTCCTCCCTGTTCAAAGAGCATGAATGGAGCCTAAGAGAGAGTAGGGCTGCCCCTGAAAGCAGCCACAGGAGGGAAGCCACCTGCCAACCAGCCTGGACCAGCTTCTAGAGGTCAGGGCTCCCGGCAGAGCTGGCAGAAACTCAGGGATCCCCTGCAGTGAAGGTCACCCCACAATCCCCAGGCCAGGCCTGACTTCCCTCTGGGGGAGCTTCCCCAGGCTCCCACTCTGCTGTCTCAGGAGTGTGGCCCCCAATCCAGGAGCCCCAGCTTGCAGAAAGTACTGTCGTCCATCAGCCTCAGCCATTGTACCCCCCCCCCCCAAGCCATAGGGGTCAGAGGTCTCAAGGCAGCCTCTTTCCCAGAGTTTTTCAGGCAAAAAGAGCACGGACATTGCCAGTGTGATGTGTGGAAGAGCCCATGCTTGGATTGAGAAGATAAGAATTCAAACCCCAGCTCCACACCCCAGCTCAATTCCCTCGTCTATAAAATGCACATAACAGCACTTCCACCTCCAAGATCTGTGTCAGGCTAAAAAATAAAAATTGAAAGAGCACATACATAAGATAATTCCCAGTATGTGGTACATCAAAGGCATTCTTTTCTTAGGGAGTATTTCTTGAGCACCTACTATGCACCGGGAATGCTAATAGCCCCTAAAGACCCAGCAGTGAGTGAGCCAGGCAGGCCCTGAACTGGGCTGTTCAGACTCATTTAGAAAGATGAACTGGGGGAGCTGGAAAGGAGGGTCACAAATAAGGCCAAGCCTGTCGTCACGGGGATGAAAGGAGAGTAACACTGTCCTGGGACTTATATTTGTCTCACAGGGAGTCAAGATGGGCACCCCCTTCAAGGAGTTACCAGCCTTCATCTCCTCCGCAAAATTTGCTTTATTGGAAGTGTCCATCCTGGCAGGAAAAATATGCAGCCTGGTGTTTAACTCAGTGGGACTGGGGAGAATTTCTTTTTGCTGTCAGGAACCAGCTTCCAATGCCTCTACCTGAATTTTTTAAATCGATCAACTCCTTACGTGAGCATATCTGGCACACAGCTCCTCATGTTGCCTCCCATGGCTGGAATATTCTTTTACAGATAAACTGGGAGGTGAAAGGCAATGAAGTCTAAGAAGGGGAAACTGTTCTCGGACCTGGGGAGTTCGGTATTTGTTGGGTATTTGCCCCAGCTGCTCGGGAAAACTAAAGCCTAGCAGACAACTGGTTACCAGTTGCATATTGGGGAAGTCTGTTATTATTTCCTTAAGACAGACTGCATCTAGGAGTTCTCAGGTACAGCAGGGGTTCATCCTGGAGTGCTGTGGGGTGGAGCAGCTTATAGGCAATGTCCAAGGCTTGTTACAGAGCAGACAGGAGCAGGAGCAGCAACTTTAAAAATAGAAGCTTGAGGGAATATGAAGCTGGGCTCAGCAGGAGTCAGGCTGTCAGCTTGGTGGCCATTTAGGATGCAGATCCAATTGGTTCAGAAGATGGGTCAGCGTCTCTGTCTCCAACAGAGCCCTGCACTGGAGAAACCAACCCAGCCCATGGGCTTAGTTGTCCAAAGGAGAGTTTTTTTCAGCTGGACCTGAGAGAACTTGATGAGAGCCCCTTTTCTCCTCTGCCCTGGGGAAGGCACAGCTCATGTAAATGCAGCGTTTGGGTGCAGAGCATGCAGGCCAAACCCACGCTCAGCCCCACCGTTTGCATACTGCACACTCAAGCTGCTCCAGGCCTCAGTGAAGGCATGCACACTGTCCTGGGTCCAGGTAGCCCAGAGCGTGGATGACCAAAGCAAAATTCCATTAAAGTCAAACCAGATCTCACCCATAGCTCTTTGTTTATCTGAGAACAAAGTCAAAGGCCAAGGAGGCCCCACTCTCCTGCCACGGGGGAACCAGTGTGCAAGCTCTAGGCACCTACTAGAGGGTACAGAGGTGGCCTCCACAGTGGACTCGGAGTTCTTTCCCCCTTCTTCTGCAATGAGGGGTTTCTTCCTAGGGCCTATTTTCCTGCAGGGTTAGAGTTAGGTTTTAGAGCCCGTTTCCTTAACCCTCTTCTCTACTTCCTATCCCAATTCATTTTTTTTAAAAAAAAAAAAAAAAAAGCTTTACTCTCTACTTATTTATGTTGACATGAAGATTAAATACAAGCTCCTACATGCAAGTATCCAACAGAGTGGCAGCCACAAAGAGGTATTTCTCCTCCCTCCTTTTCTTCAGCCCTTGACGTTCACTCACTTTACCCCAGGGACCCCATCACTTTTTTCTCCAGCCGGAGACTCTTACCCTGTCCCTGGCTTTGTTCCTATTTGATAAGATATTCAATAGTAAAAAAGAGTTAAGAGTGGACAAGTGCACAACCTCCTCACCTCCCTGGGGTTTGTTCTGCTGCTTGCACTTTTAAAAGTCCCAGAAGTATTCAAATAATTTGGAATCACATTCTGTTTTTACTTTTCATCTATGCATCACTCACTAAACACTATCTGCCAGATTCAGTATTTGGGGCTGCAATAATAGAGATAAATAATATATGTGGGCCCCAGCCTCCAAGGAGCTCACAGGAAAACACACACACAAACACACACACACACACACACACATACAGCTTGATGTTCTTCCTATGGCAGAAGCTAGTGTGCTCCCTGTAAGGAGATCATTATTCCCACACCTCTGTGATCTAGGATCTAGACCCAGCTCTAGCACTCTTTGGCTTTGAATTAGTCAGGATTCTCCAGAGAAACACAACCAACAGGAAGCGATATATAGAGAAAGACAGATTTATTTTAAGGGACTGGCTCACACAACGATGGAGACTGGTAAGTCCAAAATCTGCAGGGTTGGCTGTCAGACCTGAGGCCCAGGAAGGAGTCCACATTGCAATTCAAGTCAAGAGGTCGTCTGCTGGAGAGTTCCTTCTTGCTCGGGTGAGGCCAGCCTTTTGTTCTACTCTGGCCCTGAACTGATGGGACAAAGCCCACCCACACTGTATTGACTTCACTCAGTCCCCTGATTGAAGAGTGTTAACCTCATCCTGAAACACCTTCACAGAAACATCCAGAATGTTTGACAAAACATCTGGGCACCATGTCCCAGCCAAGTTGACACAAAAAATCAATCATCACAGACCTATAAAATCAATGGATTAATGTGCAGTGATTTTGAAGATTCCCTCATTCCCAGTATTTTAGGAGCTAATGGCTTTGGTCAACAACAGTCTTTTCCTTTAGGAACTCTTTGGAGAACCATGATACCTTTAGTGGCTTTCACAAGATCACTGATGTCACTAAATGTTTCCATAGCTTGCTCACCCCTACCTTAGTCCACATGACAGAACCCCAGGACCTCAGTCCTGATGTCCGTAAGAATCACTGGGGAGATTGTTGGCCAAGCAGGTTTCTGGCCAAATTATGAAGATCCAGATGCAGTAGGTATGGTGCTGGCATTAGGGGCAAAGGCTCAAAACCAAGGAATCAGAGGAAGAAACTCCTCAGGGCAGGAGGAAGCAGAAGGCACCACGACGGCACCCCCAGAGGCTGCAGTGACTTCCCTGCTGGCCTGTGGCCTCTCCAGAGCTTTCAAGGCTGAGGCAGTTAGGGGGTGGACATGAGTACCAGGAGAGGGATGCTTTTTGACAAACATGAGTTAGCAACTTGTCACTTGCCTTTGCTCTTTCCTGCCCACGTTGATTCTGCTCACCTGCCCTTCCCATCCTGTGAGCCACATTGACTGACTCTGGAGGTGAAACACACATGTCACACACATGCCATTTCAGGTCATCAGAATAGCAGAGTTGTCAAAAGCTGTTAGAAGCCGAGCGGCTGAAGCATCCTCCTCCCAAACGTCTCCCTCAAATTATAAGCCATCCCCGCACCACGTGGTGCTGCTGAGCCTGGCATTCCACCTGCATGCCTGTCACTTGCTGTTCTCTGTCCCTGAACCGGTCTTAGCTGCCTTGAATTTAAGAGTCTGGTCTTACAAACATTGACCCAAAAAATATTGACATTCTTCCTCAACTCCCCTATCCAAATCTTAGCACTGTTCTTTCTGATTTGTAGTGCATCCTCCCTCCCAACTAACACTTGGAGAATTCAGCAAAACCATATGAACCTGCTCAGGTTTAGGAATCTAGAACAGACCAGAGCTAAGACGTTAGTGAGAGACTACACTGGTTCTTCTGCCCTGAGAATGAGCTGGCACCTCTTAGTGCTTTAGAGCTCTGACAGGTGGAAAAGTCATGGTTTCCCGACAGTGCCTCCCCTCCTCTACCTCAGACAGAAAGCAGGAGGAGAGGAGGCATTTAGGAAAGCTGGACTGCATTCGAGGGCATTAGGATCTAGCCAAGGCAAGAGTACGTCATCTTCTATTGCCGCACGCTCAGCCTGTCAACAAAGGAATTGCAGAGATGAACTTCAGGTCTCTATTTCAGGGTAGATGTCTGCAAGATACCATTCATGCCTACCTGGATTAGCCAGTGCCAAATCTGTGGCTTCACATGAAAACGTTTTTTTAATAAAGATGTTGGTGGATCGTCAGATAATCTTGTATTGGTCACTTCCAATGATTCATTATCACCAGTAGAAGCCAGTCATTCATTCAGCAAATATTTATTAACTGCCCATGGATAGAGATCAGGAGAAGCACTGGTAATACAGCACTGAATGTGAAAGACAGTGTCTCTCTGCCCTGGTAAAACTATTTCGGTTGGTGCAAAAGTAATTGCAGGTTTTGCTGTTACTTTTAATGGCAAAAATTGTGATTATTTTTGCACCAATCTATACGGCAAAGCCAAAAAAGATGCAAAGAAATTATCAGATAAATGGATAATTAATAACAGCTTTAAATACCATGAAGGAGATTCCAGGCAGGGCACAGTGCAGGGAGCATTGTAGAGTGGAAAGGAATATGGGCTCTGTAAGCAGGTATTTCAAAGTTCAAACCTCATGTCTGTTAACTGCACTCAAGCAGGTCATTTAACCACTCTAAGCCTCGGTTTCCTTATCTGTTTAAAAAAAAAAAAACAGTAAGGGAATAAAATTCCCTTCCTTGCCAGGCTATTTAGGGACGCACTGAGACAATGATTGTAAAAGCAGCTAACACAAGACTTGGTATACAACACTCTTTAATAAATGATCGTTCTGGCCAGAGGAAGTGGCTCATGCCTGTAATCCCAGGACTTTGGGATGCCAAGGCAAGCGGATCACCCTGAGGTCAGGAGTTCAAGACCAGCCCGGTCAACATGGCAAAACTCCATCTCTACTAAAAATACAAAAATTAGCCAGGCCTGGTGGCAAGCACCTGTAATCCCAGCTACTTGGGAGGCTGAGGCAGGAAAATCACTTGAACCTGGGAGGTGGAGTTTGCAGTGAGCCGAGATCGCACCACTCCACTCCAGCCTGGGTGACAGAGTGAGATTCTGTCTCAAAAGAAAATAAATAAGTAAATGCTCCTTCCTCTTTCTGCCCCTTCCATCTTCAATGAGTGCTGATTTTCAGTTCCCTTCCCTGCTCTGGGGCTCCGTATGAAGCCAAGGAAAGGGCTTCAGGAAGAAGTCAAAGTGAGTCTTCTTCAAATGCCATCTTTGAGGATGAGGTCTGAGGGTCACAGCCTGGAGTTGAGGGAGTGTCTCTGTGCAGAGTGTCTGAGTGGAAATATCAGGTCACTCAAAACCTGTGCATAACAGGCCGCCTCCGTAATTACTTGCAACAAGAGGCACGATGTCCTTCGCCTTCCGTTTTACAACCATCAAGGCATTTTTAAAAAGATTCTGTTAATTGCCATTTGCAGACAATTATTATCTATTCAGAATCCCCTGGTGCAAATGAATCACACCATACATCCTGTCTGAGCTCTCTCAACCCACTCACTGACCCCCAGTGTCACTGCGACTGTAGTGACAGGAACAGTGACTGACGGGCAGGGATGGGGCAGAAGTCTTGGGGGCCAACCAGAAGACTTTTGCGGGTGTCTATAGGTCAGGGTGAAAATCAATTTATGATCTCTCTCAGGCATATTTAAGGCAAGACAACAGAAAGGATGTGAACGGGTAGATTCTGCTTGTAACTGAAGAAGCAAGGGGAGGTGGGCCCTTGACAAGCAGGAAGCAGGGAGGCTCCCCCAAATTCCCCCCCAACTCAGGCTTCCCACTGGACTGCTCAGTACCTGTTCTAAGTTGAACTGCAGTTTAGCTGGACTCAGAAGGCTTGGAATTGGGGGAGAAAAGAGGCTTCACACACCTACCCAGAGCCCAACCAGGATATTTTAATGGGATCTGCACATCCGCCCATACAGGGATCTGGGAAAAACAACTATAATCAACAGCTAATATCCACAGAGCTCTAGCTATGTGCCCAACACTCTGCCAAGCCAACCCCCCTGGGTATGTGTTATTACCTTTATCTTATAAATGAGGAAATCAAGACTCAGAGAGGTTGAGCAGGTTGCACAGGATCCTACACCTCATCAGGGCCAATATTCAGACCCATATCCACGTCGTCTGATTCCAGAACCCCAGCTGGAAACCACTGCACCCTCCACCTTGCCCCTGGAAGCTATAAGATGTGAGCTCACCAAGGACAAATGTCTGCTTGCTTGTCCTTCACAGGGCCTAGCATTGTGCAGGATATTCAGAAATCATTTAATTAAAAGTTGCTAAATGAAGGAAAGAAGGCTTGAAAGACAGGATTGAGAAATCTGTCCATGCATTCAGTGGTAAATGAAAATATGCAAAATGCATGAATATCATATGCAAATCAATACCTATCGTTCTCATTAACTGTTAGAGAGAAGACAGGAGTGCACGGTTTTCACGGGGAGTGGGCCCCTCTTCTTGACGGCAATATCTATCCAATAATGTCTCATGTTGACTTGGACAGATATTGCAGGATTTGTGAGACTCTGGCCTCTCTTTATCACCAAAATTCTATCCATCCTTCAAGATTTGCTTCCACAGAGCCTACCCTGACTACCGGCCCTTATCAAATCTATTAAGCCCCTACCATGTTGCAGGCTACTCGCTAGGGAGGACACATAAGCAGGTAATAGCAATGTATTACACCGTGTGCCATATTAGAGATGTGTTGAAAGCGTAGGAGGAAGGGAAAGCAGTGACTGGCAGAGATGGGACCTGGGGGAAGAGGGGAAGCCTCACAGAGGAAGAGATACCTGACTTAGAGCTCAAAGGCCCCGAGGAGTCTGACAGGTAAACAAGATGCAGAAAGGAGACCCCAGGGGACAGCCTATGCAGAGGCATGGAAATGTGCTGCAGAAATGTGTATTTGGGAAACTACAAGTCGTGATCATGTAAAAAGATGTTGAGACACAAAGCAGATCATGTTACTTCTCTGCTTACAACACTTCACTGGCTCCCACGCATGTGGGAAGCAACATCGCCTTCTTGCCATGGCTCTCGTGCTCCATGGAGCTCTATGTCTGGTCTCCGCCGACTGCTCAGACATCCTGCCATACCTCCTTTCCCCAGGACCATCAAGCTTAGCCACAGTGACCTTCCTTCTATTCCTGAAGGCACCTGGCTCATTCTCACCTTAGGACCTTTGCACTTGCCCTTCCAGCTGCTTGGAACTCTCTTTCTCATTTTGAGGGATGGGCTCTCCTGTGCAGGTCTTAGCCCAAAGGTCACATCCTCCAAGAGTCCATCCTGACTACCCCATCCAAAGTAGTCCTCCAACCCACCTCCAGTCCCTGTCTAGCTCATGCCCCTGTTTTTCTTTCTCCCTTGCACTTCTGACTGTTGGAATCTGTCTTGTGTATGTCTAGTCTTTTTATTGTCTGTCTCTTCAACACACACTAAACCAAGGATCTCATAAACCAAGTTCATAAGATCCTTGGCCTGCCTGACTGATTCATAGGCATTTCCAGACCTGGGACATGCAGTGCCTGCATACAATGGGCACTCAGTATTTGTGGGATAAGTGGATGGACGGACGGACGGATGGATGGATGGATGGACGGATGGATGGATGGATGGATGGATTGAATGGATGGATGGATGGGTGGATGGATGGATGGATGGATGGATGGATGGATAGATTGGATAGATGGATGGATGGATGGATGGATGGATGGATGGATGGATGGATGGACGGATGGATGGATGGATGGACAGATGGATGAAATAATGAATGACAGTTGCCAGAAATGGCTGATAAGAGGGATCATAAAATTTTGAGGATGGAGAGACATTTCAGAAGCAGAACACAGGGCTTTGGATGTAATGAAGATTATTTGGACTTCACCCTATGGTAGCTGATGGGGACATTACTGAAATTGTCATTCCTACCAGACAATTTAGCATTTGATTATCTCTTGCCTTGCACTGGCTTCTGACAATTTCTTATGCCTGAACCTTATCTCACCAATCAAATTGTCAGCCACATAGCATTAACAAATTCTTGCAGCGAATTCTATGCAGTGTTTCAATGTCCATTATTTTACTGGGTTCTTATGGCAAGTTTCCCCTTTCAGCCGTCTCTAGCATCAGGCTGAACATACATAGATTCTCAATAGATATCTGCTGACTGATTTAATATCTGAGGGGATTCCTTAAAAGAGTAAAAGGAAGGAAACTAACATGTATCAGCACTGCAATGACCTGAACCCTGGGCAAGGTGCTTCACATATTTGGTCCCTACAGTGGTCTATACAGTGTATGTCGTTATACACAGTGTATATCATTATACACAGCCAACAAGCAACAGGGCCAGGGTTCAAAACTAACGCTCAGGGCTCTTTCCGCTGTTCCCTGCTGCCCTGGAATTAGTTGTCTACATTCCCGGCTTTAGGAGTCCCTGGGAGTGTCTGTCCCAGAAGCTGACTTGGTAGCCACAACTGAGGCAAGAGCTCAGGGTGGGGGTCTCTCTCAGGTTTCTATAGCTTGATCACCACTGACATGAGTTCTGCCCCTTGTCCCAAGCATGCTACCAGCTCTCTCCTGTCAGATTTGGTAGAAAACGCCCTCTGCCTTTCCAAGAGCTCCTCTGACCCTTGGGCGGGATGTCAGGTAGGAAAAGCACTGGGTGGGAGGCTGATTCCCAGGCTTGCTCTCTTCTTGTGTATTAGTGTAAACTACTGGTCCTTTTGTCTCCCAGTCTTTGCACTGATATGCTTTCACACTCAGAAGGAGCTCTGGGGCCCTCTGGGCCAGGCATATCTCTTTGTCACATTAAATCAGCCCTGTACCTCTCATGTTGAATGCCCTCTTACCCACAAAGAGCCACCAAGTACCCCCTCCTCAATGCAGAGTCTCTAATCTATGTGCCTAGACCAGGCTCTTGTGGTCAAACATGACTAGCTCTTTGTAATAGACCCCAGCCCTCTGTGCCTCACTTTGCCCCTATGCAAGACAGAGCAATCTCTTTCTCTTACCTCCACAAGGGAGCCCTAGGAACTAATTACTGTAAGCAAATCACTTTAACTATCACAATTATCAACAGCACTTTATGATCCCCAGTCAGAAAGATGATCATTAAGTTTTACAACACCCGCCTCCCCCAGGCCAAGGCAGAAAAGTCAATTCTGTAAGTGCCTATTGAGATTATCAAAGCCCCAGAAAAGAACTTCCGTGTGTACACTCCCCATTTGGGGAAATGGTAATGGAATGATACTACTGGTGCCACCATGAGGCACAATAATCTCTTTTGGATGGTTCCCCAAGACCCAGAAGATACCACCACCTGCCCTGGAAACCTGTTTGCCGAGTTAGCAACACGCGGTTGTGTGCTCGCTTACCTTTTTAGTAGAATAAAAGAGAAAGAAAAGGGACAATGCCATACCTAGGGAGGAGAAAAGAGAGAAAAAGCAAAATAGCAGAAGATTCTAACTCTACCCCTCTCTCCCCAAGTTTTTTCTTCTCCGTGTAGGAGTGAGTGTTCTAATTCTGCAACACTGTCATTACTGTAATGGGTTTGGCAGGACCATATTATAGCACCAAGGCTGTCAGGAATGGATGACATGCTGTCTGTTATGGGCTCCTACTGTTCTCAGCCAACCGAGGGCCAGGAAGACAAGGAGAAGAGAGGGGAGGAGGAGAGAGGTAGAGACTCCAGTTAGTGTGGGCATCCTAAGAGATGATTGTTCTAGCTCACTCACAACATTAGCGATGAAACGATACTAGATATCATCCCAGGAGGGCTGGCAAAAGCAGTGAGTTATGGGAATTTGGAAGTAAACAGCAAAGCAAGGAGGTGAATTTGCTCAGCTAAGATCATTCTCCCAGCATGCCCAAGCTCAGGTAGCTGATGATGGATTCTGTAACATAAAGTTACAGTGGAAATTGTAGAGCACTTGATTATGGGGCTGGAGGGGAAGGGAGGGGCTTCCTTGCCCAGGTAGCAAATTGGGAGTTGGGGGGAAGGATTTAACTAGAAAAAGAAATGGTGAGCTTGAACCTAGTTAGAGTGCCTGGTGTTATCATTTCTTCACTTTTCAGCTAGGCTGCAGGAGCCAGGAACAATTAATCCGCCTGAGGAGTGAGTTATGTTGGACTCTCCTGGCTGAGGTCAGCTTTGTTGCGGGGTTGCTTCTTCGAAAACTGCCTGACTCCCTTTGCCTGGCCTTCGACCTCATTAAAGGGAAGGCCAGTGAAGAAAATTATAGTATTGCCTTCTTACTGGAGCCCGAAGGAAAGGGGCTTTCTTAAATAAAAATAACTGTAGTAGTAAATAATGGTGACCCAGCAATTATCAGAACATTGTTTATTCCACAGCTAAATGCAGGAGACACAGACCCGTTGAGATAAAGCATTATGAACACCTGTAATAAGGAAGAGTAAAAGCCGTATGCTCTGGGAGGGTTGGTTGAGCAGGCATGGCAGTGGGTTGCTGGTTTCGTTTTAGATTTCTCCCCCCACACACACCTCGATCCTCAGGAGGACCGGCCAGGTGTGGGCATTGGCAGAGGACTCTTCATTGTTGTCTCATTAACGTATGCAGTGCCTGTGGCCGAGAGAGATACTGGCAAGTGAGTGGGAAAAGAACACAGAGGCTTAGCTTTGTGGTGTTAGGGTGAGGGTTTGACTCTCATGTGTAGATAAGCTTGAAGACAATTTTGACAAGATTCTTCTTATTTCCCCCTAAGAAGGTTGCTCATTGTCATGGTCTCCATTTTACAGATGAGGAAACTGATATTTAGTCAATGAAAAGAACTGGCAGAGCCACGGGGTATAGTTGGGCCAGGGTATTTGGTGACCATCAAGGGCTTCTCAGTTACCATTCTGCAACCACAGATGGCTTGAAGATTCCAGAAACTCTTTGTTACTCTCTGATCTCCAGTAAATGGTCTCCTGTCCATCTCTAGGAATGTCATGATTGCCTGCTTTGTATTCTCTAAGCTGATACCTTTTACTTTTTGACCTGTACACTATTTGTACCCTCAAAAGTTTCCAAAATATAGCAAATAACCCTTGCACTTGAAAAACCAGAGCTGAGATATTGACATAAGTGACACATAGGTGGTTCATTGAAGAGGATCCAGGCCGAGAGTAGAGGACCCCTGCCAAAGGCCTAGTCCAAAGG
The DNA here is from genome assembly GCF_028858775.2 of Pan troglodytes. Classification (NCBI taxonomy): domain Eukaryota; kingdom Metazoa; phylum Chordata; class Mammalia; order Primates; family Hominidae; genus Pan; species Pan troglodytes. Next base: position 128,700,487 of record NC_072407.2, on the reverse strand, counting down.
AGAGCTGCCCCTCTGAGTTCTGAAGTTGGACTGTGAAAATAGCCGCGTTTATATGGCCCCGGAGGCTTACAGCACAGGCCCTAAGAAGCTGGATAGTATGTTCCACTCATGTGTGCAATAACATAAAAGCGGCATTCAGAGCCTACACTGAGAGAGTTTGCACGTGCCCACGTGTGCATGTGCTAACCAAAGATTAACTAAACTGTAACTCATAGAATGAGCAGGGAATTGTTTTGGGGATTGAGATCCAGTTGTTACTGGCGCAGTAAGAGCTGCCAGGAACCTCATGAGGCAGCGGCGGGTGCAGCAAAGAAGGTTGTTGAGCATCAGAGGCGCATATGATGAAAGATCCTCACTGCTTCTGGAAACGGTGTTTCTCTGCGAAGTTGATCTTGAACCACACAGCCCCGAATCCACACTGCCACCTATCTCTAGGACAGAAATGTGTAGCTTCCATTCGATGCAGGAGTCAGCCCAATGCTGTCATTTTTTTTTCCATCTGTATCTAGCTAAGAAAGAGGTGGCAAGAGGCAGGGCGCCTGACAGAACGGACATTTGCCAAGACAGTGGGTGCTGCCGTGGGCCCATTGACCAGAGCGACCTGCTGTCTGATGCCTTTCCAGGAAAAACTGAGTTATGTTTCATTTTGCCCCAGGGTATGTGGGTGAGTGGGTTAGACAGGGGAAAAGTTAGCATTTCATTCATTCTGATCTGAATGTCTTTTAAAACTCAAATGGCATGCATAATCTTCCACTTAATTAGAGCTTCTGAAATATCACTGGGCATCTGTATAACCCACCTTTCCTTGCCCTCTACAAAGAAGGAATGATGGGAGAACTATGCTGTGGATGGGGAGGGGAAGGCAGAGTTGTGGGGGAAAAAAGATACAGGAAAAGAGAGGAAAAATTCAGGGGGCAGAAGGTAAGAGAGTGGGAATGTCAACTGAAAACTAAGTAGGATACTTCATGAGACAGACTGCTGTTTTCAAAGTAGGAAAGGAGAGGGGACACCAGGGAAGCTAGAATTTACTCAGTGCCTACCATGTGTCAAGTGCTTTGTGGACAAGCTTTCCCTACATTTGAGAGGGGTGTTTCTGTTGTTCCCATTTCACAAGTGAGAAAACAAAGGCTCAAAAGTGTGGGAACTCATTGAAGGTCATGCAGCAAGTATGGGGAAGATAGATTTCAAACCCGCGCTGGCCCCACTGGCCATTGCCTACCTCCCACCTACTCTCGCTGGGCCTTGGTCCCTCAGCCTGGGCACATTTCTTGGGTAACTTGTTCCCACAGATTCTGTGTGTTCGGGTGTCATGTGGCCCGAGAGAGACTAGAATTCTCAAAAGAAGGACCCCACCATCAGTCCCCTTTTTAACACCTCCCACCCACTGCACCCTCATGCCCTCTCCCTGCTCCTCTCCCCCTGCACCAGAGCACTGTTGGGTGCTGAGCAGATGGAGGAAGTGAGGAGCACTGCCCTGCCCAGCCCTTGGCACAGATGTGGACTCTTGTTTTATGTATCGAAAGTGGCACCTCAGCCATGAGGCTGGTCATGGAATTGTCACATCACAGAACGCCGACATTGGGAGATGTTCCAGAAATCGTCTCATCTAGCCCCCTCATTTTGCTCAGGGAGAAGAGGAGTTGTTCAAGATCACACAGCTTGCTGACAACAGAGCCAGAATCTGCTCTCAAACCCAGTCCTGCACTCTTCTCTCAATGCCAGACGAGGATAGGAATATGTTTGGAAGTTGGGGCAATACTCCTGGGCATAGCCCCTCTCTACCTACCTAGTTATGCTCTCAAAGTTGAATCCCAGGATCCCTGAGGATGGGTGGCCTCTGAGAGTGCAGCCCCACAGCTGTCAGCCACAACCAAAGGGAAATGAAACAAAGGAGAAATTTGGGGTCAATCGTGAGTTGCAGACGCTATTGCAAAAGATGGTCCCAAATTCAATAGAGTTTTGCTCGAGATCCCACTTGGCATTAAGCCACAGATAGCCTGCCAAGCAGGTTGACAAAAGAGACTGTGACATGAGTCTACGCTCTCAGGTATTCCACTGAAGATCTCCAGAGCAAAGGTCTCCATTGAGGGCCATGTGACAAAGGCTCAACTTAACAACATTGAAACCAGAAAAGACCTTATTGCTCTGTCACTAGCATCAGGAGGTACACAGAAGAGCCTGATTTCCATCTCTGAGTCCACAAGGGTTGCTCCAGCTCCCACTGCTGTGACCAGATTCTGGTCAACGGGGAGGTGAGAAACAGATGGGAAAGGCTTCATCTGGAAGTTTTACACAGCCCTTCTGCTCACCTCCCATTGCCCAAGACTTGATCACATAGCGGCAAGGGAGGCTGGGGAATGAAGTGCCTTTTCTGAGCAGTCTTATTTTCTACTGATATTTAACAGTAGCTAAAGAAGAGTAGAAGAATGCATTTTAAAGAACGCTAGGAATTTTTGTCTCAGTTGGCACTAGTTCTAATAAATGTTGCACATCTGCCTTGGGTACCTAACCTGACCTGGTTTTGTAGTCAACTGGTCTTGCCTCAGAACAGCACTCACCAGGGCATCTGCAAAAGGAAAGATGAGTAAGCCAAGGTGAACAACCAGGAGACCAGACTTTATTTATTTGTTTGTTTGTTTGTCTGTTTGTTTATGACAGTCTCACTCTGTCACCCAAGCTGGAGTGCAATGCTGTGACCTCAGCTCACTGCAACCTCTGCCTCCAGGGTTCCGTGATTCTCATGCCTCAACATGCACCTGGTGGTAGCCAGTTGCACACCACCATCCCCAGCTAACTTTTGTATTTTTAGTAGAGATAGGGTTTCACCATGTTGGCCAGGCTAGTCTTCAACTCCTGACCTCAGGTGATCTGCCCCCCTCAGCCTCCCAAAGTGTTGGGATTACAGGCTTGAGCCACCTCACCCAGCCCAAACTATATTTAATTATAGGAAATTCACAACTAGATATCAGAAAATGAGATTGAAAGCGGGGAGCAGCTTCCTAGGGAGACTTCTTCCCAAGAGAGTTCATAGGAATGAAGATAAAACCAAGACAAACTAGTGCAGCTCATAACTCTTCTCTAGCCCCCAGGGGCTGAGTGGGGCCCACTGATCTACTTCATAAGATCTGGTGATATACACAAACTACACCATAATCACATTTATACAAGATTCCTTAGAAGAAAGAGTAACTATGTCTCAGAGTAATAACAGTGTAACCATATAATCTGTCCTTTGAGTTAGGCATGCATTTAGCTTCCAAATCCTCTTCCTGTTTACTAATCTTGACACTTCCCAACATTTACATTGCACTGTCAACTGTTAACCATGCCTTGAAAGACAAAGGAGCAGGGCTGGGACTGGGGTTGTCTTGCTCCTCCTCAGTGATGAGGCAGGAATAATGGACTCTGGACACTGCCCTTTGCTGGGGACAAGCAGGCAAGTTGCCATGCCTCACAGGCCCCAGCGAGTAGGAAACTCCTGAGAAGCCAACTCATCACAGTCCCCTCTGGTGAGCCCCCAGAGAGGTTTGTGAATACCTTTGCCTGGGCAGAGTGCAGGGGCCTGACAACCTGACCACCATTCCTTTCCCACTGGGTCTTGCAGGGTCCCGAGTCCCTGCAAACACCATATCTTCCCAGTGTTTCCATTCTTCTCAGAATGATCAAGACAAGTATTCCAAGCCCTAGTAGATTCTTCAGAAGAAGCAGGCAGGAGGAAGTGAGCCACCTCCACACCCATTCCATATATCCTCCATGGTCCAGCAGTAAAGAATGCCTAGAGCAACTGGGCTTCATCTTCCCTCTTTCATTTATGTTTAACGGTATCTGTCCTGGAGGGTGTCAGTGGATAACAGAATAAAGCCTTCCCTAACCACTCCAGACCAGAGTGATTACCCTCCATTAATGGTAATTCCTAAAATGTGCCTTGCAACTTTCCAGCCTATAAAGTGTTTTTCCACATCCGCTGTTTCACAGAATCCTTAAAACAATCCTATCAATAGGTATTATTATTCCCATTCTGTTGATAAGCAAACTGAGACTCAGAGAGAGAAGTGGTTTGCCCAAGGCCACATAGCTGATAAATGATGGAGCTGAGACTGGAATCATAATGGTCTGACTTCAAGGTCTAGGGTCTAGACTGCTTCCAGTATATCACAACAGCCTCTCAACTCCTGCAGATTCTGAATAGATCCTGAATAGAGCTCTCCCACTTACCCATGTCCTGCTTTGTGACGGTGCTTCTGTATAGTCTTAGGTGTGTATTTAACTCCTCCAACTCTTGTGCAAGCTCAATGAGAACAGGGACTGACTCTTCTTTGGTGTTTCTCTGGATCTCTCCAGCAATAAGCTCAAGATTGACCATGAAGCAGCTTCTCAGAAATGAATGGGGTATTTGTTGATGTTCCCCAGAAATGCGAACTGAAAAGACCAACTAGGTGAAACATTCTGAAGTGAGACAGCAGTTAGGCTGAGCATAGAAGGCTCCTCTCTCTATGAGTTCTCATCTCTACTCCCACTGCTAGAGCTCTGTTTGAAACATATTTGATGATCTAGGTATCTCAGTAGGGCAGCAATGAACAATAAATAGGAATCATGAGTTTGCAGCCTCTCGAAATTCCTGCGTGGAGACCTACGGGTGACCCCCAGACAGACAGGAGGGAGGAAAAGAAAATCTCAAGATTGCCAGAACTATGTCTGGCACATCCTAAACACCCAATAAATATTTGTGATTGAATGAATGAGAGACAAGAGGACAGGGCCAGTGGGGATAAGAAGAAAACTGTGCTAGATCAAAACCAGTTGCCTGGGCAATCTCAGAGGTCTTTCTGTCTGTGTAGGGAGTCCTGGGGTTGCGCTGGGGTTGGCATGGGATGTCTGTGTTAATATAGGAAGCCTAGGTACTCAGGCTTGTTAAACTAGTTTTATTTCCTGCTACTTCTTCATCTTGGCCCTTCCTCTCTGACGTGTCTCTTATTCTAGATGTATTTTCCTACCCCAAAAAGAATTCAATCTGTGATTCTTCACTTTGAGAGACTATATTTATAACTGTAGGAAAGTAAATTTCATTATTGTCTGAATAGAAATGGGTGCAAGATGTTAGATATACTTATGTCTAGTGCCTATAAGCAGGCTTCTTTATGCCATGGAAATACCTTCTCTAACAATATAATTGTAGCTACAGCTAATGAGCTTGTCCCTCTAGAAACTTCTCCTTAGAAGCAGGCCATCTTCCTGGCCAGCACGATGCTACGTGTTGTCTAATGATCTCCACAGATTTTTCCTTTGTCACTAACATCCATCAGTAAAAACTATGAGCATACCTCCAGAATATATGCATTTCTCTGTAAATTATATACACGTGCTCTGGTTCTAATATATGACATGCATTAAAAAACATACCCATGGCCGGGTACAGTGGCTTATGCCTGTAATCCCAGCACTTTGGGAGGCTAAGGCAGGCAGATCACAAGGTCAGGAGTTCGAGACCAACCTGGCCAATATGGTGAAACCCTATCTCAACTAAAAATACAAAGATTAGCCAGGCATGGTGGCGGGTGCCTGTAATCCCAGCTACTCCGGAGGCTGAGGCAGGAGAATCATTTGAACCTAGGAGGTGGAGGTTGCAGCAAGCCGAGATCGCACCATGAGCCGCTGCACTCCAGCCTGGGTGACAGAGCAAGACTTCGTCTCAAACAACACAACAAAAATACCCACAAAGTAGACATTATAGAATTAAGAAATAAAATAGTTTCTTCCTGCATGCAGAAGGGTCAAATGACTCCCTGGGGTGTACATGACCCACTCTGGAGGCCGTTGGCTTACACAAGACAGCAACCAATGCACCCAAAGGAAATATAATCAAAGAAAGCATTTTAAATTGTTTTTCTTGGGTAGCTCCTGTTTCCCAAATCAGTGCTCTAACATCTAATTCCAAGAGGTCTCATTCCATTTTGTAAGGGTTAAAAAAATAACAGCATGCCACACTTCATATCGGTCAAAGCTTTTTCTGCTACGGAAGCAATTTTGAGGGAGAAATTGTCATCTAGCGCCACAGCTATGCAAATGCGATAGTTATTTTTGACACTGGTAAATAATAGTTCTGTATGCACTGACACTGTTTCCTTACCTTATCATGCAAGGTCTCCAGTCATAATTTAGATGTTTGTAAGTGATTAGCATTTTGGGGCAATGGCAAGCAATTTGTGCGGTGTTTCCCATCTATCTGCTACCTTGAAAAGGTGATTAGCACTTTGGTGGGGAGAGGGGAGGGAATGTCTCACAAATTGCTTCTTTGATCAAGGCAAATCAAGATGTCTGATGAGATGACTGGCTGACATAGGTATACAAGCCATACCCTGGGCTGTCCCGTGCTCAGATTGGAATTAACGAGGGCTGCCTTTATCAGAAATTCATTTGACTTCTCTTCAAATGGTTGGCAAATAACTACCCCTCAAAATAGTACTACTACAAATTACTTGATGCAGAACCAAAATAGAATGAAAAATACACATGTGACACTGGTAATACAACAAACATAATACTGTTATAAAAATTTCTAAAAAGCTGCAAGATAGCATTTCCAGCCCACTCTAAAAATAGCTAATTGAGAAAGATTCCTTTATGCTAATGTTCTTAATTGCCTGGGCAGCTTTATCGAAAAGTCATTTAGTGGCTGGCTAGTACTTTGAGAGTCTTAATAGCCAAATTGGAGAGCTCAACTAAGTAACGTCACAGCAGGAACTCTGGTGTGCTCCTACATGGCGACACTGGAAGTCTTTCTGGCTAATTAGGGAATCAGTCATTATGCAAATGAGCACCTCCCGATTGGCAACAACTTATGCTTTTCCCCACCACCCTTGCAAATGATACCAATTGAATGGTTGGTTGCCATCCCATACAGAATAAGAGAATGACAAAATTTTAGAGACAGCCCCCTTTGGAAATCACATGGTCTAGTATCTCAATTTACAGATGGGGAAACTGAGTCTTCAGAGGTGGAGATCCTTGACTAGATTTCCTTAGTTAGCCAGTGGTGAATATGAGCTAATTTCCAGGCTTTTAAAAGAACAGTAGACTCTTTTTTTTTCTTGCCTTTAATTTTTATTTCAATCTGTAAATCTTGGTATTCTGCACATAGACACTCATGAGCCCTATTATAACAACACAGAAATGAAGGTTGATATAATGAAAAATGTCACCAGATCAAGGATTCAAAAGACCTATAATTTGAGGGGACCCTAAAACTGCTGGGCCCCCTGCCTATCCTGTAGGTCTCAAGCCCTTTCCCATAGGAAATTGTCTGTGTCTCCTAATACTATCAAAAAAGGAAATAGATGTGACTTTCCTGGGCCCTTGAAATACCTTTCCCACATTGCTTAGGAAATGCCCAAGGATTTTCTTTTTCTCCCAGAGGTCTGAGCTGAGGCCAGTGGTGTCAGCCATAGCAAATTTGTATTATGAAACCTCTGCACTTCTGAATTGTTGGGGCTGGCTTTTTCTTTTCTTCTCTTTTCTTTTTTTTTTTATTTTCTTTTTCCAATTCCCTTTGTAATCATCTCAAAGCCAAGTGCTCATTTCCACCAGAACTTTAAACATTGTGCCTTTATGTAGCACAGCTTTTAATTTTCCTCCCTAACAGAAGTGATTGTTTATGTTGTAAATGCCACATTAGTCTCCATGAAATGGAGATGGAATTGATTTTCATTTCAGAGATTTCACAGCTTGCCCCAGAACTTTATGCTTGATTGCCAATGCTCAGAAATGCATGGGCTTCTGAGAGGTTCAGAAATGATGTGTGTAACATGGCATATAAAAATGTGAGAATTGGAGCCGCATTTGTTGGAAGACAGACCCCTGAGTCTTGGTGGATATGTCTGGCCAGGCACTCAAAGAAACCAATGTCTTGAGTGCAGGTGGCGCCTTCGAGAAATGGACTTCAGTCCCAAGTCAGCTTACCCACAATACCACCAATTTTCCCCACCAGTGAATTTGGCAGGGACACAGGGATATACTGCAAACGGAATTCAGAGTATACACTGCTCAAAGCAAAGGAAGGAGAAAGCTGTGCTGGCACATTGGGAGTGGAGGTGGAATGGAGAGCAGATGTCAGCTTGACCCAAAAGAAAGGCTTTATTCTCCCCTCTCTCCCTGCTGACTTCAGAGCCGCATGCCTCCTCCTTGGGGAACCTGTTGCATGTAACTACTGAAGCCAAGATGAGCAGATGGCTCCACTCTCTTCCAGGGATGTGAGATAGCGCCACTGGCATTCCAGGGGCCTAGACCAACGATACATCTGTCCTGGTCCTGGTCAACTGTTGGCCTGATCATCCGGAAGACACGTCTTCTAAGGGACCTGCCATACTGGCATGGGCCTTGTACTCAAGCCCTCCTGGAAGCCCCTTTCTCTGCAAGAATTCCTCCAACACCGGAGGTTTTAGAATACAGATGACATTCAATACAACACAATGAAGACATTCATTATTATTCTATTTACCATTTGTTAAATTTGACAGCCCATTTTGAAGGGTGAGAAGAACAACATCTCAGCACATACAATTCTCACGGCAGTGTTGGGGGTGGAGTCGTCTGCTGGAAGACATCATGGGAATCTTATTTTGAATGATTATCATCATTGTTAATTTGAACATTTCTACTTAATTATGTCTGGCTTCATCGAGTTATAAATATGTATATATTAATGTTAACAATATGAGCTTTATTGGCCAAATACATAATCGGTGATTAAAACAGAAATCTTCCAATATGTCTAAAGCTGCCACTCTCAATGGATCATAAAGTATAAAAGAGCTCCCATTCCATTGCTAGTCAATTAATGATACCTGTTCTTATATCAAGATAACACCTAGATGTGATTGAAATTCCGAGTGAGTTTCCAAAATTAGGTGCTGGGTGCTCAGCTCAGTCTTCTCTCTCTCTCTCTCTCTCTCTCTCTCTGTTTTTTCTCTCTCCCTCTCTCCCTCTCTCTCTCTCTCTGCCTGAATGGCAGATGGCGAGCACGCATTCAGGGTAGTGGTGAGGGGGTGGAAAAAGTGCAAAGAAGGGGCATGGAAAGAGTTGCTTGAAGCTGGCAGGAAGACACATTCTGACAAGGAGAGCTGGAATTAGATTGCTGCCAGGGGAGGGCTCTCTGGCAACAAGAATTGGGGGCAGGGGTGTACAGGCACTCAGGGAAGTTGAGAGTGTCAGCATGCAGACCTTTCCTATTGTAGGCCTTTCTCTTATTCTCCATTTTTTCGTTTTTGTTTTTTTCTGTTTTTTTGTTGTTGTTGTTGTTTTGTTTTTTTACTTTCTGGTGTGTGTCTTTTTTAAAGAGAGCAATGGGAAGAGGTGGCTTTATCCAGTCTGGTTCTCATTTTGCATCAGAGTAGTATTGATTTTCCACCCATGACTGCTGAAAATTAGAATTTCTTCATGAAGCTGGGTTCTTTTCCTGTCATGTTCCCTACCTTTTTAAACACGATTACCTGCACTTCAGGACTTCATGGCTAAAATTATAATGAACTTCTCCACCCAGCCTGGTGCAAGGGATCAAGAGGCAACTGCCTGCAGGGCTATGTTTGTGGCTACAGGAGGGCAGGCAAGGGCCTCAGACGGGAATAAATTTTTTTCCCTCTGGTTACTTAATGCCCTACCTTTGGGCCACAGACTTATTGACTTACTACTAATTTTCTTGTCAGGATAATTCTTCCAATCAAGATTTAAAACAAACTAGGAGGTTACTAAAGTGCTGGAGATTAAAGCCTAATGCTTTTTTTATTTGATTAAGATACTCTTATCTGGGTTCCTTGGGCCCAATTTAAACTCATACAAACCTTTCTTAAAGGGCCAGCCCTGTTTGTTTCAAGCAAACAGCTTTTCTTCACGTCCGCCTCTCTTGCTGTGTATTTGCTCACCAGGAAGAAGAAATAAATTATTCCCACTGCATCAACTTTCAGGCAGCTGCTCAGTACAATTTTCATCAATGTCTGGCCATGGAGAAAGAGACCAGTCATTTCCTAAGTGGTGATTTGGGGTGACCTATATTTTAGGAAACTGTTGGATTCACCATCAGCTTCTATCCTTCCAACCTGTAGACCCAAAGCCTTAATCGAGACCTGCACTTAGACGGGAGTTATTAAGAAGGAGAAGAGAGAAGACAACTCAGAAAGAAGACAACACAGCCACCTGACACCACTGAGTGCGCACGAACTCCCTGGTGACTTTAAAAATGATCCCTTTAATTTATCTCATATCTCTATTCTTTGCTTCGCAGACGATCCCCTTCACCGGTATCTAGCAAAGACATGCAGTTTGTAGGCCTTAAACCAAGTAGACTCTGCCCATTTTGTTCTGATATTTTCTGTGCATGTTAATTAGCATTATCAAAAGAAAGCCCTTCAACCAGGCATCCAGCCTAGTTACACGGTCTGAATTGAAGACCAGAGACAGACATATAGAGAGTGTAAAGTTAGAGAGGTACGTTCTGAGGAATGCTGTTTTCAGCAGTGAACATCTTTATTTTCCATCAAGTTTTCTTTTAATCTCACTTTCTATTAAAAGTCTTCTCAAAGCTAATGCAATAAATTTAGATCTGTAGCCAGATGCAAAGCAAAACTTTTGGCAGGGACTACTCTATCAAAAGACATTGCAAATGAAATATGCTCTCCCTTGGGGATTATTCTACAGTTTAATTTAATTTGATATTTCAAATTAAATTAATTCAAATGGTTATGCAGTTTCCAGGGAAAACAGACTTCATTTATGAGGTTCTGCCACCAAATTGTTTAGCAGCCATCATATATCTTACATTGTTAACTAAGAATGATAAATAGTGACAAAGTAGGCTATTCCCCTCATTTCCCAGTCCCAGTCTGAAAAGGAAGACACATAAACCATTCCAACACCATACACTCCCTTCTTGGGCAGCATACATATTTATTAAGACCATTATAGTTAAGACTAATATGATCCATGGACCCTTCTATCTAATCATCTCTAAGCATGTAATGAAGATGCATGGAGCCTCATGAGGGAACAGATGTGATGATTCCCATTTTCTAGGTAAGGAGACAGGTGGTGATGAGATTTACCCAGCATCATACGGAGAACTGGGGATGGGAGGCAGGAGCTCAGATCCAATGCTCAGGTTCTCAGTCCTCTCCTTTATAGGGTGATACTCCATTTGTCACCCTTCCCTAGATCTTAATATAATCTGAACTAGATCTCCACTGTCCAAGAAAATAGAACACTTGAGTTGTTATTGAGTCAATGAATCAACACAGACATTCCATCTGGAGAGCTGGAGAGAAGACTCTTGTCCCCCACAATTGTCTTTTATTTCATTTTATTTTAAAAAATCACCATGCAATCCAAAAGCCTCTTTTTCAATTGTGATTTTTGCTTGTTGTTTTTTCCTAAGTAATCTAAGGAAGGGGGCCGTCTACATCCCAGTAGTGCAGGATGGAACAAAGTGGCTCCTTGGAGTAACTGAAGCACCCTCCTGTCTGGTTCTGGAAGGCCTGGCTGGCTGTGGATTGGAGAGGAAGCCATGGAGCCCCTCTGAGGCAGCCCCAGATGCTCTGTCTGCTCTGAGCCAGGTCACTTTGAGTGGTGAGGCCTCCTCTGGTGTAAGGAGCGGGCAAACAAACATCTACCAAGATTTCATGCCCTGGGGAACTTTTAGCCTATTTGTTTCTCCTGTCTTTCCTAGAGCAGGTTTTATTGGACGAGTGCTGGTCCTCGAGTTCATTCACCCCATGTCCCTAAATGGTGACTTGAGGAAGGTAGAATATTTGTGGAGGGCTTATATCTCCATCATGATCTTTGTACCCATGGGTCACATAAAACCCCAAGGTTTCTCAGCTAAAACAAAGCAATATTATCACAAGAGATTCTGGAAGAGCTCAGAAAACTGGGTTCATGGCAGCCTGCTACCACTTCCTTCAACAAAGGGCACATGTTTTATACAAAGAAGAGGGCTTTTCTCCATCAACATTTCCGTGCCTCCAACACCACCTTTCCAGCTCCATTTCCTCCTGAAATTCCCAAGGAAACATGCAAAACCAATTGTTTCTTTCCATGCTCTTCACTTTGGGAAAGTTCTCGCTCAAGGGTACAGCTGGGAAAATCCATGAATTTAGATTTCTTTGTCAGGAGGAATTGAATTTGCATTCTTTCACATGTGAATCTTGGGAGGCAGTGGGTGGGGGGGGAATAGTAGTCATTAGAGTGCCAATGAGTCACTAAACTATAGATTCTTAGAAATTGTACCCAAACTTGAGAGAGTTAAGTATTCTCTAATTCTGCATCAGTTTTCAAGAACAACACTCAGTGGTCTTATTCCGCTGTAAGAATAATGCTATTATGCAATTATTATTATTAGCACTGTAATGATAATGTTAATTCCATAGCTACATAATTAACTCATCATCCAGTTAGCATCTAGGATCCCTTGAACTCATAAATGCCCAACTAATCCTGACGTTTTTTAAAGCCATCATTTCAACTCTCAGGAAAGGAATCTGCAAAATCCAAAAGTGAGGAAGTTCCTAATGATAGTTTCAAAACCCAAGACCCATAGACAACTATTGGTTTAAGAGAATAATGGGAGCTACAGTGCTTCAAGAAACCCCCCCACCAACCCACGCTGAGCCTGGGAAATCCTTTCAATACATTAGCTTACCCCGTCTTCATAACTCAGTGACAGGTATCATCATTGTTCCTATTTTGCAAAGAAAAAGCTGACACACAAGGAGATGAAGCAACTCAGTTGAAGTCACACACCAAGGCAGAGCTGGAATTTGAAGCCAGTTCTTTCTTACTCTAAACTCTGCATTCTAAGCTTGGCATGATGGCTCATGCCTGTAATCCCAGCACTTTGGGAGGTCAAGATGGTAGGATCGCTTGAGGCCAGGAGTTTGAGATCAGCCTGGTCAACATAGCAAAACCCCATCTCTAAAAATATAAAAATAAACAAGAAATAAACTCCACACTCTTATGATAATATTCTACTACCTTGGCTAACAGAGAAATACAAATTTTGGGGTATGGACTATCTTTTTTCCCTATTTAGCCTCTTTCATTTGACTCTTTTTCTCCTCTATGGTTTTCCCTTCCCATATTCAGATAGACACCAGGATCCAGCAATAGTTCTCACTATTTTCTTTTTTTTTTCCTCAAAAAGAATATTTAGTGAGGATCCACTTGTAGCAGATATTGCGATGATTACTTGTGCAGCTTTTTAACCAGTGGTCACTCTTGCCCCCCTAAGATCTCACATTCCAAAATCATCGTAACTCTCTTAACAAATGGCTGGATGTGTAGAAAATCATCTCTCCCTGTGACGAATGCTAAAAGAATCAAGTGTATTTGGCTAGCAGAAGAGAAACTTGAGCAGTGTTTTTAAAACAGCTTTCAAGTTCATAACAGAGATATTGAAACCTTCCCAGCTGTTCTCCTTAGCCAGCAAGAATGGAACAGAAGGAAAAGTGGTTCGCTCAAAGCAATAGACATTCTGCTTAGGCATAAGAACTTTCTGGCTGTGAAGAATTGTGAGACAAGGAGATGGTGCATCCAGGAAGGTTGTCCTTGAAGACCTTTCAGAATAAGACAGCTTGCTTCCTTTTAGACCTAGAGGAGTGGATTGAATGAGCTGAGGGGGAAGTTCATCCAGCCTGAGTCCTGTGGCGCTACAGGATGCATTCCGACAGTGTGTCTATACTGTTGACATGAAGTTTCATCAATTCTCCGGTAAATTCCACAGCATTGACATAAGATAAAATACATTTGGTCCAAATCATTTAAATTGATTTTCCTGTCCAAATCACATGTGTACACATCCATATGGATAAATTAGACAAGATCATATTAAGATAATAAACTTAATTGGATTTATAAAAATCTATAAATGTGTTTAGCACCTTAGGGAGAGGTGCCCTGCAAATCAAAGCCATCCCTAAAGTGATAACCATCATGTGTTTTATTAGTACTCATGAAAATGGAAAGAATATATGAGCATCAGTCACTGAGGACCTGAGTTCCAACGTTTGCACTACCATTTGTTAGCTTGGACAATCCATGTGATATAGCTAGGTCTCAGCTTCCTTACCTATAAAATAATAAACATTATACCTACTTCCTGGTGTCAGGGAACCAGAAGCTGGGGAACCACTAAATTAGATGGCATTTGTAAATCACACAGCAGAATGATTGGCAACACGGGTTGATTCTTTCCCACTAAAAAGTTCTGTAGAAGCTTTTCCACTAGCCACAGCTCAGGCTAGTGACCCTGGCCCAGCCCAGTTGCCCTAAGAAAAGCCTAGCTGCTACATTCACTGATAAGTTCATACTACATTCTTAAGTCTCTCAGCCAAACCTCTCCAGTCCCTTCTGTTTCTAAAGAGGGTAAGAGTGTTCCTCTCTGGCTAACCTCACTTGAAGCTTCACCGTGGGCTTCGAGCACCTACACGTAGGAGCATCAAACATATTTACAACCAGAGTGCCATAGTTGAGAACATCCTCATGCCACCTTTAAGGAACAGAAATGTGTTCAGTGGGGTGGCTACGGAGAAGGAAGTACCATAGCAGAAGTCCCGAACTGAGAAATAAAGGCCCCAAGTTCTGGCCCCAGGTTTGACAAAGTGGCTTTGGGCAGGTGGCTTCACTGCTCTGTGACTCAGTAGCAATGATTGTGTATTCTGTGCCTACTATGTGCAAGGCACTTATTTATTCCATCCATTATCTTCAATATCCACAAAAAGCCCCCATTTAAGTAGCACAGCCTGCATTTTACAGATGAGGAAACTAAACTGAGGTTCAGTAAAGTCAGGAAACTTCATCCAGAACCACTCATTTCTAGTAAACAGATGAGCAGACCTGAAAACCCAGAATGAGTGACATCAAAACGCACACTGGTTTCTCTACACAGCCCTGATTCGGTCTCCACACGTAGAAAATGAGGTTAGACAACAATCTCTAGGGTCTTCCGTGGCCTTGAGAGTTGATAAATCTCATTCTGGACTTCCTAGCTTCAGCAGGCAGCCTGAACACGTTGAGGGTCGGGTTATGAAAATGATCACAGCAGTCACTTTCACCGGCCTCACCTCCACCCCTTAATATTTGTCTCCTTTCCCCTGTAAAGACTGGGTGGACTTTTTTATTTTCTTCTCGGAAGAAGAATTGCTGACTTTTTTTTTTAAGAGGGACTTTTTGCTGGGGTGGGGAGAACGAATGGAAACAGAAGACTTTGGTAGAGAAGCCACTTGAAAAATGATCCTATTTCCTTTAGAGATGCTCTTGTAATATAATTATGAGCCATCTGTTAACCTCCTCTCCCCTTGCACGATCTTTCTGGTTCTCAGCAGCTGATGTCCCCAGGAGCAAAGCGGGGAGGATGGGGAGATGAGGCTCTTTTGATTGAGCACCGAGGAATGGGGTAACTTGAACCACGCAAGTCGGAGCAATTTAGAAAAGGTGTAGAAAATCCAAGCAAGACATAAATACCAACAAATGTTCTAGGGATTAGCAGATAAGTCGTATCGGGAGAGAGCGAGAGAGTCAAATTTATATAGTTGAGAAAGGATCCGGCTCAGCGGGAACACAATCACGGTCTATAAATACCTCCACGAAAACAGTCGAAATGAACGGAGGGAATTCATCACCGACTCCAAAGCAGGGAGGACAAGGTGCCATAGCTGTCAACTTGGAGCGGGAGATGGAAAGCACAATAGCAAAAAGTTCATGGCTCAGAGGAGTGACTGGGCAGAGGCCCAGACTCTCCAGGGAAGGTGGTCGCAACCCCCTGCCACCTGGAGACTGCAGGGAGAGGAGATGAAAAGCTGACAGGAACAGGAGTCTAAGAAGGCCCAGGAAGGTTGGATGGAAGTCACATAAGAGGACCTAAGCGGCTCTCCCACCTACGAGGCAATGAACTGAGAAGGAATTACTTGGTCTTGCAAATTGCTTGGTAAATACACCGAGTAAATCAAAGAAGCTCGTTTCAACAACACAGTAGCTAGGCACTGGATAGACTGAAGCCTACAGATTACAAAAGGATCCCATGCACGGTTTCGGTGGGCAGAGAGGCTTTTATCACAGCGATGGATGGCACACGTGGCCTGGTTTAATCCTCATTTGTTACCACGAAACGCAGCTTCCCTTGCCAGACCAAGGCCGAATCAGCCTTGGCCTTCCTGCCCCTGCCCCCTTCCCGCAGAGGCCTCTTCTTTCCTGCCACAGCACACGATTCCCTCCCTTCCTGCCCCGCCCTTGCCCTTCAACAATATTAATGGTCCCTGCCTAAGCACTTGAATGGAGCCAGGCCTCGCCTCCACAGAGCCTGTTTAGAGATGGCCTGAAACGCCTGCTGGGAATAATTCTCGCCGTAGGCAAGCTCAAGAATTATTGATGAAATAACCTTTTGGGGCCTGAGTCTGGGGTTTTGCAGATGCAATGGCAAGATTATTGTTTAAGTGGGGACTTGATCAGGCGGTGACCTAGAAAACATTTAGTTCTTTTATTGCTGTCACAGTTTCCTGGGGCTTACACTGTCTTCTGCCGCTGAAGCCTGGGCAAGGGAGTAAAAGGAAGTGGCTGGTGAAACAGTGAGATTGTCTGCACACCCAGAAGGCCAGAAAGCATCCAGGCAGCTTCTTGCCCCCAAATGATGGGCCCTGGGCCACCTCTGAAGTCACTGGAACGGGAATAACATAAAAACAATTCAGCTTTTCAGTGACTGGCCATTTTCACCTTAAAAGGTGAACCTCCTCAGATTCAAGGAGCAGATAAATCAGTCACTAGGGAGGCAATTATTAATGGAAGAGCCCTTTACAGGGGCCACGATGCTAGGCACGGGTCAGATGGAGACTGAGAAAGAGTAGAGCAGAAAGTCACCTGGGAAGGCCGCATCTAGACCCTGTGGGATAGGGAGAGACCGCAACGCCTGTCTGGAGGGGAGTCTTCCAGCTGACCTGAGGTTGCTAAGGGGCAAGGGCCACTGAGAATCACTTCTACAAAGGACAGCTCTGCCAAGCAGGGGAAGGGGAACAGGGGTTCTCGCATGACTCTCTGCACACAGTCATTCCCTCACCGCATTCCTTCACTCACGGCGCTGAGTGCTTACTCTGTGACAGGCACTTTGCTAGGTTTGAGATTCCAAAATAAATAAAACCGTTTCTAGTCTCAAGGAACTCAAGGGAGATGCACTCTCAGTTATACCAGGTTCCTAATACCACGAAAGAGGGATATACAGTGCCTTTTCTGTGAGCACAGCCACGACCACAGAGAGCACTGCTTTGCAGAGAGGTAACATGTGAGCAGGCCTTTGATGGATGAATAGGAGTTTTCTAATTAAGGAAAGACAGTCCCAGGTAGTGGCGATGAGGTTGTATGACTTAATCAGGGAATGGTAAATGGTCTGGGATAACTGGAGTGTAGAGGACATAATGGGGAAGAGCATGGGACGACGGTACTAGCTATCAGTATGGAGGCCTTACGCTACACTAGATAATGAGCAAAGAGCTCTATCCCCAGTATTTTATTTAATCCTCATACAACAGCCTTTGTAAGTATACACTGATTGTGTTATTTACTGAGGGTTACAACTTGTCAGGGCAGAGTAGAGGTATGAGGCCTGCTGGCCTGGGACGAAGCCAGGAGCCAAGCTCTATGCTATGAGGCCAACTTGCTCATTTGATGGGGAAGGAAAACAAGTTAGCTACACAGCTGAGGCGATTCCAGTCGTTTTAGGAAAGGTCTTCAATGCCTTGTGAAGATGTCCAGAACCACTGGAGGTTTTTAAGCCAAGATGGCAGAAGCATGTCTATGCTTCAGAATATACCCTGGAAGCAGCCAGCACTAATTAGAACAGAGCACACTAAAGGCAGAGAGACACTGTCTATCCTCAATGTGGTCCACAAACCACTCCTCTCAGGGCCACGTGAGGCTGTTCCTCCTGAACCAGAATCTCAAGGGGAGGGACTGCAGGATGTGAGTGTGTGAGGAGCTCCGCAGGTTCTTGCTAAGCACAACGGGGTTTGGGACCAAAGAGTTGAAAAGGGGTTGCAATACTTGTAATACTCCAGGTTAGAGATAACGAGGGCCTGAACTTGAGCAGACCTCGTGGTCATGTAGAAAGAGGCAGGTCAGAACTTTCATAGAGATACACCTGATCATAGAGATCAGGGTGTGGTTAGGTGAGGGAGGGAGAGGGGGGACCAGAATCAAGCTCAGGTTTCCAGATTGGGTGACTGGGTGGCTGGCAATGTCAATGTAAGGAGGTTGAGGTTTCATTTTGAAAATTGTGAGTCTGATGTATCCGCAGCATATGCTAGTAGAGACGTCTGGCAAGTCATCTGAAACTCAAGTGTGGAGCTCAGAAGACAGGGGTGGTCATGGCCAGAGAAATGAATTAGGGAGTCTCAATGTATTGCCACCTCCTGCTGAAAGCTGATCCTGAAGTCCCAAGCGGAATTACCCCCACTCTCCTCTGCACTTCCATGACACCTTGCACAATACATATCACACTTTGTTGTATTTGTTTTACATAGTTTTTCCTTTAATAAACCACAGGCTGATTAAAGGCAAGGGCCCATCATTCATGTTCATATCCCCAAATGCCCAGGACGGTGTCTGGCACATAGAAATTTCTTTTCAAAATTGCCGGATAGGTGAAAGAGAATAAGGAATGTAGACAAAATTAAGAAAATCTCTATGGACCCTCAGGGACCACCAACATTTAAAGGGTGGGTAGAAGTCCACAAAGAAACCTAACAAAAAGCAGATGGAGTGGCAGGAGAGAAAGCAAAAGCAAACAGTGACAAGGAGGAAAGAGAGATACAAACCCTTCAGGAATGGCAGGGTGGCCAACAGCTTCAGTTGTTACAGAGGCCAAGCAGGCTCCAGCTAGTCATAGTAACCACTAGTGTGCCCCTTTCAGGAGTAAGGCAGGGAGGGACTTGCACATTGATAAACGCCCAACACCAAGCCTGGCCTCTGGAACTTTCAGATGTCCTTTTCCTTGGGAATCCATGCAGTCTACATCTTGGAGGTGAATTGTGAAGTTATGGAAACCCACATTTCAAGCAATGAATGATCAAAAGAATCCAGAGAGCCACTGCAGGCTAAGCTCTCACCTACAGCACCAAGGGGGTGAAGCTCAGTGGTTAGACCACCTGACACTACCTGAATACCTTTTTTCTTATCTCCCCATCTCCTGTTTTGGCTTTCATGCCAGTATCTTCAAATTTACAGGGGAAACAAAGAGCCACTGGAAGTAGCCGTACCAAGTATTCACAGTAATGCAACCAGTTATCTGAGGGTTTTGTTTGGGTTTTGTGTTTTTTTTTGTTTTTTTTGTTTGTTTGTTTGTTTTCCATCTTGATCTTGCTTCACTAATCTTTCTTAGCTCATGTGACCACATTGTAAAATTCCATTTTGTCTTTTTTTTTCAGATGTTGAAATGTGAACCAAATGCTGTTTTTAATGAGCTAAGCAATTGTTCAGACTTCTTCCCCTCCCTCCACCGTTTTGAATTGCTATAGCATGTACTACAAAGCTTCATTTGAAAGCCTGCAATTTCAGAGTGGTTTTCTTTAGGCAAAAGAGGCTATCCTGTATCACAGAGATATCACCACAGCTGAAATTCAGAGCCTTTCGGGGGAGAAACCAGTATGTGTGGCCGGGAGACTAGGGATGGATTTGGAAGGAGGTCCCATGAGATCCTCTCAAGGGAAGGGCCACAGGGAGGTGATACCTGGCATGGAAGGAGGTGCCCAGTGGTGACCAGGGTCTCCCTCTTGAAACTGGACCTCTAACCAGAATATGCAACTACCCAGTGGACACTTCCAGCAAGACAGTTCCCATCACCTCCAACCTAATGTGTCTGAAAGTGAGTCAACTTCTTTCCTCAGTAAACCAGTTCTCAGCTACTTTTCCCACCTTTTTTTTTTTTTTTTTTTAGCACTTACTATGTGGCAGACACAATTTATTGTGTCAGGGACAGAGCAGGCAACAGGGCAAATACAGTACCTGCCTCATGAAGCCTATATTCTAGCAGGGAAGGCAGCATTCAAAACATTGACATTGGCATGAGCATTATAAAGAATAGTAATACGAGTACTGTTCATCGGGTTCTTAGTTTCCACGAGACACTATTGCCAGCACCATGGGGCACACGCCAGGGAGCCCTGGCTTAGCCTGGAAAGGCTCTGAGTGCTTTTCCTCAGCCCCATTTAGTGGCTCTGTCTGTTCTGTATTGTTCCAGATACACACTTTGAAAATTGAGGTCTCTGCTGCTGCTTCCATACCTGCTTCCTGATCAGTCTCCACAACTTGGTGCTGCTTCCATCAAGATACATTTCGCACCTGCCCCACCTCTCCATTTCCTTGTCCCCGTCTAGTCCAGCAGCCTGTTCTGCATGTCTGGGACAGTATGACAGTCCTGACCTCCCTGCCTCCAGCTTCCCTTTCATCCTCTCTGGTCAGCACACCTCCTGACCTTCCAGAAAAGGCTGATCCCCTGCTCAACATCTCAGTCATTGATTCAACAAATGCTTATCAAAGGCTTTCCACCCATAAAAAAAAAAGTTGTGTGTTTCAGAAGACAAACCAATGTCCATTTTGTCCCTTGACTGGCACCCAAGGCCCTTCTGCCACTGGCAGCCTTCCATGAATGGCCTGTCCACCACTTTCCCAAGCACAGCTCCACCTTCCTGGGCCCTCTGCCCCTTGGCTAGTCCCCACTTTCTGGAACATTTTCTGCTCCTCTTCATTTCTGCTTATCAAAATTCTGCCCATTGCTAAGGCCCAAATCTAATGTCACCTCTTCCATGAGGCCATCCTGATGAAGCCAAGCAGAAATATAGTAGTCTCCCCATCACTAAATTTCTTCTGAGAAACGTATACACTGTACATGCATGCATGCTGTGGGTCTCACACACACTCATATACATACCACACACACTCCTACAAGCTCCTAAAACCCCAGGAATCTGTGTGTATTTGCCATTGGTGAGCCGTGGCTATGTTCCAGGAACTGTGCTGAGCAACTCAGCCAGATTATCTCATGTAATAATCAACCATCCTATGAAGTAGGCACCATAATCATATCCCCATATTAGAGACGAGATCAAAGAAGTTAAGTAAATTGCATAAATAAGGTCACACAGCTAGTAAGTAGAAAAGTAAAGATTCAAATCCAATTCTTACTTAATCTCACATATGTAATATTACACTGCCATTCGTCCAACAAGAATTCTTCTTTAAAGATTTAAATACCCCATTTGCCTTATATAGTGCTTTGCATTCAATATGCATTCACAATTATATTCCCAATACCTAACACAGAGCCCAGAACATCTCCTAGACATGCAGTAAATACCTCTGATAGCATGGATGAAATTATTGTTGAGTATCATGTCAAACCTCCTAAATCAGAATAGCTGAAATTGGGGCCTCAGAGTCTCTAGGTTAACAAACATTCCAGGTGATTATTATAGCCAGCCAGCACCTGTTGATAGACTAACATGAAGCTAGTCCAGGCTCACCGTTCTATAAATAGGGAAACTGAGGCCCATGGTAGTAAATGACTTGCCCCTGTTTAGCAGCACCCACCTCCCATCCCCAAGTCATCTCTTTGTGCTGTTTTGTTTGTTTGTTTGTTTGTTTGTTTGCCAACTACTCTAATTTCAACCTAGCTGTAAGATAAGATACAATACTAACATTGGGCAGAAAACAAGCCCATATCTCCATCTGCCCTGTCTAAGGGAATCTTAAATTGATTTTCCTGTCTCTTCTCTCTGAGGAGGTCCTCACTGATGGCCTCATCTCAGATAAGCTGAGCAGGGGACAGCCCCTGGGCAGCTGACCTAGAAACTCCAAACCACAGCAAACCAAGTTTTTGACCTGAAAGTGCCTGGTTATTGGGTTTTGTTTAATGCAGATCCATCATCTTCAGAATCTTTTTCTTGCCTCTTCAGAGAGGAGCCACGTTGCCCAGCAACGAATGTGCCAGTGATGTGGCAAAGTTGTTGATCAATAACGTTCTAGCTGCCTAACCTCACCCTGAAGCTGTGTTTGCCTGCCTGGTTCTAAAGTCCACTGTCTGCTGATTTCTTAGCTGCTAGGTGATATATATTTGAGAGAAAATAAAATTTGGAGTTAGACATACCTAGGCTGATGTCTCAGTTCAACCATGTACTGGCTATGTGACCTTGACAAGTCACTTGCCCTCTCTGAACCTGGGTTTCCTCATGCCCATGGTGAGGGGAGCTTTATGGGAGAATCTCTTGTTCTTTCCAGTTCTGAGATCCATGTTGTGTGTCTTATGACCTGGGGTGTGAGATGCTTCTGTGAGCCACGTTCAGCCTGACGAAGAGATTGACTTCTGCTTCGTGTTGGCCATTCCATATTATCAGTCCAGCTCACTGAGGCATGAAAATAAATTAGAACCACAAGCAGGTTAGGATACACTATCCTAAGAATACCACACTTCTCCCAACCCCCAGTTTTGCTTTGGTAATAAACTTCCCTTGCATACAGACAGACAGCAAGACTCTCTGGGAAATCCTCAAGAAATGCCATCCATATGTTTTTGAGTCATTTACACTGAACCCATCATAATATTGTTCTTTGAAGATCCATTTACATTTGTTCTAAAGGCTTATTTTAAAGCTTATGCAAATGAACAAGATTAAGGTTGCATTCTGGAAGCTGAAACTGGGAAATGGGAAGTTCAATTTAAAGCTTGGTGTAAATAGAGTTTCACATGTGTTCTAAATAGTTCTCCCTTCTTAGCACAAGCGTCCTCCATTCAACCTCCTGGTACCCCCAGACCAACATTCTCTGCTAGTGAAATGCTGAGTGGTGGAGTTAAGGTTAATGAAAAGAGCGATGGAATGGTAGTCTCACTCTCCCCCTCTCACCTAGCCGTATGGCATTGGATGAGCCATTGAACTTTCCTATGCTTCATTTGGGAGCCATCCAAGACCTCAGTGGTTCCCAAATGTTAGCTGCATTAGAATTGCCTGAGGAGAAGATTCTGGACTTCTAACCCTGACCTACTGAACTACAATCTCCATGAGCAAAGCCCCACATTCTGAATTTTTCACATCCTCTCCACTTAGGGATCTCTCCTTTCTATGCACAAGAGTCTGATTTGTTGCCGAATATCCCTTTTCAACTTATATTCCCCTATCTGCTTTTTAAACTTTCCGATGTACTAAAAGTTCCCATTCATCCTATGGCCCCTGTTGTGGACTCTCAGGTGTTTTCTTTGAAGATCAAGACGCATTTGTTGAACTCTGGTTAGATGAAAGAAATCATTCCTTGTCACCCTCAACACATGGGCATGGGATATCTGAAGGTGGAGTTCAGTGTCTGGCTCCGTATGAATTACAGAGACCTGCAAGAGTCATTGTGCTGGCCCCACGGGAGCCAACAGACTATGAACAAACACAGAAATAGTAAGTATTAAGTAAGGGAATTGAAAGACCATAAAGACTGTATCATTAAAATTATATGCATATTAATATCCATATCACAGGTAGGTGATGGGTGAGCAGCATTATGGGCATCTAGATTAAAACTTGGATCTGTGCTCCAATGGCTTGGGAAAAGTGGAAATGGAGAACAGAAGGTGAAGCACAAACAAAGAAATTAGCAAAGTGACAAGAGCCCTCTGCATAGGAAAAGAGAGTCTGTCTTTGACCTGAATTGCCTCTTCCTGTTGTTAAGAAGAGAGAGTTGGCCTGTGTTATGTAATGCCAGGAGACGGTTTTCCATTCCGGGTCTGCAGGAATGAGCTCCTTTTGGTGGAACCTTTTCCCTGTTCTGCCACTTTCCTATTCTCACTCAGCCCCAAAGTAAGCACTATCTGATGATATTTCCAAGAACCTTGTCACTCACTCTACCATGGGGGACTCTCTTGGAACAATGGATATCTTCTTTCTCAGTGAGTGGCTTTTTCCAAGAAGCATGACCTCATTTTAATGTAAATCTAACAAGGATTACCCTCTCTGCTCCCAACAAGGAAAGGATATATTTTAGCCCAGCAATGCAAAAATACAAATTTATCTTTCAGGCCATTTTTGTGCTCCCTGTCCCTAGCCCCACCCCCTGTGCCCCATCAAGACACCCTACTAGAGCCCCTCTACTAGCACCTCCCCCTTGGAGCCACAGTCAAGCTAAGGGATTATTATCTTATTGGCCTTCCCTCTCAAGATAAAAGGGGATGCTGGGATAAAGCGATACTTTGCCCATAGGAATACATCACAAATATAAGGAACATGTCTCCTGGGTAGGAGAGGGATCTGTGAGTGGGGGGGCTTTTGTGTCACACCCAAGTCAGAGGACCTAGTGACCACCAAAGGCTGGTCTGGTATATCCAGAAAGACTTTTCTCCAGACAAATTCCAGACCACTACTGCAGCACCAAACACAGAATGAATACCATCTCCATGAGTTTAGCAATGCAGCACTTTAATTTCTTTCTATCCTGTTTATAAAATCATATTCTACGCTGTTGCTTCACTTCAGCCCCATCTGCATTTTCTTCCATTAATCACCGTAGAACTCCCCCACTATAGCCTTTATTACCTGCTCAAAATGAATGTGGAGAGAAAACATAATTAGATGCCACCTCTAAAAAATAATATCTTGAAAATAGAGCAATGACTTAAATTAAAAAAAGAGGGAAGAAAAAAACACAATTTGAACTAATGGGGCAAATTACCTCAGGTTAAACTGCATTTTAAACCAGCTGTTTCTTTCTTTCTTCCTTTCTTTCTCTGCCCCCTCCCTCCATACACCCTACCCTCCAGTGAGTCATGACAAATTCAGAGTGCAGCTGTATGGATGATTAGATTTCCTCATCTCTGCTGAAACAATGAAATATTTCTATAATACTAAACCCGTCAAACTGATCAAAGTGCAGTGTCAAAATTCTAAGTGCTCCTTCTTGCCCAATCCCCTCAGCTCTGGCAAAATGGAGCACATTTTATTTGCTGGCCCAAAACTCCCTGAGGTTTTTAAACTCTGATACATGCTGCCTGATTTGCAGTGTTGGCTACGGTTCTCCTTTAGGTGTTTTCCATCATCTGCACCAGTGACCAGAGCATCCCTTGTGGGCTGGTTTGCCGGCATAGTACCCCCACACACACCTTAACTGTGGTTTCCTTATCCTCACTCCTGCCCAAATTACAGACGTTGTTAACATGCTGTCATACAAAGCCAGGTGACATACCTTCAGGAAGAGTATGAACAGGCCACTGTCAGCACCAGCTGCCTGGATCTCATCATTCCTTAAGACCCAGGTAGGGCAGATGACGCTACCTGCACCTGGCACACTGACTGACAGAGCAAATACTACTCAAGAGCTGTTTCGCTTTACCCAGATCCCTTCATGTCTCAGGGCCTCAGTGTCTCCATCTGTAAAGTGAAAGTAATTTAGTAATGTCTACCCAGCCTCCTACACAAGGGTGTTATGCAGAGGAGGATGAAGCAATTTGCAGAGAAGCCCCATAACCATGCCAAAAGGCAGTCGAATTAATACTATAAGTATCACCTAATGCTCTGTGGGCAAGTCATATGCAGAAGGCTAGAAATTCACATCAGTGGAATTCACACCTTCAACAATAGCACGGAACGGGAGGAAGGGTTTGGCTTTGGAGCCAGACCAGTCTGGATTGGAGTTTCCATCCTGCTAATTTCTAGCTGTGTGGCCTTGAGCAAGTTACTTGGTCTCTCTGAAAGCCAGTTTCTTTATTTGTACCGTTTGTATCATATATACCCGCATTTCAAGATTGTTGTAGAATTAGATAATATATATCTGAGCCACCTGGAACACAGTAGGCAGTCAAAAAAATCATAGTTTGATCACCGAAGGTGCTTTGTTTAGGACCCTGTGTGGAAGAATAAGAGACTCCTCTGCCTGTGAGGATTGTCTGGTGTGACACCACATCAGGCCTCCGAGGTGGGTGGAAGTCCATTTCTTCTCGTCTTCATAAACTTTTCTTTCAGGTAGCTGCCTGCTAATGCAGCAGCAAATCTCTCTGGGTGCTTTAAGCCTTCTTGTCCTGAGCCCTGCTAGGGCTGAGAAAAACACAAAAGGACATTTCTGGGAAGGGAAAAGGAGAGAAGGAGCCAAACATGGGGTGGCTATGGTAACCTCATTTCTCAGCAGATGAGAAACCAGCTCCAGATTTACAGATTAAGTGCTATTAATTACCACCCAGCAAATATTGAACCACAGTGTTGCACTCTTAGGGGGAAAAAAAATAG
Source organism: Pan troglodytes (assembly GCF_028858775.2). Classification (NCBI taxonomy): domain Eukaryota; kingdom Metazoa; phylum Chordata; class Mammalia; order Primates; family Hominidae; genus Pan; species Pan troglodytes. The sequence continues at coordinate 128,674,214 of NC_072407.2, read as the reverse complement.
GAAACTCAGTCTGAATACTAACGGACTCCATTAGTGCTCTGTGCGAACCCCGCGTCACACACAGTCCTGCCTTTGGCACTGAGGACCCAAGCGAAGTCCACACAGAGCGTATCAGGTGAGGCCAGCCTGGGACCTTCTGTGAAACCCACTTCCAGCTGCAGCCCATGACTGGGAATCTCTGAGTGAGGAAGCAAGAGAGCGCTCACCTGCTCAAAGGAAAAGGACCAGATAAGGCAAGACAGGGGTGGAGGGGGCAACAGGGGCTGTTGGAGTCTACTCCCCTATGATTAATTCAAAATTAATTAATTAATTTCATTCCCCTATGAATGAAAATGCGTTGGATTTTGTTCCTGGGCTTAGATGTTGGTGGCACATGCTTGGCAGCTGGCATATCAGAAGGTCTAGGTATACTCGTGTATTTACATTCTCCTGCCCTGGCCAACCTTCTGCAAACAGCAGCCCTCACTAAGGAGAATGATGGTTACCAGAAGCTGGGAAGGGTAGTGGGAAGGGAGAGATAGAGTGGGATGGTTAATGAGGACAAAAATACAGTTAAATAGAAGAATAAGATCTAATATTCAGTAGTACCACAGGGTGACTGTAGTTAACAGTATTTTAGTGTATATTTTTAAATAACTAAAAGAGTAGAATTGGAATGTTTCTAACACAAAGAAATAATAAATGCTTGAGTTTATGGATACCAGTTATCCCGATTTGACCATTACATGTTGTATACTTGTGTCAAAACATCACAGGTACCCCATCAATATATACAACTATTAGGTGCCTATAATAATTAAACATTTAGAATTAAGAAACCGAAAAAAGCCTCCTCCAGCTCACCGTGTCTAAAAATGCCCCCCTCTACTGGAGGATTCCGAGCTGGGGAAGAGGCAGGCATGTACTGTGTGTCTCGAGAGTCTCTCACTTTTTCCAGCACAGGTATTACTGCTATCGTCGTACCAGCAGGGAAACAAACTGAGACTCCGAGCTGCTGCAGATTTGCCCAGATCCTTCCCCAGAATCCATGGGGCGGTGTGACTCAGGAGACCATCGTCTGTCCCCTCCACTCCTTCCCCAGGCCCCCAGGACTGTGGAGACTGCCCGGGCAGTGATGCAGGCATGACAGAGGAGGGGGGACAGTTCACTCCCTCCTCTGCCCTCTCCCTGCCCACTGTGCCTGGTGCCCTCTCTGTGCTTTGGAGCTGGGATCCACCAGCACCGTCTTTGCCCTGAAGGTGCATCCCTGCTCCTCCCTGCCCCCTTCCTGAGCCCCATGCCCATCCCTGCTCCTCCCCACTCCCTTCCCGAGGCCAGGCCCCAGCCCAGTGTGCTGACAGTCACAGTTGTCTGGCAAGCCGGCCTCCAATCAGGGGACACATTCATTTTCCCCTTGGCAAGCACATCCCCACTCAGCACCCTCTCAGGCAGATTCCACTGAATCTACATTAGAAAATTACCAATCAGAGCAAATTGGGAAACTTACTATTTGAGAAAACTTTAGCTGTTTTTACTTTTCCCTGAAATCTAAATAAGGGCACTGCCCCTGAGAATAAAGTTTTCTGATGTAACCAATTGCTGGCTCCCTGGAAAACTAAGTAGGACCTTTCCACACCATGCTTGTGACAGCCAGTCTGGGGCACTCCCTTTGAGCTCTTTTTCCTGGGCAGCACAGGGTGGGGGAGGACTGTGGGGGATGTATGGTGATTCCCAGCAGCCTTTGTCCAAAGACATTAGCATGACCTTTAACCTTACCCACACCCGGGTTTTCTTATCTGTAAAATCAGGAGATTGGTCTAGACCAGGGTTTCTCAACCTCAGCACGAATGACGTTTTGGGTAGGATAATCCTTGTCATGGGGGCTGGCCTGTGCATTGCAGAGTGGTTAGCAGCACCCTGGGCTCCTCACTGGAGGCCAGGAGCAGGTACCCCTACTCCCCCACTTAGTTGTAACAACCAAAAATATCTTCAGATGTTCTCAAATGTCCCCTGGGGACAAAATCGCCCCCAGGTGAGAACCACCAGCCCAGATGATCTCTGAGGGTCCTTCCAGCTCTCCAGTTCTCTGTTTAGAAAGTGATATGAACACCAAAAACAGCTTGGGTTGAAATGTCACGGGGACCTCTCATCAAATCCTGGCTCTGGCATCTACGTTTTAGCTGTGTATGACTTGTCAAATGATTTCACTTCTCTGAGCCTCGGTTTGCTTATCTGCAAAATGGAGATGATAGTGCACATTTCACAGGAGTATTAAATGAGGAAATGTGTGTAAAACTTCTAGCATATAGTGTATGGCCCCACAAATGGTGCTATTATTGCTGTGACTACAATTGAAAGTAAACCAGACCATCTGCTCTCTCTAGACAATCCCTCTTGTGACCAAATCCACAGAAATGCAAGGTAGCCAGCAGCAGTAGCTATGGAAAGAAAGAAACTAATAAATGTATTCAACATGTACTCTCTGCTAGGCACTACACTAGGCAGTTTCATAAAAACTCTCAAGCTAAGTCAGGACTAATTGAGGATTCATAAATGCAGTAATAACCAAAAAATAAACCCAGACCTCTGCTGAATTGCCAATGCCTGGAAGGTGGGGGTCTGGAAATACTGGGATGTTTATTTTGTACCTTCAGTATCAGGAAGGATCCCCCTTATTTTTGCCATTAAATTAAGATTATCCATTCATCTGTTACCCATGATAAATGCCGTATCTGAGAAAGGAAGCAACGGGAAAGTAATTTTTAGCTGGATTTGTTCACTCAAAATGAGTTTATGTCTCCTCTTTGGTTTGGTTCTGCCTAAAGGGCAATTGACTTCAGTTCCTACAGAAAGAGACAAGGAAATAATATCTGTCCTTAAACCAGAGTTACAGGTTTTGATATCCACTTCTTTCCCATTTTCTGGGGCCTGACAGCTGCCTGTTACCTCCAAAGCCACCTTCTCCAATAAGCCCCAATTCCCCGACGCACATTATTGAGATCATATCCCTGGTCTGGGCTGCCCCATGAGAGGTTTTATTCTTCAGTGGAAGTATTGATCTGTCGCCAGTTACAGGCCTAGTTTCTATATTAAGTGTCAACAAAGAGTAGGTGGAGGAGGTGGGAAATGGGGCCGGTGGAAGCTCTCTTTCTCTGTCTCCCCAGTTGGTCATGCATCGGTCTCTGTTGTTCTAGGATCCCAGAGATGCTTACCTGGGCTTATTCTTCTCCTTGTCTTTGCTATTATTCCTTCCCGTACTCGTCAACCTTGGATTCACGTTCAGACCCAGCTAATGTTACTACCGACTGCCAGTTTCTGTCATGGGTTTTATCTCATCTGGCCCTCACGGAAGGACATTTTACAAGTTTTACAGAGACATAAAAGGTGTCATCAAAGGCCCCAACTAGCAATTGGTAGAACTGAGTTTGCATGTAACCTCCTAGCCCCGAGTTCCAGTGCATGTTCCTCCGTCGGGCAGCAGCCAACAACAGTCCCATAGGAAAGCCCTTGCTTTCTGAGGATGGGTAAACGCCCCGTTATGAGCCTCCCTGCCAAACTGCTATGCTTGCTGCAGGCAGTGCACATTGACCCTGCCCTTGGTCGGAGCCAGGCACAGCTGGACCAGAAGACAGCACCGTTCCAACCACAAACCCCATCCTGCCACAATTAACACTATCCTCCCCAACCACCCCTAACTCCCATTCATCCTTCAAGAATCGTTCAGAAAGTACCCCTCCAACGAAAACTTCTCTGACCTGCTCATCAGTCTCCACCACTGTGATTCCTTAGCACTTTGACACACTCTGTTACTGACCATATCACACAGTCTCCTTTATCACTTTCTGTAATTCCTAGTACATAGAATACTAAATTTCTTTTTTTTTTTTTTCTTTTGAGACAGAGTTTCACTCTTGTTGCCCAGGCTGGAGTGCAATGACATCTCGGCTCACTGCAACCTCCGCTTCCCAGGTTCAAGTGATTCTCTTGTCTCAGCCTCCCAAGTAGCTGGGATTACAGGCACGCGCTGCCATGCCCGGCTAATTTTGTATTTTTCGTAGAGACAGGGTTTCTCCATGTTGGTCAGGCTGGTCTCGAACTCCTGACCTCAGGTGATCCACCCATCTCAGCCACGCAAAGTGCTGGGATTACATGCATGAGCCACCGCGCCTGGCCAAGTATTTCTTAAGTAAACAAATGGATCACTGAAAAAACAGGGGGAAATCTTGAAGCAGATCATGAACACAGTATTTAAAGTATAGCACTTATTTATAAATGACCCCACGAACCTGCCATAGATCCCAAAAGTAGAGCTTTTTTTCTGATGAAAGCATGGGACTTGGGAGAGAACAGCCGTGAAATGCCTATTTTCTTTACATCCACTAATTGATTTCCATTACTGCAGTGCTTCCCAAACTCCAGTGTTCAAACAAACCACCTAGGGATCTTGTTCTAATGCAGCTTCTGCCTCAGTAGTTCTGGAGTGGGGCTCCCAGGTGATCCTCATGCTGACGGCCCACACCTTGAGAGGCAGACGCTGACCTCTTCTGGGCTGCTTCCCACCTCACCTGAAGTTGCTGGCCTGTCACTCTGTGCCTGCAGCAGGGCCAGAACCCCCTGGCATCCCTGTGCCATCTGGGTAAAGCAGCTGTCTGCTGTTTTATTTATTCCCTCCCATTATCACTGGGGGAAGAGAATCCATAGGCATGACACATCTTGTTTACAGCAAGTCTCAGAAAAGTTAAAACTACAAATTTTTTTCTAAAAAAGCAGCAACCCGTTCAAATCACACATGTCAGGGAAAAAAAGGGCTAAGGGAAATTCATAAAATATTAAATGACACTGTGTCAAGACACAGAAAGGGGCAGGACGGTAATTAAAGTAAACAGCACATCAAAACCCTGGCTAAAACTGTTATTTAAATTGAAAGTAAATGTAGGAACTGATCATGTAGCCTTGTATAAATGTGTTTCAAGAGCCTTTTAAGAATATTAATGATTATGGAAGTATAATGGCTGAATATCAATGATCGCTTTTATAGCAAGTGACAGCTCAGAGAAAGAAGGAAAACAATCCAGATCCTTCCTAAGATGCAAACTGGTTTCATCTCCCCAGCGCATTGCATCCTTTCAAGGGACAGAGAGAGGGCTGGGGAAGAGGATTAAGGTGTCTCAGGTGTCTTGAGCTTACGATGCACCTCCCTTGTGGGTCTGAGGGATGAGAAGCCATTCGGAGAGGGGTCTTGACCATGACTGAGGTCCTCATCTTTCTCCTCTGAGACATCTGCTGAGCTCCAGCTGTGTGCATACCCCCCGGGGCCTCGTTACCATCTCTAAAAATACTTACCCACCTTGCCTTAAAGGCTCTGAAAAGTTCAGCCCAATGCCAAAAGTGAAACTGTAAAGTTTCATAACTGACTTTTCAACAAAGGGACTAGAAATTACACTTTTGAATTGGAGGGTTGCACTCTTACTTCAGAGGTGAAATGCTCAAAATATCTCAAGCTGCCTTCAGAACCCCAGGACTCATTTTTTCCTTATTCACAATGGGAACCAATTTTCCTCCTTCCACACTGCATTTCACCAAAGTCTTTTGCTGTATCTGTGAATACAATGGGAGGGCAAGCCCTTTGAGTCCCAAACAAAACACTTAAGCATTATTCTTTAACTTCAGTCCAGCCTCTTGCTATCGTCTCCTTTGCTTGGTTTTCTGGTAAGATAAGGGGTTCCCACTGGCCTTTTCCACTCTGCAGTGCCCTGGGGTTAGATCCCAAATTCTCCTTGGAGTCTCCTTGGGCATAAACTTCCTCTCAGCATTACAAGGTTACCTTCCTCAAAGTGTCTTCTCTCCGTGTTTTCTCAGATGGCCACCAACCCAGAGATGGTGTCCTGGTTCAGAGCCAGGCTGCCCAAGTCAACTCCAGAGAGCAGGAATTCAAAGGAAACAGTCACTCTCTCACTGTCTCTCTGCAGCTGACTACGCTTTCCCGAGACGAGCAGGTATATTGGACTGGCTGTTGTTATGAGCTGTTTAGTCCTAACTTGCTTAGTAGAAAACGTCATCTAGTCCAGTTGACCAGAGAGCGCTAGGGTTTTGATCACAAGTCCAGCTAACAATGAAGCATTGCTTTGCTTTCCTTTCTTTGTGTGCTTATTATATTTTCTCAGGGGTCCTCATGAGAAGGGGTGGCTATTTCAAGGACAGAATCTGGCCATTCCTGCATCCTTGGGCTCAATACAATAATTCATCAAATTATGTATACACATTTATATTATAAACTGCAGAATCATTATGAAATCACTGTATTGTTAATAATAGTTTCCTATTAATTACTCTATCGCTCTAGCCATTACTTATAAACCTCCTTCCTAAATCTCTGGCTCAGATTGCCATTCCTGTAGGAATCCTTAGTCTCCAAATGGAGCAGATTGTAAAGACCCCAGGCAGGGCAGCAAGGAGGTGAGATTAATGAGACACCCCTCCCCCATTCCTGGCACTCGCTGGAAACCAGCAGAGAAGCCAGTGAGGTCCCACCCTTCCTGCAGTGATTTCCTTCACCCTCTGGCAGTGACTTCTCTCTCTCTTTGCTGCTGGGGGCACAGTCCTCAGTTGCTTCCTCAAAGAGCTGCCTGCATCAAAGTAGCTACTGTTTCCAGCATCTTTCTTTTGCAATCCTTTTTGTTCCTTGCTTTTGATCCAGCATATGCTGGAGGGCCAAGCTTTTGTCTTTCAGCTTGTGAGTAAATGGAAGCACTTATGGAGGCAGCAGCCACCACATGTGATTAGTTTCTTGTTGTTCTCTAACTGGGAGCCAGATGGATCAAGTAGCTCAGGACCTAAAACTGACCTACTTAGAGCCATCAGGTCTGATGAGGTGAGCATAGCTTGGGAGTCCGAAGACCTGAATGCCAGTCCTAGTCCTTCCAGCAACGAGGTGTGCAAATTTTGGCAAAGCTTTCTTCCTGTGTGCATTCACTCACTAGACATGGTGCTAGGCATTGGGTCTGTAAAGATAAATAAAATCACATCTGTGACCTCAAGAAGACTGCAGAAACAGAAATGTGAAAGGTAGACATGAGAATACGTACAAGCTGTGGTAGAAGCATAGCCAAGAGAAAGCTTTGTCCAGGAAATGGTATTCGGGCTGAGTCTTGAAGGACTAAGTAAGCTCTGACCCAATGCAAACAGTGGACACAGCGGGATGGATCCTGGGATAGGGTCATTTGGGACCTAGGCAGTGGCCCAGAGGTATGGAAGAACATGATTTACTCAGAGAACGGCAGATTATCTAGTACTGCTGGGGCATGGACTAACAGGAGAAACGGAAGGTGGGTCTGGAGAGTTGGGCAGGGCCAGATCATAGGGAGATTTGTAAACTATGCTGAGAAGTTGGGAAATGGAGACATGCAGACGGATTCATTTGTAAGCTAAGCATTCTCGCAGGAGGCAGCAAAGAGAGTGGCTTGAAGGGGAACCTGATTGTCAGAGACACCAGTTAGTAAAGTATTGCATGTTGGCTGGGCGCGGTGGCTCACGCCTGTAATCCCAGCACTTTGGGAGGCCGAGATGGGTGGATCACGAGGTCAGGAGATGGAGACCATCCTGCCTAACACAGCGAAACCCCATCTCTACTAAAAATACATAAAAATTAGCCAGGCGTAGTGGCGGGTGCCTGTAGCCCCAGCTACTCGGGAGGCTGAGGCAGGAGAATGGCGTGAACCTGGGAGGCAGAGGTTGCAGTGAGCCGAGATGGCACCACTGCACTCCAGCCTGGGTGACAGAGCAAGACTCAATCTCAAAAACAAAAAAAAAGAAAAAGAAAAGTATTGCATGTTGTAAGCCAGGTTTTCTTTACCTGGGGACTACCGCCATTTTGGTTCTTGGTTGCAGGGGCCGCCTGGTGCATTGTATCGTGTTCAGCTCCATCCCTGGCCTCTACCCACTTGATGCTAGTAGCAACCACTTTGTTGTGACCATCAGAAATTGTCCCTGGACATTGCCAAATGTCCCCTAGGTGGGGAAGACAAAAATCACCCATGGTCGAGAACCACCAGTCTAAGCAAACTTATGTAGTATGGAATAAGCTCAGAGCTGCCAGGATGGGCACAGGTTGAAGATACCTGTAGGAGTCAGGTTGAGAGGAAGGCATGATTGACCAGACGTGTAGGGTGAGGAGAGGGTGGAGGCCAGGATGGCTCCCTGATTTCTGGTGGACAATTAGGGGATGTTGACGGTGCAGAGATGATGAGAAGAGGGAGGAGAAAGCAAGTAACTCATTTGGACGTGTCACACTCAAGGGGCCTGTGGGCCCCCATGTGGATGGGGCTAGTCGGCAGCGGGTTCTGCGGGGCTGAGGGCCAGGGCCAAGGGCTAAGTGGAGACATGATGTAAATGTCTCTGGGAGTGATGAATCTACTTTGAGGAGGGGAATTCTGAATGAGAAGACGGCTGGGGATAGAACCTAGGGACATCAACATTTAAGTGGCTGGGGACAGGAATGAGAGTCAGGACGGGGACTGAGAAGGAATGGAAACTCCGGAGGAGGGTGTCCCAGAAACAAGACAACAAAAGAGAGTTTCCTGAAGAAGGAAGCCATCACAGAGCCAAATGTCACAGAAATGTCAAGGAAGGGAAGGGCAGAAAACCGTCTGCCAGATACCTCAAAGGACTGGTTTAGGAGCAGAGGAGCCTATGAACTAGAAGGATTTGGAAACAGTTAAAAGCAGCAAACATGGTGTGCTCTTAGTGATTATGATCAGGGGCTCCCTCCATTGTGCTTCTGGACACAGGAACCTCCCAAGCTCATAAAATAGCAGGGGACCCTGAGCTGTGAGCTTTTCTCCTGTCCAGTGGAGTGCCCTGGGCCCCATGAGTATCTACGGAGGGCCCCCAGGTTCACACCCACCTGTGAGCTCCTGGCCAGCACTGCTTCCTTGCTCCAGCAGCAGAATGCCAGGGAGCTGCTCCTTTCTTGCCTTCCAGCCTCATTGTTTACAGGGACAGTACCCTGGCATATTGCAGGTAATCACTCCCTGAGGCTGCAAAGGAGAAGCACCTATTGACCCTTTGACTCCCCCTGTGACTCTGGAGGACTCTGGGCAATCTAGAAGAATGGCGCCAATTTCAATTTCCTGTCTCTCCTGCAATATGTCCCTAAAATGAGCCTTGTGGCACCTTTTGTTCCTCACCAGGCTCCACTTCCTGTTTCTTCTTCTATATCTTTCCACATTTTATCCATGTACTACCTCTCTTCCCTAAAAGAATTAGATTTGTTGTTAAGGCAGCGCTCTTGTTTCTTAGAAGTCTGCTTCCCAAGAAAGGCTGAGCCACAGTCTACTGGGTCTGTCCTTCTTCATGACCTCTTAGACTCACTCTTCATCTTTTTGCTCCAACCACGCATTCCGCAGGACTCAGTCTGGACTAAGGAGGCAGCCATTCTGCTAGAGATGAAGGAAGATGGCCCAGTTGTGTTTTCTGGCCTAGAGGGTACTGCCCCTCCCCAGGGCCCACTCCAAGCCTGCAACAGGCATGCCTGCCCCAAAAGCCTCCTCCTCAAGGTCTCCTCAGCAACAGGACAGCCCACTGCCCAGCCATTGCCCTCCTCCCTCTGCCCCGAAAGCTTTGGAGCTAGCGTCTGCTTCCTGATTACACATGTCACCTTGAGAATGGGGCAGCGTCTATGGGGTGCAGGGAATTCAGGGAGGCAAGCTCAGGCCTTCCTCACTTGAATTAATGCAGGAGAGAAGAGAGGCCATGGAGCCAACACAGAAGGGACCTGGGGGCCCTCCCAGGGGACAAAGTTACTTACTGAACTGAATCCTCCCGCTTAAAGCTTAACAGGCTTCACTCCACTGACAAGTACTCAGGGCTTCTCCTGCCTCCTTTCCCCTCCCTATACAAAGAGTCAAGGTGGTCCAGGTTCCTGTGGGCCCTACACTGGCCCCACTTCAGCCTGGAAGCTAATTCCTGTGTGCAGCAGGTGGCAAGCAGTCTAACCAACATCATCTCACTCAGGCGATCAGACACCCTGAGCTCCGCAGGGGCCAGGCAGGGTGCTTGGCCCTGGGAATAAAGCAGTGAGTAAGACGCACCCCTTCCTGCTCTGGAAGCCTACACTCCTGTGGGAAAGCACACCCACGGTCAACATGCTTTAACACGGTGGGAGGTGGGACACACACTCTCATGCACAGTAGAGGCATGTGCAGCATGCCACAGGAGAACACTGAGCCCCCGGACACCCCACCAGGGAGGTGATATTTCTCCCTGGCCTGCAGATGGGAAAGCTGAGGCTTGGGGGCTTCAAGTGACTCACCCAAGACTACAGAGCTATTTAGAGGTCCTCTGACCCTGCCCCTCCTGGTGTCCCAATTATTTCATGGGGCCAGCCACCACAGCTGTGACAGCCACACCTTGTCCATCTGTGACCTTGCAGCCTCTTTACCCTGCTGCACCCAGCCCCTCTGTGACTCTGATATACCAGTCACATAATGGATTGCCTTTGTCCCAGTGTCATGCCAGGTGCATCAGGAGGCTCTGGCTTCTCTCAGAGCTGGTGGGTGTGGGGCTGCGGGAGAAATGCTCACCCCCGAGGCAGCCCTACTTCAAGCCAATTCCTTCCCTCCGGGTCTCCTCATCATCGGACTCTGGGGACTCAGGGCTTCTGATCCGCATCCCACTGCCTGCAGATGTCTCTCCCAGGTCTGCAAGGGATTCTCACTGAGGCACAGTTGTGTCCACATGCTCATTCCCCCACTGAAAGTCCTTCGTTTAGTTCTTTTGTCCTCACAGAGACAGTTAGCGTTTCCGTAGCAATTGTGAAAATGGATGGAGCTAAGTCAAATCTGATTTTCTTTGGGAAGAAAATCGAATTCTCCACTTTGTGAGGCAGGCAGAGAGATTAGAAGAAGGAGGACCACAAAAATGCAGCTCACCCAGGGTGGGAGGGCCAGACCCCCCCAGGGAGCTGGGAGGAGAGCCGTGTAGCAGGGAAATGCCTGCTGGGCAGGGTGCAGGGTACAGCTGTTGCAGACAGCTGAGCGCCTCCCACCTTCAGGCCTCCAGACTTACCATGGACACCAAGTCCTCCAAGTTGAGATTCAGCCTAAGCCAGGGGACCACTGTGAATTGTTTATGCATTTAAGTTTAAATCTGTAAGGTCTGTAGCCTTCCTTCTCAGGTTGAGGCCACCAAAAAGACATTTCTGGTGGGGAACACTTTCCGAGGGGTCTGGGAGGTGAGGAAGGAGAGGTAGCTGAGCTTCTGAGAAGCAGCCTGTGATGGCGAAGCCAGCCTGCTGTGTGCAGGGAGAGTGGCCGGCCGGCCTCCACGGGGAACAGCCACAGAAGCTGCCTCTTCTGGAGCCACACCCAAGTGCACAGGAGCCCTTGCTGTTTCTCAGTCATTTCATGAACATGAATGGAGTGGTTTTTATGGACCAGGCTCCATGCTAGGCACTGGGAATTCAAAGCTAAGTCTCTGCCTTTCAGAAGCACTCCATCTGCCAGGGAAGATGATGTATCTAGATGAGCGAAGGTAGGCTATGCGGAAATCTGTGCTGGAGGCGTGTCCCAGAGGGTAAGGCGGCTCAGAGAAAGAAGCAGCTGACCTCCCTGTGTGAGTGAGTGAGAGGTAGAACCGTTCAAGAGCCGGGACATCACAGCCAGGTCTTAGAGGATGAATAGGAGTTTTGCAGGAAGAAAGTGGAAAAGCAATAGCACAAGGAATGGCAAAAGCAAAGACGCAGGGCACAAGAACGCATGGCATGCTCAACACATTGGCATGTGTAGGCCAATACAGAGTTTTGCTAGGAGAAGGGAAATGATAGGAGTGGGAAAAAACAGCTGGAAAGGTAGACTGGATCCTGTCATAAAGAGGCATCTTGTGGCTGGGCGCAGTGGCTCACATGGCTCACACCTGTTATCCTAGCACTTTGGGAGGCCAAGGTGGGCAGATCACTTGAGGTCAGGAGTTTGAAACCAGCCTGGCCAACATGGCGAAACCCCAACTCTACTAAAAATACAAAATTTAGCCAGGCGTGGCGGTGCACGCCTGTAATCTCAACTACTCAGGAAGCTGAGGCAGGAGAATCACTTGAACCCAGGAGGAGCAGGTTGCAGTGAACCAAGGTCGTGCCACCGCACTCCAGCCTGGGCAACAGAGGGAGACTCCATCTAAAAAGAAAAAAAAGGAGGCATCTTGTGTAGTTCAGACTTTTTCATAAAGCCAACAGGATAGCCCCAGAGAAGTCCAGGGAAATTTCTGAGGAAAAATTCTAGAAAATATGTCAGAGATCTTTCATTAACTTGTAAGGGATTTGAGACTTAACAGTTCCCCTAGAATCACTGAATGTCAGAGCTTTAAGAAACAAGAAAGTCCATATTTGTGGTTGTCAAGCCGGGTTCAGTGGAGCCTTAGGGTTCCACAGAAGGGCCTTAGAGACCCACTCCAGGACGCTGGGGGTTAGAATGGAGGGAGGGCACTCAGAAGGGCGTTCTCCAGGGCCCTGTCCACTGCAGTCCACATGTTTCCATGCTTATCTTTATAGATTTGCTTTGATTCATTCAAGAAGTATTTATGGGGCATGTCCTCTATTTGGGTTATTATAATTTGATTGGAAAACTTACATCACCAGAGAAGCTGGGGGTGAAAGTTACTGACACAGACCAACTGCCTGATTTACAGATAAGGAAACTGAGACTCAGCAAGGGGAAGCAACTCGACAAAGTCCCTCAGTGAGTTGGTGGCCAATCCTGATGCCTCCCCCCATGCTCTCTGTAGTCCCTGGCCCTGCCTTTGTGCAGACTGGACCCAGGGCACAGAGCGCCACCAGCCCTGCACATCCACCCCAGCAGCAGCCTTGCAGCGAGGGCAGAGCGGGCTCAGGGTCCAGCCTGCAGCAGTGCACCCTGACAGGCCTCCTCCAGACAAGGACGGCCTCTACCACCATCATCCAAGGAAGGCAGGAAAGCCACTGAGCACACAAACACACTCAGAAGAAAACGGGGGCAGCCAGCTTGGGGATGAGCGGGGGCAAACCCATGGGCATGATAATGTTTTTGTTTATGGACAGGCAACAATGAGATGTATGGAGATGTCAAGAAAGAAATGCCCATGCGGGTGTTAGGACGGTTTCCAAACCATGACTGATTCCTTTGTGCCCAGAGTCAGCAAGTCAGGCAACTAATGCACAGGGCACTGAAATGAACCCTTTTGTTTTGCTTTGATCGCTCCTGATAGCGCACTCTGCCAGAGATATCATATCTTTGATCTCTTGGCACTGATGCTAAGTCTCTGGAGCTCACTAGCATCTCCTTGAGATTAATTCTTCATGGCATACAAGGCACCACGCTGTCCTCTCCCATACATCACACTGGGTCATGTGACTTTCTGGCCTGCTGCCTCAGTGGTTACCCACAGGCTTAAGAAATAACCCCTAATGTCCTGCCTTCTCCTGGCCACCTCTCACCTAATACCCACATTGGTTAAAACCCCATTAAGCAGGCACCAGAAGACAGGCTTTTGATTCCTGACTCGGCCACTTTCCACTGAAACCCCTCACCTCTCTGAACCTCTGTCTCTTCATCTGAAGAACAGAAATAAGAATATCTACTCCTGCACCTAGCACACTACCTGACACAAAGTCAAGGTGCAATAAATACTCATTAAGTGAATGACTAACTGACCAGTTGATCTATGATAAAGAGGAATGCAGGAAAGTTGTTTTTATGGTTATTCAAAATCTATTAGTAAGAACCCTTGGCCCATAGGCAGGTCTAATAATCCTGACTCTTATCTAATAGTAAGAACCCTTGGCCCATAAGCAGGTCTCAGTCTTGCTTCCCAGTCTCAGCATTCAAAAGATGCCTCATTGGAATTCAAACGGGGAGAGGGAAGTTTCAAGAAGGAAGGCAGCTAAAACTATACCTGAATTCAATCTCGACATGACATATCTACAGAGCAGCTGAAGAAACTTCTTCATCCCTCGGGGACAGAAACGTGTTGCTTCAGCTGGAAATTCATGGAGCCCACCCATCTCAAGGGCAGTCCCTCCCAGATCCTGCCTGGATGTTTGGAGAGGGCTGATAGGGAGTGACATGGCTCCGAACCTCCAGGGTGTCCATCTGCTGGCTCACTCACTCTGCATCTTGTCCATAAGAGATACAAACTATGAAAATAAGTCTGCATGTGCATGTGTGTGGGTGTGCATGGATCTGTGTGTGTACTAGTTGGGGCCTGTCTTAGGATCAGGTTAGCATATTACAGCACAGGTGTTTGAAAGAAAATGAACCAACCTGCAGGAGACAGGAATCAGAAATCTTACACAGAAAGAGATCTTCTCCTTGCCATGGCAGAAGCAACCTGCCTCTGAAGGTTGAAATGGGGGTGATGTTCTTCCCCACATTGTCTCTTAAGTCAAGTGGGAACAGTTGGGGTAGGTGGTGATCTGCATCTCTATCTCCAGAAGGAGACTTGGTTTTGACAAAGAGCCAAGCAAGACACAAAGGCTCAAATGGAACAGCCTCAGCATTTCTCTTTTCATGTGTGGCCTTGGAGCTGCCTACACTTCTTTTAATCATCATGGAGCTTATGAAAGCAATCAGATCATTGGTCTAGTTTTCTGCAATTATGATCTTGAATAGAAGAAAATTCCTAAAAACCCTAGGCAGAGAGAAAACAATGATGGTTTTTACCTTCATTTAAAGTATTTTGAGTATTTTGTTGCTCGTTGAACTTTTTCCAAAGTTCTGAGTCACAAAGAGCATCTGTGCAAGTCTTTTCCTTCCATCTTTCCTTCTTCCCTTCTCTTTTCATATTGTATCATTTATGTAACTCAATGAAAATTAATTCTGCATCTATTATTATGTCATCATGGTCTAGGTACTAGGAATATAAAAGAATGACACAGTCACTGCTTTCAAAAATCTTACAGTATAGAAAAGTAGAAAATGTTATGTTTGCTGAAGTTGAGATCCACTAAGGCCTTTATTTTAAAAGCATAGAAGAGAAGGGTTTAGGAAATGCTTTCTTGCCTACTAAGGGAGGTGTGAGGTAAATGTTGGCACCAGCTGCTTAATGATGCCACAGAGCATGTGTGTCTGGAGGCTGAGGAGAGTTGATTTTTTTAAATTGTTACCTCTTTATGCTAGAGTGAAATGAAACAGAGCCTGTCCCCTCCCTTCTTTGCCTATTTCTAGCCTCCTCTCCACAGCTCCCACTAATGCTGTGTTCTCTGGCTCAGCACTGTTCCCTTTGCCTTTCATTCTACTCCACAAACATAGCTTAGCCCCTACTAAAAGTGTGTCTGTCTCTGCTAGGAGGGCTGTGGAGGTTTCAGTGGGGGAAATCCAGCTCTGTATGCTAAAAGTACCTGCAATGTGTCAGGGCTGCAGGCTCTGAGATAGATGCCTGGGACGGAGACGAACAAACCACAGTCCCTACCCACTTAATCTCAGTCAAGTGGAGAGTCCAACATGTGTCAAATACCGCAATACCTACCGTACACTATGTGCAGCCACAGAAGACTGTAAGAGGAATAGATGAAGAAAGGCCAATTCCACCGTGGGAGACAAAGGATAGTTTCATGATAGAGGTGACGCTTGAAGCTTACCATCTAGTAAGAGAAATGAGATTTCGTGCGGAAATCACCATGCTGCAAAGGAGTGCTTCCTGAAAAGTGATATTTGAGCTAGGCCTTGCCAATGAATAGAATTTTCAACATTCATTCATTCATCCAACAGATATGTACTGAGTAGTTGTTTTCCCAGATAACGGGGAATGCAGTAATTCAGAAGACAGACAAAAATCCTTGTCCACATGGAGCTTACATTCTAGTGGGGAAGACATAAAGTACATGACATGCATGAGTTAGAGCACGGCTCAGCACAATTTTCCTGGAAAAGGCTAATCACTAGTCAGTAAACATTCCAGTCTTTACAGATCTTGTGGTCTTTTTTGCAACTACTCAGTTTTGCCATTGTGGCATGAAAGTAGTCATAGACAATACATAAATGAGTAAGCATGTCTGTGTTCTAATAAAACTTTATTTACAAAAACAGGGAGTGGACTGAATTTGGCCCCAAGGGCCATCGTTTGCCAACCCCTGATACGGTGTAAGTTAGATAGTCAGAAGAGCTAAACAGAAAACATAAATCAGGAATAAATAAATACATACAAGAAATGTTGGAGAAAGGGCTTCAAATTTCAGTAGGGAAAAAAATCCCCAAAAGGTGAATGAGACTTCCTGTAGGAAGTGAGGGAGTGAACCATGCAGATGGCCAGGAGAAGGGCCTTTTGGGCAGAGGGAACAGCTAGTCCAGACCCCTGGGGGTGGAATGACTCTGCCATGTTCAAGTGTCAGCCAAGGGCTGATGACTGGAAACAGGATGTTTTCAGGCAGATAGATTGGGATGGAGGAGAGAAGTGACAGCAGGTGCTTGAGGAACAGTTTGGCAGGAGCATGAGGTATATACAGTAGAGTTACAGACAGAAGACAAGGCTGGAAGTGGAAATTATGACATATCATTGGGAGCCTTGACTGCCATGCTAAGGGGTCCTGACATTGTTCACAGGGAAGGACTTCCATGAGAACCCTTCGCTTCTGACCAGAGCACTCACAAATGGTTCCGGAACACAAAAAGGCTTTTGGACTGTGAGGCTTTTTGACTGTGAGGCACCATCCCAGTATCAGCCACATGGAGCTGTCCTATGTCAGGGACCGTGCTGGTGACCCAGATGGCTCTTCACAGGTGTGAAGCTGCAGCTGTCCCTCCAACGCACCCTGTTATCATCCTTCCTTCAGTATCAAGGCCTCCTTGCCAGACCCTAGGGGAGCGTGCAGTTATGGGGGCTCAAGCTCATCCCCTGACTTCTCTCTGCAAATCCAAAATGAAGCCTTGGCCTTCAATCTCTGTCCTCTTGAGCAGGCTTCTTTGCTATTGCCAGAGAGGCACCTACTCTGTGCCATGCACTGTGTTAGATGTCTTGTATGTGTTATCTTATTTATTCCTCATGATTCCATTTTTTTTTTTTTTTTTGAGACGGAGTTTTACTCTTGTTGCCCAGGCTGGAGTGCAAAGGCGCATCTCAGCTCACCACAACCTCTGCCTCCTGTGTTCAAGCGATTCTCCTGCCTCAGCCTCCCGAGTAGCTAGGATTATAGGCATGCACCACTATACCCAGCTAATTTTGTATTTTTAATAGAGAAGGGGTTTCTCCATGTTGGTCAAGCTGGTCTCGAACTCCCGACCTCAGATGATCCATCCACCTCGGCCTCCCAAAGTGCTGGGACTACAGGCATGAGCCACCATGCCCGGCCTCATGATTCTTTAAGGAAGGTGCTGTCTTGTGGAAACTGAGGCTAAGCACAAGCAGTGTCATCCCCACAGTCAAAGCGAATGAGCACCAGAATTTGAGACTAAGTCAATCTAGTCTCAAAGTTCTTTCCAAATCACCATGTTGTTTCTCATTCAGTCTGTCTCAGAAAACACTTTGGCTCTCAGCCGAAATTGTTCTCATTTCAGGGCACCCTCCCTTGCCAGCTCGGCTGGTGCCCAATTAGCTTCTTCCCTAGGAATCCCAGTTTCTCTCTCTCCCCTCTCTCAAGCACATGAAATAGACCTTTCTCCCAGACTGTTCCCTGCCCCTGCCCTTTAATGTATGACTCCAGATCTTCCTGCTCTCTGCCCTTTCCTGGACACTCCTCTCCTCCAGGTCCCCTCGCTATCTTCTCCCACCTTCTCCCAGGCTTCCTCTTCAATGCCAGCCCTACAGCATCATTTGCATGTGCCCTGGCCCAGCCACAAGCCAATTCCTTTCTCTCTCATGAGGGTGATCATAACTGGTTTGCCTAGGACAGTCTTGGCTTGTGCCTGCAGCCCTAACATAACTATGATAATTATAACTCTCATTCGCTCTCAAGAGTGTCTGTGTTTGGGTGGTGAATGTCTTCACCTACACTGGGCATGGGAGTGAACTAATTTAAACTCCTCAGATCTAAGTTGAAAGTAATTTTGTTTTTTGCAATTTTTCACCCACCTAATGCTTTTATTTCCTTAGATACACCCTGCAATCTAGCATATTTCCTCTAGGTCTGATTTTTAACCAGAGTGGTAAAATCCTTCTTTGAGGGATTTGAGACTTCATTGGCATTTAGAACTTCATATCACTAGGGAGCCAGGCAGATACAGCCCCACCATGCAAACATGGCATCTCCTGCATGCAAACACTGCCGTGAGGGCTGGTGGGACAGGCAAGGACTGCAGAGTCTCACCAGGTCTAAATTCATCCCCTCAGCAAATATTTATTTGGCACCTACTATTTTGAGCACTGGAGATACAGTAGTGGACAAACACATTAAGCCCCTGCCCTCAAAGAGTTTACATTCAAGTGGGAGCTCAGACAATTTACAAATAAATATATACTGTGTCAGGCAATAAGTTCAATGAAGAAACATAAGACAAAGTCAAGAGGCAGGAAAAATGGTAAGGACCAAGAAGCTGAAGAGGGAGCCTGCAGGTTGGCTTAAGAAAGGAGGTTAGTTCAGCTGAAGCAGATGAGTCAAAGGGGGATGGGTAGGAGCTGAAATCAGAGGCAGAGGGACCACACCCTGACCCTAAGCCATCAGAAGTTTGGACAGAGGAGCGATCAGATCCAACTGACATTGCTACATTGCGTAAGGATGGCTGTGGCCACTGGGTTAAGAAGAGGCTGAAGCAGGGAAGAAGCAGGGCGTCTCTCAGGAGCCTCAACAGATGCAAGGTGATGCTGTCTTGGACCAGGGTGGGGGCAGCAGAGGTTGTAAGAAGTGGTCATTTTCTGGATAAAAGATTGAAAGATAAAGTATTAGAGAAAGGCATCAGGGATGACTTCTAAGGTTGTGGCCTTAGAAGTCGCAAAAGGAAGGCTAAGTTGCCATTGGCTGAGATAGGGATGATTTTGACAGGATCTAGTGGGAGGGGCTGTGTGGTGAAGGCAGGAGTTGGCTGTGGATGAGTTACATTTTAGAAACCTAAGAGATGTTCAAATGGAAATGCCCAGCAAGGAAGTAGACTTCAGCATGCGGGTGGAATGAAAGCCATGGGACTAAGTAAGATCACCTAGGCAGTGAATGTAGACAGCTCGGAGAAGCCCTGAGGTCCTCCAACATTTGGGAATAATAGAGATGGGGAGGAACTAGCAAAGGAGATGGAGAAGGAGTAGCTGTGAGTAAGAGTAGACCCGTAAGAGACTGCTCTCCCAGAGGCTAAGAGAAGAAGGCGTTCAAACAGAAGAGCTGGCCATTTGTGTCAACGAGGAGTTGACCATTGGATTTGTCAACATGGAGTCATTGGTAATTTAGGAAGAAGCCGTTTCAGTGGCGTATTTTTAGATTTGAGACAAAACCAGAATAAGTGGGTTACCGAGTGTCGGAATGAAGGGAAATGCGTTTGTCTAGATGAAGGAGACAGTGAGAGACAGCTCTTTTGAGTTCTGTAAAAGAGAACACAGCAAAGGAGGTATAGCAGGGGGAAAACAAACATGAGAAAGGCTTCTCCATTTTAAAAAAGTTAGAGATATTACAGCATATTTGTAAGAAGATGATTAAATAAAGGGGGAATGATGACTCTGGAGGGAAAGGAGACAAAGGTTTGGATCAACGCCCTTGAGTGGGAGAAGGGGGCTGGGATTCAGCATCAGAGAGGAGGGCTTGGCTTCCTGGGGCAGAAAGACTCAGTGAGGCCCCCTGGTATCGTATCAACGGGGCTCCTGGCCGGGGTGGTGTGACCCTAATCCCTAGCCGCTCTGCCCATAGCTTCCCTGCCCCTGGTGAACTTGGCAAATCACTTATTGTCTAATTCTTAGGTTCCCCATCTTAAATATTAACTTACCATGCCCACGGCAAATGATTATTATTGAGAGTAAATAAAATATGTGTAAAGCACAGCACTTATCCTTAATAAGTTAAAGCTAGATCCTTTCTACCTTCCTTCCCCAGTTTGCCCTCCAGCATTTCTCTGAGGACCTCTGACTCATCCAGAGAAACTTGGATGGCCCTTCTGCTGCTAATGCTGCTTAAAGGCCAGCAGGGCCAAAAGCAGGCACAGCCAAGCGTTTCCAGTGCCCCCAAACACCCTCGTCCTTATATTTGTCTCAATAGCTTAGTGTCTGTGATTTGGTGAGTCATCTTTCTATGGCAATTTTTCATTTCCGTGCAGCCTCTTGGAGTTGGGTTCCGCAACTTGCACCTGCATGCAGCTAGGATCTTCAAAGAGCTGCTTCCCACTGAGTGAGCCCAGCCAGGGAGCCCCTGCCCCTCCCTCAGAGCCACAGCACAGAAGAGGTGGGTGTCTGGCTGCAGTTCTGGGTGGGCCCACCTGCCTGAGCCTGAGGCAGAGGGCAGAAATGTGGCTGCAGGAGATGGAAGGGTGTGAGAGAGCCCAGAGCTGGGATGCAAGCCCTCCTCTCAGCGCAAATTCCGGTGATGCTACCTTGCCCAGGTAGGAGATCATTGAATCTCTTACCCAGAAAGACAAAGCTCTTGTCATGAGGCAAGGGATGTTTTAACTTCTATCCATGAACCTCCCAATGAAAAAATGTAAAGTTCTGTCAAAACAGGTTAGCATATTAGCAATCACGGCTCACTACCATCTGTATTTGTTCCATTTGTGCCGTTTATGATGGTTATCCACATTAATTATTTCACTGCTAAAGTCCCTTCTAATTTCTGAACACTGTTATTTCTAAGAAAGATGGATATTAAATATGCCACACATCAGCGCAGGGTGGCATTACAGCATGCCATTAAATTCAGATGCTGAGGCTCGGCAGAAAATAATTTTGCTATTTGTAATTGCAATAAAGTGTTTTATGTTGTGGCTCAACATGAAGAATGGCACTGATGGAAGCTGACTACTTAGTTTGGCAATGACCCTGAACTCATTAAAACAGACGAGAACCACTAGGTGGGGGTGACTGGCCAGCAGGAGGACAGAGATGAGTGAGGATGGAGGACAAGGTGTGTGGTGACAGCCATTCCCAAGCCTGGCCACGCCAACCTGCCTGAGCAGAGTCTACAAGGAACAGTTCCCCGCGAGAACTTCCAGAGCATCTGAGTCAATAGATCTAGGGTAATAGGGTAAGACATAGCCAACAGCTGGAACATTCTATCACTGCTGGTTCACATAGCCACTTGTACAACAGTGGCACCTTCAGAGCAGTGACCACTGTCAAAGTACTTGAGTTTATAAACTATAATCACACTTCCACTATTTCATTAAATAACATGACAGCCTTGGACGGGAGCTGTTATTGTTAGCATATCCAAGACACCATAGAATAATTAGCTTCTCTCCTAACTCCCAACCTCAGGCTTCCGAAAGGATGCCAGTGGGTTCAACAGCTAAAGTCCAGCGAGGACAGCCTTGAAGGTAAGGACCAGCGTGAAGGTCTAAGGAAGGCAAAGAAATCTCCCTTTGTGGTGTTCTTTGTTTTAAAGTGATGTTTGAGATGGTGATCTGACCTGGATGAGGAAGAATCAAATGCTTCTTCCAGATCCCTTCCAGTTCAAGCACGTGTTCATCCTCCCATTGGTCATTCATCTGTCAAAAACGCACCCAACCATCTTTGATGCGCTGAGCTCTATGCCTGCCCTAGGCTCATTCCCGCCTTCCCAGGTAACCAGAGCAAATGAGTCAGCAGCCAACAAGCAGGGGAAAGGAAGCAAAACAGGCACCCACTGCAAATAATGGGTGGATCCCATCTAGATGAGGTCCGGGATAAAATGAAAATCAGCTAGAAAGAATCAGCTGTTACTCTCCCCCACACTTCCCCCCCCCCCCCCCAACACACACACACTCACACTCACACTCAGGCTAGTAAATACCTTCTTTGACTGATAGGGCCAGTTTTCAGATGCATTTGGCTGTTTCTTCCAGGGTGATAGCTCCCCCTGGTGTTTGGAGGCCCAGGTTTTCACAGGCCACAGTGAGTGTGCCCAGGAATCTTCTGTGCTCCATCAGTATCACTTAGATGGGAGCTAGAGATCCATAAAAGTCAGTCCCTGCCTGTTTCCCTGGGATGTGGCTGACCTGTGTCATCTGAAACAGGCTTTGTCCCCTGAGCTCCAATCCTAACCTCCCTACAGCCTCAATGCTGTGGTTCTGGGCAAAGTTATTGAAACTCAGAGCACCCATCCCTCACCTATAAAAATGAGGGAGATAACACCAAGGCGGTGTTAGCATGAGATCAAATAATAACGAAATGACACCTAGCTCAATGCGTGACACCTCGCAGGTGCTCCATACATATTAGCTGCTTTGCTCTTCTTAGTTTAAGAGTTTCAAAATCTTGCTCTCCAGCTCCCTCCCTTCCTCTTTCTTCCTCCGCCTCCCTCTCCTTCCCAAATCTTTATTCTAACCTTACTCTTTCTTTCATAGCTCCCTCCTATCTGTTCCTCCTTCTCCCCTCCTGTCTCCCTCTCCCTCTCTCCATCTCCTTTCTTCTTTTTCCTTCTTTCTCATCACCTCCCACATTCCCCCTCACCTCTCTGTCTGCCTCTTTTCCCACACCTCTTCCTCCGCCCTTCTCCTGCCCAACCTCGTGCCTAAGAACTAACATTGGGTGTATGGAGGGTACTCTCTGAAGATAAATTGCATCCTGTGCCAAGTCAGAGAGGAGCCATTTTTCCACTAGTCAATAACCCTGCAGATTGCTCTTGCATTCTTCAGAGGAGCACCAAGGGCTTTCCTGCGCTCTTGACGGTGGAACACTGGCCTCTCTGCAACCGTGTTCATCGTGGATGGTGTTTGAGCATTCTCTGTCTTCCCTCTTGCTCTTGTGCAGTCTCTCTGATGTTTGCCTCCCCCGCATTCTCTTTCCTCCTTTTGCCTGCCCTTCTTTTATTTCTAATCTCATTTTTGCTCTTCTCTTTTGTATGTTTCACGTGCTGTAGTCCCTTTTCCTCTTGTTTTTGATTTGCACAATGGCCCACGTTCTCCTATATTCCCAAACTGCATTTTCTCAAGCAGCCTGCAATATTTCTTCCCTGTCACTGTAAAAGCTTTTTCATCTTCATTTGGAGCCATTTGCCCTGATCATTTCTTTCCTTAAGATCACAGTGATGAGCCCATGTGGGCTTGAGCTGTCAACAATCCCCAGGAAAGGAGAGCACTGACTTAAAACTTGCATTTTAATTTGGAGACCCCCTCAGAGGCTGGCTAGGGCAGAGCGGAAGCACAACAACTGTCCCAGACCAGCCCTGGTTGTGCACTGAGATCTTTGGGAAGATCTGAAAGGAAGGAACCTGAAAATGCTGAATAGTTTTCTTCCCCCACAAAATAGATGGGGATAGCCTGAGTAGCTCAAGACTGTTTTTCTCAACTGATTTCTTCCTCTACACAGTTCCCTTGAAAGAGGAAATAAACAATTATCAGGTGGCAAAACAGAGACTCTATCAGTTGTCTGGGCATTGTCACAAGGTGAAAGTGTCACAGGCTTGCACAAGAACCTGATCATTAGGAGTGTGGAGTCCCCAGCCATGCAGCCACACAGAAAGGTGGGGTGTGAGTTTAGAATCTGAGAGAAAGATGAAGCCTGAGTCTTCACCCTGTGGCTTGACGCCTCGGGTGCCTGGGATGGGGAAGCAGGAGGAAAGTTCATGTAAGTAAAACTCCGCTGATCACCCAGCAGGGGCCTCCTTCTCTATGGTGGGATTTGGTACATATGCCCCCACCTCAGGCAGCTCAGGGATATCCCACATCTTCCCTCAAAGCAGACCCAGAGACAAGGATTCAAATGCAAGTAGTTTGTTTCAGGGGGCGATCCCAGGAAACCCTGGTAGGGGAGGGAGGAAGTGAGAAGGAAAGGAAGGAAAGATGCCAGTAAAGGATTCATCATCATGTAAATACCACTGTGCGACTGGCAGTCAGCCCACCGTGCAACTCTGGGACGTGGCATTCTCCCCAAGGAGAAGTGAGGAAATTGGGGCATTTATCCCCACCAGCCCCACACCCATCATGTGTAGAGGGCTGCCTCCCAGGGCGGAAACTCTCCAACACGTGCCATTTGCCCAAGACAGAATAAGCATGTCCCCAAATGCCCCCCATCACATCTCCCTGACTCCATCACACCCGCTGTCCCACAGAGAATCGCAGGCATTAGCACAGGTTTCTTCTGCATGTCTAGTTGAATGCTAAGGGGCTGTGGCCAGAGCTGCAACAGCATCAGGGCTCAGCCTGGGCCACACGCTCCCCTCTTTATGCTGCTCTAAGCCAGGGGTCTACACGCTTCTACAAAAAGCCAGAGAGTAAATACGTTAAGCTTTGCAACCAGAAGGTCTCTGTTGCAACTCCTCCATTGATTATGTCATTGTATTGTGGCAGAGAGGCCAGAACTGTGTAAGGCAGGTAAGGTGCTCTAGGTACAAAATTGAGGGAGGCACTGACTGTTCGGGCTGTGGCTTGTGCACCAGCCTGGGAGTGAGGGTCTCCTTCAGTATTGCACCCTGGGCACCTCCCTTTCCCCTCCCCAGCCCTGGCCCTATGTGATGCAAAAGCTGCTCTACCCAATACGAATGCAGAGGGCGTGGCTGTGTTCCAACAAAACCTCCTTTACAAAAACAGTCAGGGAATCAAATTTGGTCTGCAGTCCTTAGCTGACCTGCCCTACCTAGCCAGACTGGTCTTTTAGGTCCTCCAAGCACCATGCTCCCCCTGCAACCTATTTTCAGATGCTGTTCCATGCTCCCCACTCAACACCTCACCTGGATATTTCCTACTCGCCCGTCAGCCTCAGGTTGAACATCACCTCTTCAAGGAGGTCTCACCCACTTCCGGCCAGGTCAGATCCCCCTAGGGAACCCCACACCCTCCACTCTCCCTCAGCACACTTATCACCATGGTAATTGCATCGTTAATTGTGTCATTTGTTGTTGAATGTCTGTCGCCCTCTGCAGAATGTACACTCCCGTCAGTTACCAGAGCCTGTTGCGTCTACTTCCTAATAAGCCTGGAGTCTTTCCCTCCTCATCACCTCAGCCAGCGCAGCCCTGTCCCAGGCCTTCATCGTTTCTTACCTGGGTCTCTGCAATGGCCTCCTGCCCGATCTTCCTACATACCTTGAGGCATCCTGGGGCTCCCCTTTACCTCCATGAGGATGTCCAAACTTCTAAGAATGGCATAAAAGGCGCTTCACATCTGGGGCCCTGCCCCTAGCCCTGCCCTCATCCCCTCCCCACCTTGGCCCACCTGCTTTGCTTCAGTGATGCTGCCCTGCCTATTGTCCCCTACTTCCTAAATGCATGAGGCTCTCTCTGGCTTCCAGGCTTTTGCATGGGCTGTGACCTCTGCATGGAGCCTCCTTTCTCCCTTTCTGCACATCCCAGCATCAGTCCGTACCCTAAATGGCCTTCTCAGACCATTCATCCTCACAGCCCCAACTCCTCCGCTCTTGGTTAGGAATCAGCAATGTGGGCTTCCACAGCCCCCTGTGCTTCCTCAGTTTCAGGTTTCTCACACTTTGTTATAGCTATTTACCTACCTGCCACTCCTATGAGAGAATGAGCTCCCTGAGACGAGGAACCTAGCACCCAGCACCCAGTGCCTAGCACCTAGCACCTAACACTCAACACCTAACACCTAGCACCTAATACCTAGCACCACGCCAGAGCTTCGAAGGCACTCAATAAATGTCTAGTAAGTGACCAAAAAGCCTTGGACACCCAAACTGGTTTCTTTTCAGTGACTGGTGCGGGGATCTGAATGGCCTCTGGACCATTTTTCATTTTGTAGGAGGAACGAGGATGACAAAAACGGGTCGTGGCCAAAAGCACTGTCTCCACCTACTTTTCTCTGCTGGTAGCTTTCAGGTTGTCGCCAACCTCAGAAGCCCACAGTACCAAACTTAAAGGCCCTACCCACTTTCCCTCCTCTTGAGACTCACACCATGAGTGGACAAAAGCCGTGGCGGGTGATCCTCACCTGCCTGCGTCCTGCCTCTGAGGGAAAGTTTCCCGCACCCGGAGAATGAGGTGGCAATATAGACCTCCATTTTCTCTTCTCCTCCCACATCCCTAGGAAAAGGGGGCAAGCCAACATTGACCAGAACCCAAGGACGGGCGAGGGGGAGCAGGCGGCAGGGGTGCCCCAGATTGAAGAGGCGTGGCCTTTCGCCGGCACAGCACCATCGGGGCAGAGGGCTCTGAGGGGCTCGGCCCTCCCAGACCCTGCCTCACTCAGAGAGGCCGCCTTGGGAATTGCTTTGATAAGTGAGGACAGCCCCAGCCCCCCAAAATGCATGCGCGCGTGTGCGCGCGCGCGCGCACACACACACACACACACACACACACACACACACACTCGCCCTTATCTGGAGCACACATTTCCTTCGGGCCCGGCAGCCAGCTGTACTGTCACTTTCGTGATTGCAGATAATTCACATTCAAACAAACTCTGACTCACCAGAGACACAGAAAGAAAATGCTACTAGAGTAGGAAAGTCGCTGCGCGCTGTTTTGCTTTTCCTGTTCCTGGCATCTTTCATGTCGGAAGAGGACCACTGGGAGTGGGGCGTGGCTGGCTGACGGCAGAAGGCCCGGACCACCTTGCTAAGAAACAGTAGTTCAGCGCCACTGTGGAGTGGCCTTCCTGGACCCCAGAGGAGGCGTTTCCAATGGAGTGTCGGCTCTTTGGTGTCCCTAGAATATCCTTTTTTTAGGGATGTTCTGCTTTTTGTAATGAAGCGGCTCCCACCGCCGCCCATGCATCAGGCTCAGTGGAGAGAGGGCAGCTGGGAGGGGAGGCTCTGTGGCTTGAAGAAGCCCTTTGCTGGCACAGCATCCTCGCACAGTGGGAACTGGTTAAAAATATAGATTCCTGAGCCTACTGAATTCTCACTTTACTAAATCAGACCTTTTAGCTCATTCCTACTAAATTAGAATTTCTAGGGAACTGGACAGAAGTCTTTTTTGTTTAATTTGACAGCTAACATGATACTAATTATGCTATTTGGGAGCTACTCATGTAATACATTATTTTTTGTTGTTGTTTTTTGGTTTTTTTTGAGACGGAGTCTTGCTCTGTCGCCCAGGCTGGAGTGCAGTGGCGCGATCTCAGTTCCATGCAACCTCTGCCTCCTGGGTTCAAGTGATTCTCATGCCTCAGCCTCCCAAGTAGCTGGGATTATAGGCATGAGCCACCACCCCCAGCTAATTTTTGTATTTTTAGTAGAGGTGGGGGGTTCACCATATTGGCCAGGCTGGTCTCAAACTCCTGGCCTCAGGTGATCCACTTGCCTTGGCCTCCCAAAGTGCTGGGATTACAGGCTTATATAATAAATTATATCCAGAATTCTCTTTAAACTTAAGCGGTTATGTGCTCGCGCATCAGGCAGGATGGAGATTGTCATGTTGCAGTAACTCCATTCCTTCTGCCACCCACTGAATCCATAAAAAGATGGAGCAGAGACTTTTCTCTAAGGATGCAAAAGCACTTTAGATTCTCCTGCAGTCACTGTTGGTAACCTGAATTCTCAGAGTGTTTGATGATTCAGTGGTTAGGTTGATTCGTGTAGACCACAGATTTTTCTTGGGGGAAAGTGAACTTAGTTCTCTTTGCCCCAAGGAAGGGACACCTGAAACCTAGCTGCCCTTGGCCGTCCCAGCAGCCACCATCCTCATCACAGCCTGCACATTGTGAAGAGGCCTATCAGGTTGAGACTACTGTCAAGGCATTAATTAAAGTTTAATTAATTATTAAAATGATAATTACTGAGTTTTAGCAACTCCCAAATAAGATTTGTGTTTGTGGCAGTTGTCAAACTGTAGTAGTTCTGTTCTTAATAATCAGTTGTGATCTGTTTGACTTGGTATCACTTTTCTTATTTAGCCTAAAACAAAACTTTATTTGAGACACTTAATTATAAGTGAGGCTGATTTGCTTTCCTTCGGGGCACCAGGGACTCTGAGTCCAAGTGGGATGAGAGGGGTCCCCAGCTGAGGACAGGGAAGGGGTGCCTGCCCTAGTAGATATGGGGGTGATGGTTATTCACAGAGTGCATCATTAAGCAAAATAGTCCTCCAAGCTCCCATCTGCATCCACGTTAACTGGAGCTTTAAAGACTGTATTCTCATCTCGTTAGGAATCTCGGCATGCCATGAAGGGTTACTTGAAGGCTATTGAACAGTCGTGGGAAGCTAAAGCTACTTCCCACTCAGGTACTTCCAGAACCACGCTGAACTTCAACAGGAAGAGGAGAGGGCTCAACGGGAAGAATGGGGTGCCACACTGAGCTAGCTATCTCCCTTCTCTCCTCAGCTTTGTGAAGTCCTGTGTTCTGACCTCATGAGTTCAGTGAACATGCCCCCCTAAGACAAGGCACTGCTCCGAGAAGCCACCTGTTGGTCAGGGCCCTGCTGCCTGTGGACAGATCTGGGGTCCACTGATGCCAGCCCATCTACTGATGGACACAGGACAGAATAGTAGAATGAGCATGGGCTTAGTGAGGAGGAGATTGGGATTCCAATGCCAGACTTGATACTCATTATGTGTGTCTCCTAGGGACATTTCTTTCCACCCTGAACTTTGGGGCTTATATCTCTAAAATGGCTGTGACAGTAACTTCCTGGCAGGGCGTGTGTAAGGATTAGAGATAATGAATGCAGAATGTTCACAGCGTAGCCTGGTGCTTGCTGTATAGAAGATGCTCAGTAAGGTAGCTCACATCATTACCTACCCTCATGCCCCAGTGCTCAGCCTCTCCAGCTCCCTTGGACAATGCCTGCCCGGCCTCCTGTATTAGTTTCCCCGGGCTGCTGTAACAAAATACCACGATCTTGTGGCTTAAACAATAGAAACTTATTTTCTCACAATTCTGGAGGCAGGAGGTCTGAGATGGAGGTGTCTGCAGGGTTGGTTTCTCCTGAGGCCTCCCCTTGGCTTATAGATGTCTGCCTTCCCTCATCTTCACATGGTCTTCCCTCTGTATCTCTGTGTCCAAATTTTCTCTTTTTATAAGGACACCAGTCATGCAGGATTAGGATGCACCCTAATGACCTCATTTTAACTTAATCACCTTTTTAAAGACCCTATCTCCAAATATAGACACATTCTGAAGTATTGGGGCATATGAATGTTGGGGACACAGTTCAACCTACTCCCTACCACTGCCACCACCACCGATTAGCAGGTGTTTGCCTGTACTTTAGCCAGTTAGGTGTGAACTCTGTCTTTCCTGTTTGGCTGCATCTTCTGCCCGGGGGTGCTGCCCCTCCACCCCTACTCCCAGGGAAGAGATAGGACTGACTGGAACCCCAAAGGTCATCTTGGGATAGAGGAGACGATAAAGCCAACTAGTGAAGGCAGCCATATTTTGGGGAGAGTTCTGAATGTCAGGAAGAGGACTTGAAATTGATCTAATAATTTCTTGACCTTTTTGCTTAAGGATAATCAAACACACTTTATATGGTCGTTGACGGTATTAAATGAAACAAGCACATAGTGTAACACAGTGGCCCAGCACAGTGTAGGCTCTCCTCTCCTTCTCTGTTGATCAGAAGGGATACGCTGAGGTTGGTGTTCTAGAAAGATCCACCTGGCCGTGATAACACAAGCTGTCCTGGGGTGGGGGCAGAAACTGTTGGATTAGCGCGGATCAGGACAGTAATAGTGGAATAGAGAAGAAACCAATTCAAGAAACAGCCTGAAGGAAGAAACACTGAGTTTAATGACAGTTTGGATATGAGGAGAGGAGAATGAAAAAGGAAGGGAGAGATCACAGCTGATCCCATAGCCTTTGACCTGGCTTAGTGATGATTGGTGCATTTGGTAGGAACGGGAGCTGGAGAGCGGAGGGAGGAAGGTTAGTGAACTCCTCAGAGATCATGCTGAATGTGCGGGAGGGCCCTGGAGGCCCGGGAGAAATGGGAGAGGAGGTCCCGGTCCATCAGCAAGGAGTGCCCAGCTGGGAGTGCCGCTCTTGGCTCTCGAGTTCGCCGGTGCCTCTCCTGGACGTTCAGCCGAACGCCCTCCTTCCTTCCCCACCCCGGAGCCCACGTGGGAACAGCAACTTGTTAATTAAGCTGTTGTTACTGATGGTGATGACTCCTGGTCTTGTGTATCCTGGGCCAGGGTTTGATATCTGAGATAAAGGACTCTATTTCCAGTCTTCCCCTCCAAAGAAAATAGGGTATTCACAGCTGAATTACAGAACTACTTCCCCATTTTCCAAGAGAAAAACAAATAGAATTCCTAAGCAGGAGCACTTTTCTGGCTAAATGCCCTTGGTGAGGAGTACATTGTTATTCCAGTATTGCTTATTCAGACTTTCTGAGCCTTCTCAGATGCTTGACTTCACATCCGCATTTTGCCCGCTTTGGTAGCAATAGAACATTGTAAACTGCCAGGAAAAAGCAGCGGCACAGGCAGATGAGTTTTCAGGCGGCATGAATACTTCTGACTCCCTGACCAGGGAGTCCTTTCACACGGGAAAAGTCAGTGGAAGAGGAAGATTGAGTGTGTTTCTTTCTGATCAAACGGCGCACGGATACCCTGGGACCTATGGAGATCATCACCTGCTTCAGGGATGCGGAGGGGAGTATTGCCAATCGCCTGTTGCACGCTCCACCGACTTGACCCCGCTACCCCATGTAATACTGCAAGCGAGCGAACAGGCAGGAGAATGAATGCATGGGGATGGCCCACAAAAACA
This sequence comes from Pan troglodytes, assembly GCF_028858775.2. Taxonomy (NCBI): domain Eukaryota; kingdom Metazoa; phylum Chordata; class Mammalia; order Primates; family Hominidae; genus Pan; species Pan troglodytes. The sequence continues at coordinate 128,643,560 of NC_072407.2, read as the reverse complement.
TAACTGCTTTCTCAAGGGAGGCAAGAAGGGTGAAGTTTTGGCCCAGAGTGGAAGGATTCCTAGGAAAGCCAAAAAAAAAAAGCTCATCACAAGGACCAAGAGGAAGCACTTAAGAGCCATTATGGGAAGGAATTTTTCTAGTCTGGGAGAAATGACCCAGGGAAAGGAGACTTTCTAAAGAAGTGCTGAGAAGAATCCACAGGGGGAAAAGAATGAGTTAGATGAGAATTTAAATGGAAGCATTCTATCCGGGACTGACAGTACAGGCTGAGTACCTTAGCCCCTGGCTCCAACAGCGAACAGCAGTCTCAGAGGAAATGCAGACTGGAAAGGCTAAGAAGCAGCCTTCAGTATTGGCATATGAACAGAGAGAACAATGGACTGACATAGAGTATAGACATAGGCCCAAATATATACCTGGGCAGTTAGTATATGGCCAAGCAGTGTTTTGAAGCAGTGGGGGATAGATCAATGATCAATGAAAGCTATGGGCAACTAGCTAGACATTTGTGGAGAAAAAATTAGACAGGATCCCTTCCTCACCCCTTGTAGCAAGACAAATTCCGCCTAGATGAAAGACGAAACCATAAAATCAGACAAAAATAAAATGTGTCAGATGTATATATGTGTGATGTATGTACAGTCAAAAGCCAAAAAAAAAAAAAAAAAAAAAAAAAAGCCATGGGCAAGGTGTCTTATGTCTGCAATCCAAACACTTTGAGAGGCTGAGGCGGGAGGATCACCTGAGGCCAGGAGTTCAAGACCAGCCTGGGCAAGGTCCCCATCTCAACAAAAAATTTAAAAATTAGCCAATGTGGTGGCATGCACCTGTAGTCTCAGCTGCTTGAGAGGCTGAGCCAAGAAGATTGCTTGAGCCTAGGAGGTTGAGATTACAGTGAACTATGACCACACCATTGCACTCCAGCCTGGGTGACAGAGTGAGACCCCATCTCTTAAAAAAAAAAAAAAAAGTCAAAAAACAATCTGTGGAAAAAAATGTATAGCACAAATGACTGATAAAGAGCTAATTTCTTTCATTTGTCATCTAAGAGTTCTTACAGTTCAAAAAGGAAAAAGAATTATTAAAATTCAATACAGAAAAAAGCTCTTATGAACCAGTAGAAAAATGGGCAAAAGATGTTTACAGAAAAAGAAAAATATAGCGGATAAACATATCAAAAGATGAACCACTTCAATTGTTATTGAAGAAAAGCAAAATAAATGATTTTTAAAAATTTATTACACAACCGAAGATGAAAGGTTTGAGCATATCTCCATGTCCTGTGTACAAGGAAGTAGGGAATCAGGCACATTCATACCACTGGTGGCATGGTACCTTTGGAAGAGAATTTGTCAATGCCTATTAAAATTTTAAATTTACATGTCATTTATTAAGCATTTTGTTCCTAGAAATTTAACCTAGAGACATATATTTATACATGTGAACAAATATCCACACACAGGATGTCTATTGCTGCATTTTTGCAAATAACTAGATAAAAACCTAATTGTACTTAAACGATATTTGCATGTCCCCAGTACACTTTCCATTATACACATAGCTGTACATTTACCTATTAAGTATGGTATTAATTAAAAAGAAAATGGTATAGCCAATCAGAAAATTACTAAATATTTATTTAAATGAATCAAATATATCTTCATGTTTCAGTTCTCTATTTCTATGTGACAAACTATCCCAAAATATAGCCACTGGAAATAAAACCCACCATGTACTAACTTTCATGGTTCTGTGGCTTGGCAATGTTCAGTTGAGTGGTTCACCTGCTCCGTATAGTGACATCGGGGGCTGCAGTCATCTGAAGGCTTGACTGGGCTAGAAGGCCCTAGTGGTTCACTCACATGGCTGGTAATCAGCACTGGCTGTTGACCAGGAGCTTGACTTATGTTTTTGGCCACTGCCTCCATTTTCCTCCGTGTATATTTCCATGTGGGGTAGGCTTCTCACAGCACAGGGGCCAGATTCTGAAAAGGAGCATTCTAAGTGACTGCAAGCAGAAACAGCAAATCTCTTAAATAAGTTTTTCCCAGAAGTTACGCAGCATCACTTCCTCAACATTTTAGTGGTCAAGGCAAGTCACAGTGCCATGGCGGTTCTAAAATAGGAGAGGTAGCCTCCACCTCTTTCTGGGAGGAGTGGCTAAGTGTTTGTAGCCATCTGTAATTTACCACAGTGCATTTTCCATTCATGCACATATGCATGGCTATGCATTACATATGCATATACACTTGCACATACATACTGTTAGACCATTCTTACATTACTATAAAGAAATACCTGAGGTGGGATAATTTATAAAGAAAAGAGGTTTAATTGGCTCACAGTTCTGCAGGCTGTACAGGAAGCATGGTGCCAGTATCTTCTCAGCTTCTGGTGAGGCCTCAGGAAGCTTCCAATCATGGCAGAAGGTGAAGCAGGAGCAGGTACATCACATGGGGAGAGAAGGTGCAAGAGAGAGGGAAGGAGATGTCTCAGACTTTTAAACAACCAGATCTCATGTGAACAAACTGATCAACAACTCACTTATCACCAAGAGGTTAGTGCCAAACCATTCCTGAGGAATCCGACCTCATGACCCAATCACCTCCCACCAGGCCCCACCTTCAATACTGGGGATCACATTTCAACATGAGATTTGAAGAGGACAAACCTCCAAACTGTATCACAAAGACATATATAAAATTTGCAGAATGATGCAAATAAACTGTTTATAATTTTGGCACGAGTAGAAAAGGACTGACATCTTTGTACTGTTTGTATTCTTACTATAAATGTGTACATTTTTTGAATTAAGAAAACCTTTTTTTAAGAAAACCAAATGTATGTATTGAGCCATAAAAAGCTATATTCAGTGGGTAAGATATAAATTTACCACCCACAAATACAGTTCTGACCCAAGAGTCCTCCCACTCCAGTCATACAGCTCTGGAGCTGCCTAGAGCTGGCTGACAGTTTTTAGCAAGGTGGCCAGACATACAGGGCAGAGGCTTTCATCCCATGGCATGGTCGCAGGAGGAGAATACTGCTTCCCTTGGGTGATGGCCTATTGAGAATCCCAGTATCTTCCTTTAGGAGCCGCTCAGCTTGTTTTGTCACCAATTCTGATGTGGTTCCTGTATCAAGCCTTTGGACTGGTATAGGTAGCTAGCCCAAAAGTGACCTGCTAACGCAGACAGCCAGGAGCCATCCTGGAAGCGTGGGCATCAGGAGAGACTCAGACTTCCTCACTTAGCCACAACTCATGAGAACCAAGACATCCAAAAATAGAGCCCTGTCTGTGTATGGAGAGTCAGCCTGAGCCAAATACGCACGTGTACAGGGACACACAACACAAATAGGACAGCCTTTTAGAGAAAAAGCCTGCAGAGCTGTGGCCCCAAATGCTGAAGCTGCACTCCACCAAGGTCTCTCAGACAGACCTTCTAAGTGACAAGACTGTGAGCCCCTACAGCCAGCTGGGGCTGGTTGCTGCAGTCTTTTGCAAGCCTCTGTTCTGCTAGTACTCACTTCTCCCCGGCCCCACCCCACCTCCTCTCTCCTGCACTCCCCACACCCCGACAAACATGCTTCCTACCAGCTGCTGTTCTGCGCTGCTGTGCTCACTTCATTCTGCAGTTAAGGGGAACAGCTGTGCACATGCATGCACATGAACGGATATGATGCAAATGTGTGTGCTGTGTAAATACATGTTGCTCAGCTGGATGGGCATGTGCAAATGTGTGGGTGTGTGCAGGATTGTGTGACAGCCTTCTGGGCATACATATCAAGAGCAGGTGCTAAGTTCAAGTTGTAATATGTGTCTATGTGTGAATATAGTTATATCTAATTGTGTGAGTGTATATAAATAAGAGAAGGGGGGAATGATTCTGGTAGCAACATCTCTGAAAAGATGGGCACAGTGATTCCGGAGAGTGAGTTCAAGCCATCTGACAGACAATTCCATTTCTTCTTCCTTTCTGTGAAAGGGGAGGAATGCAAGGTATGTAGATGTCCCCAGCATAACCGCTGCCAGCACTGGCCCTTGAGTGAGATTAATGGCCTGTGTTGGGGGGACTTCCCAAGGCAAGGATGACAGAGCCAAGAGAGAAGGATCCAACCACATTCTGCAAGGGCTCCCCATTCTCTTTCCTGCCCTCTGAGACAGGGTTTCTGGCACGGAAACACTGGCCCAGGCAGTCAGAGGGCCCAGGCTTAGGAGTCCTGCCTCCCCTGCCCGTGGGCCTCAGGAAAACAGACATCTCTTTTGTATCATGAACGAAGACTAAGTGTGAACTTAGGAGTCAGCCAGCCCAGCATTTGGATTACAGCCCCATCACTCCCGATCTGACTGACCTCTGACCGATCACTTAATTCCTTTGGCCTCAGTGTTCTCACTTACAAAATGGGGATGAGATATAACAGTACTTACCTGATATAGAGTGGAGGGGAGGATAAAATGTAAAGCACTTAGCACAGAGCCTGGCACATAACAGCTGATCAATCATTGGTAAAGTCACTGCTCCTGCTGATGGTGATGAAGATGATGATTTTGTTTGCTGCTCACAAGTGCCCCATGAGCAAAGGTGCTGCAGAGAGCAGCTCTCAGGAGCACCATTCATCCACAGACCATGCAAACGGCAAGCCTTGGCCTTGTGCAGTGCACAGCCTGCAGCAGCCTCATGGCAGCCCGGCCTGTGAAGTAGGTCAGATGGAGTAAATGGCAGGAAGCAGCACAGCTGGAAGGAATCCAGGCCTACTGGCTCTTTACAGTGTCTCCTGCCCCAGCCCAGCCACCCCCACCTGACCAGGATTCACAGCCCAGAGAATACGCCATCCACTACTCACCCTTCTCATTTAGGTCCATACTCACCATAAACCATCCTCCATCCTCCCTGCCACTCTGAAAATAAAAAGACTCCTCAAGAGGAAAAAGCAACAATTGCCCTCAGGGGCCCAGCCAGAAGAAAGCATGTAGCTGGCTGACCTTGCAAGGAATGGAGGCAGAATGGGAGCTTGCTCCCCTCCTACAGGCTTTCTCCTCCTGGGAACAACTTGGGCACAGGATGGCACCCAGTCCTGTTGGTCTTTCTTCAGGGGATCACAGGCCTCAGATCAGACACACACACTCTCTGCAGAGCATCCACCTCCTAGGGTGCACATTTAAAGTGTGGTCAGAGATACAGCGGGGTGCACCAGGAGGTGGCTGGGCAGAGAGGGCCCTGTCCGTGCAGGGTGGGACGAGGCAGGGAATCTGCCAGCCTTTCTAGAGTGCAAGTGTTTTCCATTCAGCAGCCGCTGTGTGTTTTGTTTTGCTGTGCTTTGTTCTGAAAAGAAGTCAGCGTGTCTGCTGAGGCCTTAGGGCTCCACGGTGAGAGGAAGCTGGTGGAAGCCAAGGGTTGGGAGATCTGCCCTCCTCCACCTCTCCCTGACGTCAGCCTCTCAGCAGAGGCTCTGTCATTGGAGCATCTGGGGTTTGAGTAATGGGAACAGTGTGGCTAATGCCTACCTCGACTCCACATGAAGATGTGACATTTGCAACAATCATCATAATCATCATGATGTCATAGATTTGTGGAGCTCTGTGCATTTTTCAAGGAAAGATTGCTTTCTTTCATTCGTTTTTCAGTACAACCTTGTAATATACCTGCAGCTACCATCAATAGGGTACATTCTATGTGACAGGCCCCTGCTAGGCATTTTATATGCGTTATCATTAAATTCTCACAACAGGTCTACAAATTAGAGATGATTTGCTCCCGTTTACAGATGAAGGTTTGGACAGGAGACAGAGACCTTAGCAGACTACCCAAGATGATGGAGCAGAGCTCAGATTTACAGTCAGGTATCTTTGGCTCCAGGCCCACTCTCACAGCCATTCTGCTTTACTCATAAGTTAAATAGGGAGGTAGGTTATTACCCTGTTATAAAGAAAGGAAGGAGACCTAAGTAACTTGCCCAAGACCACACAGCAAGTTAATGACACATCGATACCCCAGGACTTGACTAGCACCTAAAGAACCTTTTAGGCACTCCCTGAAAATCTTTTATGGCACCTCCGTAGGATGGTTGTTTTCCCACTTTACAGATGGAAAACCTGAGGTACAGGGCAGAGAAGGATTTGTCCAAACTTCTAGCAAACAGTAGGGGCAGGGCTTCTCCCCAGGCTGGGAGTGGCTCCAGAGCTCCGCCCAGGTGCTGCCCTGGGAGATCCCAGCCCACCTCCTCCACCCTCTGACCTCCTCACTCCCTTCTCTGGTGAAGGGAGCTCTGTGGGCCTCTGCTCCTCTTTTCTCTGTAGCATGCCATGAGAGTTTCTAAGCAGAACAGAAAAGACTCTACTTTTAAAAGTGCCCAACCCAGTGACTTTCCAAGGATTCTTCAGTTTCATGATGACTGGACACAGGCTGAGAGATTGCAAGCTCCAAGCCACCAAGAAGAAAGAGCTATTGATTGGGAGCATTTCTGCCCAGCTTCCTCCCTGCTGTTCCTCTTAGATGTCCTTTTGTAACAGCGTGAACACAGTCCCCACTCCCTCTCTCACCAAGACTGAGAGAATCCAGGGGGCTCAGTGCTGCTCAACGTGTCACGTTGATGCTGGGGATTTACGCTAAGAGATGGATGCAAAGACCAATCACTTGTAACATTGGCATACCCAGGAATTCATCATGAAGGGGTGTCACACACATGCACACACGCATACACACACCAATCACGCAATTCATTTATTGTCAAAGAGACTGTTACTGAGAAATGAACCTTGATGTTGCAAAGTGATTGAAATGCATTGAGATAATTTCATTGTAGCTACCTTGTTCAAATGGCCCTTTCATGACAATGCAGTGTGGTTTCTGCAAAGAGACACTGACGTATGTTCAGGCTTTCAGAAGCTATTTTGGGATGAATGGGCTACTGGGCTGGCTTTGTGGGTTCTCGTTAAATGAAATAAATCTGGAAGCCTTAATTCTGGCTTTGTCTACATGGCCGGATATAAGTTTCTGAGAAGGGCTGAGGCAGGAGCTGGGTTTAAAGGAACTGAGCTCATTAGCCCAAGACTGCTGAGGAGGGTGTGGGGGGTGAATGCCTGTAAAGAAGATCTCAGAGAGATATTTGCCCATCACAAAGTCAGGCCTGTTGCACATTATGGGGTGGGGAGAGAATGACAGGCGGAGAGGTTTCACCTGCTGAATAGCGGGATGAGTCTCACAGAAAAGACAATGCCTGGGCTCCTCAGAGCCCCGGCTGCTTCCTGAGGCCCACTCCCCAGCCTTCTGAGAATGGGGTCCGCCAGAAAGGCTAGGAGGTAGAGGATCGGCCAAAGGTGGGGCCTCAGCTGATCTGGGGACAGCAGCAGAGATTAGTAAAGGGAGATATCAGGTTAGTGCAAAAGTAATTGCAGTTTTGCCATTAAAAGTAATTGCAAAAACCTCAATTGCTTTTGCACCAATCTAATAATTGTATGTGGAACACAGTGTGGGGACCTCACATCGTTTTCCAGTCCTGTTCTTCAGAGTGTTCTTAAGAAGAAAGCAGCTGTAATGAAGGGGAAAATAAGGTGGTACGCTGCCTCTTCCAATGTGCCACACTGAGTCACACAGAAAAATGTGTGTGTACCTATACTTGTTTCAGAAAGTAGGAAATAAGGATGTCAAGTTACTGCTCTGAAGTCACAAGTCACTTCGGTTCTCTGAATATCTCTCTCTCTCTCTCTTTTTTTTTTTTTTTTGTGACAAAGTCTTACTCTGTCTCCTAGGCTGGGCTGCAGTGGCACAAGCATAATTCACTGCAGCTTCAACCTCCTGGAATCAAGCCATCCTCCTGCCTCAACCTCCCATGTAGCTGGGACCGCAGGCATGAGCCACCACGCTCAATGAATTTTTTTATTTTTTGTAAAGATGGGGTCTCACTTTGTTGCTCGGGCTGGTCTCGAACCCCAGAACTCAACTGATCCTCCCACCTCAGCCTCCTGAAGTGCTGGGATTACACACATAAGCCACCATGTCCGGCCTTATTTTTATTTATCTGATAAAAAATATCAATGACTAATCATCTCACAAAATTGCTAAGATCAGAGATAATGTATGTGAAAGTGTTTAGCGAATTACTTCGCAGGCCTAAACTATAATAATAATAATGCACATACTAGAATTATAATTATACATACAATTTTTTCTCCTTAATAAGCTCTGGCTCTATACCATCTGATACACTCATCGCTAGCCACATGTGGCAGTGAGCATTTGAAGCATGGCCAGCTCAAACTGAAGTATGCTGGAAATATAAATATATAGCAGACTTTGAAGACATTACCTAAAAAAAGGTAAAATAGATAACAAATAATTTTATAATTATAATCTATTGAATTAATAATATTTTGAAATATTACTAAAATAAAACATACTATTCAAAAAATTTCACATTTCTTTTTACTCACTGAGTGTGGCTACTAGAAAATTTAAAATTGCAGCTGCAGCTCGCATTATATTTCTATTAGATGTTACTGCCATAGAGAATTGGAAACGTGTTGTATTCAGCCTTTACTGCACCTTGTGGAAACACTATCAGTATTTGTCGAATGAAGTGTGATGTGAGTCAACTCTTCTCCCCATCCACTCAGCAATTCTGGGGAAGATGCGGTTATGATATCGGGCTATGTGAGGACAAGCTGGATGGAGGGGCTCTGGCTCTGTCAAAATCGCCTCTGTGTGACGTTTCCTTGGCCCAATCCACATCTGGTGAATAGGTCACACCTCGTGGCACCCACTGCCACCACCACACCTCTAGCCTTCAAGATCCTCTTGGGGGCATTGGCCTTCATTCCCCTTTTTGACCTGTCCTGCCTCTCTCCTGGCACCCCTTCCAGTAACTACTTAGGACCCACTTATTGGAAAGGAAAGGGAGAAGAGCTGGGATGTGATTTTTCACATGAAAAGAAAACTTCCTGATGAAGAACCTGCAGGCAGCTCCCAGCCCCTTAAGATCGCAGCTCCTGCCCGTGGAGCAAGCAAATGGGAAGCTCTGTACCTCCTGCACGAAGGGCAGTGACTTGGGCGGGAAACCTGGAGCCTTTCCTACTGGGCTCTGTGCACGAGGCCACCTGTCTTCTCTGGAACTCACTGCCAGAGCAGGGAGAGAAGCCAATGGCAGTTGGAGTCACTCAGAGCCCTGGATTTGGGCGCTGGGCAGCGCTCCTCAGGCCAGCTGAGCTGAGCTAATACATGGCCACAGACACTCCCCCACCACTCCCGGCTGGCTTCTTCTCTTTCATTTGCCTTCCTCTTCCTCCTCACGCAGCAGAACCGTGGCCTTGACACCTAAGACACTCTAAAGGGATAGCCCTGAGCAGATGCTCTTATGGCTTGCCACCTGCGGGACGCACGGGCCGGTGTCTCTGCCAGCCCCTCTCCCTGCAGCCCCTGACCTGTGGTCTCTCCAGAGCTGACCTACTAAGACAAGCCAGCAGATGAGAACACCCAAGGTGGAGGGTCCATGTGGCCCTGCCTCCTTTGGACTTCATAATAGCGTTTGGAGAGATTATACAACTTTTTAAAATAGAGTCTTAGCAGGCCTGGGAGAGGGATTTGTCTCCCTGAGTGTTTTTTCTTCAGGATATGTGTCAGAAGGATTCTTAAATCTTCAAAAACCCCTCATCTCTCCGTGAGCATGAGAACGTGGTAGCAGTAAGGCACAGTAAAAAACCTGCTGATAGACAGATGGAATGGTGTAATTATACGCAGGAGGGAGAGAGGGAGCGTTTGCTGAAATTATTAGTGTGGGCAGACAATTAGAGGCTTTTCCAGAAGATTACACTTTTCCCTCCCATCTGCGCTCCATTTAGGAGTTTTTACATTCACAATGCTATTTCCTCCTCAGCTGTGCCATTTGCCATTTTGCCCAAATTATTATTGTGCTTGACTTTGCATTTGTTCAGACTTCACCAGCGTTGCCATCTTCCCTTCTTGGCACTTGCTCAGTCTCTGAGCCTCCCTGGCTCTCTCTTCTCATCACTTTCCCTCTCTTCTTCCTTCACTCTCCCTTCCTCCCACTCTCCTCATCACCAACAAAGATCCTCAGATGACTGTCAAGAGCAGGGCTGCTTGTTTGTGGTCTGAGTAGGACTTGATTAATATCCACTAATAGGGAGGTGATCAGAGCAATCATGGGACCCACCCGGAGGCCCCGGGAGAAGCTGAGTCCCCGGCAAGTGAGGCTGAATGAGCATTTAGGATTTGTGGTTTGGACTGGGAGGAAAGAGCCACTTTTACCTGAGTTCAGGTTATTAGGGTTGGTCTAAATCTTCTGACCTCTTTTGGATCTAAAGCTGTAGATCCTGGGGCCTCATCTCTAATCACTATTCATGTATTCATTCATTAAACAAAGAGCCACTGAGCATCAGTTGTGTGACCGTCGCAGGACTTAGCACTGGAAAGGTAGAGTAGAACCAGCATTCATTGAATATCTCCTCTGAGTCAGGGTCTGTGGGAAAAGCTTTGGCAACTGGGAACTATTACCCTCATGTTCTAGATAAGAAAACAGGTTCCTAGGGGTTGAGTGGCTTGTCCAAGTCAGGGACTAAGTGCCCACCCTGTGCAGTGAGCCGGCAAGGCCAGTGCTGGCTGCAGTTCACCCCAGGGCCTAGGGCAATAGAGGAAGTCCCGCCTTCTTGTAGTCCTGTCATCTCCTGCATAAACAAGCACATAAACAATTACAATTGTAATTAAGGAGGGCTGTGAGCCAGGTGAACACAGGTCTGGGGGACCAGCGGAGGAAGTGACTAAGCCTTTATTTGCAAGGAGGCTGAGGGGAACATGCTAAGCTGCAGCCCAAAGGAGGCAGAGTCGCAGGGTAGAGCACCCTGAGCAAAAGAACAGTGGGTTTGTGCAGGCAGTGGCTGGAAAGGAAGGAGATGACATTTATTTAGTGCATTTTTTTTGTCATGTTTAAGTGCATTATACCACTTAATCCTCAGGGCAGCTCTTAGGTAATCTCCATTAATACAGATGAAGAAACTGAGACTCAGAAAGGGAAGATAATCTGCCCGGAAAGCAAGTGGTACAGTAGTGTCTGGATGTAAGCCCTAGTCAATCTCATTCCACAGTCTAGCTCCTGCCCTGTTTATGTAGAGAGCTGCAGTGTGTTTGGACAAGAGGGGTGTTCGGCGTGTCCACTGGCGGTGCCTGCAGGAAGACGGTGTGGCTTTGGGAGAGAGGGAGCCTGATGTCAACTCGCCAAGGGCCTTATGAGCCATGCGACGTGGTTTGAGCCACCCTTTCGGTACTGTGGCGCCTCTGTGGATTCCAGCTCTGGTGTGTTGATCAGCAACGTTTGGGGATCACATGGAGGATGGCAGAGGTGAGGACCTGCCTGGAGGCTGAAAGGTGGGTTGGACAGTGGGGCCAGATGTTGAGGCAAGAGGCCACATGCCTGCGTACAGCTGTGGGAGTTTGCAGGCTGCATGTGGTATCTCATAGGAGGCTGGGGATTGGGGAAAGGCAGGAGTTAAGGGTAACTTGGAAGTTACAGGATAAGAAATTGGATGGATGATGTCACCATCAACCACGCAAGGGAACCAAGGAGGAGAAGGGTCAAAGAAAGGGAGAAGGGTTAATTAAGCAATAAGGAAGCACTAGGCCATCCAGGCTTTTTTTTTTTTTTTAATTGAGATAGAGTCTCGCTCAGTGGCCCAGGCTGGAGTGCAGTGGCCGGATGTTGGCTCACTGCAACCTCTGCCACCCAGGTTCAAGCAATTCTCATACCTCAGCCTCCCAAGTAGCTGGGACTACAGGCACGTGCCACCATGTCTGGCTAATTTTTTTTTGTATTTTTAGTAGAGATGGGGTTTCACCATGTTGGTCAGGCTGGTCTTGAACTCCTGGCCTCAGGTAATCCACAGGCCTCAGCCTCCCAAAGTGCTGGGATTACAGGCATAAGCCACCTCGCCCGACCCATCCAGGCTTTCTTAGCAAAGCATATGAGGAGGCAGCAGTGTCAGGGAACTGGGCAGGTTGCCGTGAATTAGAGCTAACCCAACTCTTTCCCCACCAAAAATAAATTTAAAAATAAAGTTTTCCAGGCTGTGGCTCTACGCTGGCCATCAGCTTGCTTGTCTTCATGGGAAAAGGAAGATTCTTCAGGAATCAAACTCCCTCTCCCTGCCTCCTTCCCCTCTCTCAGAGCTCTGTCCCAGCTCCTTCTTGCAATGCAGCAGAGCCCCCGAGACACGAAAGCTCACAGACAGGCAGCCAGACACAGGCAGATGGCCCTTCATCAAGGAATTGGCCCTCGTCATCCTGGAGCAGGAGTCAATGCAGCTGACTCACAAAGGTTTCAGGACAAGGACACACCAGTGTCTCTAGAAGTATTTGCTGAGCCTGGAGAGACAGCGGTGCGGTGAGCAGAGTTATAGAAGGTGGGGACTTGGGAAATGTGGCAGGGACTAAGGCCAACTTTACCAATCACTTGGAGCTCAGATGCCACGTGACTTAGAGACTTTTTTTTTTGGTAAGGCTAATCCCAATGGCTTTGGGATCTCTGTGAAATGGTACGGTTAAACAATGGAAAAGCACTGGGCCAGGAATCAGGAAACCTGATTGCAGTTCTAACTCAAACACTAACTTTGTGATCTTGGACAAGTTGCTACTTCCTTTCTCTGAGGCTCAGACCATCTGATCACACAGATAAGAGAACCCCAAAATACCAATGAATTAGAGCAGGGATTGGCAAACTTTTTCTGTAAAGGGCCAAAAAGTAAATACTTTGGGCTTTGTGGGCCCCACGGTCTCTTTCACACCCATCCTGCTCTGCCGCTGTAGCAGGAAAGCTGTCATAGATGGTTCACAGACAGAAGGGGGTGAGGGATGGGTTCCCATAATGCTTTAGCTACCGGAACAATAGCCCGATTCAGCCAGTTTGCTGACCCCTGCTATAGAGCATTCTAGGCATTGAGACTCGCATCTCATCTCCCAATCAAAGCAAAGGAGTGAGGGAGCCTTCATTCTTTTTGAGTCAAAAGGCATGGGTTAAGAAAATGAAGATAGGTTGGGGACTTACCTGTCTCTTCCAGTCCCCATTCCAGCCGCCCTTATAAGGGAGTTTTACATTTAGTGAGCATCTACCTGATACTGAGTAAGCACTCTCATATATATAATGAATTCCATCATCATTATTAACAACAGCCCAGTATTCACCTCTCTGTAGAGAATTTTTTTTAAAAAAGGTGGCTCATAGAAGTCAGTACCTGCCCTAAGGTCACAATGCTTACAGCAGAGCCAGATTAAAGTTTGATTTGTCACCGCCATTCATTCATCCACAAGAGCAGATTCCTCTTTGTGTGAAGGCCTAGTCAGCACCCCCAAACCTGCCCTAGAACAGCATTCCCCACACCCGCCTGGAGCTGATGGAGGCCTGAGCAATCATTCTCCACGCTCGCCCTGCTTCCTCTGCAGTATTTTCCTTCCCCACTTTTAAATGTCACGGAGCGTGATGCTGACACAATCAGACAGAATCCCCAGTCCAGACAGCCCCACAGCCAGGGGAGACACAACTCCGGCACACGCTCACTAGGATACAATGGAAAAGTGCAATTCACTTTAAATAGATTCCCATAAATAAGCAATAAAACAAGAACAGCCATTTGCAGTGAGCATTTCCAAGGTTTGATGAGCTAGGAGTTCGGACTGGGGGAAAAACAAAGAGACTTTTTCATTATTTCCCCATCCCTGCAATTTTCTTTTACTGCCTGACGACTTTGAAAGGAAAAAAAACGCATGTGGCTCCCTTAGGGATGGAGCCCATGCTCCCATCTCCTGCTGCAACTTGCCAATTCAACTTCCAAGTTGTCCTAGTGTGACTGTGAGCTGTGCCGCTTCCCTCCGCCTCTTCAACCTGTGGCTGCCTGGGCCCCAGCTCCTTCCTCTACTGGCCTGCCCAGACTTCTGGCTTAAGTTTTGAGGGCCCGAGAAGACAAGGTGGGCAGACAGGGGTGGGATCTGGGGAAGGGGCAAGGACTAGGAGGCTGAGCCCGAAGGATCCTGGGTTTTAAAAAGGTGTATCTAGGTGTTCAGCGGAGTGGGGCTGCAGCCCAGGCCAGAGCCTGGTTGGAAATGTGTCCGTTTCCACTCACTTTTTCTCTGCTGCCAGATGCGACTTTATCACTAGAAGGTAATCCTGCCCCAATTTACATTAATGTAGAAGGCTACATACGCTATCACTGGTGGACAAATGAGATTTTCCCTTTGGAAACTCAGCCTGATTTGAGGCTTCCTCTGACTATGGGTGTGTGTGTGTGGGTGTGTGGTCACAGGCACTCACATGCATGTGCATACAGATGTAACACACTTATGTGTTCCCCTGCCATGACTTGCACGCTTTTACGGCATGCCGGCAGAGTCTCTTTCTCTCCTTGTTGACTTTCAGATGCATTCTTCATCTCCTGATAGCCAGTTTTTTTTTTTGTTTTTTTGTTTGTTTGTTTGTTTGTGTTTGAGACAGAGTCTCACTCTGTCACCCAGGCTAGAGTACAAAGGCGCAATCTCAGCTCACTGCAACATCTACCTCCCAGGTTCAAACAATTCTCCTGCCTCAGCCTCCTGAGTAGCTGGGATTACAGGTGTGCGCCACCACGCCCGGCTAATTTTTTTTGTATTTTAGTGGAGACGGGGTTTCCCTGTGTTGCCCAGGCTGGTTGCGAACTCCTGATCTCAGGCAGTCTGCCTGCCTTCGCCTCCCAAAGTACTGGGATTACAGGCATGAGCCACCGTGCCTGGCCCAGCACAGCTGAGTTTAACTGCACTCACTCATCTATCTGCAGTCACCTGGAGGGTCACCTAGAGGGTGGCTGGTCTAGGATGGCCTCACATGTCTGGTTTCCGAGGGCGTGAGCAGGAGCATGCAAGCTTCTTGAGGTCTTGGCTCAGCACCAGCACAGCCTCGCTTCCACCACAGGCTATGGGCCAAAGCAAGTCACCAGGCCAGCTCAGATCCAAGGGCTGGGAAAACAGTCTCCACCTGTTGGTGGGAAGAGTTGCAGAGTCACATTGCAAAGCGGGTAGATCCAAGGAGGGGTCACCTGTCCCTGGTAATCAACATCCTACTTTCTGTTTTTTCTATGAATCTGACTATGTTAGACCCTCATAGATGTGAAGTCATACAATATTTGTCCTTTTGTGACTGGCTTGTTTCACTTAGCATAATGTCTTCAAGGTTCATCTATGTTGTAGCATATGGAAGGTTTTCCTTCCTTTTTAAAGCTGAAGAATATTCCATTGTATGTATATACTATATTTTGTTTATCCATTCATCATTGATGAACACTTGGGTTGTTTCCACCTCCTTTTTTTTTTTTTTTTTTTTTTGAGACAGAGTCTCAGTCTGTCACCCAGGCTGGAGTGCAATGGTGCAGTCTCAGCTCACTGCAACCTCCGCCTCATGGGTTCAAGTGATCCTCCTGCCTCAGCCTCCTGAGGAGCTGAGACTACAGGTGTGTGCCACCACACCCAGCTAATTTTTGTATTTTTAATAGACACAGGGTTTCTCCATGTTGGCCAGACTGGTCTCGAACTCCTGACCTCAAGTGATCCGCCCGCCTTGGCTTCCGAAAGTGCTAGGATTACAGGCGTGAACCACCGTGCCCAGCCTATTTCCACCTCTTAGCTATTTATTGTGAATAGTGTGGCTGTGAACGTGGGTGTGCGAATCGACACCCTGCTTTTAATGTTTCTGGATGTCTACTCAGAAGTGGAATTGCTGCATCAGATGGTGGTCCTATTTTTAATTTTTTAAGGAACCTTCATTGTGTTATCCATAGCAGTTGCACCATTTTACACCACCACCAACAGTGCACAAGGGTCCCAATTTCTCCACGCTCTTACCGACATTTGCTATATTCTGGCTTTTCTCTATAGTGGCTATCGTAATGGGTGTGAGGTGATACCTCACTATCATTTCGATTTGCAAATCTCTGATGATTAGTGATGTTTAACATCTTTCCATATGCTTCTTGGCCATTTGTAAATCATCTTTGGAGAAATGTCTATTCAAGTCCTTTTCCCATTTTTTTTAAATCTGGTTATTTGATTTTTTATTGCTGTATTTATGTATTTCTCTTCAATACTATAATAAACATTCTTTAAATTACCAAACAAACAAGAAAACTAGAGTAGCAACATCAATCTTCAATGCATCCTTTCTCTTCCTCTACCCAAAGTAACTAAGCACTTTCTCGAATCTTATGTTCATCATTGACTTGCTTTCCCTTTTTCCAAACAAAGTTTTACTACTGCTACATATATTTTTTTTTAAAAAAGAAGAATTTTCAGTTTGGATTTATTTTAACTGTCTACAAAGGGTATCATGCAATATGCATTCTTCTGAGACTTTTTTCACTTGAATTCTGCTGCTAAAACTAATTCATATTGTTGCATGGGACTATTGTTCATTCATTTTGACTGAGGTTTATTATTCCATTAAATAGGCAAACCACAATATATTGATCCAGTCTCCTGTAAGAGAACATTTGTATTGCCCCCAAGTTTTGCTTTATATAAATAGTGCTGAAATGACCGTTCTCGTACATGTCTGCTGGTATACGTGAGAAAGAGTTGCCCTTGTCTGACTTCCTAAGAGTGGGATTGATGGGTGATGGAGCATTTGAATGATCAACTTTACGAGATCATGACAAAGTGGCTGTACAATTTCTCCTTCCCATCAGCACTGCACAAAACCTTCTGCAGATCCACACTCCCTCCAACACCCAATACTGTCATACTTCCATACTCTTAACAGCCAAGTGGGTGAGACTGGTATCTCTTGTGCCCTTGATATGCATTTCCCTGATCATTAATGAGGTTGAACATCCCATCATATGTTTATTGACCATATGTGTTTCTTTAATCCAAATAAGAATTTCTGTTCATCAAGACACTGCAAAGAAAGTGAAAAACAAGTTAGAAACCAAGGCAAGTTCTTTGCCACACACGTAACTGACTTTGCACAGTGTGAAGAGCATATACAAGAGCACAACTCACTTCCTAGGAAAATGGGTAAAAGAAATGACAAGGATTTCACAGAAAATCCCCCAGTGCTTACTGTGGGCCATAAAGGTGCACTTGTATTCACGACAGGAGCTACTGGTAAAGATTCCTCGACATCAGATAAAAGCTTCTTTAATGTAGACGAAACTTTCTAAGGCCTTGTCCTTAGCTGGTTCAGGGATTAGTCAGCGAAGCCTGCATTCCCTCTTTTGCCAACTGGAGAATTCACCTGAGTCCACAGAAGGTGTTCACAGTGACAAAAACTCCAAGCCCAAGATGCTCTCACAGATGGTTACCTAGGGACACCCAGAAAACCCCAAATCATAAGGCACAAAACCGTCATCCTTCCCCAAAGAACCAGGTAACATTTTCCCAACCAGAGCCCTTCCAGGTTAATCCCAGGGGAAGGGAGGTGACTTCCCATCATTATCCATCCACTGAGGGAAGGGGGATTATTTTTCTTGCCCTAAAACTGCTCTGAAACTAATGGGGGAAAAAAAAACCTGCTTAGAACTAATTTCTTTCAAACATTCCCTGGAGCCAAAGAAATGGTTAAGTATTTAGGTTTCAAAGAATTTCCCTGCTGGGGTGTGGGTTTCTGATGGAGAATACAGAGATGGGGTATAAGCTATCAGCAAATACATGAATTAAGGCGCATAAACACTCACTGCCAGTGATCTTACGCATAGTCCGCACTACAGATAAAGCCAGGAGAGGTCCCATTCTGAAGTAGTGCAGCTGAAACTGGGGAGGTTGAGAGACTGACACTGGGAAAACATCTTAGTCACACAAATGGGTGTCATGGCTTTCTTCTCGGGCCTCCTCCAGTGACTTAGGAGATACTGCAAGAGGGAAAGTCTGAGCAAGAGGAAGGCAGTGTGAGGCCGGGAGAAAAATAGGGTCTAAAAGAAGCATCAACTCTCACACTCCCATCCCTGTTTCACTAACTAGCTTTCTAAGATGCTGCTTGCCATTTGCAGTTAATAGCAAATGTCTTCCCATATTTATTCACTTACCTGCCAAGGGCACCGATTCTCTGCGCAGCCATGTGAAATCTGACTAGCAGATTATACTTTCCGTGCTAACCTGTCTTTCTTGGGAGGGCCTCTGCTGAGACCCAGGTGGCCAAAGAAAAGTGACAGGAAGACAGGTAGCTAGTTGCACTGACTTGAAGCGAAACTGCGTAAAAGCCAGGCCCTTGCAATGCAGGCTACCAGAGCAACTGGCTAACAAGATGTCTCTTCCCATCTCCTGGCTGGGTTTGGATAGAATAATCAGGCATGTCTACACTTGGGAGTGTCAAGGTAAGATAGAGCCAGGTGACAAGAAGGCAGCTGGGAACTCTGAAGACTCATCCTCCTCGGGTGCATAGGAGACCTCCTCTTTGGAGCTTGCAAGGAGCAGAAATGGCCTAGCCCTGTGATCTCCAGCACGCACTTTGGACAGGGCTGTTAAATGATAGATCATGAGACGCAAGGCTGGGGACTCTGGGCTCCCAGGGGGTCTGGGCAGCTCCATGGCCTGGTCAGCCTCATCTTCCAAGGTGTCTCATTCTTCCAAGTCAAGATGGGACAAATTCCAATACCAAATCTTAATCTCACAAGCCACTGGGAGAAGGTATTGGCCATTGGAAAATCATCTTTCTTAACTATTTCCAGGATTTTTTCTAGTTCCTGAAACAACAATTCTCAGACTGTTGATGTTTCCTGCAAGATCACAGTGGGCCAGTTTATCACCTGGCAAAGATCAGGCAGCTCATGCTCAATACGTTATTAAAATACTCTCTCTCTCTCTCTCTCTCTCTTCTCTCCCCCTTACACTCACACACATAGTTCTACATAGCTGCTCTATGGTCAGCCAAATAAAAACAAGATTGAGAGCGGAAAAAAAAAATCTTCCTGTCCTACCATTTTCTTGCTTTTATTTCCTCCTCCCTCATCATCTTCCCATTCCTCTTCAGGGCCTAAAGAGCTCTGAGTGTTCATTGTTATTAAGCAGAAATTTCTTGTGACAGCTATCATGTCATCTCTCAGTCTTTTAGAACTGACAGAGACAAGAAGAGAGTTTATAAAATACCCACATTTCCCTTCTTACAGAAAACTGGGACAGCAACAGGGCTTATAAAATACACACTGCCCCCTCCTTACAGAAAACTGACTGTATATATTCAAAGCAAGTAACAATTTCTCCTTTTATTGTTTAATTATGAGCTGACGCAGCTAAGATAAAGGCCCAACCAATCCAGGGCTCAAAAGTGCCAATCATTCTCTGCAGAAAGCTGAGGCTAACTCTCTCCTTTTATTATATTTGTTATGATTTTAGTTTGTTCAGCAATAAATGCAATATTGACGTTTAGCTCCTAGAAAAAAAAGAAAAAAGAAATAGGCAACCAAAACATTGTTAGCTTCAAATATTTGAGAAGTTTCCAACTGGGGGCCATAGGTGTTTTCTTACTCTCTTTTTAATTTTATTTCCCCTCTATCCCCCACCCAAACATGTCCACAGAGGCATGTCTTCCAGTCAACAACTTATTTGCAATCAATATCGCTTATGTACAGCATGCACACAATCATGTTCCAAATGGAAAAGGAAGGTGATTGAATGCACTCATCAGAGATCATCTGACTGTGGCCAGAGCTGGGTGAAGAGGTAGCCAGAGACCAGAAGTGGGACAGGCTGCTCTTGGTACTGCTAATTTACAGTGTTGGCAATAAGGCCAAGCTCTCCACCTCCATCCATCTTCAAGCCCAAATTATTTTAGGCCTCTCGGAATTGACATACTAGCAGAGGCAGGAGTCATTCCTAAAGAAGTTATGCATCTTCTTCCCCTTGACATTTTCATAAATAAAATGATTTCTCTCTCAAATTTAACTGGCACTGGAATACCTTTGATACACCTACAGCCCTTTATTTCCTTTTTCTAGATGCTTTCTTTTGCTGCTTTGGGCCTAGGAGGGCTTTCTCCCTCGCTGGCAGTGGAGCCTGTGCCTTGCACGGGCGTCTCTTCAAGGCTGTGCTCCCGTGGCCATTTCACCACATCTCTCTTTGCCTGTCATTACCTGCAGACTTTTCTAGTTTCTCATTGGACTGAGCACTCTGAGAATAGGGGCCTCAGAGCATTTATCTTTGTATCCCCAGCATCCAAAACAATGCCTGGCATGTAGGAGAGTGCAATGTAAATTTGTTGAATGAAGCAATGGGGAAAAATATCAATGATTTACTCTATCAATCAATGAACTGAGCATGCAAGAGATGGTAGCAGAAGAATGTCTTAGGAAGTAGACCTCCTTCAAACTAATAGAAAACCCTGCAATTTCCCCCATAGTGTTTCCAGAACTAGCAGCTCCTTGGGAATATCTAGAGGTTTTGGTGTGGATTTTTGTGAATTCTTTACAGGAGAGCTTCCAGCTGGGTGAGATTGCCTGCTTTCTTGGGTATCAAGGTTAAAAAATATAAATTTTTTAAAACTCTGGGCTACGTAAATTTGGGGATGTTATGTTGGGAGGTATGTGTTGATTTTTCCCTCTCTGTGCTAATTTGAAGGCAATTTTGTGATGCAAATGACCCAAGCTAGGGTGACTCTGAATTTGCTTAGGCAAGAAAGCCAGGTGTGAAAATAAGGACTAGCTCACTGCCTGGCGCAAGGCAGGGCTCGGCACGTTTGATGACAGTGTTGTAGGTGTTACTTAGCTTATTTCTGGGGTATGGTTCTTTGATGCACCCATTCATGAACTTGAGCCTTCTTAGACATACCTTGAACACGTGTTGTGATCTTGATCCCAACCACACTTGCAACCTCACCTCTGGCCTGTCATCCTCATCATCCTGCCTTCTAGCCACACTCCTCTACTGCAGTTCCAGGGATGTCATCTCTGTCAGGCCTTCTGAATGTGACTCTTCTCAATGTGACCTTCCTTCTCCTCTTATCATCTGGATAACTCCTTCTTATGTTTCAAAATTCAGTTTTTCTTATGTTTCAGGATCCAGGCATGGTGGCTCACACCTGTAATCCTGGCACTTTGGGAGGCCAAGGTGGGTGAATCACTTGAGGTCAGGAGTTCGAGACCAGCCTGGCCAACATGCGAAGCCCCATCTCTACTAAAAATACAGAAATTAGCCAGGGGTGGGAGCAGACACTTATAATCCCAGCTACTTGGGAGGCTGAGGCAGGAGAACTGCTTGAACTGGAGAGGCCGAGGTTGCAGTGAGCCAAGATCATGCCACTGCACTCCAGCCTGTGCCACAGAGTGAGACTCTGTCTCAAAATTAAAATAAAATAATAAAAAAATAAAATTCAGTGTAGGGTCACATGCGCAGGAACGCACAGTCCCTCCCCACCCTCCCCGCTCAGTGGCCAACACTGATCCTATCAGAACATTCAGCTTGGGACTCCCTTCCTTTGTGTATCTTCCATTCTCTTCCACAGACCCACAAGGCTTATAAAAATAGGATGGTGTCTTCTGTCTCTGCAGCTCATCACCAAGCACAGTTCCTAGAATGGTCCATAAATGTTTAGTAATGAGTGAAAATATGTGAGTGGACTAACAAAAGGATGCTAACCTCCGTAAAAAGGCCACCAGTCTGGAGCAGGCCTTGGGAAAGCCGTACAATCCATGGAGACCTGCCTCCACACCCGCGCCACACGTGAGAAAGCCCCTGCAGGTGGGTGGGCTGTGGAGGAGAAGCTCAACACAAAGGCAGAACGCAGAGACCCTGCCAGTAACTCGGACCACAGGGAAGGAGCTGCTGATGGACTCGGGGGCCACCTGAGGCAGGGTTTGCTCACACCTCAGGAACAGTGCCCACAGAGCCAGAGTAGACAATCCTTTCCTCAGGTCTACCTTGGCCTGAGAAGAAGCAGGTGAAGGGAACTGAGGCAGAGCTGGGTGGAACAAAGGAGTAAGCTGTGCACATGGGAAGCAGATTCAGCATTGAGCACGCACAGGATGCCACATGAAGAGCCCAGCATGAGGGAAAAGGCTCGAGTGGCCCCGATCCAGTGGGTCGGCCATCTGCCCCCAAGGGGCGTGGAGCCACTTTTGCAAACATCACTGAATGTTGTGAGGGCAACAGCTCTGAACCGCCAAGATGCTGCCGACGGTGGGGAGACATTTGCCGTCATAGGCAAGATCTCAAAATGAGATGGAAACGATGTGTCACAGCACTTTAACTCAGCCATGGTATTTTGGAATGTTTTAATTAAGGTTTATCTGTTACCATTATGACTGTAATCCTGGGAAGTGCCAAGCCTGCCCTGGCAGGGGGAAGAGAGGAGGAAAACATGTCATAATTAAAATAATTATTAATTTAATCTCATTAACTATAGATTATTAATTATCACTGCTATTATTATGCACTGGGGGCAGACCCCTTTTCTGAGCCAGTCTCCTCAGCTTGTGTGGAGGTGGGAAGTTAGCAGTGTCTGAGAAATCCCGCTCCCTCTGGTAAGGCAGCTACCCCATCTCCTTCCCAAAGAATTTCTGTCTCCAGGTCTCCTTCAAGAAGTTCTCCTGCACAAAACCCGCCCAGTGCTGGGTGTGAGGCAGGCCCTGTGTGAGTATGTTTTGTTGCTCAATTGTGTGTTCATGTGACCCCAAGCATCTGCCGCCTTGCCCCTGACTCCCCAGAGCAGAGCTGGGGCTATCCTCTGCTCTCAGCACATCTTGAGCACACCTCTCAATCCTTGTCACACTGGGCTTCTTCGAGGTCCCCTTGCACACTTGGCCATGACCTCCTTGAAGAGATTGACTATGTCCTTCATCTTTGTATTTCCTCCAACCTGCCTTTCCACTCCAGCATCTACAGGAATGTGTGTCTAACGTTCCTTCCATATTAGAGGAGGAGAAGAGGAAGGAGAAAAAGAGGGAAGCCAGAAATGAGGGAGACAGGAAGAGAAGAGGACAAAAGGGAGGGGGGAGACAAGGACAAAGAAGCCTGTCCTGCTGAGGACCATTAGTGACCAGACCATCAACTTCTCCCTCTTCCCAGGTCCCTCCTGCCGTGGTCCAAGCCAACACTACCTCTCCCCTCCCGCACACTCAACCTGCCGCACCTTTCCTTTCTTTGGAGGTGTTAAATGACTAATGAATACCAAAGCAAAGTGATTAGGTGGCCTTTACAAGCTTCAGTACCTACCAGGATAACTATAAGTCACACTGGCATCATAAATGCCTTCTCAGAAAGTGCAGACAAAGGAGGAGACTGGCCCAAAGAAATGAATTTAATTCTAAGTGTCCTCTCTTTTTTGATCATCAGTGAGTCGATTCTGACTGGCCTGGTAGGGGAAATTCATCAGAATACTGAAGTGACACATCGGCCAGATGAAATCATAGCATGGCAGGCATTGTGGACACCTGTGGTTTCCCTAACACCCTCAGAGCCCTGAGGCTTTGTGGAGGCACCTTGGAACCACTTTGGAGGGGCAGGGAAGCCAGTTCAACCAGGAGGTTTTGCTTCGATGTGTTTTTAATGTATCACTTCTTTGTTTCCATTGGCTTTGTGATAAGGATTCTGCTGTTCAAAATATCAGCAATGTTGAAAGCCCCAATCTAGTCTAACTCCCTCTTTCAGAAGGGCAGAAATGGGTCCAGCAAGCCCAGGGGCTTTCCCAGAACGGGCACAGAGGCAGAGTCTGCAGCCTCCAGCCCGGCTCCTCCCACCATATTGCACACACCTCCTTCCCATCAGCCCTGCACAGGGAGAGTCCAGTTCCAGGGCTCTGGGCAGCCCTGCCCAAGGTACTCCCCCAAGATGCCATCCCACTGAGCAGGTGGCAGGGTCGCGGCTGTCAGCAGATCAGACAGTGCCATGCTAAGCTGCCTTGGGTATGAAGGCGGAGCTGCCCAAAAACCCAGAGCCAAACCCTGGGCCCTGGGTCCCACCACCCTGTAAGGGACCTCTGAGGCCACAGCCCACGACAGTCCCTGAAAGGGGACCTGGGCAGGAGTGACTCAGTGACCCCGGTAGATGGATGGTAGGTGGACCCACGCGCGTCTGGGGCCTGGCGAGGGTTTCAAGACGGCTTCCTGTTTCTACCACATAAGCAGTTTGCATCCCGAGAGAGGAGGCTGCCAGGCCTGCTGAATGCAGTCTAATTGGAGACATTCACTCCTCATAGACAAAAGGGGTGATATCAGCACACTGATTTTCAGCTTCTATCCTTCAGAGCCATGTTCCTGAGGTCTCTGTGATCCTTATGGTTCTGCCATCAATGCCCCGGCCAATCATGAGCATTGGTTGAATACTTAGTATTGTCAGGCAATGTGCTGAGCGTCACGTGCCAAATCTCCTCCAAGATGGGTGCCCTTACTCTTCCCATTTTGCAGATAAGAAGGAAACGGTTAAAGAAGTCTAGTGACTTTCCTAAAGTCATGCAGAGACCCTCGGTGAAAGCAGTGGATGCCCAGACCCATTTCTCAGAGTTGGATGGGACAGTGTTTCCCTTTGTGGACCACGGCCCTCTGGGGAGCTGTCCAGAGACCGCACGGTCGATCCCACTTACTTGCAAACCATCAGACTATCCACACGTTCTAATACTTCACAACCCCAACTCTACTTTCCAGATTTGGTTCATGCCCTTGGAAGTAGCTCCCAGAACTCCCAAAACTATTCTTGTTCTTCTTAAATCCTAAAAATCAATCTCTCCCTGCTGTATTTTCTTAATATTTCCAATACCCCTAAAGAGTAACAAAGTAACCCGGTGCTGTGGCTCACGCTTGTAATTGCAACACTTTGGAAGGCTGAGGCGGTAAGATCACTTGACTTCAGGCAGTCAAAACCAGCCTAGGCAACATGGTGAGACCTCATCTCTACTAAAAATCAAAAAAATTACCCAGGCATAGTAGTGCATGCCTGAAGTCCTAGCTACTTGGGAGGCTGAGGTGCGAGGATTGCTTGAGCCCAGGAGGTCATAGTAATTTAATGGCATCTTAGGGTGAATTACTTTACCAGATTTTCTATCCTCATAGAACAGGGATCCCCAGCCCCGGGGTACCGGTCCTCAGCCTGTTAGGAACCAGACTACACAGCAGGAGGTGAGCGGCAGGTGAGTGAGCATTGCCGCCCGAACTCTGCCTCCTGTCAGATCAGCAGAGGCGTTAGATTCTCCTAGGAGCACCAGCCCTGTTGTGAACTGCGCATGTGAGGGATCTAGGCTGTGTGCTATGTCTCTTATGAGAATCTAACTAGTGCCTGAAGATCTATGATGGAACAGTTTCATCCAGAAACCACCCCCTACCCAGGTCCATGGAAAAATTGCCATCCATGAAACCTGTCCCTGGTGCCAAAAATGCTGGGGACCAC
This sequence comes from Pan troglodytes, assembly GCF_028858775.2. Lineage (NCBI taxonomy): Eukaryota > Metazoa > Chordata > Mammalia > Primates > Hominidae > Pan > Pan troglodytes. The sequence goes on along the minus strand of NC_072407.2, from coordinate 128,618,231 downwards.
TGTCTTTAAAAAATTGACAAAAAAGCTCCGCACTCAGAGGTCATCACTCATTTGAGGTGAAAAAAGGCCTGGTAAAGGAGTGGCAGGAAAAAACAAATATTGATTGCACACCTACTCAGTATCACCAGATTCATCTCAGTTCATCCTCCCAGCAACACTGGGAGGAGGATATTATCATCCTCATTTTGCAGATGAGGAAACTGTGCTTCAGAGAGGTTAAGTTACATGCTCAGTGTCACCCACTCTAACCTAGAAGGAAGAGAGGGCGACTATGCATAGCAGAATGCATAGGAGGGAACACATTTAAGAAGTGTTTCAGCAATTGATTTTGAGTCTTGCAGAGCCCACAGACCTAGTACACAGAATCTGTGCACACACTCCACAGCAGCTCTGTGATGCCCACTCTTCCTTCACCCAGGTCCTAAATATGACCTTTTCGGTGGTCACAGGAGGGAGGAATATTTTATTGCTTTGCATCAAATAAAATACAACATAGAACTTTAAATCTGGAAATGAATATAAAGATGTAGTCCAGTCTTGACATCTGGTCTCCTGATTCCCAAACTCATCTGTTCTTTCTTCCTTCTGAATTGTGTGTAAAATCTGTTGCTGAAAAATTCTGAAAAATCTTTCTGTTGCATGATTTCATCTTCCTAAACGTACATTTGATTTGTTTGCAAAGTACTTCTTGTCCTTCAGGACCTGGGATTCTGAAACGCAGATTCCTCAGGAATACTGATCCAATATTTTCAGCCTCATAGAACCCTGAAACAGAAGAGAATGGGAGTGGAGTTAACACTAAGAGAAATTCAATTAAACAAATGTTTATTGATCACCTACTATACACGAGGCACCAGGCCAACTCCAGTGACAACAATTTGCAAATCTCAAGCACTGATCTCCAGTGTGTGCTTGATCTGGTGTGTGTGTGTGTGTGTGTGTGTGTGTGTGTGTGTGTCTGTATATACATTCCCAGGAGCACACACATGGACAAGTTACTACAGCCCCTGCTCCCAAGTCCTCCACTTTTCCTATGATGAACTGAAATGGATAAATCCCCATAAACTGCCTCCCTCATGAGCAACCTTGGAAATAAGTCCTATTTACAAATATTTCATCAGCCCACGTACCTCAAGCTTCGTGCTCCCCTGATGACTGTAGGCAATAACATAAATAAAACTCCGAATGATTTCTGTCTCCTGCACATCAATCATCACTTTTCCTGGACAGGTAGGCAAGTGATTGCATGTAAGGGTAACCTGGAGGTATGAAGGGAAGGTCTACAAATTCTGGACACAAAAACCCATGGCTTTTGGTCTTAGACCCTAGGCAGCCTATCTAGGGAAAGAGTAAGCTGTATCCAGGCGAGTGACAAGGGGGACCTTTGGGAAGTTCCTGGCATTATTTCTCACATTTTGCCACCTGGGAGAGAGCTACAAGTCCCTTTAGTCATTGCTGCAGGAAAACATTTTGACATGAACTCTCATACATCGTGACGGAGGTTAGTTACCAAAATGCACACATTTGCCTTAGCCGGTTTCATTTACTACCCTTTAAATTATTTCTCAGCCTTGCAAATCTTGCTGTGACAGACAGAGCAGTGGGGGAAACCACTAAGTGTTCATTTTTCATATAATATATTCCAATCCTGTTAGGTCGTGCTGCTGAAGGTAATATTTCTGGCATTCATTTAATGAAATTGACATTGATGAATGGTTAATTATACAAATTACATTCTTATTAAATCCCCTAGAATCAGTGCCTTAAAATTTCCTAGCTATGGGCTTCTTATGGTTGATACCTTTTTTTTTTTTTTTTTGCTCTAAGTATCTCCTCTGTTGGCTGCTTTAAGACTCATTCTGCATATTTTTCTTCCTCTAAAAAACTTTGAAAAGCATTAAAAATCCCCTAGTTAAGGCAATTACTCCAGATAAGTTAATCTTCATGGGATGTTTAAACCCCAGTCCTTGCATATGTTTATTCTGACTTTTTTTCCCTCTCTAGATAGTTCCTGCCCTAAAGGGCGTAAGAGGGAGGGGAAGACCCTACTACCTCCTGCTGAATAATGGTCTGATGGGCTGGGAGGGGAGAGAGAATCAGCATGTGGCCAAGTCCCTCTGTTGGCTGCTGGCTATATATATATATATATATATATATATATATATATATATACATATACATATCTCCAGTAGAAGAGTTGATGAGCATTGGGCTAATGGGTGTGGATCAATACGCGGTCCCTTGCATGCTAAGTACCATTAGCTGGCACGTTTCCAAGAAAGCAGCCTATTTTTTGCCTTTTCACTGAGGCTAGGAGGATGAATCATATTCATTAAGAGATCTTTTGTTTTTTCTGTTGCCCTCACTGGTCATGAAAGCAACCGATCTTTGCTGAGCATCTGTTATATGGCCAGCACTGACTAGGCACCTCCAGGAATTAGAATAGTCTCAAGTAGTTCACATGTGTTTTGAGAAATTCATCTCAGAGAACAATTGCACACTTGGAATGTTTTCTTTAATGAGGAGAAGCAACAGAAGTGTTTCTGGGAGAACCAGACCCAGGTTTCAAAGCCATCTTAACCTTGCTCTGAGTCTTCAAATGCCACGGAAGGAGAGGCTTCCTGCTTTGTACTCAAAGGCTATGAGATGGGCTGCACACAGGCTCGGACTGGTGGTCTTTTAACTCAAATTCTCTCTCTGGGACCTTTTCCCTTCATACACATTTCACTTTTTGGCCATCCAATTGGCTGGGGCAAGTTAGGTTAGCTAAACTAATTTCAACCCGGGCTACTTGGAGTGGGCTGAGGCAGGTAAAAAATATGCAATTTTCAATCACCAATAAGACTGAATTTCACCTTATTTTAGTGGGTCATGTGGAAAAACTTCGTGATTTATACTGAGTACTATTATGCCAACCAGACTTTAAGTAACACTCATTCCCAGAGTTCAGTGTTGAGATGAACTGTCTACAAAGTCACAATATTATGATTAATAGTAATAACTCTCTAGTCAGAAAGACTTGGATTCAAATCTTAGCTCTGCTCTTTCCTGGAATAGGTGTGTGACCTTATACACTTAAAACTCGTGTCCTCCTTTATAAAACAGAGGTCATAGTAGCTCCCTTAAAGGGAACATGTTTTGAAGCTTCAAAATGAGCACAAAGCACTTAGCAAAGGACATGCATATGCTGCTCAATAAATGGAGCCATTTAGATTATGTAGGTATGTTTCTCAGCTGCAAGGAACATAATGCCCTTCTAACTGTGGCTTCAACCACAAGGCTGTATATTGTTTGCTTAACAAAAGGTCCAGAAGTAGATGACCCCAGGGTTGGGCTGTCAGCTGGGTGATGTAATCATGAACGTAGGCTCTCCCTGGTGATTCTCCACCATCCATGGCATGTTATGTTTTCATCCTCATGCTCACAAGATGGCAGCCCAAACTGAGTCATCACATCCACATTCAGGAAGAAGGGGAAGAGGGCAGCACCAGCAAGTTCTCATAGTGTGACTTGCCATTTTGTCAAAAAGCAAAGCATCTTTCCCAGAAACCCCTCAGCAGAGTTCTCCTTATATCTCATTGGTCAGAACTTGGCCAAATGCTCAGCTCTTCAGGAGCAGGTGGGCAGGGGAGCAGGAAGTTGGGAGCGGCTTTTGAGTAGCTACATCATTGTAATCAAATTCAACCTCAAACATTCTCATGCAAGCAAATGAGTTAAAGTCCAGCCATCTTTCCTTTTGCTGATTAAAGGCTGTATGGCCACCTCCACTGATATCCTCTCTCTGTGCAGGCTTCACCACTCCCCTGCCAGAAGCCATGGCAATGGGTGAGACTGGGCAGTGGACATAGGGTCCTTTTCTCCTCAAGTGTAATTAATTCTGTAAGATCACTCCCTTAGCAGCAAGGCATCTGACTCCACCATCATGACCCAGGAAGAACATTCCTTCTCCACTTCTTTTTTTTTTTTTTTTTTTTTGAGACAGAGTCTTGCTCTATCGCCCAGGCTGGTGTGCAGTGGCACAATCTCGGCTCACTGTAAGCTCCGTCTCCCAGGTTCATGCCATTCTCCTGCCTCAGCCTTCTGAGTAGCCGGGACTACAGGCGCCTGCCACCATGCCTGGCTAATTTTTTGTATTTTTAGTAGAGACAGGGTTTCACCGTGTTAGCCAGGGTGGTCTCGATCTCCTGACCTCGTGATCTGCCTGCCTCAGCCTCCCAGAGTGGTGAGATTACAGGCGTGAGCCACCACGCATGACCCCTTCTCCACTTCTTATCTCGGCCTTCAACTCCACACACCCATCTGTGCTGGAGTCAGCATGTGCAATCACATATTACTAGTTTTAATTGTATAGCAAGGGAGAAGATGGGAGATATTAATCAGGTGCTGTAAGCTCAAAGAGTGAATGTAATAAATAGACTATTAAGTTAACCAAGTTTTCAGCTTCACTAGTGAAAGCTGCCATCTATCTTGTGTGGTTTTCTGCATGCTTCATTACCGCGTATAACCATACTGAAAAAATATGCCTTATCCTTTATAATGAGATGATAAGTTCCCTGCAGTGGATGTAACAGGGCCTGATTCTGAAGCTCCATGAAGCTGGAGCCTGGGGATGGGGTGTGTCTCTGGGTCCCAGGGCCTGACACTGAGGCTGATGACAAGACAGGGCTTGGTGGTGACAACAGCCATAATCATCTGGTTGGGAACATTCCCAGGGCACCAGGTATCTGAGGGCTCGGGCCACTGCCACTTCCTCTGCCTCGTGGAGATGCAGTAAAAGGGGGAGGCTCACTCCAACCAGTGGACAAATGTGCAGTTGTTCCTGGAATTAGCTCTGTCCTGCTTTGGTCCAGGGGGCTCCCCTGGACTGATTCTGGGAGGACCCACTCGTGCAAGCTGCTGGTGGATTTTTTGTCTTCACACCCCCATCCCAGCCATGCTTCAGCACCTAGCACAGCGACAGCTCAGCGAATGCAGCCAGACAGAGCTGGGTGCCCCTCCCTGTTCAGCGTGCTTCCACTGACTGTCGCTGGGGCCTCTGACAAGTCATTTCACCTCCGAACCTCAGCACTCTCAACTGTAAAATGGGGTTGATAAGGCTGGCTTTCCAAAGAGGTGGTGAGAATTAGAGGAGATAATAGATAGCAAAGCACCCAGACTATGCCAACATCCTTTCTCCAGAATGGAGATTTGGTTATCAGATGGGAACGTGCAATCCTAAAAAGTTACAGTCTATGGTTCCATTTATACGAAATGTCCAGAATAGGGGAATCTATAGCCTCTCCTCATTAATCCATTAGCCAGAAAGTAAATTAGTGGTCGCCTAAAACCCAGGTGATGGGGAGGGAGAGGCTGAGGCTAAGGGGATAGCTAAAATGTACAGGGTTTCTTTGGGGTGATTTTAAAAGGTTCTAAATGGACTGTGGTGGTGGTTGTGCATATCTGCAAATATATTAAAAATCACTGAATTGTATACTTTAAGTGGGCCATATGTGAACTGTATCTCAATACAGCTGTTAAAAAAAAAAAAAATCTTTGAGAGGCCAAGGCGGGAGGATCACTTGAGCCCAGGAGTTCAAGATCAGCCCTGGCAACACAGCAAGACTCTGTCTCTACAAAAAATTTTTTAAAAATTAGCGTGGTGTGGTGGTGCACGCCTGTAGTCCCAGCTACTCGGGAGGTTGAGGCAGGATGACCGCTTGAGCCTGGGAGATCGAGGCTGCGGTGGCCTGTGGTTGAGCCACTGTATACCAGCCCAGATGACAGAGGGAGACTCTGTCTCAAAAGGAAAAAAAAAAAATCAGCTCTAAAGAAAAATAAAAAGTTGCAGTAGTAAAAACAACACCACATGTTGCCATGGGAAGCCCTGGGTCATATATGGGGCCCAGATGCATCTTTGGCTTAGGGAGGCCAAGGCAGTTACCTCAAGTCCAGGCAAGGAGAGTCCAGGGCCACGTCTGAGTTTCCTGAACTTGAGAACTCAAAGACCCCTCAGAATACGTATTCACAGACTGCTATGGGAGGTTCTTTAAAGGACTCGCAGCATCTCCCCCCAACTCAAACAAAACAAAACAATACAACATCTGCAGGTGCAAATTTGAGAAACACTGGTCAGAGAACAGCCTCCGTGTGGCCAACTGCAGAGCCAGCCCAGTGGCCCTGGGGGACTAGAGAGGCCCCAGCGTAGGAGAGAATTCTAGCCTGAACTGAGATAGGACAGATGGGACAGACTTCACTCCAGGCTATGAAAGCATCTTCTCAGTCTCTGCCCTCCAGAAGCTTCTCTGCCTCGGCCTGGCCCTGAGTGTTTCCCTCCTGATGGTTCTGTGCTTTCTTTCCTAGCTGATTTCATCTTTGCCCGTGATAGTTACTAGCACCTTGATGCTGATGACACCCCTGCTTGTAATCTCTAATGAAGTCTCTCTTCAGAGCTCTAGACCTACATGGCCAAACAATGAAACACCTGAATGTCCCCAAACCATCTGAAATTCAGTATGTCCCAAACTGGACCTGGCATCCTCTTCCTTTCTCAAACTTCTCCCTCCTACTGGATTTCTTATTCTTGGTGGTAACATCATCATCCATCCAGCTTCTCAAACCAAAAGCATGGAGTCATCAACACCTCCCTCTCCTTCTATCTTTCAGTCAACACATTCATTCAATTCTGCCTATTAAACAGCTTCCTCTTCTCTGCTTGGATTACTGCTGTAGCCTCCTAAGTGGTCTCCAAGCTTCCAGTCTCTCCTCATTAATCCATTACCCATACAGCTGCTGAAGTGATCATTTCCCTGCTTCAAATGACTTCCCGTTGCCTACAGAATAAAGTTCAAATTCCTATGCTTGGCTTACAAAACCTTTCATGAGCTGACCCTGTTAGTTCCTTTTTACTCCCTACTTCCACCATGGTTGGCTCCCAGTCATCCAGGAAGCAGGCTCTTTGTTCTTGGGAGTGGCAAAGACAGTAGGCATTGGGATGGCCCCACATTACATGCTGGTGATTGACCTCTTGGTCTCCACCACCCCCAGATCCCCAGCTAGAGAAAAATTATCTAATACTGCTGCCTGCAGGTTTCAATCCTATCATAACAAACTTCACTCCCTACTACCTAACTCCATCTCTCAGCTCCATGTGAAAGCAGAGGTAAGCCAATGCTAAATGTTGTTCATTGTAACCTCAGTCCAAAGTTGTGGGCTTTTAAAATATAGAATTGAGCCATAATTAATTACATGCCTGGTGCATAATCACAGAGGAAAGCAAGAAAGACCCAGCCCATTAGGTCAAACATGCTGAGTGCTATGGAATGTAGAAAACCATTTCTAAAGACATAAATAGTAGCTGGAAACATAGAAGGTCAGATCATTGCCTCTGTTGGGCTTGATTATATGAGACTAGCATGTAAAGGCTCCAATGCCAGGATGGTATGTTTAAGAGATAAATGAAACCAGCAGGAATGGGTGGTGCTGACATCATTCTCCCCAGCATCGAAGAGGCCCTAAGAGTGGGGCCTGGCAGGCAATAAGCTCCAAGGTGAATGCCTTCCACAAACACTGAACTGGGATGTGGCCCAGTAGAGCCAAGAGCCCCTTCTTCCTCTTGACGTGAGGCAAATCCCATCAGGTGCTTATTGGTTAACACGAGGTGCACCACATCAGCTGGCTCCCCACTATTCAGGTAAAAATAAAACTCACTACGCCATCTCCTCCAGCCATCCAAATGGCACAGACACCAGTAATGTGTTTTTATGGCTGGCCCAGGCTGAAGGACTGGTGGGAGTGTGCAGAGTAATAAGCACATCAGATTCTTAGAATCCATTGACTGTGACCAGCAATTAAGTAGAATTTAAAATTCTTAGCTCCTAAGAAAAGATGACAACTCAAAGCCCCTGCCATCCTTCTCCACTAACTCCTCCAAATGCCCTTGCCATGAAATTTGGAAGAGAAATGAAAAGAATCTCCTTTTGTAGGTCCCCAAGCAGTGCAAGGGCTGTTGGTGAATGTCAGTATTGGGGATGATTTCTTGCTTGGAATTAGGAAAGGAGATGGGCACTGGGCCACAGTGTCAGGATTCTGAGAGTAGCTGGGTAGGCTGTTGTTGGATGCTCTATCTGACTGGGGACTGAGCAACAGTATTCTTCATCCTGCTTATCATCTTTACTGGCTCAAGCCCTTTGTTTATGCTACCTCTTTGTCTGGATGTCTTAGTATGAAATCAGGACTTATGAGAACAAGGTCTGGCACATAGCAGGTGCTCAGTAAGTGCTTGCAAAAGCTATGAAAACCTGGATGGAGATCACCTAGTATGCCTTCAAAATCCCATCTCCTTGTGACATAAATTGGAGATGAATCTCACAGAGAAGCAGAAGATATAGTCTTTGAAGTCTCTTCCAAGCAACAGAATTCCCAAAACATTCATGAGAAAAGAGGAATTGCCCTTGCCTTCTTTCTGTAACATTCCAGCAGAGCCAAATGGTTTCCAACGGAGATTCTAGGAGCATTGAAGATGAGAGCTTGAAAGGTTCCTGGCCATCCTCCGGCTCTCATGCAAATGTCCGGTGAAGACACCATGGCCCAGAGGCAGTTAAGGGGTTACCCATATTACACAGTTAGCAGCAGAGCTATGACCAGAAGTAGCTTCATTTTCAGAGAAGTGTTCACATAGATGGGCCCTCCTGGCCTGTACTGAGCTCCGTACAGAGGGAGAACCCTCCACCCTTCCAGTAGTTTAACTCACGCAAAAACCCAAATGTGAAGGGAGGAAAATCTATCCCGGTGTTTAGAGCTTCTTTCATTGCTTCTATGAGCAGGGCAAGGATTAATACATTTCTCAGTGGAGGAAGATCTTACAGACCCAACCTAGACTTTTTCCTGGATTAGGAGACTATTCCCCACACTCCTCCCTGTTCTGCTCCAGGACATCCCATGGAAGGCGCACGTGTGATGAGTGAGGCCCTGAGCCCTCATTTGTTTTTCATTCCCCAGTCCCTGTGCCAGCCCTGACTGTGGTGGTGAGTGAAAACACAGATGAATTTTGGAAACATGGTAAGAAGCAATTATGAATTCCTTGCCTTTAGGAGCTTTCTCCTTCCCCTTGGGTCCTGAAAATCAGCATAAATTCCTTGGTTAGGAGAAGCTATCAAAATACTATCCATCTGGATCCAATTTCCAGAGCTGCTGGGCTCCAAAGTGACCAGAGTTAAAGGTCTATCCATAAATTTTCCTCTTGGTGCCACCTGCCTGAGCTCAAACTCTGCCTGCAAGCCACCTGTCCTGACCAGATAACAGATGGGACTGGTTCAGATTCTGAAAAAGCAGCACAATTCTCTCACTGACCCACCAACCTCTCCACCCTTTCGAGCCAAGTGTGGCCTCATTTCTTTGAACTTGGTTTATCTGATCATCTGCTTTCCTGCATCTTTGCAGGTGTAGCTGTCTGCATTCGCGGAATACAACCAATTTGCCCATCACCCAGATCTGCTTTTCATTTGGTTATCCTAGCCCTCAACTGTATTCCTGCTTCCTGGCTCCAGCTCTACACTGGGGGACCATTTCTGTCTTTAATATTTTCCCCAGAGATGGAGGAGGGCCAGGAGATGAGGAAACTCAAGCCTATTTGTTATGCTACTTTCTATAATTTGATGAAGGGCAGATTACTGAAAACCGGCTTAAGAAATTTTGAAACTTAAGGTTAACGCAAAGCAATTGAAACACTAATTCAAATACGAGTGAGGGAATTGGTTGGTTAATTAACTAGATTGTTAGTTTAGGTCCTTAACAAGTAAGGGAGGAACTCACTGGACATAGAAGAAAAGAGACACTCTAACAGGTACCTGACTAGATAGCAAATTCCCTATGTACTCTTAGAGCTGTTGGTATTATTCTTTGTATCCTCCCAGCTCCATGCTGGGAACCGAGGACGAAGATCCAATATGTATATTTTTATTATACCCTACCACCATTACAGTATTGTACAGAATATTTTCACGGCCTTAAAAACATCCCCTGTGCTTCATCTATTCAACCCTCTCCTCCGCCCACGCCCCTGGCAACTACTGCTCTTTTTCTATAGTTTTGCCTTTTCAAGTGTCATATAAATGGAATCATTCAATGTTTTTTCAGACTGGCTTCTTTCACTTAGCAATATGTATCTAAGATACATCCGTGTTGTGGCCTGATAGCTCATTTCTTTTTATTGCCGAATAGTATCCCACTATATGGATTTATAACAACTTTATTTGTAGTAAAGTGATGTCAGCACCACCCTGTCCTGCTGGTTTCATTTATCTCTTAAACATAGCCTCCCAACTTTAGGGCCTTTATATACACACTAGTCTCATATAATCAAGTCCAACTGAGCCAATGATCTGAACTTTTATGTTTCCAGCTACTGTTCAAGTCTTTAGAAATAGATTTTTGCTATTCCACAGCACTCAGCATGTTTGACCTAATGGGTTGGGCCTTTCTTGTTTTACTCTGTGATTATGCACGGGGCATGCTATTAATTATGGCTTAATTGTGTATTTAAAAAACCCAAGTTTATTAACCCATTCACTTACTGGAGAACATCTTTGTTGCTTCCAGTTTTGATGATTGCAAGTAAAGGTACTATAAACCTTCTCGTGGAGGTTTTTGTGTGCACATAAGTTTTCAAATCAGCTGGGTAAATATCTAGGAGTGCAGTTACTTGATCATGTGGCAAAACTATGTTTAGCATCATAAGAAACTCTCAAACTATTTTCCAAAGTGGCTGTACCACTTTGCATTCCCAGCAGCAATGAATGAGAGCTCCTGTTGCTCCATATCCTTGCCAGTATTGTCAGCTTTTCTGGATTTTAGCCATGCTAAGAGGTGTGTAGAGGTATGTTGTAATTTTATTTTGCATTTCCCTAATGACAGATGCTATGGATCATCTTTTGATATGTTGCTTTGCCATCTGCGTATCTTCTTTGGTGAAGTGTCTGTTCAGATCTCTTGCCCATTTTTTAAGTTGGACCATTTGCTTTCTTATTGTTGAGTTTTCAGGATTCTTGGTATATTTTAGATGTAAGTGTTTTATCTGATATGTGATTTACAAATATTTTCTCCTGGTCAATGACTTGTCTTTTTCACATGTTAAGAATGTCTTTAGCAGAGCAAAAGTTTTTAATTTTAATAAAGCCAAAATTTTCAATTTTTTGTTTTATGGATCATGCATTTGGTGTAATATCTAAAAACTCATCACCAACCAGGCATGGTGGCTCATGCCCGTAATCTCAGCTACTCAGGAGGCTGAGGCAGGGGGATTTTTTGAGCTCAGGAGTTCAAGAGCGGCGTGGGCAGTACAGCAAGACCTCGACTCAAAAAAAAACAAAAAAGGAGAAAAACTCATCACCAATCTAAGGCCATAGATTTTCTCCAGTGGTTTCTTCTGGAAGTTTTATTGTTTCATGTTTTATATCTAGGTGTATAATTCATTTTAAGCAATTTTTTATGAAGGATGTAAGATCTGTGTCTAGTCTCTGTTTCTAATATAGATGGCCAATTGTTCCTCCACCATTTGTTGAAAACACTGTCCCTTTATTTGTGTGGGTCTATTTCTGGGCTCCCTATCCTGCTCCACTGATCTATTTGTGTATTCTTTCACCAATATTATACTGTCTTGATTACTGTGGCTTTATATTATAGTAAGTCTTGAAATCAGGTAGTATGAGTCCTCCAACTTATTTCTTATTTAGTATTGTGGTGACTGTTCTAGGTCCTTCGCCATTCTATACAAAATTTACATTAAGTTTGTTGTATCTACAAAATCATTTCCTGAGACTATTTTTGGTATGGAGGAATGCAGTTAATTTTTTCTTCGTTAAAGACACAAATTTGTATTTATCTTTCTTCATTCCATTCAGTAAAAGCTAAAATGTAGCCTCCAAGGGTGGGGCAAGGTAGGCAGCTTACCACGATTCCAACTTTCTATTGAAAAAATTAACTTCTGTTTATTCACCTTGTATCCTACAATCTTGCTATATTGACTTATTAGGTGTTTTTTTTTACAGATTCTTTGGGTTTTTTACGTAGATAATTATGTTACCCGAGAATAAAGACAGTTTTATTTCTTCCTTCCAAGTCTCTACACTTTTTATTTCTTTTACTTATCTGATTGCACTAAGCTAGGACTTCCAGTACAGTGGTCAATAGGGGTGGTGAGAGCAGATATTCTCACCTTGTTCCAATCTTAGGACAAAAGCATTCAGTCTCTTACCATTAAGTATGATGTTAACTCTAGGTTTTTCTTATACTCTTTATATTAAGTTAGTGAAATTCTCTTCAATTCCTAGTTATTTGATAGTTTTTATTATGAGCAGGCATTCGATTTGGTCAAATGCTGATTTTTTAAAATTATTATGCCTGCTATGTGGGGCATAGATTTTAGGTGGCAAGGAGAGAAGCAGGGAGACCAGTTGGGAAGACTAATACAGGAGCTCAGGCAAGAGTTGATGGAGGCTTGGGCTGGAACGGTGGCAGTGCCGAGAAGTGAACAGATTCTGGATGTATCTTGAAACAAGAGCCAACAGGACATGCTGATGTGTGGAATGTGCTGGGAGAAGGAATGGGAAGAGTCAGGGGAGACTGAGGCATGAGCTTGAGCAACGGGGTGGATGGTGCTGCAATGCACTGACATGCTGAAGACTGGGAGAGAGACAGATGTGCAGGGTGGGGGCTACAAGTCTGTTTTGGACATGTTACAGTTTTCGGTAATTATTAGACCTCCAAAAAAAGATTTAGGAAGACAGTTGACTCTACAAATCTTTAGCCCAAGGGATAGGTCAAGACTGGATTTATAATTTAAAAAATCATCTGTATCTCAATGGTATTTAAAGCCTTGGAATTTCATGCAAAACCTTGAGAGAAAAATGTAAATGGAGAAGAGAGAAAAGCCCACGAGGAAGTGCAGGAGTCCTCCAACATTTACTGGCTGACTGGGTAATCTGACTCGTGGGAGGGCTTGAATGAGTCAACCACGGAGTTAGCAAATGTTCCATGTGTGCTACTGAGATCTGTACCCATGCACTGGAAAAGATGTATTAGTCCGAACCAGAAGTTAAAAATCTAACCGCCCACGATTAAGCCCTTAAATACATAGATATTACAAGCATTAACTAAAGATATGGAAACATTGGGGATTATGTTAGTGGGTTAAAAATACATGGGATTAAATAGGGAAAAGTTTTCTAGAGGACATGATCCAACACCTGAGAACTAAAGGAGAGGTAAGTGTCTCAGGGAAGGAGGAAAATCTTGCACGTGTTTGAAATACCCTGAAGGAAAGCTTCACTCAGTGCCAGGATCCCAGATCTAGAGACCCCTTTTACTTTCATCTGTTCAATGGGTCTAACAACTCCCAACACTAGTCACTAAAGGGAATTCTTGCCATAACAAACAAGATGAAGATCCGTATCCCAGAGAAGCAAAAAACCAAAGCAAAAACAAAACAAAGAGCAGACAAGTTGGGAGCCAGAAATCCTTTGATCAGCTCCATACTTGCAAAGCTTTTACCAAGAATTGTCAAAAAGGGATGAAAATTGGGATGGAAAGCCCTAACAGGTGAATAAAACTTCAGGAGTCACTGAAAACATGCATTCCCTCATCCTGGACACTCTTACTGTCAGTACCCAGCACCCCAACGTGGGCAGGAAAGGAACGGCTCAAATTTTCTTAACCCTGCAATGACCAAATGCCTGTAGGAATAGATTCTTAGCTGCACGCTCAGAGCCAGGGGTTTAAAATGGAGCCAAACATTATTAAAAGCCCAGGTGAGCCACCTAGGAGAATTGAACTTTTTTGAAACAAAGAAAGAGAAGAAAGAAAGAAAGAAAGAAAGAAAGAAAGAAAGAAAGAAAGAAAGAAAGAAAGAAAGAGAAAAGAAAAGAAGGAAGGAAGGAAGGAAGGAAAGAAAGAAAGAAAGAAAGAAAGAAAGAAAGAAAGAAAGAAAGAAAGAAAAGAAAGAAAGAAACTTCCCAACAGCTCTTTATAGATTTGAGACAGCAAATGGCATGCTATCTGAGAAAACCGAGAAGGGGGGCCTCTCTGTCATCCTAGAGAAGCGGGAAGAAACTAACGAGGAAGAACAGGAAGAAAGGCCATCATTCCGGGTGCAGTTGACAGGGCTCCTCTTCCCCAGGGGCAGCTCCCTAAGCTTAGACAGCCGGTTGGACTGTGGGGAAAGGGAAGCCGTCTGGGGAGAGGAAAAGCCACCTCTCTTCTACAGCCAGGGTGTTTTATTCTGAATGGTTATATTCCCCCAAATTCATATGCTAAAATTCTCACCTCCAAGCCTACGGTATTAGGAGGTGGGGACTTTGGGAGGTGATTAGGTCATGAAAACGGAGTTCATGAATGGGATTAGTGCCTTTGTGAAAGATGTCCAAGAAAGGCCTCTTGTCCCTTCCACGATGTAAGGACACAGAGAGAAGGCACTGCCTATGAAGAAGCCAGCCCTCACCAGTCACCAAATCTGCCATCACCTTGATCTTGATCTTTCAGCCTCTAGATCTGTAAGAAATAAATTTCTGTTGTTTATAAACCACCCAGTTTATGGTGTTTTGTTATAGCCGAAACTGACTAAGACACAGGGGCTCAGCTATCAACCCCTTATGAGGGCCTGAAATTGTTCAGACACAGAAGATTCCCAGCTGTGAATCACTAAACGGTGTGACCAAACAGCCTTGCCCCTTGCCCCAGAGAAAGAAGCTACAGGATTTTTCTCCAAGATGCAAGAGCTCCAGGATTTTAACTGCTTTGTCCCAAGATCAGAAAACACCAGTCTCTTCAGATCAGCCAGATCTGTGGCCTTTTGTGCAGCTTTCAGAGGGTCATCCCACTCCTACCCAAAGTGAAGACATTTCCCTAGATGTCACTGGCCTTTTTTGTTCTTAAATTAGTGCCTCTACACACACACTTCTCAAAAATGGAAGCTGTAAATATCCCAAATGAGGCCCCAAGAAGGGTCTCAGAATCCAGGTAGGGTGACCATTCACCTAAGCCGACATGAGTTGAGAGTGTGTCTGGGAAAAGATCGTAGAATAAATTGATTGCTGAGTCCATCACAGCAAAGTAGAAGTTATTATAGCCATGGTGCCCCAGAGAAAACAGAAAAGACAGCCCTTCTCTCCCTATTCTCCCCCGATCTTCCCTTCACCTCGCATTGGGAGTCAAAAGTTCATCCTTAAAAACCCACTATTTTCTAGGCAATTGCCTTCTGCAAAACTCCATTAAACTCATAGACTACACCTATGTGCAAACAGCCCAGCTCATTCTAAATCCACATTATTGTTGCTCCAGCAGCCATTTCTAGGCAAGCAGTTTTGATCAGAAATGTTTGTCAAGCAACTCAATATCCAACTGTGTGTGTACAGTACTTCTGAAAGATATTTGCAACTGGAAATTGTGTAGAGTTCAAGGGAATGGAAATGGACTTTTGCTGCGATTGAATTCATTAGTGGCACATTCTCTGATTGTCTTCTTTTTTTATTTCCTGTAACTCTTGACTTTCAAAGTTATTTACTGAGATGCTTTGTCCTCCATCATGGAGTAGTCTGGAGCTTTTTTTCCTTTGTTTTTTAGCTTAAAGTGATATCTCTCCCTGAAATAAATTGTACAAAATGATGTAGAGTTCTTGGAAAATTAAAGTGCCTTGTTCAAAAAGACCCCTAGTCACTCAAGCCTTTCCTTGGCTCCACATCAGGGATCTGAATCTTGTAGGACTAGGAAATGCTGACCCTGAGACTGTTGGCTAAGCCCTCTCATTCCCCAGGGACCTTTCATCAAACCTGTATCCATCCCAGACCCAAAATGAATATACCTGTACCAGCAATGGTGATTGATCAACAGAGAAACTCAGTGACTGGCTCCTCAAAAGCATGGTCTTTTATTCTTCTGGTGAAAGACCTCCTAGCCAATATAAATAAAAATGGGAAAAGCAAAAACCTCACCAGAGAGAAAAAGAGAGCTCTGTTTAACCCTGAGTGTTCATATCATGCAGTAAGAAAATAAGCCAAGTTGGTAAAGAGACTCGACAAGCAGGCAGCACAAATCATTGATATTGTTTTCCTTGTGCCATGTAAGTGAGAAGAAATGTTTCTTCATTGTTTCTACATGAAGAAAATGGGTTATTGTTCAATAAACTTGGCTGTAACTTTCTTATCATTAGATTTGTCCCTTCTTGGTAAACCCTTAGAAGGCTCAGCAATCCTCTAAGAGCTGTAATGGTAGGTGGCCCTCTATTTTTCAGGAACTGGTTAGACAGTTGGTGGATTACCCCCACTTTTTCTTTCTCCCCTTTCCCTGGTGCTTAAGTACTTCCTTGCTCACTCTTATCCCTGCAGAAAGAGGAACGGGTGCCTGGACAGGAGGTAAAACCCAAGGCTGTCCATTATAGATACAGGGAGGAGGATAACAAGAAAACCTGAAATAACTTGCCACATGACAATTGCATTCCAAGAATCCACACTCTTCCTGCGGAACCAAGATCCTGCTGCACTTATTTATTAATGCTTAATGGTTCCTCAACTTCTATGATACAGACAATGCAGTAGGCAAGTGGTTCTGAACCATGGATGCAAATCAGAATCTCCGAGGAGCGCCTTCAAAATAAAAAGGTCCAGATCATAGTTGCAGGCATTCTGATTCATTAATAGCAACAACGCTTTAGACTGACACAGTATAAGTATAAACTACTCTAAGTTTGTATATATTTTTACCTCATGTCATCCTCACAATGGCACAAGGTGATGGGTCTATTATGATTCCAGTTTTACAAATGAAAAATGAATGCACATAGAGATTAAGAAACCTTCCTGAGGTCACACAGCTAAGTGTTGCAGGCAGACCTCAGGTCCACATAGCATGTTTCCAAAGTCTATGCTCTTCACCACTGGGGCTGAAGCATGTGCCTCAGTTCATTTGGGCTGCAGTAAAAAACGATCTTAGACTGAACAATAGAAATGTATTTCTCACCATTCTGGAGGTGGAGAAGTCCAAGATCAAGGTGCTGGCAGATCTGATGTCTGGTCCAGACCCGCCTCCTGGTTCATAGACGGCACCTTCTTTCTCTGTTCTCACATGGTGGAAGAGGGCAGCTCTCTGGGGCCTCTTTCACAAGGGCACTAATTTCATTCATGAGGGCTCCACCCTCATGCCCTAATCACCTCCCAAAGGCCCCACCTCCTAATAGCATCACCTTGGGGGTGAGGATTTCAACACATGAATTTTGGAGAAACACAAACATTCAGACCATGACAGCATGTTCTCATTGAAATGCCTCCTGAAACACACACCTGGCAAAGAGCCACTGTACTCAATCTTATTTTAAATATTCTTATAGTAGAATTTTTCCCCTCAGAGCTGGCAGTCTCAGTGACAAAACACACGTGTGGCACAAACAGAATGTGTCAACTGCATCATCCTGCTGTGTTTGGGTTTTCTTTTTAATGGGCTCTGTTTTTCCACACATGGACTGTTTCATCAGTAACAGTGTTGAGCCTCACCTCAGGCAGGTGGAAGGAAATCTACAACAATTTTTTAAAAATTTATAAGGAACTACCATGTAATCTGCTCTGCACTTAGCATAGAGGATACAAGCTGGATAAAGTAGAGTGTCTGCTCATTGTGAGAACCGAAAGAACGCACTGCAAAATAATCATCATGTTATGAATAATGTGTCGAAGGCTGCAGAGTAAGAGCACAGTTCATTCTGCCTGGAGGGGACAGGTTTCACTCTGGACACTGTAGAGTGAGCTCCAGCTACCTGTGGGTGAGGCAGGGAATGCACCTGTGTCTAAGGGCATAAGAGATTCATAGATGAGGAAGTAGTGCCATGAGGCTGCAGCCAGGGATGGAAAGGAAAGTGTCTCTATGAGATGTCATTGAAACAGCCTCCCAGGACCCTGAAACAAGGACATCAGCTTCCTAGATGTCCCATAGCCCAGAGAGCAACAGTGGCCATCTCCAAGAGAGAACTGGCTTTGGCATGCAGAAAGGGCACGTCGGAGCTGGTAACAATGGTGATCCTCTGGGCAGCTCTGCTATAGAAATGATCCTCAAGAGGTGAGGCCTGAACTTCTTCATCCCTTTCAGTATCCCCAGTTCCAACAGAAGATCTGTGCCTTCCCTGTGCCTGAGATTGCTCTAGCCCAGTATGACAGAGCTGTTTCATTTAGAGTAGGCAGGTGGGAGGAGGGAGGTGCTTCTCAGCACTGGAAAGTCCATGTCCGTGTGGTCTCACTAGACTTCACTCTCTGCCTCTGCGTGTCTCCTCTCTTACTCTTGCCCTGCCTGTCACGTAGGACAAGGATAGGTTCTGTGTGAGCCTCTTTGTACTTTGCCTGCTCTACATAATTGGTGCTGGGTTGATGATCATAATGATGGTAAAAAAAAAAAAATGCTAATGGCCCCAGCAAAAGCCTGAAACCTCACTCTGATCCTCAGAATGGTAATAGAGGATAGGAGGTGCATTATGGATATCCCCATTCAACTTGCTCTAAACAGCTCCAGTATTAATGGAAATTTTAATGAAAAACTAAGCCTCTATTAGGTTGTCATGCAGAATTCCCACAACATGCAGAGTCTGGTTAATTTCCCTTGTGCCAGGGGCACAGGCTCAAAAGCACAGACACACACACTCTCAGGAAAATTCCTTCCAATCTCCAGACCTTGTGCTTTCCCCTGCTAGCCCAACTCTAGGGCTTTACAGGACTGGGGTGGCTCTCCCATGCTTATAGTCAGAGCAGGCTCTGTAATTCCTCATTCCCCATCTTTCTTGCTCAACAATCATGAATTGCCAGAGAGCTCCAAAGGGAGCCTCCAAGGCTCTCACTCTCCTTTTGTCGCTCAGATGAAATCTGTAACTGGCTCCAGGATGCAATGGGTTCAGAGGCTACAAATCTAAGGGCCTAGGAGCTGTGCCTCCACATTGCTGGACTCCCCTGACATGTCATGTGCCACTTCCCTGGGAACCTGCCATCTCCAGCTATTAGTACATTTTCCAGGAAAGCACAGAAGCATACGCTTCCATGAGATGTTTTAATTATGACAAGCGAATCCCTCTCCCTGTGTAGTAGAAACCAGCACCACCTTAGAGAAAACCAGGAATTGTAGGAGATAAACAATCAAAAGCTTTGTCTTGTTAAAGCCAGACATTGTAATCCCAGCACTTTGGGAGGCTGAGGCAGGCGGATCACGAGGTCAGGACATTGAGACCATCCTGGCTAACATGGTGAAACCCCGTCTCTACTAAAAATACAAAAAATTAGCCAGGTGTGGTGGCATGCACCTGTAGTCCCAGCTACTTAGGAGGCTGAGGCAGGAGAATCGCTTGACCCCGGGAGGCAGAGGTTGTGGTGAACGAAGATTGCGCCACCGCACTCCAGCCTGGGTGACAGAGCGAGACTCCATCTCAAAAAAAAAAAAAAAAAAAGCCAGACATGATATCAAAACTTCCCCCACATCCCTCTCCTGCCTCTCACACTCCACACTCCCCATACTCATCAGTCCCACGTGTGGAGATGCCCTGCACTCTTCTTGCTGGTTCTTCCCTTGCCAAGACCGGCAGTATCACTGACATCTGCTCTTCCACAGTATTTCTGCCAGAAGGGACAGTGAACAGAGAGTATGGATTCCTGGCTCCAGTTCTGAGTAGAAATACATAAGTAAGAATCAGAGAGATGGAGCAAAAAAAAAAAAAAAAAAAAAGAAAGGACTTTGGAAAAAGTAAAATCCTACACTCTAGAAAGTTAATGTTGAGAACCCATTTGAAGTTGGGGTGACCCACTAGGTCTTTTCTTCTTTTTCTGCCTCCATGTGACTTTCTTGTCACATCACACAATGTGCTTTGCTATCTTCAACTGCTAGGATTTGAATGTTTTTGACTCCTCCAAAATTCATGTTGAAACCTAATTGCCTCCAAAATTCAGGTGTTGCCAACGTGACAGTATTGAGAGGTGGGGCCTCCAAGAGGTGATTAGGCTATGAGACTTCCTTCCTCATTAATGGGATTAATGCCCTTATGCCAGAGGCTTTATGCAGTGTTTGGCTAACTTGTTCTAGCTTGCCTTTCACCTTCTGCATATAAGGATGCAGCAAGAAGGCCCTCACCAGACCAGATGCCAGTGCTTTGATCTTGCACTTCCCAGCCTCTAGAACTGTAAGAAATAAATTTCTGTTTTTTGTAAATTACCCACTCTCAGGTACTCTGTGACAGCAGCACGAAGGGACTAAGACACTAACATTACCAGTGCACAGCTTTCATAAGCCTCTAGTGCTCTCCAAGGGGCCTGGCCCTGTTTTCTGGTTTCTTTGATGGTCAATGGGCAGACTCCCCAAAGTCATTTACAATTGTTATGGTAATGGGCTCTTAGTCATAGCAATGCATTTTTCCTTTTATGGGTCCCTAATGCTGCCATTCAGCAGTTGCCCGAAGCCTCTGTGACTAGCGATAGAAACACCAGTGTGCCCTGGGTAACTCACTTTTCATGAGGTAGACTGAGCACATTTCAGACCCTGGTTGAATAAAAACTACTAGGGGAAAATCAATCTTATTCCCTTCCTCTCAATGGGCGTTTTGGCTCTCTCCTTTTGTCTCCCTTCCCTTCTTTCCTCTTTACCCACACCCCATCTCCCACAGTCATTTATTTCCTGTCATCCTGTAAAGAAGAAGAATGCTCTTTCGAAGGCTGGGTTTGATCTTCAACTTTGTGAACTGAGCCAGAGCCTCCTGTTTTCCCTCATACCACTAAAGAGGCTTTAGCTCGGGCTGTCTCAACCCTGCTTGCAAGTAAAATCTCCTAGGTGATTTTTAAAATTATTCATACTGAGGACCCACCCCTGACCAATTAAATCAGAATCTCTGGGGACGGAGCCTGGGTATCCATAGTTTTCTAGCTCCCCCAGGTGATTCTAACATGCAGCCAATGATGAGCACCACTGTGTCTAGTGCCATATCTGAAGCTATAGACAGCTGTCCTCAGAAATCCATCCTGGAAATCTTCACAGTTAATGTCCTCTGGTTTTGATTAGAGGTGGGCCCAGGGAGTTGACTGGGCACAGATGAAATCAGCAGACCCTCTAGCTATTAGCAACACACAGAAAGGACTCCATGAGCACAGATTAACCCTAGACATAGGCTTTCTGACCTTCTTGAGTAATGTGCCTCCTCCTTCAATTATCCTTCAGCCCAGGTGATTCATCTCTCATCATTATTTGGGACAGAACACAGAATTGTAAAAGTTGTAGGGGACTTCCCTCATTCTTCTTGCAAAACGCAGCTGGTGAGATTGTCTGACAATAGTATCTGTTCTCTTTGTGATAAACAACACACAACCAAACAATACTTATCAGAAACTCACATGAGGCATGACCCTCTGCTAGTTGCTATTTTTTCTGAGACACAGTGTCTGTGCCATCTGGGAGCTTATGTCATAAGAAAAATGACACCATCCAAAACATGGTTACCCAGAAGGCAGTTACAACATTGTGCTTTCTATTTTCCTTTTTTCTTAGTATGTTTTGGTTTTAAGATCTATTTGGGGTATTTCACCAAGATGTTATATGACAGAAGACACTGGCCAAGACACATAAACATCAGCGGTTTCTTTAGAGACTAGGTTTCTGTAAAGACTTACTCTTTCCAAGCCTTTCATCTGGCCTCAGATGATCTCCCCATTGGCCTCTATCTCATCCTTACTCTGCAAAAGTCAAAGCAAAACACAGTTGTTTGCCAAGCCTCTATCCCCTATAGCTGCCAGGATGGTGTTAATATACAGCCCAAGGGATACCATATTGCATCTTTTATTGGTCTTGGAATGGCTTCATCCTTTACTAACCAAGCCTCATCTTTCTCAGAGTCAGTGCATGTTCTAGCTGTGGGACAGTTTTATGGTTTACTGACTTGGCAATCAATGTGACATGCTGAACAAGATTGCTTCTCTGGCCTGAGAATGGTCAGGTCGTCCTTAAAAGTTTGCTCCTCCAATGGGCATTCAACCTGACATTTCCAGCCATTTACTTGGCTCTCTCAGGGAGCCTGTATTATACAGGCAATGGGTTCCCTTCCTGGAAATGGTCCAAGACACACAGTCAGTTCTCAATTAGCCATGCTAATGGAAGCAAGCAGCAGTGCAGACGATCCAAAATAGCAGATTATCTGAAAATCATTTTTACCAGCTTTGGAACAAATGCAATTATGCAATGCACGTCAGTGTGCACATGTGCCTACGTCTCAGCAGTATCATGTTTTCCATGGATTGTCTGTGTCTTATGTGCATTACAGTTTGCATTCTCTGAGGTATCATCATTTGGAAGTGAAAGTAAGCATCCCAACTGCACCACAAGTGACAGAGAAGCCAGAAAATAGAGTAAAAGTGATCCCCAGGGTATTTACAGAGGCAATGGAGAAGGGCATGGAGCTCTATTTCAGTAGTCCTGTGGCCTCACAGTTCTCTTCCCCCAAAGGGCCTCCTTTGCCCTTCACATACCCTGGCATCGGCTGGTGCCCACTGTCTGCCCCAGATCCTAGCAGGGCTATCGGGAGGTCTCCAAGCCACTCCACAAGCTGCGCAGTTGTCCCTGCTTAGTAGCAACCCCAAATTTTTATCATGCTTTTCAAGACCAGAATGCCACCTAGAGGGTGGAGCTTGCCAGATGCTCTTATACAATAAGCACGAGGCCACCTCCAGCCTTCTTTAGATGTTTTCTGCAAGTTTTCGAGTTGCCTTTAAAGGCAACACTTAGTAGTATGTTTCTCAAACTTTATTGAACATAAGAATCACCCACAAGCTTGATTTAATTGCAAATTCCTGGGCTGTGCTCATAGAAATTCCAGTTCAGTTGTCTGGGGCATGTTCCTTGCATTTGCATTGTTGTCAAGCACATCAGCCCGTGGAAGGCATCCTTTGAGAAGCTGTTTAGAGAGCCATTCTGACTCTGCTTCTGATCTGACTTCAGGCAGCATCTTGAGTGAAGGTGAATGTTCGCCTTTTCATGACCTTTAATCCTCCACAAACCACTCTTTTTTGTCCAAGACCTATGTGTGATGGGCCAGCAGAGACAAAAGGATGTTGGCACACAGGGTGAGACAGTCTTTATCAGGTGGGCTGGACAAAGTAACTAGACACTTGGACCAGTGTGCCTTCCTCCCAGCCTGACTCTATTCAGAAATTCATGGGCAACCCAAAAGTCGCAGGCTTCTTAGATGATATAACTAATAATAACTAATAGTATAACTCCTATTTTTTGAGTGCTTACTCAGTGGCATTATGATAAGTGTTCGATATGAATTTTCTCATTGAATTCTCTTAATCCTATGAGGTGTCACTCTCATTTTGGGAGGACCCATGGAGAAGCTATCTCAGCCTTTGCAGATCTAGTTTTAAAATAAGAGAAAAAATAAATAAACTCACCATGTCTGAGATTCTTGAAGAAAAGACAGCATGTAAAGCAGCTAATTATTATTAACATTCATGACTATATCCTTGCAGGCAAGAGGGAAAATGTATGATTTTCCGTAGTTTTCTAAGAAGTGGTTTAGACTAGAGCAATTAGCTAACCAATTGGCCAGTCTAAATGGTTTCCTGAAATTTCTCTTGATGGATGCCCACTGGCCTCGTCTCCTTGTGAGATAGAAGGGTTAGGTCCATCCAACAGCTGTGACCAACTGCCTAAAATGGGGTTGTCACTTTGGACAACTTCCCATGCTCCAAAGATCAGGGTGGACAAAGTAACAAGTCCGATTGTTTATGTGGTCATTGACTTTCTAAAATAAGCAGTAAGATTCATGGTTACATAAAGGACTCTACCTTCAGTAGATTAACCAAACATCAGTCTTGCAGAATCAAGCAGGGTCTGGTGGAGGAGCAGGAAGTGGAAGAAAAGCCTAGAGGCAACAAGAAGGAGAAGCTGTTGACATGGCACCTTAAAGACAAAGAAAAAGTCTTAACGAGATGCAAATCCCATTCAGGAAAGCTCTCCGAGTCAGTAATTAAAGTATATCCAGCAATGTAGTGCTGGCAAAGTATAAAAGATCAATAGGTTAAATACTTTATGTTGTTTAATCAGATACTTAGCACAAATCAAACATTACCTTACTGAGGTTATTAGGCTAAATGAGGGCACTGCAGTGGTGAACATTCATTACTGAGACACCAATGGATCATGAAAATAGCAAGGTACATCTGAGTCACCTCCAGCCCTGAGATGAAGTATAAGGAGGCCAGAAAGCCTTTAGTCACTGCATCTGTGCTTTTTTTTTAGGAGTGGCTTAGGAAGTTGGGGTTATGAGTTTCCCTAGATAATTAAGCATACCACGTCTTGAAAGGTATAAAAATAACCATCTCCTCAAAGCTGGGTATACCCACTGACATGCAAAAATGATGTAGATATCCACATTATTCGAGATCATCAAAAGCTTCCTTATTCTTCTTGTATGACAACTGCTTGTTAGTCCATGCATTACCACTACAAACATGGCAGCATTTGGGTATTGAAGCTGCGAGTCTTAAAGAAAAGAGATTCAAAGGAGAAGGAGGGGCTAACTCGACTCCTCCAGAAATGGGAGAGCTGTGACAGACACAAAGGGATTGGGTGAGCCCCAGGCTTTGGCAATGCCATCTTCTCTGTGAAACTGATGGGATCCAGGAGGAGAGCTCTGTGGACTGGTCATGAATTGCGCTCTGCTGGGCTGGGTGGTCTTGATCTGGTCAAATTACCTTCTTGTCTCTTCTGGTAGATAGCAGTAAAGCCTGATTGGAATTTCTCTGAAAACTAAGGGGAAGCAAAAGAGGAAAAAGCCATAGAACTACAAAAGCATTACAGTGACTGAACACAGCACAGGTTTCTACATGGACACAATCAGAGTTGCGCAGGTCCACCCAGCCCATGTGCAGAAATGCCAACTGAGTCTCATTCCCTCCCAAGCTAGCGCAGTCCTCTTTGGGCTGGGGACGGACCATCTCTGTGTCATTGTCTCCATCTCCCTACTCCACCTCACCCCCAACCCATCTACAGGCCCTGAGTTCCCACACGTCCCAGCCCCACACTGGGTGAGAAGAGGAATGACACTGCCCTTCTTTGCTAAACAGCATGTCCCAGTCTGGCCTTGGTTCCTCCAGCACTCACCTCTCAGACCTGTGCCCTGCCACATATGGAGGTTTCTCCTGATCCATGTCTTTCTGGGTTGGTTTGCTTGGTTACTAAAACATGTTAACTGGCTGGATGTCATCAGGGCTCTACCTTTTTGGAACTGGCCCACTATTTCTCTAATATTTTAAACCAGCAGTTGTCTAATTAGGCCCCTCAGCGCCTTGAGATTCCATGAAGATTTATTTATTTATTTATTTATTTATTTGGGATTGTCATTTTATTCTCCTGAGAAATTATGCATGATCCATTATAAAATATATAGGTAATACAAAGTTCAAAAGCCTGTCATGTTTATGGAATAAGCAAATGAAAATTAAACATAATACAGTGTGAGAGAAAATCATGGTTTCATTTATTTTTTCTGTTTTGGTTTTTTTTTTTTTTTTTTGAGACACAGTCTCACTCCATTGCCCAGGCTGGATGGAGTGCAGTGGCATGATCTCAGCTCACCACAACCCTAGCCTCCTGGGTTCAAGCAACTCTCATGCCTCAGCCTCCCAAGCAGCCAGGACCACAAGCACACACCACCATGCCCAGCCAACCCCTGTATTCCTAGTAGAGACGGGGTCCCACCACGACGGCCAGGCTGGTCTGGAACTCCCAGCCCCAAGCGATGCACACACCTTGGCCTCCCAAAGTGCTGGGACCACAGGCGTGAGCCACCACGCCTAGCTAGTTTCATTTATTTTCATAAGAGATAGGTTATGAGTACATGATGTAAAAGCTTAAAAGTCATCACCAAACTGTGCTAAAGATACGGAGAAATTATTATGCAGGGAGAAATCTGTGCAAATTCATCTTCTTACTCAGTATAAGGTGGTAAAAGCATGAAGATTTAAACTGCCACTGTGGGTAAGACAATCAGTGCAGGGGCTGAGCAGGCAGTGCCCAGGAACATGCAACCACTGTCACCTGCTGCCTTATCCCCCACTTATGCCAATTTTGTATGTTGAGATTCCATGTGAAGTCTCATTTTATAAAAATCTACTTAAGGTGAAAGGTTTGGAAACCTAGGTTTTCCAGAGACTCCAATAATAATATTATTCTATTTTCTTGCCAAAACATACAAAATAATTATAATTTTGAAGGCTTATTGGGTGCTAAGAGTTTTCAACATATTATCTTATTTAAATTATTTTGCAAATGAAGAAACTGAATCATGGATGTTATGGTTAAGAAACCAGCCTGATATCTCACAGATATGAATGGCAGAACCAACAGGCATCTTTCTGACTTCAGAGTCCTAACTCTGTAGCCCTCCCTGACCTCACTCACCTGCAAACATTGCTCCTGGGAACATCTGTGTTGCTGGTTCCCGAGACAGCACTAGTTTCTTATTCCTTTGCACAGCATAGATAAGGTACAGTCCCAGAATCTAGTGAATCCACAGGACTCTCCTGGCTCAGGTTCCCATTTCCACACACTTCTGGAGGATTCTAATTAGCTTCTAAGGCCTCCTCTCACCCCTTCTTCAGCCCCACCCACCTTTTAGATTCAACAGTGTTTCATCATCATGATATCTTAGTCAGTGCAAACAGTGTCAGGAACAAAAAATAAGAGAAAGTCACGTTGTCCTGGAAAGCCAGACAAGAACTGACTGTTGCTGCCCTGCTGTCTTGCTATTGCTTCTCCCATTTTGGTAGAGTGGACAGAATTTTTATCATGCTGTTGCCACACAGAAACCTGAGCCAAGACAAGCCTAAGAAGACCAAGCCACCAGGACTGTCCCCCTAAATCTGCAGCCCCCTGAAATGCTTGAGACACAGCCTTCATAAGCCTCTCCCAGAGTGGATGGGCACACACTACTCCCGAGATGACAACTGCATTGTGAAAACTGCAGATCTGCGCCCTTTGCAAAGTGGTTCCAGTCCCCAGGGTGACACACAGTAGCTGCCTTCCCTGGGCAGGAAGAGAAACAACTTGAGGTGGGAGGGAGAGCTTTCGAGTTGACAAGTGAAGTGATTTTTAACCTTCCAAATTCAGTTGTTTGTGGGGGGAGTGGAGGGGTGAAGGAGAAAAGAGGCAGGCTTTTCAGGGAGACAAAGGAGGCATTTGTCAGAGCAGAGAGCTGTGCAAACCCACCGAGGATTCAGGCAGTTAGCACCTTGGCAAGCCCCTGCCTCTGCAAGCCCTGACCTAATTTTGAGAGATACTGCTCACATTGTTTTCCAGATAAAAGCAGGCAACAGCGAGAGCTCTCCTGGGTGAGGCTTTGACATCAGGAAAAATTATCCTGACTCAAGTGACTAATCTCTTTTCTTACCCCTTTCCCTGTACCCCAACCCTGCACTTTCTTCTCCATCTCACAAATCTTCGGCAGAGCTGCCAAATCACAGCCACCAACACGGAGAGAGACAGATGTGCTCCACCACCACCTGCCCACAGTGGGGTGAGACCTGTGTTCAGCACAGCCTGTGCCAGCTAGGAACATCTTTCGGTGTCCTCCTTCCTCCTATGTAAAATCTGGCAGTTTGAGCTATCATGTTGAGGACAGGATAAAAGCAAGGAGCGGCCTCTGGGGTGAATGAATGGTCCTCTGCAGACTCCTGGCCTCTGACCCAATAGGCTAGTCATAATATTCAGGGGGAAGCAAAGCCTTTAAAGAAGCAAATCGTTAAAACACTCAAGGTTGTAAAAAAAAAATAAAAAATAAAAAAAATAATGGTTGAAAAGCATTGAAGCAGTGTAGAAAAAGATACACAATATCCATTGACCTTCAAGAGTCTGAGGGGCTCAGACCTCTCACGATGTCGGCTGTGTGGTTGCCCATGTGGAGAGGGCTCAGGATGTGGGCCAGGCTAGACAACCCCTCCAGACAGATGCAGGACATAGCATTAGGGTTACTGTGCTCTGGGGTGAGGGAAGGACATCTATCTGAAGCAAAAGCACTTCCTACATTACACATGCTCTTCCTCTTTAACTGTTACCCGTAGTTTCTTCTCAATGGAAACCCTTTCTTAGAGGTCTTCCCA
Source organism: Pan troglodytes (assembly GCF_028858775.2). Taxonomy (NCBI): domain Eukaryota; kingdom Metazoa; phylum Chordata; class Mammalia; order Primates; family Hominidae; genus Pan; species Pan troglodytes. The sequence goes on along the minus strand of NC_072407.2, from coordinate 128,590,101 downwards.
GAAAGGCCAATCCTATCTCCCTCCACCTTCAATATTGCAGAGGCAGATGCCTGGAGGTAGGAGAAAAGGAGAAGCTGCCCATTTAAAATTCCTTTCACTGTTGCATTGCAATATGCTGTGAAAAGAAAAAAAAAAAACTTTCAGTTTAGGTATCCTAGATCCATCTTCTTGGGGTTGACTTTACATTCTATCACTGAAGTGGTAAAAGTCCTAGCTGCTAAGTTGCTCATCCTTTAGCAACTTCTAGCAATAAAATCAGTGTCCCCAGTAGAGGTCTTCCCCGCCACCTGTCAGGTGTCCCAGCCATGAGCCCTCGCTCACCAGCCTTGTGAAGCTGAATGCAGATACCGAAACACAGCCAAACTGATTCTCAAAGTAGAAATTCATGTGTCCAGAGGCCCTTGAAACTGGAAGCCCGTGATAGGGAGATTCAAGGACATCAGATTCTAGAATCGAGGGCTGTGGCCTCGCTGTGACTGAGGGTGAGATATGTGCTGGGCGTGGGGGTCACCCTCTAGGCAGAAGTGGTATCACCTTCCCCTGAATCGCATGGAGGCAGCTACAAGGTCTATTTTTCAACTCCTCCCTTTGGTGCAACTAAAAATGGCTATAGAGGAACAAAGGTGACATTTTCTGTTTGATAGCACCAGAGACGAAAAAAATGCCAGGGGCATCCCTGCCCTTCTCCACCTTCTCAGGTTCCACCGTGCACATTTTATGGAATGTCCGTGAACTTTGGGGCTTGGCCTCGGCCTTGCCATGTCTCACGCAGCCCCTCCCGTTTCTCATTGCCCTGGCGTGTCACATTGAATGCTGCCAGGAGAGAGTCGGGCCAGAGTGTCCGTGTGACCTTGAAAAGAGCTCCTCCACACGTGGTCCTGGGGGATTGGAGTTTGCAAAATGCCACTTCCGGTGTCGCTTTTTTCTCATTCCGTATCTGGTGTTTATATTGCTCTTTACATCTTTCAGAACCGTTTCATATCCATTTCCTGATTTGAATTTCATGACAACCCCATGAGGTATCATTATCTCCATCTTACGGCAAAGACGGTGAGGCGCTAGAGAGTGATTCCCCACAAGGTCAAATGCCTACTTACAGACTGAGGCAGCACAGGGGCTTGGCTTCCTGGGCGGGTCCAGCTGGTGCCTCTTCTGCCACCCCAAGCCTGCCCATCCTTCACTGAGCAAGTCAGTCGTTCCTCTGCCTCTGCAAAGCCGTCATCCTCAGCCACCACGGGCCCCAGTACCGCCTCCTCCGTTGGATTCTGTAGATAGTGCACTGTCTGCCTCTCTCACTTGCCTAGTTATTCCATCATTCTCTTGTTTACTTAACTTTTCAGTTGTGTACATATATTCCTCACAAGACAATTACAAACAAGGTGTCTGGCATAAGCTTTATTATACCTGCTCTCTTTTTCCCCTCCCCCACCCCCACAACCCAACAAAACCCAATTAAGAGTGTAGGAGACATTTAACAAATACTGGCTGCTGAATGCATGAATGAATGACTTTTTTAATCAAATATAAATTAAACTGATGTCTCACCCAAAGCAGAACTTCTTCTTGCATTAATCTTTGTAGGGCTTTTTCTACTGGCAACAGGGGACCAGTGAGGTGGCTGGTCCTCTTGTTGTTGGTTCACGGAGGAAGATCTCAGGGAGGAAAGTTGAAAGGCCTCTGTCCTGGTGAATTGCCTGGAAAGTGAAAATCTGAGATTCAGATTTCAAAAAAGAGTAACTCTTTGGTGTGGTAAGGGTAAGGGTAGGTGATGGGGTTGTAATGACAGCATTGATGTTTGGGAGACTGTGGGGATTACAGAAGGTCATGGAGCACAGAGATCAAGGACCAGGCTTCAGAATCAGACATCCTTAGGAACCCAGCCCTGCTACCTATAGATTGAGTGGAGGACTTTGGCAAATGGCCTGACCTCTTGTCCACAGCCCCCTGACCTGTGAAGTGGAGATAATGATATTCTCTACACCATAGGGCTGTTATGAGGATGAAATGTGTGAGCCAAATATCTAGCACTTGCCTACCATTTAGAATGGGCTCAAGGCATGGTAGCTCTTGTTCCTACCACGATAGACTCCCTAGGCAGGCTTGGCCCAGGCTTCCTCTCCTGTCTTGGTTCTTCTTTGTGCCCTAAGTAAAGAAGATGGTTTATATCCATCAACCCACAGAGACCCCAACCCGGGCTTTTTGGCCAGCGGGTGCTGGTTTCACACAAAGAACAAGGGGTGGGGGGTTAACAGACGCCGGAACTCAACCAAAGAAGCCCATCCCTTCACTCTGAGGGGCTGAAATTCCAGCCTGCCAGTGACCTCCAGAACCTTGGGTTTTTTAAAGGAATCCTCTAGACAGATCAGACATACTAGTGCCTATCTTCCTCCTGGCCCAGAATTGATGAGCCCTCACCATTTCATCTTTTCTTTGGTTAGCACAAGGATGAACTCCGCTTTTTGCCTCATTCTCCCATTGGCATAATGACTTACCCTACCTTCATTTAAATATCTGAATTCAGAAACTTTAATTAGGGACTTCCCATGACTTTATGGAGGTGTCATGATTAGACCTGTTATTACCACCCCAAATGGGAAAATTGAACATCCACTGCTTTATGAACCCTTCATCACAATTAATGCTGTCTCCAAAACTTCTCATTTATTGGGTTCTCTGGTATAATCATTCCTAATATGTGTTTCAAGACCTTGTACAAGTACAAATAATTTAAACTAATTAGCTTATTATAAAAAAGGAATGAAAACAAATGACACATGAATGAATTGTGAGGTTTCATATGGAATTAATATCTCCATAATACCCACAAATTTGGTAAATTCATTATGCATCTATAATCAAACCTGATAAATCCCCTAGATAATTCAGAAGTAATTATGCATGAACTGCTGCCACTTATTTGAAAGTGCTACCAAAATAAGAGATTTATTCCCAAGATCCAGTTAGGCTCCAGGATAACTAAGACTAACCTGACATCTCCTGTCAAAATCAGCCATGAGAAATTACACTGACTCTGCCCCCCTGGATGCTGTCCACTGATATCTGGAAAGAGTATGCATGGTTCTCAAAAATAGTCCCTGTTTGAGACATGGAGTGGAGTTTATCATTGGAATTTGTGAGATTTGGGGAAGATGGAGAGGGATTCCCAGTTGGAATAATTATCAAGACTCAATGAAACACACAAACTGTGCACCATCCCACCAATTCCCAAAAGACTTTCTTAGTCTAGCTGAGAAATCCTATAGCAAGGAACAATTTTCTCATTTAGACGTGGATTGCAGTTCTTTTCTGATATGGTTTTGCTGTGTCCCCACCCACATATCATCTTGAATTATACTCCCATAATTCCTATGTGTTGTGGGAGGGACCCAGTGGGAGATAATTTGAATCATGGGGGTGGTTTCTCCCATACTGTTCTCATGGTAGTGAATGCATCTCATGAGATCTGATGGTTTTATCAGGGATTTTCACTTTTGCATCTTCCTCATTCTTCTCTTACCACTGCCATGTAAGAAGTGCCTTTTACTTCCTGCCATGATTCTGAGACCTTCCCAGCCATGTGGAACTGTAAGTCCAATTAAACCTCTTTTTCTTCCCAGTCTTGGGTATGTCTTTATCAGCAGCATGAAAACAGACTAATACAGTAAATTGATACTAGTAGAGTTGCTAAAAAGATACCCAAAGATGTGGAAGTGACTTTGGAACTTGGCAACAGGGAGAGATTAGAGGGCTCAGAAGAAGACACGAAAATGTGGGAAAGTTTGGAACTTCCTAGAGACTTGTTGAATGGCTTTGACCAGAAGCCTGATAGTGATATGGACAATAAGGTCCAGGCTGAGGTTGTCTCAGATGGAGATAAGGAACTTGTTTGGAACTGGAGCAAAGGAGATTCTTGTTATGTTTTAGCAAAGAGACTGGCAGCATTTTGCCCCTGCCCTAGAGATTTGTGGAACTTTGAACTTGACATAGATGATCTAGGGTATCTAGTGGAAGAAATTTCTAAGGAGCAAAGCATTCTAGATGTGACTTGGGTGCCATTAAAGGCATTCAATTTTATAAGGGAAGCCAAGCATAAAAGTTCAGAAAATATGCAGCCTGACAATGTAATAGAAAAGAAAAGCCCATTTTCTGAGGAAAAATACAAGATGGCTGCAGAAATTTGCATAAGTAATGAGGAGTCGAATGTTAATCCCCAAGATGATGGAGAAAATTCTCTAGGGCATGTCAGAGGTCTTCGTGGCAGCCCTTCCTATCACAGGCCCATAGGCCTAGGAGAAAATGGTTTCATGGGACGGACCCAGGGTCCCCACGCTGTGTGCAGCCTAGGGACTTGGTGCCCTGCATCCCAGCCACTACAGCCATGGCTGAAAGGGGCCAATGTAGAGCTCAGGCCATGGCTTCATGGGGTGCAAGCCCCAAGCCTTGGCAGCTTCTATGTGGTGTTGAGCCTGAGAGTACACAGAAGTCAAGAATTGGGGTTTGGGAACCTCCACCTAGATTTCAGAAAATGTATGGAAACTCCTGGATGCCCAGGCAGAAGTTTGCTGCAGGGGTGGGAACCTCATGGAGAACTTCTGCCAAAGCAGTGCAGAAGGGAAATGTGGGGTCAGAGCCCTCATACAGAGTCCCTACTAGGGCACTGCCTAGTGGAGCTGTGAGAGGAGGGCCATCGCCCTCCAGATCCCAGAATGGTAGATCCACCAACAGCTTGCACCGTTCACCTGGAAAAGCCACAGACACTCAATGCCAGCCTGTGAAAGCAGCTGGGAGGGAGGCTGTACCCTGCAAAGCCACAAGGATAGAGCTACCCAAGACCATGGGAACCCACCTCTTGCATCAGCATGACCTGGATATGAGACCTGCAGTCAAAGGAGATCATTTTGCAGCTTTACAATTTGCCCCACTGGATTTCAGACTTGCATGGGCCTTGTAACCCCTTTGTTTTGGTCAATTTCTCCCATTTGGAATGGCTGTATTTACCCAATACCTGTACCCTCATTTTATCTAGGGAGTAACTAGCTTGCTTTTGATTTTACAGGCTCATAGGTAGAAGGGATTTGCCTTGTCTCAGATGAGAGTTTGGACTGTGGACTTTTGGGTTAATGGTGAAATTAGTTAAGAATGTGGGGGAATGAGGGGAAGGCCTGATAGGTTTTGAAATATGAGAACCTTAGATTTGGAGGGGCCAGGGGCAGAATGATATGGTTTGGCTGTGTCCCCACCCAAATCCCATCTTGAATTATACTCCAATAATTCCCACGTGTTGTGGGAGGGACCCAATAGGAGATAATTTTAATCATGAAGGTGGTTTCCCCCTTACTGTTCTAGGGGTAGTGAATACATCTCACAAGATCTGATGGTTATATCAGGGGTTTTCACTTTTGCATCTTCCTCATTTTTCTCTTGCCATCTCCATTTAAGAAGTGCCTTTCACCTCCCTCCATGATTCTGAGGCCTCCCCACCCATGTGGAACTGTAAGTCCAATTAAACCTGTTTTTCTTCCCATTCTCGAGTATGTCTTTATCAGCAGCGTGAAAACTGACTAATACATTTTCCAACATGACACACCTGAAATTGTAGGACTCTGATTTTAGCCACTCATTCAACCAGGCAAAATGAATTTTCTACCCTTTGGGCTACCATATTTATTTCTAGCTTTCTTAAAACATAGCTCATTATTTATTTTTAGATATAGTTCCTATTTGATCATGTGCTTCTTGAAGATTATCACAGCACTATTTATTACATGCACTCATTACATACATATATGTGTTCAACAAATATTAAATATCTGTGCACTAGGCATTGATACATCAGTCAATAAAACAAATAGCTAAGACTTCATGGGGCTGACATTCTAGTGGAGGAGCCATGAAATGAACAAATAAAGATGAATCATGTCAGATGGAGATAGGCACTCTACAGCCAGGCAAAACAGGGAGAGGGATATAAAGTACTCCTATAGGGGTGGGGTGCACATTTTAAATAAGATGGTCAGTCCCCAAGAAGGTGGCCACCGAGCAATGTCTTGAAGCAGGGGAGGGACCGAGGACAGGACATCCCAGGCAGAGGGAACTGCATAAGTGCAAAGACCCTGGGGCAGGAGCATGCCTGGTGAGTTTCAGGAACAGCAAAGAGGCCAGCGCAAGTGCACTCATCCATTCTCTCATTACTATAAAGAACTACGTGAGACGGGGTAAAAAGGAAAGAAGTTTAATTGACTCACGGTTCTGTAGGCAGGCACTGCTGGGGAGGCCTCAGAAAACTTACAATCATGGTGGAAGGCCAAGGGGAAGTAGGCCCATATTAGATGGCCAGAGCAGGAGGAAGAGAGTGAAGGAGGAGGTGATACACACTTTCAAACAACCAAATCTCGTGAGAACTCACCATCATAAGAACAGCAAGGGGGAAATCCACCCCTGTAATCCAACCACCTCCTACCAGGCCCCTCCTCCAACACTGGGGATTACAATGTGACATGACATTTGGGTGGGGACACAAATCCAAACTGTATAAGCAAGCAAAAGGAAGAGTGAAGATTAAGTCAAAGTGTAACAACGAGGCCAGACCCCGGAGGGCACCATGAGTCATGGAGAGGGTGTTGGCTTTCATTCTCAGTGAGATGGAATGCTCTGCACCGTTCTGAACAAAGGAACGGCTCCCTCTGACTTAGGTTTTTAAAAGCACTACTCAGACTGCCCTGTTGAAACTAGACAGCAGAAGACAAGGATGGAAGCTGCGAGACCAATTAGGAGGCTCTGGCCGCCATCCAGGCACAGGGTCCAAGTGACTTGGACCAGGGGGTAGCCTTGGAGGGGCAAGAAGACCAGATTCCAAATTTACTTTGAAGGAAGAACCAAAGGGATTTGCTGACAGATTTGATCTTCGCTGTAAACTTTTGGGCTCCCAGCAGAGTACCTTACACTAAAAGGTGCCTGATAAACGTTTGCTGAATGAAAGGAGTAAACGTATGCATAAATGAAGTATTCAAATAACTTGGACCCTGGTGAGAGGGGTGGGGTTGAGTTTGATTAGAGGGAAGGGTATACTTCATATATCTCAGTCTCCCTCCTGGGGCTGGGTTTCCTTACCTAGCAGAAACTCATTAAATATTTGTTGGATGCGTGAATAGACAAGTTAATTAAAATGGGCGTGCAAGGCTTGGGAGCTTATTCTGACTTCCAGCTAGAAACCCCAGCAGACAAGCACTGGGGCTTGGAGATTTTTCTTTCTATAGCTCCTGGCAGAGTAGCAGGGGTGAGCCTGGGCTCCCTAAATATTGTGAAATGCTGTCCATGCTGAGGTCCCCATCAGACTTGCCTAGAAAAGTGCCTAAAATGCAGAGTGCCGAGCCTCCTGTTTGTCAGTGGTTGGAAGATGAGTAATACTTTCTAAATGCTTAAGTGTCATCATCATTACTAAATTGCTGTAGGAATAAAAATTCAGTTTATACCATTGAGGATCATTAAAGTCTCTTCTGAATCTGATGCCAAAATTGAAATAATTGGCTCATCGGTGGTGCAACATGGGATATGACCACATCGGCTTGTGGGGAAAAACGTTGTCTCAACATGAAGAAAAGAACAGGAGCTTGGGTAGGTAGATTGGTTTTGTTGGCAAAGAATTGCTACATTGCAATTACAATTGACAGCATAGATCATGATTAAAAATACTTGGGGTGGCCGGGCGCAGTGGCTCACTCCTGTAATCCCAGCACTTTGGGAGCCCAAGGCGGGTGAATCACTCAAGGTCAGGAGTTTGAGACCAGTCTGGCCAACATGGTGAAACCCCGTCTCTACTAAAAATACAAAAGTTAGCTGGGTGTGGTGGTGCATGCCTGTAATCCCAGCTACTCAGGAGGCTGAAGCAGGAGAATCACCTGAACCCAGGAGTTGAAGTTTGCAGTGAGCCGAGGTCATGCCACTGCACTCCAGCCTGAGCAACAGAACGAGACTCTGTCTCAAAAAAAAAAAAAATACTTGGGGCACAAATTTAGAGTTGCAGAAAAATAAATGGATTTTGCAATTAGACAAGAGTTTTAAATCAATTGGATTTTCCAAGGCATGGTTAAATTTTGTTTCAAGAGGTCAACTGCAGATCAGAAATGCTGATACCCAGTGCAGGGAAGGCACTAAACAAGAACAAAATAAATAACGATAATAATAGATTGAGCTACAGTCTAAGAACAAAGATGTGTTTTAAATGAAAATCATTATTCACAGATGCTAGAGCACAAACCCAGACCGATTCAGTGCTGACTCGAAGGTACAAGGGGGACCCACTGGGCGATCATATCGCGAACCTGCAGATGCTAATGCTGACCTGTTTGGGGGGTGGGGTGGGTTAATTAGCTGCCGGCTGTAAAGCATTATTGCCTTGCTGAGTATTATTATTTTAATAAAAGAGGCTCATGAAAACGTCTCTGGTGGTAACTCATGAAGAATCATTTTGAGGACAAGAGTACTCGTACATCATTCCAAGTGCCGCCTATGTATTTGAGTATCAACAAAAAATTTACTGTTTAAACATAAATCTCTGGGAGAAGTTGAAGTTAATTAAAAAGGTTTAACAGCATATGCATTAGTATTAGCCCTGGCCCTCTTTAGCATGGAAGGAAGGAAAGGAAATAAAATAAGGTGTGTGAGGAAGCGGTAATGTAGGCATTTAATTAAATGTGGTCCAAAGCATAGGCGAAGACACCACCTTATCTGCCATTCAGTGCAACGAGGGAGAATGGGAGGCAGGGAAATGTTCCCTGAAGAGCTCTGTGTGTTTTTAATTAACAAAGGCTTTGAGAGTCCTTCTTACCTTTTCTTCTTCAGAAACCTAGAATTTCACCTTGTGCCATGATGCTTCCATTTAGATGTGGAAGGCCTCTGGTGGAACACTGTAGCCCAGTTCAAGTGCATATTCTGATTTATGCCCGGCTATTACTCATGAATTCTTTCATTCATGCCACAAATATTTCTAGAGCTCTCAGTCTGCATAATGCAGGGTACCCTGTAGCCTGAGAGGCTGCGGAGATGGTCTGGTCTCTGCCCTCAAATGGCTCACGGTGGAAGGAGAAAGGCTGGCATACCAGCAGCACCGTGTGGTAAATGCTCTGGGAGAGAAGTATTCAGGATTTGAGGACCACACATGAAGACGCTGGAGGTCTTCATAAAAACTGAATACTGCAATTGGCCCATGACCACAACCGCAGGGAACTCAAGTTGAGAATATTTCATTAGCATTTGAATTGTTACGATGTCAGTCTGCATCCCTTCACTTTCTGGTCCCACTCTATCTTCCTCCAGCTTTTTCCTTCATAACGCCCAGTCTGCACCCCTCTTGCAATATATTCAGAATATGCTGTGTTCACTTCACCTCTGCTCATTTATCCACTCTCCCATTGACTGAAATGCTCCTCCCACTTCAACCCCAACCCCTCCCTCAAGGTTCATCCCAAGTCCTCACTTCTTCCAGGGCATAGATTTTAGCTCTCCTGGGCGGCAACGGTGCCTTGTAGGACTTGGCACGTTCGCTGTTTGTCAGGAGGGCTGGTCAAAGGCACCAGGCTCAAGCTATTTGTGACCAGCACCACACATTTTAGCACTTAAAATATTTGCTAGCTTTGTACATCTATAGATTATTATTTGTTCCATAGATGTTCTTTGACCCTCCAACTTAAAAACTTTAACTCTTTGAGGCATTTAATAGGAGATGGATAAATTCATCCTGCATATTCTTTTCCCCAGACTCACTTCAATTTCAGCAATTTGCCCCAATATTTCCATCCACTGTACCATCTCTTTATTCTTCTCACCTCATCTGCAGGTTTTCTGGACATGACTCGATCTTCCTCTAGGATTTTAGTACCAGGCTTTCAGCCCCCACCCCCAACCCATGTCTTCACCAGCTTCATCCTTGGTGATTTCAGTCCTCCCAAGCCTCTGACCTCCTCAGGTCCCAGCAGTCTTCCCCCAAGTGACCTGCATCTACCCCATTTGCATCTTGAAATGCACGACTCAAAACTACTGAACATTCAGCTCCAATTGTCAAAGTTCTTCTCTGTCCTCACTCATTTTCTCACTCCCTCTTGACCTACTTTTTGGCCTTCCCTTGGTCTTCAATCTTTTCATCCTTTCCTATTTTCCCACTTCCCTTGGTGGCTCCAGTCCCTGAACTCTATAAGCCTCACGTTTTACCTCTACTATTAGTAACACTCAGCTTTTCGTCCTTCTGCCTACTTGATTTTCCAGTCCCCAGTTCTCATAGCCCACTATTCACTGGATCTACTTCAATCTACCATGCTAGTCCCCTAAATCAAGAGTTATTTTAGCCCCTTTTCAATGACATCCTTTCCCACACCTTCAGCCATTAACCCTATGAGGCTGATGCCACTTCCTTATATCTAGTTCTGGACGATGGCCTGGACTGTAGGCACATAGTTCCAGCTAGACTGAGCATCTGCACTTGGTTTCCTACAAGGTCCCTAACTCTCCATCTAGCACATAGCTTACCTTCCTGCAAAAACTCTTGCCTTTTCTCTGTGTTCTCGAGCTAGAGTTGACATCATGATCTTTTCAATTCTCTCTCCCTAAATGCTCAGGGTCAGCTTTGCTCTTCCTCCCCTCATTCTCTTCATCTTTTTGGTCACCAGTTCGTAATAACTCTTTTCTATTTCCTCCATTTCTACTGTCACCAGCTTTGTTAAAATCCTCACGTAATCTCACTGAGATTACTGCTGCCTCCAAACTCCTCTCCCTATCTCCAATTCATCTTCAGTACAATCCTACTCATTGTGTTGCCACATTGATCTTCCTAAACCACAGTTATGCCTTGCTCCAGAATCCCTACTAATGCACTTTTGCCCAAGGATCAAGTCTATATCATCAGTGTAGAGATAAAGATTTGCCATGATATCGCCTCAGCCTACATCTTCAGTCCTGTTTCCCACTAGTCACCTTTCCCTGAACCATGACCTCCTCTTTTCCACTTCAATACTCATGTTTTTTCCCTCTGTCTGAAATAGCTTCCATCTGTATGTGTTAAAATCCTCTTCAAGACCATCTCAAATTCCATCCTTCCTGTAAATTTTAGCCCAATCTCTTCAACTATTGATGAGCTCCCCTCTGTGTTTCCCTAACATTTTCTTTATTTGTAATTCATTAGTTTAATATATATTAATTTATTGAGCATCTGCTATGTACCAAGAACTTTAATATGCATTATCTTCTTTAATTCCCATGTTAACCCTATGAAATAGATACCATTAATATTCTTGTTATAGAAATAGGAAAATTGAAGCTATGCTTGTTTACATTTTCTGCCCAATATTACAGAATTAGTAAGTGGCAGACTCAGTTTTCCAATCTGATTCCAGTGCTCATGACATCTGCCCAGAGTTGTGTCTCCTTTATTACAATATGCCTTGCATTGGATGGATGGATAGATGGATGGATGGATGGATGGATGGATGGATGGATGGATGGATGGATGGGAGGGAAGAAGGGAGGCCAAAGTACCTTTTTTTACCCTTTTACTTCGTAGGATCCTTGCACTCTGGAACCATGCTTGGTTCACCTTTGAATTTCTCACTTCAAGCCTGACACAGAGGAGATGCTTGATAAATATTTACTTTGTTCAACTGGATGTACAGTTCAGAATTTTGCACATACAAAATCATAACCCTTGAAGGGACATAAAGACATTCTTTCATCCATCCCCCTGCCTCCAGAAGGCTGTTCTTATGTGACTCTGGTTCTAGCCTACCCCTTTTGTGTCATTCCTCCTACAATTGCAATCTGCCATAACCACTTTCCTTTCCTGTAAGATGCTCTTGACCTTTATGGGACTTCTTCTTTGCTCCTTGGCCTACTTCTAAGAGGTTCTCTTGGAGATGGTGGTCACCCAAGAAAATCAAACATGTATTTCCTAGAGTAAGAGTTTGCTTGGAAAAGGCAGAGGAAAGGGGATGGGGAATGGAAAGCGCAGGGCAGAGTTAACATTTCTAGTGAGTCTAGCTTGGGCTAGGCCACATTGTAATGTGCTTTCACAGAGAGGCAATTTTCTTCCCCTCCTGTTCCCTGTAGGAGTCCTGGAGTAAATGCAATGTTATCTCCCAGGAAGGCATTGCCTAGTGTGGGCATAACCACAGTGTTTACAGGGAGACTTGGCGCAAACAGAGCCTCTTGCTGGTCTCAGAAATGGGGAAAGTGAGAACTAACCACCAACCCCAATGAGACCAGTGCAGGAAGGATTTTGAAGTTTGGACTAGAAGGCAGGAAAGCATCTGTCAAAAATCTATTACTTGATGCACTAACAAGATTGTTGGAGGTCCCTCCCCTCCCATGGGTTATGGAGATCCACCCTTTCCAACGGGGCCTCTGGCTCTCTGTGAACAGCCCAGCAGTGGCTCACTGGGATCTGGGCTCCATCTGCAGCATCTAAGGACATCGGTACATTTCTGAGCATTTCAGAAGGAAGCTCCTCCCCACTAGACACCTACTTTTCATATAATGGAGAGAGGATCCTTCCCTAACTGCCACTTGAAGTTGCAGAATTGACACGTTCCTGACCTGAGAAAGAGTGGAAGTTGAGGATGTGCACATGTAAGCAAGGGGACTGTGGTGGGAACCTCAGTGAGTATTACGTGGTTTTAGATGGAATTGGATTTACTCTGAGTTCTCACATATGCTATAAATGCATATATAATGGTGTATTTACATAGCATAATAAATGCTATGTAAATATGCTGGAGCCTCTGGGTACAAAGACAGAAGGAGAAAGACTTGTGTTATGTAATAGGGGTATGGAGTCAGCTGCAAGGGTGCAGTGGGACATGATGCAGCCACTATCCCCATAAGAAGCCAGGAGGCTGGTGTTGTAAATGTCTGCGACCTGTAAATGTATTGGTGAGACATATCCCACTGGCCAGAATGTTATTTGCTCACAGTTTAGGTGGTAATAGCAATTTTCTCCCTTCCTGTTGTTGCTAATGTCAAAGGTATCCTTTTACCTCAGGTATTTGTAGCCAGAATCTGTAAAACTCATGACACCCTGCACCCTGATCTGATGAGAGTGGCAAGTAGCTTTGTGACCACCAAGAGGCTCTTCAGAGACAAGGCCTGGAGTAGAGACCCTGCTAAACCCAGAACCATGACTGTAACAACCATCTGAGCAACAAGTGATGAGACTCGGGCCAAGAAAGTAGCAGAGGAAGTGGTGAGAGGTGGTTGGTTTATAATATATTTTGAGACAACAGGCTACATTGACAGATTGGATGTGGGTGTGAAAGGAAGAGAAGAGTCTAGGATCACTCACTTCAAGTTTCCTGGTCTGAGTAACTGGAAGGATAAAATTGCCACTGACAAGTTTATCATCTTCTTCAAAGATGAAGAAGACCGTGAGAGGGGCAGGCCTGTGGGAGAAGACCAGGAGTTCTTTTCGGAGCATGTGAAATTTGAGATGCCTGTTACACATTGCAAGTGGAGAGGAGGACTAGGCAATTGGATAGATGAGTCCAGAGTTTAGGGGGTGGTCTAGGCTGTGGATACAAAATTGAGAGACATCAGACTACAGTCGGTGTTTAAAGCCATAAGATTGAGAAGAGATCCAAGGATTCCAATATGAAGGTCAAGGAGAGGAGATGCCAGCAATAAGTCAGTGACGTAGGAGGGAAATGACTAGAATGGAGAACCCAGGAATATTCTTTCATGCATGCCTCCCTTCTGAGCGACCCCTCATACAGAGTTAGGCATAGTCTTCAACCCAAGGGTCCCATGGTTCATTCCAGATTCAGAAAGAACCCATGTGAAACAGCAGCAAGTAAAATGAGAGGGTGTCTTTTTAAGACCATGCTGTAAGGTTCAGACTAAATGCTACGAGGTGTATTAATCTGACTGCTGGACCCTCTTCGCCACACATTTCAGGTACAAGCAGCCCAGAAGGAAAAAGCTGACTTAATTCAGAGGCCAAATTCTTCTCTCAGATCTATGCATGTAATGTATGCAGGGAACAGACTGGAATGCTTTTGATGTTGCTAATCTGAACTGACAGTCTGTTTGCTAGTTCCGGATGAGGACGCCTTTTAATTCTGTGTGTGCGCGTGTGCGTGTGTGCACGCACACGCGCGTCTGTGTGTGTGTTGTGTTCAGTTAGTCTTGACAACCTCCTTTCCCAAACCAAAGTGGGTCCCCAGGAGCCCCACATACCCACTGCCCATGGCTATTCCTCAGGGTGGGTCAGTTTCCACTCTACAAATGACAGGAGCTCTCGGGGACCACTCACCAGCTGAAGGGTGAGTGAGATAGACAGAAAATCATAGAGCTTCTATGCCTTATTTTTTTAGTACAATGCAGGGTAAAATAAAATAGTACTGGCTTGGGAAGGTGGGAGATTAATTGTCTTCTCTGGGCACGTTCATTTCATATTCATTGTCACAGTACTGATCGTAATGAAGTTATTTAGTATTCAGGCAGATGTCACATCAAGTTCCTCCATAGATGTTTTACTGTAATTTAGCATAAGTTAATGGATATCTATATTAAAGTGTTCCCAATTAAGCAAGTGGCCTTTCTATTCTACAAGCCAGATTGGATTGGATGGCCATGAAGTGTAAGCAAACTAAGCCTTCTCAGATCCCAGCCACAGAGGTCAAACCTGAAATGAGTTTAGCTCCTTCTTGTGTCTATTTCACAAGAATCCTAGTGGCTCAAAAATAACTTTGTAAATGACTGATCCAGACGGATGAGTTGGAAAGTGGGTGATTGATGGGCCCAATATATTTGAACAAAATCAACACCAGGGAGAATATTAATTGTACAAGTAGGGCCAGCTAGCAGAGCAGACGAAAGAATAGAGTCAGGATTAGCCGATCTCATCTCCAGCTTGCAGAGCCCTGAGACTTTCAGCAACTGTCCTGGGATGCAATTGGTGGTTGGTTAGCATCTGCCTTCTTAACTCTCCTGGATTAGAAGCTGCCACATTGGAAATGGTTTATTGAGCTCAGTAGAGGTTACTTTTAAAGGCTTAAGGGATTGGGTTCCATTAAAAAATATATACAAACAACTTTTAAATGAGGTTTGGTAAAGCAAAGGAACGTTTTTCCTTTTGCTTACCCAGAGGTACAAAAAGAAAAGGACCCAAAAATCCAAACAGAAATACAAATAGCTGCCTAGATCTTCACTGGAGACAGGCCTGATTCAGTCAATATGTAAGGTTTCTTTTTTTAAAATGTTATCAAAAGGTCAGAGCCAGTGGCCTTTGAAGGCAAATCTCATCTGACAGGTGGCCCTCCAGAGCTTAAGTTTCCAGATCTATTAGCACCAAAGTGTTTCTCTTAACTGGGCTTTGGGATGATTGGGGGGCTGGCCAAGTCATGAAGAAACTGGAAACTTTGGCAATGCAGCCCAGGACTGAGAAACACCAGCGGGATAAATAGAGATTCCTTTCAAATTACTTGTGAATCTTAATTCATTCAATTAAAAAAAATCATTAAACTGTACTGTCCAGCCCCCGGGGATGCAGTGGTAAGCAAAACAGAGCTTACATCATCTAGAAAAGGAAATAGGTAATTACTCAATATCCAGACATTGTGCCTGCTGTCACTGGGGCCATGGGGAGACGGGGTGATGCCTGGGTCATTAGCCGGCTCTTGAAGACTAAAGTCCTTTCACATAGCGATTCCTCCACAGCAGCAACCTTCTCACCAAGGTTCCTACACTAAATGAATTTCAAGCCCTCAAGCTGGGCTCCCGTTCACTAAAGCTCATCTAAGACTACAACTGCCCACCAAATAACTGCAGTGACGTGAACATATAGGATAAGTGAGGGAAAGATACGGAGGGAGAATTATCCATGGACTGTGGGGCTACCCACCCCAGCCCGCCTAAGGCAAAACAGCTGCCTCTTCATCTGAATGCTTCCGCTTTTTGTTAATATTCTCCACATTTATGTGGTAATGATTTCTATGTCTAATGCAGATTCTGTGAGACTAGGCCAGACTCAGTATAGAACACAGAACAACTCTTGGGTTTAGCTCAGCAAGAGGACTGGTGAAACATCAAGAGTTCCTGGGTGCCCTAAGGAGAGGACTGACTTTAGTTGCAGCCAGAGGACAGACAAGTACGTTTTTCCAACAACAGGAGATGATGGAATGAAAAGGGAACATTGTGGAGATTTAGATTCTTTAAGAACAAGCAAGGTGTTTCTATTCCTATCTCTCTGGCATGTTTTAGGAAAATTCTGTCAAGAGGAAATGGGATTACTTAAATGTTCCAAATTCTCAAATTCTGAGAAGTCAGTGCTAAACCCCAAAGCAAAGCCCATTATTATTCCTCTTCTGAGCTTCCCATTCCCAGCACATTACAATGCTCTACAAAAATTTGAGTAAGTATAGATTTTACAGGTTTCCATTTGTTGAGCCTTAGTTCCACACACACACCAATGAAAGCAAACTCTGCAAAGCTAAATTCTCTCCATTCCTCAATATTTAAGCATTTCCCTCTCAGAGGAGCTGCCCCTGCTGCTCACTGACTCATGCTCCCACTGTGCTCTTGGCATGTTTTCCACTGTACGATGGTCATCGGTTTACTTGCTAGTCTTCTCAGCTATCATGTGTATGTCCTTAAAGCCCAGTGCTAGGCTTGGCACATTGTAGACATTGTGTAAATGTTTCGTAGATGGATAGATGGATAAATGGATGGAGCCACTGATTATTAGTTTTTGCTAAGGAAAACCCTCCTCTGCATTTTTATCTTTTTTTAAGTGACCATCCGCAGAGATATCCAGACTTAGACAGAGAAGGTTCTCTTAGGTTCTCCATTCTCCAAGTAGATTTCATCAGCCCAGACAGCACTAGCCATGTTTTTATCAGGATTTAGATGAGTCATTTTTTTCTTTGAATTGAAATAAACCTGTAGGTTGAATTTGCAAGAGGAGAAACTAGCTAAATGTGCCCACCAGGGTTCTGGACAAATAGGCAGAGGCTTGGGCAGGAGGCTGGAGGCTGGGAGGGAGGAAAGTACCCAGAGGCTGACCCATAGTGCTATGCAGGAAGCACAACGTCTGCAGTGGGAAGATGAGGCCAAGGGCCAGTGGAGGGAAAGATAGTGTCGGTAATAGCATTTGGAACATGCAGAAGAGGGAAGAAGCGAGAAGAGGATGATTACAACATGATTCACTAATGCTGCTACTGCTAATTACTGAATTTTCCCAGTTACTCTGAAATCAGCCCATATGGAAATCAAAACTCAGCATACCAGTGAGGAAGTTCCATTCTCCACCTCCAAAAATAGGTCCAGCTAAAAAACTTACTTTAGTCTAGGTTTTCCAGAGTATGATGAGGCAATGGCAGTAACAGAGTAGGGGAGTAGGGAGGGGCTGAGTCATCCTGCAGAGGAGGCAACTCACCACCCTGATCTCTACCCCTCCCCTAAGCAGGCATTGAGACTAGAGAAGTGAGGAGGAAGGGAGGTAGCCTAGTATTATTAAGTGCCTACCCTCCTAGGGACTTTCACATCGCCTTTTTATCCCTCAGTCATCTCTTTTTATCCTCCAGTAATGCCATGATGTAAGTGTTACTTTCATTGTATTGATGTGACAATGGCATGCAATGGCATTAAGTGCCTTGCCTAAGGCTATAGAGTAAGTGGTTAAACCGGGATACAAATTCAAGTCCAGATCATCCGGACTCCTAGTTGGCATTATTGCTGCATCCCCTGCTGTTCTGAGGTGGTACAAAGGGCCTAGCTTAGCCCATCAGGCCACAACCGTAACCAGCAAAACAAAGGTCTCAGGCGGATACCAAGACACAGGAAAGGGTGCTGGCAGCAGAGCAGGCAGTAAGCTGGGTCCAGGAGGGCAGAAGAAAAGACAGGAGACTAAGGTAAGACTCAGAGAGCAGTGAGATCTGGGGGGCAGGATGAGGGGCAGACACTCAAATGTCTGTAATGTGAGCCCAACACGAAGGCAGAGCTGCCACATATCCAGTGGCTTTATGCCTTTTTTCTATCAGGGTTAATTCCAAGGTTTGGGCATCACAGACTCTCAACAGAACAAGTGCCAGAAGGGAGAAAGAGGAAGGCACTCACTTACAGGGCATCTGTTAAACGGCAGGTGCTGGGTTACCAGTCTCTTAATTTTATCCTCCCAATTCTTTGAAATGGGTATTTCCTCCGTAGCAAGCAAACACAACTAGCTCAAGAAGGAAATAACAATAATAGTCCACATTTATTGAATGCTTAGCACATGCCATGCCCTGGGTATGCCATAAGTATCCATTACTTTATAATGCTAAGGATAGTGCTATTACCCTTCCCATTTTTACAAATGAAGGAACTAAAATTCAAAATTCTATATGACTTCCCCAAGGTCCTAAAAATAGTAAATGGCAGAGTTGTGAGGTAGCCCCATGTCTGTCACTCTAAGGGGGCTGGTCTTCAGAGCAGACTTTGCCTCAGGGGCATTCAAGTCTTACAGGAATCACGTCGCTTCCTCCACTGATCCCTCCCGCTACCTGTAGGTCTGCTGGCCCTGCCCATGACCCAAAAATAACCAAGTTGTTCCCTAGAATGGTTTGTTATTTTCATATTGGGAATGAGAAACAAAGAGGATGTCTTGAGGGAGAAGGACAGGGTGTCTCATTCATGGGACACACTCTGCCTTTTACCTGGTATTTTTATACCGATCGCCTCTTCAGATTACCACAACAATTCTTCAGATCAGTAGAACAGGTATTCCCAGCCACATTTTACAGATAAGGAAGCTGAGGCCTCAAGAGCTTTGATGACGTGAGCAGATATCCAGCTGGGGTCAAAGCCACATCTTAGTCTAGGTGTGTCTGACTTGTGGCCCAAGATCTCTGGTTACTCTGGGCTGGCAGGGGGGCTCGTTGCTGGGGGTGTACAATGGGAACCCAGCATCCAGCCTTCTCCTCCCTCCCTATCTCCTCCTCCAGGCCATCAGCCACTGTTCAGCCTTCTGTCCAACTCTCCCATGGCTCAGAAGCCCAGAGGTGCTGAGGGCCTTGGAGCCAGCCAACCAGCCCAGCCCTTTTAATGAGGAAGCTTCTCTGCTCCCTCCAATCCATAACATAACCCTGAGGTCTAACCTCTGTATATATCACTCACCTATGTGGGACCAGGGAGGAAAAACATGGAGTGATTTGCTCTGGACTGAGAGGGGTTACCTTCTGCCTTGGAGGGAAGCACCTGGCACCCCCCATGAGTGGATTTAGAAGGGAAGCCTCTCTGCAGTAAGCAATGCCCACACTTGCTGTGCCTGCCTAGAGGTGGAGCTGTCCAGCCCTGCCTCACTGCAGACCCTTTTGTTGGGTTCAAGGTTCAATCCTGCTCATTGAGCAAAAGGTCAATCCTTAAAAGAAAAAGTGTTCTTTGTGCTCATTCTCAGACTATATTACTCCTGATCGAGGAGAAGTTTAGGGGCAAGAAGAGCCCAGAAGCTGGAAATGTCCCCACTTGCTGAGTGGAGCAACTGTAGACCAGAGCTGTGAGAAGTGCTGTGCTGCTTTCTTCCCTGGGTGCATATACCCTCCCCCCACACTTCCCTAGTGCAATCAGTCCCCTTGAAGACAGGAGAGGCAGTGAGGCTTAGTGGAAAGAGCACCAGCAAGGGCCGCCGAGAGGGCGCAGACCTGTAGCCTAGGACCGAGGATGGATATTTGCAGGAATTTGATTCTTTACTGAGCAGGGAGCAAGTATTCTAGGCTAGGGGGCAATGGAGTGCAAGGGCTTGGTGAGAGAGGACTGCATTCCACCCAATGCACTCTTTGCCAGGTGCACACAGCAGGTACAAGGGACCTGGTTCCCTTTAAGTCTTTTTTGAGACAAAAGGCAAACCTTAAACCCTGAGGACCCAAGAGTCAAGCTTCATTTCCCCTGCAAAGCTCCCCCCAAGCCTCTCCAGCCCAAGTGGCGCCTCCACTCAACTCTACAGAGACTTGTTCCGAGTCCATTAGCTGCTACACCTTGATCAGGTCCAGAAGGGTCCCAGGCACCACGAGAGAGGGTAGATGTTAGCCTGGGGGGCTGAAAACTATGGTATTGTGATGAGCACAGGCTCCTGGCTCTCACTGGCCAGCGGTATGATACAGGGAACAATGGCACCTTCCACATTTAATTATTGTGAAGACTGCATGAATGCATGGAAAGTGCATGTCATAGGGTCCGGCACAAAGTAGATGCTCAGCTGTTAGCTCTTGCTGCTCTCACTGTTCAGGGAAAGTAGAGTAGGGTCTGATTCCACCTTACTCAGAGCCTTCAGTACCGGTGAACAGAGCAACACAGACAACACACCCAGTCTGCATGTAAATTGGCCTTCGACACTGGATCACCCCAGAAAAAGAGAACGTGTTCCCTTCCAACTGGAGCTTTGGAGGAAGCTAAGCCAGATTAGCACACCTGACCCCCAGAGCAGGAGGGAGGGAAGCCCCAGTGCACTCAGGTCTCATTCATGTGGACTACGCTGTACTTTCTGAAGAGGTGGAAGGAGGTAAGAAATACTGTATGAAGAGGGACATTGCAGTGAGAACATGACTAAACCATGTGAACAAAATCTCTATTACTTATGCTCTTCCTGTTCTTTTCATGTCTACACTGTAGATACGTTGCCAGTACCTGTGGTTCTGCCTAAATAAACATACTTCCGGTACAAAAACATACACTGATGGATGATGGAAAAGGAAGACAAGACAGTGTTTTTCTTAGGCCCTTTTCATTGCTGTAAAGGAATACTGGAGGCTGGGTAATTTGTAGAGAAAAGAGATCTATTTGGCTCATGGTTATGTAGGGTGTGCAAGAAGCATTGTGCCAGCATTTTCTTTTGGTGAGGGCTTCAGGAATCTTCCGCTCGTGGCAGAAGGGGAAATGGAGCTGGGATGTGCAGATCACAGAGCAAGAGAGGAAGCAAGGCGAGGGGGAGGTGCCAGGCTCTTTTCAACAACCAATTCTTGTGGGAACGAAGAATGAGAACTCACTCACTCCCAGGAGCATGAGAATGACACCAAGCCATTCATGACAGATCCATCCCCACAACCCAAACACCTCCCACCAGCCCCCACCTCTAACACTAGGAATCAATTTTTTTGTTTGTTTGTTTCTCTTTATTTCTTCTAAAAACAAGATACGTGTGCAGACGTGCAGGTTTGTTCCATAGGGATATGTGTGCCATGGTGGTTTGCTGCACTTATTGACCCATCCTCTACGTTCCCTCCCCTCACCCCCACCCCACAACAGGCCCCGGTGTGTGTTGGGAAATCAGATTTTAACACGAGACTTGGGACTCGGCATGGCCAAACATACCATACCCAAATCATGGCAGTGCTTAGACTGGATTTTAATAGAGAATGATTTTTTAAGTTTATTTATTTTTTTTAGACAGGGTCTCACTCTATTGCCCAGGCTGAAGTGCAGTGGTGATAGAGCAACCTCTGCCTCCCAGGTTCAAGTGATTCTCCTGCCTCAGCCTCCCAAGTAGCTGGGACTACAGGCATGCACCACCACACCAGGCTAATTTTTGTATTTTTAGTAAAGAAGGGGTTTCACCATATTGGCCAGGCTGGTCTCAAAATCCTGACCTCAAGTGATCTGCCCACCTCGGCCTGCCAAAGTGCTGGGATTACAGGCATGAGCTACCGCGCCTGGTCTTTTTTTTTTTTTTTTTTTTTTTTTTTTTTAAGTTTAGACTCCAAGTGCCTGGGCATTGGGAGATAAAAATTGATGAGGAGACATTAGTATACTTGTTACAGCAGTGGCTAATATGCAGTGGAGGAGGCTTGTGGAGAGAGAGAGAGAGAGAGAAAAGAAGAAGAAAAAGAAAGGAAAGGAAGGAAAGGAAGGAAGGAAGGAAGGAAGGAAAGAAGGAAGGAAGGAAGGAAGGAAGGAAGGAAGGAAGGGTAGGGGCTATCCAAGGTGCGGACAACAGCCCTTATAGCCTTCTGTAGCCTCAGTGCCTAGACCACCTGGGGGTAGAAACGAGGGGTTCCACTGAGTAGCAGGCTTGTCCAGAACTGGACAGCTGGAGACAGAGGCTGGATTCAGAAGGCTTGAAAGGACTACAAAATAAGGAAACACAAAGATGCCTACCTTCAGCAGGATGTATCAACCCTGTCACACACAGCAACAGTAATTGTCTCCCTGCAGAGAATGCATGCCCAGGTCAGCTCATACCTGTCATGGAGTGGGCATCTGAGCTGCAGCTGGCCTGCCTGAGCAGACATGTCAGGACTTGGAGGAAATGGAGGGTGAGGGAGAGTATGCAGCAACGATATGAACAAGAGTTCAGGCAGGCTTTACAGGATTCCCACCAGGTTGGGTGGGAGGTGCGGACATGCTTCTCACCCATGTTTTCTGGCATTCGCAGTCCCTCACTCAATTGCCCCCTCCCCAGGGCTGCTCTTGGGCAGGACAGAAAAGCAGCTGCACAGGGAAGGAGGCTTGTGGCAGGGAGGAGGGTGAGCAAGAAAATAATAGAGACAAGAAAGTAAACGCTCCGTGCTGAGAGTAGAGAGAGGAGAGGGTAAGAAGGCAATCTGTGTTATTGCCAATGTGTCAGTCACAATTACTTACGAGTGGGAAAAGTAATAAAGTTACATTATTCACACATTACGTGTAACAAGCTATTCAGTGCTGCCTTCCTCCGAGCCAAATATTGTGATAATTTTAGAGATCATAACTTAATTGAACAATGAATTAATAATCTCATGTGTGGACATTTTCCTTTCGTCTGTGTGTATAAACCAAAAAGCCTGAGGTTTTCTTCCCATTCTCTGGGTCACACCACAGTCAGTGAAGCAAGACATACACAAATTTCTCACCCCAGGGAGAGACCCACAAGGGCAATTCTTTCTGTATCTGAGGTTTCTGCAGCCCAGAAGAAGAGCCCTGATTAGAGAAATTCAGCTAAAGACTCATAGGCATTGCCTTATATCTGTGGTCCTCAAAGTGTGAGACCACACCAGCAGCATCAACCTGACCTGGGAATTTATTGGAAATTCAGATTCTTGGGCCCCTCCCAGACCTCCTGAATCAGTAGCTCTGGTAGTGGGGCCCGGTAATCTATGTGATGGCCTTCCAAGTGATCCCGGTGTCAAATAAAATTTGAGAACCACTGCTTTATGTAGTCTAGGTGGCCTGGAACCCAAGAGTGAGGGGTTTCTGAGAGTCTAGGAAGCCATCCTTTCCCCCTAAATGGCTCAAAATCAGAAAGTAACAATGAGAAAAGTGAGGCAAGGTACATAATCCATAAGACCAGGAATCAGGTATCTAGGCCTGCATCCAGGCTTCCTGACTCTGGAGAAGTTATATAGCCTCACAGAGCTTGTTCATCTGCAAAATAAGGATAATAATTTCTGCCTTTTGTGAGATTGTTGTAGGAATAAAATGAGCTAATGGATTTGAAACTGCTTTGAAAGCTACAAAGTGCTAACAAAAGTAAAGGATTGTTATTATGTCAATACAGGAAAAGGCTGTGACAGCGTGACATGTACTCCTGCTAAAGATGCAAATCACCTCAGGGTGAATTGGTCCTGCCTGCACCACCCCCACACACTTCTCCCTCAGGGTGTTCTCTCCTCACCTCTCTCCATCTCAATTTCCCACACACAGGGACCCACCTGCCCTGAGCAGAGCTAATGGAAGTGTGGCTTATGGGAAGGAGGGATGGAATCTGCTCAGAATCTTCCGATTCTGCATATGAACAAATTCAAACTGTCTGTGAATAGGTGCCTTGTGCTGGGGTTTAAGAATTCCAGTGCGAATGCCATACTTTCTGCTTCAAACTCTGGCTCTGACATTTGCCAGCTGTGTGGCCCTCATCAAGCCACTTAGTTACTCTTTGACCCGGTTTCCTCATGTGTAAAATGGCAGTAAACACTAGAGATCTGCTAGAGATCTGTGAGAATGAATTCAGATGATATTTGCAAGCTGTGGCACCTAGAGGTTGCTGAATACATAGCAGAATGAATGAATGAATACATACAGACTGATTGCACAGACAACTGAATGAAGAGGGAACATGAAGTAGCTACTGTGTCACTGTGTATGAGAAGAAAGGTTGGTTTCATATTTTGGTGTGGGGAACACCAGGCAGGGATGGAAGCTGACACTTTAGGCAGGACGTGTCAAGGAGAAAGGGCCTCTGTCTCCTAGTTGGTCAGGAGCCTTGACTCGGGTGGAGTGGGAAGGAAGGGAGACGTCTGTGAAAGAGTGATCAGGCACATAGTGTCAGGTCCAAAGGGCGGGCTCACCCTGTGGAGTTGCCATGGGTGGCAGTTCTAACTGGAGTTCAGCGCCCTGTGGGGTCGAGAACACCAACCCACACATCAGGAAAAAGGGCCAATCAGGAGTCAAAGACAAGCTCTTAGGCTGGGAGTGAGGCATGCTTCTAAAACCTTAGGGCCCTGAGGCACAAGCAGGAGGCAATCAGTCTGCTAAGCCAAGATCAGAAACCCTACTCAGAGGCCAGCTCCAGGCAGAGGTAAGAGGTAAGTCATCGCTGGATAAGGAAAAGCCTGAGAGCTTGACTGACAGAGAGTGTATCTGAGTGGAGTTTTTCCCAGTCCAAGACCAAAGCCCTACTCACTTCCCCACAAGATCCTTGAAGCCAGGTCTTCATAGTGAACAAATAGCAAAAGGGGCAAGGAACAAAACGAGGAGAGATTTCCATCAATTGGTAGAAAACCTGCTTTAATTCTTTGCTAAATATTAGTTGAAGAGAACGTGCCTCTTAGATTCTGGGTAAGTCACTCAACCACAGTGGCCTTGTCTATAAAATGAGAATGGCATCATAGCCCAGATGAAAACATGTTGGGGAGGAATAAATCCCCACTCCCACCTCATCCCACACAGAGAAGGGGCTTATATTCCATTCGACACAGACCTTTGGAGAAGTCCAAAGACTATCATCAGTTCCTGGGAAACAAATTCACAAGCACTTTTCCAAACCCAGTCCGTCTATGTGGAAGTAGGGACGTTTATCACCCACCAGACTACATTGCATTCCACATCAGAGCTAGGATCCCAGAAATAACCTGAATAATCCCCTCTGACCATGTGTCTGGTGCGAAGGAACCAGTCTGGAAAAGAACAGGTGATTCTATCAGGGTCCTGGCAGAAAACAGACAATACACAGAAATTGGGGAATCTGGAGAGTTTAATAAAGGGACTGTTTACAAGGTTTTGCTCCAGGAGTAATACAAGGAAGAGTATAGTATCTTGGGGTTAGAAAGAGTGGCAGCAGTGAAGGGACAGAGTGGCTCATAGAACCAGGAAGGAGAGCATCTTTTAGAGAAGGCACCTTTACGAGGCACCGTGAACTTCAATCAAAAGACACAACCAGCCCTGAGATGATCTCACAAAGAAAGCGCCAGAAAATACAGTCCAACCTCATTTTCCTATTTTCACCCATGTCCTGCCAAGGCCTCCTCATTGGCCAGGCCCAATCTGAAGCCTATGGCAAGGAAGTCTGCTGCTGGAATCCACACAGCTCAGATTCCCAGGGCGCAGGGCAGGGTGGACATGGATCTGGAGGAGCACGTGGAAGGCATCCAGCCAACGGTCCCTCCACCCCTAGAGAGAGCAGTGCAAAGTCCCTCACAGCTGCTCTGCCACCACACTCCATTTAGCCATTTGGAGAGAAAAGTATCGTGAGAGGCCCCAGAAAACACCCCTTTGGCCCAGAAGTCTCCCAGCTGGCCCCCCAGAGCTCCCCCCAGAGCTTCACTACAGGAAGCTCACAAGGCTGGCAGCTGCCACTCATTCATGAGCTCTCTTAGAGCCCCACTGTGCTTCCTGGGGTGAGGACATCTGCTTGGCTGCAGGCAGCACAGTCCTGGTCCGCCTCTACCCACATGTGCACAGTCCCTGTCAAACCCACACAGCACGCCCAGCTGAAGAAGAGCACCCAGTCCCCCAGAGAGCAACTCAATCAAGGGAAATATGAGACGCACATTTTTTGCACAGGCCTGGTCCAGAAGCAAGACATGTGCATCATTGGCAGGGGTTGGGGGGAGGTGGTGTTTGGAAGAGACAAGGGAAGAGGAAAACTAAAAAGACAAGCATTTTAATTAAAATCTTCTGCCTGCATTCCATGGCCAGTCATTCCTGGCTCCCTTCATTAGGACGTGCCCTTTAAATGCTCATTATCAAAGATTTACAAATTGCGTGGGTTTGGTGCCTCTGCTGGGCTGGGGAAGCCCTGCCTCCCTGTGCTGTCAGATGCTTTCACAACATCCTCAGTTGCTCAGACTCTCCTCAGGATGGACCCTGCACAGGCAGAGCGAGCAGAGGGGGCAGTAGAGGCGAGGCCCTGGCTCCAGGTAGCAGGCTGGGCTCCAGGAAATCTGATGAATAGGAAAGATGGGAAGGGGTGAGATAAGAGTGCTTAGTATTAGTCTTACAGGAGAGGCAGAGAGAATGACAGTCAGTTTCTATTCTCTGCTGGGGACAAAGAGGAAACAGATACACACTGCCCAAGGAGACTGGGCTGGATCTCAGAAGAAGGCTTATAGAAAGGTTGGCAATAGAACAAGTTGCTGAAAGAAACTATGAAACCACCCACCATTGTTTTGAGAGCTAGGAGAACGGGATATACTGTTCGTCCTGCTCAGCAAACATTCATTAACCACCTACTATGTGCTCTCATGGGTACAAAGTTTAGGCATGTGCTCAAAATCCAGTGGGGGTGGGCTAAGGTATGTCTCCTCAGTCACTGTGAAGTCAGCTCCCTGCCTCCACAGCCTGGAAGATACTCCAGCAGCCAGAGAAAGAAGAGTGCTTCCTTCCGGAATGTTCTCATTTTCCTTCTCACAGAGAAGGCGAGGCCAGGCTGGAGAGAAAGAGTCTGGCAGGATTGGTGGGTGGTGAGCAGGTCTTGATGAGTGCTCAGACAGTGCAGTGGGATGCAGGCCAGAAGCCTTGGAGGGGTGGGCGAAGTGTGTTCAGAGGGACCAGTCTTGCCTGAGCAAAGACTTCTCTCCGATAGCCCCAAATTACAACCATGCCCTGGCTTGATTTCTGTAAAATTTAGCATTTTTTATCCTTCAGAATAGTATAGGTCATTTGCTCATTAGAACCACTCAACAAACTTCAGGATAGGTAGAGCTGGGATCATTCCTGTTTCTCAAACCAGGAGACCGAGCCTTGCTCGGTGGTGGGAGAGACAGAATGAAGATGTGGGTCTCCCAACTCCTGGGCTGTTTTCCTGCCCACACTGCTACCCACCTATCCTCTCACTACACATGGGAGAGAGAGAGGCTCATGGTGCTCAGATCCAAGCCCTCCACTGGGGCCTGTGAGTTCTCTCTGAGCATCTGACATCCCTCTAATCCTGCCAACACCCCCCATAAAGAACATTCTTCTCCCTCCCTCCTGCCGCCAATGCCATCTCCCTTCTCTGGAGCTAATGAGGCAGCAGGCCCCACGCAGGGTCCCAGTGACAGCTGCTTGAGGCATATTTACTGAAGCCAACCGCTGGACCTGACAAGACATGTTAATTAGGAGATGATGTACCACGGTAGGACACATCGGCCACATGGCAGCTGGACTGGCAGCGTCAGTCACCATGGAGCCAGGGAGGCTGCTATGACATTCTTAATTAAGGAGAAGCTTGTTCCCATCACCAGGTGACAACCCTAGACTTGGTGAAGATGACGCCACTGGTTGTCCCAGCAAGGACCACCCAAAAGCCAGCCTAAGCAATAAGGTTTGCCTAAAGGGCTGCCTATAGGAACACAGACCAGGTCACCATGCTTCAACATGGTTTTCAAGGCCCTTGGCCACCTGCTCCAGCCTCTGTCTCCTTCCTCATCTCCCCCAGGAATCCTCAGCATCCTACAGCCACCTCTCCCAAATAGGTCCCTTTCACACTGTGTGCCCTGGCTCTTTCAGTTCCTCAGTCTGAACTTCTCTCACCTCCACCTCCTTATGCTTATATTGAAATACAACTAAAAATGAAAGATTCCACTCCAATACTGCCTTTATAGAGCTCTGCCTCATTCCTTCACACACACAGACGCACACATGCATGCACACACACCTTCCTTTGAGGCTTCAAAACTGTGGTTATTCTTTTTTTTGTTTTATTTTTTCTTGAGACAGTGTTTCACTCTTGTGGCCCAGGCTGGAGTGCAATGGTGCAAACTGCAACCTCCGCCCCACTGGGTTCAAGCGATTCTCCTGCCTCAGCCTCCTGAGTAGCTGGGATTACAGGCATGCGCCACCATGCCTGGCTAATTTTTGTATTTTTAGTAGAAACATGGGGTGAAACATGGGGTGGAACATGGGGTTTCACCATGTTGGCCAAGGCTGGTCTCAAATTCCTGACCTCAGGCGATCTGCCCACCTCAGCCTTCCAAAGTGCTGGGATTACAGGCGTGAGCCACCGCGCCCAGCCAAAATTGTGGTTATTCTTTAACAAGACTTATCAACAGGCTGATAGGCACCGGTGGAGCAGTACCAGGGCCGGTTGTTAAAATAATGAAATATTTTTATACTGGCTGGTCAGTAGTCACCGCTGCAAGCCCCCTTACTCATGTTTCTCCTGCTATTCTCAGACCCTCCTCCAAGACACCCCCTACTGTCCAGCTACCAAAGAGTTAATGGTTGGCACAATGGAGCCCTCCAGGCCTCTGCTTCAGCCTTGTGGCCTGTGTGCATTCTGACTGACCCACGCACATGCCATGCTGGTTACTGAATGTTTCAATATCCATGCTGCTTATAAGGCTGGTGTTGATCAAAGTCAGGTGTGCTGGTTCTTCATTAGAATGTCAGACTCTGTTTCCCAAGGGAATACATGTTTGCATGTGTTCTCAGGGCTACCATTTTCAAGGGACATGGTAGTTAAAGGGCACACCCAGCCCCAGAGACTCTCTCCAAGACCCCAGCATGCTGCTGAGTTGAAGGACTGTTTTTCTGCCTCCAGTTCTCAAGCCCCCAAGGGTCCCTCCTAGACCCAGGACTATAGAAACATGTATCTCACAGGGCCAATTTATTTGCCCTATACCCTACTGATAGTCCCTACCCCAGCAGGGTTCTGATTCCAGAATCCATTCATCCATTCAGTGAATAAACTTATGTAGTACACTTACTGCATGCCAACAAGAGGACAAAAATGACAAAGACACAGCCCCCAACCGCAGAAATCCAAATTCCAATGCAGGAAGATACACAAGAAAATAAATCAGTAAGTTCAATAGGAAGGCTGTCATTATGCAGGGGTAATAAAGGGATAAGCAGTGTTCTGTGGGGTCTCAGAGAAAGGACCACTCATAATTCTACCCTGGAGATGTGGGGATGGTTTCCTGGGATGGGATAGTAGAACTGGCTCTTGAAGAATGGGCTGAGAGACTGGATTAAGAAAATGTGGCACATATACACCATGGAATACTATGCAGCCATAAAAAATGATGAGTTCATGTCCTTTGCAGGGACATGGATGAAATTGGAAATCATCATTCTCAGTAAACTATCGCAAGGACAAAAAACCAAACACCGCATATTCTCACTCATAGGTGGGAATTGAACAATGAGATCACATGGACACAGGAAGGGGAATATCACACTCCGGGGACTGTTGTGGGGTGGGGGGAGGGGGGAGGGATAGCATTGGGAGATATACCTAATGCTAGATGACGAGTTAGTGGGTGCAGCGCACCAGCATGGCACATGTATACATATGTAACTAACCTGCACAATGTGCACATGTACCCTAAAACTTAAAGTATAATAAAAAATAAAAATAAATAATAATAATAATAATAATAAAAAGAAATATATAAAAAAAAAAAAAGAATGGGCTGAGGTTTTCTGGGCAGCAGGTGGGGGAAAGATGTTCTAGACACCAGGAATCACTTGTATAAAATATTCAGGGGGCAAAGAGCATAAAGTGGTCTGCTATGTTCCAAGTGCTGGGGACAGGAGGGGCAGGACATCATCACACTGCAGGCTTGGGGGAGAGATTGTGAATATCATGCAAGGAGTTTATCCTGTCAGCAGAGAGGGGCTGATGGAGGTCTTCATGCTAGGGAGTGACAAGATTGGATTTGTCTTGTTTCAAGATAATGTAAGCAGCAGTATGGAGAATGAATTGGAGTGTAGGAAAGATTGGGCAGTCTGCAGAATTTGACTGAAATGAGATTTGTTTGGGAATAATTGATTCCTTACAATGACCAACCCTGAGATTTTTACAGAGCCTTTTTGGAAGAAAATATCGCTTGTTTCAGGCCATATACTCAAATGATTTCCAGAGACCCTACCTAAAGGTAACTGAGAATAGACCAGGGGAAGCAATCCTGAGACCTGGATTGTAGCCCAGTCCATGACCTTGAGGAAGCTGAGTGACCTTGAGGAAGGCATGTAACCTCTCTGAAAGCAGTCACTGGAATCGTGCACTGAAGTGGTCACATGCTCAGATCAAGTAGGGCACAGGGTAGAGGCTGTTAAGATTAGATAGTAGTTTTGCTGCATTATCATCAGGGATATGTAGTGTTTCCAACTGAAGAGGGGAGAAAACCCATCCTATTCCCTGAAACAGGGTATGGTATGAGCTCCTAAGGCCCAGCAAGCTTCCATAATGGGAAGCGTGCCCATGCCATCCAACAATCAGTGACCTTGTGATGAGTGACTAGGAAATGCCATCAGCAGTCCCTGCCCCACCCCAATTTCCACCATCCTTACTGATGGTAGGTCTGGAGAAAGTGCAGGCTATCTCCCCAAGCCCTGGGTCAGTATCCAAGGGGCCCTTCCATCAGCCCTGCCCTCCGTAGTTGGCTTCAAGTCAAGCATCTGGAGGTCGCCCTGCATTACATCATGACACACGTTATTGATGCTCGGGAATTACTCAGCCCTTTGAAAAATCACAGCCACAATATTTGTCTCCATTAACATCCATGGCAACACTTCAGTGAATCAATAGGATACTTAATGCTGAATTACACGACATGCCTAGGCAGCTTGCCTCTGCTAAGCTTAATCCGTCAGGTGAATAACACAGTAGAGTGTTCCAAGAGCACTGGGAAGGCACCCGGAATGGGAAGGGGAAACCAGGGTTTTTACACCATTATAAACATACATTTGCTCACCTGCTAGAAATGAACCACAAATTCTCGGTCTTTCCAATTATAATTGTGTTTTGAGCACCTGATGGTGCTTTTCTCATCTCTGGTGTAAGTGATTCATGCTTCGTGTTCTAAGAAATACCTCAGGTTTGGTTTTGTTTTGTTTTGTTTTTTCCTAGTGGAAATCAGAGGAGAAGAAAAGAATGATCTGTTTGGGGAGAATAACTGATGATCCCAGCTGTACAAACTTATCACCATTCTCTGATCCTCCTATCTTTCATTCTGGCCTCCTCCCCGCCACACCGCCACCCCCTGGCTCCCTATGTTCTAGTTCTTCATTCCTAGTGACTTGACCCAAAATGCCATTTTCCTTGTTAGTTGCCTGATCTGCCTTCCAGGGATCTCAAAGCACTAAATCAACATCCATCACCAGCAAGGATGGTCCTTCCCAAGCCACAGGTGGAAAAACAGTCATCACAGGTGAAGAGATTAGCTCTTCCCTTCTCCTTGTCTGAGCTGTTGGATCTTTCTGACCAGTTCAAGGGTAATTCACAGAATTCACAAAACTGCTCACCGTTACTTTCTCAATGAATAAAAAGAGGTACCTGCCAGCCCCTTCTGGACTGGGGTTGGGGAGAGGCATAACTTTTATTGCCAGGTTCAACAGAGGGCCTCAACACAGGGAAAGGGGTTTTCTGTAAGTTGGTTTGTTCATTTTCTTGAGAACCTAGAATTTCTATGTATATCTTTGTTTTCTAGCTTAGTATTTATTCAATGGCTTTCTCCTCGCCTGCTTTGTCTGGTCTTGTGCTTTCTGCTAAGAAAGCAATCAGAGCTGCCCTGCACACAACCTGGTCCTGACCACAGGTATCCTCCCCGCATCCTTGCTGGCCCATCAGCTGTTATCCCTTTTACCTTCCTGCTTGTTCACTCTTACCTGGTTTCCTCTTCCATCATGCAAGATTCACACAGAAGTTTTTCTGATCATTCCAGTGGCTACAAAATCTCACCAGCACACAGAGCCGCGTACATCACAGAATACCAACATAGTTCCTTCCTTCAAAGAACTTGGACTTACAGTGAAGGAGCAACAAGCTGAGAAGAGCACATTAGAGGGGTGCCCAGAGATGTGGGAGAATTCAGAGGGCTCCCTTCATCCATGTGTCGATCCCAGAGGCCTGCTCATACACCACCAAGGACAGGCCTGGTTTCCAGGGAGGCAGTCTGTTTATGTGCAGAGACACTTTGGCTTCCCATCCTCATAGCATGTGGGTAGGTTTTTCCACCCATCGAGATGAGTTGAAGGCGAAGAAAACTGTCCTGTTAGTGGGTTTGGGCTCTGTCACCTTAGACAAATGATGACCTATTTCTGTTTTCTTATGTCTAAAGTGGAGCCAAAGTCTCTTGGGAAAATCAGTGAGATAACTAGTGGATAACGCTTTGTAAATTGCAAATATCATATTCATGTAATTAAGAGTCTAGGTTCTGAGCATCAGATTGCCTGGGTTTGAATTCTCGGTCTACCACTCTCTAGCTGTGTGACCTTGGGCAAAATACTTAACCTCTAGGTACTTCCATTTCCTCATTATGAAATGGAGCTAATGATAGTATCTGCTTTTCATAAGGATGAAAAGAATTAATATAGATAAAGCAAATAAAATTGTGCATGTAGTTAACTCTACAAAAAGTATAGTTAGCACTGTAAAAAGTGTAGCTGGTGTGATTATTTTCTCCTTTTAGAGTTTGAGTTCCTAGTAGTCAAGAATCTAGTCTCCACTGAAGTTTTGTGGAATTTTATTTGTTTTTTTGTTTTTTGAGACAGAGTTTCGCTCTTGTCGCCCAGGCTGGAGTGCACTGGCGTGATCTCAGCTCACTGCAACCTCCGCCTCCAGAGTTCAAGTGATTCTTCTGCCTCAGCTTCCTGAGTAGCTGGGATTACAGGCACATGCCACCATACCTGGCTAACTTTTGTAATGAAGGTGCTGAGTTATTTGCTGGGGCCCTGATAAGAGTGTGTCAGATCTTGGGACACAGTTGCTGCAGGGAAGGCTCATCAGTAGCTACCTTTCCTCCAGAGGGACCAGTAGCACCATGGCTCACAAGCCACAACCGACTCCTCTCCTCCCTCCAGACTCCAAGGCAAGAGAATGACCTCAAATCCAGAGAATGGGGATGCAAAGTTCAACTTGAGATAAAATGTGTCACCATTTTTAACATTTAGAAGGCACCTTGAAAAAGTAATTAAAACAGCACCCAAAGGTGCAATAACTTTCTCTAAGAACACCAAGTTCTCTACTGGCTGATTTAGCAAGTGAACAATTACTGTATGCAAAACACCTTGTAAATGCAGTGTGAGCCACAAATACCAAGAGAGATTAGCAAGGATAGCAAAATAATGACACAAATGAGATACCTAATCTGTGGCAATGCCCCATTACCACACCCACCACCATTCACCCAGCCCATGGGCAGCACCTCAACTGTCCAGAAATACAACCAACAGTCCCAGAGACTACAATGTACCTTCCCCACCCCCAGACTCCCACCACTGTCAGCAGCCAACAATGAGCATTTTTTTCATCCATGTTAGGTAAGATAATTACCTTCAGAAGGTTTGAGAAACATGATGATATATCTCATTTTATATAGCACATTAAGGCTAAAATGTAATGCAAGGCATTAAAACAAATCTAAAAATATAAGGTAATGTAATAAAATCAATAGGGATTATTAGGAGTAAAGTGTTATATCTGAGGCAATAAAGTCTTGGAATTCCAAGAAAACAATGTTCTAGTAAAACTATAATAGATGACTATGATTTAATCACTTGGTAAATAATGTGGTGTTTCAATGGGTTTTATAGTTTCGTGGTATTAAAAAAAATGCACATTAGGGATTCAACCAAGATGGTTCTTATAAAGAGTGTATCTAAGAGTAGTATCATTTTGACAATTTGTGCTTTTAAATAATAGTTTATTATTTTATACATGGATCTACTTTTTAAGCCTCTCACACGCTTTTAAGATATCACTTACCATTAGGCTATCACTCTGCAGATTCTCAAGCCTTTGAGCACATGAAATTAAATTATTCAGAACATTCTTCCACTTCACAGAACAAGCAAAAACTTGGGAATTCCTGGAGGAACCTGATTTTCCTATTTTTCCTTTAGCTGGGTACTAATTGCAAGACATCCAAATACTGAAATTAGAAAGCCATTTTGCTTGAAGTTCTCATCACCTATTTAAGTAACCCAAATCAAAAAGGGTTCTCCCCATCCCCCACTCAGAGCTGTTCTGAATAGTCAAATGAAGATTAAACTCTTGATTTAAGTAGCTACATCTTAGCAGTAATTAACACGTACATCAAATACTTTTTTCCTTTGATATGATATGGTACTAGAATTTAAACCCTGATGAAGGTGCCAAAATTAACTGCAATGGGAAATGAATAATAATTCTTTTAAGATGACTTTGCCCTTTGCATTTGCTTACACTCAAGCCCTTTCCAGTCTCTCTGTGCCCTGCTCTTAAGAAGTCTGCAAGTCAGGCACACAGGTCAGTTCCAAAGACCTATGAGTCCAGAGAAGAGAGGAAAAAACAAAAAGCCTCTGGTCTTAGGCCTATTTGTCAGTATGTTCTCATCCAGCAAGTGGGGTACGGCCTTCCTCACTAGTTGCTGCTCCAAGAAGAAAGCAGAAGTTATCTTCTCTGGGTTTGGATGATTTATTAGAAGCTAAAGAAGGAATTTAAAGTGGGGTATGAGGCAGGAAGAAGAGATCAAGAGACCTATAAAAGCATTTGAAGAAGGCAGCAAGGGAATGAATGTGGGACCAGGAAGGAACTAATTGTAACATCTGCTTAGTAGAGAAATCCTTTGATTTAACTTCCTAGGGCAGTGGTTCTCAAGGAGGAGGCTCTGCTTGAGACTTTAATGAGAGCTATGGACTCTCCTCCTAGAAATGCATACACAACACACATGCACAGGCACCCCATAGACAATGGTGTGTGGTGTATGTGGGCCCTTTCATGGACCTAGAGCCTCACATTAAGAACTACTACTCAACAAAGACTTAGTCTAATACTTTTCATTAATGGATGTCCTTGGAATTCACAGCCCCTCAGAATCCTGGGCTGGTGAAAGAGTGTTTGGTACTGGATGCCACATGTTAATAAGGACATGGACAAGCAAGAGATTTGCTGATAAAGAATGATCAAGATAATGGGTCTAGAATCCACCTTGGGTCTAGAATCCAAGGATCAATTCAAAGAACAAGGGAAGTTTAGAAAGAACTAAAGGGAACTATAATAGCTGATTGGAAAAATTTTAAGAAGGAAGAAAGTAGCCTTGTTTTTGTTGTTTGGTTTTTGACCAAGTGTTATAAGACCACCGGATTCGATTGCCCACTGTGTGGGCAAACAGCAAAACAGGGGAAGTTGCAGCAGAGAGAGAGTTTAATAATCACACGGCAGCCAAACGAGAGGAAACCTTAAATCCGCCTCCCCGAGAAACTTAGGATGGGATTTTTAAGGAGTTTGATTTTGTAAGGGAATAGGGGATCACTAATTGGTCAAGAAGTGAGGAATGAAGTCATGGGACAGGGAGATGAAGAAACCGCATGCCTGTGCTGGGTCATTTCCTTGATTGGGGGTCTTAAGACTGGTGGGCATGAGCCATTCCACTGGATTTCAGGATCCTAAAAATAACTTAAGTAATTCTTGAGTAAAAAGGTCCAGTGTCAGAGTTTCTATCTATAGGAACAATGGGAAAGCAGGTGGTCAGCATGCTGTGTGACTCTTGGTCAGTCAGCAGCTGCTAGGAAGTGGGTCAAAGTGCACCAGTGCACCCTGGCCAATGCCTAACTACAAATCCGCCTAAAGTCTGGTTTGTAATTCTCATTAATGTTGTGAGGACAGTTTCATAAGGGTCATTACTTGAAGAACCAACTTTGATCAGTAGAAGAGAGAACAGTCCTTCCAACAATTAGAAGTGCCTCCTGCAATCCAGTCTCCACATAGGATCTTTTTTTAAAATGTGAATCAGATTATGTCATTTTCCCATTCAAACCCATCCGATGGCATCCCACCACACTTAGGATAAAATCCAAAGCCCTCGCTATGGCAGGTGGGCCCTACACCATCTGGCTTCCGCCTTCCTCTCTGGGCTCATCTCCTCCCATTCTCCCCCTAGTTGATTGTTCTGTCCAGGCTATTGGGCTTACTTAATGTGCCAAACTCAGTCTGGCCTCAAAGCTTTGGCATCTCCTGTTTCCTCTGCCTTAAATCCCCTTTCTCCCAGATCTTTGGAAGGCATATCCTTGTCATTCAGATCTCAACTCAGTTGCTATCTCTTTAGCAAAATCTTCCCTGATTATTCCATCTAAAGGGATCCCTATGGCCAGACACCCTCTAGACCGCTGTCTCATTATCTCCAATGCATTTATCAGCACCTGAAACTCTTTGTTATTTACTTTGTTTTCAAGGGCTTGCTTCTCCAACTAGAAGTCAAGATCTGTGAGAACCAGGCCCTTGTCTGGCCTGCCAGGTTCTAGAATAGTACCTGACACACAGTGGACACGTATTAAATATTCCTTGGGTGAACAAATGCAGGATCAAACAGTGGACCTGACGCCTCGTGGAGTCATTAACGAGTCTTTCATTAGTAGAGGAGGGTGATTCAAGTCACAGCCCTTAGCAGGGATGCTCTGGGAAGACTCTTTGTGTTGAAGAGGTAAGGGTGAGTGTATTAGGTTGTTCTCGCATTGCTATAATGAAATATCTGAAACTAGGTGGCTCATGCTTGTAATCCCAGCGCTTTGGGAGGCCAAGGCAGGTGGATCACCTGAGGTCAGGAGTTTGAGACCAGCCTGACCAACATGGTGCAACCTTGTCTCTACTAAAGACATAAAAATTAGCCAGGTATGGTGGTGCATGCCTGTAATACCAGCTACTCAGGAGGCTGACGCAGGAGAATCGCTTGAACCCAGGAGGCGGAGTTTGCAGTGAGCCAAGATTGTGCCACTGCACTCCAACCTGGGTGACAGATGACAGAATGAGACTCTGTCTAAAAACAAAAAAAAAGAAAGACAAAAGAGACTGGGTAATTTATAAAGAAAAGAAGTTTAATTGGGTCCTGGTTCCATAGGCCGTACAAGAAACATGGCGGTTTCCGCGCACATGAATCTCAGAGCTAAAAGGTAGAGTTTGGCTCACTAATATGGTTTGGATCATGTGGGTAGAGTTCTCATGAGTGAGTTAGCACCACCCTGGCCAATGCGTAACTATAAATCTGCCTTAGCATAGCTGAGGCCTCAGGAAACTTACAATCATGGCAGAAGGTGTAGGAGAAGCAAGATGTCTCACATGGCCAGAGCAGGAGGAGAGGGGAGTGGGGAGGTGCTACACAATTTTAAACAACCAGATCTCATGATAACTCACATACTCACTATCATGAGAACAACACTGAAGGGATGGTGCTAACCCATTTATGAGAACACCAACCACATTATCCAATCACCTCCCACCAGGCCCCACCTCCAACATTGAGGATCACAACTGAACATAAGACTTGGGTGGGGACACAGATCCAAACCATATCCAACTCTGCTTTTTACCTCTGAGATTCACATGTTCATAGCCTCATGTCACAGAGTAGAAAGAGCACCTGATTTTGAAGTCAGACAGATCTGAGTTCAAATCTTAGTTTTGCTACTTATATACAGTGGGACTTTGAGCAAGTCAGTTAACCTCTGTGAACCTCAGTTTCCTCATCTGAAAAATGGGCATAAAAATGCCTATCTTGCTGGGTTGTGGGGAATGTTTATAAAGCTAATATGTGCAATGTACCTAAAACAGAGTCAAATCCCTAGTAGGAACTCAACAAATGGCAGCTCTAGGTCAGCATTCGTGATTTGCTCTACAACCATCAATATTCAATGAGATGGCTGATTTGCTGGCAATATTCAAGGAAGAAAACTATTTAGAGGGCATATATTTCTTTTCCTGAGAAAATAGTATGTCTCTTAAAATTATTTTTGAAAGTAGATAAGTATAAACTTTGAAAACCAAAAATCAAAATGAATGTCCAACCTTGAATTTCTTTTCCAATTATCAGTTTACCCATGACCTAGATACAGCCCCAAACTTCTCTGCAGTGAATCTAGTGATTCCCAGCTCTCTCCTCCTGCCCCTCAGAGTTATAAGAGAGAAGAGGCCATGTTTCTTCACCGGCTGCCATCTAACTGCGTGGGCGAGCCCACCAACCAAATCCATTTTGTTTCATGATGACATCACCTTTCCAACTTGCAAGTAACTCAGCTTCTCCCATTCTGTGGGTCATGTCTGCAACCTCAGCCTCGTCAGGCTAACAGGCCCACTAGAATCTGTGGCCATTCCCCAAAATTTATTTAGTGACTCAACAAAGCTGTTTGGCTGTGAAAGCAAACTCCTAAGCCCCCAACCTCCAACCTGCCTGCTCTGATGGAAAACTGGAAGATCACATGATGTGGTAAAATAAACAATTTTTAAGTCATGTTTAAGTAAGACTTTCTGGCTTTCACTTATAATTTAGTCTTTAAAACATCTATGAGGCCAGGCCAAGTGGCTCACACCTGTAATCCCAACACTTTGGGAGGCCAAGGCAGGAGGATCACTTGAGCCCAGGAGTTCAAGACCAGCCTGGGCAAAATAGTGAGACCCTGCCTCTACAAAAAAAATTAAAAATAGCCAATCACAGTGGTGTGCACCTGTAGTCTCAGCTACTTGGGAGGCTAAGGCTCGAGGACCACTGGAGCCCAGGAATTCAATGCTGGAGTGAGCCATGATCATACCATGAAACCTCAACCTGGGTGACAGAGCAAGACTTTATCTCTAAACCAACAACAACAAAAGCCCTGTGAGCCTCAGTCTTCTCATCTGTAAAAGGAAAATCCTATCACCCACTCTGTGTGTTCATTATCAGAAACAAATGGGATGATGTATTTTAAGCACTTGATTCTCAAATGCTGGCTCCCTTTTTTGTGCTTACCACTGCTACAACCACCACCTAACCCCTCCAGAGAGAGAGTTTTCTGGAAAGCCTCTATGCCCAACCAGGCTAACAGGAGGGTCATGACTGAATCTGACTTAATTTTCTTTCAAGTTAAGACTTGATTTGGGCTGTGTTTAAGAAGAACGCACAGCTTGTCAGGCTGTGCACCCCATTTGAAAGGAATCACCATTCCCATGAACTTGTTTCTCCCCCTCTTTCCTTTTCCTGTCTTTCCAGCCAATTCCAGCCCCTCTCCCATTCATTCTCCCAAGCCACCATTTCAGCCTTCCTTGCAGCCGCCCATGAACGGGCAACGCCATCTCAGTAATGCATTTCTTTCTGTGCCTTTAGCTATGCCATCACTTTGATGAAAGATTTCCTTGGAGCACCTGCTCCTTCCTCAGCTGCTTCCACCCTCTGCCACGTACGCTCGGCCGTGTAGTAATGCAATCACTGTGTCTGTGAAATGAGCGGACACACTAACACAATGTTTCATAACCAAAGCAGTCATGCATCTCCCCACCCACGCACCCCACGCACACACACCCAGGGCTCCTCCCTCCATCCTGTCCTGTCCCCGGGGGCATACAAAGAAGTCTGCTCCCCAGACATATGACCAAAAGGCTTAATGCAGGCAAGTGGCAGAGGAGGCCGCAATACTTATTACCTGGAAAAGACCATAACTGCTGAGAGAGCACTGCCATCCCAGAGCCTATGTAGCCAAAGGTAGTAAGGCTCTGCCTCTGGACCGGGCCAACACCTCACTGGAGGAATGTGGGG
Source organism: Pan troglodytes (assembly GCF_028858775.2). Lineage (NCBI taxonomy): Eukaryota > Metazoa > Chordata > Mammalia > Primates > Hominidae > Pan > Pan troglodytes. The sequence goes on along the minus strand of NC_072407.2, from coordinate 128,550,220 downwards.
TAGGTGGCTGATAGAGCAGTAACTGGGTGACCTCAGACTCTAAAAATCTACTCAGCTCCTGGCTCCATCATCATCTGGGACTGTCCTAACTCAATCCATACTTATTGCCATGGCACAACTAGGTCCCCCAAGTGGTTGTCTATCTTCAGCTTGAATACCTCCAGGATCCTGGTGGGCAGGGTTGCATGATGGTTAGGAACACAGGTTTTTGAGTCAGACAGACCTAATTTCACATCCAGCCTCTGCTACCTACTGGCTGTGATTTTGCCCATTCCTTAACCTCCCAAAGCTCTGGTTTCCTTAACTGTAGAGTGGGGTAATAAATATACTTACTTCTAAAGCATTAGGAGAGTTAAACAAGATAAAGCAAGAAAAGTGATCTGCATAGTGGGCATTCATGACAGTAATTAATAATCACAGGAATGACAATAAACATTTATTGAGGACTGTGCCAGGAACTGGATTAGGTGCTGAGAATACAGAGATGAGAAAGATGTCGTCTCATTGTAGAGAAGACTGTCATAAAAGCAGGTGCTAAGGCAGAGGTATGCACGGGGAATATGAAGCACAGCTCTACATTACAATTCTTCCTCATAATGCACCAAAATGTCTTTCCCTGACTCTCTACCCACAGACCTGAGTTCAGCCCCCCAGAGCATCTCAAATCACTCCAATCCCTCTTCCACATGACAGCCTTTCAGCCTCTTGAAGACCACAAATCACGCCTCTCCCCAAGTCCCCCCTTTTCTAGGCTAAACAGTCCCAGTTCCACTCGAAAAATAATAAGTCTACCTTATCTCTCTACATGACTTTCTCCAAGGAACAAAGCTATTTTACCAGCCCCAGCTCATCCATCTTCTCAGCACCATGAGCCCACAAAGAAAGGAAGATTTACCTGCCCCAACCCAGACCTGATACTAAGAGAAATTCAATTCCATTCAGGATCTCCCCAGAGTCTCCCAGTGGAGACACCTCGAACCCCAGCACAGAATCACAATCCTGTGATTGCGGCCCACTTGTCTGCAAATACATCTCACCAGCCTTGGCTGGACTGACATCACTGCCCAGCTCATAACACTGAGGAACCAGAAATCTGGAGGAACATCTGAGATCACCTGCACCAGGGGTCCTCATCTCTGGTTTGATGATAGAACCACCTGGGCAGTGTTTAGTAGAGACACCAATGCCCAGGTCCATGCACCCTCATGAGAAAGTCTGATTTAATTGATCTAAGGGCCTGAGTATCACTGTAGTTTTCAAAGCTCTCCAGGGCATTCTAATACGCAGCTAAGATTAAAACCCATCCATCTTAGTTCAACCTTTCCTTTTGCACTTGAGAAAACAGCGCAAAGAATGGAAGTGAGTTGTCCAAGGTCACAAAGCTACTTAGAGGGAAAAATAGGATTACAACTCCTGGCTTCTGACTTCCAATCTAGTATCTCTTTTACTAGGCTACCTGGAAATTAACATTCTGACTTAGGAACTGGAATCTAAGGGGTATGCCATTGATGCCATAGAGAAATCGACAATAGATCGAACTTTTCCAACCCTTAAAGCGCACATGTTAATCCCCCTTCTCTTTTATAAATCTTCCCTACTCCCCACTTACATCTGTACCCTGTCTTAAAATGTGATGTCAAAATGCCACCCACAAAGGGAGAACTCTATTCAGTTTTCAGCCAAAAGAATTACACAGAAAAGAACCTCATCATAAATCAAGAGCCAAAAGCAATTCTTAAAACCAAATTAAGGTCCTGTGCATTCAGCAAGGCCTGTTTAGAAATCAGACCTTCAGGTTCACTCCCCTGCTAGATAAAGGCTATGGGGAAAAAAGCAAAAAAAAAAAAAAAGCAACAGTATTAACATTCCAGAAATGCAATCTGAAATAAATAAGTGATATTTTCTGGCCAAGGTAATGCAAGGGTTTTCGTTCCCAATGTGATGGAGCTACTTTACATTTTAATAAATGCACATCGAGAAAATAATATTATTGCTCTGATATTGGGAGATTTGTGAACATAAAATATTAGAACTTGTCAGGAAGGCATTTATTTTCTTTTTCCTTCTTTCTCTACTGCAATATTCTTTCACCTAATAGAAGATGATTACAAAAATAATTATATCAAACAGTAGCCAACACACACAAAATAAATGGGAAAAAATGAAGGTTATCAGGCATTGGATGACACACATGAGCAGGGGAAAGCACGTGTCCAAGCAGGGGGAGGTAATTGCACATCAATCAAATGATTGCAGAGTGGGTGGAAAAAATTAAGGCAACTAAATGGCTGCTGAATGTTCTGATCCCAGATGCAAATCAGAACATGGATTAGAACTCATTAGCCAAATTATCCATCTCCAATATCCGTGTGAAAAAGCCAAAACTGTAGCTGGAGTTCTGTGTTGGAGAAAATCATCTAACCTTAAAACACTGCTGTGTGCGAGCCTGTAATCACGAACTTTGGGATCCACAGCCAGTTTCTGATGGTTCTGGGACCCCTGAAATGATGTATATTCACACATATGCATTTATCTGGAGATTCCATGGTTTTTAATATGTTTCTAAAGGAGTTCTTTATCAAATAAAAATTTAAATGTAAGGGGGTGGACACTAAATTGGCCTTTCATTTTAAAAAGTCAAATAAAAACTCCTCAGAAAGCAGTTTGGCGGTTCTGCAAAAATTAAACATAGAGTTACCATATGACCCAGTGATCCCACTTCTAAGTATATACCCAAGAGTACTGAAAACATACGTTCACACAAAAACTTTACACAGATGTTCATAGCAGCAGTATTCACAATAGCCGAAAAGTGGAAACAGCCCAAATGTCTAGCAGATGATGAATGGACAAAATGTGCTTATAGCTATGCCATGGAATGTTACTCACCCATACAAAGGAATAAAGTACTGATGCATGCAGCAACTGGGATGGAACCTTGAAAGCATTTTGTTACGTGAAAGGAGACGGACACAAAAGGCCACATGTTGTAGGAGTGTCCAGTATAGGTAAATCCACAGAGGCAGAAAGTGGGTTAATGGCTACCAACGGGGACAGAAATGGGGAGTGATGGGTGTGGGGTTTATTTTGGGGGCGATGAAATTGTTCGAAAATGAGGTCATGGCCATGGTTGCAAAATGTTGTAAATATACTTAAAACTACTGAACTGTCTATTTTAAAGGGGAAAATGTTAAGTTATATGAACAACATCTCTTTTTTAACGAATGTACTTAAAAAAGACTAACCCCTAAAGCTTCCAAGTTCATGAGACAGTTAGTAGCAGAGCCAGGTGATAGGATGCATAGAGAACACAAGTATGAGATCAAGAAAATTAATCCAAATTGACACCACATTTATTTATTCAAATACTGAGGGAGCATTTATTCTATGCCAGGGGTGTCCATATAATACTCAAATTCTGAGGGAGCATTTATTATATGCCAAGGGTGTCCATATAATACTCAAATTCTGAGGGAGCACTTATTATATGCCAGGGGTGTTCATATAATACTATAGTGAACAAATAGACACACTCCTTGCCCTCTTGGAGTTGATATTTCAGCAGGAGGAAGACAGGTTACCAAATACACACCCAACTGCGTAAGTCCATCAGTGACGTGAGTTGTGAAGGAGATGCACAGGTAACATGAGAGTGCACAGGGGCTGACTGGGCTGGGAGGCTTGCTTGAGGAGGTGGGCTCCAAGAGGCAACAAGCACACATGTTGAAGGAACTGAAGATCCACGTGGACAAAGTCACCAGAGAAGGACAGAGGGCATCGGCAGGTCCTAGAGCGACAGTAGCACCTACGGTTGATTAAGAATCCGGTGTTCCAGCCTGATGAGTCCAGCCGAGGTGTGATCCATTCCTGAAGCATCAGCCTGGCGGGGCTGTGGATCACAGAGGCAGCATCCACATGCCAACAGCCTCTGGGAGGCTACCGTGTTCTTGGCAGCCAGAAAAAGACTCTGCGATCAGTGAACCCAACGTGCGTGCAGCCCAGAGAGCAGCCATCTGTGGGGAGGGCACGGGAATGCAAACGTGGACAAATGACATGACAGCCACCTTTGGACTCTGCAGGCCATTCCCCTCACGACACCTCAGGATAAAGGGAAGAGTAGGAAACTAAGCAAGTGGAAAACAAAGGAGATGAAGTGGGAAACATGAAACATGAAAACGTTGTCCTCAAAGTCCAGTATGAAGGAGGAATATAGCTTCCATGTATGTGTGTGCATACCAAGGACGGCAAGGAGAATGCACTGATGGATCAATCAGAAAGACCACCCTCAAAGAGTGAAAGCAGCCTAGTTCTACAAAAGTCATGATCTCTCAAAAGGAGTTAGACACCAAAAATGTCAATAGAATTGAGAAGGAAAGGAATGGGAGAGGGTGCGGTGGTAGGAACAACAGTAATAGCAGCTAATATTCACCGGGCGCTGTGAGCCAAGAACGTTACATGTATTCTCTCATTTCATTTCCCCACGATCCTTTCCTATGACTATTCCCACCTCCCAGATTAGGTCTTTGTGACTTCAGTTGAGGAACTTTCCCAAAGTCACACAGCTCAGGAGTGGAGTCAGATTTTAATGTGGGCAGTCTGTCTCTTGCACCTGTACTCTTAGCCCCTAAGGCAAATGGTCTCTTTTTTCAAGAATCTTCATCGCAGGTTGTTCAGAGGCTTTCAGATGTGTCTAGCTTCCTCCTGAAGCTTGGAGATGTATGTTGAAAAGTTCCAGCTTCCAAACCCCCGCCCAAGTCAAACTGCTAAGGCCAAGAATATCTTGGTCTAAGTTCCACCTTAGACTTCTGTGAAAAATGATATTCTCAGTTCTCTGAGTGAGAAGCTTCTGCCCCGACCTGCATGATCTGGGGAGACCACTGAGGCAGCTTCAACTGTCTAAGAAAGAAACTGCTCTAAGAGAGATGGAGAGCCCTCCAAGAGATCCCAGGGAAGGATGGATTTCTCCAGCAAGCCCCTGCTCTCCCTTGCCCTGTCTGTAGTCCTGGCACCTGCAGGGAAGAGAATACCTGCTTCAGACATGCACGGTTTGCTCCTTCTCCCCATGTGATTATAGCACCAGTGCCTGGCATTTGTTGAGTGTTCTACGCCCACAGACCTCCAATGCAAACATTCTCTCTCATTATCCCACATTCCCATGAGGTTGCAGGCTGGGCCAGGTTAGTCTATCATCCTAAGTATGTCCCTTCTGTCCTTGAGCCTAATGTGTTCATTTGTGAATATGAAGCATTGCTTGGGAAACTGTTAAAATCCTCTTACAGTTCAGACAAGCAGGCTCATGCCTGTAATCCCAGCAATTTGGGAGGCCAAGGCAGACAGATCGTTTGAGACCAGGAGTTCAAGACCAGCCTGACGAACGTGCCGAAACCCCCATCTCTATTAAAAATACAAAAATTAGCCAGGCGTGGTGGTGCATGCCTGTAATCCCAGCCACTCGGCAGGCTGAGGCAGGAGAATCGCTTGAACCTGGGAGGCGAAGGTTGCAGTGAGCCGAGATCTTGCTGCTGCACTCCAGTCTGGATGAAAGGGCAAAATTCTGTCTCAAAAAAAAAAAAAGTTAACAGCACAGATTTTGGAGTCAGGTCAGGCCTAACTTTGTAACTGAAACAATGTGTGACTTTGGCCTCATTTACTTAACCTCCCTGGGCCTCAGTTTCTTCATCTGTAAAAGGAAGATGATCATTACACCTTCCAACAACATTGGGTTGTTCTGAGGATTCGTTGAAGTCATCTACATAAAATTCTTATCCCTGTGCCTATCGCATCATCAGGTTCTATTAATGTTAGCTGCTGTTGTTCATAATCAACAGAAAAAAACTGACACAGTAAGAATGTGCTGGAGCTGCGAGTGGCTCTCAACTTTTGCTGTATATTAGAATACTGGGGAGCTCTAAAACCTTGTAGTCACACCCCCATACCAATTAATCTGGAATCTCTGGTTGTCAGGTTTTACAGACCTCTCAGATAATTCCAATATGCAGCCAAAGTTCGGAACCCCCAGAACGGGATCCCAGTTCCAGCTAGATTTTATTCAAGTGAGCATGCATCGGAGGTCCCCCCAGAAAGGAGCTGAGCTTAGTGCAAGGCTGTCTGATCTCAGGCACATTCCCCTGCCCCTCTCTCCCAGCAGGCCCCCCACACACTTAACCTTTCACGAAGCCTCTGGGCCTCACATTCACTTCAGGTAGGCTGCAAAGGAGACCGTCCTCATACATGTCCCGAGGCAGGAATAACTCTGGTTGCTTAACCACAGTTGTCACACTCAGGAGAGACGAAAGGACATCATAAATAATAGATGCTACATAAACAAGGTCCAATTAACCCAGCCACCAGCCCGGGGGGAAGACATACATTAGCCCTCTCTGCAAGAGGCTAAGGAGAGACATTAGGGAAACTGCCTGGAGCTTCACAGGTGTGGCTGGAGAGTCTCTCCTTTTGAACCCAACCTTCCCCACACCCCTTTCCTGAGGTCCGGTCTCAGAGCGGGGGAAACAAACCCAACCTGGGCTGGGCGGTGGTCAGGTCTCGCTGCAGTGCTCCTCAATCCAGCACAGTTCCATGCAGAGTTGAGTGGGCAGTAACTTTAGCCCTGTCTCCGGGTTAGTTTTCCATTCTCCTAGCATACTAATTGCATCACATTTCTCTTCTGCAACAAATACCCCTCTGGCCTGATTGTTTCTGCTACCCACCCTGTACTCTGACCCACAGGAAGTCATTTGTTTCTCAGGGCTAACAGCAAGCTGGGCTCCAGAGCTGCTTCTCCATCCCCTCCCCTCCTGTCCTGGACATAGGTCTCACCAGGCATCCCCATTGCCCATCTCCACTCCAGAAGTGCACTCCCAGCAGTTAGGCCCCAGGAAATGCAAGTCACCTGTGCCAGTTAGCAGTTTGCCAGCAGGCCCAATGCTCTGCCTCCAGGAGGAGTCCTCAGTGCCTCTGGGACCACCATCCCTTAGCCAGGGAGGGCTGGGAAGGGGGTTCCTACTGCAGCCACAGGATTTTGTGTATGGATTAGTCCAGGGTGATTATTGAGCTCAGAAGAAAGCAGCTCGTGATTAAGGGAGCCATTTGGGGAGGGGAGAGGAGGGAAGAGGAGGGGAGTTTCTCAAAACACCTGCCTGGGAACGCACTGGAGGAATGCCAGGCGCACACCTCCCACAGACAGAGGAAGGGCACCAGGGGCTAAACGTGGTGGAAAAGCAAGGTTAGTGAATTTAATGAGGTGATCTTAGGCAGCTTAATTCAGCTCGATAGCCTGGGGCTAGAGGAGGAGCCCCCGCACAGGAAGTCAGAAGTTGGGCCTGCAGTAATTAGATTTCACAAATGCTGCTGTTATTCAACACGTTGTTCCACACGCCTGCCAGGTGGATAGGAGGCTCCCAGCGGGGGCTTCTGAGACCGCCCCCTTCAGCTGCCTCCTGCTTTTCTCTCCCACCTGTCCTGGCCCACCATGGCCCGCCCCCACCTCCAGCTGCATTCCTGGAATTGGCACCCAGCTCAGACTCCACCTGGGCCCACCCTGTCCCACCTGTGGGGTGGTCTAAAGGGTGAGGATGGAGCAGCAGCCACCAACCCTCCCTCCTGGGTTGGTAAGAGACAGCACGGCAGGCACGGGAGATGGTGAGAAAGGCTCTGGAGACAGCTGACGTGCTCGTTCCTCGGGCCCCTGCTGAGATGGGCCCTAGTGCCTGGGTGGATCCCTTTTCCCCAGACTTGCAGCTGCAGAGCTGACCCAGTAGTGATGTTCGTCCTTGCAGTGGGTGGCAACTCTGTCTTGATTGCAAGTGCTCAGCAACGCTCCCTATTCATCTGTGTACCCTGCAGGGCTAAGCAACTCGGCCCTTCAGCAAATCATTAGGACTAAGTTTCTCCATCTGTAAAATGGCTAATTGCAGAAGGCCACACAGCAGCAGGGACCCAGATCAAGCTCTTGCAGTAGGGAAGCTTTGTTTTGTCCTCGCTAGCAGCTGCCCTAAGTGTTACAACTCAAAGGGCAGAGGAAGCCACTTAATGCCTACATGATAATAACAGCGATCAATTAATAATGGCAATAATGGTCTTTGAACGTGGAGTGCTGCTTCTCTCCAGCGGGAGCCCAGTTCCTGCTCCTGAGGGACAGCCCCACCTGCGGAGAGGCTGCTCCCTCCAGTGGAAGGAGGTGGTCATGGTCACCGAGAGTCAGCTCTGAGCCAGATGTGGATCTCTCCTTCCTGATCTCTCCTCCAGCCCTTCCTCTCCCAGCCAAGAGTACTCATATTCACATTAGAAAGCAGCCCCAGCCATAAGAAACCCGTTCTGTCTGCCCAAAACCACACCAAATGTGTTATGGCGACTTCCTCGCCTTGCCCCTCTGGCCGCAGTTTTTCTTCCTGTACAAGGAGGTGAGCCAATCTCGGCTCAGCTACTCCATCATTTCCCTGGGTTTAGGGAGTGGAAGCCCCCAGGTATTTTCCTGGCTTTGCCCCTCCATCCACTCTGATGACCTCCTGGGAGGCCCTAGCTACTCATAAGCCCCACGACAAGCTCTGTGGTTGGTTCTTGGCTGCCAGAGAGAGCCCCTTGGAAGAGAACAACTGCTTAATAAGGATAAACATGTGGCATGCAATTTAAAAACCCTGGAATACCCGGCCATGTGATAGGCAGGTTCCAAAGCTGCTTACTTCAGCTAGAAAGCACTGCCTGGCCACCCCCGCCCCTTCCCATCATCTGAGCTTCTCGCCTTTCCCATCCAGAGTCCTCCCTTGACCCCCCAAATCCCTTCCCATCTTTAATCAGTCTAAGCTTTTAAAGAAAGAAAAAAAGAGTGCAGAAGAAGGCCAGCATGTAGATGTATGGCACTTAGAGATGTTTTAAGGCCCCTGCAGAGTTCAAGGAGAATGTCCCAAGAATGTTAAGCATGCTCCCTCCCCTGGGTCTCTCCCCTCACTGCCAACCTTGAACCAAGTTATGCAGCTTGGAAACTGACTGGAGTCCTCCGGTTCCCTCCCTGGAAGGTCGAGGGTCTCGGCCTGGCATCAACCCCTGGGGTGTGTAAGGTCATCTGGGATGTGGTCTGGAGACCACCCTAAGGTGGGGAAATGTGGAAGGCAGTTCCCAGAGAGCCCGGACTTCCCTCCCCCATGGCCCTGTGAAATCGACAACTTAATAATTCTTAACATTTATTGGGTCTGTGTTCCAAAGGATGTACATGTCATCATCTGCTCACTCCTCACAACTCCATGAGTTAGGTATTATTTCCCCGTATTTTACAGACTTGGAAACTGAAACACAGAAAGATTAAATAAATTCTCCAGAGTGACACAGCTAGTAAGTGATACACCCGAAATCCAAACCCACACTCCAGATCCACTCTCATAAACACCATACTAAACTGTGCCTTCATAAAAATAATATTTTAACATTAATAATACTAGTGACTCTGATTTGAGTGCTTTAGATGCTGGGTGCATGCTAAGAGCTTCCCATGGCTTATGCTGGAATGCTCGAAACAGGCTCTATGAAGCAAATATGATTATTAGCTCCATTTTACTGAAGAAATGGAGGCTCAGGGAGATTGAATAATTGACTTAGTTACAGAGATAATGAGTGGTCAACTGGGATTCCTTCCCAAGATGGCCTGCGTCCCTCTGGACCACACTATGGCTCACTGCCCCCTGCCAAAGGGGCCATTCTGTGTGTCACTTCCCTGAGGCAGAGAATGAACAGGAGGAACCTCCAAGGTTCCCTTCTGCCCTTTGTGCCTCTAATTTGATCCCAGAGGAAAGATGCAATGAGAGGACTCCCTCTGCTTAACTCCCAAGAGGGACCATGTCCCATGCCCTCCAGACCTCACTCTCTACCCATATGCCCCATGCTTTCCCCACCCCATTCCCACTCCCAGCATCCCTACTCAACTCAGGCGGGCCGCACAGCTCCAGGCCCAGCATGATGGATATGTGTGGCCAAGAATGGCAATGTATTTATTAAGTGAAACCGACAACTTTCATTAACCCAAGTAGACATTATTAAAACGCGCCGGTTGTCTCTAGGAAATGAAGTGCCCAGCACAGGCTGTGAGCAGAGCTCCTATTTGCGTGCGCCAAGCTGCTGAGTGTGGGTTGTGCCTCCCTCCTGGCATCCTGAGTCTCATCCATCATGTCCCATGAAGTAGGTCCCATCCTGAACCCCCACACCACTTCACAGCAGTCACCGCAGGACTCCTCCCCCTGAGCCTCAAATCCCAGACCCGAGTGGCCTGAGACCTGGAGACCATGGGTGCTCCATTGCTCCCACTCCCGGCGCCTGAAGATGAAGCTGCTCACTGGGACCCTGATCCTCTACATTAAGTGCAGCACATTATACCTGCCTGGAATCCTGGCAGTGACTAAGGAGGCACCAACTGCAAATGTGACTTCGTAAGATCCCAGGAGTCCGTCCCTAGATATAGTTATCCATGGGGCCCCAACCTGCTGCAGATGGGAGAGCAGGGAATCCAGGAGAAAAGCCAAGAGCGTGGGAGGAGCCAAGGAGAAAGGGCAGGGCCAAGAAAGGCCACACCCTCACCAGGCTCGATGCATTGTCTGCGATTATGGGTCTTTGTTGAGGTGAAGGAAGCAGTAATAATAATCTCATCTGCCACTTTGCAATTTACAATGCACTTTTACATATGCCGTTTCATTTGCTCCTCCTAAGTGTGCTATGAGGGAGAGAGCATCAGCCCGATTTCTCTTTTGTCCCCATGAGGAGAGGGGGCTTGGGGTTACATAATTCTGCTGTGAGGGTCTGTGAAGTTAGCAGGTTGCAGCTCTGGGGTGAGTCTAGCGTTGCTTCTCTGAGTCACCTCCTTTCGAAGATCTCCTCTTTTATTATGTTCCAAACATGGACACCTGGCAACGCTCAGACACGCTTGTTTAGAAGTGGGCCATTCTGCGCAGCCTCAGACCCCCTGCTGTGTGCACCATGGCTCCAGGCAGTGTGCTGTGAACACCCACCCACCCCATGTGGCCCAAGGACACACCTGTAAGCCAACGGATCAGAACCCTCCAGCCGTAGAGGCAGCAGAGGATTTAGAGTGGCCAAGAAGGACTGTACTAACACTAACTGCGAACGGCCTGGTCCTCAGTTTCCCTGTCTGGACAGTGAATTTCTCTGTAGGGCTGTGGTGAAGACTAAACGAGATATGGTATACACATTATCTTGTACAAGCCTGGCACATGGTACATGTTCAACAAATGGCAGCTCTTACTGTTCTTATTAAAGAATGCTAGACAAAAATGCAATGCAGCCAGTATGTATGGAATACTCGGTTTCATCCTAGCTTAGGAACAGAATGCCTCAGACCTTCAGGGTGGTCTTCCTGCCCATTCCCATGTGTACACTCACCCCTGTCAGCTCTGCGTCCTCGTTTTCGGTTCAGAAATACAGTGGTCATAATACTGGACACCCGGAGGAGATAGCACAAGGACAGAAGCTATTGCTTATTCATCTTTGATTTCCACAGCCTAGCATCTGGCCTCATGTGAAGGATTATCAGTAAATATTACTGAATGGATAGAAGGGAGGGAGGAAGGAAAAAAGGGAGAAAGGAAAGCAGGAAGGAAGGAAGGAAGTCAACTGAAAAGTGAATGGATAATGTGAATTGTGGCATTCTTTGGCTGATTGGCCATCTCAGAACAGATTCTGGTTCCTCTTAAAGATGGGACCATGATGTTGATCTCCAGTCTCGGGGCTAGTGGGAGGAGCGGGGGCTATTTGGGGAGACATGGGTAAAAAGCCTTGTATCAGGGAACACGAGTTCTCTCTCCACTCCCTGGCTTCTCCCATACGTCCCTTCCCATCAGAAACCCTGGTCAATCCGGAGCTACCAGCATCCCAGGGCCAGGTGAGGCAACAGCCCCAGCACACCTGCCCAGGATATGGCTGCTACGCACCAGGCAGGGCCCAGAGAAACATGCAGCCGTGTGCTGCCAGAGAGCAGATGCAGCAGCGCTGGGCACTGAGGCGTGGCTCCAGCACAGATGCTCAGGGGGCCAAGACCCAAGCATGTTCCTCCCAGTTCAGCATGTCTGCAGAGACAGGGTCAGGAGGTGAGGACCAGACAGGGGCCAGCCATTGAGGTTTCTGTGTGCCCCCTCTCTCCCCTTCTGTGGCCCTCCCTGCTTAGTCAAGGCCCCCATATCCTTGGTGCCATCTGCAGCTTCCCCAGTCCTACCCTGTCCTGCCCATGATGCCCTCATTCCTGAGGCTCCCGGGCAGCTTCTGCCCCCTCATTCACTGGGAATGAGGGTTCTCATCACAGCGGAGGGAGGTATTTCTCCCCAAACGAGTTGCTGTGAGATGATGCCAGGAGGGCGCCGAGGCTGGCATGAGCCCCCACTTGCCTGCCCATCGGTATTCAATGGGAATTTATTGTTTTAATCAAAGTACTATGCTAAACAGGGAGTCCTGGGATCCTTGCCCTGGCATGGGGCCCAGCAGCTCCAGGAATCTGTAGGGGGATCTCTAAATAACAGTCCACAGAACACACAGTGGATTGATTCTTTTTTGGAGTGTGGCAGACCCCTCCCCTGCAGGGTGACGGTGGGTGAACTTGGAGGAGCATGTTCTAGGGTTCCTTGGTCTGAGCTAGGAGAGAGAGTGTCTCCTATTGGTCTCTATGCCTCAGTCAGGCCTCCAATCATTACTTCTTGAGACCTCTGTAGCCATAGCTGAGCTGGACAGGCCTACCTGCCCCTTGCCCTGCTGTGCTTTCCTGAGCTGACCTTACCATGGCCTTAAACTTTTCCAGAGCAGCTCATGAAAAGCTCCTCCCTTCTTACCTGTCCTCCCAGCCCCGCGAACTGCCCCCGACAGAACAGCAAGCTCAAGCCCAGGGCAGAGGGGTTTATCAAGGCCGTGGTGCCAAGGTCTCAGTAAGGGTCATAAATTGGAAGCCTGGCCCAGGTGATGCGGATCCACAGCTGGGGCAGGGCTTCAACCACGGGGCCACATGCCTGCCTTTCTGTGATGGGACTGTGACAGACGGGAGAGATCAGAGGCGTTCAAGCCAAAGGGAGGCAGGTCCCAGTTATGTCACTTCCTAGCTGTGTGACCTCAGGCAGAGCACTTGACCTCTCTGGGCCTCTCCCTCATCTGTCAGGGGAGGATGACAGCACAGGATGGTTGTGAGGATCGAGTGAGATAAAGTATATAGACTTGCATAAACGACGAGGCACCGGACAAAGGCAGGTTGCTATTACTATGGCTTCTGGGGCCCAGGTGGAAAGGGCAGAGGACCAGAGGCCAGACTTCTGGGAGAAGAGCTAGAAAGCTCAGTCCCTGTAGATAACCCCACACACCACGGGCTCCATAACCCCAAGACCCAAAAAGCCCCCAGGGCTGTGGCCTCCCTGCTGGAGCCACCTCTGACAGTGAGCACACAATGAGCTCCCTTCTTCAGAGCAGCCAGAGTAGGCTTTCATCAAAAGGCAAAACAGAAACGCTGCCAGGGCTGACCTCTTTGCCACCGCTCCTGGGGAAAGACTTTGTTTTGCGAGAAAGGAGGGGGCTACTCCTCCTCTCAGTAAACAAACTCAGCCATTCAATTAGTTCCTGCGAGGTGTTGATCATGCCACAGGAAAAGGCCGCAGCCCCTGCCTCGCAGCGGTCCGCTTCTGTGACTCTGTCAGGCAAATCAAAGAGGCGGCCTCAGGTGACCTTGTTTCATCTCAAACACACACAGGACCCCTTGTCTCCTCAAACTCATGCTGTCCCGTATGCAGGGTTCTCAGGCCAAGACCTCCACCTTTAGTCCAGTCCTTAAAAACGGGAGATGGCACGAGGGAATGGAGCTCCTAGAAATGGGCGCGGCAGGGGATGGAATTCAGGGGGATGAAACTCCAAACAGGTGTCCAGGATGTAGGTGGGGAGGGCGAATGGCACCGCAGGATGCATGAGAAGAATGGAGGAGGGGCGGCAAGTGGGCAGAGGGGGCCAGGACACTGCGAGGCCTCCTTTCTCTGGTTCTCTCAGGTGCCATAAGGAGAAAACCTGGTGGAGTGTTGAGGTAGAAGGCTTCTGTTACAGCCATCTATCTCCCATAATTAGCCATTTAGGAAGAAAATAGCCTTCAAATTCAAAGGTAAATTGACTTACATTGGGATAATAACGTTTGATTGAGCACGGGAAGTTCATCTTTAGAGTATGAGAGCAAACAAATTGCTTTTCTTCCCTGGTGCTTGGAAAGAAACAAGATGAGATTGCAGGTGCTCCCGGAGCTGTGTTCCCATCACCTCAGGGCATTAGCAGGCCCAGGGCTGAGCTGCAAAACCCAAGATGCCCACGGCTGCCGCTCAGTCTCTCTGCCAGTTGTTTTCTGATCCTTGTTCTGGAGGGTTTTAAAATTATATTGCATCACATTGATGCAGCAATCAGTTATTATTGTCAACAAGAGCATGAAGAGACATAAATTCTCTCCCTTAGATAGAGGCTGGTTCATAAATACATTTCTTTATTGCTTCCTAGATTGGAAAGATTGCTCTGTGCTTTGGCTTCCTGGAACATCGGGGGGCTGGGAGGACGGGGGACAAAGGGTTTTAAATTTCGCTTCTGACTAAGATTGTGAAATCCTGGGTAATTTCCTGAAGAGGTCACTGGATGCTGACCTTCCTGGGGTAGGAGATCCATGGAGGGGTGAGAGAGAGAAGGGAATATGCAAATAATTAAAATAGAATGCTCTGATATGGACAAAACTGATGGGTGACTGGGAGAGGAACAGTAACCCTAACTGAAGAAATCAGGGTCTTTTTTCCCAGAGGAGGAAAGTTTAAGCCAAGCTTTGAAAGATGAGACATGGAAGTGAATGATCAAAGGTGTATAAGGAGCCCTTCCTTGAATACTTTGGATTCTGGCAAAAATTCAAATTTTACTTATCTTCCTAGTAGAAACCAGGAATCATCTCGTTGGAGCTCTATTTCAGCTATGTCTTTCTTCCATTTTTTCTGATCATGTATGTTTGGAGTAAGAGTAAAGGGATTTGCACCACCCATAGATTTGAGTGTTGGAGTGGGGTGGTTGGTGGAGTTGGGTGGTGCACATGCACAACCCAAGTGGCTAGCTCGTGGGTATGAAAGGTTTAAGGACCTAGAGTTTAAATACAGAGGAACAAGGCAAGAAACACATTTCTTCTTAGCTAATAAGGACCTATATTAGTTATCTCTTGCTGTATTAAAATTAGCAGTTTAAGACAATAGACATTTATTACCTCTAAATATATGTGGGTCAAGAATCTGGGCACAGCTTAGATGGGCCCTCTGCTTCAAGGTCTCTCCCAAGGCTGCAATCAAGATGTTAAGTCAGGGCTTTACCATCTCAAGGCTTACCTGGGGCAGGGTTGGCTTCCAAGCTCACTCACATGCTTGTCAGTTGGATTCAATTCCTTGTAGGCTGTTGGATTGAGAGCCTCATTTGCCCACTGGATACTGGCTACAGGCTACACTCAGTTCTTGCCACATGGGCCTCTCCAATATAGCAGCTTTCTTCATCAAAGCAAGCATCTGAGAAGGAGAGACAGAGAGAAAAAGAGAGAGCCAACAGGACAGAACACGCAAACTAGTCTTTTATAACTTAACTAGAGAGGTGATAGCCCATCACTCTCGCTGTGTTCTATTGGTTAGAAGCAAGTCACCAGGTCTAGCCCATACTCAAGGGAAGGGAGCACACAGGGGTCTGAAAACCAGGAGGCAGGAGTAATTGGCAAGCTGCCCACCATGGGACCTTGGCTGTCAAGTTAAGTCCCCTGATGCAAGTCTAAGAAAATAGAAACCAGCTGGGGTCAAGCCAGGAGCAGAGCCCTGGTCTTCTGGCTCTTTCTCCAGGGCCCTTCAACCACAGTGAAGGTTACACATCAGAGGGTCATTACTGTATGGACCAGAGACGGGGGAGTTCCTGGAGAAGCCTGATTAGAGCTTCTATATGCAAGAGCTATAAGCAGGTCCCCTTCAGAGGCTTGTGGGGATACCAGGTATCTTGGCTAGGCATGAGGAGTGACAGACCCCTAGAGGCTTCCATTTGATGGAAAAGACAAATGGGCCCCTACTTTCTATGTGGGCCTCTATGTCTCTGACTCAGATCCAGCCACATGCCAGAAGAGAAAGGGGGTGAAGCAGAGACCCGCACAGGGGAGCTAGAGGAATAAACAGCCCAGGAAGAGCTGGTCACCTTTTCATTTTAAGAGTTAAAGAGAACAGAGAAGAAGAAGAAAAGAGTCAGGCAATGGAATAGCAGGTGCAGCCAAAAGCGTGCCTGCCTCAGAGAGAGTCCATTAGGGGCCAAGACACCGAGCAGGGACAATGCGGCTGAGACAATGGAAGCAGCTGAAAAGCCCTGGAAATTGGGTGTGCAGACTCCCGCTTCTGGGATGTCTTAACAGATTAATAAGGCTTTTGAGGATTTCTAGAAACATTTATATGAGTCAGAGCCCTAAGAGGGGCCAATGTGGGGTTCTTTGAAGCTTCTCTTTTAGCAGCTTGAAACAGCAGATGTCTCTGCACCCAGCAAGGAGGGGTGAGGCCTGGGCAAGCCGGGAAAAGCTATTGTGTCTCTAGAAAATGGGAGCCCACAAGGGGACTTTATAACAGCCATTGAAGTCAGAAGGCAGGCACATTTCTTAGTTTGGGAACAATTATCTGGCCAAACAATGGGAGGGAGGCAGCCACTGCTCAGGCACAAAAACCACGTGATCTTCAGACTGGGGTTGAGAACATTCTAGGAAGCCTAAGAGTGAGCCCTACAGGTCAGAAGTAACGCTTGCAAGACAAAGCCAGAATTATTATTCCCACTGCAGAGGTAAGGAAACCGAAGCCCAGAAAAATTAAGTGACTTGCCCAAAGTCCCTCAGGAGTGAATGACAGAGTGGGCAATCAATGTGTATCAGTTTGGCATTCAACTGGCTGTAGCAGAGATCCAAAGTAAGTGGCATAAGCAAATTAGGGGTTTGCTTTTCTCTCACATAAAATGAAGACCAGGAGTAGATGGGAAGCCCATCCTTAGCACTGGCTTCCATTCTTGGGTCATACCTCATGGTCATAAAATGGCTGCTGAAGCTCCAGTCATCAGCCCCACATTTCAGGCAGGAAGAAGAAACAAGAGGAAAGGACAAAAGAGATGCACCTCCCAGGTGAATCAGCCATGTTTAAAGAAGCCTACCAGTGATCTCTGAATATTCGCATTAATCACCTCTAGCTTCTTAAGGAAGGCTAGGAAATCCATATTTGGTTAACTTGGGTAACCTGCCACACCAACAATGAAAGTACTGTAATGGTAAATAAATGGGAGAATGTATATTAGGTAGGCAAATAGCACTCTTTGCCCCAAGACCCAAATTTCCTGAATCTAAATCCAAAATTCTTTCCACTTCCTACATGGCCTATTGCAAACATGAACAAAATGTGACACACACTACTGAGCACTTCCAACCCCTCTGACCCTAGCAAAGTCACTGAACGCTTCACCACTCAGAAAGTCCCGCTCTTCAGACATTGGCGTGAGCCAAGAACTCCGGGAAAATATTCTTGCGCCTGCTCATTAGCTATTGGCTGGTCCAAATCTCTTCTCTAGGAGGTGTGGTCCACTCTGCTCAAATTACCTCAAGTCTCTACTTCTTTTAGGGGTATAAGCCAGGCACAGGTCTTTGCTCTCACTGTACAATCCTCATAGGATGCTATGGGTGACTTAAGTGGCTGCTGTGCTCTGTTTTAGACAGAACTGTACTTCCAAATGATACAGTACTGATCAAGGTAGGTAGAAAAGTGAAGACAGGAATGGGTGCAGAGGATGGTGACCAATTGCATACATTTTTGTTAATTCCCCAGCCATCAGGGGTAAGTTGCCACATTCTGCCCCATTGCTATCAACTTTTATTCCATGTCAGGGACCACAAGGGCTCCGTTTTTCACTGGCACAGCAAACAAGAGGCTCCACAATCCTCTGTCGGGGAAGGCACTCGAGAGAACCTTGGGACCACTTGCCCTTTGAGACCGAAATAGTTTGGAGCTCCAAGTGGGAACTGTGAAGCTGACGGCAAAAGAATGTGACAGGGTTGTTCTTCCCACCAGCTTCCTCTTTCCCTGTTTCCAAATTTCTTCCTGTGACATTTCAAGTTACAAGGCTCCCATCTCAGAACTTTGACTTTGAATGTCTTTTCATATTGGCCTTAAAGAAGATGGTGTCGTCAGTGACCTTTTTAAAAGACCACGGGGACTTAATTAAAAACTAAACTTGGCCACTTAATTCAGATGGTCCTGTCGACTCCTCGGCACTGATGTGAACTCAGCCTTGTCAGCTTGCAGCGGGCTACTGGCACTGCCCTTTGGTGTCCCGACATTGCGGAGCTGCAGAGTGACAGGCGGGCTCTGGCCCAGGCTCCAGGACCAGCGAGGCTGCTCTTGACAGAGAGGGCCCCCTGCCACGGAGAGCCAAGGGCTCTGATTGGGTGGGTAGTTCTGGGTAACTCGTGCTGGGAACGGCCCTCCAAAGGGAGAGAATGGAGACACAGGGATTTTGGTGATGGCTAGTGTAAATCAAGGGAATTTCTGAGAGGTCTGTCTGGCTACCACACTCCAAAATTCTCCTAGGTCCCTGTTTTCCTCTGAGTGACTTTGTAAAGAGACTAGAGCCCATATAATGCCCCATCCTGCTTCCTCCTGCTGCTTTAAAGATTCTAGAAACTGGTAGATGGATCTGCAGACACTCATCCTTTAGGCCAGGAAACTGCAGCCCGGGCTCTGTCTCTCTTGCCCAAGGCTAGAGGCCATCAAACTCTTCTGGAAGACCAGGCTGGATGGTTGATTCAGTTCTTATTACCTTATTAATAGTTGCTTTCATTCCCCCTTCCTGGAAGAAGAAAGCTGGGCTCAAGATGCATAGGTGAGCTGTGAAGAGCTGTGAGCTGTGAAGAGCTTTGTGCTCCTAAGACAGAATGTAGAGCTCCACACCACACAGAGATACCTCCTCCCCACTCCCGCATGCCTGCCAGAAGTCAGGGAGCAGAGTCACTTCCCAGAGAAAAACCATCTCTTCATTACCTAGCCACATCAGATCACTGTCAACTCAATGCAGCTAAGAAACA
This sequence comes from Pan troglodytes, assembly GCF_028858775.2. Classification (NCBI taxonomy): domain Eukaryota; kingdom Metazoa; phylum Chordata; class Mammalia; order Primates; family Hominidae; genus Pan; species Pan troglodytes. The sequence continues at coordinate 128,531,118 of NC_072407.2, read as the reverse complement.
TGGCAAGAACATATCTTGGCCCTGGGGCCGAGGTCATCACATTCCTACCTTCCCCCCTTCAGAAGGGACTGAGTACAGTGAAAGGAGACCTAGAGTCTGGCACTTCCCTCACTAACTGGCTGTGTGACATTGGGCATGTTACTTTACCTCTCTGGGCCTCACTACCACCTCTAAAAATAGGGCTAATAATTTGTGACTTATCTGCAGATGATGATCTTGTAGGTTTCCTTTCACTTACGTTTGTTTGACAATGTACTCAGCATCTACCATATGCCAGGTGCTGCGTTAGGTCTAAGGACGCGGCAGTGAACAGAGCATTCTTGTTGGTTGCTCCATGGGCATGAACACTGGATGTCAGAGCTCCTGGGACTTCATGGCAGGTGACTCTCGAGATTGGTGAACAGCCTATGGAGAAGGCAGCTCAGCCACCAGCCAGGCTCGTAGGGCTTTCCGTTGGGTTCACCAGAGCCTAGAACAGACAGATTTATCCTGGGAGACTTTCCTGCCTTCCTAGGGGCCAAGGGCTCCCCACCTGCTTGGAGACCTCAACCACTTTCCTCTGCTCCTAAGGGAGGAAACACAGCACCAGCCTATATTGTGACCCTTAATCATTGTTTATTACAATTCTTTATGACCATAGACACACACCAAAGAAAGCCTTTGAAAACCAGGTGCTGCTTATGCCAGCAGAGCTAGAGAAGGTTCTGGAAAGGATGTCCTGGCTGGCGTCTGTCACTGCTGGTCACCTGGAGGCTTTGTATGCCATCAGGGCTTGTCAGTTCTTGCTGTCCCCTATCGCTCCTAAGGGGGCGGTGTGGCCTGGCTGCAGGTGCCTGGTGGCCACTGGGTCTCCCTGGGAGAAAAAGAACTCATTCTAGTCCTATCTCTGCCACTGACTAGCTGTGTGGCCTTAGGCAAAGGACACAGTCCTGAGTCATAGCCGCTGAGTCCTCAGTAAGATGATGCTCACAATGCATCCCTTACCGGTTGCTGTGAAATTAAATGAGATAATTCAGGTAAACACTTGGTAAACTAAAGAGGCTCAAATCAAGGCCAAGTTTAGGATGAGGAAGACCTTGATAAGGGAGAAATAGTCCAAGATCTGAGTCATCAGCTAAGACAGGAGCCACACAGAGCCCCCCAATCCTGGGCGATAAACCTGGGACAACTAGCCTGCTGGGCTCCACTTTGCCAAGGGCCCTGCCAGCTCCTACACTGCCCCCAGCTCCGGATCTCTGGAGCCAGGCTGGAGGGGAGGCTGACTGCATTTCTCCGGAGCCAGGCTGGAGAGGAGGCTGACTGCAGCTCCTTTGTCTGCCCAAAGTGGACATCCACCCTCTTCAGCCCCTCACCCGCCACCCCCTCCACAAGTGGGTTAAGAGCCTTGGAAAGAGAAAAGAAGGTCGGTGAAGTGGCTCTCGAGTGCTCTCAGCCGGGCTGACAGCCCACAGGCCTTGTCACCATCCCCACAGCTGCATGGAAACAGTGCCACGGCAGCTGGGGGAGCTCTGTGCCCATCTTCAGGGCACGCTCAGGACGGGGTGCCCCACGCCTCACAACCCAGAAGGCCCCTGAGGGTCTGAGGGCCCAGGGCAGCTGCAAAGTGACTTTCACCAGGAGACACTGTTCCCCCTCCCAGGGGCGGAAGGCCAACTGGGGCAAAACGCTGAGAAGCACGTGGCGGAAATGCTAACAGAAAAGATCGAGCAGCTCCCAAATGCAGGTTCCATCGCTGAGGCTTCAGAATTTTATATGAGCTTTAGGACAACGACCCCTTCTATGTTCTATTCAGAGTCTCTGCCTTTCTATGAGGACCTGTGGCTGGACCAGAGGGGAGTTGGCCAGGAGCATGGGTTAGAGAATTTAAGAGCTGGCCTTAGAGATAGTTTCTGCTGCGGCCTCATTGCACTCTTAAAGGCACCACTCGTGAGGCCTCTGAGGCCCAGCAAGGATAAATGACCGCCCAGACCCTCCAGCAGTTGAAGGCCCCATGCTATGTGGAAAGAAAGAAGGAAAAACGAGGCTAAAGGAATTCAAAAGTTACACAGCGAAAAAAGTGGAAGGAGCTGAGATTTGACAGTTTCCAGCAATTCCAAACTCATGTTCTTTCTCCTACACCCTGTAGCTTCTCCAAGAAGATTGGAGTCTAAAGGGGGCAGAGTTTCCTCGAGGAGCTTCTGGTCCAGTGAGGGAGATGGAATTCATCCAGTTGGAAAGGACCATAACAACAACAAAAAAATCACAGTACGCCATGAAACCTGTGGCTCCGACCCAGCCCCCAGCCCTACCCTTCACCTTACTGTTAGTTTTCACCAGCTCCTCCATCCTTCCCTCCCTTCCTCTTCTGCCTGCCTTCTTCTCCAGGTAGATGAGTCCCACAGCTTACTTCAGATCTCAGGGCAGAACCTGTGACCAGGAGGGAGGGGTGGAGGATGGGAGGAGGATACACTGTGCCAATGGACAGAGGGAAGGGAGCCTGGGGATGTGATTTCTTTTCCCCAATAAAGCAGAAAGTGAAAGGCAGGAGTTTCTGCAAATGTCATCTCTTTGTTCTCTCTTTGTGATTTGTCATCTGCATCCACCACTGAGCAGAGTACAGACCTGACCTTGCCCTCTGGGTGGAGGGGGACAGTTGTATTGCACCACTGGATCCCCTGAGTCTCGCAGTGATGGCAACGGTGCAATGGGCTAACCTGAGCAGTTTCCTGGAGGGGTGATCTGAGAACCATGACTCAGAACCTGGCTTCCCAGCTTCCTAGGGCTCACAAATCCTCTTGAGAATCTACTGAAAGCTATGAATGTTCTCTCTCCCTAAGGCTTATATGCACATTCACTCAGAATTAAGGATTGCACAAGTTCTGCAAATAATTCCACTCCGTGCAGGCCCAGACCCCATGGATGACCCCCATTCCAGATTGTCTCATGCATACAGGGCAACGTGGCTATGGAGAAATGATCAGCAGACAAGCAAGTCAGAGGAGAACAGACAGCAGGCCATAGGTCCAGCCGGGTGTTCATTGCCCACCTGTACCCAGAGGGGGTCACAGCAGGTTGGGAGGTACTGGCCTGCCTACTGCATCCACTTAGCATGAGGGCCCCTCCCTGGTCCCCACAGTGGGCAGGGAGTGGCTGTGGCTTGGAGCTGGGGACAGTGTGATGAGGCTGCTTGCTGCCATCAGCCAGAGAGAGCTGGTGGCGTGGAAATGCTGGCGCCCCTGAAGCCTCCCGATAACGGTGCTAAATAAAGGTAATTTTCAAGTCACCAGTTAACAATGGCTGAGCGCGCAAGCAGTGACCGATGAGTCAGTCAATTACAGGATGAGCTGTGGGGGAACTGCTCTGAAGAGCCTCCTGGCCCACGGTCTGCATCCACACAGGGGTGACCTGCAGACGACAGCATCCTGGTTCCGTGGTAAGCATCTGTTTCTCCAAAGCCCTGGCTTTTTTCCTATTGGAGACCCATTCAGACAAGCTGCAAGTCGGCTGACGGGGTGGGAGCTGGAGGCTTCAGGCCTAGAAGCCCTTTGTGCAAGCCTCCTAACGTGGCTGGACCATGTGCCTGCTCCCCTCAGCCCACCCACCCCAGCCAGCTCCTAGCCCCCTCACAGGAAAGAAAGGTATGCCACGCCCAGCCCTCTGCTCCTGCATCCTGCAGGACTCTCTCTGCAGCCTGCATCGGTTCTCTCAACAACAGGCCTTTTCTGCCTGAGCTGAGAGTGTCTTGCTCCCAGCCCTTCCCTGCTGTGACCACACCCAGCTCAATAGCTTTCTCTTCCCAGAGCACACAGAAAAAGGCCTTACCTGGGACTGGTGCCAAACTCACGTCTTCCCCAAGGCCTCCCCTGATGTGCCTCCTGGGCTCCCCACCCTGGCTCCCTCCTCCCTTCCCTCTGGCCCCAGGCACGCTGTTTCCCGCACAGCAGGCATGCAGAGTGTACTGTGTGGGTTTTTTGCCATGGTCCTTTCCATCCTGATGTATTCCATCTCCCTCAATGGACCAGAAGCTCCTGGAGAAAGCTCTGCCCCTTTAGACCCCAATCTTCTTGGAGAAGCTACAGGGTGTAGGAGAAAGAGCCTGAGTTTGGAATCACTGGAAACTGTCAGATCTCAGCTCCTTCCACTTTCTTAGCTATGTAACTTTAGACTTCCCTTGGCCTTGCTTTTCTCCTCCATATAAAGGGAACAATGGTACCTTTATAGTACTGTGTTGTTATAAGGATTCAGACCTAGCATTGTATAATAAGACATAGTATTATAGGGATTAAGACATAGTATTTCTCATCCATATAAAGGGAACAATGATACCTTTATAGTATTGTGTTGTTCTAAGGATTAAGTTATGGTGTTGTTATAAGGATTACGACAATAACTGTTTGGAAAGTACCTAGAACAAGGCCTGAGGCATCATAGGCACCCAGCACATGCAAGTCCCCATCCCAGGGGCTCGACAAAAGGCCCTGGAATGTGATTTCATGGCCCACCTAGGGCTGTGAGCAAGCCCTCAGCTGTCCCAGGGACTCCTCTCTGCAGAGTCCAAAGGCAAGCGACCCCCAGCCATAGCACTGCACCCTGAAGGATGTGACAGGGGTGGGAGCTGTTGGCCCTATGAGAGGCCTGTGTTGCTTGGGCTCCAGGGGTGGTGAGAGGGCCCAGCTGCTGACTCAGGCCTGCCTTTCCCCCTGCCAGGACTTCCTACTTAGTGGCCAAGTGTAAGTTACTTAAACTTTCTGAACTTCAGTTTCCTTACTGGTAAAACAGAGCATGGTCATACATATGACAACACGGTATGAGCTGTAAAGAGCCTGACTTAGTATCTAGGACATGGCAAGTGATGAAGAAATTGTAGCAATATTTGTAGTTCTCCTGTTCCTCACCCATTTCAGGCCTTCAGGACAGAGAGCTTTCTCTGAACAGCCAGATCCTTCTAGAAGCACTACCACCCTGATGGGGCCCCCAGAGCTGACCTCAGGTCCAGGTGCAAGGCAGAGCATGGCTGGTATACACGAGGCTGGACAGGAAGAGCATGTCTGAGATCTTGGGCAAGATGTAGAAGCGCTCTGAGCTGCCATTTCCTCATCACTGGGAAATGCAGGTTACGTGTGCAGTAATGCCCTGGCTGTTATAACCAGCCGGGGCCAACCTTGCACAAACCTCCCACCAGAACACACAGGATTTCACCCTAAGGGATGTATGCCTTTAGGTTAAGGGATTCTCTTGGTGAAGGATTGTTACCTGTGGAATACGGCTGGTTACAAGCGTCCAGCCAATTGTTAGATGTTAACACCTTAATACAGCATTTGAATCAGATCACTTTTGGGGTGTAGGTGTGGGGGAGACAGGATCTCCCTCTGTCACCCAGGCTGGAATACAGTGCTGCAATAACGGCTCACTGCAACCTCCGCCTCCCGGGCTCAAGCGATCCTCCTGCCTCAGACTCCCAAGGAGCTGGGACTACAGGCACACACCACTGTGCCCAGCTAATTTTTGTATTTTTAGTAGAGACGTAATTTTACCATGTAGCCCAGGCTGGTCTCAGCTCCTGGGCTCAAGTGATCTGCCCGCCTCAGCGGCCTCCCAAAGTGCTGGGATTATAGGTGTGAGCCACCGCACCCAGCCAGATCACTTTCTAATAAGGCAAATCCTCAAGAGAATGGGTGAAATGAGACATACAGGACAAATTTTGAGGAGAGAAGGAGTGGGGAGAACAGGGATGGAAGACCTGGCTAGGATGGCCAGCGAGGGAGTGGTCCCAAGAAGGGCGGCTCCCGCTACCGAGGTATCTAGGAGGACAGAGACTACCAGCTCTGTCCCCAGCCTCCTTGAGCCTGGTGCAGCAGCCCCCACAGGCACAGCTCAAGCCCTAATTACACCCTCCATCACTCTCCCACTGAGGCTGAAATGGGGACAGATCACTCACCGTGCAGTGGCAGTGACCTTCACAGACCATGTCTCCTCCTTCCAGCCCCACCACTTAGCTGAGACCATGTTCTCTTTCGTCTGCTGTGTCCACAGTGAGCCACAGCAGGGCCACATGCAGCCATGGCAGACACAGCCCTTGAGGTGGGGACCGCTGGGGTGTTGCAGACCTCAGCCACACAAAAGGTGTGCCACAGCAGCTAGTTTCTAGAAGACTTAGGGATTTAAGGCAGAGCCCTGCAGACAGGGCTGGCTGAAGAGCCCCATAGGAGTCGACTCTGGGAGCTGGGGGCCCAGGAAAGTGGGTGTAATCTTAGACTGCATTAATTGCAAAGCAATTTTTAAAACAGAGGGAGGTGATGTTCTTCTGGGCTTTGCTTGATCGGGCTACATCTGGAATTTTGGGTTCAGTTCTAGAAATCAATTTGAAAGGGGGTATTAACAAAACGAATAACCAACGTAGTTAAGGTCAAAAGACCATGTCAAATGAGGAAGAGGCAGGCCTGTATAATGGTTAGGTATGCAGCCCTCAGAGTCTGGTTCCTGGGTTTACATTTGAGCTCAACAAATGCTCAACAATGAAAGCCAGAGTTAGTATCCATACTGGTGTTGAGATCAGCTTTCAAAGGACTGTGGCATGTTCTGCTGCAGTGGCCCTGGCTGGTATTCAGAGGGAGCCCCTGCTCCTAAGGATGGGGCACAGTAGAAAGAGGAGCGTTCAGGAGTAACTGAGCAGAGCCTCAGCCAGCAGCTGGGGCACTAGGCAAGGTCCAGCCCCAGCCCCAGGAGGCAGGGATGAAATGCCAGCAAGGTCAGGTGAGGTGGCAGGATAAAGTGGGTTGAGTCACTGACACACCTCCCAAGCTTCAGTGACTGGTGCACTAGTAGGGAAACTGAGGCTGGGAGGTAAGGGGCTGCACTCACGCCCTATAGGTACATCTGTGTCACGGATCAGTCAGTGCCAGAGCGACGAGATGTGCTTTGGGTTCAGAAACATGGGAGCACTTATCCCAGCACTGCTGTGTGATGAGCTGTGTTACTATGCACCAGTGACTCGGCCTCTCTGAGATTCCATTTCCTCCTCTGAACACAAGGGTACCTACATGGTTAAGACCAAGGGGAAAAAACTTAACAAGACAACTGACACACATAGCTCTCTCTCAGTTTCCCAAGCCCATGGTGCCCTGAGTCCCTGCCTGCTGGTGGGCGGGCGGAGGGCGGCTGCCACAGCCCTGCCTGCCTGGACCAGGAGCAGCACAGTTCCCGGACAAAGCTGGCCACAGTGCCCCCATCCAGGAAGAGTCACTCATCCCCACACCCCACGCAGGCTGTAGCTTCTGTTCCCCTGCACGCAGACGCTGCCAACAGCCCAGACTCCTTCAGCTCTGGAGGGCTTGGAGGGCCCTTCATCTGCCATTGTGTTATTTGTTGTCCCTGTTCTCATGATGAACAGAGGAGAAATATTGTCTCCAGCCAGAGCCGCAGGAGGCAGACACCTCGAGAGGCAGCGGCTCCAGGGCAGCAGTAATTGCTCTGATTGGAAGGCATTTCCTCAGGTTGCTGGAAGGGACCGGGAGAGGCAGCTAGTGTGCGGGTGCCCTGGGTTCCAGGAAAATCCTGGGGGCTTGCAGCCCCCTTGAAGAATGAGTGCCAGGCTTCACGGCCCAAATTGCTGTTCTCTCTTTCTCCCTGCAGCAAGCTCCCTGCTGGAGTGACTGATGCCCTCGGTCTCCCCTGGTCCCCCCACCACCGCCACCTTCTTCCCACCTCAGCTCGCTTGTTCTCAGGAGACAGAATTCCAGCCCTACTCATAAATCCATTCATTTGACGTATATTTCCTGAGCATGCCTCCTAACTGCCAAGCTGTGCTCTAGGTGCTTGGGATTTATCAGGGGATTAAACAGCTCCCTGCCCTTGTAGGCCTTACCTTTGAACCAGGGAGACAGATTCTAAACAAAAGCATAATAAATTGGTAAATTATATAGAATGTTACAGCATGTTCAATGCTATGGGGAAAATAGAGCAGTGGAGTGAGGAGGATTGGAGTGCCCAGGGCGCGTGCAAGGCTTAGGACTCCAAAGGGAAATTTTGGCAAGGACTCCTCCTCTCCTTCCCCTCCCTGCCTCAGGGCCCGCAGCAAGGCTCCACCCAAACCCCTCCAGGTCGCTATCCCAGGGAAGGGGAGTCCCCAGTTCCTATTCCCACCCCTATCAGCCAGCATAGCCCTCCCAGGTAACTTGCATTTTGCAAAGCACTATTAACATGCAAAAAAATCCTATTTAATCCTCTCTTCAAGGATACCTGTGGCTGAGTACACTTATTCCCATTTTGTGGATTAGGAAACTGGGGCTCAGAGAAGCTGAGTATCAAAGGGCAAGGCCACACAGCTCTAATAAGTGATAGAGCCAGACCTTGATCAGGACTTTGACTCCCCATCTGAGCTCTTGGCCAGTGTTACTCTCATGTCCCTGATCTCATTGTGTCCCACAATGATTCCATGAGCCAGGGAACAATAAAGCCCATTTTGCTGATGGGAAACTAAGACTAGAGAGTTTAAGTAACTTGCCTGAGGTCACACAGCTAGCAAACGGCAGATATAGGACTTGTCCCCTATCTACCTCATGGCCCAATGCTTTCCCCTGAGCCCTAGATCTGAGTCTTCCAGTCCACCTCTCCCTTCTTCCTAAAGCCTTCCAAAGACAGACCTCTGCCCCTCCCTGTACCAGGGCCCAGCTCTCCTTAGAGTCATTCATTCCTTGCATTCACTCACTCTCATGAAAACTAAAAAGAAGTGAAAAGATAGATGGCAATAAGAATTGTGTTCAACTATTTTACTTAAGTCATAATCATTCCTAATCTAAATTTGCTGGAATGTATTACACAACCTAATCATTCACATATATTGTACTGCGGTTTCAATTTAGTGAAAAGTAAAAGCCATTCAGAGGCAGAAATATGTTAAATGAATATCTCCCAGATTACAGTCCTTCAGCGAGATAAAGTGCAGCCGGATTTTTATTTTGATTCAGGGACTGGTGCTGCCTGCTCCTCTTTCAGTTTGGGTGCATTTCTGGCTCCTCTTCCACACACAATGAAAGGCTGGGGGAGTCGAGAGCACAGTGAAGACTGCAGGCTACAGGGTTGGTGAGAGGGAAGCGCTGTGGGTTTGGGAATGTGAGGGCTCCATGACCCACTGCTCCAGATTGGAAAGCTGCCCAGCCAGGGTCTGCAAACTACTCCTGGCTTACCTCTCTGCCTCATGCCTCACAGCTTCCCCTGCAGCTCTGCCCCAGGCCAGACCAAACATGCCATCACCGGAGCAGAGTGTGTTCTTTCTGACCTCCCAGCCTTTGCACACGCTGCCTCCACAGCCTGGAACGCTCTGCAGCCCCCGTCTTCATCTCCCTGTCTCCTATTTGTCCTTCGGGTTTCAGCTTGGATGTCATGTCCCCAGTGGACATTTTCCAAGAACTGCCATGTCTGGTGAGTGGCTCTCCCTACACATCATCACAGTGCTCTGGACTCTTCCACTGGAGCATCCATCACACTGCATCGTCGTTGCCTGTTGATTCATCTCTCCCACTGACTCCCAGCTCCCTGAGGCAGGGACTCTCTCTGGTTTACAGTTGTGCCCCCATGCTTAGCCATAGTAAGTGTTCAAAGGACGTTTATTGGCTGAATTCACCATCCCAAGCCTTCGAACAGTGACTTGCCCTTCTCCCAGTAATTTTAGGGCCCTTGCTTCATGCCTGCCTCAAGATCTCTCTACAAGCTGGGTCAGTTTTTATCCTCACCTGGATGGTTGGTTACCAAGGAGGCCCCAGCAGAACAGTGCCCAAGTGATGCAAAGCTGTGTCCCAGCTCCTGACCCAGTGCCTTCACGGTGCCACCTTGTATCCGCTACTTCAAAAGGGACAAGTGGCAGCACCCAAGTCCTCACAGGCCAGAGAAAGTGACGAGGCTTGATGTGGCGTTGTAAACATTGAATCTGAAGCCAAAAGACCCGAGTTCAACTGTGACTTCTGCTATGTATAATTTATGGCCCTGAACGAGTTACCTAATTAATCTCACTGAGCCTCAGGTTTATAAAATGGAAAGTAACAACACCGATGCCTCTAACTGTTGTTAGGAAGAACTAATGACAAGCAGAAAGAGGGCGGGGATATGTGCTTAGAGGCAGCAGTGCTCCTGTGAGTAGAGAGGCCACGAGACCCTTCCCCCAGCTCGCGTTCAGTGAGAGGGTCTCAGCAAGACAGCTTCGTTCTTGATGGTAACTATCCAGTCCGAGCTGGATTACCTAATTACCTACTTACTCCTTCATGATTTAAACCAGGGAAACGGCAGCGCTAAACAATGTGATTTTTATTGATTTTAGCTCTATGTTCCTCATGAACAAGGACACATGAGGAGTGGCCGCTCTAATTCAAGGTCCTCAGGTGCCTTTTCTGGGCCAAATGTCTTGCTGTGTTTTCCCTAATGTGCGCTGTAATCTGAGCTCATTCCTCACCTCCCATCATCTGAACGCTGCCACGTCCGGGGAGGGATCCTGTGGCTGAGTAATGCGCTCCAATAGAGAGTTTGTTTTTAAAGAGAGGAAGTAAAGAATAATGTTCCTGTTCCAAGCTGCTGAGGGAATTAGGAAGGCAGACGGCCATTACTCAGGCTGGAATCCTGCCAGGGCTTATGATATCATATTTATTTGCCAAGAAAAACATCTCCCTCCTCTGTCTCAGGCAGCACAGGGAAGCTGAAGCCCAACTCCAATCACGTTCCGTGCGGGAGGTTTAAGACACACAGACGGAACTTAACGAGAGCGACGGTCGTTTACATTGATGGAGTACCTTTTAGCTAGATGGCCCCCCAGAGTGTGACAAGCCTTCTGGACAGACGAACAGACACCGGCGTAGAGTGCTAGGCCCCGCATCCCTTTGTTCCCACGTTCCGCAGGGGGCTTCCCCCGGAGCCTCTGCCACTTGGCATGAGGGTGGAACCCTAAGCAGTTTTCCTATCCGGTCCGCTGCTTCCAAACTCTGTTAAGAAAGCAGGAGATGGGAGCGAAGCCTCTTGATAAAATTCCACAAACTATCCTGGTGAAGGTTAATTCCTGGCCGGGCGCGGTGGCTCATGCCTGTGATTCCAGCACTTTGGGAGGCTGAGGCGGGCGGATCACACGAGGTCAGGAATTCGAGAGCAGCCTGGCCCGCAGGTTGAAAACCCATCTCTACTGAAAATACAAAATGTAGCCGGGCGTGGTGGTGAGTGCCTGTAATCCCAGCTACTGGGGAGGCTGTGGCACAAGAATCACTTGAATCAGGGAAGCAGAGGTTGCAGTGAGCCGAGATCTCGCCATTGCACCATTGCACCCCAGCCTGGCTAACAGAGACTCTATCTCAAAAAAAAGAGGCCGGGCGCGGTGGCTCACGCCTGTAATCCCAGCACTTTGGAAGGCCAAGGCTGACGGATCGCGAGGTCAGGAGATCGAGACCATCCTGGCTAACAAGATGAAACCCCGTCCCTACTAAAAATACAAAAAAATTAGCCGGGCGTGGTGGCGGGCCCCTGTTAGTCCCAGCTGCTCCGGAGGCTGAGGCAGGAGAATGGCGTAAACCCGGGAGGCGGAGCTTGCAGTGAGCCGACATTGCGCCACTGCACTCCAGCCTGGGCGACAGAGTGAGACTCTGTCTCAAAATAAAAATAAAAAAAAAAAAGAAAAGAAAAAAGAAAAAGTTTACTTCCTTTATGATGCACTCCAGAGAGCTCTACAGATGAAGCCACAGTTGTCTGACATCTGGTATTATTGAGTTAAGTGCCCATCATTGGGGTTGTGGCCTGTTGACAGTGACCCATGTGTGGTAGTGGCATCTGGCCTGCAACTTCAAGGGTGTCACAGTGGGGAAGCTCTGCCCCAGATCTAAACGACACCCCACCTGCTTCACCTTCAGTCCAGTTAGACACCAGAGAGAAGCTGGTAGTGTCATTGGTGGTGTTATTCTGAGTGCCCTGGTACAGGAGGAGGAAAGTTAAGCCCACATGGGACAGTGAGAAAGGCCACCTTTGCTCCCCTCTGCCTGCCTTTGCAGCCAGGCTCGGTCATACCCACAGGCCTGGGCTGAACTGAGGAGCATAGACAAAAATGAGTTTTCAGACTACTGGGGGCTTTGTATGGGGAAGAAAGGGGCCCATCCTAGAGTCCAGGAGAGTGAGGAGCTACAGTCAGAGAGGGCAAACCTTGACAAGTTCCAGGGGTAGGCAGAAGAGTGCATCCACAGGCGCTCACCAGGCAATGGAGAGGTGTTGGAATAAGTTGTATAGGATCTAGATATGGCAGCAAAGAGATGGGAACGCCAATGCCCTAACTCCGGGGCACCAACTGTCCACACTGCCTGCAGACTGTGCTCCCAGGCTATGTTGATGTCTGTTTTCCTTGCTCAAGCACGCAGCCCACGCCTGCAGAATTCATCGGGTGCCCTGGCTGCTGCCACTGCTCAAATTTTACTCACGAGGATGGCTTTGTGACGGATACATCATCTCATTTTCCTGGAAGTCCTGAGGGGCAGCCACCAGATTGTGCACGCTGAATGTCAGCTACGTTAAGCTAACACATTCACATCATTGAAAACCCTATTTACACATAATAAACATGGGGATAGTTGCCGCGAGGAAATAATATAGTATTGATTAAAACAATGGCCTGTAATGCCTTCTGAAAGCCTGCAGCCACCAGCAGCCTCCACAGCGGGTTGCACACAGGCAGCCTCCCTACCTGGCTGCCTCGGGCCTGCCGTCAGCTGTCACTTTCTAAATGGAGAAGACAGGCATTTCCCCGGGCGAGGGTCGTGACAGCAGGAGCCTCCATTTAGGGAGTCCTCGCTGCGTGCCAGGCACCGTACTGAGGGCTTGCTCTCCTTTATCCCCATAGCAGCTCCTCGAGGTAGATGGGATCATTCTTTGCATTTTACAAAGAAGGAAGCAGGCTCACAGAGGAGTTAAATGTCTTGCCCAGGGTCCCACAATTGATAAGTGACGACGCTGGGATTTGAACCTAAGTGTGTCTAACTCCACAGCGCATCCCGTCCTCCTCCTGCTAGACTCCTTCGTATATTCATTTTCTATCTTGATATGTAAATATGTGAACAGAGAAGCTCCTGGTGCTCGTGCTGAGGCCCTTGGCAGGGTGTTATCATTGGTTCAGTGGGGGATGGTCTGTGACCAGCTCAACCTCAGCCATGATCCCAGCTATCCTAAGCTGAGGAGAAGACCTGCTGTTTGGCAGAACTGGAGATTTCAGAGTCCCTGAAATAGGAAATCTCATTTTAGAAAGATGGCTTATTGCCCTAGAGCTGCTGGCAGGCCTAGAGCGGGGGCATATTTTCCCTGGTAACCACACAATACCCTTGGCTGAGAAACAGTCCACAGTGAGCTGAGGATAGCAGGAAGGTCCAGGACCACATCTGACATGATGTGTCAGATGGAGAAGGCTCCAGGAGCACACAGGAGGTATGGGGCCTGGGGAGCCAGCTGTCCACATCCGGAACCACATGTTTCCATGATGGTGGGTAACTGGTGTGGATGGGAGAGATGGGAGGGTCTGAGTATCAAGAACAGATAGCAGTGTCCATCTGTTAGCAGTGAGCATTTCTGCTGTGCTCTGCCATTTACTGACTGTGTAGCTTTGGGCAAGTCACTTAGGCTATCTAAGCCCTCATACCAAAATTAAGGATAATACTTCTTCAGTACGTCAGATAATTAAGGATAATACTTCTTCAGTGCATCAGATAATTAAGGATAATACTTCTTTAGTACTTCTTCAATACGTCAGTGTTGCAAGTGCTTAAAAGGAAAATATGTTGCTGCATGAAGCACTGGCCTTTAACAGTCAGCACTCAATTAAGGTCAATCCTGATTTTACAACATGTTTGCAAATACTTGGTGACCTTCCCCTCCCATCCTCATGGGGCTTTAGACCTGCAGAAGCCCCAATCTTCTGAACTCAGTTCTCACCCCTTCCCCACCTGACCTGCAGCTAAGGTCATCCATCCGCCTGCTTCTCAGCTGTCCCTGCCGTGCAGTTCAGACTGGGGAGGTAAATGGGCAGATTTTTGCATCTGCTGAAATCCTTGCTTCACTGGGTTTCATTTTCTTCCACTATAGCGGAGGATTTCCACTAAACCCCCGAACCGTGTCTGGATTATTGCTTCCGGCAGCATCAGGGGAATGCGTTCTGATACCAAACACCAGAGGCAGAAACCCAAACCAGAGCTTAGCAAGGCTGGTGAAGGCACCTCTGTGTTGCCGCTGGTGAATCTCAGGCCCACTAGCAAGCAGTGCATCCTTGCAATGCACAATGGCAGGAGCTGGTCCTGGTCTGGCCTGACTGGGAGGACAGGCCATGCAAAGAACGCTCAGTTGAGAGTATGCCCCTCGCTTGAGAGATGAGAAGACAAAAGCCCAGAGAGGCTCCACGATTGGCTCAATATCACCCAGTAAGGCCAGAGGAATCACACAGGCAAAACCAGGGCCAGATCACAGGGAGGAACCTGGCTTTGGGGTGGGAGGATCTAGGTTCCAGCCCTTCTGTCACATAGCCGTGTGACCTTGGGCAGGCTGCTTAAGCCCCAGGAGTCTCTGTTTTCCCATCTGTGGAATGGAACAATGAATACATGCCCTTGTGTAACTAGGGATCCAGGAGGCCGGGTGTGGTCTGTTACCTGTGCTCAGTTCATAGCTGGCCCCGTTCCAGCACCTTCCCCTTGTCCCTTCCATTCCCTTCCATGCCACGTCAGGACAGCAGAGCCTCTCGTGTGTGAGGTGCTTCTCCTCCTACTCTGGTTCTGAGACATAACCCTGGTTCAAGAGGAGACTCCTGTCTATTACAGGACATGGTGATTACAGTTAATAACAGTGTATCCTATAATTGGAAATTGCTCAGAGAATAGGTTTTAAATGTTCTCACCATGCACAAAAAAAAAATGATACATATGTGAGGTAATGGATATGTTAATTCATTGATGTATTCATTCCACAATGTATGCTTTTATCAAAACGTCTTGTATACCATAAATAGATCTACAACTTTTAGTTTCAATTTTAAAAATAAATGAAAGTTTTAAAATTGAATATAGGCCAGGCGCGGTGTCTCAGGCCTATAATCCCAGCACTTTGGGAGGCTGAGGAGGGCAGATCACCTGAGGTCAGGAGTTTATGACCAGCCTGGTCAACAAGGTGAAATCCTGTCTCTACAAAAATACAAAAATTAGCCAGGCATGATGGCGGGTGCCTGTAACCCCAGCTACTCAGGAGGCTGAGGTGGGAAAATCACTTGAACCCAGGAGGTAGAGGTTGCAGTGAGCTGAGATTGCACCACTGCACTCCAGCCTGGGCAACAGAGTGAGACTCTGTCTCAAAAAAAAATTCAATATAATGTGACCAGCTCTAAACCCCCCACTAACTATAGCAAAATTATATTTGAAAATTTAATCAATGAGAGGAGGCCCCAGAGCTTCTGGGGCGCTGATTTTATCTGCCACCCTTCATTCCCATGGCTGCTGTCCTGCCTCCATGTTCTTTAAACTGGCATTGCAGGCATGGTTTGAGAAGGGCTGTCTAACCCTTTCCAGAGCTAGGACCTGGCATTTACATGAGCACCTACTTCACCATAGGCAGTGGATCTGCACAAAAGAGTCATTTATTTTTGAAGCACATGCAAAGACTGAAAGGGGATGATGCCATTGAGATTCAAGTGCAACCCGGAGACTGTAAAGTCAAGGAAGAAAAAAAAAATAAACAGGAAATTCCGGGAACAGGTAGGGCCAGGTGGGGATGGGGAGGGGAGGTTATTTTAGACAGACAGAGTCCAGGGCAAGTTCTTCCTTCCTGAATCAGAGGGGAAGACAGGGCAGAGCAGTCCTGGACCACACGTGGCCCTGCTTGTCCAGGGTGCACAGAAACTGTGCCAGGCCCCCTCCTGCAGGAGGGCAGTGCACAAATGTGCCAGACAGCACATGGGGCTGGGCCAGGGAGAACTAGAGGCTCCATCACAGGAGAAGAAATTCCAGGCTCCACCCTCTGTGCTCAAAGCCCTCCACGGTATGCCTCCACTGACCTTTCTAGACTTCCCTGCACAGGCCCTGCCTTCCACTCAGGGCCCCCCTTGCCCATCGCTACCTGAACCCTTGGCTCAAGCCATTCCTCCTCCTAGAATGCCCTCCTGCTGTCCGGCTCACCAGTCCCCAGCAGTCTAGGTGGCCCAGTCTAGTCCAGCCTCCTCCACGAAGACCTCCCTGGCCAGCCCAGCCGTGGTGTCTTTGGCTATCCTTTGTCTCCCCAACTGTGGGTCTCTGGGGGCTGAAATGTTATCCAGCGCATCTTTATGCTTTCAGCTGTGCCCCGTAACTGGCCTCTCCAGCAAGTATGTGTTAAATTCCTACTGTGGACCAGACACAGTGACAAGTGCCAGGTGTTAAAAGATGACTGGGGGCCAGGTGTGGTGGCTCACGCCTGTAATCCCAGCACTTTGGGAGGCAGAGGCGGGCGGATCACGAGGTCAGGAGATCGAGACCATCCTGGCTAACACGGTGAAACCCCATCTCTACTAAACATACAAAAAATTAGCTTGGCATGGTGGCGGGCGCCTATAGTCCCAGCTAATCGGGAGGCTGAGGCAGGAGAATGGCGTGAATCCAGGAGGTGGAGCTTCCAGTGAGCCAAGATTGTGCCACTGCACTCCAGCCTGGGTGACAGAGCAAGACTCTGCCTCAAAAAAAAAAAAAAATGACTTGGCTCCCTCTTTTAAGGACCTCACAATTCAAGGAGACAGACAGGCGAACAGAAAAACATCACGCAGAGGTGGAGAGAGGCAGGGGGTCATGAGAGCAGAGAGGGTGGTTGGGCACGTTGCTTACCAGCAGTGGTAACCTGGAAGCATTGTCCAGATCCAGGTGCAACTCTAGATACAAATGCCATCCAACCTCAATGCTCCCCACTCTAGGGCCACAGGTGCATTTGCCTCCTTTGTACCCTGCCCTGTTTTTTCTGCCCCTTTTCTCACTCTCTGTCTCCCCAGTTCTCCTCTTCCACTGGCTTCTTGCATGAACCCGGACCCCATTTGCTCATGAGAGAAGTTATTCGTTAAATTAGAGAGTGGTTCCTGGGGACACTGAGCACTCTGCAGAGAAAAGGCACAGTAGAAATCTAATAAGTAAATCAGAGGGCTAAAAGCTCAGACAACAAGCAGGAGGATTTAGGAAATGAGGAGCTACAGTCTCAGGTACCCGAGGAAGTCATAACTGACAGAGCAGCTTGCACCCCCTGGCCCTGGATGCAATTTAAGAAATTGGATTTTATACTCACCTGCGTTTGGGAACTAACTACCCTCCCACATGATAAATCCTAAGGCTCTTGGTGGAACTCCCTGGGGCCCGCACCAGCGTCATCTGTTTTAGACGACCCGTTCATCCTCCAGGATCATCAATGGCTGGCAGGAAGGGAGGACCTCTCCGAGACATTGGTGAGCTCTGGTGCAAAGACCTTTCTTGGCCATGGCTTCTCGGAGGCAGCACACGGACCAAGCACGGGCTTTGGGTTTGATCCAGGTCTGGTTCTGTTGCTGTGTGGCCTCAGACAGTTGTCTCGCCTTGCTGGTCCTCAGTGTCTTCATAAGTCACATGAAGACAAAGTCCCGTCTCTAGGCATGGTGAGGATAAGTGAGAGAGTGTGTGAAAAGTATTTTGCAGGGTAGATACTTGCTGACAGATGGTCAATACGTGATGGCTTATTTTCACCTTGGAATCAGTAAGTCCAGCCTAGGTGTGGTAGGAGAGCCTGGAACTTTTACATCTCCAGGGACAGGGGACAGTCATTGAGACAGAAGGAGCAGGACTGGTGCTGAGTCAGAAGTCCAGAAGCCTGTTGGTCAGGAAGTTTGCCATACCCATTGCGAGAACTCTCCATGGGTGTGAGGCGGATTCTGAGTCCCTCCCCCAGGACCTGAGCAGACAGCCTGTGTACATGCATACACGCTCACCCACGTGCCCCACATGCTGTCACACATTCATGATACTTACTGTTCACAATGTGTCCACCCACAGGGACACGCCACACCCCAAGTTCTCACCCCGTCCCCACCTATGTGCACAATCCACACTCCCGCTCTTATTAGCAGGTAGGCACAGAGTCACGTTCATGTGGAAGTTCACGCCAAGACCAAGATCATCCCTTTTCTTTCCTAGCGTGTGAACCAAGGATCTCTTCCAATGAATTCCCATTTTGCCCTCCTCTTTCTTTGTGAGATACTGAGGAAGGACCAGGGAATGAAGCCAGAGTCTTGCATTTGCAGAGAAGCTGGAGGGGAGAGGGAGGGAGCATTTCCTGGGCTGCAAGCATCCCAGGACCCAAACATCTTAAGGGTTGTTTATTTTGGAAAAGAAAAGATTGTCTGTTAAACTTCTCAGTAGTCGGGTGGAAGAGGGATTAGTCTCATTCTGTGTTGCCTCACAGTGCAAATTTGGGACTAATGAGGCAAAGTTGCAAGGCTGTAGGGAATATTTAAGCTCAACATAGAAGAACTCTAAAATTATTTAAACTCTCCAAAAATGAAAACCACAGCTTCCAAAGTAATGAGCTCCCTGTCTTTAGAACGATCCAAGGGAAACCGGTGTGACTACTTCTCCAAGGTGCTAAAGGGGGAATCCTTTAGCACTGGGTGTGAGAATGGCAGTGATTAACCTCAAAGACACCTTTTGTTCAAAGAATCTAGAACTGGGCAGTTTCACACAGCTTCTCACTCAGCTATTCTCTCTGAAGGTAAGGATGACGTCTAGACCAGAGAAAGGACGGTTAGTGTCTTTTTTTTTTTTTAATTGAGACAGAGTCTTACTCTGTTGCCTAGGCTGGAGTGCAGTGGCACAATCTCAGCTCACTGCAACCTCCGCTTCCCGGGTTCAAGCCATTCTTCTGCCTCAGCCTCCCGAATAGCTGGGGTTACAGGCACCTGCCACCATGCCTGGCTAATTTTTTTTTTTTTTTTTTTTTTTGGTATTTTTAGTAGAGACAGGGTTTCGCCACATTGGCCAGGCTGGTCTCGATCTCCTGACCTCAGGTGATCCACCTGCCTCGGCCTCCCAAAGTGCTGGGATTACAAGCATAAGCCACTGTGCCAGGCCAGCGGTTAGTTTCTAGGATGCTGGTTGTCAGCTAGGACCCCCTCCCCACTCTGAGTTATCAGACCCAAATTTGTCCAACAGATGCCCTGGACCTTTTTCCCAGAGACGTGGTATTCCCTGGGTTTTGTCTCTGCCCCCACCCATCGACCTGACCTGAGCGCAGAAGTCCTGATACTAAATTTGTTTCAGGTGACATTTTGATGAATTCAGACCCAAACTCACTCAGCTTATTGATCCTAGAGAAAATGTTCATCCTTTAAAGACCACCAAACTGCATACTTAATCCATGTGCCACACACCGGGTCGATAGGAAACGCGGCTAAGACAAACATTTTGCTCAGCCCTTTATTGAAAGAGAGCTCTGTGACATTCTATTTCTCTCTTCCTTCCACGTGGACTGAGCACCCCACCCCCCACCCAGAGGTTGAGTGGCCGCAGCAAAGGCACGGGTCTTCAGTTATGGGAGCCCTTGAGCCTCTCTCAGCCTCAGTTTTCTCATATGAGAAGCACAGGAAGCAACAACTCCCTCCCCAGTTACAGTGTGGACTAAATGGCATAACTGTGTGTGTGTAAAGTGCCCAGCAGATAGCAGCATCTCAGTAAAGGCTCATCTCTTGTCCTTCCTTCTGCATTCCAGTAGGGAGAGCCTCATTTGTGGCTCAGGAATCCCTTGCTCCTCAGCTGATTAAAAAGGACCCTCTCAGTGTGCATCAAAAATCTAAGTGCCCGAGAAGAAAGGAAGCAAATTAATGAACTCATACATGCACGTGCACCCACATTCAAACCAACTGGTGGTACCAAGCACCAGCCACGCAAGGCCAAGCTGTGGTGGGAGGCACACTGCCAGCCTGAGAGAGGGTTTGGTGACAGCATTTTGAAGATGGAGATGCTGAGGTCCAGGGATGTTTAATAATTTGCCCAAACCCACATGAAACTTCCTACCTCTAAATTACGTGTAAGGGAAAGGAACTAAATAGAAGCTGTCTAAAATGGAAGCTCGGGAAGGCAAAAATTCTTCTCTGTCTTGTTCATCACAATATCCATAACAGCCAGAACTGACACAGAGTGAGCTCTCCTTGAATGAATGAATGAGAATGAATGAATGAAATTAGAATAAACTCAAAGATAAAAACCTGAATGACTGGAAGGTTAACTACATAAAGCTGACCCGTACCTGAGGCTGACTTATAGTTCTGTAAAAGGAAGGACAAATGAAGGTAGGAGGAAGGCCCATTCTCAAACCAGCAGAGAAGATCTCAGACCTCAGACCTCACCTTGGCCCCCAGAATTTTGAAGGGACACACAGTGCTAAATCAAATATTAATCTGTTGAATATTAGAGTAGATCATCCCTGTCTGTGGAGTTACTCGTCACATACACATGTGCACTGAGTGCCTACTATGTGCCTGGCTCTGAGCCAGGTTCTAGAGATTAACAGAGATGGTTCCCACCTCACAGTCTGGGAGGGGTGGAGCAAAAATTCAAAACCGTGGTCGCATCTATAAGGGAGTCTCATAGCAAAGGTATGAATGAATGAAGAGGTATGAATAAGGCAGTTGGCGGGGGGTGGTGTCCAGAGGAGGGGATGCCCATCTGCAAGGGTAGGGGTGGAGGAGGCCACACACAGAGGAGATTCTTGGGGGCTCTTGAACTATGAATGAAATGTGATGCTTGAGAGGGGTGTGAGAATCCCTGATAGAAGGAACAGCGGCCCCAGTAGGACAGCCACCAGGCAGCCCCTTTCTCTGAGAGCTGAACAAAGCTGTTCCTTGAGCTGCTGTGGGTATTAACTCTAACAACATAGCAGTCTCTATTCAAGCTACAGAACTGGAATCCTCAGGCTAATCTTAGAGTATCTTATTATTTTCCTGACTTCTAGCATACCCCTGTACTTTCTAATAATATATTATATTTGTAAGTAAGTACCATTTATAGGGGCTTACAATGTGTCCGGCCTTGGTTCCATACATTTAGACAGGGTTTAGGAACACAACTCTCTTTACCCTTCCCTCCCAGTATTGTACATACATTATCTCCAGTCCTTATTGCAGCCCAAGACCTCTCCATTGTACACATTGAGGAGACTGAAGGTGGATATCTCTGATCAAGAGCTAAGAGGTGGTTGTGACACCCACACTACTGTGAGAAGGCCCCAGGGCTGTGGGATCAATGGTCCAACCTTCCTAGGCTGGCTTCTCTTGGCCTCAGGAGCCAAGAGAGAACCTGCCCCGACTGTCGAAAGCTTTAAGCCAGGGTAGCATAGAACTTCCTACTCCCCAGGCTTCTTAGCTTAAGCCTCTTTTTTTTAAACCAGGCTCCCTCACTGTGTCCTCTGGCCAGAGAACTTTCTCCAGTTGAACAAGAGGTATAAATTCTCCTGCAGTTCAGGCCCTGGGCCACCGGCCTCCTCCACATTGCCATGACCACCCTCTGTGGACTGACAGAGCCTGAGTCAAGAACCCCAGTGGTTCATAGGGGTAAATAGGTCCCAGAGACACACTGATCCCCACCTCCCATGTGCACCGAAAACCTTGTAAGCATGATTGTTCCAGAATAGACCCAGGAATTGCCAGTGTGGACCCAGGTATTTTCTCGTACTATTCATTCCTATTCCAAGAAGTATTAAGCAGCTCATGAATAACCAAATGAATGGGTTGGCAGGAGTAGGTAGGCAAGGGTGGAAGTGGTTCATAAGCAGCATTTTCTCTTCAAGGGAGATTTAAGTCTAAGGAGCCATCTCAAGTCTGGAATTCCTTCCCATTCTCCAAATGTGTCCACACATGTAAGCACACACTATCCCAGTCACCCTCGTCCTTTGCTCTGGTGGGGCTGCTAGATTGGATAACCCCAAAAGGGGTCACTTCTCTGGGACTCAGCTATTGACGTGCAGGGTCTGTGCAGTCCTTGGCATGCCTATTAGCAATCTGCCTCCCACTGGGCTGGCCTCGTGGTAAATAAACTTTCATGTTCTTATTGAGTGATGGCTGGTGGCTCAGAATCACTCCCCTGGAGCTGTTTGAGGTTGATTCCATACTCAAAGCCATCATGCTCTCCTTTGCCCACTCACTGCTGAAAGGTTAACATTAAAGAGAAGAAAGGAGCTTTGATTTTTGTTGCTGGGCCACCAGCTTGGATTTGGGGCTCTGAAGGAGGTGGGGGAGTTTGGTTTTACCCCAAGCGTTGTGGTCAAATCCCAGCCCTGCCATTAGCAGCAGGGTGATTTTGAGCAAGGGAGGTTGTGGAACCTCTCTCATCCTCAGTGTCCTCCGTAAATGTTTAGGGTTAAAGAAGAACATGTATTTACTTCTTCAACTGCAAAGCTCTGCAGGTGTGTTAGTTGCCAATAATACTCAGTTAACCTGGTTTCCACATTCTGCAACCGATGTTCTAGTCCCTCAGAATGAAGCCCCTTGTCTGGGGCCTGTAAG
Organism: Pan troglodytes; assembly: GCF_028858775.2. Taxonomy (NCBI): domain Eukaryota; kingdom Metazoa; phylum Chordata; class Mammalia; order Primates; family Hominidae; genus Pan; species Pan troglodytes. The sequence continues at coordinate 128,508,614 of NC_072407.2, read as the reverse complement.
GGGCTTCCATGGAGCTTTCTGGAATGTGTGGACTTTCCATAAAGTATCATCTCTGACAAGAACAGAATGGGTAGAATCAGGAGCAGGGTCCAGGCCATGACTGGCAGGCAGACAAAACTTCCCCTGCAATCTTGACCTTAACCCTGTCCCAGCGATATCCCCACAGCAAGAGGTCCCCCCGCGGATCTGCTGCCACCCTCTGGTCTGTGTTATTCCTTTCCTCTCTTGACCTGAAGTGGGAGAGACTGCATTTGAGCTTTCTTGTTTTTGAAGACAAAAGAAACATTGGGCTAGGGCCTCCATCTAGCTCTCTGGGTAGCTAGATAAATAATTACTAAATAAATAAATAAATGAAAATAAACAAAGCCTCCAATGAGTTTGAATTGCTGCCTTGCTGAGAGGTAACTGGCAGATTCAATTTAATTATAGGATACAGCGTCGTAATGGGGTATGTAAGGCTCAAGGAGGATTTCAGTAATGGGAGGACAGCGGGGTTCCCTGCCTTTTCCGCTGGGTCCTCTCCTAACCCCACCGCCTACTTTCCCTCCTCGCTGTGTGGGCTGGGGTGGGTGGGGGAAGCGGGTAGCTGCCTGGGCTTGGCTCTGCTGTTGGGGAGATCTCACCAGTTCCTCATCCTCTGCTCCTCACCAGCCTCAGCTCCCAAGGTGGCCCAAGTTACAATGCCCTAGAGGACAGTCCTCTCTGCGGAAACGTGTGAGGGAGGAGAGACAGCAAGGAGAGCTGGAGAGCCCTCCCTCCTTCCACCCCAGTGAAGGTGCGCAGCATTCCTGGGTGAACAGGACCCACCCCGCGAGGCAACGCATGCCCACTGGACTGTGAACCAGGCAGCTGTGACTGTGTCTTGGCTGGGGGCAAGGACGTGCTGTCCCCTGGCCTCCCTCCTGTGCCGCTTTTCCACCCAGAATGTGGAGGGGGCATTCCCAGCCCACTGGACCTTAGCCCACCCATCTCCACCCCTAAAAACCCTGCACTCCCCACTCGCAGGACATTTTGTTCTTCTCTCTGCCCTCTTCCCTTGTGCCAAGTGAGAGCAGACATCTCCCCCTACCCCTACTCATTCGGCAGCATGTGAGGGGCTTGAGGGCAGGGGCTGGACATTCCTGCCTGACTCCAGTGATCAATTCTTTAAAGTCAGCGTGTGGCCCTGCTAGGACCCTCTTCAGTTAATCCTCAGTGATCAGAGTTTTATGTGGGCCATAAATAGGTGACAAGAAGGTTTGTAAGCCCATCACTAAATAGCAGCCCTGCCCCTGCTGCCTGCACACCCTGAGTAGGCAGGCATTCTCCACGCTTCCCCACCTCACCCCACCTCCCTGCCTCTCCAGTCCCTGAGAAAGGGGCTTTCCAGGAGCCTCACTCCCACAAGGGCTTCTCAGTGCTCCTGACCACCTGACAGTGATGCCCGTGACTCCATCAGCAGCACCTGCTTGGGGGGGGTCCCCTCTTCCCACTGGGGTCTCTGCTGGTCAGCTGGGCTGTGTGCATGACATTGGGACCACATCCTGGAAGAAGGGCACAGCAGGCCTGGGCTCTGGAACCAAATGGGCCTGGGTTCTAATCCTGGGTCCTCCAATTCCCAGTTGTGTGACTTTAGGAAAATTGCTTGGCTTCTCTGAGCCTCACCTGTACAGCAAAGCTAATAATCCACACATTCACTAATCTGGGCAAAGACTAATTTCACAAATCAGTCTTGTATGTATAACCTGTTATTGGGCCTCTGGGTTTGCAAAGATCTTGGCCTCAAGAGAACTGTAGGGGCTGGGGAAGGGAATACTTGGAGGCAGGCTGGGACTTTGCCTGCCTCCTTATTGCCTTCAGTCGTAGTCTTTTGGGAACTCTTGGTCCTTCTAGAAATAAGGAAAGCAGAAATGCCTTTTCCTGCCTGGCCTCCCAGCCATGATGGACTGAATGGACCAGGCTGAGCCTCCCCAGGGGTAGGACACATAGCTGTCGAGCATCTGGCCCCATTCAAACACTAGTCACGACTTCCAACTTTCTGTTAGGAAAAGTCTAACAGCCCTCAGGCATATGGCTTTTGGCAGCCCCTGTTCCTCACAGGGTGTGTGGAAGACAGACTGGAGGACAGGAATGGCCTTCATGATCCTATTTCTCTGTTCCCCCACCTAGCAAGTAACTCATTGGAATTAGACACCTTAAATCAGAGACGGGTTGAGGCATCCTTGTACATGGGATAAAACTGTTTCCCATAAAATTCTTTAACCAACATTATTTAACATCCCCCCGCCCCACCCCTCTCACAAAGGGATTATACTGGAAGTCCAAAGAATCTCATTCGTGATTAGCTTTACTAACCTCAGCACTTACTAGCAATGTGACCTTGGGGAAGTTTTGTAACCTTTTGGATCCTCGGTTTCCCTTCTGTCAAATAGGAATAATAACAGCACTTACCTTATAGAGTTTTGATGAGGAATAAAGAAGGTAAGGCATGCAAAGTACTTAGCCCAGAGACTAATGAAGCATAAGCAATCAGCACATGGCAGCTTTCATTGTGATGGTGAACTACATGAGCCTGGTCCCAGGTGGCAGACACTTGGTGATGCTGGCCAAGGGAGAGGGGCAAGGCTGGGCTGCACCCAGCCCCCAAAGATAGTAACCAGTGTCCCACTTTCAGTGTACAGAGGAGTGGGGTGAGCTCTGCCAACCTTGGGTCCCATGTTGATGGCCAAGTGCCCCAGAGAAAGCTGATGGCTGTGTCGGAATTCCAGGCAATTCATCAGTTGGGAGAAAGATCCCAGGCAGTGTCTGAGGGTAGGGGAGGAATCCAGCCCTCCAAGGAGAGAAAGATGATAAGAGCTAGGCAAGGTGTCAAAAAGCCAGCCCAAAGGGCTGAGACTCTGAATTGGTTAGGAGTCGAATCTCACAGAGAATGGAGACAGAGCATGGCACGATGCACCAACAAGCACCAACATGGAGGTGTACGGCAAGCCTCACCATTTGCCAGCTGTGGGACTCAGGACAAACTCCTCACTCCTCTAAAGTGTCAATCTCTCACTAAATAACAACAAGGAGAATAACACCTGTGATCATAAAGGTGTTGTGAGGGTGAAACGAGATGAGAAAAGTTAAATGTCCATTGCAGCTCAGCAAATGTCTGCTGTCTCTTTTCCCACCTGAGATGTACAGACTTAAGCCAGTGAGCAGAGATTTGGAGAAGCCGAAGGATAGATGACCACATGGGCATGTAGATTTCCTGCAGGCACACAGGATCTGAGACATAGCAGCACAGATAATTCTAGATCCCACAGCTGGTGAAGAGGAGTTGCTGATAATGCCTGCCTTGGCCGCATGGGGGATAGAGCTATGCCAGCCAAATAATGGCATGGCTAGAGCAGGCTGGAGAAGGCAGGGCTGGCAAAGGGTTACCCCAGTGTTAGGCACTGCCACTGCTTACCAAGCTGTAAGGTGCTGATCGGCACTTGATCAGCAGGTGTGTGAGGGAGGCTTGCTGCCTGCTGGAGCTGGTGAGATGGGCTGGCGGGTCACAGCAAGTTTTTGGAATTATCACAAATGATTGTCAACTCTTCCTAACTGACAATAACTTGACATGAAATGTTATAGAACTCATTACTTCAAAAACTTAATTTAAGACCACAGCTGTTTCAGAGTCCTCTTATATGAATTTAATTGGTATGTAATAGCATAGTTAATTAAATACGAATCAATAGTTTAAAACAACTAATTGATATTTAATATGAATGGGGAAAAACTTAGTTCTAGTATAATTAACTCATATGAAATAAGCAATGAAGTAGCAATTATGTCTTTACAACAATGTAAAGTTTATAGTTATTTAATAAACTTAGAATTAGCAAGCAATGAGATCCAAAAATTATAAAACAGGTATTATTGGGCTAATTAAACATTTATCACTTGTCCTGGAGGTCCAGGGCCAGGCACTAGTCAGGATTAATATACCTTTGCTACTCTACCCTTCAGTCCTCTTTATGATAGAGGTTGATCAGAAAATTATGATCTTTGCATGATGTATGGGCATTATTATTGCCTGGGATATGAGTAATTATGCTGAAAATAGGAGTAGGCAGAACCGATGCAGAAAGCAGTTTAGCAGAATCAAAATGAAAACTTTCCAAACAGAAGACCCCATCATTCTGCAATCAGAATGGCATCGCTGGGCAGAATGGCTGCTGATGGCTATTGATAGACAAAAACCAATGAGAGGGCCATTGGTAGACACCCAAAACAAAGACAAAACTAGGGACAATCTCCAGCTTTCAAGGCCTTTTGCAAGGGCCTCCCTCACCATCCCACAGCCTGAAGCTCTCTTTTCCTCCTGGGGACTCCTGCACTAAGAATTGCCATTCATGCAGAAATAATTTGCGTGCTGCCTCAAGACTTTCTTTACCGAACTATTACCTGTCTCTGACTTTTAGTTACCTTTTCTTAAGTATATGTCTTGTATAGCCAACTGGATTATAGTATCTTTGGGCTAGGAAGTTTGCCTACTATTTTTTTCTCTTGCACATAGTGCCCAGCACCTAGTGGCCTCTTTGTGAGTGTATGTGCATTGGACTTTACACCAGTCACATTTATTGATGTGTCCTGCTTCCAGAGGGGTAGGATTAATGCTTGTAGCAGAGTCTACCCACAGGATCCAACTGCTGTTTCCCCCAACAAAATGTTTACCCTCTGAGGTCAACGCAACTGGTTAAAAATATTTCTTCAGCCTAGAACTCCTTCTCACACGATCATCCAAGTCCTCTTCACTTTAGAACCTTGTCACCTCGAACACAGGAAGTCCAGAAATGTACCATTATCACCTGTGACTTAATAGGCTTCATCATCACCCTACTCTGATACAGACATGCCTCTTTGTCCATTATATCCCACAAAAGACACTGGGGTCATCCTTGCCCTCTTCCTCTGCTTGACCCACTCTGTCACTTAGCACCACTGTCTCTTCCTGGAATGTCTCTGATTCATCATTTCCTCTCCATTCCCAAGCTCTCTGGTTCCTTGGCCTCTCCCATGACAGCCACCTGGCTGGTCTTCCTGACTGGCCTCACATTTCCAGTCCATGTCACTGTTGGCTACATGCTAACCTGGGAAGTATGCAACCTAATAGTTCATTATATCACCCTGGAGAACTCACTCCACCTCTCTGCATCTCCACTTTCATATCTGAAAAAGAAAAAAACGAGGGGGGTAGAATTTGGTATTTTGTTTCTATTTATTGAACTCACCCTTATTAGGTACTTCATTCTGAGCACTTTTGCCCATGTGTTGGCTCATTTGCTTTTCATATGAATCATGTGAGGAGGGTCTTACCGTTAGAATCAACGTTTTATAAATGAGGAAACCAAAGCTCAGAGAAGCCTAAGAGTTGCTCACTGGTAAGTGCTGGAGCATGGCTCCAGCCAGCTCTGTTAGTTCTGAAACCTCCCCTGCCCCATGTGGCCTCCCTGTGAGTCCAACCAAGCCCAGCTGGTGTCTCCTCCAGATGATCTCAGGCACTGTCTGGGGAATGGGAGCTATTTTTTCAGCCCCTCCCCTGCTCTCTATGTCAACGTGGCAGGGATGAATGTCAGGATAAAACTGAGGGTCCTTCCCTTGCTTTCTGATCTCTGGCCATCTTCAGAGAGCAGGAAGAAGCAGCAGATGCAAGCCCACCATCTCCCACCTGGAGTATGGCAGCGGTCTCCCAGCTAGCCTCCCTTCTCTGAGCTCATCTCCCATCCATCATCTGCACCAGTGCTGAAGGGATCCTTTATGAAATGCAAGTCTCACCTGTCTTTCCCCTGCCTAGCATTCTGCGTGGCTCCCACCTCCTTTAAGAGAGAGCCCAGACTCCTGGGTGAGGCTCATTGGCTACTCCAGGATCTGGTCCCTGGATAGATCTCCTGTCTCATCTTTTTTCTTCTGCTACAGCCACACCAAACTGCCTGCCATTAATTTCTGTTTCTTGTTTGATAGGCTTCCAGAGACATGCTCGAGTCTACTAGCTTCAGGTGGGAAGTGGTTAGTCCTCAGCAAGCACCCCTGAACTGTTGTGACTGGGCAACTTGGGGACAGGACAGGAAGGCCTTCTACAAGCAGCCATCCAGATGCACTTGATGGCCTCAGAAATGGTGAGGTAGCAGAGGCTGGTGCCTATCCGTTGTCACCGGCTCCATCTGCAGTTACTTGAGGGCACATTAATGTCTGAACAGGGCAACCAGGCAACCAGCAAGTGCTGTCCTGGCCAATACGGTCCTCACCCTGGAAGCAGGAATGCTAATGGCATTCCAGCTTGCCACTGGGTGCCAGGCCTCTCCCCACCTTCCCTCTTTCCTGTCTCTTGTGGCCGCCACTCCCATCAGATCTTAGCCACCCTGGGGTCTCCTTAGCAGAGTGTGATGCTGCTCCCTGCAGGCAGCTTTGTGCTCTGGGGGCTGGGTTCCAGAGAACCATGGCCAGTGGAAATTGCCAGGCCTCAGAGAAGACCCACTCCTCCCTGTCCTGTCTGTATTCATTTGCTAGGGCTGCTGTTACAAAGTACCACCAGCTGTGGGGCTTAAACAACAGAAATGTATTGTCCCACAGTTCTGGAGGCTGGAGGTCCAAAGTCAGTAGAGTTGGTTCCTTCTGAGGGCTGGGAGGGAAGGATCTGTCCCAGGCACCCTCTTTGGATTGCAGATGGCTGTCTTCAAGTTTTTATGGCGTCTCCCTGTATATGTGTCTATCACTAGATTTTCCTCTTCATAAGGACACCAGTCACAGGATAAAGGTCCGTCCTAATGACCCCATTATAACATGATCACCTCTACAAATTTCCTGTCTCCAAATAAGGTCACACTCTGAGGGACTGGGATTAGGACTTCAATGTACGAATTTGGTGCAGGAGGGGAACACAGAATTGGTGAGGAATTCGACCTATAGCACCGTCCCAGCCCACACCGCTGATCTGTGCTCTAGTCTCTGGCCTGTCTTGATTTGCAGCATCTGCAGCTCTGCGACCCCGTACTTTACCCTAAGAACCAAGCCAAAAATCAGCCGTGGGTTCCAGCATGGGCACTATCACCAGCTAGTGTGTTGGCCTTAAATTGTCACTTTACTTCTGAGCCTCAGTTTGTGCAACCAAAATGAAAGAGATAATTTCTGACTTGCCTGTGTCACAGAGCTACTTACTGTGAGCATCTAAAGAGAAAGGGAATATGACAGCGTCATTAAAAAATAAGTATCCCACAAATATGAAATAATACCACCGTATCACTACGTTACCAGTAAGAATGAAGGAATTCTAAGGCTAGAAAACATCCCATCCGCACCCTCTGAAATGGAAGAAAACCCATCCCATTTAAAAAGCCATCCCCTTTTATTTCTCCCAGGAGGAAATCCCACTATGTTATCTAGGCTTCTCTTCCAATGAGCTACAAGTTTCATTCACTCTACAACCAACCTCTGCTAACCTAAACCCACTGTGCTACAGTGAAGCCCACTTATTTTCATTCTGACCCGAGTCAGAAGGAACCCTTCACAGTCCCATATTTTGTAGCCAGCCCTTTCATTAAGTCAGCAGACTGTTCCTGAGCACTTACCATGTGTCAGGCACTGTGCTTGGTCCTACGGGCTCAGAGCAGGAGAAGGCACAGTCCTGACACTTCAGTTGCTCAGAGTCCAGAGGCCAGGAGTTCCCAAGGGTGCAAATTTATCTTCTCCCTAAGAAACATACCCTGCTCCAATCCATTTTTCCTTGCACAGGCGGTATTCCTAAACCTTCCTTGTTCCTGGGACAGTGACCTCCACTGCCCCACCTGCAGGTGACCCTGCACTTCCTTGCTATGAACTTTCCTTTTAAGCCAGGACTGACTCCTTTCATGGTAATTATTTTTCCATAGCCACCTTTAGAGTATCTGGGTGTTTCTGCTACTGATAAAGCCAAAGACAGCACCCCCAAAGCCTACTTGGAGAAGATCCCATCATCTTACTGTTCCAAAATGTGCATCTGTGATCTGACTCTCCCATTCATCTCCATGCTATGGGACAAGGAAGGTGACAGTCTGGTGGTGGCTGATCTACCTCACAAAGAAAGAGATTCCTGTTCTTTCTATCATGTTCTATCATCTCTCTCCTAATAACCTAGTTAGTTTGGCTTGGTAGAGTCTCCCCAAGCCAAAGCAATTGCCTCCTGCTTCCTCCTGGTTCTCTCTGTGGTTAGTAGCTTGGACAATATTCACCTCCCCACTTGGGTTTCCAGCATCCCCTCCCTTCCCCCACTTCACTCCCTGCTGGCACACTCATGTGAACCCAATGACCTTTAATTTAGCTTTGCAAATCTCTCCAAAGGACATCCCAAATTTTCATATATGGACAATTAACTAATTCTCACTTCACTCATCCTCCAACCTGCTCATTCTTGCAAAGATCCCAGTAGCTTCTCCCCACTTCTCTACAAAGTCTCAGTCAGAGAGCCCTCGCACTTAATAAATTTCTGCAGTGTGCTTATTAGCGCCTTGTAATGTAGCCGCCTAAATAATTAAGACTAACCCACACGTGTCAAATTAAATAAGCCAAATACATTGAGAAATTGCCTCATTCTCAATTTCTTTTATTAATCAGGTTTTTTAAAACTTCTTTTCCTGCTCATTTGCAAAAATCAAACATAATCAGTGAGACTCTTAGTTATTATATCATAACCACTTGTCCACACAGCCTCTCCTCAAGCAGTTGCCCAGGGGGGTGTCCTAGTATGTGGCATAGGAGAGGTTGAGTTCTCTACCCAACTAAGATAATCCAGAGTCAACAGATTGCTCACACTCTCTAAATCTGTAAGAGAATTGTTTGCCCTTCCATTTGCCTGAGCGTTCAGTCACAGTCCAGAAGGCCAGCTGGAACATTGGCCTAAATCCATCCAGTATCTTCTGCCCTCCCTACTCAGTGCTCCCCTGCCTCCCTCCCAATCTCCTGGATTGAGTTTGGGCTTAGTCCAGGAGCCCAAACTCCCTTTCTCATTAGGAGCCATTGCTGATGTGCTTTAGATGGGCATACGAAGTCAATGGCAAAAATATAATAGGAATTGTCAGCAATTGTATCATTCTAATGATGAACAATGCGTGTGCAATTACAATGGGCTGGTTAACTCTGCCTGTCGTCAGCATGTTGAGGTTTCAATACAGTCTCCCTCGAGAGGCTATTGTTCCAGGGAGCTCAGCACCTCCTCGCAGCTTGTACTTCCGCTGGCCCCCTCCTGGAAGGCTGCATTCCTGCCTCTTGAAGGTGGTTGTTAGAAAGAATCCACAAATACAGTAAGTAAACATCAAAGGGGCTTTGATCCATGAGGCCTGCGACAGAGCAGGAGCCCCTGAAGAAAGGGCCAAGGCCTTGAATGAGGGAACTTAACATCGTCAATTTGGGTGCCTGAGATGTAAGGCCGTTTGAAGTGAGGGCGGTTTGGCTGAGCCTTCAGATGCCAGTGTGGAGGGGAAGGAAGAGAAGTGAGTGCCTTTGGAAACAGTGCCCTCAGATCTGCTTCTCTGCTCTTTATTGATAGTCAATAAACCCCTTTAAAGAATCAGGAGATCAAAGCCAGCGACTTCCCTGGGCCGTGGCGTTCTGCCACCTCCTGCCATGTTTTGTTTTTCTCTAGGGCAAGAGCCCCTGAGCTTGACTTATCTGTGTCTCATGGGCCCTGCACTCTCTTTCATCCTGCTACGCTTGGTGGGTGGACCTGGGCTGCAGACGGTGGATGGAAGCGGAGAAAGAGGAATGACCCACTCTGTCTATCCTCTTGAGCCTAGACACTGACTGGCTGGGTTCAGGGAGACAGTCGGTGTCGTGGGAGAAGGTGCTGTGATGCATCACTCATTGGGACCCTCTTTCTCTGAGAAATCAAGGGAAGGAGCAGGGAGGAGCCCAGAAACCCTGGCAAGGGCCAGGAAGAGCTGCAGTCATATTCCCTCTTCCAGAAATCAAATTCCTTATCTATTTACCAAGTTTGTGGCAGCTGACACATTTGTAAGACTTCTATGCTACAAGGTGGGGTGGGGGTCTAAAACAATCGTGGGAAGTCATTTAACATGGTTGAACCTCAATTTTCCCATCTGCATAATGTCAGTTGCAGTGGCCCATATGCCCACCTCAGTGAGTTGTTTGGGGGTAGAGGGGGTCAAAAAAATTAGTGTGCTATTGCTTCAGAATCCATAAAGTGATTAAGATGAATCAGGATAAAGCACAAATACCAGAGAGGAAAGCTTGCCTTCTTGTGAGGCAGATGGACTCCAATTTAATGCTCACACACACAATGGACACTGATTTACAAAATACTGTGCAAATAAAAAAGTTATCTCTTGCATTTGCTACCTGGAATTGTTATTCCATCTTGTTTTTCCAATTGGGTCAAAGCCCTGTGGAGTCTGTGTCTCTCAGCTATCTCGACCCCTGTGCTCTAAGTCTACATTTCATAAGTGCTTGATGATGGTGCTAACTTGGGCCTTGATATAGGAAGGCACAGGAATCTCTAGCATCAGAAACGCACCCTCTCCAAAAGGTAGAGAGAGCTCTTCTGCCTATACCTTAACCTCTGTGTCACCCCGCTGCCCTAAACTCACGCAATCACTTCATCCTCCTGAGTCACCCACAATGTCTGGTTGCACTGTTCCATCCTAGACACCACTGGATGGATTCTGCATCATCCCTGGCAGGTCTGGCCACAGTCCCAAGTTGATCTGAGCATAGTCCCCAAGCCTGAGATACAAAGGGCCTCAATAACCCAGAGTTATGTTTATGAGCATGGACTCAGAGCCAGACTGCCTAGGTTCAAAGCTCTGGCTTTACCACCTGCTAGCTCTTTCATCCAGTGCCACTAACTTCATATATCTATAAATGGGGATGATAGAAAATGGGGAAACATCCTTCACAGGGTTGTTATGAGAATCAAAATGAAGAATTGCTGGCTTAAACTTATGCCTAGAACATAACAATTTCCATATAAATGTTGGCTAAACAAAAGCACCTCTGTTTATAAGAGCAACAAGCTCCACAGCCCCCTGCAGAGGGCCCCCCCACAATGCCTGACCTGTTCCCATTCCCAACTCACCCACCTATGCTTCTCTTCCAGAGCTGGGCCTCCAGAAGAGAGGATGCTGTCTGGTGCTGGGCTACATGGCCAAGGACAAGTTTCGGAGAATGAATGAAGGTCAGTGAGATCCTCCCCATTGTCTCGGGAGTAATCTGGAGGGAGGAAGCTCTCCCCTACAGCCACAGGACAGAGGAACCAGGAATAAGAACCTGGGACCTCTCAGAAGGGGACAGTGGGAAGACCAGTTTGGTTTCCATGAAGCCATTTGTACAATCACATGGGGAAGCATAGTGAATGCCTGAAACACAGGATGCTGATTCAGGAGCATTTTCTTTATGCAATCTTCCCTTCTCCCTTTGTGTCTCCTACTTCTCTTCCTCTCTCTTCCCTACCATTTCTTCCACACCCCACCCCACAGCCAGCCCAATTAAATCTGCTCCTATTTTCATTTCTAATCCAGACCTCTCTACCTGCCTCCTCCATAACTCATGTTTCTTGAATGCCTGTTGAATAAACAGCACTATACAGGCACTTAGGAGAATACTAAAGAAGAATATGGCAATGTCTTTATTCCCAAAGAACTTACCCTAGGAAACCTGCCCCCTTTCCCAACTCCACTGACCCTACCCCTCCCTCTTACTCAGAGGCCATTCTGTCTTCCTCTTGCACTGGCTTCATTGGGTCACTGAAGGCTTGAGAAACGTGTTGACATTGGCATAGAGGCTGGGAGGAGGAGTGCTGTCACTTACGGGTCTGCTGTAATAAAGAACCAATCCTCTCCATCCCTAGCCATCTGTCTCCATGCAGCTAATAACCCTCTCCATCAGATGCCACAGACTATTTGTCAGGATTCAAAAGTAGATAAACAATGGCTGGGGATGCCATTTATTCATTAAAGTCAGACAAATGAAGCCTTGGCTCCCACCAGCCATGCTTGCCATGAGCTGGACCCCTCCCCTTCCAGGGCCCAGGGCCCATGTCTCCTCATTCCCATTCCAGCAAGAAGGAGGCAGCTTCTTTCTACCATCTCTATCCCCATAGCATGGTCTCAGTGCCCTCTTTCCAAGCTCCTCAGCTGTCTCTCCTCCCAACCCCGACCACGACAACCACATCCCCGTGCGCTCCCCATGCCTGAGACTTTGCCAGCTGTGGACCTGTTTCCAGCACCCATCATGGTGACAATCTGACAAGAGTTAGGCCAGCACAATTAAGCACAGGAAGTGATCACCTCCCCCATTTGCTGCCTGCCTGAAAGAAGCCAACAGCATCAAAAAGCTACTTCCCATTTGTAGGAACCCCATGGCTGAGTACAGCCAGAGTTGGGGGCCGCATTTTCTGTGTCCTGCCAGTCAGTTGCCTTTACTGACTTTTCTCTTTCTCAGCCTCCCCTTCCCTCCCCAACACCATTGCCTTGACAAGACTGCTAGGCAGTAACTCCTAATTTGTGGGAACTGACAGCGTGCCTCTGTCCATGGTGCTGAATAGACATGTTCTCTTGCTGGCGATGCTCATTAGAGAAGCTCGAAAGAGGTTTGTAGGGATTGGGGAAGCCAAAAAGTCAGGAGCTGGGCTGGAATTGAAACCCATAGCTCCAGATATCTGACCTCAGCTTCTGGGTGGCTGAGGAGATGAGGGGATGGGATGCAAGCTGAGCCAACATGTGTGATGACTTAGAAATCTCAACTAACAACTCAGAGACAGGGTAAGAGGAGGGTGAGGCAGTGGGGCAGAGGAGAGACACAGGTGGGTCAGCTTTGGCTCTGGAGAGCTGGAAGGCAGAGGTGAAGGAGAGGGAGGGCTCTGGAGGGAGGAGGCTCCTCTTCTTCCACTCCAGCCAGCCTTGCTGCCCTAAGTACCACATTATACATTTCTCTCTCTCTAAAGCTCATACGCCCAAACTCCAACACGTCTGCAGATAAGAAAGGCATCAGAAAGCATGTGGAGCTGTTTTATATTTATAATTATCTCATACCAATACTCAAAATAATTATAATTTCCACATATTAATAATTAAAATGGAATAGCAGCCATGACATACATCAAGAAATAGAAATCTCTGTCCATGCTACACAACACACCTTGGTATAAATTGAACAATTGGTAAAATAGGGAAAAACAATTATTTTTCTCCCAGTTTCTAGGATTAGTGAGATATTAGAACAATTAGCTTCTTCTTCCCTTAAAGATAAGTTGGTGATCATTGTATTTCCCATTTAGAATAAATATAAAAGACCTACTTGTGCTGTATTAAAGCATATTTGTTCTGTTTAACAGTATCTAATAGGGTGCCTGTCACCCAGGGAGAAGTGCTTCCCTATTTTATTTGTTTTCCTGTTAATTTGGTGTCCTTTTATTTTCTTCTCTCTCCACTCCTCCCTCCTCACTACATTCCAAAAAATAACAGCTTGAGAAGGAGCAAGAGGAAAATAATGAATGAACAGGAGCTTTATAGATCTGGGGTTTATCATAAGTTAGAGTAATCGCAATTGGTGCCGTTAAACTACACAAAGCAATAAAAAGAAAATGCTATTCAAAGATCATTTAAGGAGGCATGTGATAGTCAATGAGAGGTTTGCTCTATTTGGGAGTGCTTAATAGCTTCATGGATAGAATCTGCAGTCTTTGCAGGAATGGAGGTGGTTGGTAATATATGGAGAGTGTATGTGTGTGTGTGCGTGTGTGTCCTCTACTGTGTGGACTCAACACAATTGAGCCATCAAAAGGAGATACAAGCAGAAATCAACAAAGGGCAGGCAAGAAAGGAGGAAGTAAAGACAGACTAGCCATAACAATATCACACTTGTTTGAGATCATTGTCTTCATGTGATTAAGCACATGTGCTTTATATAGGAACTGCTGATGAGTGATCATTCAGTTATTCATCAAACAGTCATTGAATATCATAAAAATAATACCAATTTCTTACAAGTGCCAGAATTGTTCTAAGCACTGGAGCTATAAAAATAAGACACAAGCCAGGCACGATGGCTCATGCCTGTAATCCCAGCACTCTGAGAGGCCAAGGCAGGCAGATCACTTGAGGTCAGGAGTTCAAGACCAGCCTGGCCAACATGGTGAAACCCTGTCTCTACTAAAAATACAAAAAAAATAATAACAATCAGCCAGCGTTGGTGGTGTGCACCTGTAGCCCCAGCTACTCAGGAAGCTGAGGCAGGAGAATCGCTTGAACACAGGAGGCAGAGGCTGCAGTGAGCCGAGATCCTGCCACTGCACCCCAGCCTGGGTGACAGAGTGAGATTCCATCTAAAAAAAAAAAAAGTAGAGTAAGACACATTTTCTGCCCTCAAGGAGCTCACAGTAAAAATACATCTCAGTGTATGTGTCACCTCCACAAAGAGATCCTGCCTTCCATCTACCTAAATTACACAGACACCCCTCTCCCTGCACCCTGTGCTCATCACAGCAGCTGGTGTGTGTATCGAGTGGCACCTATCATGATGTGTGATTATATATTGGTCTGCTTCCTCATGTGCTGTCAGTCCCATGTAGAGAATCAGCTGGAGGAGGGCAAAGACTCCTGTTCCTTCCTCTCCTCTCCCTGGGCCTTCACCCAGTGTCTTGCACATAGGGAGTAGTCGCTCAACTTTCATTTAGGTAATTAACTAGGGCCCTGAGTGACAATGGAGGAATGTACAAAGTCCCCGCAGGTGTCAGGTAGGTATTGAAAAGGAGCGCCTCAGATAGAGCACACAGATGTGGAACAGTCCACAAAATGGTCTCCCTGTTTTGGGTGATTCCTAGAGTCTACCTTGGTGCTCACTCTCAGGCTTTCTTCCAGTTCCAGTGCTACAGCCCCTCCCTGGGAGTAGGGTCCAGGCAAGTCGTGGAAGCAGGGCTGGGTGAGGAGGCCTTCCCCAGGGGTAGTTTCCCTTCTTTCTGTACCAGCTCTCCTTCCTCACCCCACCTACTGCCAGCCCATGCTCTCAGGATATCTTTAAGTAGATCCAGTTTGCTCTCACTGGTTCCTCAGCCACATCTCCAACACACACATGAGCATGCACACACACATACACACACAATGCACACACCTGCATGCATATGTATACATGCACACATGCATGCACACACCTGCACACATGTATACACATGCACACATACACCCACATGTGTGCACACATGCACACAACCTTCACCTCCCCTTCCTGGCCCTCCCCCTTTATGACCTCTCTCTCCTGGAGATCCAGACCACTCACCTTCTCAAAGCACGTGGCTTCCCCAGACCTGATCCTATTCCCAGGCAGAGTAGAAGGCTGTAACATGTATCAGGGGAGGGGCTGTGCCTGCCTCAGAGAGCTCAGGCCTCCTCCATGTTAGACCTGTCAACAACTCTAGAGATTACAGTGCAACCCAATAACACAGCATGGCCCAAGAGCATGCAGCAACTTGCCCGGGGCCCATATGAAGTGGCTGGAAGAGCCAGGACCACAGCCCAGGGCTCCAGACACCCAGGGCTCTTAGACTTCTGGAAGAGGAGGCTGAGACCATGAGCAGAGGGAAAGCCTCTAACACTTTAGCTTGGTTTCATTTTTCAGGGTGGCTGGAAAGAGAGGAAGTGGCAAGGCAGGGAGAAGAAAGGGCAGAACACAGGGAAAACTTGAGTTGATTTGCAGAAAATCAGGGAAGACCTGGAGTGAGGGACACAGACCAGAGAAGACCATTCCTGGGGGACCAGAAAAGCTGGCAGGCCACAGGACTCTTGAGAAGGGGAAATGAGGAAGAGGATATTTAAAGGAGGGAAGAAGCAGAGGCACCCAAGTTTTGACCTCCCCTTCAGCCATCCCCCTGGGGCAGAGGGGGGCCTGCACAGGAGGGTACTCCTCCCTCATACTGGTGCCTTCTTGGGCTGCCCATCAGGGTGGGTGTCGGTTTCCGTGGACTTTCAGCATTGCAATGATGTCTGCTTCAAGAGACCAAGGGAGAGCAGAAATGCCTCTGGGTGCTGTCCCTTTCATCTTTCAGGACGAAATACTTGTGAGTGATTAGCAAAGGCAGCTTTTGCTGACTGGAGACCTCTACCCTGTGTGGGAAGAGCTGGAGCACCCAGGAAGGGGAAAGCTGGTTCCATAAATAACTAGCAGCCTCTTGCATGGCCCACAGCTCCCGAACAGCACCGTGGTCCCAGTCCAGGCTCTGTGTGCAAGTGCCCCTCCCCCACAGCACCTGTCCTCACTTCCCAGCCTTACAGGGGAGTCAGAGCCCTGGGAGGTTGAGAATCTCATTTCTTTGACAGCTCTAAAGTTCTTTATGATGGCGTGAGAGCCTGTTCTTTATGCACCCTTGTACACTAACAAAAAAAATGAGTCTAAAGCATCTACTGTTTCCTCGTATAGAAAGAGAGGTGCCCCACAGCTGGGATGTGTAGTGGGAGGAGCACTTAAGAGTGAGGAGCTGGCTGTGTGGGCAAGTCCCTAGACACTAAGATCTCAACCTTCTCATGTGCAAAATGGAATCATGTTTCATAAGATGACCTGTATGTCTCTAAAATGTGATGATTCAAAAATCTATCTTGGATCTCAACACCCAGCCCACACCCTGTTCTCACAGCCCATCCCATAATTTTAAATGTCTTGGTCACCAAAGGAACCAGTACAAAAAAGTCAATAGACTGGCTTTCCTTGGCAGCCTCTGAAGGTGGATCCGTGTTTCTTTCTCCCATCTGTCATTAAGGGTGAACTCAGTCCATATCAGCTATATGCTGGGTGGCAGGGAAAGAGTCAGGCAGGCCTGTGGGATGAGCTGTGCTTTTCTCAGGGCAGAGGGGAAGCAGCAGGCCAGGGTCCTTGGCCTGGGGACCTGACCCAGGGATGAGCAGGCCTCCCTGCTACCGGCAGCACTTCTCACTCTGTTGCAGCCATACAGTCTGGCTCACGCTAAGGGCCACAGTCATTTTCCTGAGCCCATTCCTCCACTGCCTGCCGAGCCCCCGGGATGTTGGCTAATACCGTCATTTTGTTAGTTGAGGCTTTGGGGTGCATTTTTTCTAAATTCATTTTTCTTACTGATGTGTTTTCTTCCACTGGGGCTGCAAAGCCCGTTATTTGTATAATATCCCTGTTTATTATTTATGGCAAGAGTCAGATTTACAGGGCACTTTATGATTGTTATTTAATTCGCTCAGTGTCTTGGAACAAGAGACCTGCCGTTTCCACTCTCCAGCCAGGATCTGAGGGAACATTCCAAAGCTTTTTCTCAGCCCATTCCTCCAGCCACCTTTCCTACCTCCTACCAGGAGTCCTGCCTCTCTTAGACTGTGGACCCCTAAGCTGCAGACCCTGCCAAGTTCCTTTTTTCTTTTTTTCACCAAAACAAGGTTTCATTCTGCTAGAGTGCAGTGGTACCATCGTGGCTCACTATAGCCTCCAATTCCTAAGCTCAAGCAATCCCACCCCAGCCTCCCAAGTAGCCAGAAGAACAAGCATGCACCACCATGCCCAGCTAATTTTTTAAATTTTCGTAGAGACAGTGCCTCACTATGTTGCCCAGACTGGTCTCAAACCCCTGGCCTCAAGCAATCCTCCCATCTGGGCCTCCCAAAGTGCTAGGATTACAGACAGGAGCCTCTGCACCCAGCCAAAGTTCCTTTATAACTTCCCTTTCCCTCACACTCATATCCAATCCTCAGCAAGTCCTAGGGATGTTATCTCCTGAGTGCCTCCTGTACCCACCCTCCTCTCTCCATCTCCTGCCACCACCCTAGACCCTGTCCCCAGCCTCTCTCCCCTGGACTGCATCAGGGCTCTCCTAACTGGCTCCTTGCATCTATCATGCCCAATCCCCATGCCCAGGTCGTTTTCCACACTTTAGCCAGAGCAGTGTTTAGAAATGCAAATTTGACCATGTCGTGTTCCTTTTGAAAACATTTCAATGGCTTTAAAAAAAAAATACTGAAGGCCGGGCACGGTGGCTCACGCCTATAATCCCAGCACTTTGAAAGGCCAAGGCAGGTGGATCACCTGAGGTCAGGAGTTTGAGACCAGCCTGGCCAAAATAGTGAAACCCCACCTCTACCAAAAACACAAAAACATTAGCCAGGCGTGGTGGCACACAGCTGTAATCCCAACTACTTGGGAGGCTGAGGCAGGAGAATCACTTGAACCTGGGAGGCGGAGGTTGCAGTGAGCCGAGATCGTGCCACTGCACTCCAGCCTGAGTGATAGAGGGAGACTCCGTCTCAAAAAAAAAAAAATGCTCACATTATTAGCATGTTCTACAAGGTGCCACATGATCTGGTTCCTACCTACCTCTGACCTCATCCTACCCCCTTAAACACCCTGCGCTCCAGTCACATGGGCCTTCCTGCTGCTCCTCAAGCAGGGCCCCTGTCATAGGGCCTGTGTCTACCCTGCTCCCTCTTCTTGGGGTGCTTGCCACGCTCACCCCATCCCCAAACCCTTCACCTGGTAATTCCCGCTCATCCTTCAAATCACAGCTCAAGTCTCTGCTCCAGTGATGCCTCCTCTGACCCATCCCTCCTCAGTCAAGATCCAGTTCCTGTGTCACATGCTCCCGTAGAACCAGATCCTTCCTTTCAGAGCTCTGAGCTCAGTTTGTACATATACATTCATATTGCAATTATTTACTAATGAGATGGGATAATTCCCTTAACCTTGACCCTCTTTGTGGGTGGGAACTGGAGTGGCTTCTTTCACTCAGCCTACCTCTGTCCACTGCTTGAGAGAGGGAGTGTGTGAGCAAGCAAGTGCAGGAACCAGAGGGAATGAACACTGGAACCGGCCAGTCACTCATCTCTGGCAGAAGCAGGCTCTGTGCGGCCCCACAGCAGTGTCCAAGCTCCTGCCCTCTCGGCACCCAGCTTCTTGTCCAGTGTCAGGAAGAATCAGGTCACATGAACAGATTGAAGGGTAGTGTATGCGGAGGATTTTATTGGGAGATGGAAGGGGCTCTTGGCGGAATGGGGAGTTGGAAAGGGGATGGTGCAGGAAGAAGGCAATCATTCCCTGAAGCTGCACTGTCTGAAGTTAGCCTCGTCTATCCATAGTCTCCGATGCCCAGTTGCTGCCCTGCTCACCACTCAGCCACTTGTATCCCTGACGCTCAGTCGCTTGTGTTACTCTGCCAGCTGAAGTCTTTTCATGGGCACAGGATAGGGATGTGGCAGGCCAAAAAAGCAACAATTGGGAGAAAAATTGAGTCACCTGTTTTCACTAAGGGCTGCAGTTCCAGGCTTAAGGGTGGGGTTTAGCTGGGAGCCCAGTTATTTTGTGTTAATAACACCTGTCTCCCCTACCAGTCAGTTGGCTCTGTTTGGTCTCCATTAGATCCCAGGAGCCAAACATAGTGTTTGCATAGACGTTGACAGCAAAGTGAGGACAGTGACCTTCTCTGCCCCTAGTCAGTAGCTCCAAGATGCTGGGACTGGATAATTTGACAATCATAGACTTTTAAAAGAAACATTGGCAGTCACCTGGAGAGGAGGAAACCAAGACTCAGGAAAGGGATGTGATTCATCCATCCAGAGTAACACAGGCAGCAGGCACTTGTCTTGGTCCCCAGAAAGTTTACCTCCTCTTGGGAAGACTCCATATACTTCTATGGAGCAATTCCTGGGGCTTATGGCAAACACCTCTGAGCACCTCCCAGCAGTAACTGCTAGGACTTCGGACTAGAGAATTTCCACTTGAGGGCATTTACTGCCTTGCTATGAAACCTTAGCTGTCTTGGAAGGTGGGTGCGCAGGACCCACCTGAAATACTCATCCTATCTTCGGTGATGTCAGAGAAACATTCTAATGGGGACAGCAGTGCCCAGAAGAGTACATAAAATGGAAATGGTTTCTAGAGGATCGTGCTGCCTGTGGAATTCAAGGACAAGACACTCTCAGGCAGGGAGCTTCTTCTACCCTAGAACTGACTCTGGAACTGTGTGAGGTGCTGCTAGATTTGATCAACACGTGGACAGTGCATTATGAACAGCTCTTGATTGACTCAGGAGCTGTTTGGTTGACAGACAGCAGTTCCAATGTGAATGGACACCAACCTGTTTTGAAGGTTACTACTTTGATCAGACAAGGTAAATACAGGTCTGCATATGAGCTGAATTGCATGTTGTTTTCCTAATAGTGATGGAAAAAAATGAACAATGGTAGAGGCCTCTGTGTTTAGGTTTTACTGAATCATGGGCAGTGACCAATGGCCTGGCCGAGTGGCCAGGCAGAAGGGCAATGGAAACCTGGCCTTTTAATGGGATGCCCATGTGGAGCACAGCCCTATGGAAATTTGAGGAGTGCATTAAAGCAGAACAAGTCAGTTCCCATCAGAAGAACTCCCTTCAAGGTTCAGAAGGTGACGGGAATCGACACGCAGATAGCCCCAGCTGCTCCCTTGAGGTGGCCACCTGGGCTCATGAAATGGGTAGATATGGAGGCACCGCAGCAGTGTAGAGATGGGCTGAATCTGGACATGTTCCCTTTGCACCCTCTCAGGCACATAATGCCAGTAAGAGCTATTCTGTCTGCCAGCAAGAGAGACAGAGACTGCCAGTGGCTATGTGGAACATTCCCTGGTGGGAAGGCTCTAAACACAGCTAGCAAGTGAGACTGGTGCTGCGGGTCTACAAATGGGTCTTGCCTAGAATAGACACTGACTCTGGAGTGGGCTTTCCTTACTCAGTAGAAGATAGAAGTGCTCAGAGTGTCATTTAAAAAAAAATGGAACAGAAGATATTGTATGCATTTGGACAGCTGACCATCATTTCTTCAGACCAAGGGACACACTGTAAGCCCATAATGTCCAGCAATGGTCAGAGAGATCTCCTTAGAGTAAGAATTTGATAGAGAAATACAACACGCTATTGAAATATTGGTTGTCTAAAATGGGGACATAAAAGCATGAAGGGCTGGCTTGCACGCCTTCACGAGTGTGCTCACACACACCATGAGTGGTACTAGTGTCCCCACTAGACTTTTTCCTCTGTTTTTCTGGCTGATCTGGGGAAGAGGATGTGGGAAGGATGCTAGATAACTATGCAATTCTTGCTAAGGAAGGAGTACACTGGTATAATGACTATTTTTTTCTTTCTCTCCCAACTCAGCTAAAAAAAAAAAAGCTTTTCTTGGCCTGGCACGGTGGCTCACGCCTGTAATCCCAGCATTTTGGGAGGCTGAGGCGGGTGGATCACCTGAGGTCAGGAGTTTGAGACCAGCCTGGCCAACATGGTGAAACCCCGTCTCTACTAAAAATACAAAAAATTAGCTGGGCATGGTGGCAGGTGCCTGTAATCCCAGCTACTCAGGAGGCTGAGGCAGGAGAATCACTTGAACCCGGGAGGCAGAGGTTCAGTGAGCCGAGATCGTGCCATTGCACTCCAGCCCAAGCAACAGCAAAACTCTGTCTCAAAAAAAAAAAAAAAACTTTTCTTTCTCCCCTATGTGATGCAGTGATCCCGGGACCAGGGCTGCAACTACAAGTGCTGGAAACAGAGATAATTTCTAAGCAAAAAACTGTCACTGTGTTTTTAAACCTTATGTCAGAATTCCTAGGGCCCTGATGGGGGTGGGAGGTGCCTTCACCCTGTCTAGCAAAATTAGGGCTAAGAATAAATACAACTAGGGGGCCTGGTGGTAAAAATAGTCCACTAGTTTGGAACTTACGTAACCTTCCCGGATATGAGTGGGAATGGACTGAGGGGAGGCACTGGCTGGACTAGTGCTGCCAGCAGCCATCTGGACCACACAGTGGCCGAACCCAATGTCCCTTCCAAAGGTGGAAAAGTGCAGGTAAAAAATAAATGACTAGTGGAGAAAATGAGGAATAATACCTGAGAGTAAAGAAATGAAAAATGGGTTATAAAATGAAGGAAATCCAATACTACATTAACAACTGGAAAGAGTCTCAAACCAAAAGAGGACATTGTCTCTTTGCTTGGTATCCCCAGATGCCTGGAAGGGGGAAGCTGTGTTTGCTGGGACCACTTCTGGTTTTGGAATCTTTTCTTCAAATCTAAAGAAAGCCTGCAGGCTGGGCACAGTGGCTCACGCCTGTAATCCCAGCACTTTGGGAGGCCAAGGCGGGTGGATCACCTGAGGTCAGGAGTTCAAGACCAGCCTGACTAACATGGTGAAACCCCATCTCTACTAAAAATACAAAAATTAGTCAGGCATGGTGGCGCATGCCTGTAATCCCAGCTACTCAGGAGGCTGAGGCAGGAGAATCGCTTGAACCCAGGAGAGGTTGCAGTGAGCCGAGGTCACACCATTGCATGCAGCCTGAGAAACAGAGTGAGACTCTGTCTCAAAAAAAAAAAAAAAAAAAAGCCTGCAAACCTGAGTGGCCTCACCCTGGGAGACATTCATGCAATACAGTGCACTGGACTAATTGTTAAATGATCATATATATTCTTTTGCTGTAAGGGATCAGTGGTTGAAAGTCAGGGCATGGCCGGAGGTGTGATGATGTATCTAGACATGTTTCTATATAGAGGCGCATGGGGTGGGGGGATTTCATCCACGGTTCCCGGCTCATAACTCCCATAGCCCTTGCTACAGTCTTTTGCCATATGTTGGGTGTGTTAGGCCTCAGGGGCAGGCCTCGGGAAACAGGATCTCTCTCCGGCCCTCCTTTCCCCTGCCCCATCGCAGGACTCTAACTTTTCACCACTTTCTGATTGTGGGTCTTAAGACCCTTCCCTGAGAGAGTCCCGCCTCACACCCTAGGGGAAGAAATGCTTCCATAAAAACCCAAGAGGACTGAGTTTCGGGAGCTTCTGGGCAGCTGAGCATGTAAAGCTTCCTGGAGGGTGGCGCACTCAGGGAGGGCATGGAAGCTCCTGCCCCTTCCCCCCAAACTCTTCATCTGTATTCTTTGTAATATCCTTTAGAATAAACTGTAAACATAGGTAAGTGTTTCCCTGAGGTCTTCGTGCCACTCTAGCAAATTAATCAAACCGAAACAGAAGGTCTTGGGAACCCCCAACTTGCAGCGGGTCTGCCAGAAGTTCTGGAAGCCTGAACTTGTGACAGGTGCCAGGGTGTGGGGGAAGTCTTGGGGACTGAGCCCCCAGCCTGTGGGATCTGACACTATCTCCAGGTAGACAGTGTCAGAATTGAATGGGAGGACACCCAGCTGGTGTCCGCTGCTCCCACCTGTTTGGCCACAGAGGTCTCCTGTGTGGACTGTTGTGGTGAGTGTAGAGGAAAAATGCAGTTGGGGAGAGTTTTCTCCAACATTTCACACCCAGCTGTTTTTGTGGCTGTTTTGGTTCTGGTTTTCCTTTTATCATTGCGACTAATATTCTTTTTTTTTTTCTCTCTCGAGACAGAGACAGAGTTTCGCTCTTGTTGCCCAGGCTGGAATGCAATGGCATGATCTCAGCTCACTGCAAGCTCCGCCTCCCACGTTCAAGCGATTCTCCTGCCTCAGCCTCCTGAGTAGCTGGGATTACAGGCACCCACCACCTCACTTGGCTGATTTTTTGTATGTTTAGTAGAAACGGGGTTTCGCCATGTTGGGCAGGCTGGTCTCGAACTCCTGACCTCGGGTGATCCACCCGCCTCAGCCTCCCAGAGTGCTGGGATTACAGGCATGCGACTAATATTCTTAACGTAACCCTGTGGCTTAGGAGTAGGAGAAATCTAGATTCAAATCCCGGGTGTAGTCAGGGCAGGCTTAGACCCCTATCATTACAGATTCTCCAGGCCAGAAGGGACCAAAGGTCATCTGGTTCCATATCCCTGCCAAGTACCATTGTGTGTAAAGACTGTGAACACGGCGGCATGCTCATTTATTCACCAACCCTGTGTCCAGTACCCGCTCTGTGCCTGGCGCTGTGCATGTAAAAACACAGTCCCTGCCCCCAACGATACCACTGTCTTGCGGGGAGAGACAAACACGTCAGCAACTACAGTACAATGTCGCAGTTGCGGTAACCGGGTATGAATAAGTAGCTATGGAAACAGAGAAGGAGAATCCAATCACACTGTAGGCCAGGAGAGGAGTGTCCAGCATGGCTTCTGGAGAAATGAGCCCTGTGAGATGTTTTATTCTAAGAGGCTGTTGCAACCTATGCTTGAATCCCTCCAAAGACAAGAAACTTGCAGCCTGCCGAGGCGGTGGGCAGCTCCTCAGCCAGGCTCTCCAAACACCACACCCCTTCCACCCCAGGAGGCTGCAGTTTTCGCATTCTAGCTTTACTGATGACGAGGGGACCCAGTGACTTGGACAGCAGCCACTGGCAAGATCCTGGGGTCTCCACTATGTCAACTGCACCGGGGAGGCCTCCTTTCTTCTCTCTGCTTCTTCCTTCCATCCCCAGCCAGCCTCAAAGGCTTCATCACAGAATTCTTTGAGTGCTGAGACCCTCCCCCAGCCCTCTCCCCAGGGTCTGAAGAAAGCCCCAGAGAAGTTGGAATAAACGAAGGTGCTTAATGGCTTGCGGTGCCATAAAGTGTTTAGAGCCGTGCGCTGGAATGAGCAGGTTCAGGCTCAGATGAATTATCCAGGGCTTTTATCAAAGGGAGTCAATAAAAACCTGAAGGAGCTTGCCCCACCTCCACAGAGTGCTCATGTCACAGTGCCGGGCCCTGCGCTCTGGAAGTAGGAACCAGGGGGCCGCGTTTTCCCCCCAACTCCATCTGCTTTCTTCCCCGTGCCTTCCTTTCTGAAATGTATTCGTTTCTATGGAAACTGTGTTGTTACTGGTATGGGAGGAGTTTAATGACATTCAGAAGTGCCAAATCAAGTCCATTTATATAATGGTTTGAAATACACATAATGGCCTATGGAATATAGGACACGGTGACAGTTTCAGTAACTGTGTACTGAGTGTGGGACAAATAGAGCAATGGAATAGTCCCCACCTCCGAGTCAAATGCACTAGGAATAACCACTATTCTTAGTACTAAAGAGCAGCACTTCTCAACCATTATTCATGAAAGGATCTCAAAACACAACACTAACCTGCTCTCAGCTCATAGAGAAAGGACCCTGGACCTCAGCTCCTCTGTGCCTGCCAAGGTTTGACTAAACATTAGGTGGGGAAGGTACAGAGGTGTGAGTGTGGCTGTGGATGCTTCCAGATGTGGAAGGGAGCAGGTATTCTATCTCGTTGCTCCCAGGACCCACCCACGTGGTGAGCCCACTGACGTCATTGCCTCGATTGATAGTCACCCCTGCGCTGTTCCTATAGCTCATTTCTGCTGGATTCAGAGATTCATCAGCACCCACTGTGTACACAGAGATGAATGACACATGGAGGATGCCCTTACCTTACCTCAGGTTCCCCTGGAAGCAGACCCTAAGCAAGAGCGCTAGTGTAGTCATTCCTCATGAAGGTGCAGAGGTGCCAGCGGGAGGGTTGGAAATTGACATGGGAAAGGAGGCATCGGCATGGGGGGACCCCAAACCTGCTACCACTGTGGGCAGCCAGAGCCCAGTCCCAGTAAGAAACTCTGAGAAGCGCTATTGAACACCACCTCACAGCTAGGGCACCCAAGCGGTGGGGTATTTCTGCACCAGCTCCTGTAGGGCATGGGTGGAGTGCTGCTGGGTGAGGGTGTTGTCTCCCAGCAGGTCTGGCCTGCTCTCTGTGAGGGCACAGTGGCCTCCGCAGCTAAAGAGAAAGCCCTCGAGAGAAGGGGTCCAGACACCGGCAATGGGAGGTTGGCCTGAAGACGCGGGATGGTCAGGCCTGCAGATACAAGTGGGCACTGAGAGAGTCAGCGGCAGCCTGCAGAGAACTTCAGGTCCATTGGGGAGATGGGCATATAATAAAATGGCAGAAGGCAGGGCGATGGGAGAACTAAAGAGAGGTACAGATGACAGGCTCGTGGAGGACTGGAGGTGGGAAGCTATTTGTTCTGACTGAGGGGCTCCAAAAAAGCAGGGGAAGAGAGATGGAGCTGACACACAAAGACGAGGGCCAAGGAGGGCACTTTTGCACACTTGCACCATCTAATCCTCACCACGTCACAAAGTGGGTAGTGTTATCCGCATTCTGAGGAGGAAGAAACAGAGGCTCAGACAGATTAGATCATCACCTAAAGGCACACAGATGTTAGAGTAAGCCAGCTGAACGCCAAAGCCTGGCCTTCTTACTTCCACCCTGCCTCGGGAGCTTTGTGTCTGGGCGACGAGGATAGGGTGACTTCCCCACCATCGTCCAGGGCAGACTTGACTAAGCCCCTATTGTGGGTCCCTGTTGATTTTTCCCCATGGCCAAGGACTGCCGTCCCCAAATCTCCCACCATTCACTGACCACAGACCCCCCACTCGGCCACTCAGGCAGCCCCTCTGATCCTGCCCCAGATATGGGCTGGGCTGACTGTGCCTAATATTGAGTGAATTTTCTGCACTGCCCAGAGGGAAAGAGAGGACACAGCCTGAGGAGGGGAGCTTCAGCTCTAGTAGTCCCCAGCAGTGGGTCCCCTACACCGTCCTTACCCCTGCACGCTCCTCTCCCAGCCACACTCTAATCCTCACTGCCTCCAAACACACGGGGGAGGAGGGATCACGCGTACACACAGGCAGCATTTCTGTAGCATGTTAATAGGTTTTCCGTCAGATGCAGCCTTCGTGATTAGACCCGGTGGGGAGAAGCTACATGAGACCTAACAAAATGAGAGTCTTTCCTGCAGAACTTCTCAGAGACACTAATACACCAAAGGCCATGGTAAGCCACCCAAAGGGGATATGACTCACAGAGTTCCCAAACTCATTTGACCACAAAACATTTTTCCTGCAGCATGTGTCAGGACTAGTGGTCCCTGAAATCCACTTTGGGAAATAATGTTTTAGAGCCCAGATCCGCCACTAACTGGCTGTGTGAGCTTTGTCAAACAAGAGTAAATCATACCTGCCTTGTGGGGACCCACCAAGTAACATGGGTGAACACTCTTTATAAACTTGTAAAATACTATACAGATTATTTATTTGTGTGAAGCAAACACACTCAGTGTCCCAGAGAACCTTTCCTTGGAGGTCAAACAAACAAATAACAATAATAATGTTTTTTAAAAATTAGTTCTGTTCCTGTCTCAGTATATGACTTTGACCTTGATCTCTCTTGACCTCTATGTTCTCATCTGTGAAATGGGTATACTCATGATGCTAGCCCTCTTTCCTCCATGCATTTGTTGTAAGGAGAAAATATGCATCACGATTGTGTGATGCTTTGAGAAAAAAGTATAAAGCACCACAGGATGCAAGGCTTTATTATCAGAGATCCGGGTTAATAGCCCCAATTCAGTCCCATTTGTGCTGAGATCAAGACAAAAGGTGTGCTGGGGAGGGAAGGGGCTAGTGAGATAAATAAAAATGACTAATAGTCTTCATCCATATTTATGATGTTAGGAGACTTGCATGAGCATGTCACCAAGGAGAGAAAATGAATATTTTATGAGTGAATGCTGAATGTTGTATTAAGAAGAAATGGACAGAAAGCGGCCCGCTTGCCTCTGCCCCCAGGTTGTGCTGGGGAGGTCAGCACAGGCTCTGTGCCTGGTCTCCAAGGAGCAGGGGCAGCTCATCAGGAAGGATGAGGTCAGTCTCCCAGCACAGACTGGGAGCTGTCCACGGTGGACTGGTGGCAGCAACCTTGCCCTGGGAGGTAGGAGAACTAAGACCCCACTCCATCTACCAGCTGGGAAGCCTTGGGCAAGTTACCATAACCTCACTGGGCCTCCATTTCCCACTGTAAAATGAGAAGATCAACCCTGAACAATTGTGAGGTCTAAATCCAAGCTCAGCTGTTTGGAGGAGGGTTTTGTAATGCACACAAGTGGGAAGTGTTATTATTCATGTATACACTCAACATTTATTGAACATCTACTATGTGCCAATCACTGCCACAGCCCCTTATTTATCATATATCCTGTGTGCCAAACACCACAGTCATTACTTTACACACATCACTTCATTTAATCATCACCAGAATCTTGAGAGGCATCTATTATCACTCCCATTTTCCACATAAAGAAAATGAAACTTAGGAAAGACAAATAACTTGCCCAAAGCCACACAGCTAGGAAATAGCAGAGCCCAGGACTGTATGAAGCCAAAACCCTGAGTTCTACATTAAATGGCCCTTGCCTCAGGTACTTCTGCAGCACCAGTGGAGGCCCTGCCCTGCAACCCTTGAAAGCTCTTCCCTGTTCTACTCATGCTCTGTGCTTCCTACCACCAATGCCCCTCCAGAACCAGAAGAGAAAGCCTTGCCACCTTCTGTCTGGGCCCTCATGATACCCTCCTTTATTCTCCAACCCTGCTCCCTTCCTTCTCCCTGAAGGCCTGTTCTCCATAATGCAGTCATCCAGGGGTTCTTTATTTTATTTTATTTTATTTTTAAAAATTGAGACAGGGTCTCACATGTTGTCCAGGCTGGTCTCAAACTCCTGGGCTCAAGCAATCCTCCCTCAATGGCCTCCCAAAGTGCTGGGATTACAGGCGTGGGCCACCGTGCCTGGCCCAGGGACTCTAATTTCCATCCCTATTCATCTCTTATCCCAGGCAGGCATCAGGTGGTATAAAGACTGAACACCTCCCACCCCTGAAAGCAGCAGGGACAGATGGGGCAGTGCAGGGTGAAGCTCAGCCATGTCTCCCCGCTCCAGATAGATATCTCTGGAGGCAAAGACGGCTCCCCTTGGTGCCAGCTCAAAGCTCCTGGCTCACTCCCGTCCACCACACAGCACGAGGACACCACTATCTCTGCAAATCTCTTCCCTATAGGGCAGTTTCATGTTATCTTGGCTCATTCCTTCTCCCGAGATGAAGAGATTGTTTTAAACCTGCCACCCCACCAGCTCTGCTCTTGGCTTCCAATGCCATTAAGTTTCATTATAACAAATAAACACCACAATGACATTTATAAGTTACCACTGAGCACAGAAGCACAAATATGAAGCAGATAAACTGCATTTGATCCAAATAATTACTGCAGGCAATATTGGGCTTAGTCTGAGCTGGCAGCCGGGTACCAAGTAATTTATTAGATTGCGTAAGGCAATGTTGCACGTTGAGTTTTTCATTATTGTGTCTTTTCCCCTCTCTGTGGCCTAAATAGGTTAGAGGAGTTTAGACAGTGCATGGCCAAACAAAGACAGACTTTGCTCAAGCAGATTAAGGCCAGGAATGTCGGCCAAGTGTCCAGGAATGGCTGCTTCCCAGGCAGCAACGGACTTGCAAGAGAAGAAAGGGCTTAGGCGATTATCTTGATGCTGCCAACCAAGGACAGCTCCCTGCACTCCCCACCCACTGGCCCAGATACAAAAAGCAGCCCCGTGGAGGGAGTAAATAAATGACAGGGCCCATTTACTGTCCTGCATGGAGCCCCCAGGACACCGACTCTGGGTTCCTGCTGCAGACTCTCAGCCAAAGACCCTCTATGGAAAGTCCCTTCCATAGCCCCAGGTAGCCCCCGGCAGTCCCACCCCCAGTCCCAGACCTATCATCCTGCAATAAATCAAGGGAAGGAAGCAGTCTGCCAGCCAACTCTGCAAAACAAAGCGAAGAGAACTGGCTGCAAGCAGCCGCCTCCCTGCCAAACCCAAACTCATAAAGTTTGATTCAAGGGGTTACAATACCTCCCATTCAGAATCCCTCCTGCCCCGTTCTTCCAGCCTTAGTAAATTACCCAATAAGCAGCAAGGACCTGCAGTTATTGTGCAGTTAAATGGTATTTGCCCCGTAAATTCTGAGCAGAGTACTAACCGTGATATACAGTAACTAATTACAGACATGAATGCTCTCCCCAAGATGCCGAGTGTTACCAAATATCGTTGCGTTTAGGAGAGGGGGGTTGAAAGCTGCTCTCTTCTCTCCAGTGAAGCCATGAGTAACTCTCTTATTAGAGGAGCTGTCGCCATCTCCAGGGGCACTCCATGCTGGAAAATAGAGTTGTCCTGGGGAGCAGACAGGAGTGGGGCCACATGCCCATGTGCTGCCCCCTGACCCCGTGCCCCAGCAGAAGGGCCTAGCAGGTACCGGCTGGTCCTCCTTGGGTCATCTCACAACAAATAAGTGGCTCAGCACCACGGTGGCAGTGGCAAAGGCCCAAGGCTCCAGCAGGGCAGGAAATGGAAGTCATTATTCACCCAGCCCAAGGCCGAGCAGAGAGAGCTATGGCCAGGGATCGGCCTTTGCAAAGGGCTTCTGAATAAGGCCACACAGGATTAGGGTTAAAAGTGGTGCCGACGACTTTTGCCCTGAAGTATTGGTGACAGAGCTGATCTCAGCCCCAAGGGCACCATGGGAGAGGTTTCCGTGGTCTTCAGGTAGGGCAGGGGCTGTCCTATTGGCTTCCCATCAGCTTTATAGCTGTTTTTGGAGCTCAGCTGGGGGCAGGTAGGGGGCACAGTAGTGAGTCTCTGCTTTCTGAAGAGGAAACCACACAGATCAAACACCCTCTGCTGACCGGCTACTGTTGGGGGAAAAAAAGCCAGGCCTGGAGTCAAATGGCTCAAACCCTACCTCTACCACACCCTGTGACCCTGGATGTGTTAGTTAACCTCTCTGAGTTTCCTTGTCCATAAAATGGGAAAGATTTTCCATTTCTCAGGATGGTGGATGTGAGCCAGGGCTACACCTGCTTCTAAGGAGTTCTGTCCTGCTGGAAAAGCAGAAAGCTTCCCCTCCTAGGCTGGGCGTCTCCGGCAGCCCTCACACTCCCTCTCCATCCTTTCAAGGGGCTTCCAGCACAAAACCTTTCCTTGACAAACATCTCTACTTCCAACAATCAGAGAGACTAGGGCAGTAATGGCAAGTTAGTTTTGCTTTGTTCTCTTTGATTGATGCAGACCAGCTGAGGCTTTGCAGGACCTCTGTTTGGGGGGTGACTGGAGAGGAAGGGTGGAGTAGAATAGGGCAGAATTGGGAGGGTATATTCATGGGGGACATCTGGCTTGGAGCTGTGATATTCAAGTCTCTACATGGGGGCTGATGATGGGACCTGCTCCACGGGGTGCTATGAAGGTGGATTAGGTAAGATAATGTATGTGAAGTGCTTTGTATCGGAGTTAGTTGTGGTTAATATCCCAAACCCACCAGAAGACGGCCCACAATCCCAGGGCAGTGAGAAGAAGTATCACTTTTTTAATTAGGACACATATATAGTCAGCACTCAATTATCTGTTGGCAAATTGTCCCCATTCCTGGCAAATGCTATCACCAAGTTTGCTTAATGAAGTCCTCTGTTAACATTTCACAGCTTCTTATTTTGCTCTTATTTGCATAAGGTCCAAAGGGAATAAAAGTCCTTTAAAGGCAAAATCTGTTAATATCCCCCTCCCCTCCTAGATAAGGTGTGAGCCATAAAGACAGGAGATAGGGAAGGTGGGGTGCACCTGACTGTAGCTTTGGGCCAGTCCCAGAGGTGATGTTCTCACTTCAGCTCAGTAGGAGGCAGAGAGGGAGCCCCACCCTTGGGTTGAGTGATTTTTTTTTTAAGTATGAAAAATTCCTAGAACATCAAACATATCCATATTCAAATGTGAATATCAAAATGCATTCCAAAGTCGAAAATGAATGTTACTTAGGATTATTCACTGTTTGGGATTGTCCATCATTTTAGATTATTCACACCCTTGCTCTTCTCCACTAACAAAGATAATTAAGAGTTGACTGTATTTGGTCTCCAAGAGGGGAGAAACCCAGGACATTGCCCCAAGATGGTCTGTGTCCAGTTGGGAACAACTCCAGGAACCATGAGAAGACTCCTCTATAAGCACCAGGTCTGAGTTGTGATTCTCCATGCAGGCTCAGAGAGCAAGACCAAGGCACCTCGTGCTTCAGACCAGCCTGCCTGAGTCACTCAGTGCACGCCGGGTGGGCCTGCTTTCACACCGTCAGTGGGACGTAGCCACGTGGCCCTTCACAGGACACCTGAAGAGCATCAAAACCGCACAGGGCCTTTGGAATCCTTGAGCATTGCACAGAGGGTCCTCAGGGCCCGCTGCAGGGCTGCCAAGGGCAGGGCTCGGTCCTTCCGGCGCTGCCTCAGCTCTGCCTCCACCGTTTTATACATTGGGATTCCCTGTGAGACTTCACTGACAAAAAGGGTTGCATGAACTTTCAAAAGGTGTGAAAATGCCTTCACTGTGCAGTGGGAACATCAATGCGCACCCCGAGAGAGAGACAGCCACTTGATCAAGGCCACCCAGTGACAGAGCCCGAACTAGAAATAACCCAGGCCCACAAGCCTGTGCTGCGGGCACACAGCAGTGCCCTTCGGATGTGGCCCAGAAACCGCCTGCAGAAGGATGACCCAGAAGCTATTAAAATGCAGATTCCTTGACCCAGCTCAGACCCACTATCCCAGAATCTCTGAGTTGGAGCCCAGGAAACTGTTATTTTTAGCCAGTCCCCCAGGTGATCCTCATGCACATGGAAGTTTTAGAACCGTGTCTGACTGACAAGGCTATAGCAGCATAAATGATTATTTTGTTTACTTTTTTTAATGTTTAGGATATAGATCTGAGCCCCAAAAGGCCAAGTGTCCTTGAGAGATTTGCTTTCACTTCTTTGCACCTTGATTTTATTATTTTCAACCTTAGGACCACCCCCCACCCCCGAAATAGGACTTTGGATAAGTTAGAACATCAAGCATTAGGGTTGGGAGGAAGGCACTTAAACCTTGCATTTTACAGATAAGGCATCTGAGCCTTAGTTAAGAAGAGTCAGGCCCAAGGGCACACAGCTAAGAGGTGGCAGAGGCAGCATCAACTGGTACCTTCTGGGCCCAGGACAAGGACAAAGCTTCATGTGTCCATACAGTACCCCTTAGACATGGGAGCAAGAGGTGCTGGGCATCTTGGAGTCAGCCAATCCATGACCTAGCCTCCAGCCTCTCCTGGTGGTGCCCACGCTGATGCCCTCTGAGAGGGGTTGATGGGCACTCTGTCTGCTGTAGCCGAGCCTGCCCATAGCCAAGCCTGCAGCTCCCTCTTGGGCTAATGGCATAGTTCCATCCCTGCCCCTTAGTGCCACTCTCTTCCTTCCATGCTGCTCCAACACATCCCAAGGTGCCGGCTCAGTGAGGGCACATTCCAGTCAGAAGACACAAGAGCCTGAGACTCAGAGAAGAAAGGGGGCTTAGCCAGGGTCCCATGGCTGGCCAGCAACAGGCCTGAGACCACAGCCAGGGTCTCTGCTTCATGCGCTGTCGAGCATCTCCCATCTCCACTCCCCCACCATAAACCCACTCTGCTATGCCCGTCCTGTCTCATTTAGACCTCCAGGTGACCTCGGGCAGGGATGGATGGGCTCCGTCATGGGCACTGAAGAGCCTATATTTCCAGCAGCACTTATCAGTGTCTTCGTGACATCCAGGCCTTGGCTGGATCGATGGAAGAACCCTCTCCCTGCCACTAATGAGTACAGTGCAGGCTCTGGCAGGGGCCGCGAGCCTGATCATCAGTAGGCAAAGGATTTATAGTGACTTTGGACTCACCCTGCCTCGGCCAGCCCGATTGCTCTTCGTTAAAGATCCACACTGTCCAGGACAACCTTGGTGGATTTTGTGTCCTGGGAGAGAAGTGTGAGGCTGGGAGAATCACAGGCTGCCCACACTGGCTCAGCCCGGGTGAGGAACAAGCATAGGGGAATGTGCCCTCAGACTTTCCACCCCCTCATCCAGCCCTGGGAATAGCAGTCAGCCTCTTTTTCGTAAGTCCAAGTAAAATTCTAGTGCAATTTCTGTAATGTTCATGAGACTGGCAAGCTTCTCCTTACGTGTGTATCAGAATCAAGCTACCAATGGCTGCAGGTGGCGATGCTGGGATGGAAAGTGTTTCTTTGTCTCTCTCCCAGTAGAAATCAAGGAGAAACAGACAATACAGAAAAGGCCCTGTCTTCTACCCCTGCCTGGTTCTTCTGGCTTCTCTGTTTATATTTCCAATCCCAGTCTAAAGGGAGAAGATTAGGTTAGATGATCTCTTGCCATCCCGATAGGGTTCAAAACCTGTGCAAACCTCAACAAGAGTTAGATGTTTCACCCAAGGCAGCTACTCCCAACACTCCCAGACTGGAGTAACCTTGTCCCTCTTAGATAGTCACAACAACATCTATAACTTTCCATATTTGGAGTTGAATTATCAGGTCAACACCAAGTGAGAGGACACCTGAAAATACTTCTCCTACTGCCTGACCCATAGGGAGTGCTCAGTCAGTGTGAGTTCTTCACACCTCCTTCCCAGCTCCAGAACCATTGACCCAACTACATCTGGGACAGCATCACCTGGGGGATTCTGGACCCCTCTCCATCAACACATTTAAAACTGAACTCACTGCCTCACCTCAAGCCCGCTTCTCCTCCTGAGCAGCAAATGGCTCCTCCATCGTCCATTCACACTTTCATCTTCCTCATCCCCGGTCAAGTACTATCAGTTCTACCCCCAAATGGCTCCTAAATCCATTTCTTCTTTCCATTGATGCAGCGTTAGCCTGAGTCCTCATGACAGCAAAACCTTGCTGATCAGTCTCCCTGTCTTCAGATTATCCTCCTTCATTCATCCTCCTCGCTGTCATCACCGTGATCTTTCTAAAACTCAGATCTGAGCATGTGGGTCAAAAACCTTTGATGACTTCTCATGAAGTACAAACTTCCTGGCACACGTTCAAGGGCCCACATGGTCTGACTCACCAGGACTTTCTAGATTTGCGCTCTACTAAGAGAGTCTGCACACACATGCTCCGTGCACCCAGCCTGCTAGGCTTGTAATGATACTGCCAGCTGCCATTATGGAAGGCAGGCAGGGCTCTGTGCACATCACAGAGAATGACCTATTTCATTCTCACAAACAACTCAACAAGTATTGATTGCTAAACCAATGGAGAAACTGAGGCTCAGAGGGACTAAGCAATTTGCCCAGGGACCCACAGCCATAATGGCAGGGTCAGAGATCAAGCCTAGACCATGTGGCACTGCTGCTTTTATTCCATGAACACATCTGTTCTCCACACTTGACGTAAGCTGTTCCCCATTCCAGGGAACATTCCCACCTTGTCTTCATCCTGGCCATTTCAGAAGCCAACCCTTCTGTGACTCCTTCTTTGGGACTTTGTGCCTCACTCTGACGCTTATGGTGTAGAGCTTTTTATTCTAGTTTCTTCTGCACATATTTGCCTCCCCGCAGCTCCAGAGCCTACTCAGCGGAAGACATATCAGCCCCTTCTGCACACCCCACACCCAACCTGGGGACTTGGAGATTGCTGAGGTGGCTCCTGCTCATGCCTGAGGCACCATGGCATCCTGAGAGCTGAAACAGTGACTGAAACCCCCTAGAACCTCCATAAAAATCCATTTTTATCAGTCAATCAGTGGGCCAGAACATACTCTATCACCCCCAATCCTGTTCCCCTGAGCAGTCACCAACTGGGCATTCTGGAAATTTCTCAAAGCTGATCCTCCTGCGTTAGATGCTGGCCCTGTGCCGAGCAGCAGGAACACAGCAGAATTCAAGCCTTGGGTTTTGAGGTATGATCTGAGTCACGCTGCCCTTGTCTTTCCCACCCTACCCGATATTGTTCTGATGTCACCAGGAGCCACTGAGCTGACTTCTTCTCTCCTTCCCTTCTTCCTATTTGCTTGCTTCTCTGGAGGGGCAGCTTCCCTTAATCTCATAAGAGGCAATTTGCAAGCTCCAGGCTGGGAGAAAGCTGGCAATAAATATCCCCAGTATAAGTATTCTTAAGCCTTCTCCAATTGGTCACTAATAAAAGGCAGATGGTGACATTTGAGCCCTTTTTGCATGGCTGACCCAACACTCCAGGAGGCTGTGAAGCCAACCTGGATGAGCAGAAGAGGCAAAGCCAATGGGAGGGCTCACGCACTGTCTCCTGCACCACCCATGCAGGTTTCTAATGGGTGCAACTTCAAATTTGCAAAGCCTCCATTCTCAGCCTTGGGACTCTGCAAGACAGGTGCTGCTCTGGCCCCTGTTTTAACAGTCCCAAGCTCAAGAAAGAGGCAGAGCCAATGGGAGGGCTCACCCACTGTCTCCTGCACCACCCATGCAGCTTTCTAATGGGTGCAACTTCAGATTTGCAAAGCCTCCGTTCTCAGCTCTGGGACTCCGCAAGACAGGTGCTCCTCTGGCTCCTGTTTTAACAGTCCCAAGCTCAGGAAAGACTTGTGGATAGTGACGAAAGTAAGAATGACCCTTTGTGAAACACCTGTCTACCAAGATCATTTACATATAAAACCTCTCATGCTCACAGCAGCTTTGCCAGGGAGGCGTGTCATCCCCATTTTTCAGATAGGGAAACTGAAGCTCAGAAAGGGTGAGTCACTGGCCTCAGATCACACTGCTAGGTACAGGACCAGAGTTCCTTCCTAGGCCTGACTGACCCTGTGTTCTTCCTACTGTCCAGGACCCAGGCTCCGACAGGTGACCCATCGGTTAGGTACTCCAGGCAGGTGACGGAGGGTGACCCATCACTCATGTTTTTGCTTATATTTTTTTTCCTACCCCAGAATGACATTTCTCCTCCATCACTTTCCCCATATTATGATTCCTCCTCCAGGATGCCTTCTCTGCTTCCTCCCCACAACTCCCTTGCTTGAAGCAAGATTCTCTTAAACCCCTGAAAAGCTTTATATGACTTCTCTATGAGACCACTTTATCCCTTGTAATCCAGTAACCTGTGGTCAAATGTGACCATCCAAGACTCTCAGTGAGTTTCACAGAATGTCCTGAGAGTTGAGGGGTACAGGCAGGGTTTCAGCTGGGCTGCCCACACTCACAGGCATGCAGGCGGGTGTGTGCATGTGTCAGCACCAGGCTCCTTAGAAGCAAGGACAAGCATTTCCATCCTTATATTAGTGACCCTCACTTCCTGTCCAGGTCTGACTGGGTTTAATCCTAAGGGTCATCTGCTGCTGGAACAAAGGCCAGGCCAAATAACCAGTGGAGAAAGGGGAGGCAGGGATTGAGCACACCCTTGAGCCACCTCCTGCCTGCCTCTGAGCCGCCTCCAAGCATGGATGGAAAGAGAACTGCACAGGGGTTGGGTGCAATGGCTCATGCCTGTAATCCCAACATTTTGGGATGCTGAGAGTGGGAAGATCACTTGAGGTCAGGAGTTCGAGACTGGCCTGGTCAACTTGGTGAAACCCTGTCTCTACTAAAAATACAAAAATTAGCCAGGCATAGTGGCACACGCCTGTAGTCTCAGCTACTTTGGAGGCTAAAGCAGGAAAATCACTTGAATCCAAGAGGCGGAGGTTGCAGTGAAGCCGAGATCGCACCACTGCACTTTAGCCTGGGCGACAGAACGAGACTCAAAAAAAAAAAAAAAAAAAAGCATTGCCCAGGGCCATGAGGGGATACTCAGCACCCCCGATCCCACATCAGGCTCCAGGGCAGAGTCTGCATCAAAGCTTTATCTCCCCTGTTACGCAATCATCCCAAATCCCACACTCTTTGTACTAGTCCATGCTGCCCTGTAGATCTGTGCCTCTCACCACCACTGTGGAACCACAGTGCAGAGACATGTGCCTATGGGGTAGCAATAGACTTGGGACAGTGGAGTTCCAGAATGCATCCCTAGAAGATTTAGGGTGGGTGGCAGGGAGGAGTAAGCAACGGCTCCTCTGAGTCAGATCCCAGCCTCTATGGGCACCAGGATACTGGGCCACCTTCCTATCCGATACACACACACACACACACAGACACACACACCATAGTACCAAGGCCTTTGGACCCCAAAGACGAACCAGATCACTGTTCCTTCCAAAGTTCCCCAAGATGGCCCTGCCAGGGCCTATGCTTTCCAACATTCTGTAAAACTAAGAAAAATTCATTCAACCAAGATCTTTTTTTTTGAGATGGAGTCTCACTCTGTCCTCTAGGCTGGAGTGCAATGGTGCGATCTCGGCTCACTGCAACCTCCGCCTCCCAGGTTCTATGGATTCTCCTAGAAAAATTCATTCAACCAAAATCTTTTTTTTGTGATGGAGTCTCACTCTGTCCCCTAGGCTGGAGTGCAATGGTGCGATCTTGGCTCACTGCAACCTCCGCCTCCCAGGTTCTATGGATTCTCCTGGCTCAGCCTCCTGAGTAGCTGGGATTACAGGCATGCACCACCATGTCCCGCTAATTTTTGTATTTTTAGTAGAGACGGGGTTTCACCATGTTGGTCAGGCTGGTCTCGAACCCCTGACCTCAGGTGATCCACCCGCCTCAGCTTCCCAAAGTGCTGGGATTACAGGCGTGAGCCACCATGCCCGGCCCTCAACCAAAATCGTAAGTGCTTGGTAAGGAATAGAAGCAGCAAATGTCTGGCTGGAGAAGAGGTGGGGCTGAGGCCAATTCAGTTAATCCCACAAACACACCCACGTGCACACACACACACACACACACACTGGACCCAGCACCCTGCAGTGCTGCCCTAAGACCATCACACTGAGTGACGTGGCCCTTGTAATCTGCACCTTCCATGGCAAAATGACTCTTCCCCCTCAGGAAATAATTAGGGATTGAGGGGCAACCTCAGAATGGGGCCACAGGTGTGCAAGTCATAGAGAAACATGGGGTCTTCTGCATTTCAATGTTTCACTGGAAGTTGGTGGAGACTTTGGGAGCCAGATGGTGATGGTTCGTTCCGTGATAATATGTGCTGCGAGTCCCAGAAAAGAGATTAAGATGAGGGCGCTGCATCCAGGTTGGAAGCCAGGTGGGCTGACAGGAGGCAGGAGTAAGCGCAGGAGGGAAATCTAGAGGGGGCTTTTGGGAAGAGCAGTCAGGAGGAGTCCCGATGGAGGAGGATGGGGAAACAACTGGGGAAGACATCCAGCCCCACCACTGATCTGAGGATGCCATCTTCCTGCTCCCAGCTCTGCCCCATAACCAGA
The DNA here is from genome assembly GCF_028858775.2 of Pan troglodytes. Taxonomy (NCBI): domain Eukaryota; kingdom Metazoa; phylum Chordata; class Mammalia; order Primates; family Hominidae; genus Pan; species Pan troglodytes. The sequence continues at coordinate 128,469,736 of NC_072407.2, read as the reverse complement.
GCCCCCAAAAGGCCACCAAATGCTCCACCTCCTGCCCACCTCCCTAGGCCAGGCCACACCTGTCACTGCTGCCGCCACCTCCACACTTCCTCCCACCAGCCACTCACCAGCACTGGCAACAGTGCCAGCTGTCCTGACTCAGGGACGCCACGTGGCCCATCAGGACAGGGTTCATCCAAGCCCCCCTCCCCTTTATTGTTCCCAGCCAGAAACAGCCACTGCTTCCTGCAGTTTGGAGACAAGGCTGCAAAAGGCCCTGCCTGCTCAGCACCTCGACCTCCTGCTCCCACTCCTGATGCTTCTACCTTCTCAGGTAGGGCGGAGAACTTGGCACGAGGGGGCGGCAGACCCAGGCTCTCCTCTGATTCTGCCACTCTCCTCAAAGGGAAAAGCAGCTGCCTAACCCAGTGGTCTAAAGGGCCCCCGGGACAGATGGCGCAGTGCTCTCTCAGCCCCTGCAGGCCACAACAGCCTGGGTGTGCAGGGGAGACGCACAGGCTGGGGGCAAGCATCCCAGACAGGGACTCTCACTCAGAGACAAAGGGCTTTGTCTCAGAACCCTGGGACCCTGCCCTGCAGAGCCTCTCCCTTTCAGGAACATGACCTACCTTCCAGGCGGCAAGCAGGAAGGTGCTTCTGCAGCCACCTAACCAAGCAAATGTGGGAGAGAGACCGCTGTGTTTCCCAGGCCCGCTCCTCTGCCCTGCCCAGGCAGGTTCACGCACACGCAGCCTTTTTCTACTAATGGAGGCTAGTTCAGCGCCAGTCAGATGTGGAGCCAAGCCAGCCCTCATTGGCCCGGGAGACACCCCCTACCCCTTCCACCCCAGTAGCCCCCTTGCAGCCCTGGGGGAACATTCTCCCACCTCTTCTCCCCCACAGGGCATGGCTCACAGCAGCTGGCCAAGGCTTCCAACACCTGAGCTCACCTACCACAAACACCAGCCTTGAGACCCACCTGAGAACCCATGGATGCTACACTGAGGTCCTCCTGCAAAGAGAATACATCCTTGTCTTTAGTGAAAACTGTCTCTTCAATAAGTCATTGGATAGTAATTAAAAGTCCAGCCTTGCCTCCCCCTTTCACACCAATAGAGAGCCACCTGCCGTTCCAGGTCACGCTTCCTGTCGCCCAGCCCTGTGGAGCTCAGCCTGTGGCCTGGTGTTCAGGACAGAGGGTGGCTTTGAGAGAAGAAGGTCGGTTTCCCCTGAGCATTTGTTGTGAGCCAGCCCCTGAGTCAAGTGGCCCAGATGCATCCTCTCTATCTCCACAAGGTGGTGGTATTATTGTCCCCATTTCACAGATAGGAAAATGGAGGCTCAGCAAGTTCATGGAGGTGCCAGGATTCAAACCCAGGTCAGTCTGATTCCTGAGCCCCATTCATTACCACTGCACTATCTGCCTTCATCCCAAGGGGCTTGTCCAGTCCAAATGGTGAAGGGAGAGAGGGGTTCTTTGGAGTGAGTGATGTGGTTGTGAGGGTCAAGGGTGACTGGAGGACCTGCAGGTCTGTGCTCACCTTCTCAGGGAGCTAAAGAAGGTGAACACAGGCTTCAGTCACTCTTGGATAGCTGGTCAACTCTGATCCACCCGGAGAACCGTGTTCACGAGGACGTTATACACAGAACTGATGAAGTGAGCTAGTGTACATTATTCTTCCTGAGTTTCCTTGAGACTTTTCAGTACTGGCCAAGGGCAGCAGGAGAGGGAGGTCTAAGGTGGGTTCTATGAGTTCCTGGGGGCAAGGACTAGAGGCAAAGTGGGCGAAGTCCAAATAAGGACGCAAAGAGGCTGCTCTGGAACCAGACTACTGGGCTCATATCCCTTCTCACTGCCAGTGCTGTGGGCCCCAGGCAACCTCATCTTCATGTAGGTGTGATACGGTACCTATCTCATAGGACTCTTTAGCCAGTCAATAAAATAATCCAGGTAAAGCTTTTATTATATGCTTGACATTCTGTAAAAGTTACCTATTACTAGCTAGGCATGGTAGCTCACATCTGTAATCTCAGCACTTTGGAAGGCTGAGGCACAAGGATTGCTTCAGGCCAGGAGTTTGAGACCAGCCTGGGCAACATAGCAAGACCCTGTCCCTACAAAAAGTTAAAAAATAGAAAAGTTAGCAATTACTAATTTTATAGCAATAAAAATATTTATGATACATAATTATAAGCTATATTATAATATAATTATATTAAATAACCATTTTAAGTAATAATTATAAGTAATGGTAACTAGTACACCTCCTTTCTTTTAATCTTCCTATGGTGGCCAGTACTAAACTTTACCCTCAACCGTTTCAGTGTTACTGACCAATAGGTGAAGAGGAGCCTACACACAGAAACTGAGGGAAAAACCAAGAAATCACTTTTCATTCTAAAGATCTTCTACCTCCCTTTAGATCATCTGGGCCAGGCGTAGTGGCTCACGCTTATAATCCTAGCACTTTGGGAAGCCGAGGTGGGCAGATCACTTGAGGTCAGGAGTTCGACACCAGTCTGGCCAACATGGTGAAACCCCGTCTCTACTAAAAATACAAAAATTAGCCAGGCATGGTGGCAGGTGCCTGTAATCTCAGCTACTCAGGATGCAGAGGCAGGAGAATCCCTTGAACCCAGGAGGGGGAGGTTGCAGTGAGCCGAGAACACACCATTGCACTCCATCCTGGGCGACAAGAGCAAGACTCCGTCTCAAAATAAATAAATAAATAAATATAAAAATAGATAAATAATCTGAGTAGGCTGCCTTGTTGGTGGAGTGAGTACTTGCTTAAGAATCAAAATCTGGGCTTGAGACCCTTGATTCAACAACCTACATCGGATAGTGGTGAGAAAATAGGGCTGTACCCGGACCATTGGGGTTTGAGTGACATCTGAGCTAATCAAGTGAACTTGTGCAAGTCCCTGCATTTCTGTGAGCCTTGGTTCATCTATAAAATGTGGGTAATTACAGCTAATCTGCATGCCAGAAACAACGTATACAGCCAAAGATGTGGCATCAAGTAAATCTTCCATGAACAGCAGTTATTTTTTTCTCCTGTCAAGCCTGATTCCTAGAGACTCCAGCCCACCCTGTGATTTCTCACCTTTCTCCTGTGTGGTGTGCTCTGAACAGCATCTGCCGGGTTAGTAGTTTATAATGCAAAAGCAATTTTCCTGTAGTGACCACCAATCTCAGCAGACCAACCAGAGCAGGCAAACTCTAAGTACAAAGGCACATGTGACAGACGTGTAACCGGTGCTCACCCACAGCTGGGAACACAAGACAGAAAAGATAGCTGTGGCCCCTGCCCTCAAGAAGTGTACACTGTTTCTTCCTTATTTCTGTTTCATCAGCATCTGACATATAGTAGGAGCTCAATAAAGGTTTGGAGAAATTGATGAAAAAGAGGCAAGATGAGAATATAGAGAGAAGACGAGAAAAAAGAAGATTCCATCTGGGTCACAGGAGCTGCCTGGGGAGAGAACTGGGCCTTCAATGATAGGTGGGGTTGCTTAGGGGGGGCCTTGGGTGGGGGAGCCTTGGGTGGGGGGATGCAGTGCATCCCAGGACAATGAAACATCGAGGAGAACTCGAGGCAGGTGACCTTAGTGACTAGCCAGCACAGGGGTGCTGTGGAGCTCCCAGGAAGAAAAGGAGCTGGATTTTGGAGATTAGAATCCAGCATGGGAAGTTGGGCGTTGTCCCGCAGAGAGTGGAGAGCCATGAGAGGTCCCACCCCTTAAAAGAGGGGAACCCTGAAGCAAGTGGTGAATTAAGAAGGAAAATCCAGGTTCAGCACATTAATGGATCAGGCAAAGAGAACATTCAGAGTCTGTGGCAAGAGCCCAGGTTGAGGCAACGAGAGCTTGAACTTGGGTGGTAGCAGTGGGAATAGAGAGGAAAGGGGAAGTCTGAGAGATGTACAGCCTGCTGGGCTAGGCTTAGTGATGGTGACAGACTCAAAACAAAGCATGGGGCCGGGCATGGTGGCTCACGCTCGTAATCCCAACACTTTGGGAGGTCGAGGCAGGTGGATCATGAGGTCAGGAGTTCGAGACCAGCCTGGCCAATATGGTGAAACCCTGTCTCTACTAAAAATACAAAAATCACCAGACATGGTGGTGAGTGCCTGTAATCCCAGCTACTCAAGAGGCTGAGGCAGAAGAATCGCTTGAACCCGGGAGGCAAAGGTTGCAGTGAGTGGAGATCGCACCACTGCACTCCAGCCTGGGCAACAAAGTCAGACTCCGTCTCAAAAAACAATAAAAATAAAAATAAAGTATGGGAAGGGGAGGCTGCACCGGCCGCCAAGGCTTCACACCAGGGGAACATCATCAGGGAAAATGCGAAGCGGAGAAGATGGAAACCCTGGGCCAGTGGAAGGTGCTGGGTGTGTCACATCTCCACTGAGAGCAGGACCCGAGCCTGTGAGGCACCTACTCTGTGCTCCATCTGAGACGCCCAGGTGTGATGGGGAGGGGGCACGGCTGCGAGCTCCTGGAGGGGTGGCCAGGCCTGTTCCCCTGCTCCTCACCAGACAGCACAGTGCCTGCCTCACAGCAGGGTCCGGTCAGTGTGTGTGTGGAAGAAACAGGTTCTCAGGAGCTCACTGTCTACTTAAGGCACTATCCAGGAGGCTGCAGAAAATGACCTTGGGCTCACTTGCATTTCACTTCTTTGGAGTAGAAAAGAAAATGGGGAAAATAAAGCAAGTAGAGGCCAGGCATGGTGGCTCATGCCTGTAATCCCAGCACTTCAGGAGGCTGAGGTGGGAGGATCACTTGAGGTCAAGAGTTCAAGACCAGCCTGGCCAACATGGTGAAACCCTGTCTCTATTAAAAATATGAAAATTGGCCGGACATGATGGTGCATACCTGTAATCCCAACTGCTCAGGAGGCTGAGGCAGGAGAATCACTTGAACTGGGAGGCAGAGGTTGCAGTGAGCCAAGATTGCCCCACTGAACTCCAGCCTGGGCGACAGAGTTAGACTCAGTCTCAAAAGAAAAGAAAGAGTGGGTGGGTGAGGAGCATTAAGAAAGAGTGGGTGGGTGAGGAGCATTCTTCTGGCAATAACTTACATCCATGGCTCAAAAGCTGTGCTCTGAGGGGCTCTTGAGCCCAAAGGAGAGGCCCTAAGATCTGTCAGATGGATAAAAAAAAAAAAGTGGGTTCCATCCCTCCATCTCCACCTTCATCCAAAGCACCTCAACTTTTATCCACTCTAGATACTCAGTAACAGTTTAAGATTCATTTGAAAAAAAAAAAAACTCATTGGTTTAAAAGAGAAAAGTAATTATAGTGACTCAAATGTAATGTGCAAAAATTAAAATTGGACTGAAAAGGGACATTGTCAATTAGAGTACTGTCTCCCATCCCCAAAAATAATAATTTGTGAATCATGTCCTTTGGGTGGATTTTTCCTGTGTACTCATCTTCCCCAGAAACAGTCTTTCCATAGAAAAGCCAAGTGGATCCAAGCAGACAGAATGCGAGAGGCTCTAGGAAGGTTTTTTTTTTTTTTGAGACCGAGTCTCACTCTGTCACCTAGTCTGTAGTGCAGTGGGGCGATCTTGGCTCACTGCATCCTGTGGGATCCTACACCTCCAAGCCTGCTCAGATGGCATCGGGAGATGCTCCCCCTCGAAAGGCCCTCTCCTGCTCAGCCCCATCCCGTCAGGCTCCTTTCCTACAGACCCCAGGTCTTATTCCAGGCATCTTGTGCCTGCTGCCACCCCTGGCTCTGAGACACCCACCAAAAGGGTCTGTGGCCACTCAGAGTCCACCTCCATGGCCTGCTTCAACTGATCCGCCTTCCCAGCGTTGCCTTCCTCCAGAGCCTGGTTTCCATGGTGATAGCCCCCTCCTCTCCCTGGGGGCTCCAGCCAGTCCACAACTTACCCTTGGCCCTCGGATGCTTCTTGCACCCCACTTCCCCGGGGGCCCTCACCCAGTACCTCCCGCACCTTCCTCCAAGAGGACAGAGGATGGGGAGAGACTGGGACAGTTACCCACTGTGGGTGCTTCCTAATAATGGACATCTCAGAGGGCTCGGGCACTGCTTCATTTAAGGGGCTCTCATTATAACCCCCTCCACGTCCACCTGACAACCTGATAATTCTCTCTGATAGCACAATCTTTGGCAGTTACTGCAGCTGCTTTGACTCTGTCCTTCTTGCAAGAAAGATTTTGAGATAAAAGGATGAGCTGTGAAATCATCATTAGAGTAAAAGGAGCCAGAGAAGGAGTCCTTTCCACCCACCCCCTCCCTCTCCATGCTGCCCCTCACCCTCCTCCCCTGCTTCCTCCTCTTCCTCTCCCTCTCCTCTTCTCTCCCACGTCCTCACTTCACTCCTTTGCTCTCTCTCCAGTCCCTCCCTCCTCTCCCCTTCTCCTCTCTCATCTCTTCCCTCCTTTTCTACCCTGTTTTGGTGCCAGAAACATTCTAATTACAACAGAGAACTTGAAGAGACAGAGAGGAAAAAAAAACCTACCATACATAGCTGATTAAAATGTCCTATGAAATCTAATTTGTAAAGCTCAAATCAGAATAAAAAGTGTTACTCCCACAATTCAAGGCCAATTTGATTTTTAATGAGACTCCTCGGAGACCCTGCCAAGATCTTGTCAGGTTGTGAACTCGGCCACCTTCCTGCCTGTCCCCAGCTCTCCACTGTGAATCTGCACCCCTCCTTCTGGGGAGCCTCCACCCCAAGCTCTGCTGCCATCCAAGCTCCCCTGGGTTGATACACACCAAGTGTCTCCCTCTTGGGGTCATCTGTTGCTGAGAGCTCAGTCCTAGGTGTGGCCCAAGCCTGGGGCTTTTTGTCCCCAAGATGGGCAGCAGCCAGTGTCCAGGACGTCTGTGGCTGCCCCTGACTCTCCCGGGTTGGGGAGGAGAGGCCACAGCATCAGCAGCTGGAGCGCCAGGTCCAGTTTTGCCTCGGTTAGGTCTGGGTCTGTAGAGCAGGTGGTAGGAAAAAGGGAGGGCTTGGAATGCAGATGAGCCCCTGCTCAAACCCCCGCTCTACCACTCATTAGCTGCGTGACCTTGAGCAGGTTACTGTGCCTCTCTGATCCTGGTTTCTTTGTTGTAAAATGGGGCTTTTTCTGCCCTGAAGTATAATTAAGTGGATTACAGGAGGGGTTGTATGAAGTACTGGTTGTACTGTGGGCCAGATGCTCAGCAAATGTCAATGTCCCATTGTCCACTCAACTGTGGACTCCCAGGAGACACAGATCACATCACACCTCTTCATCAGCAACTCCCTCCAAGGCCAGGCTTGGGGATCTGCACACAGCATAGCTCAGTAGGGGACAGCATGGTCTTTGGAGCCAGAAAGACTTGGATTCACCGCACCACCCACCCCAACTCCCACTAGACAGTTCCCTGGGCAATTCAGTTAACCCTGAGCCTCCGTTTCCCAAAGTCCTGTCAAATGGGGTTGACAATGCCCCATTCGAGTGTTGCCACGGTGATAACTAGAGTCAGGGCATGCGCCGTACTTGGTGAGCAATTCACAAGCACAGCTCCCATTACTATTTTTCACCTCCCTGTGCCTCATTTTCCCATCTGGAAAATGGGGATAAAAATAGTGCCTACTATTTTTAGGTTGTTATGACGATGAAAATATTAATGAACTAATATTTTAAAGCCTCAAAACAGAGCATGGCATCTTGTAAGCATTGTGGATGGGTTTGTTTAATAAAATAATGTCAACTGACTCTCTTCGATGATTCTGGCCATCTCGTTTTGAGGAGGCATGGTGTCCATAATGATTTTTTCCCAAGTGATTGTGAGGCTGGAGTAAGGTCTGCTGCAGAAAAGAAAGGGACAGGGAGGACACAGTAGGATGGCACGCCTCCTCAGCACACCTCCTGCCATACTGCACCACCACCGACCCCTCTGAACTTGGCCCTCAGCCCACCCCAGGAGCCACTGAAACAACAAAATGATTTCCTGAATTCTCAGGTTTAACCAAAGCCGCACCACTCTCCATCGACCCCCTTCTTAACACACAGCCACCACAGAATGCTTCTAGCTAGAGGTCTCTCTCTCTCTCCTGTTTCTGCCCTGGTGTGGGACTGCATGCCCAGCACATGGCATTAAGTAGGAGCTCACCAATGCATGGGAAGTGGCACGTCCCACAGGTGGAGGGAGATGGCCCATAGGGAGCTGGGGTGTGGCTAGACCAGTCCATGTGTTAGGGACTGATGGGCAGAGGGGCTGGAGCTGGGAGCCAGGCCCCCACAGGAGGGAATAGAGCTGGGGCTGAGACCAGTTAGGAAGCTCTACCAGACCCTCAGCAGGAAAGCCAGGTGCTTCAGGAGGCTCAGTCTCCTGCGCCAGCCCTGCTCTGCTTCCGTAGCTGGAGGGGAGCCTTCTCGCCCCTGTAGCCGGCAGGTAACTGACCATTGTGTTTGTCTCCTTCCCAGGCCAAGTCTATTCCTTCAGCCAGCAGCCCCAGGACCAGGTGGTGGTGTCGGGACAGCCAGTGACGCTACTTTGCGCCATCCCCGAATACGATGGCTTCGTTCTGTGGATCAAGGACGGCTTGGCTCTGGGTGTGGGCAGGGACCTCTCAAGTGAGTACCTCCAGACCTCCTGGGGTGGGCCTGGGGCCATCACTTCCTTACTCACCCATCCACCTTCCTAGGGAGCACCCATCTTCACAGGTGTCTGAGTATCAAATCTCTAGCTTTCACTGCAACTCCTCAGGCAGAGTCAGGCTAGGCAAGCACTGCACCCAGCATCCCTAGACTCTGAGGGCCCCTGATGTGCATAATGAACCATAAGCAAACCCTCCTTCTAGCGGTGGGTCCTAACCTAACTCGACATTGCCCTCAAGCATCTACTCCAAAGTCAAACATGATTCATGTAAATTCCAGTTTCCAGAAATCAAGTGTTCCTGTGTCTTGGCCCAAGATGTATCCCCCATTTATTAAGGCACAATGATTAAGGAAATACAAGTCACAACCTGGTTCTTCCAGGCTTCTCACCCATTAAAGGGAACCAAGTAAACTGAAAACTCACAAAGACACCTAGTTGATCTTAGGAGCCATCACGAGATGGGAAGAAAAGACAGGAAGTATTAAAAATAAATTTCTAACTATGTTCAGCTTGGGCAGGCTGGTGTTCAGCAAAGCTACCCTGGGACAGGCAGTGAGAGTTCCCATGGTTGTTGATGGCTGACACGTGAACTCACTGGCCAGTGCTGACAACAGATTATTTGTTAACTATTGTGAATAGTGATCCCATAAGACCATACAGATGCTTTTCCAATCCATCCTCTTCCCTGGAGAAAAAAAAAGAATGGTTCATCCCCCTGGTCACACACCCTTCAGCTATCATTATTCTGTCCTACAGGTAGGCAGTGGTTGTTTGCTAGGCTTGGCGTACACAGTACAATTCACAAGCAGGGACCCCTGGGTGTCATTCCCCTGTGATTTGGGAATAGCTAAGGGTGGAGGAGGAGAGAAAAATATTATTCAGCTGAGAAGTAACTTTGCCTCTCGCATGGTGTACAGCTGTAGGAAAATAAAAATCGAAGTGCACTCAGGAACATGATGGTTGGGAAATTAATATTTTTAAATGTGAGTTATGTCTTGCCAAAAATGTATATTGAAACATTATAGCAATGGTCAATAGCAGGCACGAGGTTTGAACGCTGCAGCCCAGCTGAGCATGGAAAAAATACACAAAAATATCTCCAAAATATACTGTGCTGCCATAAAGTTTAACTGTTATGGGAACCAGCCAATTTCAGAGACTCCGAATGCCTTTACCCTAGAGAAACTCAGGGAATGATACAACCTTCCCAAACTAGAATAGTTCATGCACCGGATGGCTCTGAACTGGGATGAACACTGCCGCTAGTTAAGGAGGCTGTCTGGGGTCCCGGTCAGTGGGTTTCCAACTTCCGTCAGGGACTGGGGTCTTGCTGGGTCAGTGGCCAAAAGGAGGCTCAGGTCAGCAGGGATAGTGCATACGGTGGTCATCTCAGCATGGATAACTGACCCTCTAGCATCCAGTGCCATGAATGGCTTTCTGGGATCCAGGACTGGTACCTGCTTAGGGCTGCAGAACAATGGCCTCTGACAAACTGGGGCCTGTGTCCTCTCCAGCTTGACTCGATTTGCCTCTCCATACAGAGCCAATGACCTCAAACTCCTGATAAAATACTTGCCCTGTATTTTGTCACTTGTCCCAAAAATAGCATCATGGCAATCATGATAGATACTTACATGCTCAATTAACTCTGCTCGCTTGCCTGATGTGGAAACAGGCAGGACAGCCCTCAACTCAATTCAGCAAGTACTTGTAGAGCCCTTAACACTGCGAAAGCTCTCCTACAGGGAAACTGAGGCCCAGGGTTGAGGGATTTCAGCCTGCTACATCTCTGTCCTCTCCCACTGTAACCATGTGGCCCCCCCTGAATCTCCCAGAAATGATACACTCCTTGAAGACCTAAATGTTTTTCTAGTCACCAAAGCTGGAATAACCAGTCAAAGAAAATGATTTATAAATGCACTTCTTCATATTGATAGAACATTTTTCTTCTAAGAAGCTCAAGTACTTCGCAGACATTATCTCATAAATCTACAGCGATCCGGAGGGAGAAAAGAAGGATTTTCCCCTTTGTTTGACAGGTAAACAAAGTCACAACTGAGAAAGAAATTGACTCAACTATATAACCAATCCCAGCACATGAGACCTGCCTGTTAACCCCAAAGGGTCCAGATACTCTGTCTGCTCTCCCTTCTAAAGATGAAGACCTCTTTGGCCACCTGACCTTATGACTTACCTTTCTCTTCATGTAAATTGGCATTTATAGACTACTTACAATGTGCCAGGCACTTTACATAGATTATCCTATTTAACCTTCACCATAACCTTATGAGGTACTGGTATTGTCCCCATAAAATGGGGACTGGCACATAGTAAGTAGTCTATGAGGCACAAAGAAGTTAAAGTAACTCACCCAAGACAGCAGAGCTAGGAAGTGATCCAGCTGGCATTGGAACCTGGGCAATTCGACTATAGAACCCAGACTCTAAGTAATTTTGCCTCCTTTGGGAGTAGCAAGAGAGAGTAATGATAATGTGGAAGGAGCTAGAACTTTCTCAGAATCTGTGCTTCTGAGTCTGATTTTCAAAGATGCTGCCAGTCCTTGGGATAGCATCACAGCTCGCTGCCTAATTAGGCAAATACAAACAAACCCATCACTGATGTTTTCAGCAGCTCGTGAGAGCAAAATCCTGCTGCTGATAGCTTGCAAGACAACAGAAACAGAAGCTCCAGCCAAGATGCCTGCAGGGGACCAGGGACTAATCACAGGATAGTGGGATCCAGAGGCTGGGCTGGAGGGGCTGCGGGTAGCCAGCCAGCTACAAGGAAGGCAGCGGCAGCAGGGAGAGGACTGGGCTAGAACCCATTTCCAGCCCCTCTCCTGGCCCTGGGGGGAGACAGCTTAACTTACCTGGGCTCATTCCCAAAGCCCAGCAGGAGGTGGGAAGTGTGGGCAGGAGGAGAGGCAGTGCTCTCAGGGGTGCAGCTGATGGCCTTGTGAGCTTTTCTGGCCAGGCCTGCACAGCTGGGGAGGACAGGGCCATTTTATTGCATGATGAGGATGGTAGCCATGAAGACATGAGTCTGAAGGGCCCGGCTGCACAGGAAGCACTCCAGAGCATGCCAGGAAGGCTGGGAGAGGATCATCACAGCTACCTCGCCTGACCAGGAACAAGTGCTGGTGGCCCGTTGTACAGCCCACCCCCAGGGAGGCCTGCCCCACCTCCAGAAGACCCTTCACTTATGGTGGTGAGAGGGGCCTTCAAGTTCCTCTAGTCTGATCTTTCACCCGGTGTAGAAATCACCTCTGCAACATCCCTGAGAGGCGATCATCCAACCTCTGCTTGAATACAGCCAGTGATGGGGACCTCACTACCATCTCTGGCAGCCCAGATCCTTGTTGGATACCTCAAACAGTTGAGAGTATTCTAAAGAACCTCCCCATGTGAATTCTGCCTGTTGGTGCTGGTGCTGCCCTTGGGAGCTCGGGAACATGCCCAACCCACACTGAGAGACTGTTTGAAATACTTGAGGCGAGCTCTTGCAGGTCTCCCTGCCTGTCTTTGTTCTGTCTCTCTCACTTGCTTAAGCCCTCATCTTCTCTTTAAAAGGCTGAATGTGTCCCATCTCATCCTCCTACAGCACCCATCTGAGAACGCTCCCTGTGTGGTGAGGGTCCTTCAAAAGGAGGAGCAGCCTGGGGCTGCCAGAGGGGAGTAGAAGCCGAGGGTAGCCTCTGAGGAGAGAAGGGAACTGGGACAGAGATGAAAGACAGCGGGGATTGGAGTCCAGTTGTAAATCCACACACTGAGGGACTCAGGGGAGGGCAGACCTCAGTGAGGAGATGGATGGAAAGAGAAATAGGGAGGTTTAGGGCCCGAGACCCAGGAAAGAGAGGATCTGCCCAAGGTGGCCAGCTACAACTTCAGTTGGCATTTATATTCAACCCCACACAGCAGCAGGAACGCTGATTAATGATTTATATTCTCAAACTTTTATTTATCTATTATTCATTGCCCATGGCAGAAGGGGCCCCCAATTCTTAAGCGTCCTGAGCACTTCATAAGTGCGTCACCAGGCCCTGGGGTTTCTGGCGGGACAGGAGGAATGACTAGACAGGGTCCACTGTGACTCAAAGTGACCCGAGGTTCCTAGACACTGGAAGGGCGGGCCTAGATTTCTACTTCCTGTCCATCCTGAAACAAAATTTTTGCAAAGTCACTCTTGATCCTTTTCCAAACATTTCTCTTTTTCCTTCCTTCTCTCTCTGACTGTCTTCTTTCTGTAATTCTCAGCCTGGGTCTCTCTGTCTGTCTGTCTCTCTCTCTCTCCTCTCTATCTTATCAAAATGCATGTCTGCTTGGTAGACCACAGTGCTGAGCACACCGCTTTCCAGAATAATAAGCCAGCGGTGTCTGTCCATGCTTAGCATTTCCATCTCTTCTCCCTCTTTCCTTTCTAACAGTGGCTCCTCCGATTTTCCTAAACTTGAAACCAACAAGACCCTTACATGGCCGGGCATGGTGGCTCATGCCTATAATCCCAGAACTTTGGGAGGTTGAGAAGGGAGAACCGCCTAAGTCCAGGAGTTCAAGACCAGTCAGGGTGACATAGTGAGATCCCATCTCTACAAAAGATTAAAAAAATTAGCCGACGTGGTGGTGCATGTCTGTAGTCCCAGCTACTTGGGAGGCTGAGGTGGGAGGATCGCTTGAGTCTGGGAGGTGGAGGCTGCAGTGAGCTATGATCCTGCCACTACACTCCAATCTGAGTGACAGAGCAAGACCCTGTCTCAAAAACTAACAAACAAACCAAATGCCTTTATACACACACACACACACACACACACACACACAGAGAGAGAGAGAGAGAGAGAGAACCAACACCTTCAACGCCTTGGGAAAGCTCTTGCATTTGTGCTCCTTGCACTGAGATCAGAGCCCTGAGCAATCACCTGCTCTGCCAGCCTTGTAGAACGGCCCCTGCTTGGGTCCCCCACTCTGTGCCTCTTTGTCATGGGTGTCCCCTCCACCCCACCCCAGCTCCCTGACCTGCTTGTTGTCTCCACAGGTTACCCACAGTACCTGGTGGTAGGGAACCACCTGTCGGGGGAGCACCACCTGAAGATCCTGCGGGCAGAGCTGCAAGACGATGCGGTGTACGAGTGCCAGGCCATCCAGGCCGCCATCCGCTCCCGCCCCGCACGCCTCACAGTCCTGGGTAAGAACCATCTGCACAAGGGGCTGGGACACTGCGTGAAGCACCAAGGGCTCAGCTCCAAGAGGGTATTTTTTTGGTCAGACATGGGGAGACTCCCCTCTGGGGATCTGCTCCAGACACTGCTGCTTCCACAATATCCATGCCCACCTTCCCACCCAAACGGGACAAGCGAAGGCTCTTTCCCTAGTAAACCAGACAGCCAATGCCAGCGGACTCAGTCCAACCCCGGCGTGTTTGATGGTGCCTTAGGCAGCTAATGAGGGCTCCTACATGCTTATTTATTCCATCAGAAAGCATGCTCTGCACACGTTATCTAGGCTAGGCTCCGTGCCAGGAAGAATGTGGCACAGGCTGTGGGTCCCTTCTTTCTGAACTGACCCCCACTCCGGTGCTAACAAAGCCCTATCTTTCCACCTTCTCTGTAGAATCAGCCCGATTCTCCCCATGATTCTAGTATCCATGTGGACACCAGTGACCCCCGTGACTTCTCCACCCCTCATTGCTCCCTGGGAATCCTGGCTGACAGGTCCTTCCTAGGAAAATTCATTTCAGGTCCTTATTCCAAATCATACTTTTCCCCTTGGTCTTTCTTCATCTTATGTTCCCAGGAGCCCAGCGCTCCTGGATCATCTTGCCTGAAGACAGGGGAATGGGCTCGGTGACCTCTTAAACCACCTAGTTCTGATTTAGAGTTCAGTCCCGGGAGTCTCCCTCCTCTGGCCAAATGTTACCGAGGATCAAGGCTGCTGAGAACCAGGCCTTGCACATAAGTCATGAGAGCTCACATTTGCCAAGCAGTTCACCGTAGCTCTCCAGGCTCTTTCAGGCACATGACCTCCGCTGTTCCTGACGCTGCTCGGTGGGACAGGGACTGTTACCCCAGATGAGATACTAAGGCCCACAGATGCAAAGAGCTTGGCCCATGGGCTCCTGGCCAGGGCTCCAGGTCTCCCTGCCCCACCTCGCTGCCCCCTTACACATGAGTCTGTGCCAGGCACGCGTGCAGGAGGGAAGTGGGAAAGCCCGGGCCCACCCCTTAGCAGCTGTTGTGAAGGTTCGACAACAGGGTCAGCAGCTGGGGTGCGGCCTCCTCTCCTGGCAGCTAAAGCACACGGCTGCTCAGAGATGAAATATTTAAAAGCGTGTCAGGTTATCTTCAGATCTACATGGCCAAAGACACCAGGGCAGATTATTCCAAGCAGTGCAGCAGACAGGCCCCGGAGGACCACTTACCAAGCTCGGAGCTTGACTTCTTGAGATGCGGGGGAGGGACTTGGGGCCAGCCTCAGAAACCTCCTGCAACCTTTGAGTCTCCCCAGGCCTGCGATGAAAGGAATGAGAAAATAAACCTGTTCCAGCGGGGGTAAATAAGTTGGGATTCCATGGCCGGGAAGCGGGCCTTCCGAGGAGTAATTGGGGTATTAAAGGCAGCAGCGCCGTTCTCATTTCTCCCAAGACGGTGACTAAAATGAGAATGAGTCTGCCATGTGGTGTGGGGGTTGTGGGAGGAGAGGAGGAGGAATTAGGGCCTCATATTGTTTCTGATTTTGAGGATTGCAAAATGCCAGAACAGATTTGCTAAGTTGTAGGCTCCTCATCTTCAGAGATGGCTCAGCCCCTCCATCCTCAGAAGAATCTGCCTCTACCGACTCATACACCTTCTAGAGGGGCCAGAGGATGCTGGAACCACAGGAACCTGAGCATTGTCCACTCCTCTGACTTCACAGGAACCAAAAATAGGTGGAGCCACATCTCATCCTTAAGGCTGTATTGACTTCCCCAGTCCTGACATGATCATTACACTTCCTTTCCTCTCAACTCTACGTTACGTAAAAAAGTCCAACGTATTAAAAGTCCAGATTATTTCGAATGTTTTACAGATGAGAGAATGGAAACTCAGAGAGGCAAAGGCACTCACAGGAGGTGACACAGCTTAATTAACCTTCAAAATCAACTCCAGATTTTTCAGCTTCAAGCTCTTTGCCTAGTCTCCTGTTCCCAGTTGCCAGCAGCATCTCATCTGTCTGGCTGGTGAGGGGCCAGGCTTCTCAGAGCAGGGCCTCAGGATCCAACCTGAACAGACCCGATTTTGTCTTAGGTCATGTCTAAAAGGCATTCGCTCCCCCTTCCTCTCTGGTGGCATGGCCTGACACCGCCCTCTGGGCACAGAGCTGGGTTTGTATGGGGGAGATGTTTTATTCAAGTCTGGAGATCAGCGGAAGGAGGGCAGAGGAAGTTCCCATGATCCCCAGCAGGATCCCCTCCGTGAAATTCCTGAGAGCCAGAAAGGGAGCCTCAGCCAGCATCTTGTCCATCAGCCTTTCAGGCAGCTCCACAAAAACCATTCATCCTGAGCAAACTAAAACCCCAGGCAAGACAGTGCTTCCCAGCACTCTGCCTGCAGTCCTCGCTGACTCCCTGGGACACTCCCAGGTCCCCAACCCAGGTGGTCTTGCAGGGCTCCGCCTGGCTGAGTGTCCTGGGGTATAGCACCCCACCTACTGCTCTGCAAGGAGGCCCCCAGTGCAGCAGCTGACCCAGCCAGCTGGAAGGGGACCCCTGGTCTGGGGAAGGGGAATGGAGAGAGTGGCTGTTCCCACAGATGGGGGAGAGGTATTTCTGCTCCTTGGCCCAGCCGCCTTCCCTACCAAGACCCCATCTGCTTTGCTGTGACATCTCAGCCCGGGAAAATGTCCCAGCCAGTTCCCCAAGGGGGGCTGCCTTCCCTGTGTTCCAGGAATGAGAGAGCTTCCTAATTTAGTCTGTATTTGCCTGAGATAGATTTTTAATTAAATAAAGTAAGAGCCTGATTAGAACCTGCGGAAGATGCGAAAGCAGAATCAGATGGTATTCCGGCAAAATTGCAAAGCAAACACTTTGGCTAGAACAGAGGGAGGCCCCCGGGGGTCTTCCATCGAAGTACCAAGTGAGGAGGGCAAATACGAGAGATTATATAGCCAACAGATGTGCATTGTTAAAATATGCATCTGCCGGCAGCGTGCTCAGATGAAGCCAGAGGGCCAGCTCGCAGAGCTGCTGGGCCCTAGGGAAGGCATGGGGACTCGGCCTGGCAGCCAAGCCTAGAGTCACAGACACATTAATTAGCGTTGTGTTTCCAGCTCTCAGATGCAATCAGGCAAGGAGCAACTTCGGAGCTGAGCATTTGTACCTCGGGAGGCAGAAGGAGGGAGCCAGGAAATGAGGAGGGAAAGACGGGGGAAGGCCTTGAGTTTGCAAAGCTGAGAGAGGCAAAGACTGGGGATTTTAGGTCAGGTCAATCAGTGGTCAGGCTGCGTGCCCTCTGTGGCCCAGCCAGCTGCCAAGGACTATGGCTTGACTCAGCCCAGGGTCAAGACAGGCGTCTTTTCACCTGCAGAACATCTGGAGAATCACGGCGTCACGGAAACAGCATTAGACTTAGAGGCAGTGGTCTTGGTTTTACCAGTGTCCAGCTGTGTGACAGTGGCCCTGATTCTCAACCTGGGTCTCAGTTTCCTCATCTGTAAAATGAGAGGTGGTGATAAATAAGATGATCGCTGAGAACTGTCTCTCTCCCAAAAGGCCATGACTTCCACTGTAAGGAGTCCAACATGCTGTACCAACTATTTTAGGAAATTGGGCCATCCCTCCCTGGAACCAAGATTGGCGCAGTGACCGAGGCTTAGAAGAAAACTGATTAGGGTGGCTTAAACAGCATCCCACTTCGAGGCTGGGAGATAGGACCTCTCCAAGTCCTATTCAGCCCTGGGGGCCTTGGCTGTGGACCTCAAACCCTGGTCCTCCCTGCAAAGGATCCCCCCCAACCGCCCCTCTGTAGCCAGCTTCCACATAGACCTAGCGCTCTCCGAAGACTCAGTTTGGTTGGGCATCAGAGGACCTCCCACATGTGCAGAGAGAGCTGTCATGGGGTAGGAAGAGCCCTGGGCCAGGAAGTAGAATATGCTCTTGCTGCTCACTAACTGGGTGACCTTGGGCAAGGTCCTTAAGGCTGGAACTGGGCCTCTTTGGCTCAAGCCTCTAAAACCAGCATGAATGAATGAATGAATGACGTTTCTGGTTCTTCATCTATAAAATAGAGGATTGAAAATACCAATGTCATAGAATTGTTGTAAACATTAAACACTCTGTCTGTCTGTCTGTCTGTCTCTCTCTCTCTCTCTCTCTCTCTCTCTCTCTAACAGTGAAGTGTCATACACTTTTTTGGTTTGTTTTTTGTTTTTTGAGATGGGGCCTGGCTCTGTCGCCCAGGCTGGAGTGCAGTGGCACCATCTCGGCTCACCGCAACCTCCGCCTTCTGGGTCCTCCTGCTCCAGCCTCCTGAGTAGCTGGGATTACAGGCACGTGCCACCACGCCTGGCTAATTTTTGTATTTTTAGCCATGCTGCCCAGGCTGGTCTCGAACACCTGACCTCAAGTGATCCACCCATCTTGGCCTCCCAAAGTGCTGGGATTACAGGCGTGAGCCACCCCGCCTGTATTTTAAAGTTGTGCACACATATACATGCAGACTGCTCCTTCTTCCACCTACAGGAATCCCAGGGTTGAAAAATATTGAAACTGTCCCAGGGTCAGAGTTGTAAGGGTGGCATTACACTTGATCTCTTCAACTTCCTGGAAACTTGGGAAGCAAGGTGTTGGGACATCCAGGGCAGAGAGGAAATGGTACCAAGGATTTGATCAACAAATGTTTACTGAGCACCTGTTATATGCCAAGCACTAGTCTAGACACGTGGGATTCATCAGGAAACGAAAGAGAAAACCATCCTTGCCCTGGTGGAGCTTGCATTCTGGCAGAGAGCAGGCGGTCGATAAGTGATGCACGGATTAAACCATAAATTGCATTGCTGTACAGGATGTGAGGTGGTAATAAATGCTACGGAAAGGAAAAAGTAGAGCAGGATGGGGGGATCAGAAGTGGGAGGAGGGGAGGTTGGCATCAGATTAATTATTAAGAGGGGCATTTTTCCCAGTCTCCCTCCTCATTTCCCTCTTCTTCCTGGCCCGTTCTAATATTAACTCTGCTGTCTTGTGGCTCCCGTTAGAAATAAAGCTTCCTAAATCAACATGAATTATTTAAGAGGGAGACTAAGTCAATTCAAATAAAGAGGGCATCTTTTTAAATGATGTCAAGCCCCAAATAGTGAGAGAGGAAAACAGATAAGGTCCAATCTGTGACGTGTCCTTAACTAGTTTGTTTTTCAAAACCACAAGCTCCCTTTGCCACAGCTCTACCAGCAGAGCTGCAGGGCCTCCTCAGCCCACCGCGTTGGCAGCCTCCCCCAATCTCCCATCCATGAATCTTCTGGGGAGATGGGTCCAGAGAACAGTGGTGAATAACTCAGAGTCTGCCAGCAAGGGAAGGCAGAGCTGGAACAGACCTCGAGGGTGCTGGCTTCTAAACCATTCTTCCAGAAACTGGTTGCAAGAAACCCATCCATAGTCACCCTGACATAAAAAGGCAAATCAGTAGGTGACAGTCTGAGGGGTTCTTCAGGGGCAAGAAAGTGTCCCCACAGAACAAAACCCAAGCTCCCTGCCAGGCCACACAAGGCCCCCCGAGGCCAGCCCCCAGCTGTGTCACCAGCCTCAGACCCACCGCCAACCTGCTCCCGCACTAACAAGCAGCTGGCATCTCCTTCCGCTCACCAAGCCTCTGGGCCCTCGCTCACACTGTGTTTCTTCCTGGAGTGCCCTTCCTACCTTTCTTCCCTTGGCTAACTTGTGTTCAGCTGTCAAGATTCACCTTAGACAACTCCTCCTCCAGGAAGCCTTCTCTGGAGCCCACATGGCCTGACTGTCCCCCTGTGGTCCTTTTCACTTCCTTAGGCATCTTTTTTTTGAGTCAGGGTCTTGCTCTGTCATCCAGACTGAAGTGCAGTGGCACTATTATGGCTCACTGCAGCCTCGACCTCCCTGGCTCAAGTGATCCTCCCACCTCAGCCTCCCGAGTAGCTGAGACCACAGGCATGCACCACCTCACCCAGCTAATTTCTGTTTGTTTGTTTTTTTGTTTCGTTCTGTTCTGTTTTTATAGAGACAGGGTTTCGCCATGTTACTCAGGCTGGTCTTGAACTTCTGGGCTCAAGGGATCCACCCACCTCAGCCTCCTAAAGTGCTGAGATTACAGGCGTGAGCCATCACGCCCAGCCTCCTTATGCACCTTGATCACAGGTCTCAACACGCTATGTTGAGAGTAACTGTTTTCATGTCTGTTTCCCCCACCGGGTCTCCTGGGAGCATCTTTCATCCTTCATGCCTAGCACAGCCTAGAATCACATACTGGGTGTTCAGTAAATGTTCTTCATGGCAATTGAAACAACAAGGCTTAGGGAAATTTTAGGGGGAGTTTACACTGAATCTGATGACAGAGAACAGAGCCTGGCAGATAGTAAGCCCCAAACACGGATGACAATTGTGTTGTGTTGTGTCGTGTCGTGTCGTGTCGTGTCGTGTCGTGTCGTGTTGTGTTGGAGAGGCAATGTGGCTTTGTGGCTAAGCGCCCGGCCTCTGGAAGCCAGATTGCCTGCACTTGAAACCTAGCTGTATCATTTTGCCACTGGTGTGACCTTGAGCAAGTTATTTAACCACTCTATGCCTATTTCTTTCTGCGTAAAATGAAGGAAATAATCATAACTGCCTTCATGGGGTTGAAGAGAGGATTTAATGAAATAATATATGTAAAACACGTCTCAGAATAGCGCCTGTTATGCAGCAAGGCATAGCAGCATTGGCTGCTAGTATTATAACTGTTTTCATCATTGCTATTATTGCACAATGTTATGAGACACAAACAAGCAACCCCTGCATCCCGGGGGGTCAGACTTTGCTTCCTAGAGAAGTTTTCCCATGCATCAAGCAAGGCAGGAAGATGTGATTCCTGCAGGCCCCTCCCAGCAGGCTGCACACCTGGGAAGAAAGGCAGAATTGATTTCCTTATCTGCTTATTAAGCGTGTTTTGCCTGGGCCCTGGCCTGGTCTTAGGTGCTGTATCTCATTTGTGCTGTGTGGCTGTTTCCTGCAACATTCATTACCCTGCAATCACCCCCAAATAGCGGTAGCAAACGAGCCAGAGACGGAAGACAGGAGCAGAAAACATCCTTATCTCCTGAGGTTCCACATGGGAGCTGTGTCGGAGCTATTGTACATCTCGCTCCCCCTACACACACCCCACCCCTGCCACCAGCTCGCTCCCAGCTCCCTTCCTGGTAGCCCAGACTACCCCCATGTCCCCTGGGCCAGATGCAGATTCCCCTCCTCTTTCTCCCTTTGGCCACTGACACCACCTTAGCCTCCCATCTAACTCGGAGCTCACCTGCTGGGCGGGTGATAAAGTGAGCAGAGCTGGGGGCCATGAAGGGTATCTGAGGCTGACATATAGTCTCTCACCTCTAAGTTATATTATAGCTCCCTGAGGTCCACCCTGTGGGTTCAATGCCATAATGCCACGCTGAGTAGTTGCTGTTGGGGGCCAGATGAGATAGAAGGTCTCCCTGGAGGTCTTGCAGCCATTGAGTTGAGGTGTGCGGGTCGCCCCAGCCCTGCCCTCCTGCTGCACTCCAAGGTCGCCCCCCACAATCTCCCTGCCCCCATAATCTGCATGTTACCATGGGCAGGCATGGCCTCTGTCTCTTTACCCACTCCATCTCCCATCCTCATCACAGCCTGGCTGGATGTCAAAACTCTCCCCCAGCCTGGGGTCGTCCCTCATGTTGGGAAATGAGGTGGGGGCAGGACACTCAAGCATTAAACGACTTCCAAGGCCCGGAGGAAGAGAGGATCCCTCAGGGATGGAGGCAAACTCAGCGCATCTTTTCCCTTCCCTGCCTGAGTGTGGAGAAGGGCAGGCAGGAGCCTCTCCAAGAAGGAGAAGACCTGATGCAAGGAACGCACAGCCCCACCCTACCCCAGCCCGTGCCACCATGAGCGATTTCTGGAGGGGCCCAGAAGCTCGACACTGTCTATCCAAGTGCCCACTCGCCACTGAAATCTGGGGGTAGCATCCCAAATGACCATCCCCAGGGCCAGCCCCCATACCCCACCCCCAGCATCTTTTGCTCCCAACACCAGGACAAGGGAAGCTGGGGAGGTTCTTAGGAGCCCACTCATGGTCTACTGCTCATGGAAGGGGTTCAGCCTCCTGCTGTTGCCTGGCCCCAGTGCCTGCACCCCCATCACCAAGAGACAGGCTCTTCAGGGCAGCCCTGGGAAGTTTTGGAGTGTGTCACCACCATCCCCAGGGCATTGGAAACTCCAGACCCAAGCAGGACAAACGGCCCTCACTGGGTCGCTGGGATGCATTCACTCCTGCCCCAGTCATGCCACCATCCAGCTGTGAGACAGGGGCTGATGATGCTTAATCTCTCAGGGCCCGCCCTCTCCATGGTGGAGCCAGTAGCAGAAGAGATGAAGTGTAAACCCACTTCACGGGTTGACTGTGATTCTCTCTCATTTGCTCATGATTTGGGGTTGGGGCATGAGGGGCATTGTTCCCTGAGTTCCTCTTCCCTTGCTCCTGAGAGCAAGGATAATATACCCTTCAGCTGCTGGAACCAAGCGTGACCCTGGGAGATGCTGAGCAGGCTCAACTGCTTAGCAAAGAGTGAGCTCAGACTGTGGAGATTTGCAAAAGTCAGGACCTCGATCCTCGGGTGTCTGCCATTTGACATGGAATCATCAGCTCCAGGGCTGCAAGTGAAATCTAAGCCCCTTCCTATAACATGCAGGGGGCAGCTGCCTGGAGGAGGCCCCTCACCCACTTACCCCTCATACGGCTGCTCCTCAGGACTGGGTATCTCTTTCAGCATCCCCACAAGCCTGCAAAAGCACAGCAAGAGCCCACCTCTGTCCTGGTGCCCTACTGGGATCCTCAGTCTGGAAGCCCCGCTGGCCACTGACCATTGACAGGATTCCCCATTTATGCGCCAATCATAAGGATACACACATGGACAGCTTCGCCTCAAGGACAAATGCACTGGTGCACGCAGGTACTTAACACACATGCCTCAGAGCCAAATCATCAGTGTCGCCCTGATAGAAAGACACAAGAACATCCGGTCAGGGGATCAGTCACTGTTAGGAAATGGACACATTCTTGGAGGCCTGAAGTACTGACCCTCACTCCTTGTCAGGCCCAGGAAAGAGGGGGGTAATGGAAGCACAGACTCATCGGCATGAGGCCCTGTTTCTCTACTGATTCCCCCTCATCTCATGAAATGGAGGAGGAACAGAGCCAGAGCCAACTGAGGGAGGGGCAGCCAGCCAGTCCCACGTGTGTGTTCACCCCTGTCCCGGCTCCAGCTTCCTGGGCATCCTGGGTGTCAAACCCAGGACGCTGTCTGAGGCCCGCCCTGGGGGAAGCCCAGGGGAGCCGCAGCTGCACAGGGAGCCCTCTGAGGGCTAAAAATAACCCGCCGCTTCTCCGTTCCGACCTCAGCCCGGGCCCAAAACAAGGGTTTCATGGCAAATTATGGATTTAAAACTGGCAATGAATCTCCATTACAGCATGAAATGAGAAAGGAAAATGCCACTAAATGGAAGCCTTCCCCGGCAGCCAGTGGGGTGAGGGAGGGGTGTCATCCTCAGAGGGAGTTTAGGGACAAAGTCACACAACCCAAGGCAGACTCGCGGAGGCCAAGCCTGGAGAGAAAGAGAGGTCCTGGAAGATTGGCAGGGGCCAGAGCCTAAGGGAGCCCCCACTGTTTCGGGGCAGGATAGGACACCACAGAAGCAGAAGACGCAATGCCCATGAGCCGGGAGCCAAGACTAACAGCTATGGTCAGTGTCCTGCAGAGGAAAGATGCATTGCTGCCTTTGCAGTGGGAACGGCCACAGCTTTGTTATCTTGCTGCTGTGATGGGACCTGTGTTGTAGGTCCAGTGGAGAGAGGTGTTTGGGGACCCATGACCGACTGCCTCTCCAGGCAGCCTGGGGGGTCCACTCTTTGTATAGCTCTTTTTTTTTTTTTTTGAGATGGAGTCTCCCTCTGTCGCCCAGCCTGGAGTGCAGTGGCGTGATCTCAGCTCACTGCAACCTCTGCCTCCCAGGTTCAAGCAATTATCTTGCCTCAGCCTCCCGAATAGCTGGGACTACAGGCATGAGCCACTGCGCCTGGCCTGTGTAGCTCTTGAAACCACTCCTCATCATGGCATACCTGGTGACATCCCTGCAGACTCTAGAGATGGAGGCACAACCAACAACTCTCTGTTCTGCTCCAACACACACACACACACACACACACACACAGCACTGCACATCTCCAGGGAGCCCAGCCACTGGCCCTTGTGTGTTCCTCTCCTCCCAATTTCAGCCATTTACTTCCCTATGTGCACTAGCCCTGGAGGCACCAGGACAACTGTCATGATTTAACTCAGGCCATGGGAGATGGGAGTAGATGAAGAGGAGCAACAGCAGAGAGAGAGTTGAGCAGTCAGTATCTCCAGCAGCACCAGACCCAATCCTTGGCCTGGGCAGCCTGTGATTGGTCAGCACCATGGCCAGTGCAATGTCCCTGAAGTCTAACAGGGACGCAGTACCTGTAAAAGATATAAGAGAGATACTGTGTACACAATTTTTAAAAATGAGGAGGTTCAGCTCACTAAAGAGAAGATGTAGGGGAATAGGGTCCCTCCCAAATATCTAAAGAAGCACAATAGATATACTCTGGAGCTCCGGAGGATGGAAACAGAGCCAGGGTAGCTGGGCACAGTGGCTCACACCTGTAATCCCAGCACTTTGAGAGGCTGAGGCAGGTGGATTGCCTAAACCCAAGAGGCAAAGGGTGCAGTGTCTGGTCAACAGTGAGACCCCTATCTCAAAAAGAAGGAAGGAAGGAAGGAAGGAAGGAAGGAAGGAAGGAAGGAAGGAAGGAAGGAAACAACGTCAGGGAGGACATTTCTTATCTCAATAATTAAAACTAACAGAGTTCAGTTCAGTAGTAAGCTTCCTGTCTCTGGGAGTATTCAAGCAGAAGCTGAGTTTTCTTGCATGCTGTTTCTATAGGGAGGAAATAGATTCATCTCCAGAGACGAGACGATGGCAGCAAGTCTGCCAGTTCTGGAGCTGAGTGAGGTCATGGGCTGGCCCAAGAGAGGGGAAGATTCAGAGAGAAGAGAGCCAGAACCATTTAAGGATGTTCCTTTCCTATCCAGCTGTCCCCAGAGCAGTTTGTTGCAGGCTCTGCCAAGACAATTTCAGCCCCAGGTGAAATATTAGCCCAGATCCAAAGTTCTCAATTTGAGCAGTGTGTGTTTTCTTTTTTTTTCTTTTTTTCTTTTTTCTTTTTCTTTTTTTCTTTTTTCTTTTTTTTTCTTTTTTCTTTTTCTTTTTTTTTTTTTTTGAGACAGAGTCTTGCTCTGTTGTCCAGTCCAGGCTGGAGTGCAGTGGCACAATCTCGGCTCACTGCAACCTCCGCCTCCCAGGTTCAAGTGATTCTCCTGCGAATCTCCTGGGATTACAGATGTGCACCACCACACCCAGCTAATTTTCTGTATTTTTAGTAGAGACAGGGTTTCACCATGCTGGCCAGGCTGGTCTTGAACTCCTGACCTCAGGTGATTCCCCCACCTTGGCCTCCCAAAGCGCTGGGATTACAGGTGTGAGCTACCACACTGGGCCCAATTTGAGTGCTGAGATATGTTGGTGCCTCTGTGGTGGCAGGATGCCACAAGGCAGGAAAGTGACAGATAGTTGGAAGCTGTTGACTTTAATTCAAAACTTTACCATTCTGCAAACTGCTGGCAAAATCTGGGTCCATCATGGGAATGTCACATTTATGAAAACACACAGAATGGCTGGGGAAAAAAAGGAAAAAAGAGGATGGAGAACCTGATATGTTCTTTCTAATGTCAACCTCATGACCTACATACCAGCTAAAATAATGTCTCAGAGTTTGGACAGAACGTGAAAAGGTCAGGCACTGAGTGTTCAACACAGCTACCTTCCTGGAGGAACTCCACCTGAAGCCAAGCTTGGAGGGTGGCAGAGACGTGATTGAGTATGAAGGAGGGGTGAGGGCATTCCAAGCCTGAGAGTTCACCTGGGTGAAGAGCAAGGTGAGAATCAGTCCAGGCAGAACAGGGCTTGTGAGTGAGGGTCCCCAGCAGGAGCAGAAGGTATATCCCATGAAATGATGAGAAACGGTGGCATGGTGTCAGAGCAAAAAGCTGGGGGTTTCATCAGAGATAAGATGCTCGTGCCTAGGAGACTGGCTTTCACTCATGAGAAGTTCTGATAAGTACTAGGAAAGACAGGGACTGGACACAGCTTCAAAGCCCCCATTCAGAGGTCCTGATGGTCCCAAACTCTGGGAGCTGCACCCTGCATGTGCCCCACTAGGCAGGGATGAGGAGATCTAAGTTCAGCCACACCTTCTATGCACAGAAAGGGCAGCCTGTGAGTTGCTTGAGTGGAGAGAAGAGAGAAGGGCGAGGGTGACGCTGGTGAGCTGCCACTCTATGACAGGCACTGTGCTGGGGAACTCACTCGCATGCCTTCATCTGCCCTCTGACCAACTCTGCCAGGCAGGTCCCGTGTCCCCTTTTACGGATGGGGAAGCTGAGACATAGAGGCTCATTACCTTGCCCAAGGTCACACGCAAGAAAGGTAAAGAACGAGAATCTGAATGCAGTCGCTTCTGGCTCTGAAACCCTTGCCCTTTATGCTCAATTATGCCCCTCTTCTTTTCCAAACTCCACTCTCTCTGCTGCCTGACTCCCCCTAAAATCATCACTATGATACAGGTTTCTTCCTAGCCCCTGGGAACTCCAGGAGCCCTGCTTGAACCCTTCCACCATCCCAGGGCTCATGGAATCGGGGAGTTGGCTCGAAGAGCAAACCCAAGGCTTCCAAAAACCCTTCCTGGCAGCCCCTCCTCCTCAGATGGACCTGGGGAGCCCCGAGATCCGCAGCATTCATTTGCCATCCCATTCAGTATCATCCTCTGGGCGGCCACCTGCTGCGTCTTTCTCCATCACTCCGAGCCTCTAAATTGTTCTGTCCGTGTGAAGGAGGTTTTTCCAAGGGGGAGGTTCATAGGCACCCAGAAGCCTCCATCTCACAAAAATAAATAGCTGAGACCCACAACCCAAAAAAACTGGCTTCCAAAAAATGTGTCGCACTTTCACATGTCGATCCAGGTGTTTATAAATGTTTATATAAAGGAAGAGGTTTTCATGTGAAAATATGTCAGAAACAATGTTAGCAGCTGAGAGATCACCCAGCAGCTTCAGTGGTGCAGGCAAGAAAGGGAGGAGAAGGCTGATGGCCACACAGCCACCCCCTAGCAAGGACTATCTCTGCCCCACCCCCAATCCCACTGCTCCCTTCCCCTTTGTCGCACACAAACGAAGTCACTAGGCTGCTGGAGAGAACTCATTTTAAAGATGAGTCAACTAAGGTCAACAAAGAAAGGAAATAGCTAGAGGCAGCACGAGGCATGGGCAAGGGAGAGCTGGTCCTCTTACTCTTCCAGACAACGCTGAGCCCTAGCCAGGGTCCCCCGGGACTTCCCCGTCTCATGTCCAGGTTCAGCCCAAAATGCTAACATGGCCTGGGCAACAGTTCTGCTAAGAAACACAAGAAGATGCCAGAAAGACCCTCAAAAACCTTTGATTAGATAATTTTAGAGACGAAGGAGCGCTTTAATCCAGAATTCTTCGTTCATTTCATCTTTCAGCATCTGTATATGTACCTTCCACATGCCAGGTACTGTTCTAGACCCTGAGAATATACATTAGCGATGAAAACAGACTTGAAACTCCTACCTCCGCGAAACATATTGTAGCAGAGGGAGTTAGACGAAAAACATAACAAGAAAACTTTATAGTGTATTAGAAGGTGATCAATGCTATTCAAAAAAAGTAGAGCAGAGTATGAGGGGTTGGGTTTCCTAGGGAGAGGGGGTGTTGAGAGGTTGGAATAGACCTCATGGGGAAGTGGCCTTTTTCTTTCCCCTTATTTTTTAACAGCTTTATTTGGGTAAACTCTACATTATCATTAAATTCATCCATTTTAAGTGTACAACTCAATTATTTTTAATAAATTTATAGAGTTGTGCAACCACCCCCACAATCCAGTATTAGAACATTTTCATCACCCTAAAACGGTCCCTTGTCAATCCTCACTCCCACCCAGTCTCAGGCAACCAATGCAGTGCTTCTTGGATTTGTCTTTTCTGGATATATGGTATGAGTAGAATCATATCATATGTGGCCTTGTGTGTCTAGCCCCTTTCTCTTGGAAAAATGTGTTTGAGATTTGTCTGTATTGTAGCATGTATCTGTAGTTCACTTCTTTTTATTGCTGAATAGTATTCCATTATATGGATATACCACATTCTGTTTATCCATTCGCCAGTTGGCAGACAGTCGGATTGTTTCCAGTTTGGGGCTATTATAAAGAATGCTGCTGGCCAGGTGTGGTGGTTTACACCTGTAATCCCAGCACTCTGGGAGGCTGAGACACGTGGATCACTTGAGGCCAGGAGTTCAAGACCAGTTTGGCCAACATGGCAAAATCCAATCTCTACTAAAAATACCAAAAACAAAAAAAAAATTGTTGCTATGAACATTCACAAACAAGTCTGTGTGTGGCTATATGTTTTCACTTTTCATGAGTAGATTCCTAGTAGTGGAATGGCTACATAATATGGAAAGTTTATGCTCAACTTGTTAAGAAACTGCCATGCTGTTTTCCAAAGTGGCTGTATCCATTCCCACCAGCAATAAATGAGCATTCCAGTTTCTCTACATCCTTGCCAACACTGTTACAAGTTTCAAGTGGTATCCATTATGGTTTTAATTTGCATTCCCCTAATGAATAAGGATGTTGAGCATGTTTTGATGTGATAATTATCCATTTGTGTATCTTCTTTGGTAAAATGTCTATTCAAATATTTTGCCTAGTTTTAAATTGAATCATTTGTCTTACTATGTTATAGGAGTGCTTTATAGCCTGGATACAAGTCCTTTACCAGATATACGACTTGCAAATATTTTCTCTCAGTTTGTAGTTTGCCTTTTCCTTTACTTAATGGTGTCTTATGAAGCACAAAAACTTTTAATTTTAACCAAGTTCAGTTTGATAATTTTTTCCTTATAGATTGTGTTTTTGATATTGTCTCTAAGAAGTCTGCCTAATCAAAGATCACAAAGATTTACTACTGTATTTTCTCCTATAAGTTTTACAAGTTTAGTTTTTATATTTAATCTTGATGCATTTTAAGTTTTAGTGATTTGTGAAGGCCCTAAATTCATTTTTGCATACAGATATCCAGTTGTTCCGACATCATTTGTTTAAAAAGACTATCCTTTCCCACAGTGAATTTCAAAATGGTTCCAGCTATTTTAGGTCCTTTGCATTTTCATATGAATTTTAGGATTAGTCTGTCAACATCTGCAAAAAAATGGTTGCTGGAATTTTGATAGGAATTGCGTGAAAGCTATAGATCAATTTAGAATTAATTGCCACCTTAACAATATTGAGTATTCCCATCCATGAACATGGAATGCCTCTTTATTTTTTTACGTCTTCAATTTTTCTCAGCAGTGTTTTCTAGTTCTCAGTGTACATCTTGCACTTCCTTTGATAAATTTATCCCTAAGCATTTTATTATTTTTGATGCTACTGTGAATGAAATTTTCTTAATTTCATTTTCAGATTGTTCATTGCTAAGATTATATATAGATGGTGTATCTATATGCACACACAATTAATTTTTGTGTATGACTGTTGGATCTTGCTAAACTCATTTTTTTTTAAAGAGATGGAGTTTCACTCTTGTTGCCCGGGCTGAAGTGCAATCGCACAATCTCAGCTCACTGCAACCTCTGCCTCCTGGGTTCAAGCAATTCTTCTGCCTCAGCCTCCTGAGTAGCTGGGATTACAGGCATCCACCACCACGCCTGGCTAATTTTTCGTATTTTTAGTAGAAATGGGGTTTCACCATGTTGGCCAGGCTGGTCTCGAACTCCTGGCCTCAAGTGATCCACCGGCCTCAGCCTCCCAGAGTGCTGGGATTACAAGCATGAGCCACTGTGCCTGGCTGATAAACA
Source organism: Pan troglodytes (assembly GCF_028858775.2). Lineage (NCBI taxonomy): Eukaryota > Metazoa > Chordata > Mammalia > Primates > Hominidae > Pan > Pan troglodytes. The sequence continues at coordinate 128,439,917 of NC_072407.2, read as the reverse complement.
CATTTTTTAAACCTAAGAGTTATTTGTAAATTTAAGATTTTCTGCATACAGGAGCATTTTGTCTGTGAAGAAAGATAGTTTTACTTTGTCTTTTCCAACCTAATGCATTTTTGTCTTATTGCACTGGCTAGAACTTACAGTACAATGCTGAATAGAAATGGTGAGAGCAGACATTCTGGCTTTGTTTCCAGTCTTAAGGGAAAGCATCCAATCTTTCACTATTTTAAAGTATAATGTTAGCAGAAAATGTTTCACTGGTGACCTATATCAGGTTGAGGAAGTTTTCATCTGTTCCTACTTTGTTGAGAGTTTTTACTACACATCGTGTTGGGTTTTGTGAAATTTTTTTTCTGCATCTATTGAGATGATAATATAGTTTTATTTATTACTCTATTAATATAGTGTATTGCAGTAATTGATTTTCAGATGTTAAGCCAACCTTGAATTCCTGGGATAAAAATCCCATTTGGTCATGGCATATAATCTTTTTTTATATGTTGCTGGATTCAGTTTGCTAATATCTTAAAGGGTTTTTATCTAAATTCATGATGGACAATAGTCTATAGTTCTCTTTTCTTATAATATCTGTCTGGCTTTAGTATCAGGTAACACTGGTTTTGTAGGATGAGTAGGGAAGTGTTTATTCCTCCTCTATTTTCTAGAAGATTTCATAAAGGATTGATATTATTTGATAAAATTCACCAATGATGCCATCTGGGCCTAGGGCTTTCTTTATGGGAAGATTTTTATTAGTCCAATCTCTTTACTTGATATAGGTCAATTCATATTTTTCCTCTAGAAGCTGACCTTGTGTAAACAAAGACTCATAGCAGTGAAGAAGTCAGCTGTGGATCTTAGAGCCAAATTTCTATTTGAAGAGAAAATCACTCATGGAAGGGTTCTCAATAGAGGATTGATGGGATCTGAGTGATATTTTAAAAGACTCACCCTGGCTGCTAGGTTGAGAAGAGACCATAAGAGGACAAGGGAAGACAAGAGCCTCTGTTAAGAGGCTCTTGCAGTAATACAGAGAAGAGATGAGGGACTCAGGCTGGAATAGCAGCAGCAGAGATAGTGGACAGTTACTGTGAGAGAAAGAGAGAGGTCACAGATGATGCCAAGGTTTTTGGTGTGGGGCCTTTTATCCCCACAAAGCTTGAACGCAATATTCAGAATATATGTGCACATTTCTGGGGAGTGGTTTCACATTCTCAAAGGAGTCATTCAGTAAGACCCCAAAAGTTTAAAGTTTAAAATTTAAGATAATCCAGACCAATGTCTTAGCTCAGGCTGCTATAACAAATACTATAGACTGGGTGGCTTAAACAACAAGCATTTATTTCTCCAGACTGTGTCTGGAGCCTGGAAGTTTGAGTTAAGGGTTCCAGCATGAGAGAAAGAGGGAGAGGGAGAAAGAGGAAGAGGGAGTTAAAGGGAGAAAGAGAGAGAGGGAAGGAAGGAAGGAGAGAGAGAGACAGAGACAGAGAGAGAAGGAGAGGGAGGGAAAGAGAGAGAGGGAGATTCTCTCTCTTCCTCTTTTAAGGGCACTAATTCCATCAGGAGGGTTCCACCCTGATGAGCTTAATTACCTCCCACTATCTAACCCTAATTACCTCCCACATCATCACAATGGAGGTTAGAGTTGCAATATATTAACTGCAGCCAGAGGCCATCACAAACATTCAGTCCACAGCAAACCACCTCTTTGTTTTTAGGAAACTATGGCTCAGAAGGGTTGGGTTCCTTCCCCATGGCCACCCAGCTAACTAGTTGTAAAGCTAGGGCTACCCAAATGTTTTTTATACCACACTGGAGACTTGCCTAGTGCTGCATATCAGAACCCCTCCCCCTCAACAAATGAAACCCATTCGTCCCTGCCTGGATCCCCTAGGGGCATCTAGGGGAGAGAGCAGATATTTAGAGATGGTTCCTCCTCTGCTCCCAGGCCAGGGTACCTACCCGAGTGCCCACATCCACTTTAACAGCCACCTGCCCCCTACTCCATTGCTGCCTTTGGTCCACCCAGGATCCACAGGTTCTGACGCCCCCCACCAGGAAGATCTGAGACAGAGCCTTGCTGCCAGCAACACTCCCTTTTCCCACCAAACCACAGAAAAACAGCAGCTTATCTAAGAGAATGAGAGCCCTTGGTTTCTATCTGTGTGGCAATCTTATCTAAACAGGTTCAGGTGGCAAGAACGAGGGAGGAAAAATAATCAAGGGGAGGCAGGTGAAATGCTGACATTATTATTACTTAAGCGCTGCAAAGCTTTTAGTTCATGTTTTTATACTGGTGACACCCAGTGAGGGAGAAATCAGCTTGGCCGATTATCTGAGCCGCACACCAGCTCACCCCAACTCCTTGCCACCTATAAATCTTATTAAATGGATTCCATCGCAAGACAGAAAAATAATTAAGGCGAAGGCAGGTGAAATGTTGATGTTATTACTGTAATGCAACAGCCTGCTTAGTTTCTACACCAATGAAATGCAACTGAAGGAAATCAGTTTTAAAGATCACCTTTTGGAGATGCAAATCGGAGAGCCAGAAGCTGGGCTTAGAGAAGCAAGAGGCGTCAAACTAGGAAACATTTCCAAGTCTGCGCCAGTCTCTTAGGGGCTTTTAAGCCCACAATTTACCTTTCGACTGCATTCTATTTTCTTGCAAATACTTTATTTCCCACTTATTTATTGACTAGAGAGGCACAGCACCAAAAGAGAAAAAGGAAGAGTGATTCTCCAGCTGCTGGTCTTAAAAATCTATAGCAGAAAATGGTTCTCCGGAGGGAGGTTTTTAGCACTCGCTGTGAACCAGGGCTTAATTGAATTGCTTTCCCTCTGAGGTGTGCCTGCCCAGAAGGGACAGCTTCTTCTGACTGTGCCTGGGCAGGAGGAGCTGTCCTGTTTCCTCTTGCCAGGAGGAGTGGAGGAGGGGCTGTGGGCAGCACAGCCAGGACAGGTCCCAGGAGCTCTCAAACTGTGCTTCCCTAGCTGGTGTGCTGGTCCAGTGCGGTGAGTGGATGCATCCCCTGTGCTAGGCAGCATGAGGTCTGCCCAAGGTGAGGCCCTTTTCAAGTGGGCAGAGAACTTTTGAATGGCTGAACCTGGATTCCTATGCAGCAGCTGACAATTAAGGGGAGGCCAGGGCAGGCACATGGATGGATCCGGTTAGCTTCCGGAGTATCTGTAGAGTTTTTTACATTCATTATCCATGTTTAAGATTCTGGGGGTTTTTATATAAAAAAAAAATTCTGATTTCTGGCTTCTCTTACAAAGACCTGGTCAGCTTATGCCTGTTTGCCTGCTTGCAAACAATTATGTAATGGCTGCTCCCTTGGGCGGGATGTGGCCCACCAGTCCCTGCTCATCCGTGCTTACCTTGGCACCTGGGTGCATGTAAGTCACTGGTATCGATGTTTTCCACCCCTTACCTGGCCCACCCCAGACACGGACCTGCCTTCAGGAAGCTCACAATGTGGGTGGGGGTTGAACTAGGAACAGAAGCGAGAAAAGGAGGCAAAGGCAGGCAGAGGCGAGCAGTGCCCGGGGCCAGGCGAGTTGGCAAGTGTAGGCTTTAAGGAGGGTTTAAGTGAGTTTGAAAGCATGAGTGGAATTTGGACAAATTAATTGATTTGTCATAGATGAGTGGGCAGCGTGTTCCTTCCCTGCTAATAACTGCCCTATTTTAAAGAGCCCAGAACTTGGAGTTGAACAGCCTGGGTTCAAATCCTAGCTTTGTCACGCACCGCCTGGGATGAAAATGCTCCCTACAATGTGTAGCACATCAACAGGACCCAGGACGGGCTGCGGTAGAATCTGCTCGACCTGCGCTCTGCCTTCCTCTCCTGGGCACCCTCGCTCCCCAGAGGAGCCTCCTTAGTCTCTAAGACTGCACCCCAGGTCCCAAGCTGGCTCCTCTCCCTCTGCAGCCCCGTCTTCCCCTCTTAAAGATGTGAACATGGAGGAAATGAATAGGCTTTAGAACTACAACTGAGGCATTCAAGCTAGGGCCAGAGCCAGGCTGACTCCTGGGTTTACCTGGGTTCACCCAACTGAGCTTCCTGCCTGCAGCCTCAGCCAGTCCTCCTGGACTCCTCAGACCTGCAGAGAAAAGTGTGGGACGGCCCAGCTGTCCACCAGTAGTGTCCTTGCACTGGCGATATCCTGCCTCGCACAAGGCTCACAGCAAGGAAATGAAACCCAGAGGAGGAGGCTGGGAGAGGCAGAGCCAGGAAAGCTACACGGAGATGTCTCGGCAGCGGGTGGAGGGCGTCAGAAGGGGAAAGGCTGACATTTGGGATCCGCGTGCAGATGCAAACAGGTGGACAAATGCAACAGACCAGCAGCAGCCATTCGAGAAGCTGTGAATGAAGTAAATTATACTTGAACTCCTCACATGGTCAGGGCGTGGCATTTCCCCACTTAGTCTCCCATTCTGGTTAACAGAGAGTTATGAGTATGCTCATCTGGTATCAGCACTGAAAAAAATAAGAATGCAGTGAAAATATATCCTGTTTTTCTTTTCTTTTTTTTTTTTTTTTTTTTGGATTTAGAGTCTCACTCTGTTGCCCAGGCTGTAGTGCAGTGGCGCGATCTCAGCTTACTGCAACCTCTGCCTCCTGGGTTCAAGCAATTATCTTACCTCAGCCTCCCAAGTAGCGGGGATTACAGGTGCCCGCCACCACGCCCAGCTAATTTTTGTACTTTTTGTAGAGACGGGGTTTCACCATGTTGGTCAGGCTGGTCTCGAATTCCTGATCTCAAGTGATCCACTCGCCTCGGCCTCCCGAAGTGCTGGGATTACAGGCATGAGCCACTGTGTCCAGCCACATCCTGTTTTTCAATTAAATTAATGTGAGTCGCTTGTGGCCAGGCTCACCTGACACCAAGCAGGCTTTGAGTCTGGACTCTCCAGGCTGCCCTACATAGTGGGTCTCCAAGGTCTCTCAGCTGAGATGCACCAAGCCACTAGCCACAGTGGCTATTTAAATTTAAATTAATTCAAGTTAAATAAGACTAAAAATACAGCTCCTCAGTCAGTCACGCTAGCCTCACATCAGGTGGCTTTGGGGAGGCTGAGATTCCTGGAACTTCTGGCCAAATTCCACCTAATCATACTCCGACAACCCAACAGCATCTAATAATAAAGATGGGTTCAAGGATCTGGACCTGGGGAACTAGAGGTCAGCTTCCCAGAAGCATTTACATTGAAATCATAGTGCAGTCAGTGGGTAGAAGCTTCCCATTAATACATTCACTCGTTTATCCTTCACATCTTTATTAAATGCTTACGATGTGCAAAAGCATTGTATCAGACCCAATGGGAAGATGCAGAAATAGCAAAATGCCCTCTGTGCCCTCAAGGAGTTTACGGCCAAAGGAGGGAGAAGACATATAAACAACTCACTACCATCCCAGGCAGGATAAAAGAAGCCCTCGAATATATAAGCACAATACTGAGGAAGTGTTCATTTCAACTCAGAAAATCTGGGATGACTTCACAAGACTTCAGTAACGAGACTTCAGTAACTACCGAACTCTCCCTTGGTAGAATGGGTAGGATTTTAGCAGCTGGAAAATGAAAACGTAATCATAGTAACAAAATCAAAGGCACAGAAAGACGCCCACCCTGCCCCCACTCCCTAACGTGAGCGTTTGGGATGTTTGGCGTGCAATGCTTGAGCAAGTGTAGTCGGATGTCAGCCCAGTCAACAGGTTGGGGCTCAGTGGAAAGGGCTTTGAGCCACGCTGAAGCATCTGAATTTGGCTGTGGGCAGTGTGGAGCCGTCCTAGGTGTTTAAGAGAGCTCATCGCCTGATCCGAGGGTCCCAGGAACAGAACCATGCAGGGTATGGGGCATGAATCTGAAGGCAGGGAAGTGTTGGGTAGTTAGGTCCTGTTAACAGAAAGTAAGTAGGGCAACCGGGAGTTTGCAGATGCTTACTAACGATGAAGAAGAAAGGGGAAGTCCCGAGGCAGGAGGCACTAAAGTGGGGCGGAGGGTGACCCGATGGATTTTTGTTAGCCAGGGGACTCCTAGGTAAAGCCTTTAATCCCATTCAATGCAATGACGATTCCAGCAGAAATATCCCATGCTGCCTGAGCAACGCACAGCTTTTTTTTTTTTTTTTTTTTGAAACGGAGTCTTGCTCTGTTGTCCAGGCTGGGGTGCAGTGGCACAATCTCGGCTCACTGCAACCTCCCTCTCCCAGGTTCAGGTGATTCTCATGCCTCTACCTCCGAGTAGCTGGGATTACAGGCATGTGCCACCACACCTGGCTAATTTTTGCATTAAATGCTGGCCATGTTGCTCAAGCTGGTCTCAAACTCATGACCTCAGGTGATCCACCCGCCTCCACCTCCCAAAGTGCTGGGATTACAGGCGGACCCACTGCACCCGGCCCACACAGCTTCTTTAATAATCCAGAAGTTTCCATGCGTCGAGGTCCTGAGCCTGTGAAGAACTGGCATTTACTGAGGGCCCACGCAGGTGCTCCTGTGGGAGGGGGACCCAACCTTAGGTGCACAAGGGAAGGTGCTCCTCCCAGGAAGCAGGATACTGGGACGCCAGGCCAGCTCTGTCCCCATGGACACACCATTCCTCTCATCACTGAGTCTCCTCTGCTTGTCGTCACAGGGTGCCAGGTCACAGGCCCCTTCCCCTCCTGGCTGTGACACTTGGCATGCCCCGGAGACCATTAGCACCTCTCTGGGAATATTTAACTGAAAACAATTTCTAGTCGGGATCTGTTATAATTACTAATTAGATCTGATTATAATTATCTCTCGCTGCCACCCCTTACCTGACAGACAGGATAGTGTGATGCCTCGTGACAATTAGCAGCAGGTCTTTCCTGATACACTGGCTGATTAGGAACACAATCGCAGGGTCGGGGGGAAGAGCCTGGCTTATTAAAGAGAGGCTGCTGTTTACTGAGGAATGTTGTGAGCAAATTAGATTAAAATTAATGAGGGGGAAACTTGGAGTGAGAAAATGGGCGTTTTTTTTTTCTTTTTGTCTTAGCTGATGACATCATTTTGGGGGAAGAAGGTAAATCCTCTTTTGTGCTACCCCTCTCTTCCCCTCCTCGGGTTTTAGGGGTTTGATGGCCACCCCAACTCTGCCCCCTTTCACTCAATCAGCTTGATCCAGACCAGTGTGATGCAGTAGAGCTACTAAGCAGGCTTACTGGCTGTGTGATTTGGGGCAAGTCATTTACCCTCTCTGAGCCTCTGCTTCCTTGTCCATAAAATGGAGAAGACACTTTTTACTGAGCCAGATGCCTAACTCACTTATCTGCAGGGCCTCTAGGAAGGTTAGGAAGGGGCTGTGTGTATTCCACGGGGGCCCACAAACTCTCTGGGGATCAGAGACCACGGCTTAATCCTCTTGGAATCTCCAGGCTCAGGCCCAGGCTTGGCACAGAGAAAGTGCTTGGTAACTGAAGGAGGAGCTACAGTAAACTCCCACCCAGGACCGGTATAGGGGCCCCTCCCTCCCCAAGAGAGCACCTGGAGGTGGGGCTGAACATCAGTAGGCATGCGTCCATGTGCACTGGCGTGGCTTCTTCATCTGGTGAGAAAAATCAGTGACTTCTCAGTTCAAGCAGCTTACCAGAAGTGGGAAGGCTGAGAGCCCGCTGTGCAACCAGAAGAGAGTTTGCTCACTTCTCTGAGCTTGAGCATCTCCATCCAGAGAGAGTTCCCTGCGATAACAGATCCCAACTAGAATCTGAGCTGAAGAGCAGAGGTGAGCTCTAGCAGCTCTGGGAAGAGTGCGTTGTGTGGCCCTGGGGCCACTGTAGGCTGGTGCACTAGGAGACCAGAGTTATTTGTTGGAAATGCTCAAATTACCGGAAAGGCCTCCCTTTGACTTGCAATATGCTGGTGACTGGGAACAGAGATGGCAGGCACACAGAAAATGACCCCCCTTGGTGACATTTTGGGGAAAAGGGAGTCTCTCTCTCTCTCTCTTACTCTCTCTCGCTCTCTCTCTCACACACACACCCTGTCACACAGACACACTGTCACACACACTCACACTGTCTCACACACACTCTCTCACACACTCACACTCTCACACACACTCTCTCTCACACACTCTCTTACCCATGCACACTCTCACACTCTCGCTCTCTCTCTCACACACACACACACACACACACGCACAGCCAAGCAGGCTTTAAGCCCAGGTACATGCAGAGCCTCGCATGCCTCTGTGTCACGTGTGGTCCTGTATGCAGCTGCTCTGGCTAAGCACTGGACCCCACTCCCTGACAGGATTCCCAGGCTGGGGTGCATTTCCTTGGCCATTTCCCTACAGCAAGGGTGGGCCTCCTCCTCCATTGCTCGGTTCCGCCCACTCTCATTGGCCTCCAAGAAGCAATTCTGGGACATTGAGGCACTGGAGAACTGGCCCCAGCGTCCAGAGGCCCCAGAGAGAAGTCTCCTAGATTTGTGACCTGTGTCTCAGTCCCCTGGCTGAGCCCGGCTTCCCCAGGCCTGACTCCCTGCCTACAGCCTCAGGCCTTGAGTTCGCACGCAGGCCCTCCAACTTTTCTGAGCGCTTCTGTTTGGGTTTTGGCAGATACAAGAAGCCAAGAGTAGCCCTCAGTCTCTTGACACCTACCCCAGACTTAGCCTCCTTCTCCAGGAATGTCCCTCCACCCCACCTCCCAAGACCCTGTGGATGTGGTCTTCCTTCCCTTTGCCTCCATCACACCCACCCCTCCCTCCAAACTTGGCCGACACCTTGGGTTCTTATTTGTGAAGGGAATGAGAAGAAATGGCAGCCATGGGGTGGCAGGGAAGGCACTGAACTTATCATCGGAATTCCTAGGCCCTAAGACTGGCCCTTTCATTTTTCAGCTGTGTACCCTTGTCCGAATCACTTAGCCTCTCTGACCCTCAGTTTCTTCATCTATAAAGTGAGGACTAAGAATGCCTGGCTTACCAGTGTTCAGGGTTATGGTAAAGAGAAAGATGAACGTGTATAGAAAGCATTTTGCAAACAGCACAGTGCCTCTCAATGTTCCGAGCACAAAGTACCTTTGAAAGTTGACTGGCTAGTTCTGCAAAATCTGTCTGGTTGTCAATTTCTGCATAACAAATCACCTCCAAGCTCAGTGGCTTAAAACTACAGGAATCATTTCTTAGCTCTCACAGTTTCTGCAGATCAAGAAACTGAGCCTGGCTTAGCTGAATGGTTCTGGATCTCTGCAATCAGACATAGGAGGGGCTGGGGTCACATGTCTGTTGCCTGGGCTGTGCAGATGCAAACAGCTAGGGGCTGTAGCGCTGGGGTAGTAGCAGTGCAAATACTGAGAAAGGATGATCTGTGCATGTTTCAAAGGTGGAGCCCACAGCAATTAGGATACGAGAGAAAGGGCAAGTCAAGGACAATCCCAAGGTGTTTGGCCTGAGCTCCTGGTAGCATGCAGTTGCCATTTGCTGAGTGTCAGGACTAGAGTCCCAGCGTCCTGCGCCTCAGGCTGCTGCACAGCACTGCCTTTTACAAGGAGAGCGGTGAGAAGGGCAGGGAGTGCCCACATGGGCTCAGAGAGGGCAGGTGAATCTCTGAGTGCCCCTCCTCCTCCATGGTCCTGACTGTGACCATAAGTTTCTGCTTATACCTGGTGTCACAGCAGGGAGGACACAACAGGGTCGCTTCCTTCCTGAGGCATCTGCTGCTGGGGTGGCGCTAGACCCGGAGGAGGAAGGCCAGGTATAAACAACAATTCAGGCCCTCATTCCTAGCAACACGTCCACACACACAACAGCCACAACCAGAAACCCGGCCAGCAAGGATGAGCAGAGACGAGGAACACAGTCGAGGGAGGCTTTGGGGAGAAAGCAGAACCACCTGGGGTCAGGCAGGGAGGTCAGAGGGTGCTAGAGGTAGGGCGCAGAGAGGGAGGTTCATGTAGAGGATCTCTGGGGCTCAGAGGGCAAGAGAGGCTTGGGCCAGGGGACAGAGGGCCCGGAAGTCAAGCTGATGGGTCACACTGCACTCTGCAAACAAGGGAAAGCCACTGGGAGTTCCTGAAAGGCAAGGAAGAGCCAGTTTGCGGGCCCTGCCCTAAGTGTCCTCCTCCATCTGTCTCCTCTCTTCCTGCTAGTCCCTCCCCACCCACAGCACAGCCCAGGGTCCGAGCAACAGGCCTTGGGACTTGCCTGGAGGTCAGGGCCTAAGAGGGGCCAGCTAAGTGCTCAGTGCCCACTGGAATTGGCCAGTGCACAGCCTAGCCACCCTGGTTGAACCTCTCACTCCTCTCCAGACACCAACTTAGAGCCTACAGGAGCGTCTGCTCACCCGGCTTCTCCCCGTCCCACGCCACCCACATCCCTCAGGCCCGGGGCCCTTGTGGCCTGATTAAGGTGAGTGTCATCCCACAGGGGTCCTGATGGATGAGCTCGGTAGTGGCTGCCCGTCTCTGTCTGTGGGCCTCGGGAGCCCATCCATCTTTCCTTGGCAGCCTGCGCCTGTCCTAGCGCTCACCGCCCCAAAACAGTTTCAGGCCTGAACACACCCCAGGTGGGTCCCAGGGCCCGAGGAGGGATTCTTTTCCATTTTGTCCCCACCAAGGACAGGATAGAGAGGCAGCTTCCCTCTCTGGGAACAAAATAAAACTAAGTTCAGAGTGAGGCATCATTCTCAGGCACAAAATGTAAAGGGTCAAAAAAACTCAATAATCTAGACAAATAACATTTTAAAGCAATATTTTTAAAAATCCAAATGAATATGAAAAAATCCATGATAAGCAAAATATCAAAATATTAGACAAAGATAGGATCAGCAACAGCACCAAGCCAAGTCACAATAGACCCTGCAGCAAGAGGGAAAACATGCGCCTCATTTATATTTTTAAAGTATTCTTTAAGTGGTAAATTGTTTCCAGAACATTGAAGTAGTTGGAAAAATATTGAAACATTTAAAAGCAGGTGTATTAAAACCCACAACATTATGTTACACTTAAATATCTTATTTACAGCAAAAACAGAATGTATTTCATTTTACTTTCCTGGCTTTAATGGAAGCTAACTCACCAGTAATAGTAATCATCTACTTCTTTGCTTATCTCATTTTCGACTGAGAGAATTAGCATTTTGACCATTTCTCTTGACCAAGTGACCATCTTAAACAATTCTTAATTAACTGCAGCTCCCTAATCCTGTCTTTACTTAAAATTGTGATATTTTCCTCATCGTGGATATTTTTACATTCGTTCTGATTTGTTTAATTTGCATTAAGATATTATTTATTTCCATTACTGGGGTTTTGAGTACACCCTTAAAGTTTGTGCCCGAGACAAGAGCCTCACTCACCTCCCCACTAATTCCAGCCTTGAGTCAGAGAGGTGGTGCTGGACGGCCTGCGCCCAGCCTGAACCAGGAAAGGATGGTTCCGGGACCCAGAACCAGCCCTGAAGGAAGGGAGAAGTAGGAATGAAGCAGCTCTGGGCCAGCGACTGCCCTGTCACCATGTGTTTGTCCAGGCGGGGCCAGCTGGGGACAGAGTAGAAGATGCAGGCTGCTGTGGGTGAGGAGGGCTGTGGGGAAGCCTCTCTGGACTTGAAGTTCAGGTTCAGCTCCAATTCTCTCTCTTTTTTTTTTTTTTTTTTTGAGACAGAGTCTCGCTCTGTCGCCCAGGCTGGAGTGCGGTGGCGCGATCTCGGCTCACTGCAAGCTCCGCCTCCTGGGTTCACGCCATTCTCCTGCCTCAGCCTCCCAAGTAGCTGGGACTACAGGCGCCCGCCACCACACCCGGCTAATTTTTTGTATTTTTAATAGAGATGGGGTTTCACCGTGTTAGCCAGGGTGGTCTCGATCTCCTGACCTCGTGATCCATCCGCCTCAGCCTCCCAAAGTGCTAGGATTACAGGCGTGAGCCACTGTGCCCGGCTAATTTTTTGTATTTTTAGTAGAGATGGGGTTTCACCGTGTTAGCCAGGATGGTCTCAATCTCCTGGCCTCGTGATCCACCCGTCTCGGCCTCCCAAAGTGCTAGGATTACAGGCATGAGCCACCGCACCCAGCCCAGCTCCAATTCTCATTGCATGATGCCTGAGAGGCATTGGGCTCAATGCCTGTGGTCCCCACTGAGCCCTTTCCTCCTGAGTCCAGGAGGGCTGCTGCCTGCCCTGAGAGGCCATGAGATAGAGGCAGGTTGCTACTCTGCCTACCTCACTGCCTACCTCACTGTCTTTGTGACGCTCCAGGTCAATCCCTGCAGGGAAATTGCTCTGCAACAAGCAGTGCCAATTCCTGCCCCCTGTCAGTTAGCTGCAGCACCGAGGCTGTTCTACGGCCTTTTGGGTCACTCAGCCCACGGCCAGGAAGCTCTGCTGCATGTCTAACTTAATTCCTCCACCCTCATCCCCTGGTCTGTCTTTTCTGGAGACCAACCTTGCCATCTGCCTGGAGGTCTCTATCTAGTCCTGCCCCCTCCCTCTCCAGAGCATCCAAGAGGAGGAAAGAGCTGGGTCTCGGGGCAGGTAAGAAGCCAGTCCTCCCTGCACGGTCCAGCTCAGAGCCCCCTCAGCATCTTGATATTTCACCATTAACAGTCACTGAGGCATGAACTGCTTGGAAGAAAAGGCCCTTTCAGAGTCAATTTATCAAAGTTTGATAGGAAGTCATAAAAATGGCCTGGTGGCTGTTCCCCTCCAACAGCTGAGGTGAGGCTTGCTGTGTGGCAGTGGCAATTAGCAGCCTCATGCCCTCGTCCTCCTCCTTCCCACTCCAGCCCCATGCTCCCCTAGCCCCTCGGCCCCTACAAATAGAAACACCTCTCAGAATTGGACGGACAGGGGCTAACTGGGAGCAGGGAAGTAACTTCAGCAAAACTAATGAGGAAGTACTTGAGTGGACAGGGGCTGAGAGGGGCTTTGCGGAGCCACAAGGTGCATCCCCCTGCCTTAGAGTCATGTCACCTTGTCACATCCACCTCATCCCTGATCGGGGGTAGGGGAACAGGCTTGGGAAAAAGAGGCCTGACCTCTCTTCCCCAGCTGTGTCTCCAACAGTTCTTCCAGATGTCTAACCTCACTCCCTCATGCTGCAGCCTGAGCCCATCTTCCCCTTTCAGTGAAGAGGAGACTGTCTATAGATCACCCTCCCAGTTCCTCGGTGGCCCTCTGCAACTTATCCTTTTGTCCATTTTATAAGCCCGGAGGAAACTGGGGTGAGCAAGGATGGGGCCCTTTGGCTCACTGAAGGGAAGTGAGAAAATAAAAGTCCAGATTCTGAAATCCCTCTATCAATACCCCAAATCTCCCAGGCGTGGTGGCTCACACCTGTAATCCTAGCACTTTGGGAAGCTGATGCGGGAGGATCACTTGAGGTCTGGAGTTCGAGACCAGCCTGGCCAACATGGTGAAACCCCGTCTCTACTAAAAATACAAAAATTAGCCAGGCATGGTGGTGCGCGCCTGTAGTCCCAGCTATTCAGGCAGCTGAGGCAGGAGAATCGCTTGAACCTGGGAGGTGGAGGTTGCAGTGAGCCGAGATCATGCCACTGAACTCCAGCTTGGGTGACAGAGCAAGACTCCATATAAATATTAAAAAAAAAAAAAGAAAAAAAGAAAAACATCCAAATCTGTGTGTGGGGAGCACAAAGAAATGGTAATCTTGGCTGCTTTGGGCATGTTGCTCAACTTCTCTGCACCATGCTGGAACTCCTGGGTCTTCTCTCTGGGGACAGACATGGGCAGGTGTTCCTGATATGGCCTCCTTACCTGCCCCAGACCTCGACTCGGGGGACAGACAACACTGGAGTCCAACAGTCTGGCCCAGATGGGAGCAGAGAACCAGGATGCAGGCTTTAGCCAGAGTCACATGGCCTTGAATTAGTTCTCAGCCAGCCCTGCAGGAAGAGAGGGCGCTTTCTTTCCCCCTGAGAGCAAGTGTCCCCACCCATCACACAATAAAGCACCCGCTCAGAGCCAGCACGCGCCCGCCCTCCTTGGGCTCACATTACATTCGGACACCTGAGCAGAGTTCCAGGCTCACAGGCTTCTGGCCTTCACTCAGCCTTCCTGACCCTCAGGTGGTTTCACTGCCATGCCCACTTTCAGATGCAGACGCTGACGCCCGGGGAGGTGCAACTCGCCAGAGTCCACGCAGCTAGAAAGTGGTGGCCTGGAGACTCAGGGCTTGTCTTTGGGATTCCGGTTTCAGGATTATCTGAAGCCCTCCCTTCTGTTCACACAGGACCCCTTTCCACTACGGGATGGACCCAAAATCCAGACAGAGCCCTGCCCCATTCTCCAAAGAGACAACAGGCTCTCCTCCACCCTCCAAACGCCCCCTCCCCAGGCAGGTGGGCTGTGGATTCTCAGGCATTTGTGGACCCCCTGCACCCTTAAGAGCAAATGAGCATCCCTGCCTGACCTTGCACTCCAGAAGGAAGCAGTGGCGTCTTCCTATTTGACCCCAAATGCTACTGCCGGCTCTGCTCTGCCCTTGGAGTCCCAGACTTGCAAGAGATGAAGAAGGCAGACCCATTCTTTGGGAGACGAGGAGGGAGGAGAGACAAGAAAAGGAATGAGCATTCACTGAGCCCTGTTCTGGGGACTTCACAAATGCCATCCCATGGAACTTCCCCTAACCTTCACAGAATTATTATCCCTCTTATTTTATGATGAAGACACAGGCTCAAATAACTAATTAATGTATCCAAGGCCACGCAGCCCAGAACCGGGAGTCCAGGAGTCACTCCCAGGTCTCACCACAAACACAGCTCTGTACCCCTGGCCCAGTGGCTTGTTCATTGAGGTTGTATCTCAGCCCCCAGGATTTCTGAGCACCCGTGGAACACAGGCCTACATGGTCTTTTCTGAGCACCCATGGAACACAGGCCTACACGGTCTATTTCCAATAACCTGGCTCATGGACAGGGCCAGGCTGAAGAATACTTCATGGGGAGAAAGCTCTGCTCACCTCTCCCTAGCAGCTGTGTCCAGTGAATGCAAATTAATGCTAATGGGAGTCTAAAATAAACATACACAGAAAGTAAAGCTGCCTTGCCTCCCCCGCCCCCGCCACACACACACACACACACACACACAATGCATTCCAAAGCCAAATGCAAATAATAATTATACACCAGATTTGGGTTATGTATGCCTCTGGCCACAAACACGAATGCCCATCATGGGAGCTAACTGTGACTTTAAGACACGCCCAAAACATTTCACTTCAAAGCAACACTGGACACCTCACCCCATTCACTCCTTGGAGCAGCTCATGGGCTGCTTCCAAGCAACACGTCTCATTTTCCCCAACGTATGCAGCACTAACACGCCCAGATTCCTGCACAGTGCCAGGGATGGAGATCTGAGCTGAGACCCACGTATTTTAACCCAGACTGATCCCAGTGCACCCACTGCAACTCGACACCATCCTGTTTTTTGATAGAGGATCCGCCATGAACAACACACTTTCCATGGCAAGTGAGTTGCTCATCAAAGCTGAAAGGGAAGCCTCAGAGAGAGCCAGCAAAAGAACAGAGGTGATTAAGGATCCAAGGGCTGCTAGGCCTAGCTGATGGGCCCCTGAGAAAGGGGTGGTGGAAGGTGGAGAGTGGGGAATGCAGAGGGGAAGGGGCATGTCCAAGGTCTCAGGAAAGCCAGGGGACACCAGCTGTCCTGGGTCCAAACTTATGGTGATTCACACATCTGCATCCAGCAATGCCCTTATGGACTACAGATCTCAGCGTCTCCCAAAATTGACCCAGGAATCCAAGATGGAGTAACAATAGGGCCATCAGGAAGCTTTTGGAACATAGCTGACACTCCATGCTTATCAATGTGTCCTAGATCTGCGCCTCCCAAAGTATCCCCTCTGGAAGCTTTGTTTTCCCCACCTAACTCCCACCTGATGCAGGCATCTCTTCTTACCCTTCCATCATTGATGGGGTGCTCATCTGTTGAGCACCTGCTCCGTGCAGGCTGAGCTGGGGCAGGAGAGAGAGACAAAGAGGAACATGACAGGGCTGCTTCCCTTAGGAAGCTCCCATCGAGCCAGGCACCCGGGTCCAGCCAGCAGTGATTCCCATGCAGCCGGCTCTCCATGGCAAACGCAGCGCATCCATCTACAGCTTCCGTCCTGCTCAGCCCCATGCTGAGGTCCCAGGCTGAGCCCTGGGATGCACCCCAGGATGAGACTGCTGCACTCCAGATGCCTAAGCGCAGTCTAGTGGAGGTCAGAGGGCACATTTGAGCAAAGACTGAACATCGTGTAGGTGTCCACAAGTCAGGAAAGGAAAGGAAGCGCAGTCTCGGAGGAGAGAGCCACAGATCCAGGGTCGGAGGCCCGTGGCTACGTGGCTGTGGCCTGCGGCAAGGATCCTGTCTCCCTGGCTGGAGACGGGCATGGGGTAAGGCTGCAAAGGTGGCCAGGCCCGGGTGCTGTGGGGCTTTGGACACCATAAGCAGAGGGACAACTTGATTAGATCGTCATTTTGGGGGGATCCCCTGTGGGGAACAGGTAGGAGCAGGGAGAGGCCAGAGGAGAGCAGTCACCTAGCAGGCTTTCCCTGTGTGGCTCATGGGTGGTGGGAGGGTGTGGGCTCCAGCTCACGGAGCCTCCATCTGCAGCTCCCTGGGCCACAGGCCAGGTCACTGGAAGCCGCGGCTCCTTCCATGTTGCTTCTCTTCCACTGCACAGATGCATTTGGTCTGAGCTTCCTTGCCACTCTGCCTTAACCAGGGGAGCAGCTCATCTTCACACAAGAGAAGGCAGTGGGTCTTCAGCAGCAGCCTTTGTCTTCATGCTGACCAGCAGGCTGCCTCCACGACTGAGGACCTAGTACATTTTCTCCTTTAATCCTGCATTACTCGAGGCACGTATTAGCTCCACTTTACAGATGAGGAAACTGGGGCTCAGGAAGGTTGATAAACTTGTTCAGGGTCACCCTGTGGGATCATTCCCAGCTCTGTCTGAGAGCAAAGGCTGTGCCCTTTCTTCACCTGCCTGACATCACCCACCAAGGGCTGGAGATGCAGGGGCCTGGGTGGCCCCAAAGCCATCCCCACCAACACCAGCAAACTTAATTGTAGGGATGATCAGAGCCAGATGAGGAGTCCCTCCCTGCCCCGGTGAATAGGTCTCAGATGAACATAGGAGGCCCACAGTCCCCTCCTTACCCAGTAACCAAGCTCTTCTTATTCTGAATAAGGGGCTTATTCTGATCGTAAGCACTCTAGTGCCAAAACCAGCCCCATCCCACCTCAACAGTGATGGAGCGAAAGAAGACACCCTGGGGGAGAGGCCATTCCCTCCCTCCACCTCCGCCTTCTGTGAGCGGCACCCCGTAGTGGAAGCTGCGGTGCTACCAAGTTTCTCTTTACCCCTTTCGGGACAGGACAGAAGGACTCATGCTGGAGTGCAGGGCGGCCAACTCCCTGCTGAGTTCCACTCTGGAGTTGTCTGTGGCTAAAGACAGGAAGCTCACTTCCAGTGACTGTCCCCACAGGGTATAAAGGCCAGGCCTCCCTCCCCAGAATGGGGCAAATGTGAAAAATGAGGAACAGAGGAGATTTCAAAAAATAACTATAAGGCCAGACTGTAGATGAGAATTAAAACACTTTCATCTAATGAGTTCTAAAAATATTGCCCTTTTTCAAATGTAGAAGCTTGTACTTCTTGAGAAAAAACAAAAAAAGAAGAAGGCTCAGGTCAGAAAAGGATTTTGACTTTTTCCTCTTAGGATTCTGGCAAACAGTCGATCTGGTAAATTTGCATAAAGTTGAAAGGTATATTTTAGTGATTTTCTGGGATTCTCTGAAATGAGTGTTTGTAGCAAGAGGCCTAGAGAAAGTGTTTTTCTTGTTTCCTTCCTTGGAACACTGCCATTTGGTTTTATGGTCCTCCATCCCAAAGGACTGTGTGTCTCTCCCTACATCCATCTTCTTCCTGAGCAGGTGACTTGCACCCCACGCCCCGCCCTGTGTCTTTGCCTCTTTGCCTGTCTTTTTAATTTTTGCCCTTCTGTCTCATGGTCACCTCTCTATTCCCTCCTCCTGCCTGCCCTGCTGGCCTGTAACCAACCAAGATATGGAACAAATGCATGCTTTTATCTTGCAAAACACAGTATTCCTAATCTGTCATCTCAAAAGAAAGCTACTGGAATGTCTTATGCTTATTTTTTAAACCCCTCAATGTAATGACCATCTTCCTGTGCCCCTCCATTTCTGTTAAGACTTCTGAGGCTCCAGGGTATCGGTAGGCAGGATTTCTACCTGGCCTCATTTTCGTCCTTACTGAAACCATGAGGCTCGTTGAGGAGGTGGATTAACCGGATGGGGAGCCCATAGCAAAACCAACCATATCAGTTCTGCTTCTATTTATGGGACCAGCGGGGACACTCCAAGTCCCTGCCTGGCCCTTTGCTGGGTCAGGATGGCTGCCTTGATGCTATTAAAGCTACCGAAGTGAACCAACGCAGATCCTCCTGCTAGCACAGCCTATGGCACCGCAGTTAGGACTGAGTGGTTGGGGCAGCAGGATCTGAGCCAGAGTCCTTGCCAGTTGCATGACTTGCCCCAAATGTTTTGGCCAGCCTATGCCTCAGTTTACCCACCTATGAAATAAGGCTACTGCAAGGGCCCACCATACCATGAAGCATGGATTATACAAGTCCACGGCAGCCACCATGATGGGCTTTTCCCACCAACCCAGCTGTGTTGAGCAAAAGAGCCCCCAAATCAGGTTAAGGTCGAAACCAGCTGGAGAGCTTTGTGAGCGGCTGCAAGGGGGCATGTGCCGGTTATTCCTGCAAACACACCTAAGAAGCGCTCTCACCCATCCTGCAGCCATCAGCATAGGAGCTGGGCTGGAGAAAGGAGAAAGTCTCTCGCTCCGCAGGACTGGGAGGGTGAGTGGAAGCCACCCAGCACCACACACTGGCCTTCCTGCCCCAGCCCTACTCACCCCTTCCTCTCTCCAGTTTGATGCACTCCCCCACCCCACTGTCCCTTCTCTGCTGGCCTCTCCCAAGCCCTCTCACCCTTGCTGTGCAGACGGCGGCCACATAGCACCCTCTGTCATCTGGAGCCGGCACAGGCACACTGGTCTGCTTGCGTGCAAATCACTGCAGCTCCCTTCTCTACCCACCTCCCTTCCTCCACTCCGCATACAGCCTGAGACTTACATCCCTGCTCATTATTAATGAAACGTCTGTCTCCTCACAAGTAGCTCTGCCCTGAGATGCTCAGACCCTCTTTCAGGGTTTAACCAAAAATAAACAGGACACTCACCCTTCCTAATTTAAGGAGCGAACCAAGCCACTGCTGACTTTGACCCTGACAGCACCTGGCTCCCTTTCCCTGGCCCACTGGACTAGCCCTCCCTCCCTTGGGGTCTCCTGCCTAAAGGCAGCGGGGTTGCCCATCACACCTGTACAGCTGTGGGATCTTTGGGTCTATGACCTCCTTGTCATCGCTCTGGTGGTTTAAAGGTGCTTTGAGGCAAGGTACTGACCGTTCCCTCTCAGGAGTCCAGGGCTGGGCATGGAACAAGGTAATAGCAGAACAAGAGGTGGAAACAAGCCCATTTCACATGCAATATGCTACTCTCTGCCCCCATGTGGAGTTACTTATTGAATAAACAACAATAATACTAAGAGCTAAAATTTAGTGGGTTCTTACTACAGTGCCAAGCTCTGGCACAAGACACTGCATAACTCTTACATGAACTCATTTAAACAGCACACCAGCCCTGTACAATAGCTACTATAATATCTATGACATTAACATCTTCCAGCACAGAGAATTTGCACATGGTCACGTGGCCAGTGAATGACGGAGCCAGAAGCCCAGCCAGGCACTCTGACTTCAGGGCCTCCCTTCTTATCCCCTAAACAATATGAGCTCCAGCTGAGAAGTGGGCTTCCCAGTGCCCCAAACCTTTGCAGGGGACCTCTGAAGTCAGCTAGTTCAGGGTTCCCCCCACCCCCAGGTTAGGAGCAGAACTGAAACAGCCTCCAGCACACCTTCCTCTGAGCTACATGCCATCATCCTAAACCTGCGTCTTGCTCCTTGTTCCTCTTTTCTCTCTGTCCCCAACCTCCTTGGAGACATGTCTGTGCGATTGTGCTGCCAAATATATCGGATGCCACATCCTTTAACAATCCCACTTGTGGCCGGGCACGGTGGCTCACGGCTGTAATCCCAGCACTTTGGAGGCTAAGGTGGGCGGATCACCTGAGGTCAGGCGTTTGAGACCAGCCTGGCCAACACGACGAAACCCCATCTCCACCAAAAGTACCAAAAAATATCAGCCAGGCATGGTGGCAGGTGCCTGTAATCCCACCTATTTAAAAGGCTGAGGCAGGAGAATCGCTTGAACCTGGGAGGCGGAGGCTGCAGTGAGCCTACATTGCGCCATTGCACTCCAGCCTGGGTGACAAGAGCGAGACTCTGTCTCAAAAAAAAAAAAAAAAAAAATCCCATTTGCATCTTGCCCCACATCTTCTTAATATAGACCTAAGTGGAGGCAGGGAGGGTCTGAAGAGGGGGAAAGCACACCTACATTAATTAAATCACATATATGTAATTAACACATCTACAGGATTGCCAGATAAAATACAGGATGCCCTGTTAAATGTGAATTTCAGATAAACATACTTACACTACCATTTTTTAATTTATCTGAAATTTACATTTAACAGGGCCTACTGTTCTTTGATTTGCTAAGTCTGGAAACCCTACCCATATCCCAGCTCTGCTGCTTACTAGCTATGTGATGTTGGGCCAGTAACTTGACTACTTTGTGGCTGGTTCCTCACCTCCAAAATATGCATCATCATTGTATCTACCTTATATAGAGCTGTGAGGATTAAAGGATATTTGTAAAGTACACAGAAGAGTTCTTGCTGCGTGGTAAGCCCTATATCAATGTTAGCTATTATTCATATTATTGGTGCTGTTTTTTTATGACTGCATCCAAGGTAATATACTAGGCAATGGGAGACAGGCAAAGAGGCGCCAAGACTCCTACCCTGCAACTGTAGGGAACCTGAAACAGGTCCACAAGTCAATGCAATAGAGATGTGGTGAGGACCAGTGTAAGAGGTGCTCAGGTGGGGAGGGAGCTTCTAATTCAGTGGGATCAGGCAAGGCACCAGGCAACAAGTATTGATTAAGTGCTCACTATGCCAGGCACTGTACTAAGTACTAGAGAGAGAATTTGGCAAGGACCAGCCCTCAAGGAGCTCACAGCCTCAGGGGAACAGCAGGTGGTAATGGCGCCAGGCACCGCATGTACCTGCTGAGGCGGGCACATGGTCTTATGGCAGTGCAGAGGCTGCAGGTGGGAGAGTCAGGGGTTGAGATTGAGAGAAGACTTTGTGGAGGAGGCGACAATAGCCTGAGTCTTAAAGAATAACCAAGAGTTAACAAGGCATGATAGGCCTTCGAGCTGATTGAAAAGAGGCTGGGATTCCAGCCAGTTAAGACTCAGGCAAGGAGATTCCCAGCAAAGGGAACTTCACAAGCCAAAGCGTGTATTTGTAAAAGGGCAGGCTATCCTCATAGAAGAGTCAATGGTCACACAGGAGAAAGCTGCAGAGACGAGACCTCACTGGAGAGAACCGGGGAAGGCCCCCATGATGAGGAATTGATTTTTGTGCTGGAGCAGTGGGAACCATTGAACATTGTGAGCAGCAGACCGAGCTTCCAGAACAGTCACCTTGCCATAGTGGAGGGAGAATGGATCGGAGGGAAGTGGAGAGACAGTTGATGCCGTGGGCCCAGTTCTGAATCAAACAGCAGGGGACTACTGGGTTACATCAGTTAGCTTTTGCTGCTGCAGGGGAGAAAAAGTAATATATTTTCCTCATTCATTACAAGGTTTGCAGCTGACACCCGTGTAACAAAAGATAGATTAACAAGAGAAAAGTGCAACAGATGTATTTAACCAAAGTTTTATGTGAGCTTTCAGAAATGAAGGCCCAAATGCCATGGGAAAATTGTGTATTTGTAGGCTTATGTTCAACAAAGAATGGGCAGTTGTGCAGAAATGTGATTGGACAAAAAAGGGGGTATGACCTCATGGTAACAAACCGGAAGAACTTAGCAAGGCCTTGCCTGCACTCCTCTTGGAGTTCCTGTACGCCGTTTCCTTCCTCTGAGTATAGGGCAGGATCCCTCTGGAATGAGGATCTCATGACCTAGTTTCAGGGGAGATGGGTCAAAGAATTTTTTACAGCGAGCTCTCGCCCAGGAAGGCAGGGGATTGGAGAGTAACCTTTCTGCTTCTGCTGTTTTCTCAATTTCTAAGATGCGATATCTTGGAGTATTGTGTTCTGAGCGCAGATACTGCATAATAAGCCACTCCAAAACTGTGAGTCAGCAATCTGGGCTGAGCTCAGCTGAGACGGCTCATCTCTGCTCCACGTGGGGCTCACATGTGCCCCTGCAGCCCATAAGCAGTGTGTGCCTCAGTTGGCACAGAATGTGGGGGGCCCAGAGGGAGGGGATGCCAAGCCAGGCAGGGCAGCGTGGAATCACCCACGGGAGGAGCAGCAGGGTCTTCACCCAGCTCCCAGCAGGGCAAAGCAGGGAAAAGGACATAGACCTCTGCTTTACCAAGGGGACAATCTGGGACTTCTAAGTCCCAGCTCCCCTGCCCGTCTATCGCCTTTCAAAGGAATGAGCGCAGTCTGCTTAGAGAACCAATAACACGCCGCATCATCCATCAGACCCTTTACAAAGCATTTTCTCATGTTACATCTTCCTTGACCCTGGCAACTATACAGTGAATCTGGTTTTGTTATTTTATTTCATATTTTACAAATAAGGACACTGAGGCACAGAGAAGCTAAGCAGTTTTCCCATGGCCACAAGCCAGTAAACATAGCACCCAGGATTCGAACCCAAGCTGCCCGACCTTCAAGTTAGCAAAGCAAAAGGAAAGGGGCAGGCCCGGCACGGTGGTTCATGCCTGTAATCCCAGCATTTTGGGAGACCAAGGCAGGTGGATCACCTGAGGTCAGGAGTTCGAGACCAGCCTAGCCAACATGGTGAAACCCCATCTCTACTAAAAATACAAAAATTAGCCGGGCGTGATGGCGGGCACTTGTAATCCCAGCTACTCAAGAGGCTGAGGCAGGAGAATCGCTTGAACCCAGGAGGCAGAGGTTGCAGTGAGCCGAGATCATGCCATTGCACTCCGGCCTGGGCAACAAGAGTGAAACTCTGTCTCAAAAAAGATAAATAAATAAAAAATGGAAAGGGGCAATTGGGGAAGAGCGATTTACTCCAACAAATGCAGGTGGCTCTTATCCACAAGGAGGAATTGAGGTAAGAAGTGATGAAAAGCAAGGCCGAAGAGTCAGCAGTGGCCAAGAAGTTCAGACTATTTAGATGGCAATGAGGGACTTTCAGAGGATTTGAAACAGAGGAATGCTAGACATTCAGCACATGGTGGGTGAATTACTGGTTGACTGGATAGGTGAATATTCAGACTTCTGTAACAGTCACTCTGGAAAAGCACAGAGGACTAGGAGGTGGAGGGGAGAAGCACTATTGTAATCCAAGCACAAAAGGATGATGGCTGAGCCAGGAAGCCTGTGGGAATGGAAAGAGACAAATCTGAGCGATACTTCAGAGGGTTAACCAGGCTAGTTGGCAAGGCAGGGTGACTGAGAGTGGAATCCAGAAAGACCCCCAGATTTCTGACTTGGTCCCCAAACAGTGGGGCCATTCTCCAAAATACAGAATATGGGGATGGATGGGTGTCTGGGAGAGGTGCTGAGTGTGGTGTCACACCTGCTGAGCTTCGAAGGCCCATGGACAGTTGGGTCATGACTCTGGAGCTCAAGAGAGAGGTCTGGCCTGAGATGCTTCTTTGGAATTTATCAGCTTAAAGATGTGAGTTGAGTTCACAGAAAAGTGAAGGTTTTCCATTAGATAGTGTGTCAAATGAGATATGGCCAGCAAGAGCTAACTAGGGAAGACCAGCATTTAAGGAATGGGAAGAAAACAAAAAGTAACAACCAGAGAGGAAGGAGAAAAGCCAGGAGGGAATCCCGGAGGCCAATTTAGGATGTATCTATTCCCTGCCCAGTGTTACTTTCCTTCTAGTACTTATCAACACCTAACCTTATATTATGTATGTATTTGTGTATTCATTTATTGTCTGTCTCTCCCACTAGAAGGTAAACTCCACTAGGGCAGAAACTTCTTGTCCCTAGTGTTTAGAAAGGGCCTGGCGTATAGTAGGTGCTCAATACGAATTTCTCCAAACATTGTTCGGCTACCACTGGGAAGCTGACTCTTAAAACCAGGTCAGCTCCCTCTTGTCTCTACATCCTGCAGTTCTCCATTGTGGCCATTAGGTGGCGCATCTGTATAAGTGAGGAAACCGGAGGCTGGGATTACACGCGGCCCAGAACCTGAGAACCGGGCAAAACCACAAAAGGCAGCAAGGAGCTGGGCGGACTACAAACAACATTCGTCCGTTCCCTTAGCAGACATCGCCAAAGCACCAACTGCGAGCCAGGCTCATGCTTCCTGGGGCCCTCTGAAATTCAGATTGCGGGGAGGGAAGGGAGGAGAGTACCTGCCAGGTCTGAATGCCCCCTGGGACAGGCAGAGAGCCTGCTTCGCAGAGCTGTAGGGCCAGGACAAAGGCAGGGGTTAATGGAAGGGCTGCTGCAGCTGCAAGGATAGTCTGGGAGCTGCTCTAACTCCAACAGAACATGTTGTAGGGTCAAAATCTCGAGTCTAAATTCCAACTTCACCACTTATGGCTGTGTGGTCTTTGCCAAGTAATTTGCCCTCTCTGAGTCTCAGCTTCTTAACCTATAAAATGAAGACCCTAATAGTCCCTGCCTCAAAAGATATTGAGAATAAAATGAGAGGACCTTGGCTCAGCACTTTTCACACAGCCACAAACCTAAATATTATTCCTAAAAATTAGACATAATAACCTACATTTGTATAGCCTTTTACAATGTTCTCTGTGTATCTTTCATATTGTAAGGTAATCCTCATGATAACCCTGCAAGATAGGTATTTTTATTATCTCACTTCCCAGATAAGAGGATTAAGGTTGTCGGATTATATATCTTGTCCACTATCATATGGCTCACAAAGTGATCGACTCAAGTCAAGTTCTGCTCAGCAAATGCATATGCCACCCTGTGCCCTGTGCAGCAGGCAGGCACTCTGCTGGGAGATGGGGATCCAGATGGAGATCACGGTTCAGGGAAGAGACACACACAGAGAGATTTCCATAGGATGCGGTAGCTAGTGAGTCGGGGGATGCCCAGGATGCTGTGGGATCATAGACAGAAGCCCTATACACTTGGCCCAACTGGCAGATTCTAGAAAGGCCGCTCAGAGAGGGTGCCCTCTGAACTAAGTCTCAAAGGGTGTGTAAGAGTGACCCAGGAGAAGACCAGTGGTCCAGGAGAACGCCAGCATTCCAAGCTAAAGAAACGGCATACACAAAGGAAGCTGTTCTGAAACAAGATCGTGTAACTCCAAAGCTAGTAAGCAGGGAGCAGTCTGCCCCTTTCTCTGGCTGGGCCCGGGGGAGCGAAGGGAGCAGGAAGCCTGTGAAGGGATCAAGGGTCCCCACACGTGCTCTTTGTCCAGCGAGCCTTCCCTTCATAGCACTTGTCAGTTTGTCATGATTTCTACCTCGGAACCCTTAGAGCAGCACTCCTCCAGCTTGAAAATGTATGTGAATTGTCTGGGGTCTTATCAAAGGCAGATTCTGACTTAGGAGGTCTGAGGTGGAGCACAAGAGTCTGCTTTTCTAACAAGCTCCCAGGAGGTGCCAAGGCTGCACACATGTCCATCTTGGGCACTGGCCTGGAGTGGCAAGGGCCTCCCCATCAGCTCTAAGATGGCAGGCCGTGTATGGCTTCACTCAGCTATCATAGCCTCAGCTTGTGACATGGAGGAGGCTGGTGAGAGAAAGGTTGGGAGGGAAGGAGGCAGGAGGGCAGGACAAATGGCAGGCTGACTGCAGGGCTGCAGCGGGGAACCTGGGGATGGAGAAGATGCTGAAGGTGTGGGAGATGCACCCCGAGGCTTCGGCATCCTCCCTCCACGGTAGTCAGTGCTGGAGCTCCTAGCACCGACTCTCCCAGAGCCCCTGGGTCTGCGGCAGAACAAAATCAAAGAACCCACGAACGTCCTTCTCCCCACTCAGCCAAGTGTCTCTGATCTGTCACCATGCTCGGCCTGCCGCCCTCTCCCATCCTGTGTTCCAGACAAATCAGAGGACAGCAGCCACGGAGAAACAGGCTGAGAACCAGCTCCCAGCACCAAGCCCCCCTCAGCCAGGCTTCCCTCTCTCGAGGAGAGACAGGGAGCACCAACCCTGATGCCACAGCAGCGCAGAGTTCCTACAGCGCTGTCCCAGCTGCCTCAGAAGGGCTCCTGCTTTGCGCTCCTCCCTCCCACTACTCACGCAGCCCGCTCCCAACTGTACCCAATGCACACACACATGCATGCACACACACACACACACACACACACACATACACATGTATACACACGCACACACATACATACACATATATACACGTGTATACACATGTATACACACGTACATCTACATGCACATATATACACATACATATATACATATACACATACATACACACATACACACATATACATGCATATACATATACACATACACACGTGTACACACATACACATACACACATATACACACATGTACACACATATATACACACACACACATACACACACACAAGATTTAAAACGCTGACCTCAGAAGCCAAAGCCCATGATAATCGCCCCCCGGCCCCATCCCCACTCCCCTTCTGAGATTCTTTTATTTAACAAATAATATTCAACAAATATTTCTTTAGCGCCTACTGTGTGATACAGCAATATCACAATGACCAAGATAGATAAGGTCTTTGTTGTCCTTTCTAGAACGGTGACAGATAATAAATGAACCCAGTGATCCAGAAAGTGCAGGGGTGGGTAGTGGAGAATCACTGAGGGGCTCTTGAAGCTGCACCTTCATTGACAGGAAGAGCCAGCAGAGTGAGGAACAGGAAAGAGCATAACAGACAGACAGGAGCAGGGCAAGCCCGGCCCCGGAAGGAGCTGGGTTTGCTGAGCAGCAGAGACACAGTGGGGCCAGGGCCTGCTGCGTAAGGAGTGGTTGGAACAGACCGAGGCCCCAGGGGCAGCGAGGGCCGTAAGTGCCGGTGCTTGCAGGCAACACCTACTCTCCTTCAGCGGGAAGCCCCTGGAGGGTTTGGTGTTCGTGATAGACCCACTCTGCCAGCATTGTGGGGAACTCGCTGCTCATTGAGTCAAATGAGAACCAGTCTTGCTCTCCAAAGGGCTGGGTGTCTATGAGGTTCTCCACCATGCAGTATGGGGGCAGGAGGGTGGTGCTGCTGGTCCCCCACCCCTCCAGCTGCCACCGATCAGCCATGCTCAGAGACCAACCATCCCAGGCTGATGGAGCATCGAGGAATTCCTGGAAGCCCAGCCAGGTCTCAGTTGGGTGACCAAGTGGACACTGGAGGAAATTCCCTCAGTGCTGTCCTTGTCCTGGCACCAAGAGAGTTTTTCCAGCCTGCTCAGACGAGGCTGGCCAACCTGGCAAACTGTCTCTAAAAAAAGGGGAGTATAGAGGTTAGAGAGAACCGTAGTGCGTGAAATAGATGAAAGCTTTACCTCTCCAGTTACAGCCAGGATGTGCGTCCCAAGCCCACCCTCACCCTTCTTTGCTCTCATCACTGGTAACTTTGGGTCAGCCTCTTGTGCTCTCTGGCCTCAATTTCCCTCTCCCCATGCCGCCTCTCCACCCGAGACCCCATTGTCTTTGGCAGCAGAACTTGGGGAAAGCTTTTGGGGGCTCCCTCCCACACACAGGGAAAGGGACGGGTGCCCCCACCGCCCACCCACACAAGGCAAAGTCTGCAGAGCTGGGCAGGTAGGGGCAGAGCAGGGAGGGAGACTGAAGCTGTCTGCTCCAGTCCTGGCCAATGGGAGAGTAAACTGTAAAGAGCTCAGCATCCCGTGATGATGTGTTTCTTTCATAATCAATGCCCCAGGAGCCAGCTGGGTGCAGGAGTGTCGCTCAGCCACCCCCGGCTAAGGCCGCACTGTGGCCTCTCAGGCCGGCTTCCAGCTCTGGGGACCCACTCTGCCTGGAATCCGCTCAGTCCTCCCCAGGCCTCAGTGCCCCAACAGTTAATGCCATTTTTTTCCTGACTGACAACAAGCACAACACCAAAACAGTCAACTATTTTTATCTCCGGATTAATCACGAAAAGGCTAACGCTTCCACCTTCCTTGTGATTAAAAATTAGAAGCCCAAACTCTATAGTGGTTGAGGATAATAACCAATCCTGCGAGGGGGTGATGAACAATACATCTCCAGGCGGGGACCGCTCTGAAACTTCCTCCCCTCGCCACGGCCTGGCCCAGCCTGGCCGCGTCTCCCCTCACCACTGCCTGGCCCAGCCTGGCCGCGTCTGAATGGGGAGGTAATGAGAAGCCCCCTTCCACACCAGACACAGCTGCCAAGAGCGACTGCTGATTTCTCTTCAGCCTGCTGGCCCCCAAACATCCTCCCTCCTCACCAACCCCCACCCCCCCCGGCCCCCACCCCCATCTGGTGTGCAGTGAAGCGAAGACCAATCAATAATGCATGGCTACATGAATACCCAGCATGATAACCACTTATTTGGGAAGATGTAATCAGGCCCCATTCTGAGGGTGGATGTATGTGCGTGGCTGTGCGTGTGCCTGAGCACTCCCACAACACGCCCCACTCCCTCCTCCCTCGTCCGCGCTGCCTCTAATCCGATATTCCAGTAACACAACACTCCAGCCACAAGGAGGAAGGGCCCGTCCTCTGGGTCTTGGATTCTCGGGAGGCCTTGGTGGCTGCACTGTGCTCAGAGCAAGCAGAGGCTCCTGCCCCTCAGCCGAGTCCAGAGCCCAGAAAGCTGGTCCTGCCATGGGACCCCCTGGGGAGCTCCCCGAAGTCCTGATGCCTGGGGTCCCCTCCAGAGACTGGGACTTGGCTGCTCAGGGTGTGGCCCGCAGTGAGGTTTTAAAACCTCTGCAGAGGAGCATGCAGTCAAGGCTTCAAACCCCTGTCCAAGGCCCAGTAAATGTCTGTGCTGGAGAGCGGTCAGCTCCCAGATCCTCTGAGCTCTCACGTTTGCACCTGAAGCCACCCTGAGAGAAGGGGCTTCCTGCTCCACCCTCTGCTCTCAGGCACTTTCCACAGTCACTGGGAAGGCTGAGGCCCCAGGCATCCAGGCTGTCCCCAGGGCTCCACGTGGCTCTTTTTCCAGGCCCTCAGCTAGCTCATGGAGCCCGAGCTCCTCCATCCTGGTCGGGGAGGCTGCCTTGAAGAAAGAAGGGTGAAGGCTGGCCACCGCTGAGCCCTGCTCTTCCTGCTGGAAGTCCCCCACCCACCGCGTGGAGATGCAATTCCCCTCCGCCACAAGCGGTTGCACCCACCCCCACTTGGTGGAAAGCCCTGAGCCGCCTCCGTTTTGCCCTGTGGCCAGGCCCACCCCAAGGAGGCCCATGGGCACTAATGAAAGGGTGTGGGGTGGGCGGCTGGGGGGTCGTCTTCTCCATCCATCCCATTCCTGCCTGCTTCCTCTCGGCTCAAGAGCCCAGGGCCAGGCAGGGTCGCCTGAGGCAGACTCTGTTCCTGAGCCAGGATCTCGGTGGAGTCCGGGGCTCGCTGCCCCTGGGGTCAGTGATGGCTTCTCGGAAGCCCTGGGAGGTTGCTTATTCCTCAGGAAATGGCACTGCTGTGCTGTTAGTGTGGGAGCAGGCCTCCAAGGCTGGGCAGGGAGGGCAAGGCAGCTGTTCTGAAGGTTTGCTTCTTGGCTTCTTACCGGCCCCCATGGGGGCTTCCTGTCCCTCCTGGAGCTTTCACAGAAGCCGGAGTGGACTAGGAGAAGGGCTGACGGGGCGATCCCCTGAGAAGGGGAGGGAAGCTCCCATGCAGGCTGAGGCTGGAAGGCTGAGCCAGTGGAGTCAGGACAGGCCCGGAGCTGTGACTGTTCAGCTCTGAACTTCTCCAGCCCAGAGCCCCGAGCACAGAGCCTGCATAGAAGGGTGGGTTTCTCTGGCCACCAGGCAGAGAGGACCCTTTGTGCTAGGTTCCCACGCCCCCATTATCCAACTACCCCTTCTGTGTTTGCTGTGTACACAGACAGCTCACGTCTTGATGTGTCCGGAGGCCCTGGGCCTCTCTCAGCCTCCAGAGCTGGTGGGCCCAGCTCCTCCTGGGGTAAGGGAAACAGGGATTCCTCAGAGGACAGTCGCCTCACCTCCTGTCCCTTCTGTGGCTTGTCCAGGGAGCAGCAGAGGCCTGAGACTCTCAACGTGTCCCCAAGCACAAGCATGGGAAAGGCCCCGTGTCCTAAGGCAAGGCACTTCAGATTTCTGGGCCTCTCCTCCAAACCATGATCATCCACCATCCTTCAGCCCATGGTCCTCATTGGAATCAAAGGGTGACCCCAGTGAGGCCAGCAAACGTCAGTGGAGTTTCCCCAGCACAGGGCTCTGTGCTGGGCACTGCGGAGACCGTGCTC
This sequence comes from Pan troglodytes, assembly GCF_028858775.2. Taxonomy (NCBI): domain Eukaryota; kingdom Metazoa; phylum Chordata; class Mammalia; order Primates; family Hominidae; genus Pan; species Pan troglodytes. The sequence goes on along the minus strand of NC_072407.2, from coordinate 128,409,340 downwards.
CGACGCGGATGGCCCTCTTCCTGGCACTCAGGATCCCTTGACGGGAGCCACCCGTCTCTGACCCTACTACAAAATGCAGTGGGAAGGCTGGGACAGGAGAGAATCAGGCTGCCTCTGGGGACGAAGGGGCTGGAGCCGCTCTGGAGGAGTGAGGAGCTCAGGAGATGCCAGCGCTTACACAGCCCTCCGAAGCGCTGGCTCCACTGTGAAGGGCTGCCCTGTACCCTGCTCCCTGCCAGGGAAGGGGCCGGCCTGGTGCTCCCAGGTTCCCTGGGCCTGGCCTCCAGCCCTGGCTCTGCCACCATGTGACCTTGAGCCAGTCACTAATCTTGCTGGAACTCAGCTTCCGGATCTGTGTCATTGGGGTGGTAATGTTGACCTCACCAGACTGTTGTGAGGACTAACTCAGACAGCAGGTGTGACAGTGCTTCATTTAAAGAAAAAAGAAAAGCCAGGTGCCATGGCTCACGCCTGTAATCCCAGCACTTTGGGAGGCTGAGGCGGGTGGATTATCTGAGGTCAGGAGTTCGAGACCAGCCTGGCCAACATGGTGAAACCCCATCTCTACTAAAAATACAAAAATTAACCAGGTGTTGGCCGGGCATGGTGGCTCAGGCCTGTAATCCTCGCACTTTGGGAGGCAAGGCAAGCAGATCACCTGAGGTCAGGAGTTCAAGACCAGCCTGGCCAACATGTTGAAACCCCATCTCTACTTAAAATAAAAAAAAAAAATTAGCCGGGCATGGTACCATGTGCTTGTAGTCCCAGCTACTTGGGAGGCTAGGGCAGGAGAATCACTTGAACCTGGGAGGCAGAGGTTGCAGTGAGCCGAGATCATGCCACTGCACTCCAGCCTGGGTGACAGAGAGAGACTTCATCTCGAAAAAAGAAAAAAGAAGTTAAAAAGAAGCCACAGACATCGCCTGGGCCACAGAGCTCTGCTTCTGGGTCTGGGAGTGCAGGCTGAGGCTGCTAGCCCTGTCCCCTCTTGACAGGCCCTGAGCAGGGATGCGATGACTGGCAGGAATATCCTCCACTGTAAGCACGCAGTGCACATGTCAGGGATCACTGTGGGTGCTGCTCTCATCATTACGATACAAGCGGATGATGCGTTTTATTAATGTATGATAATTATTGTTTGTCGTCATCTCCACAAAATCCTCCCAGCCTGCCTGCCGTCCTGCCCGAGGGGGGAGCCTCGGCCTGACCTCACTGCTTCTCTCCCCGCAGTGCCGCCTGATGACCCCGTCATCCTGGGGGGCCCTGTGATCAGCCTGCGTGCGGGGGACCCTCTCAACCTCACCTGCCACGCAGACAATGCCAAGCCTGCAGCCTCCATCATCTGGTTGCGAAAGGGAGAGGTCATCAATGGGGCCACCTACTCCAAGGTGAGGCCTGGAGGGGAGGGGGTGGGTGTGGATGGGCTTCAAGGGGAGTGGGTGGGGAGGGGGCTAGGTGGACAGGGAGTTGATGGGGAGGAGGCTAGGTAAGGAGGGGGCTAAAAGGAGCGGGGGCTGGATTAGGAGGGGACTAGGAGGGGTGAAGGTTAAGTAGAGAGGGGGCTAGGCGGGGGGCTAGATGGGGGCCTAAGAGGAGAGGGGCTGGGGGGTTAGGTAGCAAGGGGGATGGTGGGGGGCTGGTTGGGAGGGGCTGGGGGGGGTTAGGAAGAGAAGAGGATGGTGGGGGCTGGGGAGAGGGTCTGGGGGAGGTTACGTAGAGGGGAGGATAGTGGGGGGCTGGTTGGCAGGGGCTGGGGGGTTAGGTAGAAAGGAGGATAGTGAGGGGCTGGTTGGCAGGGGCTGGGGGATTAGGTAGAAAGGAGGATGGTGGGGGGCTGCTGGGGAGGGGCTGGGGTTAGGTAGAGGGGGGATAATGGGGGCTGGATGGGGAGGGAACCAGCTGCCCTGTCTCTCTGCAGCTGTCCCTCTCTCCTGCCCCTTTTGGTTTCTCTCACTCTTTGTCTCCTTGTATCTTTTTTTGCTCTCTCACTCTGTGTCACTTTTTCTCATTCATGCTGTGGTTCTCCTACTCATTTGTATGTGTGTCCATCCTTTTATCTGACTTGTGCTCTCTCTCTCTCTCTCTCTCCTCTATGTCCTAGGGTAACTGCTGGGGAAGACTCTAACAATAGTCCATGGTCAGACGAGGAGACTCAGGAACAGTAGTGGCCAGGGTCTAGGGGTGCAGATAAAATGCAGGATGCAATCACAGTCTGAATGTTTGTGGCTCCCAACATTTCTGTGTCAAGATCCTAACCCCCAAGTATGAGGAGGTGGGGCCTTTAGGAGATGATCAGGTCATGGGGGTGGAGCTTCATAAATGGGATCAGTGCCCTTACAAAAAAGAGGCCTGAGGGAGACCCCTTGTCCCTTCCACATTGTGAGGACACAGTGAGAAGAGGGCATCTATGAACCAGGTGTCTGTCCCTCAACAGACAACAAATCTGCGTTGATCTTGGACTTCCTGGCCTCCAGAACAGTGAGAAATAAATGTCTGTGGTTTATAAGCCGCCCAGTTTATATATCTTGTTATAGCAGCCCAGCTGGGCTAAGACAGATGCCCAGTTAAATTTGAGTTTCAGAAAAATAATAACTTTTTAATATAAGTATCTTCCAAAAACTGCATGGGACATACTCACAAGCCATACTTATACTAAAGAAAATAGTCATTATATATCTGAAATTCACATCTAACTGAGTATCCTGTATTTTATTTGCTAAATCTGGCCACTTTCCAGGGCTGCCAGGTGAAGCCGTTTAGGCTCCACCATCTCCAAGGTGCCTGGCTCAGGGGCCAGGGAGGGCTGAAATCCAGCCCATGATCCCTTACCCAACAGCCCTTGCCGTGCTGTGTCTACCAACAGGGGTTCTTGTCTCTAATTCACACACGATACCAAGGGCTGGAAGCACCCTGAACTGGCCCCTGTATTAATTGTGTCTTTAAAATGTTGTGTATTTTATGATGCTTTGACATCTGGGGCCTTGCAGACCCAGGGAAGGACCAGGGTAAGCTAATTCCTGGAGATAGCAAGCAGGCTTTATATCAAAGCAGACCAACCAATCCGGAGCCCAGGCCCCCACAGCCTTTTTTCTTCAGGCTCCATAGTCCAGGACATTATACCCCTACCCTAAATCTCCCCAGGGCCACACATCAGACCACCCCTACAGCTCAGGGCCCAGGGAAATTATTCAAGCTATCCAATCTTAAACCTGCTGAGCCACCAACCCTACCTCACCATTCCTTCCTATGAAAGCGAGCCACAACAGAGGCTGTGCCCACACTCTCCCCACACCTCCCACCCCGGCCCCAACTGACCCTGGGGCCTCCCCTTCCTCTGGGAACTGTGAGTAGCAAACTGTCTTTTCTTTTTTTCTTTCTTTTTTTATGTTTTATTTATTTATTTATTTATTTTGAGACAGAGTTTCACTCTCGTTGCCCAGACTGGAGGGCAATGGTGTGATCTCATCTCACCGCAACCTCCACCTCCTGGGCTCAAGTGATTCTCCTGCCTCAGCCTCCAGAATAGCTGGGATTGCAGGCGTGCGCCATCATGCCCAGCTGATTTTTTTTTCTTTTTTTGTATTTTTAAAAGAGACGGGGTTACTCCATGTGGGTCAGGCTGGTCTCAAACTCCCGACCTCAGGTGATCCACCTGCCTCAGCCTCCTAAAGTGCTGGGATTACAGGACTGAGCCACTGCGCCCGGCCACAAACTGTCTTTTCAACGGCAGTTGTCTCCTGTTCTGTTGGCCTCCCTCTACCTGAATAAAAACAAAATTCTGGGTACATTTTTAAACAGCCCCCACCAAACTCCACTCAACAAAACTGTGCATAGAGTCCCAGATGGGGTTAATGTACCACAGAGCCTCTAAGATGAACGAGGCCTTACAGTATACCTGGGCCAACCTCTTTTGTCTGCAGCTAGAAAATTGAGGCCTGGTGGGGAAGTGACTGTCCTTCTCAGTGGTGGAGTGGGCAGTGCCAGGCCTGGAACCACAATTCCTGACACCCTGGCCTCTGCCCTTGCCCATGCTCCTCCTAGGGCAAGCCGGCCCCCCAAGCTCCGCAGCTGGGGGACCAGCCTCCAGAACGCCTGCTCACCTCAGGTCTGAGGGTTTTCCTTGGCCTCAGAGACTGGGGAAATACACGGCCTGGTTCCCCCCACCCACCAGTCCTCTAAGCAGTCCTGGAAAGATAAGCAGGGCCTTGGTCATCCGAGGATGTGAGGCAGGCCCGTCCCCACTCTGAGGGTGTGTCTTTCCTGTCCCAAACTGACCACCTGCCAAGAAGTCACTCCAGGGCTGCCGATCAAAGAACCCAGCACCTGGTGCCAGAACCCAGGGCAAACTCCTTCCCTCAGACACAAGTCCAGGGGGAGGGAGGGATGGCTGCCTCTTGGAAGACAAGCCTCTCCCTTATGTCCTGGGCTGAAGCCACCCTGTCGTGTTATGTAATACAAGGATATAACACAGAGAGAGAGTTGTCCAGAGGAGAATGAAAAGGAAGGATAAGGGCTTTCCTTCCAGTCTGAGCACCTGTCCTGTCCCTCCCTGAAGTTGGGCCAGCCTGGCCCCTAGCAGAGTCAATGTCCTGCAGAGGACATATGCCATCAGGTGGAGAGAGAGGTCAGGGTCACTCTGCTGGACCTGTCCCAGGATCACCTCGAGCTCAACATGTCATCCTTGTCTACATTGTGAAGGCCCCTCGGAGAGCCTGGTACCATACTACTGCACAGCAGGGCGGGGGACCCGATCCATGCTCCTGGGCCTGTGACGGGAACGGCAGCGCCAGGCAGTCGCAGGCCTGGGTTCCAGCTTCCACTGCATAACCTCAGGCAACTCACTCCCTGGGCATCTGTTTCCTCGTCTGCAAAATGAAGGTGTTGGATCAGACGCTCCAGAAGAGAAACAGATTCCTCAGGGGACAGTCACCTCAGATGGTCTCCTGCCCCTCTGTGGCTTGTCCAGGGAGCAGCAGAGGCCTGAGACCCTCAGTGTGTCCCTGGACATGAGCATGGGAAGAAGCCCTGTGTCCCAAGGCAAGGCACTTCATTTCTCTGGGCCTCTCCTCCAAACCATGGTCATCCACCATCCTAACTGTCCACCCCACGGCCAGTGGTTCTCATGGAGACCAAAGGGGTGACCAGCAGAGCCAGCACACGTCAGTGGAGCTTCCCCAGGCACGGGGCTGTGTGCTGGGCAGGGAGAAGCTACAAGCCTGTGATGTGGAGTATACCCAGTAGGGTGCACAATCCAGGGCTCCTATGGAGCAGGCTCTGGGGGCTGTCCGAGCCAACCCCTCTGCTTCCCCTCCCAGGGGCCCAGCTCACCCCCTCCTCCCCCAGGGCTGCAAGGAGCCCTGCCATAGGCCAACAGCACTCCTGACTTCCCCAGAGAGGCTACATATGAGGAGGGACCAGAGCATCAGCTGCAGAGAGGAAGAGAAGCTGGGAGCACACACAAAATCAGGCAGCCTCCAAGGACCCCAGAAAAGACCCCTCAGGGCAGCCCTGGCTGCTGTCGGGTCTGACGCCCTCAGTGGCTGTCACATGGTGGATGATTATCCCCGTGGGCTCAGGAGCTGGCAGCCTGAATTTGGATCCGGGCTCTGCCACCTTCCAGCTGCGTGACCTCACCTTGCTGTGCCTCCCTGTCCTTGCCATACAATGGTAACGACAGCAGCACCCACTTCAAGGGGTGCTTGTGAGGAGTTGAGTGAGAAACACGCCTGGCACATAGCGAGCTTGCAACAAGCACTGCTGTTGGGATTGTCACCCCCTCACTGGATCCACACGGCTGCAAGGTCCACCCCGCTGTGGACCTTGCGTTTCCCGTATGCAGACATCGGTGTCATAGTTAGGCTGGCCACATGGTTCTGAAGGCCTAGCTCAAACCTGGGATCCATAACATAACATGGTGACGTCACCCTCTGCCTCAGTTTCCCCAGCTGCAAAATGCAATGATAATGATCACGGATGTCTGTTAGGGTTGCAGAGTGACTTACAAGAAATTATGCATCGGAAGCACCCTGTCAAGGGCAGGAATAAGGACTGGATAAATGTGAGCTACTATTATTGGCTCCTGTCCCACAGGGGGAACCCCAGTTCCCTGCCCCAGGGGTCATACAGCTATTTCATAAAACACCAGGCCTGTTCTCAAAGTTTCTGGGTTGCTCACCCACCATTCTCTCTGTGACTCCACCATGGGACCAGTAAGGGAGGGATGAGCCTCAGCCCTGGAGGGCACCAGGCCCCTTCCCCAGGAGGAAGGGCAGGAGAGGAAGCACCCAGTCCCTCCCCCAGCACAGGCTGGCCATGCTTCTCCTTAACAGGCCACTGTCGCAGCCTCCAGGGTGCAGGGCGAGCCATACTGCCGGATGGGGCCTTGGGCAGTGCCCACTGCAGGCTCCCAGCAGGTGTCGGCTGCAGAGGCACGGAGCAGGAAAAGGCCCCTCCAAGCTTCTTCCTGGAGACTCAACCCTGGGCTGTCTGGGGACAGTGGGTTCCTTCCCTGTTCCTCATACTTCTGAGGGCCTGGCGCCAGAGTGGAGACCACATTCTTTCTTCTGGAAAGCCCCCAAGTCCACACAGCAGGGGAGGAAAGATGGATTACGGAAGAGGAGGGGCGAGAGGACAGGCTGAGCCCAGAAAGAACCCTTCCTAAGTGCAGCTTCCTGCCAGGCAGGAGGGTTGCAAGGTCTTAGCACACACAGTCGTGTCTGTGTCTGCTTGGAGCCCCTTGCCCTCTACCCCTACCACCAGGACCACTGGCCTCGCCTTTTACCACCTTTGCTAAGAGGAGCTCTGGAGACCCCACTCAGGAAAGGGATAAGTGCCCACATGCATAGGGCCCTCACCCTCCACTGGGCACCCCCTCCCTGGTCACTCACCCATCACCCTGCATGTATCTGCCCAGCTTAGGGGCCTAGAGTCTCTACTGGGTGTGGCCGAGGCTCATCCTGGCCTTCTCTGTGAAGGGCACCCCTCTGGCCTCTGGCCTCAAGGCTGGATGCAGGGACTGGGGCAAAAAGCACTGTGCATCCTCCACCTGGCCCACACACCCTTATTCAATCCAGGTGGCAACCAGCCCACGTGGAGCCCCAGGCAGCTATCAAAAGGGGAAGCAGAGCTATGATTCTTTTTTTTTTAAAAAAAAAAAGGGACCCAGCAGGTGGGGAAGGTGAGTAGCGGGGAGAAGCCAGGCGGCCTTGTTGCCAGGCAATCACTCCTACTCTCGGCCTTTCCAGACTGTTTGCATATCAATGAGCATCCCATATTTAGCACCAGTGCTTGGGCCCCCACCCCTTGTCTGCCCTCCAGCCCACCCATTTCTGAGAGCTCAGCCTGGCTCTCCACTGCCCAGAGGAGGCCCTGGGGGCTTTGGAAAGAGCAGAGTGGCCAGCCACTGCCACCCAAGCAGGAAAACCATGGGGTGGGGTACACTGTGTACAACCATACCCGGGAAGACCAGCCTCCCAGGCCAGTGCTGGGGAACTAGAGAAGTGAGTGCCAAATCCCTGCCCTTAGGGAGGGGCAGTGGGGGTGGGTGCACAGCCCTGAGGCAGCACCTGAGCAGGCAGCGTCCAGAGAGAACCTGGGGCCCCGCAGAGTCACGGCAGTCAGTGGACAGAGGCCCATGAACACCCAAAGACAAAAACAGGTACGCGCACATACCCACGGGGGTGTATGCCCCGGCACGCTCGTTCCCGGACACATGCTGCACACATGCCATCTATATGCCTGCCCCTGGCCCATATCTGCACACACAGGAGCTGGGTCCTCGGGGACTCTTGGGAGCCACCATGGCAGTCACATGGGCAACCTGGGCGACCCGGGGGCTGGCAGCACGTTAGTGCTCACCACACTGGAGGGAGGCCTTGGAGGCGGTGGCTCCCACAGTGAGTGGCCCACCATGAATAACTCACTTCCTTCTGGAGCTCACCTGCAAGGCATGAAGCTTTCTGAAGCAGGAGGTGGGAGGTTCAATGCCCATGGTGTGTCCCCAGAGCCAAGCTCAGTGAAGGGAAGCAGGGAAGGGAGGGGCGGAGCGGAGCTGCGACTAGAACCTGCAGATGATAGAATGTTCTCCTGGACAGTACCTTCAAGGCTGCAAAGTCCAGAGGCTCCATTTGCATATGAGAAAAGTGACAATTAGGGGAGATTCATTTCTGAAAAGGAGTGAAGCAAAAGAAAAACAAGAGAGGCGAGATCAGAAAGGAATGGGGGAAGAGAAACCCGGGGGTGCAGATCCCCCGTGCCCCTCCACATCCCGCCCTGTCCTGCAGGTGCAGGGCTCCCTCCAGCCTTCCCCCTGGGCCCCCCAGCTCTGTCCCACCTTCCTCCCCTCAGTCGTCCTGCAGCAGAGCTGGCAGACCCAGCCTTCCTCCCTGGGATACCCGCTGCACGGGGCCTGGGGTCCCCCGCGAGCTAGGGGCCCAGGAGGTGCTGGGACCTTCCACGGGGACAGAGAGGGTGTTGGTGCTGGGGCATGTGCCTTCCCCTCACCCTCCTTTTGTTTAATGAACACATCTCCCTTTTTCTCTAATTAGGTGGAACAAACAACTTGAACCAGAATTTTTATTTCCCAGAAAAGCACACGCCTGGACCCAGTAAATATGTCATTAATCATCATTCCGAGGCGGAGGAGCACGCTGGGTGCAGGGAGGAGGGGGAGCAGTCAGAGGGCCTAATTAGAGCTGGGGCCCCTCCCTCCCCTGCCACTGGCACCCACCGCCCAGAGCCCATCCGTTGGAAGGGCTCCTGGCAGAGTCAAGCTTATGTAAATGTCCCTTGTTAGCACAACGGAAAAGTAAAGGAGAAGAGAAGAACAATACCGACCCGCTCCTCACCACCTCCCCGCCCCTGCGCGCTCTACCCGAAGTCTTGGTTTCATCCAGGAAATTGTTCTTATTATCACTTGGCTATTTATAGACTCGATGAGGTCTGCTGAAGAGCCCAAGGCAGGGTGGTAAAGCGGTGCCAGCTGCTGCTCCCTCCCCGCCCGGGCTTTGGCTTAGGGTTCAACTTCACTCCTCTGCCCGATTTTGCTGGCCCCGGGGCCAGTGGTCCTGCCCCCGGCTTGCTGCATCTGGCCACGTCACTCTCCTCCAGCCCCTCTGCCCAGGGCCGTGGCTGGCACCCTGAGTCCCAGGCCTGCAGCTGCACCGCGTGGCTCTCTAGAATGTCACAGTCCGGCTTTGCCTCCAGCAAGATGTGCTGTTCTATATAGAGGCTCTGGCCCTGTTCTCCTGACGCCACGAGGTTTGCCCCAAGTTGAGAAAAACCTCACTGAATTAAGGACCCAGAATGTGGGGTTCCAGGAGCTTACAGGTTTCTCCCTGTGGCCCTAACTGTTCCCATCTGTCCTGCCAAGAGCACGGTACCCACCGTCCAGCACCCCCGGGGCTGCGGCAGAGGCTGTGGCTCAGGGTTCACCCATTCTTAAGTGCAAATCCTAGCTCCACCCAGCAAGTTCCCGGCTCACTTGGAACACAGGTTTCTCTTTGGCTAATCAAAGATAATGCTGCTGTCTTCCGGGGCCCTCATAAGAATTAGAGACATTGCCATTGTCACTTTATGGGAGGTTTTGAGGGAGGAGTGGTCTGTTCATCTACTCCCTGGCTCCAGTCGGGGGAAACAGGACTGCACCCATAGTGAGGTCCCTTCCTAGTACCTCCTAGTAGCAGAAGCCTTTGCATACTGACCAGACCCCAATCCCAACCTGGAAGTGCACCCCCACACACACTCAGCACACCCTCCCCGGGGTGCACCTGACTTAGTGTGCCCCAAAGTGATGGGGAAGTAGCTGCAAAGAGGAACAGGAGAGGGAAGGAGGTAGCAGCCACAATGGGGAACTAGCTTCGGAATGACATTGTGGCCCAGTAGAGAAAAGCAATGACCTGGGAAGGTGGGAGACCAGCAGTTAAGATGGGTTTGCTTCCTAGGGCTGCCATTACAAAGCACCACAATTCGGTGCATGACACAACAGAAATCAATTATCTCACAGTTGTAGAAGCCAACAAGTCTGGAATCAAGGTGTCAGCAGGGCTGTGCCCCTCCAAAGCCTCCAGGGGAAAATCCTTCCTTGCCTCTTCCAGCTCCTGGCAGCTCCTGACATTCCTTGGCTTGTGGCAGCATCCTTCCAATCTCTGCCTCCACCTTCACCTGGCCTTCTCTGTTTCTCTCTGTCTTCTCCTCATCCTCCTCTTCTCCTCCTCCTCCTCTTCTCTTTCCCTTTCTCTTTATCCTTCTCCTTCTTCTTTTTCTTTTTCTTCTTCTTCTGAGGCAGGGTCTCACTCTGTGGCCCTGGCTAGAGTACAGTGGCACAACCTCAGCGCACTGCAGCCTCAACCTTCCGGGATCAAGTGATCCTCTCACCTTAGCCTCCCAAGTAGCTGGGACTACAGGCACAAGCCACCATGCCTGGCTAATTTTTTAATTTTTTTCTTTTTTTTTTTTTTGGTAGTGACAGGATCTTCCTATGTTGCCCAGGCTGGTCGCCAAGTCCTAGGCTCAAGCAGTCCTCCCACCTCAGCCTCCCAAAGTGCTGGGATTACAGCCATGAGCCTCCACACCCAGCAGACTGTCTTCTCTTCTTCCAAGGACACCAGTCATTGGGTTTAAGGCTCACTCTGAATCAGTATGACCTCATCTCAAGAGCCTTAACTAATTACTAATTGCTTAACTAACTGCAAAGACCCTGTTCCCAAATAAGGTCATATTCTGAGGTTCCTGGTAGACAAGAATTTGGAGAGGACACCATTCAACCTGCTGTAGGAGCCTAGTACTTATTTCAGGACCAACTTGAAGTGTGAGTTTGGTCAAGCTCCATAGCCTCTGTCTAGCCCACCTATTTCCTCCCCTATCCAACGGGAGATAATGGTATCTGTCCCACCTATGGTTTGATTGAGACTCTAACGAGATCAGGGAGTGAAACGCTTTGGAAAGTTGAAAGGATTTATATAGGCAAATAATCGAAAGGTTGATGTGCACTGATTCTGCCCATATCCCCACCCACTCTGACTCCCATTCCCCAAACTGTGCCCCCTCTGCAGACTGTCCCCGCTCAGGGGCCACAGTCTCTGCTGGTTGCAAACCATCTCGTTGCTTCCTACAGAGCCTGAGACTGTCACTCAAGCACCAGAGGCAAAAAGATGTGAGTTCATTTCAACATGGGACCTCCCTGAAGCCTGGTTTCCATGAAACCCATCCTGGTTTCTTTTGTGCTTTTAGCATGTGAATCCAGGCTAATTTTCACATGATGGAAAACTGTCTAGTTCCTTTTTCCTTCCACAGCCCAGCACTTAGCCAGGCCAGGGAGCCAGGGGTAACCCCCGAGCTCTGCGTAGACATGGGCAGCCCAGGTCTCCTAAGCTGAACCCCTCCATCCACAGCTCCCCCTTCTGTCTAAGCTGGTGCTCGTTCACCCCCAACCCAGGCTGGCCACCCCAGCCAAGCGACATGGAGCTTTCTCTCCCCTCTCCCCTTCTCCCAAGACCCTGCTTCGGGACGGCAAGCGGGAGAGCATCGTCAGCACCCTCTTCATCTCCCCTGGTGACGTGGAGAATGGCCAGAGCATCGTGTGTCGTGCCACCAACAAAGCCATCCCCGGAGGAAAGGAGACGTCGGTCACCATTGACATCCAGCGTGAGTACCCACCCCCTCCCCCAACCCAGCCCTGCCAGGCCCAGGGTGAAACACCCAGCAACCCTGACCATAGCCTGGCCCATCTGATAGCAGGAAATGGGTCAGGCAGCTCTGTGGATTGGCCAGCTTGTAGATACGGACAGGAAGGACCATCTTGTCTTCCTTACTGTCATGAGATGCAACCTCACAGATGAGGGTCTTTCGCAAAGGACATCTTCAGGCCACATTTCAACACCTGTACAAGGTGGGACTTTCACACCAATAAATACGGTCAGCTGCTGCCTCTGCTGGCCTAGCCGGTGGCCCCTCTGTTGGAGGGGAAATCTGAGTGGAGATGCTGGTATTTGAAGGGTCCCCAGGCTCCAGAATCGGCAAGCAGCGCTGTGCTCTGGAGAGGGTGCACCAGCCACTCTCATGGAAGGGTTGATCAAGGGGACAAGAAGAAGGAAATCTACATGTATTATCTCATTTAATCTTTTTTTTATTCTTTTGAGACAGAGTCTCGCTCTGTTGCCCAGGCTGGAGTGTAGTGACGCAATCTCGGCTCACTGCAACCTCTGCTGCCCAGGTTCAAGCGATTCTCCTGTCTTAGCCTGCCTGAGTAGCTGGGATGACAGGCATCCATCACTACACCCAGCTAATGTGTGTATCTTTAGTAGATATGGGGTTTCACCATATTGGCCAAGCTGGTCTCAAACTCCTGACCTCAAGTGATCCGCCCGCCTTGGCCTCCTAAAGTGCTGGGATTACAGATGTGAGCCACTTCGCCTGGCCTTATTTAATCTTTACAACAACTCTTTGGAGAAGGTGCGACTGTGGTCCCTACCTGGGAAACTGAGGCACCGAAAGGGTGATTAACTTGCCCAAGACCACTTAGGTAGCATAGATTTCCAGAGTCCACCCTGGTAACATCCTCTCCACCCTCCTGCCCAGCCAGCCCTCGGTGGCCCGTGTTAGGATTCATGTTGACAATTATGATGCTTCAGGGCTCCACCAGCATCGCATCCCACAACCACCTAACAGAGACCCCTGAAAGTCTCCTAAAAGTCTCCCTAAGGTGCCTGTCAGCCCCAGAACCAAGAAGAGCTCAGCAAGGTGTTCCAGGGGCCTTCCTCTCAGGACTGGATTAGTTCAGTTTAAAGAGTCAGGACTCAAAAGTGGACTTCTCTCCTCTGAGATCCCCTCCCTGCCGCCAAGCATAACGCTACTGCAAGCAGGTGGCTGCTTCTGTCCCGGGCTCTGAATTTCAAGGCTGGAGCTGCAGGCTGGAGCTGCAGGCTGGCATTCGTGTCCTCCTTAGCCTCTTACCCATTTTAAAGCAAGTGCATTTAAAAACACTTCCTAACAGCCCTGATTTCTCTAAGCCTTCTGGATTCTGGGCTCCGAGTGTCTCTCCAGGGACCTGGAGTACAGAGATGGGGTCCAGGTCTTAAGGTTCTGAGAGCTCATCTTGGCAGCTGAGAGCAGAAGTTCCCAGCCAGTGTCTAGAATCCTGACAGACACCATTTAGATTCCAGAGGGCAGAAGAAATGGTTGAAAACCTCAGGTAGGCTCAAGACACCCACACACAAAGGCTGAGTTCTTGGGGCAGGGGGGGACTTTATCTTCACTGTCTTGCCACCAGCTATTAACAAACATCTCTGTCCCCCCTACAACCCCCGACATACCCCTGTACCAAGGAGCCTTCTGGCATCCTCATTCACAAGGAGCCAGGGCCGCGGAGCTCTAGCCAAGCCTAGAGCTAGGGTGACTGAAGGAGGCCCCGGGGCACACAATGCAAGGAGGGCTGGCCCTGAAAGTGAGGCCAGGCCTCCTTAATCTCCAACCCTCGGCTCTTCCCCCTCACTGGCCCTGGCCCTGGCCTGGGTCCTGGGTCTGAGCACCGCCTCCTCCTGTGTGGTGAGCAGCCACATGGAGCAGTAAGCCCCACTGGAAAAGGTAAGATGCTGCGAAGCCAGGCAGTCCAGCATCCACGACGGCTCCACCACGCATGGGTGGGCTGGGCCTACGCCTGTCACATCACCCTAGGGGACTCTGGTTCCTTGTCTGATTTGGTCAAATGACATCCAAGGCCCCTTCTTGCCTGAGGACTGGCCACGGATCAGAGCTCTCTGTCCAGATGCAATCCAAATCAGGAAGGGGAGAGGGAGGGAGACACAGAGCATCCAAGCTTCCTACTTCCAGGCTGCCATTCGATTCACTGCCACCACCACCACCCTCCCTTCTTCCCCAGCCTGTCCCCAACCTGATCAGGAGGCCTGTACAAAATGTTACAGACTCCTGGACAAAAGTGACAATCTAGCTGGCCCCCTGCGACAGCAGCGTAGGTCCTGGCAGGGAGAGGTGGGAAGAAGCAGTTTCCTGCTCCAGGCATTACCCCAGGAGAACCTCTCCAGGCAACGGGAAACTCGCCCTCCTAACCACAGCCCACCCGGCCTTCTGCACTCATGCCCACAGAATATCGTTCAACAGGGTGCAGGTGACAGTCTGCATCCAGAGGACACTGGGTCTTGCTAGGCCTCTGGGCCCTTTCTGGCTTCCTTTCCAAGGACATCTCAGCCACCTTAGGAGGCGTCAGAATGAGGTCAGAGTGACACTTGGGGCCCAGCAGCCCAGTTTCCCAGACCAGCCTGGTCCAAGGCAGTACTGGGTAGTGGTGAAGGCCACAGCATTCTTCCTGCTTTGAACTCTCTGCCACTTACTGAGTGGCACTGACCCGGTTAGTTAACCTCCTTGTGCCCCGATTTCCTCCTCTGTACATGGAAGTAATCATGCTTACCTCCTAAGGTTGCAGTGAGGATTAAATGAAATCCTTCCTGTCAAGCCCCTAGCGCAGTGTCTGACACGTTGTGAGTGCCCCACACCTACCAGCTGCTGTCAGGACACAGAGCCATAGGTGAGTGGTGCCCCTCATCAGGTGTCCCCACAGCCCTAACAGGCAAGGGATCTTCATCCATTTGTCCCCGCGCTCACTGCCCCTAGCCTGAAGGTGCTTGTACGTGCTTGCCAAGCAAAGCACACATTCTCCACCCGCTCCCTCTGTCCTTCCCCCTCCTCCTGCTCCAGCTCCTCCTCCATTTATTCGTTTGTTCATTCAGTCAGCATCCAACTGTTTACTAAGGACACCATGGGCTGCATCAGAGCTGCCTTTGTGAACCTGCTCATTTTCTCAGTCAACCAAGAAGCATCCAAACTCAGCAAAAGCACATTTGTTGTTTGTTTCTCTTGGTCTTCATATGTTACCCAACGGAAGACAAAGCCCTCAGATTGAGTAATGGGAGAGAAAGCTTAACACCCCCAAAGCCTCACCACATCTGGACTCTGTGTCCAGCTGCCAAGTTTCAAATGAATGTGCTACAAAATCACTGAGTCATGAAGATTCTCTCTTTTCCTACCCTCTCCTCCATGTAATACTTCCCCTGAAAACACACACACATGGACACACGCACACACAGGCGGATGGAAACACTAACAGACTCTCAGCTGTAACATCTGTTCAATGTGATCTCAGTTCCACCAGCTACATCAAAGCTGCCCTCCTGCAAGTTATGCTGCCGACATCACAAGTGAGATTAAAATCATGTTTAATAGTTGGATATGACGTAAACTATTTATACCTCTGGAGCTTGGCAGACTCCTGAAAATGTATATTCTGTACACCAGCAGAAGTGGAGAAAGAAGCTTGGGCACCTCTGGTCTTGGGGTGGAGGTGCAGATAAGGCCAGTGAGTGTGGAACCCTTGTGAATCGCTTCGGGGCAGGTGATCACCAAAGACGATGCTAAGAGGAAGGGAAAGTGCAGGAGAGCAGCCTCACGAGTGAGCTGATCATGGCAGGGGCGTGATGAGGCATCGGGCAGCAGGAAGGTCCTACAGCAGGTGTGTGCCCCACCTCCCTGCCTCTCAGACCTCATCACTTTAGAAAAGACCCCCAGGTGAGGGAAGGGCCTCCTGGAACAGCCCCCCAAGTTCTGTGGCGGGTCCCTTGAGTCTATGGGACTGGCACTCACCTCCTCAAACCAGACTTGGGGTGGGTACTCACGTCCCAGCGTTGGCCTTTATAATGCGAGGGCACGGGCCAGCAATGCGTTTGGATCCAGGTGGCGATTCCCAAGCTCCTCTGCCCCACCGCCGCTTCTCCAACCCACGGCGAGATGCAGGCTCCTCCCTGGGTGTCCATGTTCTCTAGGTAGGGTCCCACGGACGCCCAGATCAGCCAGCCAGCCCTGCATGGAAAGAGGGCTGGAACTCCTGATTCAGCCTTGCCCTAGAAGCTAGGGTGCAGCTTCGAGGAGAGGCCACGGGGTTCTGGGGGTGGGAGGAGAGTTCTCGTGGCTATTCCTTGTCACCCCCTCTTTGTGACCACTTGAATTATGCCTTACAACTGGGATTGAGATCACAAGTGAGGGCACTTCCCTTGTAATTCCCCACGAAAGGCAGGCAGGCCGACCGCACCAGGAGCAGAGGTTTCCTGGATTTGTGGTCCCCCGTCCGGAACTAGGGAAAATGTGGGAGAACAGGCTCCCCAGCACAGTCAGCCACCTGCTACTCAGAAAACAGAGTTCTCTCCCCAGTGCCTGCAGACACCAGCACAGCCCCTGGGGCCATCTCCCAGGCCAGCTCCTGTGCCTGGCACTAGGCAGGGAGGCAGGGTCCTCTTGGGCACCAGCAGGAAGAGGGCAGCTGAGCAGTTATGTGATCCCAACTCCAGGGTAAGGCCGGCTCGGTCTGCAGCTGAGAGGCTGAGTGTATGACTCTCTGAGGGTCTCAGGACCCCACCATAGTCCCAACCAGAGCCCAGACCAACTGAGCCAGCTGGGGCCTTGCTCCCTTTGTGGTGCCCCCATGGGGACCGAGAGAGACCAGCATTTTTCCTCATTGCCTCTGAGAAACTGGCTTCTTTACTTCTTTTTCTGGAAATGGGCTGGACCCCTAGAAGTCCTCGTGACTTTCCCACAATTTGCTCTGCTTGTTGGTGGGGACTGACCCAGAAGATGCAACCCAGGGCCCAGCCTGTCCATGGGGACGAGGTCCTGGGCTGCCCGCTCAACTCAGCCAGACCTCTGGGCCATGACAGGGAAAAAGGATGGGAACTGGCTCGTTATCCCCCATCCCTCGGCGTGTGGACGCCCCGGGGGTGCCGAGGCCTGGGGGCCACCAGGATCCCAGCAGCGGGGGTGACACCAGCCTCTGGAGAGGATCCAGAGCCAGCTGCCCCTGAGCTGGGCAGGGCCAGGCTGATGGAAGCCCTTCCCACCTCTCTGTCTCTCTGCTGCAGCCCCCTCGAGCTGTTTCCATCTTTCCATCCTGCAGCGTCTGCTCCTCCTTCGTATCTCTTTTCCTCGTTGTTTGACTTGGTCTTTCTCTCTAACACCCTGTCACTGTCGGGCCCTATGTGCCGGGTCTCCGTGGCCTTTTCTGCTTTTGGTCTGAAATCCTTGTCTGATTCACAGTCTCTGCGAACAGGTCAGTCTCTCCATCTCTCCATCACTCTGCCCTCTGTTTCTCTAGATTTCTCTTTTTCTCACCCTTTTTCTGCACTTCTCAATTTCTATGCATGTGTCTTTCTGTCTCTCTGCCCATGTCTCTCCCTGTCCCTGTCACTTCCTCATCTTGTCTCTCTCTCTCTCGCTCTACACACACATACACACACACATACACACACGCATACATACATACAAGCATACACACATATACACATGTATACACATACACATACACACACGCATAGACACACATACACACGTGCATACACACATACAAACACAGGCATACACACATACACACGCATACACACACATACACATATATACACAGAGACATACATACACACACATACACACATGCATACACACAGACATACACACACACACACATACACATACACACATGCATACACACATACACACACATACATATACACACGCATACACACACATACACATACACACACACACACACATAATCTCTCTTCCTCTATGGTCTCCATGTGTCTCCTCTGTGTACATGTCTCGCTGTCAGCCTCCGGTCCCTTCTGTGTGTCTCTGTGTGTCTCTGTGTCTCTGGTTCTTGTCTCCCTGCCTCTTTCTCTCCCTGACTTTCTGTCTCCTCCCCTTCTCACCATTTAGCACTTCAGAGCCTGGCGTCTTATCATGTGAAATGAGGAAGCGAGCCCCGGCCTGGGGAGCTGAGGCCGTGTGCCACCAGCCAGGACTGAGTGGAGATGATTAGGCTGATGAAAGGGTGTAAATGCCGCTTTCAAGTTAACAAATGCCCCAGAACCTTTACGGAAAAGAGATAATAAACAGACATTTCAAAGACAGTCTGCACTGAAGTGAGACTGAGTGTCCACGCGCCCCTCTCTGCCCTGCACCCCTCTTCCCACCTCTCCTTCCTGGAGTATTTTGTTCTGCCCAAAAGTTGGAGGATGGGAAACCCCTGGGCCCAAGCCTGAGGCTTCCTGGCTCGGGGTTCGTGTCCACGCCAGGCCCCAAGTCCACGGGGAGGCCCTGTTCCCACCTCCAGGACTGTCTGAAGCAGGCACCTCCCATGGAGCCCCCAGCTTCCTGGAGACCACCAGGGCGGGGGCTGCTCTGAGGGTCCCTGGGTGGTGGAGTCTCTGGCTGTATCCTCCATGTCGCCCAGGATCTCCCTGCCCCCATTCTTTCTCCGGTCTACAAGTGACTCTCCTCTCCCTGCAGACCCCCCACTGGTCAACCTCTCGGTGGAGCCACAGCCAGTGCTGGAGGACAACGTCGTCACTTTCCACTGCTCTGCAAAGGCCAACCCAGCTGTCACCCAGTACAGGTGAGAGTCACCGCTGAGGGGGCCCGGCCTGGCCACTGGCCCCCACCCCCGTGCCTCTCACGTGGGATGTCACTTAGGGTCCTCAGCATGGCTGCAGTGTGTGCCTAGTCCACATCGCCTGTCCAGTAGCCTTCTTCCCTTCCTCTTGCACCCGCCTGCCTGCTAGCGGTGTGGACCCTTCCTCTCCTCTGTGCGTGCACGCGCCCTCTTCCACTGGAGGAAGCAGGACTCACACCTTCTGCTTGAATAGCCTGATTATTCCACACTCCAAACATGGGGAAAAGGCTCAGGAAAAAAAAAAAAAAAAACGAAAACAAAAAAAACCCAGAACAACCAGGAGAAGCAGCAAGATCAGAACCTCCATTCTAGTCTTGTGCCCATCAAACTGGTTCACCTGGGTAGATCAGGATGTCTGGGCCCCGGCCCAGTCCAGTGAGCATCCGGGATCACATATACTCATGGCCCCTGTGTGTCTCTTGCTCACAACATGGATAAAAGCACCACTGTTTGGTTGGTTGGTTGGTTGGTTGGTTTGTTTGTTTGTTTTGAGACAGAGTCTCGCTCTGTCACCCAGGCTGGAGTGCAGTGGCGTGATCTCAGCTCACTGGCAAGCTCTGCCTCCTGGGTTCACGCCATTCTCCCGCCTCAGCCTCCCAAGTAGCTGGGACTACAGGCGCCCACCACCACACCCAGCTATTTTTTTTTTTTTTTTGTATTTTTAGTAGAGACAGGGTTTCACCGTGTTAGCCAGGATGGTCTCGATCTCCTGACCTCATGATCCACCTGCCTCAGCCTCCCAAAGTGCTGGGATTACAGGCATGAGCCACCGCACCCGGCCAAAGCATCACTGTTTTTGTTTTACTTGTTTCTGCCTTGTGACAGAGCTTCTTGAAGGCAGGAACTGCAATTTAGTCACTGATGGCTCTCAGCATGCAGCACAGCACATGGCATAAACCACATGCTCCTTAGATATGTCTGACTGATCCAATAAACACACGCTTCCTCTGGGCGCCTTTCTGCCTGGGCACTGTCACTGCGCAAGACTCTAGGAGACTAAGTGACCTTGGAGGCACTCAAGGGCAGACTCACCTCCTTTTGGGTGCCACATGGAACTTGCCATGGCCCTGACTCAGCCTGGTATCTTTCCACCAGACCAGGCTTGGTGGTGGAGCCCAGGTGTCACCTCTGCCATTGATCTCGGCCATTAAGCTGCAGCATCTGCAAAGGCCAAGGATGTTAATGGTCCCAGCCTAGGAAATAAGCCGGCCTGGGGGAATGGAGAACAGGGAAGACAAGAGCCAGTGTGGCCCCCGCGGGCAGAATGGAAGGAAATGGGCCACAGGGACAGCCAGGGATTCAGGTTGGACATGAGGAGGTGCTCCCTGCAGAGTGCGTAATTAAGCAGCACTGGAGTCAGAAACCCAGGCAGAGCCCAGAGTTCCTATCCCCAAGGATATTTTTAAATAGGATGAAACCCATTTGTCCTGTCCAGTTTAACCATTTGCTTGACTAGAGTCAGAAGAAAGAACAGATGACCTCCAGGGTCCCTTCTGAGCCGGGGACTCCAGGCTCCCCAGAATCATGTGGGTCCAGCCAGGTCCAGGGGGCAAGTCTGGTTTGGCTGTGGTCTGGCATCTATTCAGAAGCCACTGAAGATACAAGAGAGGCGCCCAATGAGACTCCCTGGCCCTAGGCTTCCACGCTGCACCTGCCAGGCCTGGGTTTCTCCATACAAGTTCAGCTTCTCTCCTCTGTCTGCTCCCAGGTCTCTGCTCCTGGTCCCTAAACACCAGGTACAACATGCCCAGAAAATACCTGTCATGCTAGCTTCCCAGGGCAGCCCTTCACACCCACAGACCACCCGGCAAGCACCCCTATTCACCCTCACAGCCACCCTTAGAATGCCTGTTGGGCGCCCCAGAGACCAGGACACACAACTTTCGACTTTCGTTTCTCCTCACTGCCAGGCTCTGGTCACCTGGGGTCCTAGTGATGGGTAGTCTGGGCAGACAGCAGGGCTGCACGCCCTGGGACCTGACCCCTCCACCCCCAGGCCTGCCTCCCCCACCCACACCTGCCTACTGACCCAGACAGCAAACACCCAGGAAACCAAGTGCTGGGCCTGATTCCCAGGGTCACCAACCTCAAAAAAGCAGAACAGCAATAATAGGAAAGAGAAGAAGGTGGGAGGAGAGGCGAGGTCACCGCAAAGCACGTATGAGAAAATGTTAACAACTGGTGAATCCGGGCGATGGGAGGGTGGCAGTTAATGGGACTATTCTTACAACTATTCCGAAGTTTGTTTTTTGCAAGCTAAAAAGTTAATGAACAAGCAGAGAACATGCGGGCTTCCCCAGGCTACAGGTGGCCTGTGGGTCCTCCCTTTCGTACTCCCCTGGAGCTCACAGTATCACAGCCGGCCCCTCCTATACCAAGCAGGAGCTGGGAGGGGCAGGGAGGGCAGGGTGCCCTGCAGAGACTCACTAGTTCTTCCTGGTCACCTTCCCTCGTGGCCTTCTGATTAGCGAAGGGCCCTGAAAACACCTCACTGAGGAGTCATCTCCCTCCAGGACTCCAGAGGCTTTCAGGGAGCCCCTCCGGCCCCCAGGTTAATGCCAGAGAGCCAGAGTGGCCTGGGAAGGGAGGCGGTGGAGGGGCCACGGAGAGGGGAGGTGGTGGGCGCCTGCACCCACCCACACTCGCTCAGCCCCTTCACTCCAGCAAGGTCTCACCAAGCAGCCAGGTGTTCAGAAGCCATGTTGGGATCCAAGAAGAAAAGCCGTAAGCAAATCTCGTCACATAAGTACATTGATTTTTCCTAACTGACAAGATACAGGAAACTTTGTTTCTTTACCTTCATTCATCTTGATAGCTTCCTCCCTGCTCTCACTAAGAGGCTGTCATCTCTGAAGCTAGAGATAACGCCCTCCTCCATCCCAGTGCCTGGAAAGGAGGCCTGGGTGGCATGGGGATGTCACTGCAGATGCTCCTAGGGACCAGGAGCCCAAAGTGCTTTGGGGCCCTTTCCTCTGAGAGTCTCTCAGTGTTCCCCAGCAGATAGCGGGATGTGGCCCCCCCACACGAGATGAAACCTTGGTCTATTTGAGGACAACCTGGCGGCTGTGACACGCCAGCCCCCCTGATTCTGTGATATAAATAATTAATCCTCTTACATTTGTTCAGACCAAATTAGACATTGATTGGGAGAGGCTTAAGCTGACTCCACTTTCAGAGGGGCTGGGGGAGGTGAGGAAGCAACAGTGAGTTGGGGGAGGTGGGTGGGGAGAGGGGAGGAGACAAAGAGGAAGGACAGGGAAGAAGAAACTGCACCAAAATCAGAAGAGGCACGAAGAGGGTGGGGCGAGACTCACTCTTTAGCTCTTGGCCTGGATCCTTGGCCAGCTGCGTGGATGCAGTGGTTTGAGTGTCTGTGCTTTTGGCAGGGACCTCTCAGAGGGTTTTTCAGTGCAGGAGGGGAAGAAAGACCGGCTGGGCGAGATGTGAGCTGGGGGCTCTGTCGGGTCCTGAGGCACCTCCCCAAAAGACCTGGCTTGGGCTCCTGCGGACCCAGCCCCGACAGCGGCTCCAGTCCTCTTCCTTCTCTGGCTCCCTCACCATGAGAGGAGAGGACAGGGAGGGCAGGGAACCTTGGCTCCCGGAGCCAGCAGCAGTTCTGCTGATTACTTGGGGCCAAGCAGGTGGGGCTTCCACCCTCCATGATGCTCCTGGTGAGGGGCCCTGGAAGGAGAGGAGAGGCGAGAGCTTCTCCAGGAAGCCCTGAGGAAGACGCATGCTTGGCCCTATCACCTGGGCCCAAACCCTCCAGCCCCAGCCCGGCACCCACAGCTGTGAGCAGCCAGGGCTCCCTGCCTTCCCAGCCCAGCCAGCTGCCTGCTTGGCCTCACGCTGCATCCACCACCTGGCCCCCTCGCCTCAGCAGGGTGAAAGGAACTGCGGGGCTGGACACACTTCCCCAGCTGTGCCTGGAACTGAATTCATTTGCCGCAGGCAGGGGCCGGCCTGACTCTTTTAAGTCTGGTCATTAAATCCAAGTTAAGAGATTGAAACGACACATGAATAACTCATAATGGTTTGTTGGGAAGCTCCTTACGCTCTAAGGGAGCTATGGTTTGCTCTGTTGTTAAACTACAGTTGTTATTATTAATTGTGTTCTTAATAATTACCCAATATTAATTTGCAATAACAACTGCTTGGTGCCAGCCTAGGTGTTCTGTCTGATGCCAAGAAACAGTCGTCTCTCGGGGCTGGATGGGTCAGACGGAGGCAAGAAGCTAATGGAGGGAAGGGCAGGAGACGGCGTCTGTGGTGCCAGGAAAGGCTCCAGGAATAAGATAAAGGGGAGGCAAAGCAGGGGAGCAGAGACACTGCAGTTCCAGGGAGCAGTGGCTGTGGGGTGACGCTTCTGGAGGCAACAAGCCTCTGCAGCTCTGGAAAGACAAACTCCCCATAGACACTTCAACTGTAACAGCATGAAGAGAAGTTCCGTGGTTTCAAAAAAAAGAATGTTGATCAGAGTAGGATTAAACCAGGGGAAACGGAGAACTCTCTCTCCCTGGAGATCCGTAAGGAAGCCCCCAACTTCACATGCATATGCACGTGCTCACACATGCACACACTCACACGTGCACACACACGCACATATGCACACACTCACACATGCACACGCCCACACATGCACACATGCACACGCCCGCACATGCACACATGCACATGGACGCACATGCACACATGCACACGCTCACACGTACACACACGCACACATGCACATGATCACACACATGCACACATGCACACGCTCACACATGCACCCACTCACAAATGGACACACTCACACATGCACACACATGCACACACTCACACATGCACATGCCCACACATGCGCATGCACTTGGACACACACATGCACACGCTCACACAGGCACACACATGCACACATGCACATGCACACACATGCACACATGCACACGCTCACACATGCACACGCTCACACATGGTCACACACATACGCACACACATGCACACGCTCACACATGCACACTCTCACTAATGCACACAACCACATGCACACACATGCACACATGCACACACGCACACATGCACATGGACACACAAGCACATGCACACATGCTCACACATGTACACATGCATACACACGCACACACGGCCACATTCACACATGTACACATTCATACGTGCCCACATTTACACATGCACACACATGCACATGCACACACACATGCACACATGCACATGGACACATGCACACACGCACACACATGCACATACTCATATGCACACATGCACATGCTCACACATGTACACATGCACATGGACACATGCACACACCCACACATGCACACGCTCACACATGCACACACGCCCACACACATGCACATGGACACACACGCACATGCACACATGCACGTGGACACACACGCACATGCACACATGCACACACACGTGCACATGCTCACACATCTATACACGCATACACACATATGCTCACACTTTCACATGCAGACTCACATGCACAGATGCACACCCTCACACATGCACACAGTCACACATGCCCACACTCACACATGCCCACATTCACACATGCACAAACTCGCACATGCACGCACCACACACGCACCATGCACATGGACACACACACACACTCATGCACACACACATGCACATGCTCCCACATGCACATGCTCACACATGCCCATGGACACACACATGCACACATGCACATGCACATTGACACACATGCACACATACGCAGATGCACACACTCACACATGCACACACACCCACACACATGCACACATGCACACACACACCCACACTCGCACATGCACACATTCACACACTCATGCACACATACACATGGACACATACATGCCCACACTCACATGCACACACTCACACATACCCACACTCACACATGCACACTCACACATGCACACATGCACATGGACACACATGCCCACACACATGCACACGTGCACATGGGCACACACACATGCACACACGCACATGCTCACACATGCACACACAGGCACACTCACATGCATATTCATATGCACACG
This sequence comes from Pan troglodytes, assembly GCF_028858775.2. Classification (NCBI taxonomy): domain Eukaryota; kingdom Metazoa; phylum Chordata; class Mammalia; order Primates; family Hominidae; genus Pan; species Pan troglodytes. The sequence continues at coordinate 128,384,794 of NC_072407.2, read as the reverse complement.
TGCACACATACATGCACACATTCACATGAACACACATGCACACACATACATGTGTATACACATACACCCCTGTGAGGCTCCGTTGCTTTCTGCACACAGCAGGCGGCTGGGTCACTGGTCCAACACAGGGGTCACTGCCCCAGAGCCAGATCCAAAGCAAGCCAGAGGCCTCCTGTCCTCCCCTATTGTGTGGTACCGATTGGCCGACAAAAGAGACTTCCGACTCACATCCCCTCACCAAGCCAGTGCTGATGGAGCCATTGCCTCAGAGGAGCAAAGCCAGGCTGCAAGGGCAGAGGCCAGGCAGGAAGAAGAGCAAGTGCCATCCAGGGAAACTAGGAGGACTTTCTGGGGCGAGGAGACACCATGCAGAACCCCATGGAAGCAGGAGGCAGAACAGGACAGGAGAGCTGAGAGCTTGTCGAGAGGAAAGAGAGGGGCAGCCAGGGCTACTCACTCACGCCACTCCTCCTGATGGGTATTAGTATTCCACTGTTTGGACGGGAGATGGAGCCCCTACAGCATACCTCTCCTACAGCTTCTCGCCTTGTCAGTGTGTGTGTGTGTGTGTGCTCGTGCACACGTACGAGGATGCATGTATGGGCATGCTCCGTTTGACCCTGGCCTCTGAGGTCATGGACTTGGCCTCCTTCTTTTCCAAAGGGGCCCATGATCCAGCTCAGAGCAGGACAGCGAGCTGTCTGCCCACTGACATTTGGATTTTCCATCGTCTAGCCAGCAGATGGGCTGACCAGCCGAGTAATCAACTCACCCCCTCCAGAATAACCCACTTGTTGAGTGCCACTGACTGCCTGGTGACCACAAACCAAAGCCCACTGCCTTCACAACCACCTGGGTGGGAGCAAAACCAACTCTTTCTGAGCCCTTGAAGTAGCCCCTCTGTGAAGATTCCCCTTGACGGACCCCAGAGGACTCCCCACTTGCCACGCAACCCAGGCCTCATTTTTCCATGGGATGGATGCGTCCAGCTCCCGGAGGGTTGGCCTTGCCACTCAAGGCCCACATCAGCCCCTGGCCTTTGTTGCAGGTGGGCCAAGCGGGGCCAGATCATCAAGGAGGCATCTGGAGAGGTGTACAGGACCACAGTGGACTACACGTACTTCTCAGAGCCTGTCTCCTGTGAGGTGACCAACGCCCTGGGCAGCACCAACCTCAGTCGCACGGTTGACGTCTACTGTGAGTGCAGTGGTGCAGGCTTCCCCAAGCGAGCAGGCATCCACTGGTTTCTGCTTAGAGCTGGAGAAACCAGGGCTAGATTCATTGCACACAACACAAGCTTCATGTGTCATGAGCGTAGGATGGTTTGCACTCGACAAAAGCTGCTTTGTGCATTGTTTCATGTTTATTTCAATCCCTATCATGACCCCATGAGTCAGGGTCTTGGCTGGGGCTGCTATGACACGTTACCATAGACTCGGTGGCTTAAATGGCTGAAATCAGGGTGCCATCGTGGTGGGTTCTGGTGGGGACTCTCTTCCTGGCTTGCAGGCAGCTGCCTTCTTGCTGTGGCATCCCATGGCAGAGAGAAAGAGAGAAGCAAGCTCTTGGGGCCTTTATTCCAAGGGCATTAATCTCATCACGAGGGCTCCACTCTCATGATCTAACCCCCGCCCCTGCAAAGCTCCTCCTCCTACTACCATCCCACAGGGGCGAGGATTTCAACTTACGAATTGCAGGGTTGACGGGGGACACAAGCATGCAGGACATCATGGGTAGATATTTATTCTCATCCTCTGAATGAGGAGATGGAGGTCTGAGGTCACACAGTAGGTGGCCGAATGAGAACTGAACCCAGGCAATGACCAAATCCATTGCCCATTCACACATTCTGCTGCCTTCCACTGAGGGGACTCACAGACGTACCTTCTTTTTCTTTTTCTTTCTTTCTTTTCTTTTTTTTTTTTTTTTTTTGAGACAGTCTCACTCTGCCACCAGGCTGGAGTGCAGTGGCAAGATCTCTGCTCACTGCAACCTCCAACTCCCTGGTTCAAGAGATTCTCCTGCCTCAGCCTCCCGAGTAGCTGGGACTACAGGCACTTGCCACCATACCCAGATAATTTTTGTATTTTTAGTAGAGACAGTTTCACCATGTTGGCCAGGATGGTCTCAATCTCCTGACCTCGTGATCTACCCACCTCCGCCTCCCAAAGTGCTGGGATTACAGGCATGAGCCACCGCACCTGCCCATCCCCTCTTATTCACTGGAGGTCCAGCAGGGACCCACAGCAAGGCAGCGCACTGCCATGGACTAGCTGGCTGGATGTGTTCAAAACAAGCATCCTTAGCTCATGCACTGCCCCTTACAGTTTTAAACTTGCTTTTACAAACTTTAAAAAATCTGGCCCTCCCCCTCGCCCTTGAAGCCTCCGAAGAAAGTGCTGTTACTCCCTTTTTACATCAGGGGACTAATCGCAGTCTCCTGGCACCAGGCTTCAGGCTCTGTCTGCTCCCTGGAAGGAGCACTCTGAGGCCTGCCTGGCCACGGTCGGACCCTGGTCCTGGAACCCGCCCCCCCCCCACGGCCCCCACTGTGTAGACCAAGCTTGGTCTACAGGAGGCTCCAGACATGCTGGGGAAGGTGGAGAGGAGCCTGCATTCAGCTCTTTAATGCTTAGGAGAGGGGTCGGAAGTGGAACCCAGGGCTGCTCTACTGCAATGGGGGTGACACAGAGGCTGGAACGGCTGTAATAGGAGGGTGGCCTGAGAGCACCGGGTGGGAAACCCTGGGGGAGGAGGCGTGGGTCACGAGAGCCCTGCCTTCATCACCCTGCATCTCAGAGCCCCCATCCCACCCCAGAGGTGCACCAGTCACTCGATTCCAGGTCACGAAGGCTGAGGCTGGAGGAGATGGCAGCTAGCTTGAAGGCAGAGGCATGAAGATCCCAAGAGCCCAGATTTCCAGGGCAGGAGGAGGGCCCCTGCCCGCCACTGGGGTGGAGGGGCTTCCGCAGCTTTCTAGCACCGGGCGTGATCCAGACAGAGGGAAGGGGATGAGAGCCCTGGAGGTAAATCCAGGAGAACCTGGTCTCCAGCACCTTCTTCCCAGGCCCCACGCTGCCGACCACCTCCATGGGCCCAAGAGAGGCGAAGCCTCAGGGAGAGGGGTCTCCTCCTTGCTTCCTGAGTCCCACTCCCAGATCCCAGACCCCGCCCGGACATAAGACTAAAATGGAAGCGACTGAGGTGGCACAAGTACCCCACTGCCTGCCTCCCCCCAGTCAAGGTCTAGGGGGAAAAGGAGGCAGCAGCAAGGAGGATCCCAGAGCTCCCCACCCACCTGAACCTGTCTCCTTCTTCCTCGCATCGCAGTTGGGCCCCGGATGACCACAGAACCCCAATCCTTGCTCGTGGATCTGGGCTCTGATGCCATCTTCAGCTGCGCCTGGACCGGCAACCCATCCCTGACCATCGTCTGGATGAAGCGGGGCTCCGGAGTGGTGAGGCTGCAGCTCAGACCTCGGGGCACCCCTGGCAGGGGGCGGGGACAGTGGAGCAAGAAGGAACTGCTGCCCAGGCCCCTCTCACTATTAGACTAGGGGAGTCAGCCTCCAGTGTAAGCCACAGGGAGAAAGATCCCAGAAAGAGGAGGGGGAACCCAGGCACCCCCATGTGCCTGTCCCACCCTGAGCACATTCAGCCATTGCACTCTTGCCCTGTCCTAAACCTTACAAGAAAAGTAGGTGGTCACCAATGTGCTGGGAGGGAAGGCACTAGAAAGGCTTTTCAAGTGGGCACAGTGGCACACACCTGTAGTCCCAGCTACTCAGGAGGCTGAGGTGGAAGGATCACATGAGCTCAAGAGTTTAAGTCCAGCCTGGGCAACGTAGCAAGACCTTGGAAAAAAAAAAGAGAAGAAAGGAAAGAAAGAAAGGAAGAAAGGAAGAGAGAGACAGAGAGAGAGAGAGAGAAGGAAGGAAGGAAGAAAAGAAAGAGAAAGAAAGAAAGAAAGAAAGAGCCTTTTAAACTTCCCCCAAATAAAGCCACCCTTAGCCTTGGACTTGGGCTTCACTTTCCTGTGTTCCTTTTTTTTTTTTTTTTTTTTTTGAGATGGAGTTTTGCTCTTGTTGCCCAGGCTGGAGTGCAACGGCGTGATCTTGGCTCACCACAAACTCCGCCTCCCGGGTTCAAGTGATTCTCCTGCCTCAGCCTCCTGAGTAGCTGGGACTATGGGTATGGGCCACCACGCCCAGCTAATTTTGTATTTTTAGTAGAGACAGGGTTTCTCCATGTTGGTCACACTAGTCTCAAACTCCCAACCTCAGGTGATCCGCCCACCTCGGCCTCCCAAAGTGCTGGGATTACAGGCGTGAGCCACCGTGTCCAGCCTTTGTGTTCCTCTTTTAAGACGTATATATTCTTCAGCGCATAAGAGATTGTCAGATGTCCTCACATAGGAAGGAACAGGGAGAGCCCCAGGTAGGGAAGCAGGGGGACCAGAAGGAAACCGACCTTTGTGTGGCCTGTTATGTAGCAGACGCTGCATTATCCTACCAGGCTCCATACATAGAAAGGGAGCATCTGAGAAGATAAGTAACTGACCAAAGAGACACAGGTGTTCACTGCTGGAGCCGGGATTCGAACGCAGACCAAGCTCATACCAGAGCCTGTTTTCATCACTCCAAGCTATATCCCAAAGGGATCCTGAAAATGACTCTCAAAACAGGTCCAGGAGCCCCCAGAGAAGTTCAGCTGTAGGATCATGTCACCCATGGCTAGCCTGGGAGAGGAGAAGCCACCGCAGGTACAGGGAGGTTCCTGTAGGAGGAAACCTGGAAGTCCCCAGGCAGGCATCCCCCTCCTCCGGCACATGTGCCCCCACATGCCCCCAGCCCACAGGGCTGCGCCTGGGATGTAACATCCTCAGTCACACGGGGCGGCCTCTCTGCTGGTGCAGTCTCCTCTGTACAGCCCACAGGCATTGTCTGGGCCAGGAAACTTTTGGCCTCTTTCCTCCCCACCTTGCTTCCTACTGAGATGCCGGAGACTGCCTCAGTTACCCCAGGCCAGCCTCTCAGCTGCCTTGTTCCCAGAGACAAGAGTGCACCCCTCCACCTGCTCTTGGCGTCTGAGCCTGCCAATTCTCCTAGGTCCTGAGCAATGAGAAGACCCTGACCCTCAAATCCGTGCGCCAGGAGGACGCGGGCAAGTACGTGTGCCGGGCTGTGGTGCCCCGTGTGGGAGCCGGGGAGAGAGAGGTGACCCTGACCGTCAATGGTAAGACCCTCGCTGGGGTGAGCCAGGCCTGAGGGAGGGAAGAAGGACCTCAGGCATCTTGGCACCAGGCATAGCCCCAAAGGAGCTGTCACTGGCTCTGGGCCTTGCTGTCACCTCCAACTATGGGTAGACAGCAGTTAGGTCCACCTCCTGGATTCCCTGTCAGACGCAGGCCGAGGGAGGAAGGGCCTGGGTAGTTTCCTAGTCACCTCTCTTTTTGTTTGTTAGCTTTGAAGGGGTCTCAGCCCTGAGAGTCGTGGGTGATGAATTTTATCCTGGCCAGGAAAAAAAGCATCAGAGGTCACTAGGCGGCCATCGTGTCCACCCTTTCATCCACTCACCATGGCCTTGGCCCGTGAGAATTTTTTGTTGCTTTTTGTCTTTTGAGATGGAGTCTCGCTCTGTTGTCCAGACTGGAATGCAGTGGCACGATCTCAGCTCACTGCAACCTCACCCTCCTGAGTAGCTGGGACTATAGGCACGTGCCACTACGCCCAGCTAATTTTTGTATTTTTAGTAGAGACAGGGTTTCACCATTGTTGGCCTCCAACTCCTAACCTCAAGTGAGCCACCTACCTCGGCCTCCCAAAGTGCTGGGATTATAGGCGTGAGCCACCTCTCCTGGCCCCATGAGAATTTAAGAGAGCATCTCTGCAGCTCCTGATCAGCCTCTTCCCAGTGCGTGTGAGTCACCCCGCCAGGGAGCCCTGTCACCGTCTCCACGAGGCCACGTGTTCAGGGGCCCCCTTGAGGGCAGGGAGCATGTCTTATTATATATAATAAAAATAATTGCAGCAGGGGAGTATTTTCACGGTGGGAGTTAGTAGATGAATGACTGTTACATGAAATATGTAGGGACAAGGGCATCACACCAGGCCTGAATGATGGGGTGTAGACAGTCATGGAGAAGCTGAGACCTGGCTCAGGCCAGACCCAAGAAGGTTGTGGCACCAGGACGCAAATGCGGACGTCCCTGCCCTATCTGGTGCTTTGGCCACAGGCAAAAAGCAAAGCTGCCAGTTCGATTCCTCTGCCGTTTCCGAATGCTCCCCCCTCACCTCTGTCATGCCCACTGCCCTTTGGGAGGCCCCTGTTCCCACCATAGCCTGACTCAGATCAAAACCCCAAAGCTCTGGGCCCCTGCAGGAACTGAACCACCAACATTTGCAGGACATCTGGGTCCTGGCCCCAGAGCAGGGCCCTCCTGAGGTCTCCAAATTAGCTCAGTGGGCTTCAGCTTCCTCTCTACCCAGAAAGCCACCTGCTGATGGCCTCATCTATTCTCCCCTTCGCTAGAAAACCAAAACCAGCTTGGTGTCTCCTCAGCCATACCTCTCTGCTGTCTCCATTCACCAGCTCCCCCCACACCGCCCCGCATTTCCATTCCTCTCCCCCCACCCCAGAGTCATGGCAGCCCCCAAGGGAGGCTGAGTCTACCCAGACCCCAGCACGTTCACAGCCACCTGTCCTGGCAGAGCCCTGACTCGGAGCCCTCCTGCCTTTCCTGAGTGTCCCCAGGATGCCACCAATAAATTGGCACTGCAGGGCTAAAAATAACAGCATCTGATCGCGCCTCCGTATATCCATGGCAACACAGGCTGCAGCCTTTTCCTTTCAGCTCAGGTGTCTGACACTCGGCTCAGAGCTCCAGGCCCCAGTGAAATCAGCGGCCCTCCACACAGCCCGCGCCGGCCAGGGCACTCGGAAGTCAGGCTGTCTGTGCCTGCAGCCGGCTCTGCTCTGCTGGCCCTATGACCAGCCAGCCCGGGACCCTCACACTCACTCATGCACTCCAGGGCCCCCAAGCCTGGAGCATCAAATGAGCATTGGCGTTTCTGGGGAAAAGCAGGTGGATAAAGGAGGAGCTGACATCTGCTGTCACTTTAGACGTTCAGACATTTCCAAGGGAGATTTAAAGAGATTTCTTGAGGAGAGAATGCCCCCTGGGGAACACAGGCCTGGAGGGACATTTCTCTTGGACGGGGAGGGCACTGAAACCCGGGCCCTGGCGCTGACCAAGGTTGAATCTGCACTCTCCAGGTCTCTTTCTCTCCCCTCCTCTGCCTCCACCCCTGCCAGCACAAGCTCCCCGAGGCTTCCAGGCAGAGAAAAGCTGGAGGGATTGGAGGGAAGCAAAGAAGCTGCTTGTTTATTTCTTGACTAGGGTGGCCTCACACACCTGGAGGCAGGTGGATGAGTTCAGTGGCCCCGGAGGGGAGCGCACCAGACTTGCCAGGGGGCGAACTGTCTGCCCCTGCTTCTGCAGAGCAGGCAGAGGGAGGGGGGACGCCCAGTGGATGGGACCTGGGCATGGGCTGGAGGGAGCTGGTGATATGAAAGCATTCAAATGAGATCAGGTTTTTATCGCGACAAATCCCAGCCTTGGACAACTGCTGGCCAGCGCAGCAGTCCTTTGGGAAAGAAATTGGCACAGACCTCAACCGATTTGGCTCAAATCAGGTATCTGCAGGAAGGGGAGAGAAATCTTACTAACCCTCACCCCATTTCCCTTTATCCTGGTTTTCATTTTCTTTTAAGAAGCAGATGCATTTGATGATGGCTTTTAGAATCATGAAAACCCCTCAGGGAATTCCTAGCTCCCGGGAAGCACAAGGAAAAGGTTGTGTGTGTGTGTGTGTGTGTGTGTGTGTGTGTGTGTGTGTGTGTGTCTGTGCATGTTGGGTTTTTTTTTTTTTTTTTTTTTTGAGCTGGAGTCTCGCTCTGTCGCCCAGGCTGGAGTGCAGTGGCGCGATCTCGGCTCACTGCAACCTCCACCTCCCAGGTTCAAGCAATTCTCCTGCCTCAGCCTCCCAAGTAGGGAGGCTAAATACTAAATACTAAAAATTTTTGTGTTTTTAGTACAGACGGGGTTTCACCATATTGGCCAGGCTGGTCTTGAACTCCTGACCTTGTGATCCACCCGCCTCAGCCTCCCAAAGTGCTAGGTTTCTAGGCGTGAGCCACCGCACCTGACCAGAAAAGGTTTTATATTATCATCACGTTTTAGTCCAGCAATAAAACAAAGCACCATCCGGTTCCTAAAACATCAATCTCCTCATCTTTTTGGGTCCTAGACCTGTTGGAGCTGAAGGATTTTTAGGAAGGAGGGCAGCGCTCAGCCCATTCTTAAAGCCATGGAGGGTCCCCCACGCCCACCTCACGCTGCCCCGAGCCCTTTTGCCTTCTCAAACTCAACAGAAGTCACTGGAGTGTCTACAGTACCTTTTCTCCCTTGGCTGAGAGCTACTCATAGAAATGCAAATCTGCTTTAATTAAGGTGGCTAATAAACAGCAATTATGTTTGCAGCAATTTTTGTTTTGTTCCTGCATAATTCTGTGTGTTCTCCAGATGCGTTGCTCCCGGCTCTCTTTCCTCTGGTATCTGCCATCTAAGTCCCAACTGTGACCCCAGGGATTGGAAAGGGAGCATGACAGTTTCCGTCCCTACACCCATCCTTCAACCACCCAGCCCAGCCAGGAAGCCAGCAGAGCCCAGGCTAAGCTAGCTGCTCCTTCTTTTGTCTTTCACGGCCAGGCAGGCGTCACAGGAGAAAGACTTGGGTTAGGTAACAGGCGGAACTGGACAGGAGGCGCTGGGGAACAGGCTCCCCTCCACCAGGTGAACTCTCTTGGCTGTGCAATGTGGTGAATGAGACAGGCGCTCTCAGAACCTGACACCCATAAACATGTGCCACACTCTGTGATATGATAATATTGGGGTCAGTTTGGGAGCCATGGCCTCACTTGGGCAGTCTGGGTATGGACGTGGAGGCAGACAAGATGATGAACTGCAGGACCTCCTGAGACACAGGTGGGAGGAGGGCTGTGAACACGGCCAGCGCATGCATTCCCCCTGTCCGGGGTGATTCCCGCCCTAAGGAGAGGGACAGCAACCATTTCTTCCCGTTGGCCCGTCTGGCCGAGCAGCTCCCATTTGTTAGGCAAGGGCGCCCTCTACTGGATATCTGAGAAAGGGCTTGCAGGGGTGCCGCTGGCTGAGGCGGGGGAGTCTTCCTTCATCTAGACACCTCCCCACCCCCTCTGCAGGCTTACCACCTCCTCCCTAAAGCTTTCCCCGTCCGCCAGATAGAATTATTCTCTCTCCTCTGAAGTCGGTTAGCACTTTATCTGCACCGCTCCTGTGGTACTAACACTCACCACCTTTTATTACAGTTATTTGTATCTTCTGGGGGTTCTGACTTAGAAGCATTCGCTCATGATCCCTTGAGAGGTTTATGACTGAATGCCTAATTTATCTCTGAGTCCTCTACCTTGCACTTTACCTTGCACATACAGGCCTTCGGCAAATGTTTGCTGAATGCTTGGATTAATGAATACACTTCTGAACCCACCCAAGAGGGCGCCAGCAGGGACGTGCCCTTCCCGGGTGCCTAATGGGACGCTGTTTCTCAACAGGACCCCCCATCATCTCCAGCACCCAGACCCAGCACGCCCTCCACGGCGAGAAGGGCCAGATCAAGTGCTTCATCCGGAGCACGCCGCCGCCGGACCGCATCGTGAGTGCTCCAGGGACGGCGGGCGGGGGCCGGGCCAGCAGCCCGACAGTCACTTTTGCCAATACCTGGGTGGCCAGCCAGGCGGTGCACACCTCCGAGGTTCCTCTTTCTTGCTGAGGAAAATTATACCTGCCTTGGCTGTCTTGGAAAAGCATCGTGAAGACACAATTGCAGGCCTTTCTCAGAATAGGCAGTGCTCTCCCAGGGTTCAGCTGCCATTCTGCTGAGCTCTGACATGAACGGCTCTGACCAAATTCCGCAACCTAAGGGCAGAGGGGCACACGAGGGTAGTGGAGAGAAAAGACAAATGACTTCTTCTCTTCCTGGGCTCCAGGCCAGTCTTTAGCAAAATCTTAGAGCGCAGGTAATAGTTAGCAACCCCTTTCTGTGCCTCCTGGAGCCCTCCTTGCCAGGTCTCCGTGGCCTTTACTGTCCATGGTAGCCTGCCCTGTTGCCTATCAATCGTCCCCTCTAAAGTGACCATTCCATTCTCTCTCCCTTCCTCAAAGAACTTATCCCTGCAATGCAGCTAAGGCAACTGAGGAGTCCACCCTCAGCGCCTCCTACCAGCTATCTGCTTGGTTTTTTTGTTTGTTTGTTTTTTGGGTTTGTTTGTTTGTTTGTTTTTTGAGATGGAGTCTCGCTCTATCACCCAGGCTGGAGTGCAGTGACGCAATCTCGGCTCACTGCAACCTCCACCTCCCAGTTCAAGCAATTCTCATGCCTCAGCGCCTCTTGAGTAGCTGGGATTACAGGCATCTGCCACCACACCTGGCTAATTTTTGTATTTTCAGTAGAGATGGGGTCTCACCATGTTGGTCAGGCTGGTCTCAAACTCCTGGGCTCAATCGATCCTCCTACCCCAGCCTCCCAAAGTGCTGGGATTACAGGCATGAGACACCATGCCCAGCCAGTATCTGCATTTTTTTAAAGGGAGGGTCTTACTGAGCAGGGAGCCTCATGTCTGTAATCCCAGCACTTTGGAAGGCTGAGGTGGGAAGATCGACTGAGCCCAGGAGTTTGAGACCAGCCTGGGCAACATAGTGAGACCCTGTCTCTACAACAACAACAAAAAAATTAAGGTGAGGGCAGAGTCTTTTTTTCCTTCTTTCTTTTTTGAGACAGAGTCTCTCTCTATCACCCAGGCTGGGTGCAATGGTGCAATCTTGGCTCACTGCAACCTCCACTTCCTGGGTTCAAGCAATTCTCCTGCCTCAACCTTCCAAGTAACTGGGATTACAGGCACCTGCCACCACACCCAGCTAATTTTTTTGTATTTTTAGTAGATAAGGTTTCACCATGTTGGCCAAGCTGGTCTCAAACTCCTGACCTCAGGTGATCCAGGGGCAGAGTCTTGTACTCAAATCCGTCTAAAACTGGAGGGATCTCAGGCATGAAAACAAAGAAAAGTGAGCATTGTATAGCACTACTCGGGGAAAACTTATTTGTAGTAATTCCCAGTGTATGGCAAAATCCTGCTAGAAGACTGTCCAGGGGTGGAGTGGGCAGGGCAGTTGTGCAGGGAGGGTGGGGCTGGCCCAGATGTGAAGCAGCTGAGGTCACCCCTAACCCGTGCATGCGGGGGCTGAGACACCCAGGCTGCACCAACTGAAACTGTCATCCTGTAAACTAAGATATTATTAGAGTATTATTGCTGCTACACGCTTTCTCAAGCATTCAGTTCATTCACTGTCTGAAAGATTCACAAAAAAATTGCAAGAACTCATGAATAAAACTAATACCTACGCCTCCCCATTCACTTTGCTTTTTAATGTTTTTAATTATAAATGTAACACATGCTCATTGTCAAATATTCCATTCACTCTTGGACATTTTCACACCTTCTCTCCAGAAATATCTGATTCTAGGCCAGCGGTTCTCACTGGCCCCAGGGGACATTTGGCAGTGCCTGGAGATATTTTGGTTGTCATCACTTGGAGGATACTCCTGGCACCGGGTGTGTAGAGGCCAGGGTGCTGCTGACATCCTGCAATGCCTGGGACAGCCCCACAGCCAGGAATGGGTCAGTCCAGCGTGACAACAGCAGCAAGCTTGAGAAACTCAGTCCCTCTCATCAGCCCTGAACCAGGATATACAAGGCGCTTACACGATGAGGTGCAGACAGTGTATGTGGCCGGCTCTGAAAACTGTTAACCAGCAGCCCTGTAAACTAAGGCACACGAAGGTGATCGCAAACACAGCTCTGTAGACACATTTCTCACACAGACATACAACATCACACAGGTAGACGCGTTCATGGGGCTGCTGTCCTAACTCACACCCGCCCAGGCAGCCACAGTCCCGGGGGGCATTTGTGTGGAGGCACAGTGCGCAGGCCAACAGGGCACCCACTTTGCCCAGAAAGATGCTCCCCAGGCCCCTTTCTGGGATAGAAAGACCCTCTGAGGATGCCCCAGAGTATGTGTGTGTACATGTGTTTGTGGATTGTGTACATGTGTGGTGTGGGTGTGTTACCGTGTACATGTGTCATGGCATGTGTGAACATGTATATCTGTTGGTAGTGTGTGTACTTGTGTGTGTGAGCACATGGTGTGTGTGTATGTCATAGTGTGTGTACCTGTAAGTACACATGATGGTGTGTATGGCGAATGTGTGTATGTGTTGCAGTGCGTGTTGTGGTATGTACATGTGTGTAAGCATGCTTGTATTGTGTGTTGTATTGTGGCATATGGTGCGTGCATCTTGGTGTGTGTGTGCATGTGTACATGTATTTCGGGGAGTGGCTGTGTGTTGCATGTAGATGTGGTGTCGTGTCTGCCATGTGTATGTACATGTCTGTATCATGTTTTTAGTGTGAAGTGTGATGTGCATGTACTGTGATGTGTGTATGCATGTTGTGGCATGTGCACATATGTGCAGGCATGTGTGCGATGTGATGTGTTGTGTGTGCTTTGGTGTGTGCATGTGTTGTGATGCATGTTTATGTGTGTTGTGGTACATGTACTTGCATATGCATGTTTGTAGTGTGGTGTGTGTGTACAAACCTGTGTGTATACACATTGGTGGTATGTGTACGTGGTGATGTGTGTGTTATAGTGGGTGCACACTTGTGTGTGTGCAGAGCTGTGTGTACACATTTGTGGTGTGTGTAGTATGTATATAAACGTGTTGGCCATGTGTGGGGAGCTGTGTATAGACGTGTGGTGTGTTTGTGTGTTGTGTGTGCACATGTGTACCTGCATGTGGGTGCCGTGTGGGATGCTGTGCATGCCCATGTGTGGTGATGCGTGTTGTGTGTGTACCTGCATGTGTGCATATTTGTGGTGTGTGGCATGTGTGCCTGCATACATACCCGTGTGCACATGTGTTAGTGTGTGGCAGTGAGCATGAACATGAGCAGGACAGTGGCACTGTGACTCTGGTGTGGGCGTGTCCTGGGCCCCTCTGGTGGGGTCTCCTCCTGATTCTGCGCCCCCGGGCAGGCCTGGTCCTGGAAGGAGAACGTTCTGGAGTCGGGGACATCGGGGCGCTATACGGTGGAGACCATCAGCACCGAGGAGGGCGTCATCTCCACCCTGACCATCAGCAACATCGTGCGGGCCGACTTCCAGACCATCTACAACTGCACGGCCTGGAACAGCTTCGGCTCCGACACTGAGATCATCCGGCTCAAGGAGCAAGGTGAGAGCTGCCAGGGCCATGAGGGAACGATGAACGATGGCACCAGAGGGCCCTCTCCTCACCTAGGTCAGGGCACGGGTGGCTGCAAGGTGGGCCAGGGCCCAAGGACAAGCCACAGTGCTCTTCCTGGCTGACCACACAGCCTAGCCAGCCAGCAGCCTCCTCAGCCAGGCTCTCACTGAAGCAAGGGGCACGAGCCTCCACCAGGAACCAAGAAAGGGAAGAACACAGCTCAGAGGGGCAGCCCTTGAGGGCGATGCTTCAGTGGGAGGTGACCACAACAGTGAGCAGGCTGGTGGCAGTGACAAGCTGCCCAGCAGCCTCCAGAGGCCCTGGCTTCTGTGCCCTGCCCTCTGCCATGGGCCCTGGTCTGACACCAAAGTGTCGTGCCTGGGTGGAGCGTGGGATACACTGGCATGGGTGTGCTGGGAACCTGGCCCAGTCACAGTTAAGATGACAAGCCCATCCAGTTACTCAGACAGAAGTCCCACAGAGGGCACCCAGGCTAAAGCTAAGGGGTTAGGCTTGCTTGTCCAGATCCCTAGGGTCGGGGGCTGAGCTCAGACGACCTGCAGACCCAGGAGGCACATGGACCCCTGTACCTCAAAGGCAACGCTGGGCAAAGCAGCCAGGTGGGTGAGAGGGAGGAGGCAGGAGGAAGAAGCCTCACCCCACTGTGCCCCCATGCGCTGACGTCCCAGCTCCTGGTCAAAGAGGCTCAGATCTCCAGCGTCTGCTCAGAGCTCTCAGGCAGAGACAACAGGATGGGGAGCCTTGGAGGGGCACGGAGGGGTGGCTCCAGAAGCCCCACCACAGCCAGCAGCAAGCCGGGTTCTGAGAGGGGCAGTTGATCTTGCCCTTTTGCCAGCAGGGGCTAAGCCATGGTGGACCAGGGATTCGTGCTCAGCTGGGCCTGGGCCTCTGGATGGGCCTCGGGGGCCCAGGAGGCCTCAGTCCTGACGGTCTCTGACACCCTCTTAGGTAAAGGTCCATTCGCAGGCTGTCAGGCCCAGCAAGAGATTCTAGGCCAAGTGGGTGGTCTCAGCTGGGCCCCCAGGCCTCAGTGGGCCACACCAGGATCACACCTATGGGTCAAATCACACAGCATCTCCCAACACCTCTTCCCTAATAGGTGCTGCTTTGCATAATGCTTTGCACATAATTTGCATAATATCATCCACACATCATCCCAAACCTTCCTGGTCCCCTGTTGCCTACCCTCCGTGTCTTCCCCTTGGTGCCCCCATCCCCATGCCCTCCCCCGAGTGTTCTCACCCCAACCCTCCCAGACCCCTCTGAGACGTGATCTCTCTCCGGTCCCTAGCCCCTCCAGAGTCTCTAAGTCAGCCTGAATGAACTCCAAGTTCAGCTGGGCTAGCCTGGATCTGTTGGGGGTCCCAGAGACATGACTGGGAAAGGAGCCCCTCACCCAGCCCCCCTCAAGCAGCTATATTCCCAGTCCCACCCCACCCTGGCCAGCCAGGCCCTGGCTGTAGACGCTTGCTTTATTTCCAAACAGGTTCGGAAATGAAGTCGGGAGCCGGGCTGGAAGCAGGTACGGAAGGAGATGATGAGAATGGCCCTGGGAAGGGGGGAAGGGACTTCTTGGCTAGCTGGGGAGGGAACCCAGCAGGGGGTAGGGAGGCCTGTGCTGGCCACTAATGTCTCTGCCCTCCCCCGTCCTGAGGGTTTAGTGTAGTCAAAGCAGTGGGGAGAGGAGGTCCCAGCCAGCTTGGGCCTAGGGACCCCAGAGACCTGTCTCCTGCCTGCCGCTGGAACCCACAACTCCTTCCTCTCTGGGACACTGGCTCTTGCTCATCCCCGCTCCATTCCTTCCATCCTTTCTCTTCAGGAGCCCTGACTCCTGGCCTCTGGGGTCAGCTGGCCCCTGTCCTGACTGCCTTCTGCTTCCAGGCTCTCTCCGACCCTTCCCACTTCACATCATCACCAGCTTGGCCACTGCTTCCCAGGACACCGGGGGCCCCCAGCCCCTGCTGTGGCTTGTGCAATCCATGCTTGCTGTTTGCCACCCCTCCCTACTCCTGCAGTCCCCATGGAAGTGTCATCTCACCCCAGGCTGAGGCTGCAGGGCAGCGCCTCCCTCCCCAGGCACACGCAGCAAAGCAGTCATCAGGCCCCCTGGGCGGAGTTGCTCTCAACCCCACCCCGAGCAGAAAACCAGAAAAGAGAATCAGGACCAGCAAGCCAGCCTCTATGGCCATGCTGAAGACTTGAGTGGTCCTCCATCCCAGGCCTCCTGCCACACTGGCCCCTGGCCTCTGTTACCTCCTCAACAAGCTCCACGTGGGATCCTCATGCCCCTGCCTCTGCCCCTCCTGGCAGACATGCCCCTATCAGAGCACCAACCCAGGGCACAGGTTGCTCACAGAGGCCCCTGCAGCCCATGCTGGGGCAACCCAGAAAGCTGCCAGCCTCCCGCTGCCTTCTCCCCGGGTCCATGCTAGTGCTGAGGGTGGTGTCTCCTGTCTCCGTGTCTCCTGTGTCTGCTGACACTCATCCAGAGCTCCCCAACACCTTCCCCCCTCGGTGGCTGACTCCTGGTGCCTGGCACACCTCCTTGGATGGAGGGGAGGCTGAGTGGGGACAGCCCCTCCCTCCAGTCCCTCTCCAGGAGCCATGCAGGGAAGGCTCTGTGCAGAGAGGAGGGGCCTGCACATCGCCCTAGGCCAAACCTCAGGAAGCCAGGCAAGGAGGAAACACACACAGGCAGGCTGGGGACTGGGAAGAGATGGCACCTCGGGGCACTCGCCCCCACAGGACCCCCTGCTCTCCCCCTGCCCACCTCCCTGGTGACCGTTGTCCAGCTAAGAGGGCACCCCTCCCCCAGCCGTCAGCAGCGTGTGGAAACGTGGGCTGGGGATCCCAGGATAGGAAGGCACCTTCAATGCTGCTGCCCAGCTCTCCAGGGTGCAGACAAGGCACTGAGGCCCAGAGGTGTTAAGAGCTTTCCATGGACATGCTTTGGCTCTGAGTTCCGCTGAGACAAGCCCTGTGTTTTTCCAAGGAAACTTACTAGGAATCTGAGGAGAAACCAACCCAAATCAATCCAATTCAAAAGCAGAGAACCAATGAGCTGCCACAGCAGTTTCCCTTTCTTCATGGAACTAAACCTAGAGACATTGTCGTCTATTGGTCAAGGCAAGCTCTGCTGGGGCCCAGCCCCTTTTCTTAGTCTGACTGTTGAACCAACGCGAGCACCTCGCGTTTCAATCCCTAAGTGTCCACCATTCCACCTCCTCTTGGTCCCCTCCCTGTCACCCCTACAGCTGTCCTGGCCACTAATTGGTAGGTAACCAATGGCTTCGTGTGCAAGTCCTGGGGTGGCAAAGGGATGTGCCAGCTTAACCAGCAACACTGCCAGCCAGGGGCGCCAGCTCCCTCTGGCCGGAGGGCAAATGGCTGCCACCCTACCCCACCCCTCGATACCTCCTCCCAGCAGCATCTTCAGAGGCCAGGGTTTGAGGTCTTTCTCCTCCCTTTAAAGAAAAAGACAACAAGAGGCTTAAAACCCAGAACTGATACCTAGCTGTCCCCACTCGCCCACACTGATGAACGCAGGGTAGGCTGGGGAGGGGCTCAGTCTTTAAAAGGAACTTTCCTGGCCTTTAAGACTGTGAACTGCTGATCGGGAACGATGGCTCACGCCTGTAATCCCAGCACTTTCGGAGGCTGAGGCGGGCGGATCACCTGAGGTCAGGAGTTTGAGACCAGCCTGGCCAACATGGTGAAACCCTATCTCTACTAAAAATACAAAAATTAGCCAGGCATGGTGGCATGTGCCTGTAATCCCAGCTATTCGGGAGACTGAGGCAGGAGAATCGCTTGAACCCAGGAGGCGGAGGTTGCAGTGAACTGAGATCGTGCCACTGCCCTCCAGCCTGGGTGTCACAGCCAGACTCCATCCCAAAAATAAAAGACCGTGAACTGCTGGTGACCCCTTCCCAGGTAACAACAACAGCAAACACCAAACAGGGCTGGGTGCCAGGCTCTGCCCCAAGGCCTCTGCCCACATTCACCCAGCTCAAGCCCATAACAACCCTCAGAGGGGCCGGTACCATTATCCCCATCCTACAGATATAAGAGAGGCAAAGTCAGTTGCTCAGCAGAAGGAATGGAGCCAGGACTCGGAGCAGCAGCAGTCTGGGCGGTACCGAGCACATGAGATGTGGGGGATCTCACATGTCACTCTGTGGATGGAGCTGGACAGGGTGGGAGTGGGGTGAGTGGAGGGGTGGGGGCAGTGAGAGGAGACCTGGATTGACCCTGGCTGGGCAGCTCCTGTGTGTCCTTGGCCAAATCACTTGACTTCTCCGGACCTCAGTGAGAGCCCCAAGCTCTCCCTGCCCCAGCATTCTCTAGTTCTATTCCTGATGGATTCCTCAAGGCCCTAAATCATGTGCTCAGACCCCACTTGCAGCTGTAGAAGGGCCAAGGCTGTGTGGAAGATCACCCCCGACTCCATCCTTACCCTCCCTGTCCCTACCCCCACTCGGCTTGGGCAGGAGACAGGCCGCAGAGACTCAGCAGGGGTGAGGGCTTGCCTGCCCGGTGTGTGGGCCTCTCTTGCCAGGAGGGGTGCAAGGATGCTCAGAGGGGCAGCCTTGAGGGAGAAGCTGCAGACCTAGAGATGGAGGGAAAGGGGCCTCTCTCCTTAGAGAGGTGGCAGTGGAGAAGCTGTAACCCTGCTCCCTGGACCCTGAGACTTGGACACCTGAGGGCCACAACTGATGCCCAGCAGACCTGCAGGGAAGCTACTTAGACCTGCAAACACTAAGAGCCGGATGTCCTCTATATTCACCCGAGAAAGGGAAGGGAATGAGAGAACATACTGAACAAACAAGGGCAGTGACCATAGTCATTTTTCCAAAAAAGCCAGGGCCTATGACTCACTGGCCACTGTGTGATAGAGCATTCCTGTTTAATGCCAGAGAGAGCTCCATCGTGCCAGCCCCACCCCTCGTCTCCGGTCTTCCTGTCCCCTGGCCCTCCCTTCTCCGTGTCTGCCTGCCTCGCTCTCCTTCCTCTGCCCTTTACCTCAGTTCCCCCGCCCTCTCCTCCACCCACCAAGCCCCTGTGTCCTCCACCCTGGTCTTTGCAGTCCCAGCTAGAGCTGACCCCAGTTGGACTCGGCCTGTGCCTGCCCAGGCCCCACTGAGGCATTTCCCAGGAGGGCCCCATGTGGCAGGGGCTGCCCCCGCAGGAACGGGGTGAGATCTTGGGGGGATAGTAGGCCATTCCCCATCCCTCGTCAGCTGTGCCCGCTTCTCTCCCACAGAGTCTGTGCCGATGGCCGTCATCATTGGGGTGGCCGTAGGAGCTGGTGTGGCCTTCCTCGTCCTTATGGCAACCATCGTGGCGTTCTGCTGTGCCCGTTCCCAGAGAAGTACGGGAGGGAGATCCGGGATCTCAGGGAGGGGGACAGAGAAAAAGGCCAGGCTTAGGCTGCCCCGGAGAGCAAGTAAGCAGGAGTGCAATGAACAGGGGGCCTAACAGTGCTGTGAGCTCCTGGGGCAGGGAGTGGGTCTGATGCATCGGTGTATGTGAGCCTGGGCAACATGGCGTCTGGCAGAGTGGGCACTAGGCTGAGGTTGACCTGGGCTAGACTGAACTTCATCTGCAGGGCAGCCAGCATTTTGGATTGAACACATAGCTCTTTCAGTCAGGAACTGTACAGAAAGATAGGGGGAAAAGCGGTTTGTGGTTTGATCCTTGCTCTACAAGAGCTGTTAGTCTAGAGAGACCCCATCTCTACAACAAAATAAAAATAAAGAGCTGCTAGTCTCACCAGAAAAGCAGGTCATTCACACAGCTGTGGGGGAGTGGGTGGGGAAACAATAAAGGAATTGCTTTGAGCAAACTTTTAAAGGTCTTCAGTGATTACCAATAAAATTCTAGTGTTTGTGCATGCTTGAAGAATTGCGTGCACCGAGGAGATAACATGTGAGAGATTGGATGGCAGAGAACAGGTGAAGACAATGGAGACACAGTGTTCCAGTCCCACCTCTTCTGCCACATGACCCTGGGCCAGCCACAGTTATTCCAGGCCTGTCTCCTCATTTATAATGAGGACATGACTCTGATGGCCCCATCTGGCACTAACATTATATAAGTGTAATGCAAAAAATGAATCGCCAGAATGGGTCTGCTCCTCTGCCACTCGGCAGCCTGCACATGTTTGAAGAAAGCTGTTCCCCTTGCATTTTCTGCACTCCGAGCTAAGCAGCCTTGGCTCTCAAGACCACCCCAGCAATGATGTGGTCTCAGGACCTCCATCACCACCGTCTCAGTGGAAATTATAGGGAAGCATACAAATATATACACATACGCATATATATACGCATATATACACATATATATACGATTTTTTTTATATAGGGTCTCTCTCTTTTGGCCAGGCTGAAGTGCAGTGACACGATCTCAGCTCACTGCAACCTCCGCCTCCCAGGTTCAAGCGATTCTCGTGCCTAAGCCTCCTGAGTCGCTGGGATTACAGGCGTGTGCCATCATGCCTTGCTATTTTTTTAATTTTTTGCAGAGACAGGATTTCACCATGTTGCCCAGGCTGGTCTCGAACTCCTGGCCTCAAGTGGTCCGCCTGCCTCGGCCTCCCAATGTGCTGGGATTACAGGCGTGAGCCACCGCACCAGCTCCTCAGGAATTTCCTTTTTTTTTTTTTTTTTTTTTGAGACAGAGTCTCGGCTTACTGCAGCCCCTGCCTCCCGGGTTCATTCAAGCGAGTCTCATGCTCAGCCTCCCGAGTAGCTGGCATTACAGGCACCCACCACCACGCCCAGCTAATTTTTGGATTTTTAATAGAGATGGGGTTTCACCATGTTGGCCAGGCTGGTGTCAAACTCCTGACCTCGTGATCTGCCCACCTCGGCCTCCCAAAGTGCTGGGATTACAGGCGTGAGCCACCGCACCCAGCCAAGAATTTTCTAACAGAGCTCTCCAACTAGAAACAGCCTGCCTCCTGCAGAAGTAGCAGTAAAGCTTCCATCACGGAGGCGTCGACAGAGAAGCTGCCCACTGCCTCAGGGGCGTTTCTCTTTGGATGGGGGTTGACCATGGGCACTGTAAGGTCCCTTCCAACACTGAGATTTATGGTTCTATGAATGGAGGGATTAGAGCCCGCCTGGTAGAGGAGGTCAGAGAAGACTTCTAGAAGGAAGTGAGAATTCAGTAGGATGAAAAGGACCTAGCTCAGTAAGGTGGACAAGTGGCTGAAGACGATCTTTCAAGCCAAGGGTGCATGGCTGAGGGGCACGTGACAGGAGCCAGGCCGGCCATGGGGTCAGCCTCCTCTGAGGCCCAAACACCCACAGCATCTCCATATGGAGGTTCTATTGGTGGGGGGCTGGTGAAGCTGCTGAGTTCAGGGGCTGGAGGGGAAATGCAGAGGGTGGCAGGGCAGGGGCAGGGGACTGCAAGGGAGCTTGACATCTCAAAGGTAAGAACTAAATCTATCATCTACACTTTACTATTTTATCTCCAGATCTCAAAGGTGTTGTGTCAGCCAAAAACGATATCCGAGTGGAAATTGTCCACAAGGAACCAGCCTCTGGTCGGGAGGCTGAGGAGCACTCCACCATCAAGCAGCTGATGGTAAGAATGCAATTACGCCCCATCCCATCCTGTGACTCCATTCCCAGAAGGTCCTGGGACTAGAGGCTTCTCAATGAACTAGATGCTTCCAAAAAGCAGAGCAGCGTTCAAGATGCCCCCTGCCCACCCCACAATAGGTGAGGCACACACTCTCAGCCAACAAATGTGAGTGTGTGCCTGCTGTACTGTGCTTGTGTTCTGGCAGACTCAAAGACATCTAAGATGCAGTCCAGGCCAGGTGCAGTGGCTCACGCCTGCAATCCCAACACTTTGGGAGACCGAGTTGGGCGGATCACTTGAGATTAGGAGTTCGAGACCAGCCTGGCCAACACGGTGAAACTACATCTCTACTAAAAATACAAAAATTAGCTAGGCGTGGTGGTGGGCGCCTGTAATCCCAGCTACTTGGGAAGCTGAGGCAGGAGAATTGCTTGAACCCAGGAGGTGGAGGTTGCAGTGAGCTGAGATCAGGCCACTGCACCCCAGCCTGGGTGACAGCGAGACTCCATCTCAAAACAACAACAACAACAACAAAAATGCAGTCTACCCTTCAGAGAGCCTGGCTCTTCAGTAAGGAGAAAAGACACATGCATAAATTGCCACAATATGTTGTTATATAACATATAATCTCCTCCCCTCCCCCGCACACACACACATAGCTATTATAGATATTCAATACATGTCCCTCTCCCTCATCCCCCGCACCCCACCAAAACAGTCTGCAAGAAACACAGGTTCCTCCTTGGGGACTGGATTGCCAGTCAACTCATCACTTCTCCAGGCACATCAAGCCTGCTCCTCCTCTTCCGAATCCCCATTTATGGGCCATCATCTACCCAGCTGTCCAAGCAGAAACCTAGACAACCATGCTAGAAGTTTCTGGTTGCCTCGGTCGTAACATGTTGGAGTGGAGGCAGCAGAGCAAGGGATATAGTAGATGGGCTTTCTGGTGCCTCCATGTCCTCATCCATGAAATGGGTCTGAAAGCCACAGTATACAGGGCTGTGGTGAGGGTGAAGTGGACAAAACTCAGAAGGGCTTGAAGCCCATGGAACACAATAAGTGCTCAAGAAATACTAGCGGTTTATGTTGCTAGAGGGTGAGCAGCTGCTGCTGTGTTCATCCCGGGGTCTTCGGAGACTTACACAGGCCCTGGTAGAGGCTCACAGACGTTTACTGAATCAAACTGACTTTTCCCTCGGCTACGCTTTCTCTCTCCAATTGATTTCCAGGTCCTGTCAATTCCACTTCAAAAAGTGTCTCAAATGTGTGCCCCACCTGTCCTCCACCATCACTTCTTTACTTCCGGCCTCATCATTGCTCCCCTGGATGATTACAGCAGCCTCCCAGTTGGTCTCAGCCTTGTAGTCTTTTGTCTCTTTTCTCAATCCACCCTCGAGAGCCTTGAGAAAGCAGCCTTTCTAAAATGCAAATCTGGTCCTGTTACTTGCCCACTTAAAATCCCTCGGTGGCTCCCCACATCTGCTGGACAAAGCCCAACTTCCTGGTGTGCCATCAGGGCTCCTCAGTGCCAGGCAACCACCAACCTCTCCAGCTCCATTTTCCGGCCAAGTACATCTGGCCTTCCAGACATGCCAAAGAGCTTGATTCCTGGCCTTCGAATCTTTTGGACTTCAAAGGCCTGTGCACCGGCTGTTCTCTCTGCCTGCTAATTTTGTCTGTTGAATCTCACATTCTCCCATAACAATCAACTCCAAGATGTTCCGGGCTTGTCCTCCCCACCCCTGGCGGAGCTGTGCACCTTCTGCTCTCCCAAAACACTTTATATGTGCCTCCTTTATAGTGCATTCCCCCAATTCCATGTCAGCTTCCCCAGTTATCCCAGAGCTCCTCAAGGGCAAAGGTCATGTTTCTGAGTCTACGCTCATCTATTTCCCCTGGGGCCTAACACAGGGCCTGACACTGTTAAAATTAACACAGTGGAGTGTTTAGTTTTACGAGGGAGGAAACCACAGCCTAGATGTGAGAAGGGATGACGTCTCTATACTTAAGCTTAATCATGTGTGTCCTTCATCCCAAATGGGACCTTGAATTCTCTCCCATTGGGACATTCTGTTTGCCTCAGACTGTCTCCACATCCCTTAGTCCAAATCCACAGGCAAGAGTGGGGGCAGCTCAGTGTCAGGTGGGAGCAGAAGGGACCTGCTGAGGGCTCTGGGCTAAGCCATCCCTTGAGGATATCGTCATTCTCGCATTCCCTTCACCTCCTGGCCCCAAGACAGCCCCATCTGCAAGAAGGGGCAGACTTAGAAGTTGAATCTGATGGGAAAGAAGGTCTCCAGTCCAGACAGTGCCAGAGCATTTACTGGAAAAATGAACCGCATGGTCTCCTTAAGTGAGGAGGCAGCCGGGTGGCCGCACTTTGGCTGATTCTACGGGGCTCCAAAAAGAAACGAGGAAAGCAGGTTGCAAGGGAGAAGAAACATCCCGGCCCAGAGAGTAGGAGGGAACCTACTACCTATACCGTGCAACTAGCAGAGACACATGGCAAGCCTCTCCTGTGTCACAGGTTAAGCATCACTGTGGTTATTCAGATTAATTCATATGCCCACTGTGTGTGGAGTATGCTTTTTCATCTTATGTCTAATAATTTTATTAATTTTCAGTAATTTAGAGCTAAGCCACTTTGCCTATTCATTCAACATATACATACCATTTGAAGCAGCTCTATTGTATATCAGGCACTGTGCTAGGCATTGGCAAATCAAATAATTAAGAGATTCCATCCCAAAAGCAGGCAAGGTCAGTGACCACAACATGCAAAGCACTGAACCAGGTGTGGGAGGACCCAGAGACAAGCAGGAAGTGATCCTTGCCCTCAGGCTGTTTGGCATCTCTAAGGAAGTTAACTTTTCATGAGAATAACAGGTGTGGCCCATGTCGCCAGCATCTCAGATGGTTATTCCTTGTGACTCCCTAAGGCCTGCACTAGGCCTGCACGCTGGAAAAGAAACTGCCCTAAGGAGCCTTGCCATGCCCAGTGACTGACATTCTGAAATTATTTATCTACAAGTCCATCTCCCTGATGAGCAGAGCTGTATCTTAATGTACGTTAATCTGTGGATCTCTGGTCCTTAGCAGAGCAACTGGCCGGCATTTTACAATAAACGTTCAGTCAATGGAATTGAATCAGCCATGGGAGATCTCTGGTGATGCCCTCGCCCAAGCGAGGAAAGTATGGCCTCGGATACCTGCCCCTCGCCTCCCCTAACTGCCCCTCACCTCACCTACTCACCCACCCCCCCTCAACTGCTTCCCTGTCTCCTAGGATGGGGCTCCAGGAACTCATCTTGACTCTTTCACATGGTCCAGGCAGTGAGGGGTGGTGGGGGTTATACAGGGCAATCTTTTGAGTTTCTGATCTCATCTTTTCCTTGGGGGAAGTGGAGGTTTAGCCACCTCCTATCTACTGAGCAGCCTTTGTTGGGTTGCAGATGGACCGGGGTGAATTCCAGCAAGACTCAGTCCTGAAACAGCTGGAGGTCCTCAAAGAAGAGGAGAAAGAGTTTCAGAACCTGAAGGTAAGAAGGGCCCCGGGTTATAAGACACTGCCATGGAATCTGGTCTTTAGCTCTGATGGCCCAAACCCCAAATCTATACAACAAATGACAGCAAGTCGGAGAAGAAAAGGTCAGAGGCCAGCTTGGTGGCAGGTGCCCGTCCCTGCCTAAGGCACCTGCTCTCCCTACCCCAACGCTGAGGAGGCTGAGAGAGCTAAGGCTGAGACTCCCCAGTTCTCTTCCACAGCCTCCTCACATGTAGATTCAAAAATGAAGCATCCATGTTCTGGATAAAAACAATTAAAAAGCCTGACTTTCAAATGACCCTGCATTGCCCTGACATAAACCCAGTCAAGAGCCTCTGCTTCCCTCCTTCGGCCCTCAGCCCTCACCCTTGCCGTCCCTCCCCTCCTGGGGTCCGCAGTGCCCCTTCTGCCATCTCCTGTTCAGTGTCCTTCTTCCCCTGCACCTTCCCCGCAGCTGTTCACCCCTGAGTTTGCTCCCTACCAGGTTGTTCCCTTCCTCCTGTTTTCCCCCTTCCCTCCCCGCATAAGGGGACGGGCTCAGCCTGGAAACCCCAGCCACGCTCAGTGGAGACTCCACCAGGTGACGCTCCTCTTCCTCTCGCCCATCCAGGACCCCACCAATGGCTACTACAGCGTCAACACCTTCAAAGAGCACCACTCAACCCCGACCATCTCCCTCTCCAGCTGCCAGCCCGACCTGCGTCCTGCGGGCAAGCAGCGTGTGCCCACAGGCATGTCCTTCACCAACATCTACAGCACCCTGAGCGGCCAGGGCCGCCTCTACGACTACGGGCAGCGGTTTGTGCTGGGCATGGGCAGCTCGTCCATCGAGCTTTGTGAGCGGGAGTTCCAGAGAGGCTCCCTCAGCGACAGCAGCTCCTTCCTGGACACGCAGTGCGACAGCAGCGTCAGCAGCAGCGGCAAGCAGGACGGCTATGTGCAGTTCGACAAGGCCAGCAAGGCTTCTGCTTCCTCCTCCCACCACTCCCAGTCCTCCTCCCAGAACTCTGACCCCAGTCGACCCCTGCAGCGGCGGATGCAGACTCACGTCTAAGGATCACACACCGCGGGTGGGGACGGGCCAGGGAAGAGGTCAGGGCACGTTCTGGTTGTCCAGGGACGAGGGGTACTTTGCAGAGGACCCCAGAATTGGCCACTTCCAGGACAGCCTCCCAGCGCCTCTGCCACTGCCTTCCTTCGAAGCTCTGATCAAGCACAAATCTGGGTCCCCAGGTGCTGTGTGCCAGAGGTGGGCGGGCGGGGAGACGGACAGAGGCTGCGGCTGAGTGCGCTGTGCTTAGTGCTGGACACCCGCGTCCCCGGCCCTTTCCTGGAGGCCCCTCTACCACCTGCTCTGCCCACAGGCACAAGTGGCAGCTATAACTCTGCTTTCATGAAACTGCGGTCCACTCTCTGGTCTCTCTGTGGGCTCTACCCCTCGCTGACCACAAGCTCTACCTACCCCTGTGCCTGTGCTCCCATACAGCCCTGGGGAAAAGGGGATGACGTCTTCCCAGCACTGAGCTGCCCCAGAAACCCCGGCTCCCCACTGCTGCTCATAGCCCATACCCTGGAGGCTGACAAGCCAGAAACGGCCTTGGCTAAAGGAGCCTCTCTCTCACCAGGCTGGCCGGGAGCCCACCCCCAATTTGTTTGGTGTTTTGTGTCCATACTCTTGCAGTTCTGTCCTTGGACTTGATGCCGCTGAACTCTGCGGTGGGACCGGTCCCGTCAGAGCCTGGTGTACTGGGGGGAGGGAGGGAGGAGGGAGCCTGTGCTGACGGAGCCCCTCGCCGGGTGTGCCCCTCCTGGGCTGTGTGACCCCAGCCTCCCCACCCACCTCCTGCTTTGTGTACTCCTCCCCTCCCCCTCAGCACAATAGGAGTTCATATAAGAAGTGCGGGAGCTTCTCTGGTCAGGGTTCTCTGAACACTTATGGAGAGAGTGCTTCCTGGGAAGTGTGGCGTTTGAAGGGGCTGGAGGGCAGGTCTTTAAGATGGCGAGACTGCCCTTCTCAGCTGATAAACACAAGAACGGCCATCCTGTCTTCAGTAAGGCTCCACGAGAAGAGAGGAAGTATATCTACACCTCACCCCTCCTAGTCACCACCTGAAATAAATGTTAGGGACACTACTCCAACATGTTTGTTCTGTTCTTTTGTTCCTACAAAGCCACAGGAAGAACCCAAGAGCTCATAGAATGCGTTGGGAACCCAAGGTTCTCTGCCCTCCTTTGATTCAATCTTCCTAGACAATAAAGGCATTTGATAGCTCTGATTGTGGTGGCAATAAAACCTACAGGCTGACTCCTCTCCTCTGTGGGTGGACCCAATCCAGAGGACGTGTGGGACTCACCAGCCACCTGACTCAGCCAAATATAGCTCAGAGGCAGAGTGGTCACACTAGATACTGGCCAGGCCGTTCTGGACCCTTCCTCTCAGCAATATTCTGAAGGCAAAGTTCCCTCCTCTAGAGGTTCAGAGAACAAGACCCACTGGAAAGAGTCTAGAGCACCAGGCACCCTAACAGTTTAATATACAACTCAAATAGTGTTCTAAGAAGGGCCTCGCTTGTGGGAAAGCTTGATGTGGTCATGGCAGATGGGGTGGATAAACAGGGGCAAGTTAGAGTGCTCGTTGAGGGAGTGGGATTCGAATGGAACTTTAAAGAACCCAAATTGTCCCTAAGGTGTGTTGGAGGTTCCTTGTCAGTTTTAAACCTTTCTTCTCCAACCTTCCCTGGTAGTTCTTACCCATCATGGGAACCTTCATCACACCAGTTTGTGCTTCTTTCCAGACACTGATTCCTTGGATGGTCCCAATCCACAGATTCTATACACAGCCTACACAGCTCCTCCACTCAGAGGAATTTTCTGCTTCGATCATATTTCCAAGTGCTTCGAAATTTCCCAGAAACCTGGCTATCTTCCTTTGCAGCCCCCAAGCCTGAGGGAGTAAAAACTGATCAGAAATGTTAAGTGTATGTCCACAGCCCACATTCTGCTGCTGGTACCATGCTGGCCTAGCATAGACATGAGGATGCTGGCCCCTGCCCTCTCTAGGTTAATCTCAGCAAGCTTGCTTTCTTTCTTTCCATATATGTTTTCCATTGGCTAACAGAGAAAAAGGATCCAAGACCATATGCACAATGCCTTGGTGTGCTGGAATAAGGAAAAGATGACTTTAGAGGATCTGTTCATTTACTTCTCTTATTTCTCTTGGTCTTCCCACCTTGGATATGGGTAGACCATTTACCTCCTAGTCCTCAACACAGCTGACCCTACCCCTTGCTCCTGCTACACACACACACACATACACACAGAGTGTGCACTAATAGGGTGGAGGTGCCCATTCTTCCATTCTTTCCTGGAAACCAAAATTATAAACGAGAAGAATGGGGAAGAAATGTGTTCTATAAAATAAGCCCTTCGTCCTGTCCCTCAGCACACCCAGGTTAAGAATGTGGACTGAGCAGAGCGCACCGGGGCAGCTGCAAACACTAGGCTGCACGGCGCCCAACCCTCTTAGCACTGTCCAATGCCCAATGCAGCAAAGAATAGCCCAAGGGATAGGAGGTCACAAGGATGATCTTTGTGAGAGACAAGAGCATGGAGGGAAAAAATGAGGGGGATCTGGAGGATTCTGGGGCATTGAGAAGCCTGAACTGAGCTGAGTACATCCCTCAGCTGTCTCCAGCACGATCTGCTTCTCACAAAGGAGTGGGGGCGCAGAAAAGCTGGTGAAGGGAGATGCTAAAAAACAAAGGCAGTGGGAAGCCCCGAATTCCACCATAGGTGATTTCACATTAAATAAAATGAGTGCTCTACATTTGTAATCTTATTTAATGCTCACAATTCTACGAAGTATCACCATTTTACAGATGTGGGTTGAGGCTTAAAGAAGCCAGAAAACTTGCCCAGCGTCAAGCGCTAACGAGTGACAAACATGAGATTTATACACACATGATTTCTGTCACAAGATGTTTGCGCCCTACAGTGAAAACTCCAGGCCACATTCATCCTAGAATGTGGCTGGAAGTGGCTGATGGTAAAGACCATCTGCTAGCATGCACTCTGGGGCAGGCCGGGCGAGGACAAGCACAGCTCCGTTAGGAAGGCAAGACTGGCGTCCTCCACCCTAAGTCCCCAAATGACCCGGAAAGACCACAAAGCCCTGGGAAACAAAGCTCTTCTGTGTATCAAATCACCCCCACCTCTACCAAGGACGGCAGCCAGTCTTCCGATAGCTTTAAACTTCATTACTGGCTCAGAGTCACTGGACGGAGGCCCAGTCTCTAATTCTCAGGTTCAAGATCAGTCGGCCAAGGCCAGGGTTATTTCCACCACCTCTTCCACTTTCAGGGAATAGGAAGTACTTTCAAGTGAAGAGCAAAAATGTCACATCAAATCCATTTCTGACGAAGCCTTTTTGAACAAATTCTATAAAGCAAGAGGCCATGAAGCCGATTTTAAGTTTCCAGAATGGAAAGGAGCCAGGGAAATGAAAACAAACATGGTGCAGTCCTTGGGAGATTTCTTAGAACAGGAGAAAGGAGTCAACCAAAATTCCGTTTCTCACTTCCTGGTTGGAGAGGAGTACGTGCTGCTTGGGTCATTTGCTATTATGGAATCAGAACCGAAGGCACAAGGTACACACACACACACATACACACACACACACACACGTTTGATTAGTTCTTCCCAGGTATTATGTGTGCGGTTTGTCCTGGCACCAGAGGAAAAAAAAAAAAAGACAAAAGGGAGTCTTGAGATTAGTTTCTTCTCTGGGAGCTTTCTCTATAAAACACACTTTTTATTGAAATAAAAATATAAAAACGTAAATAAAGACTATCTTAATTTGCAAATAGATTTTTATTTTAAATGCTCCTTGGTGTGCACATCTAAAGAAACAAACATCTAGATGTAGACCAATGACAACTAAATCTTAAATTTCACTTCCCCTTTCAAAACGGCTTTTGAAAACCTCTTATCTAAGTTGTTCTTAGGAACTGTAACTACATACCAGCAATTTGCAGCTTTCAAATCAAAATTAGCAGCAGTCTCTGGGAGTCACTGATAAAGAGCTCATTCACTGATAGCCACCTCTCATTTCCAGTGAGCCTCCAACCATCCTTTCCCCAACTCCTTATGTTTCAGTGTTCCTAACCAGGTCATAAACTGAGAAAAATTTTAAAAAATTTAAAAACTCCTCTTCTTTCTAGAAATAAAGAACTGTTTTCCTGGCCAAGTCCATGTTTGCTGCAAAACCATTAATTCTTTCCCTCTCTAACCGCCATTCTTCCTTGGCCCTCCTCCCGTCCTCGCTAACAGCAAGTTCTTTGATATACACTGAAAGCTTTCATTACTACAAGCCCTGTAAGTCTTCCTACTCCCACAGCCTCCATCTTTAAAAGGCCTTCTGTGAATATACACCATTCACAAGATACGTCATCAAATTGTCATCTACATCCCTGGCTATATTTATGCCTCTGCCAATATCTGCCTGCCACTCCATGTTCCCAGTGCTTTTCTCGGAAACAGTCCACTTAGCCCACCCACGGGCCTGAGACAGCCTCAACCCCTGAGTAGAGAGCTTCCTTGAGTTCCCTGATTGGAGAATACCAGACAAGAAATAGCATTTCTTTCCGCTGTTCCTTAACCTTACGGCCCTTGGCAATATCTTGGAATGCTGAAAACATTCAAAAAATGGTTCTTTGTAACTGTCTTCTTTATGGTGAATCTAAACTATTAATGCTCAAAAAGAAGGTTAGTGAGGTCTCAGGGAGTCCAGATGTTCCTGGAAATAACTGGAATTTAACTAAATGGAGCTTATCTGAAATCTATACCCAGTTATGCAAGAGAAAAAGTACTATTCTGGATAGAAGCTGAAGATAGGAAGGGATTCATCCCTCTGAAGATCACTTTCTTTTTTTTGGAGACAGACTCTCGCCCTATTGCCCAGGCTGGAGTGCAATGGCACGATCTCGTCTCACTGCAACCTCCACCTTCCGGGTTCAAACGATTCTCCTGCCTCGGCCTCCCGAGTAGCTGGGATTACAGGTGCCCACCACCATGGCCAGTTAATTTTTTTGTATTTTTAGTAGAGACGGGGGTTTCACCATGCTGGCCAGGCTGGTCTCGAACTCCTGACCTCAGGTGATCCACTCGCCTTGGCCTCCCAAAGTGCTGGGATTACAGGCGTGAGCCACTGGCCCCGGCCTGAAGATCACTTTCTATGAGACAAAGTCCAGGTGGACTAAGTTCAAGCTACCACTTTAACCTCCTTTGCAAGGAAATTAAAGGGCCAGGCTCTGCTGCCCAAGGACTAGGAAGTATATTCGTGACATTAATGGGCATTGCACTTCAGAGAAATACTAAAAGAAGAAGGCAAGTAGAGATAAAGTGATGCAGACAAGGATTTAAGCAGAATTTTCAGATAAGAGCTTCTTATTTGACTTTTAACAGAAATTAAAAGTTTCTCTAGCTCTCCTGCCATGCAAGGGCTCCATCAGTGCAACATAGTCACTGAGAAAAAGAGCACAGACCTGAAGGCTATCTCCAACCAGACTCCACCAGCTCCATGTTTAGTAAGAAGAGAAACGGGGAGACACTCCTTAAGTGTGAAAGTTGGTGATGTGTGTAAATAGTGTTTTGGGAAGACTCAGAATGATAGATGGCTCTGGACTAGCTCAGTTCAGCAATTCCAACTCCGATCCCCTAGGGTTGTTTCAACATCTGAGCCTGCTCTCATTCTCTCCACCCAACACCACCCTCCCAGCCTTCCAAGGCTCTTGAGAGGAAGCTATGTCTCTGTTCAGGGGGTGGGTGTTTAAATTGTTACCTTTCCCTGGGAACCCAAAATGGGGCAAAAAACAGCACCCGCCTCCCAAAGTTCATTTTTCCCTAAAAAATTCTTGCCAAGCCCTGTTGTAATAACCCTCTTAGCACTGGGGTCTCTCCCACCTGCTTCACACCATCTGCAGTCCCTTTAAGTGAAGAAGTGGAGCCTTCCCATACATTTGAGCTTCTCAAAAATCTGTCATCTAATGAGACTCAAGGTTCATCTCTTCTTATTTATTGGGTACAGGATCCCAAAAATCTCTAACAAGAGAGATAAACTCAATGAGATTGAACTGGACAGGAAAACCAGCTATAACTACAGACAGACACACACCCACACGCACACCACGCACATACTCCTCCTTAAACTTTTCAGTCAGAAAGGTCTGATTTCTTGGAACCACATCTAGTACAGAATCATGGGAATGTTGGAAACTAACAGATAGTTTTCCAAAGCTATAATGAAGACTTCAAAAAGGTTGGAGAGATTAGACTAGAGCTGACCAACTCAGGTTATACTTCTCAACCTTTGTTTAGGAATCTACTGTGGCATGCTAGGTACCATTGAAATGGATAATGTCTCCCAAGAAATCTCTTTCCCCAAGAATCCCTAAAGGTGTCCGACTTCAACTTGAAAACCGCTAACAGCCGAGCGCGGTGGCTCACGCCCGTAATCCCAACACTTTGGGAGGCCGAGGCAGGTGGATCACCTGAGGTCAGGAGTTTGAGACCAGCCTGGTCAACATGATGAAACCCCATCTCTACTAAAAATACAAAAATTAGCTGGGCGTGGAGGCAGGCGCCTGTAATCCCAGCTACTCGGGAGGCTGAGGCAGGAGAATCCATTGAACCTGGGGGTCGGAGGTTGCAGTGAGCTGAGATCATGCCATTGTACTCTTGCCTGGGTGACAAGAGAGAAACTCTGTCTCAAAAAAAAAAAAGAAAGAAAGAAAAAGAAAAAGAAAGAAAACCACCAATAGAAAGCAGTTTAAACACTATTCATGGTTTGATTATGCAAAGCCTGTGTTGCAGTCATTTCACTGATGTCTTACCTTCCCCTACCTAGCTTGTGGGTGATTTGAAGACAAAGACTTTTCTGTAACCAGCCATGTTACTCACTACCTGGCCAAGTATTTGGCCCTACAAATGTACCTAACCTGTTTCATACCCTCTGGCATTTTCCATGATGCAAGGCAGCTTTCCAATTAATATTGATATTATACTTTACACTCTACAAAATGTTTTTAGGATCATATTCCCATTAGGTCCTTAAAACCTCATTGTGAGAGAGACATGCATAATCACTGTTCTGCAGATGGAGAAGCAGAGGTTTACTCGGCTAAACGACAGAGCAGGGAGTTGAACTCACGGTCCAACTGTCCCTATTTGGTGTGCATCGCACCTTACTGTCTCCCACAAAAACCTGTTCCAAGCTCAAACTCCTCGTAGGCTAGGCAGCCTCTGGAGGAAAGCAACGGAATGCATTTATGTCCTTGGAAAATGTAAATAAAATCTTTAGCATCCAAAATTAAGGCACACCATGTGATGTGAACACAGAGTAACATTTACAAGTGTTCCCGCGCTAGAGACCTTGACTCTTATCCTGCCCAGCAAGGTGACGAAGCGGGGAGTCCCTTCTCTCCTCCGGGCCTCAGTTTCCCCTCTGTGGACTTCCAGGATCTAAATTCGATGGGACAGAGCTCTTCCACTCCCTCGCAACCTAAGGCAGTTTCACCCCAGCCTCTGCGATGAACCCAAAGCAGGTGGCATGACCGAGGCCCAGCGAGAGTTCGGAGGGGCGCGGCCCCCTAGTCCGCCCAGCCTCCCCTGAGCCTTCGCCAAGCCTTGAGCCGCTTGCCAGGGAGGGGCCGGCCTCGCCTGAGGCGGGGCGCCGGGGCCAGCATCCCGAAAAGCGCGGGGAGGAGGCCGGCAACCTGGACGAAGCGCGACAGACCCTGCGAGATTCCGGGCGGGTTCCCACGGCCGCGAGGGTCGGCGCGGCGCCCATGCGGACAACGCTTGCACGGCCCTGACGCCAGGGCGGGGCGATCTACATCAGTAGCTCCTCCCTCCCCTGCCCTGCCCGCCCCTCCGGAGAGGAAACTGCGCGTGCGCCTAATTAACGCCGCTCAAGGACACTGGGGTTTAGCGCAGGCTTTACACGCAGGCCGTAGAGTCAAGAGGCCCGTGCGATGATCCTGCTGTCCCCAGCAGCCTGGGTGAGACCCAGGAATCTCTATTCCCAAGTCTCCCTAGGTAATTCTGAGATAAGCGGTTCTCCTTAGCTGGACGCACCCTTTTGTTGCAGAGAAATGACTGGCCCACGTTCTTACAGAAAAAGGCGACAGAGGCTGGTGGAGAACCCAGATCTCCTGACTTGCCCTCAAGCATGTGCCCTACTGTGCTCTTTCCCTTCCTCATTTCCAGGGCATGGTTTAATCAGTCCCAGGCAGGCTGGCAGGCAGTTCATTCCCGTTGGTTGGGCTAATTGAAGACTGAAAGTCCCTTTCCCAGAAAACCAAAGAACCCCATCCAACAGCCCCACATCAAAGCCCCATTCTCAGCTCCGACCCTTGGCCAGTATTGCCTCAATCTGCGTAGGATGTTGGGCACCCTGGAGAAAGCTATCCCCACCCCCCAAGCAAACAATGGTCTATTTGGGTATACACACACCCCGCATTCACAGTCTTCGCAGTATGTGAGCAGGAAGGACTGTCCGCACACAGAATCACAAACAACCCACCAAGAATGTAAAATGCTCCCATATCTACATGTGTGCGTGTGTGGAGTTTAGACGGGTCTGACCCACCCCTGTGTGCCGGATTCTGGCTTGAGTTTAGGCACGTTCAGTAACAGGCAGTGGCCTCAGTCCAGGCCAGCTGGATCATGTATGCAGACAGCCATTCTCAATGGCCCCGGATGGGAAAACGGACACTCCCTTGCATCTCCACATGAGCGGCAGCTGGGGACGCATCAGGGTGAGCAGAGTTGAGATCCCCACACACTCACAACCCCTGCTGTCTGCAAGCTCCCTCCCCAGGACACAGCCTTCAAGACAAAGTTTGCCCGTGTGGAGGGGAGTGGGCTTGGGGCTGCAGATGCTGGGGCTCTACTCGCTCTCAGAACCCCCCTCTCCCCTGGCAAAGCAGCCAGGCTGCTGAGAGAGCAGCCCTTCTGTTCCCTGGGAGGGTCCTTCGGGCCATTCTGGGGGATGAAGTGTGTGTCCGCAAGGCCATTCCAACGCTCTGCGGAGAACCATGTCATCTTCCTCTGTTCCTCCCAAACTGCTGCCCCTCTTTATCTGTCCTGTCCCAGCCTGGCTTGTCTCAAAACCTCAAGGCTGCAACTCTTTCCGAGAAAGCCAGGAATACAGCTGCCAGTTCCATTCCCCAAGTGGGGAGTTCCAACTCTCCCTCCTGGCTCCAGATGTAAAGGAACAGCTGTGGGGTGGCAGGAAGCCCAGTTGGCAGCTAAGCAGGATCTGGGAAGATGGAGAACGAAGGCGGGCGAGACAGGCAAACGGCAGGATTGTTAGGATTCTAAAGACCTAGGAAAGAAACCGTTTCATCCCCTGGCCCGGCAACTGGCTGTTAGGCCTTGCCAAATCCCTTCCACGCTGCCCTCCAGGCCTGCCCATCCCATCCTGGCAGCCTGAGCTGCTGGCAAGATCTTCCATAAACTCCATTTTCTGGTTCCCACTTAATCTGAGAAGGGAAACTTGGCTTTCTTTGTCTGACCCCACCCCTGTCCTTAAAACACATACCTCCCAAGCATGAGATTTGGGTAACTGAAGAATGGTGGGGAAGAGAGGAAGGAAGGTGGGAAAGGACTCTGGCACTCTCGTCTGGCATCCTCCAGCCCCTCCCTCCTCTGGGCAGTAACCCAGGGTGCCGGGTGCCAGGCTGGGTGTCTGCAGACGGGTGCTGTGAGCACCACTCACTCTCCTGCTATGCCAGGGTGATAATGCATGACCGGGCACCCAACACTGGACTCAATAAGTCATTATTTCCTGAGTGACCATGCCCTGCTCTGGTCTAACAAGCCTGCCCACTGCCACACCCTGTCCCATGCCTTCCCCCACCTGAAAGGACACAGGACATCACAACTGCTTCCGTTTTAGGAAAAATAGTTTAATGGTAGGTTTGTAACCTCTTTTCTAGATGAGGTCCCCTTCTCGGTGGAACCCCCACACCAGTGCTCTTCCCATGCCTGCTGGGAGGTAGCAGCCCCTCTCTGGAGGGCACCCACCCATTCCCAATGCCCCTGCCCTCCTGGGAGGCCAGTGCCGTGTCTAGGCCTTGGTGGGGCCATCGCTGTAAGTTTTTATAAAAAGTGGGCAGAATTCTCTACTGGCCTCTTTCCTGGATGTGTGGGACCAGCCCACAGCACCTTCCTACCCCTTAATTAAATAGCCCATTAAATAATCTCTTGGTGCTGGCAGAGAGGGGGTGCCACAGCAACGAGCCCCCTGCCCTGGCCGGGCTCCCACGGCTCCAGCGCCCCCACCCTGACTGGATCTCGGCTCCATAAGAGCAGCCAGGGGCATGGCCTCATCTCAGACCTGGCCAGGCCCAGAACTCCCTCCCCAAGAGGGGGTGAGTCCAAGTGGGTCATACTGGCACCAGCCACCCCCACAGCCACGGATGGGGGTCACCCAGACAGCAGAGTAGGCAACCGACAGGCTACAGCTCTTGCCCAGGTCAGAAGGACGTGAGGTTCTTGACAGCTCCCATCTCCAGCATCCGCTTAATGGCCAGGGCCTCTTGGGAGACATTATGGCCTGACCCCTGTAGAGACAGCCAAGGAAATAAACTGAGGGACTCCCAGGGACCTCTCTGTCCCCAGGAAAGTCTCCCTGCCCCTCCCAATGGCCCCACACTTCTTGGGAGCTCCCTTCCCCAGGCTGGCTCTTGGAAGGAAGACAAAGCCCATGTGGCTGAACATGGAGGATGCTGGCCAGAGAGTCCAGGTGCCTCGGTTCCAGTTCTGACTGCAGGAGCCACCTCTGGGTCTCAGCACTGCTCCCACTCACCCAGTGCCCCTCTGACTGTCTGCCCGTCCACGCCCTGGCCCACCATGCTCACAAGCCAGGCACTTACCGCCATGGACTTGAGCGTGATCTGCTCATAGTAGTGAATGGTCTGCTTCTTGTTGTAGGCGTCTGGGTAGCCAAAGCCGGCAATGTGCACCAAGTCACAGAGGTGGAGGGCCAGGGTGATGGCCAACAGGCCCGTGGTGGGCTTCTGAGGAACAGGGGCAGGAGGGTGTTAGTGGGAGCCCTGCTCCTCCCACCATCATCTCTGCCAGCGCTCTGCAGTGGAACTTCCTGCAGTCACGGAAACGTTCTCCATCTGCGCTGTCCAACGAGACAAGCCACGAGCTAACGAGCACGCAAATGGGGCCAGTGCAGCTGAGGAACTGAATTTATTTTATTAAATTTTAATTAATTAAATTGTAAATTTAAATCGCCACATGTGCTGGGTGCAGTAGTGCATATGCCCATAGTTCCAGCAACTCAGGAGGCTGAGGTCGGAGGACTGCTTGAGCCCATGACTCCTGGGCTGTCGTGCGCTAAGAATGCACCAAGAATGCACCTGTGAAGAGCCGCTGCACTGCAGCCTGGGCAACATAGTGAGACGCCCCCCCCATCTCTAAAAATAAACAAATATAAATAAGTAAATAGCCACATGTGCCTAGCGGCTACCATTCTGGATGGTACAGCTCCATACATCTGGGGGAGGCCTGGGGCCTCTAGAGATAAGACTAACAATCAGAATGACAACCATCTCCTATCAGTTACTTTTTTAACACTATGTGCCAGACACTAAGTTTAAGTATTTTACCTACCTACTATAAAACATTATCTCATCTAGTCTCACAAAAACACTTGGAGGTAGCTATTATCATCAGCCCCATTTTACAGATGAGAAAACCAAGGCTTACAAAAGCGTTAAGCAACTCATTCAAAGGAAAGGAAGTGTTCTGCCCTCCTCCTTGGAGAACCTGACCTCATTCAGAAGACCTGGGTGCTCTGACATGCACTAACTGTGTGACCCTTTATGGGGGTGGCGCTCTATTTTTTTACAGAGATGGGGTTTCACCACGTTGCCCAGACTGATCTCGAACTCCTGGGCTCAAGCGATCCACCCACCTCTGCCTCCCAAAGCGCTGGGATTACAGGCGTGAGCCATGGTGCCTGCCCTCTCCTTTAAAGCAGGCCAGCAGTACCTTTCCCATCCACCTTACTGGCTGCTCTGAGAACCTCAGTTGCTCATGCCTAATTCATCCGCAGTGATGGGCAGCCTGATATTCTCACTTCTCCAGCCCCGCCTTCCTCCGCTTCAGCAACCTGCTTTGCACACAATTTCAGCTGCCCATACCCATTTGGGAGCCTTTCCTGGACTTCATCAGGCCTATCGACATGCCAGCTTTCTCCCTCTCTGAGCTCTCCTGTCTTCTCATCTTCCACTCCCTGGCTGGGCCTTCTTTTTCCACCCTTGTTGCTTTCAACACCAGTGTGTTATCTCATCCAGTTGGGCTGAGCCACACTTCCATGGCCTTCTAGCCAGCTCTGCCTGGACAGTCTCCTTACACTCACCAAATTCCTCCTCTTCCTTGCACTCTCTCTATTAGTTAAATATGTTACCACCCCCCGCCCCCCACCGGCTGTCCAAGCTAGAAACCCAGAATTGGTCAGAAATCCCCCAATTCCACCTGTAAAATATATAAGGCAGAACCATAAGAGAACCCCAGTGACCCTAACCCTCATGTAATCTCCTCCCTGGCGCATGTGGGGAGCCCATGACTATGATGCGATTACGTGACGTTACTTTATATGGCACAGTTGAACACAAAAGGAGAGGCTGTCCTGCTGAGCTTGACCTAATTACCTGAACCTTTAAATCCGGGTGTCAAGATCAGAAACGGAGGTCAGAGATTTGAAGCACAGAAAGGATCTATTGTGCCGTCGCTGGCTTGAAGATGAAGGCTGTACGGCCAAGAAATGTGGGCCACCTCCAAGAGCTGAGCGTGGCCCCCAGCCTCCAGCTGACAGCCAGCAAGGAAATGGGGACCTCAGTTCTACAATCGCAGGAACCGAATTATTTCAACCACAAGAATGAGCCTGGAAGCAAAATTTTCCCCCAAGCTTCCAGATGAGAACTGTCTGGTTGACACACTGAGTCCAGCCTTTTGACACCCTAAACAGAGAACCAGCAACACCCTGCTGTTCTGATCTACAGGACCATGAGCCAGTACATGGGTATTGTTTTAGCCTGCTAAACTTGTGGTATTAGTTAGGGAGCAACAGAAAGCTAATACAGGCCAGGCGCAGTGGCTCACACCTGTAATCCCAGCACTTTGGGAGGCCAAGGCGGGTAGATCACCTAAGGTCAGGAGTTCGAGACCAGCACTCCTGTGTTTTGTATTTTCGTAAAAATACAAAAATTAGCCAGGTGTGGTGGTACATGCCTGTAATCCCAGCTACTTGGGAGGCTGAGGCAGGAGAATCACTTGAACCTGGGAGGCAGAGGTTGCATTGAGCCAAGATCACCCCACTGCACTCCAGCCTGGGTGACAGAGCAAGACTCCATCTCAAAAAAAAAAAAAAAACAACCAACACAATGTTGAGTCCATCTCCTCCTTTTCCCTTCCCACTGCCAGGAGCTGGGTTCAGGTCCTCGCCCTCTCTCATCTCCCTCT
Organism: Pan troglodytes; assembly: GCF_028858775.2. Taxonomy (NCBI): domain Eukaryota; kingdom Metazoa; phylum Chordata; class Mammalia; order Primates; family Hominidae; genus Pan; species Pan troglodytes. Next base: position 128,345,689 of record NC_072407.2, on the reverse strand, counting down.
CCAGCCTCCTCTCCATCTGTAATCCTATGAATGGCATGAAACTCCTTGGTGCCCTTCAACGCCACTTGTACTGGAAACAGTTCAGTGCTGGAGGAGCCGCCTGCCCTGGCCAAATGGAATGCCTTTCCCCAGCTCTCTGCCTGATCCTTCCAGGCCCGGCTCCAGCACCACCTCCTCTGGGGAGCCTCCCAGACATCTCTCAGCAGATGTCTGCCCCTCCTCTGAGATTCCACGGCATTGGGAACAACTCTCCATTGTGGAATTTTATCACCCCACAGTGCAACCTGCATTCTTACTCTGCTAGACTGAGGTCCCTTAGAGCAAGGAGCACAACTTCCTCGCCAAGCAAGAAGACTCGGTGCCTGGCATTGAGCAGTCACAAAAGCAGACATTCAACACAGAACATGGAATAACAGGAAATGTTCAGTAAACAATAAAATCATTTATTCAAAATCTGGCAAATATTTAAAGGGCAGGCCCTGTGTACCGGTCTCCAGAATAGGTATTTTACATCATTATTATTTTTCAAACTCCTACAACAGCCTTAAAAGGTCATTATGGATATTATCCCACCACACAGGCAAGAAAAACAAGGATCTGAGCAGTTGACCTGCCAAGCCCCACACAGTACACAGCACAGCCAAGCGCCATACCTGTGTCTGCTGGTGCCTGTCTCTCACCATCCCACACGGCCTCCCCGAGGGGCTCCAAGATATGGGTGGAAGTACTTGGGAAGCTACAAAGTGGGTTAAAGCCCACCAGCTGAAGACCACCAGGGCACTGCACTCAAAACCATAACTTGCTATGGCTCAAGGACATCAGGTTAAAAAGAAGAAACACATAACACATAACTTGTGGTCAGACACAGTGCCTTACACCTGTAATCCCGGCATTTTGGGAGGCTGAGACACGAGGATCACTTGAGGCCAGGAGTTCAGGACCAGCCTGGGCAACACAGTGAGACCCCCATCTCTACAGAAAAATTTAAAAATTAGCCAGGCGTGATGGTGCATACCTGTAGTCTCACAGCTACTCAGGAGGCTGAGGCAGAAGGATCACCTGAGCCTGGAAGTTTGAGGTTACAGTGGGCTATGATTGCACCACTGCACCCCATCCTGGGTGGCAGAGTGAGACGCTATCTTTAAAACAAAACAAAAACCCATAACTTGCAAAACTACATGGACTCCCTGAATTGACACACCATACCAAATCATGACATGCAAGACAAACTGTTTAGCTCCAACTCTTATAACTCGTTCAGACTAGTGTTTCAAGATAAGATCACAGATGAAGTATCTAACAGTAACTCTGCATGGCTCAAGTTGTTCCACAGATCAGACCACTGACTGTTCCAGCAGCTCCCCAGTTGACAAATTCTGACCAGCGCCTGCCAAAACCATCCTCTCACACCAGCCCCTAAACCTGATCCAGGCCGTCCCCATCCCTCCCCACTTAGTAAATGCCCCTTGGTTCTCTAAAGTGTGCACTCCCCTTTGCAGCAGCAACTTTAATGACAGGTGTGTTCCTGGAGGGAAAATGCAAACCCCGCCTCTGTTATGGGATCCTTCCAGGGCTTCCTATGCCCATAGGAACATTCCTCCTACTTCCCGCCCAGGATCCTAGCCCTCAGGCCTGACTTCCCATCATCACCTGCTTAATCTTCCGTGGCTGTTGCATTGGCAGGCTCAGCAGTTTGTCAGCTGCAATCTCCATGAAGAAGGGGTTGAGAATCCGAATCTGTTTAGGGTTGACATCCCAGATGAGGGGAGGCTGTTTCCAGAAACCCTTTCGCACCTAGGAGGATGGGGTCAGAAGAGAGAGAGAGAAGCGGGTGAAGCCCGGTTTCTCAAATCCAACCCAGTGGTCCTCAGCGAGGCGAGGGGGTCCAAGTGATGGCAGAGGCCTTCAGGAGCACAAGGTGAGAGGAAAGGGAGGTGAAGTCTGTGCCACAGATGGGAGACCAGGAGAGGACCAGGGAAGGAGAGGAGGAAAGGCACCCCCTCGGGAGGCCAGGTGACCAGGTGTATAGAGCGGAGGGTGTAAACCATGGACCACTTCCAAGAACATCCACACAGGTAGAAGGGACTAAAGTTTTAGGCTGTCTAAACACTTGACAAAAATGCCAGATGGGACAGTTCAGCCTGTGACCGGATGGCAAAGTGATGTAGTGAACTCTTTCTGGGGACCATCTGTTTGGACACAGGCCTCATTGCTCTAACCTGCCCTCAGCCTGGAGATGGCTGCTGGAGGGTTGCTCAGCTCCCGAGTTCCTCACAGGCAAACACCTACTCGGAAAGCTTTCCTGTCACAGACACGCCTGGAGCATGGGTGCCTGTGGCTGCTGCCACCTGACGCCTGCAGGCTTTTATACCCAGTTGCTGGGGCAGCTTATCGGAGCACCACCCTTGGAGGGCAGCCTAAGGCGCTGACTGCCGGGAGCCCAGTTCATGCTGTCCCCGCACAGCCTCTTTAGGACTGCCAGGCGGACATCAAGGAGCGTGAGGTCCTGACTCGGGCAGCGTCCCCGCCGCCAGGCCTCAGCTCCCAGTCTGTCCCCCAACTTACCCGCTTCTTATCACTCAGGATGGTCTCAATCCAGTGGAAGTCCATTGCCTTGAAAGCTACCAGGACGAGGAGTGTGTCTGGGTTGTTTTCTACTTTGGGGTCGAAGTGGGCAGATTCAGGGTAGAAGAGACGCATGGTGGTCTTGGAGCCCACGTCACCCTCATAGCCAGCCACTGGGGCATTGTTCAATCTGGGGGTTGGGAGGAGGATTCCCATCACTAGAGGCCTCCTGGGCCTGTCTACAGTCCCTGGCTCGGACATCCAGTTCCCAAACAACAGTAGGAAGAGACAGTCACACACACCTGATGACCACATCGTACTTGTTGATGGCATCTCCCAGCGAGCTGTTCCGCAGCCGGTGCCCGTTCCCCACGACCACACAGCGGCGGCACCTGAGGCTGCCATAGAAAGAGGAGTGGTCTTTCTATGTCACCCCACACTCTACCCCACGCTCGCTGCCCTGGATCTGCCTGGGCCCATCTCAGGACCACTTCCTAGGCCCCCTCAGCCCCTGGTCCCCATGAAGCAGGCATCACCCCGTGGTCCTGCTTAGGGTCATGCTGACTTTACAGCCCTGGGCTTTATAAGAGGAAGAGACTACGCAGAGCACAGAAGAGGGCAGAGGAGTGGAGGGAAGGCACGGGGGGTGTATCAATGAGAAACCCCTGCCCCACTGTTGCAATACCCTCGAGCAGCCTCTGCCCACTCTGCACCCAGATGCCCAGGCTAGGCTACCATGAGAATTGGCTGGGATGGTACCAGTCCATGACTGTTTCACAGAGCAGGGGGGTGGGGAGTGGGGGGAGCGGGCAGGAGGCAGGAAATAGGAGAAGGTGCCCAGACTGGAGTCAGAGTGCCGCCTTACCTCTGGATATTCTTGGGGATGGAGGAGCTGGTGATGGCTAGCACCCGGAGGAGCAGATCCTCTACAAAAAGAACCAGGCGGAGGGACTGATGTGACAGATAGCATTCTGAAGGCTGCCTGCCCTCCCTCCACTGCTCCTCAGAGCGCTGGCTGCCTTCTTCTTCCCCTGACCCTGGTACCCGAGTCAGGCTCAGAACTTGGGCACTGGGGCCGTGGACGGCAGAGAATAGGAAGCAACGTGGTCAGGGTGAGCCCATGGTTCCCACAGAGCCGGGGAGGAACTTACCACTCCCCTTGGTCCCATAGGGCAGCTCGTAAGCAGATGGCGTCTTGACCCAGAAATAATCCTCAAGCCGCAGGAAGATGGGCTGATCCCGGGAGTAGCTGCACAGAGGTGAAAGCCGGGTGGGGATGAGAACAGAATTAATCTTGATGTCAGAAGCAGGGTTAGGCCCATGACTAATATTATAAGGCCTTCTCTTCCCTCCCTGGCTTCACCTAACCCATGTCCACCAACACAGCTGCTCTTTCCATCTACTCCCCACACTGTGAACCCCTCAATCCCAGCTCGCTCCATGCCCTGCTCTACCCTCCTCATCCTTAAGTACTTACTTGCCAAAGAGCTTAGAGGCCTTGCTCTCTGCCTCACCCTGGAGGCACGGCTCCTTCTTCTCTGGGATGGGAAAATAAAAACTGGAGAGAAAAAAGGACAGGAGGCAGAAGCCCCAGTCAGACCCAGGGGCCCATGTTCCAGGCAGCCTAAGTCTTCTCCCACGGCATGAAGGTCCCAAGGTGCCGGGGAGGAATCATCTCAAGTTAAGTTCCACTTGGAACCCAAGTCCTTGAAGATCCAGGTCTTCCTGCCCCTGCACTCCCTGGGTGAGGGCCCAGTGAGACATCCCAGGCCCTACCCCCAGCCACCCTCATGGAAACACTCCGTACCAGCAGCTGAAGGGATGAGGTCATGTGCTGGCTCTTGGAACCTTCCTGCCCTACTAGGTCCCCCGCTCCATGATGCTCCATCCCTAAGCCCTGTCCCTGACAAGAACCACTGGAAGGACATGGAAGGTGAACTCACAGCTCGATGTACCTGTCTTCCCGGGAGATGGAATACCACACCATGACGACCAGGACCAGAGCCAACATGGCCAGGAGCTTCCAGCCTGCAGGACACATGCACAGAGGAGCTAGAGGCAGAAACAGGCAGGTACAGCCCCCGTCCACCTTCCCACCTGCCCCCTTCTGAGTCCCTCTGACCCCTAACTCAACAGAAGCAGTCTCTGGCCCTCTCCTGGCCCTGGCTGAGGGCTTGACCCTGATTGTACCCACTGTCCTTCAAGATGAAGAGAAGGGCCCCTGGCTCCCTGTCTGTCCCTCCACAGCCCCCAGAGGTCCCAGGATCCTGCTGAAGACGGCTTCTGGAGGCCTGTCCTCCAGGGTGGGGGAGCCCTCGGACGACACTCACGGGACTTGCTGACCATGTTTCTCAGCAGGCAGCAGGATTCCTGGGGAGAGCTGTCATCCCGGCTGCCTCGGGCCACCTAGGAAATAGGAGTCACAGGTGTCTGGTCGGCTTCACAAACTCTCCTGCCTAGACACTGGAGCAGGACACACCCACTGTCTGCCCCTCCCTTCCACCAGAAAGCAGGAAGCTGCTCCCTGGGGCAATCATCCTGAGGGTGAGCTTTCTCATCCAGGATCCTCCTAACTCCTCCAAGAGCGGCATCAAGGATCCAGGTGAGCCCTGCCACGGAAGGGAAAACCGAGGGTCCAGCCCTCACAGACTCGGTCTCAAGCCAGGCTGGCCTACTCCAGCCTCTCTGGTGTGGTTCTTCTCACCATCCCCTTCTGCATTTTGACCCAGGAAGGGCCAGCTCCAGGAGGCAGACAGCTACCCCCGCCCACTGTTGAGACGAAAAGTTAGCCAACTCACTGTGTGAGGGCTTGAGTCCTCTTTTACCCAACAGAGGGTCACCTATTCTCCACCATCCAAGGCGTCCCTTGGTCTGGTCATTGCCTGCCTCTCTATCATCAATCCAGCCAAACAGGTCTGCTCAGGTCAGGGGTCAGGAGTGAGGGTGGGGCTATGACATGGTCCTCATGAGGCCTCCTTGATCCCTTCTAGATCCTGACCAAATGCAAACAGTGCTCACGCCTCCCCACCCAGCCATGGGGTAAGCTCAGGGAGGGAAGGTGTTTGAATGGGGAGCACAGGGAGCTGGGAGGGTCTGGCTGGCCAAAGAGAAGTCAAGAGATGCTTCCAGTAAGGGTTAAGACAGTAAGGTGAGGACTGTGCACGGGAAGGGGTGAGCTGCTGTTCACCCCTGCACACAAGCAGAGGCTTCCTCACAAGCACCAGCTCAGCCAGGGCCACGCTGCAGAGTCACTGCGGAAGACATTTCTGTAGCTTCTACAGCCACACAGAGGCACCAGATGCCAAGTGCCAGTTTCTTCCATCCACGCCATGCTTCCTGATGATCTGGATCAGAAGAGTCCCTTGGACCACTTCCTAAAAATACATTTCAGGGCCCTTCCCTGGAGACCAGACCACCTTGGTCAGCCTGAGTATGGCCTGGGACAGGCATTTTCACAAACAGCCCATGTGAGTCCGACGGTTGATCAGGAAAGGGAGGCAAGCACTAGTGTTTGTGCACCAGTGGAAACCTTCCATGTTTTCATAGGGGCTGGGGACAGCATCTAGATGAGGCCTGGTCCATTTTACAAACCATTAACCGATGATCCTGAGCTCTGTCCTATGGTGGAGTCAGTGTCCTGCTCCCCAGTGGGCTCATTCCCAGGCTCTGCTCTGAACCCACGAACACTGAAGGATCAGAGTCTTGAGTCAGAGGAGACAGCCAGGCAGGGACCAGGGTCAGACTGCCTCAGGAGAGTCAGAAGCACCATCCCCAAACCCCAGAGGGGATGAAGCCTAGTCCTGTCCAGTAAAGAAAAGTGATCAGTTTGTAATCAGCAGGAGTCCCCAGTTAAAGGTATTGTCCTAGTAACTCCCCCGACAGCTCTTCTGAAAGGGGCGTGCCTTACCTACCCCTCACCCCACAGCAATCTCTGAGTCGTTCCCTACACATGGCCCTCCTCGCCTTCATAGCTTTTCCCATCTGTCATCAGCTTAGTTACTTGTTTTCTTTCTGTCTGTCTCCCTAATTGGGATATAAGCTCTGTGAGGGTTGGAATTGGGTCTGTCCTGTTCGCAGCTCTAGTCCCACATGTAGCACGCTGCTTGGCACACAGTAGAGTACATCAGAAAGTACTGAATGCATATCAGGTTGGTTACCGTGGACAATCACACCTCCCTCTCTGACCTGCAGTTTCCTCGCTGTCAAACTGAGAAGTCAGCCTATTCCCACTGCTCAAAAAAGGCCAGATCAGTCCCATGGGCACCCCAGAGCCCAGACAAGTGGATTCTTTGGCCCCTTCCAGACCTATAAAATCAGAATCTGCATTTAAACACGATACCCTGGCGATTCATATATCTGTCCGAGTTTGAGAAGCACTGGTCAAGCCTGATGTTCTTGATTATGGCTGAAGAAGAGACTCACCTGAAGTACTTAAACAAAAAAAATTTTTTTAATGAGTATTTGGGTCCCAACACCTAGAAATTCTGCGTTAATTCATCTAGCCCAGCACTGGAATTCGCTGAAGCCCGCTGGGTGATTCTAAAGTGCAGCCAAGGCTGAGAACCACTGGTGTGGATGATCTGTGGGTGATGTGAAAGCACACTTCTCAAACCTCGATGTGCACGCTGTGCCCTCAGAGGGTGCCAGATGCGGTGCAGGGCAGGCGGGGGTTTGCATTCTAACCAGCTCCCTAATGGGAGCTGCGTGGCTAGAACTACTCTTTTGAGTTGCAGTGCTCGGAACCAGGATCCCTCCAGCTCTAACATTTCAGGACCTTACGAACTGCAGCCTCTCTCACCCTCCCTGCTCCCTCTCTCCATCTTCCTTGCATGACCAGGGTGCGTTTCATCTTCCTTTGTATTCATAGGTCACAGCATTGGCTGCACAATGCAATGACCTGAGGAGCTTAAACATATAAAGTCTAGGCCCCACTCTCCACGATGTTTATTTAATTGGTTAGGGGTGGGGCCCAGGCATGAATAGGGAATAGTAAAACAAATCAGCGCCGTACCTCCTCTGTGATTCTAAAATGCAGCCTGGGCGGGAAACACTACAAAGAGCTCATTTCACCTTTTGTGAAAGACAAATACACAGGTATCCTCCAGGGCTGCCTTCCAGGGAAAAACCTTTGGCGTCAGAGGTGAGCAGCGTCAGAGGTGAGCAGCGCTAACCAGTCTTGAACAACAAGACAATTAGCCCTTCTTCGACCTCTTCCCCAGTAAAGTTCTATATTGTCTTGTCTTCATTCCAAAACAGCGTCAGTGTTGCGCTAAGCAAACTGGGCGAGTCTTAGGGCTTGCTCGGCTATACCCAATCAGGAATTTCACGAGCCACACCCTCCCCTTGTGGGGCTGAGGGTGAGGATTGCTCAGCGGCCCCAGGCATTCCAGGGCTTCCAGGGCTGGCTGCTGCCTCAAGACAACATGGTGCCTTTTCCCAGCAGCCACCCCACATTGCTGGTCTAGCTCTGAGCATAAAGGGCAGGGGAAAAGCCACAGTAGAGTATACCTGGGTGGGAAAGCAGGCATCGAATCCACTCATGTCCAAGGGGACCAGCCTCTCACCAAGAGGCCAGCTCACCCAACGTGCTGGGCAAAGGTGCCCCCGGGTAGGAAGACAATCTGCTGTTCTTGGTGCTCTGCCAGGAACCAAGATGTCCCTGGCCGAAGGGAGCTGGTCAGTTCTGCCACAGAACTTACCCAAGGGCAGAACTGGGGGACAAGGTGAAGAAATAAGGCCCAGTGGAGGCAGAAACCATGCCTCCTGCTGCCCCAGCATTCACAGCCTAACACACAGTGAGTACTCAGCAGGTACCCGCCCAACCAAGTGGGGCAGAACTAGATATGCCCCCAGGGGCACAGTATGATGCCCAGCCCCTCAGAGCCCCTGGACCCATAAAAGCGATACAGCTTAATGTTCCGGGGAAGGGGTCTGGGAAGACCAGAGGGGCAGAAGCTCGCGGTTTACTTGCTGGTTCTGTGATCATAAGCGACCACTTACTCTTACTGTCCTCAGTTCTTCTTCTCCTTCTTCTTCTTCTTCTTTTTTTTTTTTTTTTTCAGACAGAGTCTTGCTCTGTCGCCCAGGCTAAAGTGCAGTGGTGCCATCAGCTTACGGCAACCTCCGCCTCCCAGGTTCAAGTGATTCTCGTGCCTCAGCCTCCTGAGTAGCTGGGACTACAGGCATGTGTCACCACGCCCGGCTAATTTTTGTATTTTTAGTAGAGATGGGGTTTCTCCATGTTGCCCAGGCTGGTGTCGAACTCCTGGCCTCAAGTGATCCACCTACCTTGGCATCCCAAAGTGCTGGGATTGCAGGCATGAGCCACCACGCCATGCCATCACTGTCCTCAGTTCTGTAGGGAAAACCTGGAGCCCCTGTCTGCCTGCTGTCTACCTCTAGACTCTCCTACCTCCCCTCTTTCCCCCAAATCCTTCCACCTAGACACCAGATCCACCTCACCTTCCCAGAATAGTTCCCAATCAATGACTCCTCTTTTCCCTGTGTCTCCCACCTCTCCTTCTCTATTCTCTGACTTACAAACATGCTCAAGTCTCCTCTTCCTAAAATAAACAGCAAACCTCTCTCTGCCCTATCTCCTCCTCAAGCTACCCCTGCATCTCCCTCCTTCCCTCAGTGATCAAACTTCTTCCCCTCTACTACACCCTCACTTCCTACTCTGTCCCCCCACCCCTACGCCACTCCCTCCACTCTTGTTTTTATTCTGAAATTGCTCTTGCTGAGGCCAATGACCTTCTAATTGCCAAACCTAAGAAAGGTCTATTGTCAGTCTTCACTGCGCTGCTCAGAGGCCTTTGATGCTGTTGGCCATGCCTCCTCCTTGGCTTCTAGGTCAAGGTCAAGATTCCCTTCAGGTTTTCCTCCTGCCTCCGGGACAGTAGGCTCTGCTGCCGGGGCCCACCTTTTTTTTCTTCTTCTTCTTTTTTTTTTTTTCTGAGAGGGAGTCTCCCTCTGTCACCCAGGCTGGAGTGAAGTGGCACGAACCCACTGGAACCTCTGCCTTGTAGGTTCAAGTGATTCTTGTGCCTCCCTAGTAGCTGGGATACAGGCATCCACCACCATGCCTGGCTAATTTTTGTATGTTTAGTAGAGACGGGGTTTCACCATGTTGGCCAAGCTGGTTTCAAACTCCTGACCTCAAGCAATCCGCCCACCTCAGCCTCCCAAAGTGCTGGGATTACAGGTGTGAGCCACCGAGGGTCCACCCTTTAAATGCTGGCATTCTCGGGGGCACTGTCCTTGAACCTCGCTTCTCCCCTGCCACACATTTTCAGGGGACAAGTTTACTCATTTTCAGAGGTTTAACTACTATTCATACACTGATGATTCAAGCTCTTTATTTTCAGCGCTAATTTCTCTTCCACACTCCATCCTAGTATTTCTAATTTTCTAGCTGGATGATCTTAAATTCCTCAAATGGAAGAAGATGTTCAAAGCTGGACTCTCTCCTTGCTCCCAACCCCCATATTATCAACCCAGTCTCCCAACACCTCCCTGTTTCATCCCCCCGTGGTTACTAAATATTATCAGTTCTACCTCCATTTGCTCATATTCTAGCAAATGCTTGCAAAGCTCCTTACCACAGGCCTGGCATCATAGGTGAAACTGGGGATGTCGGATTTTACAAAACTCAGCCCCAGTGTGAAGGTCACATTGTCTAGACTCTCAGAAATACTTCACAGAGCAGCCCTCCAGCTCCTCTTCCGGAGCCACAGCCTGGTTCCAGATCCCACCCCAAGTTACAGGCTTCCTAACTGGTCTCTTCACCACAGCTGTTTCCTCACTCACGCCCCTTCTTCGAAACTGCCAACATGGTATCCTTCTAAGAAATGATATGGATCAAACCACCCTCTTGCTTCAATCACTCCGCACTCCTTACATGAAGCCAAGGTTCCTTAGCAGGTAACCAGGCCCCTTCAGTCTGCGGCCACGAGAACTGCAAACGCATCTCTTACCCTCCTCCCAAGCACACTAAGGGAGCCACCATTTCCCTCCCACTGTAGCTGCCACATCCGTTTTCCACCTTTATTAAGGTGCCTGCTATGGTTTGAATGTGTCGCCCAAAGTCCAAGTGCTGCAACTTGATCCCCAGTGCAACAGTATAAGCAGGGCCTAATAAAAGGTGTTTAGATCATGGGGCTCTGCTCTCATGGATGGGTTAATGCCATTATTGTGGAACTGGGTTCCTTATAAAAGGCCAGTTAGGTCCCCTCTTGATCTGTCTTGCCATTCCACTCTCCACCATGGGATGATGCAGCAAGAAGGCCCTTGCCAGAGCAGCCCCTTGATCTTGGACTTCCCAGCCTCCAGAACCATGAGCCAAATAAAATTCTATTCATTATAATATACTCAAGCTGTGGTATTCTGTTACAGCAGCACAAAATGGACTAAGACAGAAAATTGGTGCCAAGAAGTGGAGAGGGGAGAGGAAAGCAGGGGAGGGGAGGGAAAGGAAGAAAAGAGAGAGAGAGCAGAGAGGAAGGAAGGAAGGAAGGGAGGGAGGGAGGCAAGCAGGCAATAAAGAGGGATTAGAAGATCTGTAGGGAAAGTCTGAAACTTCTTAGACTAAGTGGTTGTGATCAGAATGGTGGTAGAAATATCGATGGTAAAGGCCATTCTGATGAGGTCTCAGATATATCTGAAGATTAAGGTACTGGAAACTGGCATAACAGTCATCCTTGTTACAAAGCAGCAAAGAATGTGGCTACATTGTGTCCAGGTCCTCAAACTGTATAGCAGGCAGAACTTAAGAGTGATAAACTAGGCTATTTGGTGAAAGAAATATCTAAGCAGCAAAGCATTTTGGTTGCTGCATGACTTATTTTAACTGTATACTGTAAAACTTGAGAAGAAATAAATAATTTAAAGATGAAACTTATAAAGAAAAGCAGGGTTGGGCGCAGTAGCTCACGTCTGTAATCCCAGCACTTTGGGAGGCTGAGGCGGGCGGATCATTTGAGGTCAGGAGTTCGAGACCAGCCTGGCTGACATGATGAAACCCCATCTCTACTAAAAATACAAAAAAATTAGCTGGGTGTGGTGGCACACACCTGAAATCCCAGCTATTAGGGAGGCTAAGGCAGGAGAATGGTTTGAACCCGGGAGACAGAAGTTGCAGTAAGCTGAGATCGTGCCACTGAACTCCAGCCTGGGCAACAGAGTGAGACTCCATCTCAAAAAAAAAAAAGAAAAGAAAGAAAGAAAGAAAGAAATTTATCATGAAAAGCGAAACAGAACTGGAAGACTGGAAGGATTCTGAGACTGGCCCTGTAGTAGAGAATGAAAGAATTTTCAGGAGAGGAAAGCAAGGGTGCAGGCATGTTACCGTTTGATAGTTTAATAAGAATATTAGTATGGACCACTTGATAAGGAGATTAGTATTGGCCAGAGCCACAGTTTGATAAGGAGATTAGTACGATAAGAATGAAGCCAGAGGCTATTCATCAAGAAAATGAGAATGATCCCAAAGGTACTGCAGAGATGACCTGTGATCACAGCTCCGGCAGTGCCAAAATCTGAGGGAAGGAACTATGTCAAAAGCCAGGTCTTGGGAGCCCTCAGGACCTGTGGCTCACTGTCCAGGGCCACCTCAAGTCTCTGCTCCCACATTTGGGCACAGTGCTCCTCTGCCTCCCCAGCCATGGCTTAAATGGGCCCAGGTGCAGCTTGACCTACCATTCTAGAAGGTGCAAGTGGTGAGTCTTTGTGGCGTCCCACATGGTCCTAATGCCACCAGAGTACAGAATGCAGGGGCTATGGGCCTGACTCCCTCCAACTAGATTTCAAAGGATATTGCGGACAGCCTTGGGACCCAGGCAGAGACTGGTTGCAGGGTCAGAGCCACCACCAGGGAGCCCCCTGGAGGGCAATGCCCAGCAGAACTGTGGAGTCTGAGCTGCTGAGAGTCCCCAGGAAGCCTAGTGGAGCTGTGGGAGTAAGGCCGTCCTGACACCCCAGAACTGCAGAGCTACCAGTGTGCAACAGCAACCTGGGGGAGCTGCAAGCATGAGACTCCAACCGGTGAGAGCTGCTGCATGGAATGAGCCCAGCAAGGCCAGGGAAGCAGGGCTGCCGGAGGCCTTGGGGGTCCAGGTCCCTACCCGAGTGTGTCTGGAAGGCAGGACATGGAGTCAATGAAGATTATTGTCAAGTTGGGATTTAGTATTGTTCCCCCTGCTGGGTTTTGGAGTTGTCTGGACCAGTTGCCCCTTTCTTCTTGCCTATCTCTCCCTTTTGGAATGGAGTATCTGTCCTATGCCTGTCCCATCACTGTACTTTGGAAGCAGACAACTTGCTTGATTTCACAGCCCATGACTGGAGGGGAATTTGATTCAGGATGAACCTTACCTTGAGTTTTACCCACAGCTGACTTAGATGAGACTGTGGACTTTGGACTTTTAATGTGGTGCTGAAACAAGTAAGAATTTGGGATTACAGGTAGGAAGCAAATGTATTCTACATGTGACAAGGACATACATTTTGGGGACTGGGGCAGAATGCTATGGTTTGAATGTGTCCCTCAAAGTTCATGTGCTAGAAACTTGATCCTAAATGTTAACAATGTTGTGAGGTGGGGTCTCATAAGAGTAGGCCATGAGGGCTCTGTTCTCATGAATGGGTCAAGGGCTCTGTTCTCATGAATGGGTCAAGGGCTCTGTTCTCATGAATGGGTTTAATGCCATTATTACAGGAGTGGGTTCCTTATAAAAGGACAATTAGGCCCCTTCCTGCTCTCTCTCTCCACCTTGCCCTTCTTCCATCCACCATGAGACAATGCAGCAAGAAGACCCTCACCGGATGTGTCCTCTAGATCTTGGACATCCGAGCCTCCAGAACTGTGAGCCAAATAAACTTCTGCTCCTTATAAATTACCTACTTGGTGGTAATGGCAGCACAAAACAGACTAAGATAACATCCTAACCCTCCACATCCCGCTCGCTGGGACCATCCCACTCTGGTAATATCGGGCTGAAATGGTTCCTCTCCTACGAAGGCTTGACTTATACTTCCAAATGACTGATGTTTTGGTTCCCATGAGACGTTGTTTATACCTTAATTTCAGCACTTAGAGGTAACAAACTTTTATATTATATGAGGTTTTCATGTCTTGCCCACTATCCCATGACCTCTGAGATTGGAGACATTTTTATACCAAGAGCCCACCAGAGTTAAGTGTACTATAGAATATGCTTTATGGTACAATGTAACTTTTTGTGTTATATCATTCTGTGCTTTCCTAGCTTGCCTAAATGACCTCTGTGGTCAGGAACTTCTTTGTATCTCCAGATTCTATTAAACTGCCAAGAATGTAGCAGATGTTTTATAAACATCTGACAAATAAGTAATAACATGTGAATAAAGATGTATTGCATGTTCCACTAACAACTGAAATGTACTGCACGCTCAAAACGCGAAACCAGGATCTCTCAATCTCTGCACCACTGACTTGGAGGGGCCAGAGAGTTCACTGTTGCGGGGTCTGTCTTGTGTATTATGGGATGTTTAGCAGCCATCTCTGGCCTCTACCTACTAGACACCAGTAGGAAATCCCTCTTCTCAGGTGTGACAAAATGTTTCCAGACATTTCCAAATGCTGAGGACCACTGTGCTAAACATTTCTAAGGGCTGTGAAAGTGTTAAATATGATCTTGACCCTGTGAGTTCAACACGATAATTACCTCCATTGTACAGTCAGGAAACTAAGGTGGGAAAGGGGTCAGTAACAGGCCCAGGTTGTACAGCTCATGAGGAGCGGAGCTGGCGCTGGAATTCTGGCTCCTTCAGCCAGAACCCCCACATCCTACGGCTTCTAAAACCATCCCGTGCAGACTGGCTCCCTAGACTCCACGATCCCCGGGATGTCCACCCCTGCCCTACACAGCAATTAGGGGAAGGGGTCTCAAGCACATCCAAGTCCTTTGAAGGCTCCGCACAGTGACGAAGAGCCTGTCGAGCCCCTCCTCAGCCACGCTTCCGCACGAGACACAGTCTCTAGCCCCCACAGCCCCGGTGCTCTCTGGAAGCTCTGCAGTACGTGTTCAAGGCACACAGCTGTATTCGTGGGACCACTAACGCCTGCCAGATGGACACCAGACTTCCATGAATCCGACCATTTTTTGCAGCCACATCCCACCACTGGCACGGACTGACTCTCTCCGCTGTAGGCCAGGTCTCCCGGGCTGCGGACTCCTCTGGCTCCCCTGCCGAACCTCAGCGCGGGCCTGGGCTGTACCTGCTTCCACACACTCCACAGCCTGTCCAGGAGTCAGTTTCCACGGTGTCTGCCAACCCACAGCGATTCCTCTCGGCTTAGTGTCCGCTGCCCACGTTCTAGAGGGGACTCAAGCTGGACTGTGCATTTGACGTCATTAATACAACTGCCAGGTACAGTGAGAGCAGGCTACGGGCTGGGGAGTTCTCCCACAGGGTTAGAATCCACCCGATCAACACTCGGATACAGACGGTCCGCTAATTGCAAGTCCCAAGAACAGACCGGTCATCTGTAAATCTCCTCCTCAGCCCCAAAACCTCCATGGACTCTTCTCACTCATGGGGAGAGCCCGGGTCCTTGCTCTGACACACAGAGACACACGTGCTCTACTGGCCAGCACCTCCTCCCTCCTTGCCCAACTCCTCCCAACACAGGCTGCCTGCGTTAGTCTGCTTTCGTGCTGCTGATAAAGACATGCACGAGACTGGGAAATTTATAAAGAAAAAGAAGTTTAATGGACTCACAGTTCCACATGGCTGGGGAGGCCTCACAATCATGGCAGAAGAAAAAAAGTACATCATACATGGCAGCAGGCAAGAGAGAAGGAGAGCCACGTGAAAAGGGAAACCCCTCATAAAACCATCAGCTCACCTGACACTTACTACCAGGAGAACAACTTGGGGGAGAACACCACCATGATTCAATTATCTCCCACCAGGTCTCTCCCATGACACATGGGAATTATGGGAGCTACAATTCAATATGAGATTTGGGTGGGAACACAGCCAAACCGTATCACTGCCCAACCCACACCAGCCTCACCAGGTCTAGGGGGCTAGCTAGGCATGCTCCCTCCTCTGGGCCTTTGCGATTTCTGCTCACTCAGTCTAGAATGCTTTTCTGTAGACATGGGCCTGGCTATCTCTCTCCGTCCAGCTCTTTACTCAGCTTCTCTACTTCCCAGCAACAACTCCACACACCCAACACTGCAGGTCCCCTCCCCTGCTTGCAAAGATGTTTCTCTTGTTTTGCTTGCTGCTGTATCACCCATGTCAACAATAGTGCCCGGCACCCAGCAGGCTCTCAATACAAACGTGTTGAATTAATAAATGGATCTGTTCATCGGATGGCATTGCCCCAGTGCAGGTGGAACAGAGTGGAAGAGGCAGTGACAGTAGGTCAGATATCTTCTGGCCCCTGTGGCACAGCCCCTGGCTGGACGCTGCAGCCTCACCCCATCATTGAACACTGTGATCACAGCACGCCTGGGCATGGGGAGGCTTCCTGGCTCATTAGAGTTGGCAGAGAGCACAGTGAGTAACTGACCAGCTAACTGCCTCAGGGTCATGCATGAGAGGATGGAAACATCTCTCAAGCTGTCTGACCTTAGAGGGAAAGGAGCCAGACAGCCTTCCACCTACAGCAAAAGAAGACTCTCTGTTCCCACCCTCGGGCTCCACAGGCTACCCACCCGCCCCCCCTTCTGCCCCTGCAGCCTGGCACTGCAGACTCCTGTACAGAAACATTGTATCACCCGTTTATCAGCTGCCAGTCACAAGACACCAACCACTTGAAAATCATACCCAGGGCAGGGCCCCGTGCCTCATGCCAGTAATCCCAGCACTTTGAGAGGCCGAGGAGGGCAGATTGCTTGAGCTCAGGAGTTCAAGAACAGCTTGGGCATCATGGTGAAACCCCATCTCTACAAAAAATACAAAAATTAGCCGGGCATGGTGGCATGTGCTTCTAATCCCAATTACTTCAGAGGCTGAGGTGGGAGGATCACTTGAGCCCGGGAGGTGGAGGCTGCAGTGAGCTGAGATCAGGCTACTACACTCCAGACCAAGTCAGATCCTGTCTCAAACAAAAAGAAAAGAAAAAAGAAAATCATATCCTGGTGCCTGCCTGAGAGGGGCAGAGGCTTTGAATTCCCTTCTCAGGGTGAAAAAGCTGAAGCCACTGTGACGAGGTGGGAGTCAGGAGAGCAGGGCCAGGCCCAGGATACAAGAGAAATCCAGGGCCTGTGTGGACCTGCCCCAGGTCCTGGTCAGGGGCTCCCGGGTGCTCCTCCCTCCCAGGAGAAGCAATGCACCCACCCCAAGGATCTAAAGCCAAAGGTACCAGTGTCTGGGGCTGGAATCTGGCTTCCCACCAGCACAGCCAATCCCCTGCTTCCAGCACAGCCAGTGCCCTGACTCCCCTGACCCCAGATGCCTGCTGTGAGAATGGTGGACTGCACCAGCCCCACCACATCCCACTTGGTCACCCCAGTCCCAGGCCACCGAGTATTTGCAATGGGGCCAGTCCACACTGACATGTGCTTTAAGTGGAAAATACACACCGGATTTCAAAGATTTAGTACCCCCAAAAAAGAATAAAATATCACCTTCATTATTTTATACTCATCCCATGTTGAAATGCCAAGATTTTGGCTATATTGGGTTAAAATATTAAAATGAATTTCACCTATTTTTACTTTTTAAAACCATGGCTAAATTTAAATGTTTTAAAAGTAATTTAAAATTACATGTGGCTTGTATTTCTGGCTCCCATTCTATTTTGACTGGACACTGTTGGGCTAGAAAATCTCCAGGATTCCTGCTAGCTCACACTTCCTATGACCCGAAGACAGTGGTGTCCACCCTCAAGTGCCTACTGGAAGCACCAGGAGAGTTTATTAAGCTTCATCGGCTCCCAAGGCTCCACTTCAGAAAGGCTAAATTAGGAGGGCTGAGATGCCTGTGGAGGGGTCCCGCTTATTCTGACTCGTTTGACTCTGATGTGCAGTCAAAGCACATCAAAGTCAAAAAGACCTCACTCTCCCCCTGTCTCCATCCCCCTCCTCCTGAGCCATCTGGGCCCTGGGTATGGAAACACATTCAAGGTGACATTGCTCCCCCAGCCCACACAATCACCTCTACTCTGCCTAAACCCAACCTCTTCTGGACCCCCTGATATCCTGCCCCAGTGCCTGCAAGGGGTGAGCCACCCAGCTACCCACCTCACATACCTTGCCAGCCCACGCAGTTGGGCAGCCATGTTTGAGTTAGCAAGCAGGTCAGATGAAACTGGTTCACCTGAGCCTTCTCTCCTCTGGCCAAGACCTGTGCCCTAGGCACTGGCTACTGAGACTAAACCCTGTCTCTGCTACTTGCAAGGCATGTGACTGCAGACTCTGCCCCGTCTCTATAAAAATAAAAATAAAATTAGCTGGGTGTGGTGGCACACACCTGTAGTCCTAGATACTTGGGAGGCTGAGACAGGAGGACCCCTGAGTCCAGGAGATCGAGGCCGCAGTAAGCTATGATCGTCCCCCTGCACTCTAGCCTGGGTGACGGAGGGAAACCCTGTCTCAAAAAAAAAAAAAAAAAGAACAGGAGTTGGTCGTGTTACAAATGTTGAGAGGTCTGGAATCAGTGGTTGGGACCCAAGCCCAGACCTCTCTTCCGGCCTCCTCTCCTCCCAGCCACAGTTTCCTCCCTGCATGGGGTTCAGACCACCCAGTCCAGAGAAGCCTCCTCACTCCCCCACATCCAGCTCTGTCACATCATGCTGCTTTATTAACTTTGTGGCAGTTAAACCACACTGTCCCAAGTACCAATTAGACCGCACACTCCCAGCAAGCAGGGACTTCTTATGTCCCATAGTATCTCCAGCACTAAATTTAATGCCTGACACATGGTAGATAACTGACCAATATTTAAATGAATGGAGGTCTGAATTCATCAGCAAACAATAAGATGACTGTGAGCAGCAAGTTTCATCAAGTTAAAACAAGCCAGGCTTATTCTGAAAAGACCTGGGCATCTAAGGCACAAGGGGCTTGCTAGAAGCTCATACTGGAAGCTGGCAGAGCCAGCACACTTTCTGCCAAATGCATGTCGATGAGCTCACAAGGACCTGCTTTATCCCCAGGCAAATGATGTGGCTTCTGCAGAACTGGAGGTTGTCATGTCCGACTGATCTTAACCACTTACCAGCTCCATGTCTGCTGCACCATATCAGGAACTGATGTCCGACAGTAAACTCTGTGCAGTCCCAGGAGAGCTGCAGGCTTGAGGACACCCTAATACCCAGGAAATCTCCTTCCTTCCTACTTACTTCCTCCTAACGGGGGTCAACCTGAGATGAAACCCCAGGACCAAGCCCCAGGAAGCGCAAGGTACATGTGGCCTCCAGGAGGAGCCAGTGAAAAGGGGTACGGACTCAGGCCCACAGGCCAATCCAGCCTCTGCAGTCACTGGTCAGGTGACCTTGACAATCTCAAAGCCTCAGATTCCTCATTTGTAAATTACGTGTAACTGCCTTCAGGTCAGTGGTGTTAAGGAAAATAATTTTATATATACACATACATACACATACACACACATACACACACACACACACACACACACATGACCAAGTTATCACAGGTGTTCTGAGCCTCAAAACACACCCCAGTATTTCCACTTCACAACATTAGGTATGGGCCAAACACAGAGCAAGAACTCTGTATCTGGAGGGTGTCAGTGACGCTGGGTTCTGCCCTCCCCAGACACATGGCAGCCCCTCTCAATTCAAGCACTGGCCCAGCCCAACAAAGAGAGAGATCCACTGCCACTGGCCCCACCACGACCCCAATCACACTCAGCTCTCCTCCTGGCTGCTGGGTCCACACCAGATGCTACACAGGACCTTGTAGCAGCCAGGGGAGCAAGGAGAGGCACTGCCACCCAGGCTCTGCCCTGCACTGAATGCAGATCCACCTACTGAGACAGACTCAAGGACTCATTGTTGGGGTTAGGTAGGAGAAGGGGTGAGGAAAAGGAAGGAGACCACACTGGGGAAGTCACACTCTGTCTTTCCAAGAGCCGCACCTCCTAAAGTCAGCACCCAAGCCCCTGATTAATCGCTCTCCGAAACAGCACCCCCACTCCAGAACAGACCTTTTCAGAACTGTTCCACCACTCAGCAGGCACAAGGTTGCTAAGTGCTCAAGACATCATGCTTTGAGCAAGTCAGGCATAATGCATGCAATCAACAAATACTTGAATATATCAGCACTCCCATAAAACAAAAAGAAAAAAAAAACAAGGAAGCAAAGGGAAAAAAAGCAAGGGACAGGATAGGATCAAGCAACTGCACTTCTGGGTATGTTCCCAAAATATTTGAGACCAGGATGTCAAAGAGATATCTGTACACCCGTGTTCACAGCAGCATTATTGACTTTGCAATAGCTAATGTGGAAGCAACCCCCAAGCGTCCATCAGTGGATGAACGGATCAACAAAATGTGGTCTACGCATACAATGGAATATTATTCAGCCTGAAAAAGAAAGGAAATTCTGCTACCCGTATGGATCAACCTTGAAGGTACTATGCGAAGTGAAATAAGCCAGTCCCAAAAAGACAAGTCCTGTATCATTCCACTTAGAATAGATACTCAAAGTAGTCAAACTCACAGACACAGAAAGCAGAATGGTGGCTGCCAAGGTCTGGGGGGAGACGGAAATGAGGAGTTCTTGACTAGTGGGTAGGATGTTTCAGTTTGGCAAGATGAAGAGAGTTCTGGAGATGGATGGTGGGATGGCAGCACATTCTGAAAGTGCTTAATGCCACTGCACTATACACACAGAAAGAGTTAAGATGGTAAATACAACCTCGTGCTTGTGCATTTTACCATAACAACCACCAAAACAATCAAAGAAAAAAAAAAAAAAGGCAAAGAACACAAAAAGGCAATTCACAGATTAAACCCAAACACTTGGTGGACATATGAAAAGATGCTGAGGCTCACTCGTGACCAGGGAATACATATTAAAACCAAATCTCATTTCCACATTGCTGGCAGAAGTACAAATTGACACAAAGGCTTAGAAGAGCACTTCACAGTATCTAGTGAGGCTGAATATGTGCATATTTTACAATCTGGTAATTCCATTTTGAAGTATATAAGTACAACCCACTCCAGGATATTTATTAGGCAGTGCTGCAATAGCAAAAAAAAAAAAAAAAAAAAACTGGAAACACTATCATCAGTACAGCCATGGCTATATACACTGTGCTACATTCATGCAACTGAATACTATATAGCCATGTAAACTGAAGAAATCAATCCATATGGGTCAATTGGGATAAACTTGAAGACATAATGTTAACTTTTTTTTTTTTTGAGACAGAGTCTTGCTCTGTCATGCCTCCCGGGTTCACGCTATTCTCCTGCCTCAACCTCCCAAGCAGCTGGGACTACAGGCACCCCCCACCGCGCCCAGCTAATTTTTTTTTTTTTTTTTTTTTTTGTATTTTTAGCAGAGACAGGGTTTCACTGCGTTAGCCAGGATGGTCTCGATCTCCTGACCTCGTGATTCGCCCGCCTCGGCCTCCTAGTGTGCTGGGATTGCAGGCGTGAGCCACCGCGCCTGGCCCATAATGTTAACTTTTTAAAGTCATGCCTGTAATCCCAACACTTTGGGAGGCCAAGGCAGGAGGATTGCTTGAGCCCAAGAGTTTGAGACCAGCCTGGATAACATAGCAAGATTTCATCTTTATTTAAAAAATAAAAAAATAAAATAAACAATTTAGCTGGGCTTGGTGGCTTATGACTGTCATTATCCCAGTTCCTCAGGAGGCTAAGGTGGGAGGATCACTTGAGTCCAGGAGATGAGAGGTTGCAGCGAGCTATGATCGCGCCACTATACTCCAGCCTGGGTGACAGAGCAAGATCCTATCTTAAATAAAATAATAAAAGTAAAAACTTATGTTTAAAGGTGTTGCAAAAACAAAGTATGCATCCAAAAACAACATTATTTGTGTGTATAAACAGTGTGTGCTTGTGTGTATGATGAAAGAATGAAATACAGGTTGACACCCAACTTTAAGTGATAATTATATTCTGGGGAGATGGGGAAGAATAAAAGAGGTCACAGGGGCATGTCTTTGGTTCTCTACTTGCAATATTTTATTTCTTAAAGGAAAAAAATCTAACGTCATATGAGAGATAATATTCCCATTTGTTCAACCTGGCAGATTATCACATGCAACTCTGTTACATTAATATTTATACAGATGAGATATTTTCATATTAATAGAGATAGTGAAGAAATATAAATTGAGAAGCTAAACAAGGAAAGATGAATATATTCACCTACATAAAATTTAAGTGAGACAGACAGCAAGTGCAAGAGAGAGAGGGAGGAGTAGAGAGAAGACAAATGAAACACTTAAAAGACAACTGAGCCCGGGTGCGGTGGCTCACGCCTGTAATCCCAGCACTGTGGGAGACTGAGGCGGGTGGATCACCTGAGGTCAGGAGTTTGAGACCAACCTGGCCAACATGGTGAAACCCCGTCTCTACAAAAATTAGCCAGGCATGGTGGCAGGCGCCTGTGATCCCAGCTGCTCAAGAGGCTGAGGCTGGAGAATTGCCTGAACCCAAGGAGGTGGAGGTTGCAGCGAGCCAAGATCGTGTCATTGCACTGCACTCCAGCCTGGGCAACAAGAGCAAAAATCCGCCTCAAAAAAAAAAAAAAAAAGACAACTGAAAAACTAAAGTACATTTGCAACCTATACCTAACATATCAGGTAAATTCACTGAGCCTATAATGTGATCACGTAAATCAGAAAAAAAAAAAAAACAAGAAACCTAATTTAAAAATAGGCAAAGGGCCGGGCGCAGTGGCTCACACCTATTATCCCAGCATTCTGGAAGGCCAAGGTGGGTGGATCATTTGAGGTCATGAGTTCGAGACCAGCCTGGCCAACATGGTAAAACCCCCACCTCTACTAAAAATACAAAAATTAGCCAGGCATGGTGGCAGGTGCCTGTAATCCCAGCTACTTAGGAGGCTTGAGGCAGGAGAATTGCTTGAACCCAGGAGGTGGAGGTTGCAGTGAGCCAGCATTGAGCCACTTCACTCCAGCCTGGGAGACAGAGCGAGACTCTGTCTTAAAAAAAGAAAAGAAAAAAGAAATAAAATAAAATAAAAATAGCCAAAGGACATGAATATTTACCTTAATGTAAAGAAATGAATGGCAAATAAGAAACTATGGTCATCTACATCTACAAATTCCAGCGTGATGGAGACAGCATATTTCATTCATCATAACAGCACAACACAAGAGACCTGAGCTCTCACAGATGTACTAGGAAGAAAAACTAGGGCTACCTCTCAGAGGGAATTTGGCCCATGGCCAGAACTTTATTCTACAAAGTTTCCTACATTTCCACAGACATGTCTGTCAGGATCTTCAACAGCACTTTTTCTAAGAGCTTAAGATGGAAACAACTTGAAATCTGCTCACAGACAAGGAAACACTATGGAGCTGTGAAAAAGAGGCTGCAAACCTATGCGTGCTGGTATCGTCTAATCTCCAAAACATAGTATCCATAGCATCAAAACTTAGGATGGGTGAAAACAATGATATCCATATCTCCAAATGCACTTTCACAAAACAGTTACATGCATACCCAGAAATGTCTGTACACGAATAGGTTTACTCAGAAGGATGCAAAACAAAGGCTATGGCCTCTCAAGAGAAAAGTCCTGGGGGTCAGAGGTCTTGAATGAGAGTGACTTATGCTCATATTCCCATTTGTACTGCTTACCTTTATAATTTTTTTTTTTTTTTGAGACAGAGTCTTGCTCTGTAGCCCAGACTGAAGACCAAAGGCCCAATCTCAGCTCACTGCAGCCACCCACCAGGCTGAAGCAACCCTCCCACCTCAGCCTCCCCAGTGGCTGCGACCACACGCACATACCACCATGACCAGCTAGTTTTGTAAATTTTGGAGAGATGGGGTCTCACCACGTTGAACAGGCTGGTCTCAAACTCCTGGGCTCAACTGACACGCCTGCCTCTGCCTCCCAAAATGCAAAGATTAAAGGTGTGAGCCACCACACCCGGCCTGCTTACCTTTTTCAAACTGGTGACAGTGATACCCTTTCAAATAAAATTTGATTTAAGAAAAGGAGGAAGAAAAAAAAATATTGAAATCTCACACTTGGATGTGAATTCTGGACCAACCATCACTTCTGTGAGTGCAAACGACCTTTCCAGGTGTCAGGTTTTCTTTTGGGTAAATGGGATTTTAAAAATGGCACTATCTGGAAGGGAGGTTGTATGAGCAGACAATGTAGCTCCAAAGACAATACTGAAATGGAAGCAGCTGATCTCAGACCCTAGAACACGCATCACCTGCGCCTCTCACTAACTAGCCCTACTTGCCCTCCTTGTGTCCTACCCTGAGGACAGAAACAGCAGGTGGCAGAGCACCAGCCATAGTATGCACCCTGGGCAATCACGGCCTGGCCAGGGCGGCAAGTGACGCTGGGCTCCAGCCCTCCCCCTACTTGCCAAACTGTATGCTCTGGTGCAGGGCTTCTCCAACGGGGTGAGGGAGGCGGGGTGTGTGTTACCGTTCCTAATTTACAGGAAAGTGCTGTAGAGATTAGCAGCAACACCATTCAGAGCAGCTAACTTCCTCCTCTCCTCTCCAAGTCAAAACAGCGCAGTGCAAAGATCTGGATGTGCACAGGCCTGGGCGTCGCCAGAAGCACCCCAGGGGAAGCTGGCAGAGCCACCCACCAGTGTTTGTCTTCCTCCATGCCATTTCCCCTGTACTCACAAGGATACCCTTCTCATGAGCAGGTGTGGCTTCTGCAGAGCTGGCTCCAGCCACCTTTTGTCCAGCTGTACCCACGTCCTAATTCCGGCACAGCTGGCCAGCCCTCTCTAAAGTGAGGTCACCCACAGGACTAACCTGTGTCCCAGGAGAGCCACGGAGGTCACATCACTCCTTCCCTACTTGTTCCACAGAAGGGCTACTGGAATAATACCGCTGTCCCAGCGCAGGCTGGGGACCCCAAGGCCTCCCCAGACTGTGAGGCTGGACAGGTCAGCAGAAACAGGAGCCACAAGGCCTGTGGGCCGAATGCAAGCAGGGAGGGCACTGACTCGAGCACTGTGGCAGGACAGAAACAGGGTGACATGCTGGACTCATGGCATTCATCCTTGGGGGGCACAGACACACGGCAAACAGGAAATGGTGGAGATGACGGGACAATGACAACCACAGGACCACTAACACAGGGCACAGGGGCAGAGAGTGAGGGCCACCAGCCCTTGGCCACTGGGGGGATAGAACCATGTCTCTGAGGAGCTGGCTATAAACCAGAGGCCTACATGAAGGGCAGCCATGGGAAGATGGGGTAGGCAACAGAAGGTTCCAGACTGAGAGAAGTGCCCAAGACTCTGAGCTTGCTGCGTGCAAGGCACAGAAAGTTCCATATGGTGGCAGACAGCCAGGAAGGAACGGGGGTGCCAGGGAGGCCACGGGGACACGTGGTATAGATGTCACAGGCCACCCTAATAGCTCAGATTCTAAGTTTGGGTGTCATGAATGTCACTGGGGGGCATTAATAACAAAGAGTGACACCACTGGATTAGCTTTTTTTTTTGAGACAAGGTCTTACTATGTTGTCCAGGGTGGCCTCAAACTCCTGGGCTCAAGGGATCCTCCCATCTCAGCCTCCCAAAGTGCTGAAATTACAGGCGTGAGCCACCACGCCCTGTCCTGAATTCACTTTTAAATCATCCCTGGGGCTGTGCTGCAGCTGCTGGCATAATCTTACTGAAGTTTTCAACAAATTGATGGGGGAGTACTCTTTCATTCTCATTTACAGAGAAGAAAACTGAGGCACAGAAGGAATACATTAAATGTCCCAAAATCAGACAGGTCGAAAATAGTGGAACCAGGATTTAAAATTCAGCCAGAACTACTTTTAATCTCTATACTCTATGCACCCATGAAATTTGGGATGAGTTGTCTGGAGCTCAGAAACTCACCAGGTGGGTCAGGCGCGGTGGCTCACGCCTGTAATCCCAGCACTTTAGGAGGCCAAGGTGGGAGGATCATGAGGTCAGGAGATCGAGACCATCCTGGCTAACACAGTGAAACCCTGTCTCTACTAAAAATAAAAAAAAATTAGCCGGGCATGGTGGTGGGCGCCTGTAGTCCCAGCTACTCGGGAGGCTGAGGCAGGAGAATGGTGTGAACCCGGGAGGCAGAGCTTGCAGTGAGCCGAGATCGCCACTGCACTCCAGCCTGGGCAACAGAGCAAGACTCCATCTCAAAAAAAAAAGAAAGAAAGAAACTGACCCGGTGACCTGGACCAGGTACTTAACCTCTCAGAGCCTCAGAGTCCTCGTCTTTTAAATGTGGATAACAGCAGCAAGTCCTCAGAGGTGTCCTGAGTCTCAAAACATATCCTGGTATTTAACGTCCGCAGCCTCAGCAGGGGCTGGGCACAGAACAAGCACTCAGGACGTGGAAGGTGCCAGCAACACCTGGTCCTCCCTTCCCAGGCACAAGGCAGCCCCTCTCCATTCAAGCTCTGTCTCAGCCCAGCAAAGAGAGGGGTCCTCAGCCACTGCCCCCACTACTACCACAATCATACTCACCTCTCCTGGTCCATATGTGACAAAGGACCTGCCACAGCCAGGGAGACAGGCAGAGGCACTGCCACTCCCACTCTGCCCTGCCCTCGACTCAGATTCACCCATGGCCCAGTCTCAGGAGACGCTGCTGGGGTGTGGTGGCATGCAGAAGGGGAGGGGGAGGAGGCCCCTAAGGAGGTGGCTCTCCATCTGTCTGTCTGGGTGTAGCACATCCTGGAACTGGTGCCAGGCCCTGACCAGTTCCACCCCATTCAGCCTTCCCAGAAGGGCTGGCACATGGATCCCTCAGCCTGACCAGACACCAGCCTCCTGTCCGTGGTGCCCCCCACACCTGAGCAGAGTCCACTTCCAGAACAGTGCTGCCTCTGCAGATGACACACTCTATCCAAACCCGGTACCCCAAAATCCCCCAGCAGGGACAGCAAAGGCAACGTTCAGCCCTGGAGTCCCTACACAGGTGCCACAAATTCCAGCCCTGCCCCACAGTACAGCCTCTGAATTCAGGCTCTCATCTCTGGTTTTGACTGTCTTGGAGCACCTGACATCTGGGCTCAGAAACCCCTGTCCTCTGCCTCACTCGGCAGACCTTGTACTCCCACCTCCCATCACCAGAACAACTGCTGGGCACTGAGACGGACACCATGGTCAGCCTGGCACTTGATGAACAAGTTTCTGGAACTGTGCAGCGGAGGGTCCGAGGGTCCACACCTGAAGTCCCATTAGTCCCATTAGGAGCCAGCAGGGTTAAAGGGGTTGAGCCGGGGAGTATCGAGGCAGGCTCGCCAGAGGAGAGGGCCCTGCATTGGGAGGGAGAGTGGGGCAGGGCCCCCAGATGAGGACTCGGTGAAGATGAGGGTGGGCAGGAAAAGCAAGCCCTCCGCTTGCAGCAGCCTGTCCCCAGGAACAGAGAAGGCGGCAAGAGAGCCCCTCTCCAGTTTGTCCCCCGCAGGGAGCCCACCCCCTCAGAGTAAAGGTGGGCCATGAGGGAGGGAAGACGAGGGGAGGAGGGGCCTGTCTAGGTGTCCAGGGCCCAGGCTCTGCGCAGTAGCCCCTCTGGTGAATCTGCCTGAACAGGCACAGCTGCATCCACACTCAGAGCCTGAAGGCATAGACAGCCCCTTCCAGCAGCTCTCTGGTCCCTGCAGCTCACACCGGCCCTCCCATGTCAGTAACCTACACAGGCTCCTCCAGCACAAACACACTAGTCCATACTCAGGCGCCCGCAAGCTTGGTCACACACACACACCTGCCCACATACACCCACCTCTCAGTCCTCCTCCTCTCTGCCCCCGCCCCCCATGCCCACATACAGCTTCCGGGGCTTGAGGACCCCCCCAAGCCAGGGCACTCTTTTCCCCCATTCCTCAGGGCTGGCCGGGGGCTGGGCTCAGCTGCTGCTGCTGCTGCTCTACCTCCCTCAGGCCCACCGGGTTCCTCCCACCCCAGCTCTGGCTCCTGGAGACTCTGTCAGCTTGCAGGTCCCCGGAGCTGTCACCAGGCAGCCCAGAGCCTCTAAGGGGCAGGGAGTGGCTGTGCCAGCCCTCAGGAACCTCGTTCCTCCAAAGTCACAGAAAGGGGAAACCTGGGCTCCTCGCCCTCTGCCCAGCCAGGCTCAGCTCCCAGAAAGATTCTGGCACCTGAGAGGAGACCTAGCCACGCCTATGAGCCCCACAGGTGTGTCCCCAGCAGGCCTGGAGAGTGTCCCAGGGCAGCCTGTGGCCATTTGGCCGAGGGTACTGCAGAGCCTGCTGCCCCATGGAGGGCACTCCCTGGCCCGGCACCCACACAACACACACTCACTGTCCTCTGGGCCCGTCTCAGCCTCTCTGTACCTGTGCCCAGTCCCAGTGACAGGGACTGTCCTCTCAGCCCACCCGGCACCCAAATCCAGGAACCTGCAAGGCCTTCCTCCAGCTGCCCCGCCAGCCTGCTCACACTTTCTGGGCTCAAGTCCTGAGGCTTTAGCAATTTCAGGGTCATCTGCACCCATAACTGGGGGGGTGATGGGAGGGACAGATTCCCGCCTGTCAGGGCCTGGTCACTGCCTAGGGACAGAGGATTCCAGAGCCTACAACTGGTTCAACAGGTCTGGGCTATGGCCCACACCCACCTCTGCACACAGCAGCCAGCCCAGGGTCCCATGGAATACCCCAGGGCAGAGACACTAAATAAACTGAAGGCGATGCCAGGGGTCATGCCAAGTGCCTGAACTCTGGCTTCTCCATCATCTGTGAGGCCCCAACCCCATGCCCTGCGTAATCTAAGGTCCTGGCCAGTGCCTCCTCCTCCTCCCAGCCCTGAGGAATCATCCTTGTCCTCAAGGTAGAAGAGCTCGGCCCTCAGTCCCCTGCAGCCTGGGATGAGCCCCACCCTCAGGGCTGGTGCACAACCAGAGGCTCTTCCCAAGGAAGCCTGGGGCCAGAAAACCCAGACACTGAGGCACAGACCAGACACAGAGCCTGGGAACACCCAGGAGAGCATGTCCCCCAGGGTCCCAGCCCCAACCAAAGCTGGGAGAGCTCAGAGCCACCCCTTGCCCCACAATCCTCGTGGCCGCCCCGTGTGGCTGTTTCCTCCTGCCCAGGAGGAGCTGAAGGGATCTCGGCCCAGGACGTGATCCTCCCACCCCCACCCCCGAGAACACACCCAGGACTGGCAGCTCACCTGACCCTGCAGGGCTGCCAGTCCAGCTGTGCCCCAAAGAGAACATTCGCTTCTTGCTCTATTTGGACAGCTGCAGGGTCAGCGATGCTCAGGAGAGAACGTCTGATCACAGAGTGGGGAGTGCGGTGATCAGGGCCACAGGCCCTCTGATGGGGGTGGGCCAAGGCCAGAGCTGCATCCCTGGATGAGTGGGCTGGGAGGGGGCCCGGGACCAGCCTGGCAGGGCACAGGGAAAGGCTGCAGTTATTCTGCCCTCCTGAGCACTACAAAAGGAGTGGTCAGAGGGATTCTGGAACCAGGGCTGGGGCCTGGGGGAAGGCAATGGAAGCCAGGAGTGAGGGAGGAAATGGATTCCCCTTTTAATGGCATTTATTCAGTTACAGGCTGCGGCCAAGGAACAGCCTCCCACGTCCAGCCCAACACCTGACCTCACCTCACCCCAGACAGGTCCCACGGCCCCTCCTCAGCCCATCCAGGACTGGTGGGAAAGGTCCAAAGAAAAGAAGACAAAGCATCCACAAGCAGAGGTCGGTGGCTGGACTCCACCCTCCCCTCCCCAGGAAGCAGGAGGCAGAACTGCGAGGTCAAGACCAGCACTTCCCCCTCCTGCTCCCACCCTCTCCTCCTCTCTGGCCCTCGTCTCCTGCCCTCTCCTCCCGGTCCCTGTGTCCTTTCCAGCCATCCCATCCTGGTGTCTCCTGGTCCCCATCTCCACCTCCTCCTCCTTTCCTCCTCTGCCCACAGCCCCTGGTTATGTAAGGGGCTTGGGAACACACAGAGGGAGCTTTGTTGTCAAACCAAATTCATATGGAGCCAGAATGGGTCACAGTAACTGGTGCCCATTTTC
Source organism: Pan troglodytes (assembly GCF_028858775.2). Lineage (NCBI taxonomy): Eukaryota > Metazoa > Chordata > Mammalia > Primates > Hominidae > Pan > Pan troglodytes. The sequence continues at coordinate 128,315,946 of NC_072407.2, read as the reverse complement.
TCCATCCTGCAGGGTTGGGACTCCAGGCAGGGAACCCCTACACACCTCTGTTTTGGGAGGTGGGGGGATGAACACTGGTCCCAGGGCCCTCGGGCAGCTGAATGGGTGGCCAGGGATCAGTCTCCACTATGAGAGACCACAGCAGGGGAGCAGCTGGTCTCTAAGGCCGAGCAAAGCCACAGTGCAAAGCCAGGGTCTCAAAGCCAACAGAGGCCAGCTCTGGGCTAGGGGCAGGACAGCACCACAGGCCCAGGTTGGGGAGGGGCTGTGCACATGCAGAAGTGCACGCCATGTTCTTGTCTATGCAAGGATGCATGGCCATATACCCTCTCTCACACACTCATCTGCACACTTCCAGGCACGCATGTACAGACAGAAATGCACGCATCAGCCCAAGCACAAAAGGCTGTTGTGTGCTCACCTGGATATGGTCTGAGTAAAAGTCTCCCTGCTTTGGCCAACTCCCTCCATTCCTGCAGATTCCTCTGGGGCAAAGAGGTCTGGAGAGAAGAGGGTGGAGGTCACCAGTCAGGGAAGCTCCATGCGGCAGCTCTTCTTTGGAGACGCTCAGGCTCTAGAAAGATGAAATCCCACCTACCTGCCGAGGAGGTCTCTAGTGCTAGGGCAATTCGCTTTATTTGACAGGTTATCCACCAAATAAGAGTTTACAGACCTGACGGCACTATCATTGCCCTCATCACTCTCTCTTCTGGAAAGGCTGAATGCAGAAATGGTATCACAAAACTAAAATTAGCTAAATTAACAGAGTCAACTGAATTACCTTGGCCAAAAGAATTATCACCGACCTTTATGGCAAGAACATCAGCCCCTAGGGGAACACATAAAGTGGCCCTTCACGAAATAAATACTGAACGACTTGTGCCTTTCATAACAGAACTTCATTTATCCACTCTACTGTTGGCTCTGATGTGACTCAATACTGCAAGGTCTTGATGTATGATGCCAAAGTATATTCCACCAGGTGAAGGAGGCTTTCTGTGACCTGCCTATTGATGATCCCACCTTACGTGACCTGGAATCTGGAAACTGGATCTTTTTTTTTTTTTTTTTGAGACAGTCTCGCTGTGTCACCCAGGCTGGAGTGCAGTGGCACAATCTCGGCACACTGCAACCTCTACCTCATGGGTTTAAGCGATTCTCCTGCCTCAGCCTTCCAAGTAGCTGGGATTACAGGCATGTGTCACCACGCCCGGCTAATTTTTGTATTTTTAGTAGAGATGGGGTTTCACCATGTTGGCCAGGATGGTCTCAAACTCCTGACCTCAGGTGATCCGCCTGCCTCAGCTTCCCGAAGTGCTACCATTACAGGCGCAAGTCACTGCGCCCAGCCAAGACTAGCTCTTTTGTAAAAGACAGCAGAGAACAACTGCCCTTGAGCCCCGTTGAAAGACACTACACCAGTTTCAGTTACTATTCTCACCGTAGCAAAATGTCAGGATCTTGAACCTTGGGTACATGTTTCACAGCTAATGAGAGCTCTCTTAGAGTTTTGGACTTGTCAACCCACATGTGATTTAAAATTAAGGATACCAGGCCGGGTGTGGTGGCTCGTGCCTGTAATCCCAGCACTTAAGGAGGCCAAGGTGGTTGGATCACCTAAGGTCAGGAGTTTGAGACCAGCCTGGCCAACGTGGTGAAACCCCATCTCTACTAAAAATACAAAAATTAGCCAGGTGTGATGGCAGATTCCTGTAATCTCAGTTACTCAGGAGGATGAGGCAGGAGAATTACTTGAACCCGGGAGGCGGAGGTTGCAGTGAGCCAAGATCGTGCCACTGCACTGCAGCCTGGGCAACAAGAGAGAAACTCCGTCTCAATAATAATAATAATAATAATAATAATATAAAAATAAAATTAAGGATACCCAAGAGAAATCCTTCCATAAAAGTACATGATATCATGAAATAGACAGAGCTTTCCCAAGACAATGAAACGAGACTCCATGTGGCCCCCTTCCATTGACTCCGACTTGTTTTTGTTTTGTTTTAGCACAAAATGTTCACACTTTTATTTTTGTTAGGGAATTTCATTATCCACACTGAATATCCTCTAAGATCTACTGCTCAACATGAAGCCATCCTCGCTACTAAGCAAAGCAATTGGTGGCTACGTAATCCTCTAGATAAATGGAAAGAATCACAACTAATATTAGAACCTGCTCCCATACACACTTGAGTGAGCAATTCAGGAAAATTATGAATTGCTATGAAAAGGGTTGGTATCCTTCCCTTGGCAGTTGGCTGATATTTATGATCAACCAGTGTAGCTCTGGGAAGAAGCAACAGAGGCAAAGGGATGGCCTACAACTACGATTGATGTCACTAATGGTAACTTATCTCTACGCACAGAAAACATGAATGGAACTGGGCCGAATCTGGGCAGTGTTCCAGAATCCCTCTGTAATCAAATTCTTAGGTTTGACACAGATTATGAAGACTAGATTCCTACATGAGACACATAAATAAAATCCGAACATGACCATGAAAGCCTCAACCATATCATCAGAGAACTTACTAGAACTAGACATTGGTTCAATGGAAATGCTACAGGAAAACTGTATGCCTCAATAGATCCACTATATAATGTAAATAACAGTCTTGCTTATTGGACAGATCAATGCTCAGGTCATATTTGGAAAGAAAACCAATCATCCCTTTGGGGGGCCGAGGCGGGTGGATCACGAGGTCAGGAGATCGAGACCATCCTGGCTAACACGGTGAAACCCCGTCTCTACTAAAAATACAAAAAAATAGCTGGGCATGGTGGTGGTGCCTGTAGTCCCAGCTACTTGGGAGGCTGAGGCAGGAGAATCGCATGAACCCGGGAAGCGGAGGTTGCAGTGAGCCAAGATTGCACCACTGACTCCAGCCTGAGTGACACAGCAAGACTCCGTCTCAAATAAAAAGAAAACCAATCATCCCTAATTGATGATGGCATACAGTCATTTTATCAAATTCATAGAAATGTTTTTTGTTCCTACTTCAATTGAAACCATAACCATTCAACGTGGCGCTGTGCAGACGCAGATGTGACGGAGAATAACCATGACATTCGTATCACCCCCAACTCGTGGGTAATAGGATGCACTTTGACCCTTTCTATCGATAACACTGAATTATTCATTTTATGCAGCAACAAAGTATATAAAGGTGTTCCACCTAGCCAGTCTGGATCTGTGGCGTGGGCTATCTTCTACCTAAAATGACTAGATATGACTCTTCAATTGCCATACAAATCCTTAGAGTCATTTGTACATAAAGTGACCCCTCACAAAAGAGAATCATAATATCCCAGACACAGTCTTATGAAGGGGTTCTGGATTTCATACTTCTGTAAGAGCCCGTTTCTCTCAGTTGAGTGAATTGAAAAAAATCAATTAATATTTTACCAACTTCTGAAAAAGTTTAAATGACACTTCGAATTATCTTAAGCAGTACAATCTGGGATGAATGAATTGGCCTCAGTAGTACTATACAATAGAAGACTTCTTGCTACTTTAACTGCTCAAAAAGGGAGACCTTGTTCCCTAATTGGTAGAAAGGTGTTGCTGGCCAAGCGCATGGCTCACGCCTATAATCCCAGCACTTTGGGAGGCTGAGAGAGGTGGATCACCTGAGGTCGAGAGTCTGAGACCAGCCTGGGTGAAACCCTGTCTCTACTAAAAATACAAAATTAGCCGGGTGTGGTGGCACACGCCTGTATTCCCAGTTACTCAGGAGGCTGAGACAGGAGAATCACTTGAACCCAGGAGGTAGAGGCTGCAGTGAGCCAAGATCACACCACTGCACTCCAGCCTGGGCAAGACAGAGTGAGACTCTATCTCAAAAAAAAGAGAAAAAAAGAAAAAAAGAAGGTGTTGGCCAGGCACGGTGGCTCACACCTGTAATCCCAGCACTTTGGGAGGCTGAGGCAGGTGGATCACCTGAGGTCAGGAGTTCAAGACCAGCATGGCCAACATGGTGAAATCCCATCCCTACTAAAAACACAAAAATTAGCTGGGTGTGGTGGTACACACCTGTAGTCCCAGCTACTCAGGAGGTTGAGGCAGGAGAATCACTTGAACCTGGGAGGTGGAGGTTACAGTGAGCTGAGATTGCGCCACTACACTCCAGCCTGGGCGACAGAGTAAGACTCGATCTCAAAAAAAAAAAAAGTGTCATTTTTATGTTAACAAATCAGGTATTACCAAAAACTTAAAATACCTTAAAGAACACACATGGGTTTTTCATTAGATGGGCACTGCCTTCTCCATTGATTCACTCAGCTGGTTAGGTCTTGGCTCCTGGGAATCTTTGCTCAGAGGAATTTTTCAATCCTTGGCTATTATTCTCCTTATAATTATTATGTTTACCCCCCTGGTGCCTTGTATTCTCTCAAGGGTTCTAAATGATTTCCAACAGCTGCTCAAATATCAAACAGTTACCATGAGGATCATTCAACTTGAGGAAAGCAACACTGACTATGTAACTGCTAACTGTGGCCATGGAATTCTCATCCCCAACCTACCTACTGATGATGACAACAACATCTACCTGACTCTTTGTCCCAGTGACTACATTGGTGGTGGTAACAGAGAGTAATACTGTGTCATCTAGTCACACTATCAGCTTGCTGAGAGAATAACCAAAAGCAAGGAATTGTTAAAGCAAAATTTGGAGACCAGGCCTGAAAAATTCCTTACCAAACAAAACCAATGAGGCCTTAACAACAGCCTTAACCTTGCTTAAAAGACAGCATAATCAAATCTTAACTGGGGTTATTTATGGTAAATGCTTCTGTTTGACACAAATAAAACTTCAGCCAATCATAAGTAGCCAACTAACATATGGTTATGTGACTAGGAAACTCCCAACAAGGTAAACCAAACAAAGCAATTTTGTAATTGCAACCAACTAAATCAAATAAATTCTTCATTTTGCTTTTACATTCACCCTCCAAACACCTGCCTCTGAAACTGTCATTGGGCCACTAAACCTCTTTCGGTTTTCTGTTTCCCAATTCACTTCTTACACAAATAAACTCTTTAAAATATTATTGTGCCTGAAAAATTCTCTTTCACACAGGTAATATATTTTATTTTATATTTACTGGCTTTCAAATATTGCCCACTATCCTGTGACCTCTGAAACTGAAGACATTTTAATACCAAGAGCCAATCGGAGTAACTTACTATAGAATATGCTCTATGATATAATGTAATTTCGTATTATATAATTCTGTGTTTTCCTATCTTGCCTGTGAGGCTATGACCTCTGTGGTCAGGAACTTCTTTATATCTCTAGATTCTATTAAACTGCCAAGAATGTGGCAGATGTTTTATACACATTTGACAAACAATAATACGTGACTAACAATGTATTGCATGGCGAATTAACAACTGAAACAACGTACTGCACGTTCACTTTGTGCGAAACCAGGATCCCTTACTCATAGCCAGGGCAAAAAAAAAAAAAAAAAAAAGGAAGAAAACGAATCAGGATCCTGCAATCTCTGCCCCACTAACTTTGGGGGCCAGACAGTTCATTGTCGTGTGGTCTGTCTTGTGTATTGTGGGACGCTTAGCAGCATCTCTGGCCTTTACCCACTAGACACCAGAAGGAAATCCCACTCCCCAGGTGTGACAGAATGTTTCCAGACATTTCCAAATGCTGAGGACCACTGTGCTAGATGCTTCTAAGGGCTGTGCAAGTATTAAATATGATCTGGACCCTGTGAGTTCAACACGATAATTACCTCCATTGTACAGTCAGGAAACTAAGGTGGGAAAGGGGTCAGTAACAGGCCCAGGTTGTACAGCTCATGAGGAGCGGAGCTGGCGCTGGAATTCTGGCTCCTTCAGCCAGAACCCCCACATCCTACGGCTTCTAAAACCATCCCGTGCAGACTGGCTCCCTAGACTCCACGATCCCCGGGATGTCCACCCCTGCCCTACACAGCAATTAGGGGAAGGGGTCTCAAGCACATCCAAGTCCTTCGAAGGCTCCACACAGTGACGAAGAGCCTGTCGAGCCCCTCCTCAGCCACGCTTCCGCACGAGACACAGTCTCTAGCCCCCACAGCCCTGGTGCTCTCTGGAAGCTCTGCAGTACGTGTTCAAGGCACACAGCTGTATTCGTGGGACCACTAACGCCTGCCAGATGGACACCAGACTTCCATGAATCCGACCATTTTTTGCAGCCGCATCCCACCACTGGCACGGACTGACTCTCTCCGCTGTAGGCCAGGTCTCCCGGGCTGCGGACTCCTCTGGCTTCCCTGCCGAACCTCAGCGCGGGCCTGGGCTGTACCTGCTTCCACACACTCCACAGCCTGTCCAGGAGTCAGTTTCCACGGTGTCTGCCAACCCACAGCGATTCCTCTCGGCTTAGTGTCTGCTGCCCACGTTCTAGAGGGGACTCAAGCTGGACTGTGCATTTGACGTCATTAATACAACTGCCAGGTACAGTGAGAGCAGGCTACGGGCTGGGGAGTTCTCCCACAGGGTTAGAATCCACCCGATCAACACTCGGATACAGACGGTCCGCTAATTGCAAGTCCCAAGAACAGATCAGTCATCTGTAAAACTCCTCCTCAGCCCCAAAACCTCCATGGACTCTTCTCACTCACGGGGAAAGCCCGGGTCCTTGCTCTAACGCACAGAGACACACGTGCTCTACTGGCCAGCACCTCCTCCCTCCTTGCCCAACTCCTCTCCATGGAGGCTGCCCCACGCACCAGCCTCACCAGGTCTAGGGGGCTACCTAGGCATGCTCCCTCCTCTGAGGCTTTGTACTTTCGTTCACTCAGTCAAGAATGCTTTTCCGTAGACATGGGCTTGGCTATCTCTCTTCATCCAGCTTTCCTTTTCTCTATTTTTTTTTTTTTTTTTTTTTGGAGACAAAGTCTTGCTTTGTCATTCAGGCTGGGGTACAATGGTGTGTGATCTCGGCTCACTGTAACCTCCAGCTCCCGGGTTCAAGCGATTCTCGTGCCTCAGCCTCCCAAGTAGCTGGGATTTCAGGCATGCACCACCATACCCAGCTAATTTTTGTATTTTTAGTAGGGACGGGGTTTCCCCATGTTGTCCAGGCTGGTCTCGAACTCCTGACCTCAAGTGATCTGCCAAACTCGGCCTCCCAAAGTGCTGGGATTACAGGGGTGAGCCACTGTGCCTGGCCTCTTTGTCCAGCTCTTACTCAGCTTCTCTACTTCCCAGCAACAACTCCACACACCCAACACTGCAGGTCCCCTCCCCTGCTTGCAAAGATGTTTCTCTTGTTTTGCTTGCTGCTGTATTACCCATGTTGACAATAGTGCCCGGCACCCAGCAGGCTCTCAATACAAATGTGTTGAATTAATAAATGGATCTGTTCATCGGATAGCATCGCTCCAGTGCAGGTGGAACAGAGTGGAAGAGGCAGTGACAGTAGGTCAGATATCTTCTGGCCCCTGTGGCACAGCCCCTGGCTGGACGCTGCAGCCTCACCCCATCACTGAACACTGTGATCACAGCACGCCTGGGCACGGGGAGGCTTCCTGGCTCATTAGAGTTGGCAGAGAGCACAGTGAGTAACTGACCAGCTAACTGCCTCAGGGTCATGCATGGGAGGATGGAAACATCTCTCAAGCTGTCTGACCTTTGAGGGAAAGGAGCCAGACAGGCTTCCACCTACAGCAAAAGAAGTCTCTCTGTTCCCACCCTCAGGCTCCACAGGCTACCCACCACGCCCCCCTCCCTAGCCTGGCACTGCAGACTCCTGTATAGAAACATTGTATCACCCGTTTATCAGCTGCCAGTCACAAGACACCAACCACTTGAAAATCATACCTTGGTGTCTGCCTGGGAGGGGCAGAGGCTTTGAATTCCATTCTCAGGGTGAGAAAGCTGAAGCCAGTGTGAGGAGGTGGAAGTCAAGAGTGCAGCCTGGGCCCAAAGTAAAGGACAAATCCAGTGCCTGTGTGGACCTGCTCCAGGTCCTGGTCAGGGGCTCCCCGGCACCCCTCCATCCCAGGAGAAGCAATGCACCCACCCCAAGGATCTGAAGTTAAAGGCAAAATTGGGGAAGTTGCACTCCCCACCTCCCATCTTTCTAGATGCAGTACCTCCTAGAATCAGCACCCAAGTTCCTGATTAATCCATCTCCAAAGCAACACCCCCTCTCCAGAGCAGCACCCCCTCTCCAGAACAGACCCTTTCAAAGTTCCTCCGCTACTCAGCAGGCACAGGGGTGCACAGTACTCAAGACGTCAGGCTTTAAACAAGGTACAGTGCATGTAATCAACAAATACTTGAATATATAATATCAGTATTCCCACGAAACAATGAGAAAAATCATGGAATCAAAGAGAAAACAAGAGACAAGATAGGATCCCACAACTGTGCTTCGGGGTATATACCCCAAAGAACTGAAACCAGAATATCAAAGCGATATCTGTACACCCATGTTCATAGCAGCGTTATTCACAATAGCTAATGGGGAAGCAACCCAAGTATCCATCAACGGATGAATGAACAAAATGTGATCTATGCATACAATGGAATATTATTCAGCCTGAAAAAGAAAGTAAATTCATGTAAAGGAAATATTATGGAGTTTTGCTGTATAAAATCCAAAGACGGCCGGGTGCAGTGGCTCACACCTTTAATCCCAGCACATTGGGAGGTCAAGGCACGCAGATCACCTGAGGTTGGGAGTTCGAGACCAGCCTGACCAACATGGAGACACCCTGTATCTACTGAAAATACAAAATTAGCCGGGTGTGGTGGTGCATGCATGTAATCCCAGCTACTCGGGAAGCTGAGGCAGGAGAATCGCTTGAACCCAGGAGGCAGAGGTTGTGGTGAGCTGAGATCGCACCATTACACTCCAGCCTGGGCAGCAAGAGCGAAACTCTGTCTCAGAAAAAAAAAAAGAAAGAAAAGAAAAGAAAAAAAGAAATTCTGACATACACTGCAACATGGATCAACCTTGAAGACACTATGCAAAGTGAAATAAGCCAGTTACAAAAGGACAAATATTGTATCATTCCACTTATAGGAGGTACTCAAAAGCAGTCAAACTCATAGACACAGAAAGCAGAATGGTGGCTGCCAGGGACTAAGGGGAAAAGGAAATGAGCTATTGACTAGCAGGTAGGATGTTTCAGTTTGACGAGATGAAAAGATTTCTGGAGCTGGATGGCGGGATGGTAGCACATTCTAAATGTACTTAATGCCACTGAACTATACACATAAAAAGGGTTAAGATGGTCAATAGGTCAACAGAACCTTGTGCTTGTTGCATTTTATCATAACAACCACCAAAACAATCAAAGGAATAAAAAAGAACACAAAAAGGCAATTCACAGATTAAATTCAAACACCTAATAGACAGAAAAGATGCTCAGGTTCACTAGTAACCAGGGAATACAGATTAAAACCAAATATAGTTTCTCACACATTGCTGGTGGGAGTACCAGCTGATACAAAGGCTTAGAAGAGCACTTCACAATATGTAGTCAGGCTGGACACGTGCATACCTTACAATCTGGTGACTGCATTTCCAGGCATAGCCCCGAGTAACCCTCCCTTGTACGGGACACCCCATTCAAGCATGTTTATTAGCAGTGTTACAATAGCAAAAAATGGAAACAACTTAACTATCGTCAGGAGAGGGATGGCTACATAAGCTGTGCTACATTCATGCAACTGAATATTATATAGCCATGTCAACTGAAGAAATTAATCCATATGGGTCAACTGGGATCAACATGAAAACATAACATTAACTTTTTAAAGTGTTGCAAATAGATAAAGGATGAATCAGAAAACAGCACTAAGTTTGTGTATATTTGTAAATAGTGTGTGCTTATGTGTATGATGAAAGAATAGGCCAGGCGCGGTGGCTCACGCCTATAATCCCAGCACTTTGGGAGGCCATGGCGGGCGGATCATGAGGTCAGGAGTTTGAGACCAGCCTGGCCAACATGGTGAAACCCCGTCTCTACTAAAAATACAAAAATTTGGCAGGCGTGATGGCGTGCGTCTGTAATCCCAGCTATTCAGGAGGCTGAGGCAGGAAAATCACTTGGATCTGGGAGGCAGAGATTGCAGTGAGCCGAGATCGCGCCACTGCACTCCAGCCTGGGCAACAGAGTGAGACTCCATCTCAAAAAAAAAAAAAAAAGGAATGTGGGGAAGAATAGAATAGATCATAGTGGCACATCTTTAGTTCTATACTTGTAATATTTTATTTCTTAAAGGAAAAAATATCTAATATGGGATAAGGTTCACACTTGATAAATCTGGCTGATTATCACATGGAGGTCTGTTATATTAATTTTTACATATTTGAAATATTTTCATATAAAAAAAAAGAACGAGGGCCAGACACAGTGGTTCACACCAGTAATCCCAGCACTTTGGGAGGCCAAGGCAGGTAGATTGATTGAGTTCAGGAGCTCGAGACCTGCCTGACCAAAATGGTCTCTACTAAAAAATACAAAAATTAGCCGAGCGTGGTGGCACATGTCTGTAGTCCCAGCAAATCGGGAGGCTGAGGCAGGAGAATTGCTTGAACCCGGGATGCAGAGGTTGCAGTGAGCCGAGATCGTGCCACTGCACTCCAGCCTGGGTGACAGAGTGAGTCTCCATTTCAAGGAAAAAAAAAAAAAAAGGAATGGAGATTGAAGAAATATAAATTCAGAAGCTAAATAATGAAAGATTAATACACTCACATAAAGTTTAAGTGAGATAGAGAGCAAGCGAGCAACCTCATACTTAAAAGAGTAAAAAACTAAGAAGTGCATTTGCAAGATGTACATATATTAACTTATCAGTTAATTCCCTTAGCCTATAACATACTCATGCAAGTCTACCCCCCACTCCCCAAACAACGAAGGAACATAATTTAAAAATAAGCTAAGGCTATGAATATATACTTTACTGTAGAGAAATATAAATGGCACATAAGACATTTATCTACATTTAAAACTTCCAGTGTGGTTGAGATACCATTTTTCACAAATAGTAACAGCAAAAAACAAGGGTCCTGAGCTACACAGTGCTGGGGGAGTGTGGGAAGCAGGACCTCTCACAGAGGTATGCTGGAAGTGAAAAACCAGGCCACCTTCTGGGAAGACATTTCACAATATTTATCAAAATACCCTTTACCCCGGGGCTTCCATGCCAGAAGCTTATTCCACAGAAAAGTTTCCTATATTTGCAAAGAGACTTGTCTGTTAGGATCTTTACTGCAGCACTTTTTCTAACAGCATAAGATGGAAACATGAAATCTATGCACAGGCACCTGTTTTAAAAAAATTAGGCACACACAATGAAACACTATGCAGCTGTGAAAAATTGGATGCAAATCGATGCATGCTGATGTCAACTGATCTCCAAAGCATAATATTAAGATGTAAAAGGCAGGTGTAAAACAGTGATCTCCAAATGCACTTTCACAAAAGAATTACATGCATATTCAGATACATCTTATGTGAATAGAGTACTCAGAAGGATGCAAAACAAGGCTATTGCCTCTCAAGAGGGCGGGCGGGAGAGTGACTCTCTCTCATATTCCCATTTGTACTGCTTAACTGTTTCAAACTGATGAGTGTGATACATTTTCAACTCATAATTTGATTAAAATAAAAAAAAGGAAGAAGAAAAAATAAGGAATGTAAATGTTGAAGTCTCACACTTGGACCTGAATTCTGGACCAACCATCACTTCTGGGAGTGTGAATGACCTTTCCGGGTCTCAGGTTTTCCATTGAGTAAATAGGGATTTTAAAAAATGGCACTATCAGCCAGCACGGTGGCTCATGCCTATAGTCCCAGCACTTTGGGAGGCCAGGCGAGCGGATCACTTGAGGTCAGGAGATCGAGACCAGCCTGGCCAACATGGGGAAACCCTATCTTTACTAAAAATACAAAAATTAGCAAGGCGTGGTGGCACACACCTGTAATCCCAGCTACTCGGGAGGCTGAGGCATGAGAATCGCTTGAATCCAGGAGGCCGAGGTTGCAGTGAGCCGAGATCACACCACTGTGCTCCAGCCTGGGCGACAAGAGTAAAACTCTGCCTCCCCCCCCACCCAAAAAAAAGAGAGACAGAGAAAGAAAAAGGCACTATCTTGAAGGGAGGTTGCTTGAGCAAACAACGTACCTCCAAAGACAATTACTGAAATGGAAGCAGCTGATCTCAAGCCCTAGAACACGCATCACCTGCGCCTCTCACTGACTAGCCCTACTTGCCCTCCTTGTGTCCTACCCTGAGGACAGAAACAGCAGTGGCAGAGCACCAGCCACAGTATGCACCCTGGGCAATCACGGCCTGGCCAGGGCGGCAAGTGACGCTGGGCTCCAGCCCTCCCCCTACTTGCCAAACTGTATGCTCTGGTGCAGGGCTTCTCCAACGGGGTGGGGGAGGGGTGTGTGTGTTACCGTTCCTAATTTACAGGAAAGTGCTGTAGAGATTAGCAGCAACACCATTCAGAGCAGCTAACTTCCTCCTCTCCTCTCCAAGTCAAAACAGTGGGGTGCAAAGATCTGAGTGTGCACAGGCCTGGGCGTCGCCAGAAGCACCCCAGGGGAAGCTGGCAGAGCCACCCACCGGTGTTTGTCTTTCTCCATGCCATTTCCCCTGTACTCACAAGGATACCCTTCTCATGAGCAGGTGTGGCTTCTGTAGAGCTGGCTCCAGCCACCTTTTGTCCAGCTGTACCCACTTCCTAATTCCGACACAGCTGGCCAGCCCTCTCTAAAGTGAGGTCACCCACAGGACTAACCTGTGTCCCAGGAGAGCCACGGAGGTCACATCACTCCTTCCCTACTTGTTCCACAGAAGGGCTGATGGAATAATACCCCTGTCCCAGCGCAGGCTGGGGACCCCAAGGCCTCCCCAGACTGTAAGGCTGGACAAGTCAGCAGAAACAGGAGCCACAGGGCCTGAGGGCCGACTGCGAGCAGGTGACTGACTTGGACACTGTGGCATGGCAGAATCTGGGATTTCTTTTTAGTAGAGATGGGGTTTCACCATATTGGCCAGGCTGGTCACAGACTCCTGATGTCAGGTAATCCTGTCTCAGCCTCCCCAAGCGCTGGGATTATAGGCATGAGCCACCACACCTGGCCCTGGATTCACTTTTAAAAATCATCCCTGGGGCTGTGCTGCAGTTGCTGTGCATAATCTTTTGTGTGTGTGTGTGTGAGACAGTCTCACTCTGTGGTCCAGCCTGGAGTGCAGTGGAGTGATCTTGGCTCACTGCAACCTCCACCTCCTGAGTTCAAAGGATTCTCCTGCTCAGCCTCCCAAGTAGCTGGGATCACAGGCGCGCGCCATTATGTCCAGCTAATTGTTGTATTTTTAGTAGAGATGGGGTTTCACCATGTTGACCAGGCTGGTCTCAAAATCCTGACCTCAAGTGATCCACCTGCCTTGGCCTCCCAAAGTGCTGGGATTACAGGTGTGAGCCACCACACCTGGCCTGCTATGCATAATCTTATTGAAGTTTTCAACCAATGGATGTGGGATTACTCTTTCATTCTCATTTACAGATGGGGAAACTGAGGCACAGAGCAAATACATTAAGGGTCCCAAGATCAGAGAGCTCGAAAATGGTGGAACCAGGATTTAAAATTCAGCCAGAACTACTTTTAATCCCTACACTCTATGCACCTCAGACCTTCAGAGTCCTCATCTTTTAAATGGGGGTAACAGCAGCAAGTCCTCAGAGGTGTCCTGAGCCTCAAAACACATCCTGGTATTTAACGTCCGCAGCCTCAGCAGGGGCTGGGCACAGAACAAGCACTCAGGACGTGGAAGGTGCCAGCGACACCTGGTCCTCCCTTCCCAGGCACAAGGCAGCCCCTCTCCATTCAAGCTCTGCCCCAGCCCAGCAAAGAGAGGGGTCCTCAGCCACTGCCCCCACCACTACCACAATCATACTCACCTCTCCTGGCCCATATGTGACAAAGGAGCTGCCACGGCCAGGGAGACAGGCAGAGGCACTGCCACTCCCACTCTGCCCTGCCCTCGACTCAGATTCACCCATGGCCCAGCCACAAGGGACGCTGCTGGGGTGTGATGGCATGCAGAAGGGGAGGAGGGGTAGGAGGAGGAAGAGGCCCCTGGGGAGGTGGCTCTCCATCTCTCTCTCTCTTTCTGGGTGTAGCACATCCTGGGGTTGGCGCCAGGCCCTGACCAGTTCCGCCCCATTCAGCCTTCCCAGAAGGGTTGGCACATAGATCCCTCAGCCTGACCAGACACCAGCCTCCTGTCATGAGCGGTGCTCCATCTCCACCACGGTGCCCCCTACAGGCAGGCCTCCCACACCTGAGCAGAGTCCACTTCCAGAACAGTGCTCCCTCTGCAGATGACACACTCTATCCAAACCCAGTACCCCAAAATCCCCGAGCAGGGACAGCAAAGGCAACGTTCAGCCCTGCAGGTGCCACAAATTCCAGCCCTGCCCCACAGTACAGCCTCTGAATTCAGGCTCTCGGCTCTGCTTTTAAGAGTTTTGGAGCAGTGGTTTCTGCGCTCACCCTGCCTCCTCCCGGAAGGAACCCTCATCACTCGGCATACCTTGCACTCCCGCCTCCCCTCACCAGAACATCTGCTGGGCACTGAGACGGACACCACGGTCAGCCTGGTGCTTGATGAACAAGGATGTTTCCAGACCTGTGCAGCTGAGGGTTCGAGGGTCCACACCTGAAGTCTCATTAGGAGCCAGCAGGGTTAAAGGGGCTGAGCGAGTGAGAGGCAGACTCGCCAGAGGGGAGGGCCCTGCACACGGGAAGGAGAGTGGAACAGGGCCCCCAGATGAGGACTCAATGAAGACGTGGGAAGCAGGGTAAGGAAAGCAAGCCCCACCCCTCCCCATGTCAGTAACCTACACAGGCTTCTCCAGCACAAACACATTGGTCCCTACTCAGACACCCGGGAACCAGATCACACAGACACAGGCATGCGCACACACACACCCAGCTCTCAGTCCTCCTCCTCTCTGCACGCCCCCACCACCCCATGCCCACATACAGCTTCCAGGGCTTGAGGGGCTCCCCCAGCCAGGGCACTCTCTTCCTCCATTCCTCAGGGCTGGCCGTGGGCCGGGCTCAGCTACAGCAGCTGCTGCTGCTTTACCTCCCCCAGGCCCACTGGGTTCCTCCCACCCCAGCTCTGGCTCCTATAGACTTTGTCAGCTTGCAGGTCCCTGGAGCTGTCACCAGGCAGCCCGGAGCCTCTAAGGGGCAGGGAGTGGCTGTGCCAGCCCTCAGGAACCTCTTCCCCCAAAGCCAAGGAAAGGGGAGGCCTGGGCTCCTCACCTTCTGTCCAGCAAACTCAGCTTCCAGGAAGAGTGGCTCCTGACTGGAGACCCAGCCACACCTATGAGCCCCACAGGTGTGTCCCCAGCAGGCCTGGAGAGTGTCCCAGGGCAGCCTGTGGCCATTTGGCCGAGGGTACTGCAGAGCCTGCTGCCCCATGGAGGGCACTTCCTGGCCCGGCGCCCACACAACACACACTCACTGTCCTCTGGGCCCGTCTCAGCCTCTCTGTACCTGTGCCCAGTCCCAGTGACAGGGACTGTCCTCTCAGCCCACCGGGCACCCAAATCCAGGAACCTGCAAGGCCTTCCTCCAGCTGCCCTGCCAGCCTGCTCACACTTTCTGGGCTCAAGTCCTGAGGCTTTAGCAATTTCAGGGTCATCTGCACCCATAACTGGGGGGGTGATGGGAGGGACAGATTCCCGCCTGTCAGGGCCTGGTCACTACCTGGGGACAGAGGATTCCCAAGCCTACAACTGGTTCAACAGGTCTGGGCTATGGCCCACACCCACCTCTGCACACAGCAGCCAGCCCAGGGTCCCATGGAATACCCCAGGGTAGAGACACTAAATAAACTGAAGGCGATGCCAGGGGTCATGCCAAGTGCCTGAACTCTGGCTTCTCCATCATCTGTGAGGCCCCAACCCCATGCCCTGCCAGGCCTCCTCCCTGGCAGGTCTAAGGTCCTGGCCAGCACCTCCTCCTCCTCCCAGCCCTGAGGAATCATCCTTGTCCTCAAGGTAGAAGAGCTCGGCCCTCAGTCCCCTGCAGCCTGGGATGAGCCCCACCCTCAGGGCTGGTGCACAACCAGAGGCTCTTCCCAAGGAAGCCTGGGGCCAGAAAACCCAGACACTGAGGCACAGACCAGACACAGAGCCTGGGAACACCCAGGAGAGCATGTCCCCCAGGGTCCCAGCCCCAACCAAAGCTGGGAGAGCTCAGAGCCACCCCTTGCCCCACAATCCTCGTGGCCGCCCCGTGTGGCTGTTTCCTCCTGCCCAGGAGGAGCTGAAGGGATCTCGGCCCAGGACGTGATCCTCCCACCCCCACCCCCGAGAACACACCCAGGACTGGCAGCTCACCTGACCCTGCAGGGCTGCCAGTCCAGCTGTGCCCCAAAGAGAACATTCGCTTCTTGCTCTATTTGGACAGCTGCAGGGTCAGCGATGCTCAGGAGAGAACGTCTGATCACAGAGTGGGGAGTGCGGTGATCAGGGCCACAGGCCCTCTGATGGGGGTGGGCCAAGGCCAGAGCTGCATCCCTGGATGAGTGGGCTGGGAGGGGGCCCGGGACCAGCCTGGCAGGGCACAGGGAAAGGCTGCAGTTATTCTGCCCTCCTGAGCACTACAAAAGGAGTGGTCAGAGGGATTCTGGAACCAGGGCTGGGGCCTGGGGGAAGGCAATGGAAGCCAGGAGTGAGGGAGGAAATGGATTCCCCTTTTAATGGCATTTATTCAGTTACAGGCTGCGGCCAAGGAACAGCCTCCCACGTCCAGCCCAACACCTGACCTCACCTCACCCCAGACAGGTCCCACGGCCCCTCCTCAGCCCATCCAGGACTGGTGGGAAAGGTCCAAAGAAAAGAAGACAAAGCATCCACAAGCAGAGGTCGGTGGCTGGACTCCACCCTCCCCTCCCCAGGAAGCAGGAGGCAGAACTGCGAGGTCAAGACCAGCACTTCCCCCTCCTGCTCCCACCCTCTCCTCCTCTCTGGCCCTCGTCTCCTGCCCTCTCCTCCCGGTCCCTGTGTCCTTTCCAGCCATCCCATCCTGGTGTCTCCTGGTCCCCATCTCCACCTCCTCCTCCTTTCCTCCTCTGCCCACAGCCCCTGGTTATGTAAGGGGCTTGGGAACACACAGAGGGAGCTTTGTTGTCAAACCAAATCCATATGGAGCCGGAATGGGCCAGCGCAGCTGTTCCCCATTCCCTCTGCCTTGGCAGGGTTGGGAATCCGGGCAGGGAGCCCCTACACCCCGCCATTTTGGGAGATGGGGGACAAACACTTGCCCCAGGGCCGCCAGGCAGCTGAATGGGTGGTCAGGGATCAGTCTCCACTGTGTGGAACCACAGCAGGGGACCAGCTGGTCCCTAAGGCAGAATAAAGCCACAGTACAAAGCGAGGGTCACAAAGCCAATAGAGGCAAGCTCTGGGCTGGGGCAGGGCGACACGGTGCCGGGCCTGGGAGGGTGGGGAGTGTATCCAGACCCTCACACAGAACACTGTTGTGTGCTCACCTCAATGGGGTCTGAGAGTAGAAAACTGTGTTGGCCAACTCCCCTCATTCGAGCAGCTTCCCCTGGGAAAAAGAGCTCAAGAGAGAGGAGGGTGGAGGGTTCAGGTCCCAGGCTAGGGAAGCTTAGTCAGCCCATCTTTGGAGACCCTGAGGCCCCAGAAAGACAAGATCCCACCGTCCTTTGCAGGAAGATATCCAAAGAGTTGCATGAGGGCTCAGGAGCTGAGCTAAAGATAAAAGCATTGCATACTTTGGGCAGGCACTGTCTCTTCGCCAAACTCAACTCCTGGAAGAGCCATTTTCATTTGAAAATGCTGGAGCTGCCAACAGGAGGAGCTGACTCCTGCTCCCATGGGCTCCCAATGAAGGCTCTCCTGAACATCCCCGGCCTCCAGGCAACCCAACCCAGCCACCCCCAGAGTCCCAGTTCCACTATGAGGACAACCTGAATGCTGAGGCTGGAGAAAAAAGGCAGATCAGAGAAGCAAGGGCAAGGAGAGAACGCAGAGGAGGCAGAAAGGAAGGAGGAGGGATCACTGAAGATGGTGAGAAATCTAGGGGTGGAAAGAGAAGGCAGACAGAAAGGGATTGAAGAAGAAGAGCACGGCTCAAACAGGGACAGGAAGGAGATGGGGGCAGGAGGTCTAGAGAAACGGCCCACACTGCCTGTGAGGACAATCTCCCATACTCCATCAACACCCGCTCCTCGGCCAGCCCCTCATTCAGTCCAGCCCAGCTGGGGAGGGATTTCTAGACCACTCATCTTAGCCCACCCAGTCCTAGGGGCCTGGAGAACAGACCAGCTGAATGGGCCAGGCATAAGGTAGGGGCTGGAGAGGCAGAGAGAGAAGGGTTACTCCTGAGGCTCAGCCCAATTACCTGCTCCCTGCCTGTGGGGAGAGAGGTGCTCTGTGACCTTAAACAACTAAGTTACTTTTCTGAGTCTCTGCTCCCTCGTTTGCAATATGACAGCCAACCTCTGAGGCCTCTCCCGGCCTAAAAAATGTTTGTTTTGTTTGTCCATCACCAGGCTGTGAGACGTGGCAGATACTCTTACCCCAATTAACACAGATGCTAATTGAGTGCCAGAGTGCAAGACCTGCCCGAGGTCACATAACTGGTAAGTGGACGGGGACAAAGGATGCCAGGACAGCTCCTAGTGAGCCACCTGCCCCTCTTCCCCTGGGCCAGAAAGTAGACCCTCTTCAGTCTCTGGACCCCACCCTGGAATCCCAGAAAAGCACACCAGCCAGCATTTATAGAGTGCTGGAGTCCGGGCACTGGATGTTATCTGAAGCGTTATCCCATTAAGAAGTGTTAGCCAGGCGGAGCACGGTAGTTCACGCCTATAATCCCAACACTTTGGGAGGCCGAGGCAGGTGGATCATTTGAGGTCAGGAGTTCGAGACCAGCTTGGCCAACATGGTGAGACCCCCCATCTCTACTAAAAATACAAAAATTAGTCGGGTGTGGTGGTGGGCACCTGTAATCCCAGCTGAGGTAGGAGAATCTCGCTTGAACCCGGGAGGCAGAGGTTGCAGTGAGCTGAGATCGTGCCACTGTACTCCAGCCTGGGCAACAGAGTGAGACTCCGTCTTAAAAAAAAAAAAAAAAAAAAAAAGGAAGAAATGTTGGCCAGACACGGTGGCTCACTCCTGTAATCCTGGCACTCTGGGAGGCTCAGGTGGGCAGATTACCTGAGGTCAGGAGTTGAGACCAGCCTGGCCAACACGGTGAAACCCCATTTCTACTAAAAGTACAAAAATTAGCCAGGAGTGGTGGCACACACCTGTGATCCCAGCTACTTGGGAGGCTGAGGCAGGAGAATCACTTGAACCCAGGAGGCAGAGATGGCAGTGAGCCGAGATCGCACCACTGCACTCCAGCCTGGGCAATAGAGCCAGACTCCATCTCAAAAAAAAAAAGAAGTGTTAATTTCTCAGAGAAGGAAATGGAGGCTACAGTGGCAGGCTGCAAGCTGTATCCAAGGCTATGCGTGGAGGGAAGGGCTGAGAGCCTCCAACCTGCTTCTAGGAATACAAATCTCACAGCTCCATACCACCACCTCAGGCACTATCCCCAGAACCACCTACCTTTGGTTCAGCCTGAGCCCCACTGAGGTCCATGCTGGGGTCACCCCAGCACAGGGTTCCCTCCCTGTCACAGGCATAGGACCTGCAGGGAGTGGAGAACACAGGGGGAGGAAGGGGGAGGAAGTGCCGGTGCTGGGTGGCCACGGAGGCTTCCCAGGACTGGGGCTTCAGTTGATACTGAAGGACATTTGCAGTCTAGCAAGGTCATTACCAACAATGCCCAAGCCATGTGAGGCAGCAGAAGCAAAGGCGAGGAGGTGAGACCACACACGGCATGCTACCAGAAAATGAGAACCACAGGGGGGTCACAACTGGAACTCAATGGGGGTTTTCAAAAAAAAAAAAAATTAAAGCCAAGAAACCCTCTGTCACAGTTTCAAAAAAAAATTGAAGTGGAAACGCAATATGTACGAGGAATAAAAGTGGAGCTGTTCAGGAGGAGGCAAATGTGGGTGAACCCCTCGCTCTTCCAAAGCTGTCACTCCCTCTCAGGACCCAAGTGAGGGTTCCACCGTAGGGGTACCTTTCTTGGGCCTCAAATAAGGAGAGGACTGACATAGGGATTGGAGCTGAGGTCAGGACCTGTCTGCAGGGACCTGAAGGTTACTAGGGAGGGGTGATGGGTAGAGAAATGTGGCCAGCCGACCCTGTGGTGGGTGGAATGGGGCATGCACTCCTCAGGGGACAAGCTCCTGCCCATCCTCACCTGGGTTCCTGCCTGCCTCTCTGGTGTCTGAACAGAGACCCCCAAGGTGGCAGCACACAGATGGGGCCAGATCTTTCTCTGGCAAACAGCTCAACTGGCAAAAGGGAAACTTTTTCCCTTTGCCCTGGGAGGAGGAAGCAAAGTAAAGATGCAGCAAAGACAAATCGGCATACCTGAGCTGCATTTCCATCACTCACCACACAAGAATCTATTGAGTGCTTATTGTTTGCTAGACATCACTCCAGGCATTAAGAAAATACACCAGTGAACAAGACAGACACGCTCGGCTGGGCACGGTGGCTCACGCCTGTAATCCCAGCACTTTGGGAGGCTGAGGTGGGCGGATCACAAGGTCAGGAGTTCGAGACCAGCCTGGCCAACATGATGAAACCCTGTCTCTACTAAAAGTACAAAAATTAGCCAGGCGTGGTGGCGGGCGCCTGTAATCTCAGCTACTCAGGAGGCTGAGGCAGGAGAATAACTTGAAACCAGAAGATGGAGGTTGCAGTTAGCCGAGATCGCGCCACTGCACTCCAGCCTAGGAAACAAGAGCAAAACTCTGTCTCAAAAACAAAACAAAACAAACAAACAAAAACCAGCCTGGGCAACATGGCAACACCCTGTCTCTACAAAAAATAGAAAAATTAGCCTAGTGTGGTGGCGCATACCCACAGTCATGAGCAAGTCAGCTGCCTCCTCGCCTGCCCAGAACTCCGCGGATCCCTCAGCCTCTGCCCTCGTCAGTCCCTTGCATGACTTCCCTCCAAATGATCAGAACCCAGTGGGAACCCAGGGTATACCCCGGCTGGCCCCTAATTCTCTCCTGCCAGGAATCCCTCCTCCCAACCTGAGCAACCTCTAAGAGACAGGGAGGGCTGCCGGTGCGGAGCTTGTCTGTGGGCAAAACAGCTCACCATGTTGGAAGGAGAATTGGGTCTTTGGGAGCCTCTCTGGCCTTGAGCCAGCCCAGGACGGGCATCAAGGAGGGCCAGGCAGCCAAGGTGCTTCTGCCTGGCAGGAATCAGGATGCCAGACGCCAGGAGCAGCCACTTTGGCTGGGTTCCCTGTGCTTAGACCCCATAGGGCCCCTCCCCTTCCCCACGTGTGGCCGTGGTTGCCTTGCAGCCATGTGGGCGGCAGCCACATTTCCAAAGGAATAGGAGCTGCAGGCAGGCCAGATGGAAGCAATTGCCAAGGGAAAGCAGCAGAGGTGGGGGCTGGGGAGGCTGGGAGGGCCCACGGGGAAGGAGGGAAGGAGGGAAGGAGGGAGGGAGAAGAACCTTGTCCTGCCCCGCCCCGCCCAGCTGAGAAAGCGGACAAGCGTGTGCTCAGGGTACGGGCCCGGCCGGGATGTGGGGTTCGGGAGAGCACTCAGAGGTCAGGGTTTGTGTTCCACCTTTGACACTAATACACTGTGGCCTTGAGCAAACCCCTTCATGCCTTTGAGCTGGGATCTGTTTCTTCATGGGGCAAAATGAGCAAACTCCAGGGGGCAGTTGAGAACTGGGCTGAAAAGTAAAGGTTTTGGAAGCAGGCCTGGATTTGAGTCCTAGCTCAGCTGCTTACGAGCTGTATGACCTTGGCCAAGTAACTTAATCCTTCAATCCTCCATTTCTTCATTTATAAATGGGCTTAATTACAGGGTTGTGTGAAGCTCACATGAAGGGATGTAAAGTGTCTAGCACATCTTTTTTTTTTTTTTTTAAGTTTATTGGGCCAGGCTTTTAATAAGTGCCTGATTGCTAAATGGTAATATTTTTGTTATTTGCTGAGGCCATTTTCATTATGGGGACAGATGTACAGATGTTCACCCATGCTGCAGTTGGCAGAGGACGCAGAGCACAAGTAGGGTCGCTGCAGACCAGCATTCCCTAGCACTCTCCAAACTGGTCCCAGCACTCTTTGGGGCTGCCTCCCCTAAACAGGAAAGCAAGATCCTGCGGACCCCAACCCCCATGCACAGGCTTGAATGAGCTGCAGGTGGGACAAAGGAACTCTCCTACTCAGGTGCTTCTGGGCTTCTGCAGCCAGGCCTTCCTCACAATCAAGGCCCAGGTGGGAAACTGGAGGCCCAGCCAGACCCACACCTCACTTCAGCCCGAGCAGCAGCAACCTCCTCCCTGCTGGGCCAGCAGTGGCACCCAGGGCTTCAGTATAGGCAATCCAACCATCTTATCACATCCTATCACAGGGCAGTGTGGGGTACAGGGGAACAGAGATGGGGTTGTGGCCCGGCTGTAGGTCCCAGGTAAAGGGCTCAGCCAACACTAAAAACCCACAGCTCTGGACACCCACACCCTCTAACCCCGAAAAGCAACAACCCAAGCAACCTTTGGGGGAATTCAGCCCCTGCAGGGCTCAGGGGCTCCAGTCAGAAGCTGACCAGCACTTGGCTAGGGCCTGGGCATCGCACGCTGCTGCTCTCACGTGAAGCTACACTGACCACTTCCTCAGTCTGTAGAATAAAGGACATCATTCACACACCTCCCTCCCCGAAATGTGGCAGGGGTTGGGGTGATTCTGAGGCCAGGGACAGCCAGTAGTCCATCCAGGGCCACTCAGGACACTCATACAGAAGCCTCTGGGAAGGGGGCAACAAAGAAGAGGGGGTTAATAACAAGAGTCACCCAAATCTGCCTACACTCACCATTTCCTCCCGGCAACCAAAAGCTTCAGGTCAAGGTCGTGGGTCTTGAGTAGGAAGGAGGATCCCAGCGTGAGGGGAACACGGAGCGGGAGCTAAACCACCAGCAGCGGCCTGCTGCAGGGAAACGTCCAGCCGGCCCAGTGCGACTGAACTGAGGGGGCAGGAAGCAGGGGCTGTTTGCTCGGGGTGTCCCACCCTGCACTGCTGGACTGCCCCGCTCTCCAGCATCTAAGGTCCATCTCCGAGGGGCCAGGAGCTGGGCTAGGCTCTAGCGGCTGCCTTGATGGCAATCTGTAGGCTTGGACTTCAGACCCCACTTGGGGCCCAAGCTCCCTCTCCATCCCCTGCGGGCCCCGCAGCCAGCTCCTTTCCCTATCGGCCCAGGGTCTGGAACTTGGCAGGCACGGAAACATTTGTATTAGTCCAAGATAGAGGGATCCCTTCCCTCCAACAGATGGTGCAAACCTTTGAGCCATTCTGAGAAGAATTCCCAATTCCATTGGGACAACCCCAGGAGCAGCCTCTCTGAGGAGAGACCCAGAGAACGTGCCCAAGTCAGACCTGGGGTAGCCCCCAAAGCAAGGGCAGATGGTGGCCAGTGGGGAGTTAGGACAGAATGACAGCTCAAGATGGAGCACAGAAAGGGGGTTTGGCCTCTCTGCTCCTGCTGGGGAAGGGAGCCCTTTCCAGGATTAAAAGTCCAGAAAGGAGCAGATTCTTAGTTCTATCCAGAAAACCGGATTCTAGGAGTCTAACGAGGTTGGGAGGCTGGCGGGGGCACGGCACTCTCTTCCTGAGAAGCAGAGGGCCAGTCACTGCTTCCCGTAGGGAAGGCAGCCCAGAGGCACCTCAGCCTGGGCCGCCAGCTCACAGAGAAGGCGGCCCTGTTGTCTCTGAACAACAACCCATCCCCAAGCTAAAGATACCCACTCTGCCCAAAGTCCAAGCTGGCAATTTCCAATTCACTTTTCTAACTCTTCCTTCCATGTGCACCCTCACAACCTCGGTTACCATCTTGGAGTCTGGGGGATCTGGCCCCAACTCCTGGCAAGCTCCCTATGTCTTGACAGAGCCCAGGGCCCATGGGGCAGCTTAGGATCACCCACCCAGCGCAATGGGGCCAGGCACAGGAGCAGTCTGGGAGTGGGCCAGGAGCAGGGCAGGGAACGGTCAAGGGGCATTCCCAGACCAGCTCTCAGCAAGCAAAACAGCCTCCCGAGTTCATTTCTAGGCCCCAAACAGCGGGCACGTCCCCGGAACCCACTCTAGAATTATCGGGCAGCTTTGGAGAGTAACAGCATGGGAGAAATATTACCAATAGTGAATATTTATACAGCTCTCCCTCCGTGCAGGCGCCTTTCAAAGCACTTAGCACATATCAACTCATTTAAAATCCCCCTGGCAGATGCCAGGGCCAGGACCTAGAGGAGGTGGAGTCTGTAGGACGGGTCCGGCACAGCTCAGGAGAGAGTGACACGGGTGTGTGTCTCTTGTGAGAACTCAGCCTGTACCAGGCCTGTTCCCAAAGTTCAAAAAGAATGAGTCCGCCTGAGCCTGGCTTCCACGCGGTACCCGCCTCCGGCGGTGGAAAGTACAGGCTGCCCCAAGAGGCCTGTGGGGGGTGCCAGCTTGTGGGTGGCCATGAGGTCAGACAGGGCACAGCTGGGCACCCGAACACTGCCTACACTCCCAGCCTTCTGGCAGCAGTTCCCTTAAGCCAGGCCCTCAGGACCCAGGCTGGGGAGCAGAGGAAGCAGCCACAGTAGGTCAGGCCTCAAGCTGCCCAGACAGAGCCTCCCCACCAGGACTGGGAATGGAGGGGCAGTGCTGGCAGACATGTTGGCAGTTCTGGGCTGGCCGGGAGGTCCCTGCCAGCCAGGTCCCCGAGGAAACACCCACAGCAGACAGCTGAGCCCACTCCCCCCATCGCATCCCTCCCACTGCTCACCACCCATGCAGCTCTGAGGCACAGTGGCCTAGGCCTGACGACCCCCATAACGTGGCCCTAGGACCCTGGGCACAGGCGGCCTCCCACTGACAACTCCACCTTTGGGTCCTGCTCAGCGACCTTGCGACTCCTGCACACAGGCGGACCCCGCAAAGCCTGTCACCTCCAGCACAGTCAGCTCCCAAGTGCTGGACCTGACCGGGGTAGTTGTGGGAGAAACCATCGCTCGAGGATGCTGGAGGTGGGGGCCGCCGCTTCAGTCCGGGCGCAGGGCTGGGGGAGTGGGGGCGGAAACTTTCCGCAGGACTGTCCCGCTTGCTCACTCCAAGGGAGCGGAGAGGATCCGGCTTCCCGCGAAAATCTGGTCCAGGGAAACGGACCCCGGAAAGCAGCTCCGCAGGGCTGTGGCAGCCCCACCCCGACCCGCGCTGCGCCCACGTGCAGGGCCCGACCCCCTCCGGGAGGCGCGGCGCCGGCTGGGGTCAGGCGGCCGAGGACCCCGCGGCTCCCCGCCCCGCCCCGCCCCGCGGGCCCCCGCGCACCGCCGCCGCGTACTCACCCTCACGGGTGGAGCGGGGCGGGGCAGCACGGTTCCGCACGCAGCTCCGATCCGCTAGGCGCACCGACCGGCGGCGCAGCGCTGGCGCGACGGCTCGACTCGGCCCGGTCCCTGTCCCGGGCGCGGGTCCGGCCTGGGAGCGGGCGAGTCCGCCTGCAGGGGAGGCGGGGACCCGGGCCCGGGTTGGGGGCGGGGAAGGGGCTGGACACGCTTGCGCACACGGCGGCCCGACTCCCAGGAGCTCCCGGGAGGGGTAGAAAGGGCGGGGTGGAGGAGGGGGAAGGGCGGGGGTGATGCCGCGCGGTCGCCGGCTTGGGATGGTGTTCGCGCCTCCGAGACCCGGACAGAGGCAAGCAGGGGCGCCGTGGGTGCCAGAGAGGCGGAAGAGGAGGCCTGATGGGGTGAGCACAGGGCCAGGGCAGGCACTGCCTGTGAATGGCGCCAGGGTGGGTATGCCCAGCGCAGCCAAGGCGCACGCTCCCGGGAACAATGAGAATCAAGAAAGGGTGCAGTGCTCTGTCCCACGGGGAACGGTGTCCTTCCCTCACTGAGGAAACTGGGGCAGGGTCCTGTTCCGGGAGCCTATGCTTCCCATGCCCCATGCACGCAAGGCAGCCAGTCAGTCCCCTGGGCCCAGACGTGGGCCCTTCCTCTGCTTCGGTTGGGGCCTGCTGCCCCTAAACTGCTCTCTCTGCACCCCTCACTTGCATACTCTTTATCTTGGCCTCAGAAAGTTTCTCAGTTTCCTTTCCGTTATTGAAGGCGCCAGGCATCCTGTCTCCAGGAAGAAACCCCTGGGCCCCTGACCCTGGTTCTTTGGACCCAGGCATCCCCCCAAATAAACCTGGGAACTGCCCAGGCTGAAGAACAGTTCAGAAGTCACCCTACAGGACAATCCACAGCCCCTTAGGCCAGTCCCTTTCACAGGTCAGCACAGTGTTTCCGGAGCCCCACGTATGAACAGCCCAGTGCCGGGAGCGCCAGGGGCTCCAAGGAAAGTATCAGACCCATTCCCTGTCCCCAGGAAGCTTACCATCCAGCGGCACAGAGAAGGCTCACCATGGACTCCATTCAAGAACGAGGCAGGATAGGATGTGAATAAGTGCAAGGTGTGAGTGACTGACAGTAAGTGCAAGGGGGTTCAGAGAAGTGGCAGCTCCAAGCCTGCTTCTGCTGAAGCTGGAGGGCTTATCTGTCAAGAACCCCCAACTCAGGAAGCTCTGCTCCAAGTGAGCTGAGTAAGGAGAGTCTGCCTCCAAGTTGTTCCTCTGCAGTTGACTGTGCTCCATCCTAAATCATTCCTTGCACGGGCAGAAGCTGTTTGGCATTGCACCAGTGTCTGATTTTGTTTGAATATGGTGCCTTTGGCTTAATCAGTCAGACATGCATTCAACAACTATTTATTTATTTATTTATTTATTTATTTATTATTTTGAGACAGAGTCTCGCTCTGTCGCCAGGCTGGAGTGCACTGGCGTGATCTTGGCTCACTGCAACCTCCGCCTCCCAGGTTCAAGTGATTCTCCTGCCTCAGCCTCCCGAGTAGCTGGGACTACAGGCGCGCGCCACCATGCCCAGCTAATTTTTGTATTTTTAGTAGAGACGAGGTTTCACCATGCTGGCCAGGATGGTCTCGATCTCTTGACCTTATGATCCGCCCGCCTCGGCCTCCCAGAGTGTTGGGATTACAGGCGTGAGCCATTCAACAACTATTTATTGCATGCCATCTCCAGGCCTGGAATTAAGCTGGGTATAAAGAACACAATGACTAAGTCCCTGCCTCGGGCAAGTCGAGGAAGACGGAAGAGCCTCCTTGTTCTACAGATGGGAAGACTGGCCCAAAGGGAGTAAGCAGCTGCCCTTCATAACTAAGTGAATCTGACAGAACTGATCCAAGCGTCAGCCCAGCCTCTAAACTTGGCCATTTGATGAACTAGATCTAAGCACAGTTTGCAGTTCTTGCCGTGAATCACGTAAATGTCACTCTACCAGAAAATGGAACTTAAGAACCAGCATTTGTTCCTGGAGACCTGAGTTCCAACTCTTGTCTCTGCCACTAAATAGCTTTAGTTTTCTTACTGGGGTGGGGGGAGGGGAAAGGAAATAACTGCTTATTCAAAGGGCTATTGTTGGCATTAAATCAGGCAATGGATGCGAATTTGGTCTGAAAGCATAACCTGCTATATATAAGTGTGTGCTGTTACTATGCAGGTGGCGTGCCTTTTCTAACCTATAAGCTGTATTCAGGCCTCTCCCCCAGCTTATCCCAAGCCTGGTTACTAGGTGCCCAGAAGCTAACCGTAATTCTGCTCCCCTCAGGTTAGGCCACAATGTGCTTACTCATGATGATCTTTTCCCTCCAGTTTCTTAACAGCATGGCCACAAGCTTAGCTCACTGCCTAGAAGCCATGTCATCTTTGGGGCAGGAGGGAAGCAATTCTGGTGCCTTTCTCCTCTTCTCTTCTCTCTTTTTCTTTCTTTCTTTTCTTCCTTCCTTCTTTCCTTCCTTGCTTTCTCTCTCTCTCTTCTTGTCTTTCCATCTTTCCTTCTCCTCTTCTCTTCTCTTTTTCTTTTTCTTCCTCTTTCCTTCCTTGCTTTCTCTCTCTTCTTGTCTTTCCATCTTTCCTTCTCCTCTTCTCTTCTCTTTTTCTTTTTCTTCCTCTTTCCTTCCTTGCTTTCTCTCTCTCTCTTCTTGTCTTTCCATCTTTCCTTCTCCTCTTCTCTTCTCTTTTTCTTTTTCTTCCTCTTTCCTTCCTTGCTTTCTCTCTCTCTCTTCTTGTCTTTCCATCTTTCCTTCTCCTCTTCTCTCTTTTTCTTTCTTTCCTTTCTTCCTTCCTTCTTCCTTCGTTCCTTTCTCTCTCTTTTCTTGTCTTTCCATCTTTCCTTCTTTCTTTTTCTTTTTTTTTCTTCCTTCCTTCTTTCCTTCCTTCCTCTCTCTCTCTCTTTTCTTGTCTTTCCATCTTTCCTTCTCCTCTTCTCTCCTCTCTCCTCTCTCCTCTCCATGTGCTTTTTTGGCCCCAGGCCCCCCTTTGGTGCAACTACAACACATGATGAGCGGCTCAGCAAGAGGCAGTAGGATGGGATAAGCAGGGCTTTGGCCCATGGGGACTGTTTCTTTTGGATGTTAACTGTGCCAAAGTGGGACCAAGGCAACCAGAGGAACATCAGGTCTTAGTCCCCTTCCAAGCCATCAGTGCTGCCTCCATTCCCATTTCCTTTGCCTCCCAAACTCTCCTGTGTTTCTGCTTGGTGGAAGTGGCAGGACACCTCTGTGCTGGGGCAACCAGAGGGGCCTCAGGAGCAGAGGGAGGAGCAGGTGCATCTAGATCTGGGAAGCCCTGGCCCTGCGGCCCCTCTCTGGCAGGAGTGGGTGTGAGCAGCAGCGTGGAACAGCTCCTGTATCATGTGCCACGTTAGCATCCTGCCCACCAAGAGGAGGAAACAGCAAGATGTGTTTGAGGAAGAAATATACCCCATCCAGCATCTCAGATGATTTTAAAAATAGCAACTCCAGGATGGTATTTCAGCTCCTATTTTTATCAGATTTATATGGCTGGACCATGGAGCTGAGCTGTTCCCAGGGTTCTCAGTAGCAAGGGACATCACTCTTGTAGTGTTAGCTGAAATGCATTCCAGGAACCTGTAGGCTGAAAGAGATCCTGAGAAGTCATTGCAAACAGCCCCTGCCTCTGTTTAGGACCACAGTCAGTTAACCACCAAAAGTTTACGGCTTTTTTCCTTGAAACCTCTTGGTTGGCCAGGAGTGTTGGCTCATGCCCGTAATCTCAGCACTTTGGGAGGCCGAGGTGGGTGGATCACCAGAATTCGGAATTTCGAGACCAGCCTGGCCAACATGGTGAAACCCCATCTCTACTAAAAACACAAAAATTAACTGGGCGTGGTAGTGGGTGCCTGTAATCCCAGCTACTCAGGAGGCTGAGGCAGGAGAATCACTTGAACCCGGGAGGCGGAGGTTGCAGTGAGCCGAGATTGAGCCACTGCACTCCAGCCTGGCAACAGAGTGAGACTGTCTCAAAAAGTAAATAAATAGAAACTCTTGGTTCCATGCGTAGTCTAGCATTTTGTAGCACTTCTAATCACGAAGTTATTTTTAATATTTGTTTGGTCTGTTATACAAAATGTAGACTGGATGGCTTATAAACTACAGAAATCTCTCACAGTTCTGTAGGCTAGAAAGTCTAAGATGAAGATGCCAGCAGTCTGCTTCCTGGTTCATACAAGGTCATCTTCTCACTGTAACCTCACAGTGAGAGGAAGGGCCTAGGGGTGACTCTGGGATCTCTTTTATGAGACACTAATCCCATTAATGGGGGCCCCCCACCCTCATGGCCTAATCACCTCCCAAAGGCCCCACGATTGCCTTGGGTGTTAGGATTCCCACATATGAATTTTAGGGGAACACAGACGTTCAGGCCATAGCAAATATCTTGCCCAAATATCTCTAGTTCCATCCTTTTGGTCACTCTCAGACCAGAACATTTACTGAGTGATTACTATGTCCCACAAAATTCTTATTTAACCCTCAGAAAAACCCTCTGGGGGAAGCATTGTTATCACTCCTATTTCATGAGCAGTTATGTAACTTGCCCCAGATAAGACTTGGTTATGGCACAAATTCTGTGTTGGAGCCTTCAGACCACTCTGCTTCCCAAGCAGGGGAGGAACAGAACATTAAAGATTTTCTTGGCCTTGGCTTTCATTTCTTCATCGTGGTTCTGAAAGGAAAATTGGCTACAGTCCTAAATGTATGTGTGGGCCCACGCTAGCAGCTCAGCTCTCAGTGCCAGCCACACTGAGCCCTGGTCTCCCTAACTTCCAGGCCTTTACTCTGCTTGTCATTGAGCTGATGACCAAGATCCAGCCTAGAGCACAAGAAGACAAACGCTGCGTGATCTCGTGTGTAGAACCTAACAAAGTGGAACTCACAGAAGCAGAGAGTAGAATGGTGGTTGCCTGTTGGAATGGGGAGATGGTCAGAGAATGCAAACTTTCAGTTGGATGAGAGGAAGAAGTTCCAGAGATCCATTGTGCCACATGGTGACAATAGTTAATAACAATGTACTGGGCGGTGGGGGGTGGCTTACGCCTGTAATCCCAGCACTTTGGGAAGCTGAGGCAGACAGATCACTTGAGGTCAGGAGTTCTAGACCAGCTTGTCCAACATGGTGAAACCCTGTTTCTACTAAAACTACAAAATTAGCCAGGTGTGGTGGTGTGCGCCTGTAATCTCAGCTACTTGGGAGGCTGAATCGCTTGAACCCAGGAGGTGGAGGTTGCAGTGAGTCGAGACTGCGCCACTGCCCTCCAGCCTGGGTGACACAGTGAGACTCTGTTTCAAAAAAACAAAAAAAAGCAATGTACTGTATACTTGAAAATTGCTCACAGGGATTTTAAATGTTCTCACCATTACAAAATGATAAATATGTGACATAATGCATATGTTAATTAGCCCGATTTAGTGATTCCACAGTGTATACATATAACAAAACATGTTGTACACCATAAATGTATACTATTTTTATTTGCCAATTAAATATTTTTTTTTAAAGTTTTAGCCTGCAGGTTTAGCTTTTTGGGGCTGAAGCCCCATAGCCCCCTCCACTTCAACACACTCATCAGCATTGTAATTACTTTGTAATTAATGCCTGTGTTCCTACTAAATTGTAAGCTCCACATGAGCTCTGCCTCCAGGTGCTTGCAAAAAAACCAAAAGGGGGTGGGGGTAGATGCTCAAAACCTGTTTATTAAATTGTATTGAAATTGAAACGCTTGAAACAGATTTCATTCCTGCTTATTTTCTAACAGTGGTTAAAACTTGGTAACTTCAAGTTGACATGGATTTCAGAATTCAATGTAATTTCAATAATATTATAATAGAACAAACTTAGGGTTGCCAACATTTATTTTGCTAAGCAAGGCTATTTTAAAAACAACTATCAATAATTATCTTATTTTAAAAAATACATTTTAACCTTATATATACATGTTTGGAATAAAAACAGTCCTTCCTGAGAAGGAAGAGTTGGCAGACCTACATCAATAAAATAAATATATTCAAATGCTTTGGATATGGAAGTATTACGAGAGAAACATTTTCAAGTATTACTTCGTATGTAGTTGTTTCTTATTTCTCAGTTCGGGGATCTGTATTCAACAGGGACATGGAATATGGAGCCTGAGATGGTATTTTTCTGTTTCATGTTGGTAAATAGAGACCACTCAGCAATTTTGCTCTATTAGGAAAGTTTGAGGCAAATGGAGAGAAGCCAAGGAACAATAGCAGTCATGCCTCCAACTGCTTCTTTCCTTCTCCAACCAAGCCAGAAAGAATGTAGGCCAAGTATTGGGGCTAAAAGCCAGTCGTGGAGCCGTCCAGGATTTATCTAGGAAGGGTGACATCTGCCACTGCTCCAGCAGAGCGGGGGCATGGCATGCTTCTGAGGGCACACAGTTCAACACATGAGGCACTCTGCAGCACACAGGACCAAGGTGTCATGCTGCCAGAGGGGCTGGCATTTGCCATTTTGTCAAGGCAGGGCTGCAGCTTGTGGCTTGCTCAGGACAGAAGGATGTTGGGTTCTTACGTGATAGCAGGAAGAAAGCATGAGGTAGAGGGGCTGGTCCTTACTCTCCATCCCCTGCATGAGATCCAGGAGGCCTCATTCAGAGCCTAGCTCCGGTCCTCCATTCGCCACATGTTTTTTGAGCACTTATAGGTGAGTCACCACCCTAGGTTCTGGGGAAATGGTGAACCAAGGGCCAGAAGTCTCTGCTTCCTGGAGCTGACGTTCACTCCATAATGCTGGACAAGACATCCTGAGCCCATTTCTTCGTAAAAAGGAACGAGAATGTGGGTCATGAAATGATCTGCTGTATGAATGTAGGGTTATAATGTTGCTTTGTCTCAAAGGTTGGTTTGCCGAGCCAGGTAGTGTCTTAGGGGCCAGGGATAGAGAGATAACTAAAACAAAGCTCCTACCCTCAAGACCCTCTCAGTCTAGTGAGGAAAGCGGAGAAACTCACAAATAGGAATAAAAGGAGGCACTATATTGCAAAGCTATCATCTTGAGTTAACCCGGGAGTCTGATATGAAGGTCACCCTATAAAGACAGACTATGCTTTTGGAGTCTCAACAGGACTTGGCAGAGCGGCCAACCCTGGTGCACTCTAGACCTTGAGGGTGATAAGCCCAAAGAGGGTTGGATTGAGGGAGGGAGCTGCATGGGGGCCGTGGCCGGCAGGGTCCCTGGAGATTACAGCAGCAGAGCACTGGCTGGCTCTGAAGGGGAACCCTTGCCAGGCCTCTAGCAGAGGCTTGTCTTTCCATGTACAAGAAAAGTTAAGTGGTGAGGCCTGGAGAGGGGCCCCCTTCTGTACTGTGGTGAAGATAAACGAGGCTGGGAGAGGAGTGAGGGGACGCTATCCCAGAGAGGCTCCTCCCCACAGAGTGGGCAGAAGGAAGACAGAACTGGCCAGCCCCTCGGGGGAGTCGAGAAACCTTCCAGAGTGTGGGTCCCTGTCTCCATGCCCTGCCTCTCCAGACCTGAGAGCCTGCCCTCTGCAGTGACTGCCAGCCTCGTCTGTCCTGTTGGGTGAACTCTGTCCCATCTCTCTTGCCCCTCAAACGTTTATTTATCCAGTGTCAAATTCCTACCCACCTTCCTCCAGGGGCCAGGCGCTACGAGATGAGGGGAAGGAACGGCAAGGTCAGCGGGAGCCCGTGGAGTCAGACCCTCCAGCAGCACCGCTGGGGGCTGGGCAGGAGGGCATGGGCTGAGGCTGCAGGGAAGGGCTGCTCCACAGGGAGGCCTCCCTCTGCTCCGTGGCAGTTGTGGTGCTGGAGATGGAGCCCGTGTTTGCTTGTTGGGACCACATCTGCTTTCAGAGGGGAGGCGGGTCACTTCTTTCCCCTGGACCTGGAATGGGCACAACTGCGACCCAGGGAGCATTCCTGCAAGCTGGACACTGCTCTGGGAGAAGACCTCCATCCAACCTCCTGCCAAGACCCCAGCAGCTGCCAGTGTCACTGCCCACAAAAGTATTTGCTTAGCCCAAGAAAGAGTCAGTCAGATGTGTGGTGGCCATGAAATGGATCCTGCTGATTCTCTGTCAGACCTCCCTGCATTGGTCACTACCTCAAAGTTCCTTGGCTGCAACTCCATGTTGCCTGAATCTAGGGACTGTTGAAGTATTGCAGGGGCTGGGCGCGGTGGCTCACGCCTGGAATCCCAACACTTTGGGAGGCCGAGACGGGTGGATCACCTGAGGCCAGGAGTTGAAGACCAGCCTGGCCAACATGGTGAAACCCTGTCTCTACTAAAAATACAAAAATTAGCTGGGCATGGGGGCGCATCCCTGTAGTCCCAGCTACTCAGGAGGCTGAGGCAGGAGAATCACTTGAACCCAGGAGGCAGAGGTTGCAGTGAGTCGAAATTGCGCCACTGCAATCCAGCCTGGGTGATGGAGCGAGATTGTCTCAAAAAAAAAAAAAAGAGCTGCAGGGAAGAATGGCTGAGTGGAGGCCAGTGGCTTCGTTGTGCCTCATCTGAACTCCCTGAAGGCTGAAGCAGGTCCCTGAGGCTTTCTGACCACACCCTCCACTCCCCAGCTGTTTCTATTTTTTTAATTTTTTTTTCTGAGAGGGAGTCTTGCTCTGTCACCCAGGCCAAAGTGCGGTGGCTCACCGCAACCTCCGCCTCCCGGGTTCAAGGGATTCTCCTGCTTCAGCCTCCCAAGTAGGTGGGATTACAGGAGCCCACCACCACACCTGGCTAATTTTTCTGTTTTTTAGTAGAGATGGGTTTCACCATGTTCGTGATTCTGCTGTTTCTAAGGAGTCTCTCCCAGGGCCATGGGGGTCCACAGCAGGCCCTGAGACCCTGAAGCAGGTTGGCTGCACCTGGGCTACCACCTGCAGTAAAGGGGCTAATCTCTGAATGAGGCTTCCTGGTTCTCAGGCAGGGGATGGAGAGTAAGGACCACCCACTGTGCCTCAAGCTTCCCCCCTGCTATCACTTAGGAGCCTGCCATCCTGCCATCCCTGAGAGCTTCCCAAGCAAGGCACAAAATCCACAGCCCTACTCTGACAAAGTGGCAGACACCAGCCCCTCTGGCAGCATGATGCCTTGGTCCTGTGTGCTGGAGAGAGCCTGTGTGTTTACTTGTGTGCCCGCCCATACAAGCCATGTCCCTGCGCTGCTTGAGCCCTGTTGGTTGCCTAACTGCTCATCAGCCTCTGACGCTTTGAGGTCCCTTCCTGGTCTCAAGATCCTCTGAACGTCTGCCTCTGATAGGCCTTGAACCCGAGCCGCCTCCGGGCTTTTGTATTCAACTGCAACCATATCATTTGCCCTTGCTGATTCACTGTTTTGCACTTGATCTTCTGGCTGCTTCATATGAGTCTGTTTTGTCTTCCTGCCGAGATAAAAACTGAAGGCTGGGGACTCGCTGACCAAATAACAGAGCAAGGCAGGCTTTTCGGGCTTGCATAATCTGATTCTTATTAAAACCCGCCCATTTCCAGGCACCAAGCCCCTATCCTCCTCAACAAGAAGTTTATCAACAGGGTTGACTGACTCACAGGGAGGTGTGACCTCACTGCTGGAAGGAGGAAGTGCCATCAGAAACCTGTATAGATAATTTCCTGAAAGGTTCCAAGTTTGGTTTTTTGGGGAACTCCTCAAAGGAGAGGTGGATGGCAGGGGAAGGAGGAGGGGTGATGGGGAGGAGCAGAATAAGAAGTTGTACAAACAGGAGAGGCACAGAGTGGGGAGAAGGAAGCCACCACGGACGGCGAGCCCTGGGGCTTGGAGAAGGCCCTCGGCACCCTTCCAGGGCAGCTCCCACCTGTCAGTTGAAACCACCACCTGGAGACTTTCCACCATTCTCAAGGCCTTCCCACAGGTTCTACCCACCCACTCTCCCCCACCATCTGTCTGCTTCCCAGGCCACGCTGTCCACACTGAGTGAGCCCGCTAGTTTATTCAATACTAGGAATAAGCCGGTACAAAATACATTTTTAGAAAATTCACTTGGAGATAAAAAATCTTGTCCCCACTCCTCCCCCAATCCCACACATCTGTGCTCTTCTGCCTGAGTTAATTCAGCTTTGCTGAGCCTCCTGCAAGAGCTTGAGCAGGGGGTCGTCAGCCCTGAGGGCGAAGGTGAGTGTGCGCTGCTGGTAGTGCCTAGGGTCACACTCCAGGTTCTCGATCACCTCAGCCAGCAGGTGGGCCCGCTCCACGCCTGAGCCGGGGGCCTCGAAGCCCAGGGCGGTGAAGTGCACATGCAGGTGGTAGTAGGAGGGCAGGTAGTGCAGGTATACTCGCAGATGGTCTCCCTTCATCCGGTAGCGCTGCAGGATGGCCTCCTGATGAGACAGGGGCAGGCAGGTCAGGAGTCACCGTGCTGCCTGAGGCCCAGCGCCATGTCCCCACCTAGACCCTCCTCCCATCTGAATCCTGGGTTGGCCTGGGACAGCTCATAAAAACCCTACAAACAGCTCTCTACCTGCTGTCTGCTTCAGCTTCCTCTGTCTTCTAGTCTAGGAAATCCACAAGTGCAGGTGACAGCAGCAAAGCTGAGACTCTCCCAAAAGAAGTGGGGAGCGGCCTCAATCAGCATTCCCCACCCCAACGTGGAAAAAACACTGGCTTCCTCAAACAGTTGCTGCTGGGAATCTTGGAAGGCCCAGTGTCTACAGACAAGCCCCAGATTCCCAAGACTATGGGGACTTTCATGATTTAGAAGCATTTCATCAGTCATGAAGTGGATGGGAGGAAGCCTCATTCTCTCTTTTAGCATAGGACAGGGTGGAGCTTGGAAACAATGAAGTTGGGGATGGGGCTATGCTGAGAACTTGGTGAAAGAGCAGGGACTGTGGAAGGGGTGTGGGAGGGGCTGCTCCCACACAGACCTGGCGAAGTCTCAGCGGGCTCCTTGCAGAAGAGGAAAGCATTGACTTTGGCCCTGGCTCCCTTTGCCCACCTCCACCTTGCTCAGGGGTGGGTCTTTTTCTACCAACCTCCACCTTCAGGAGGCTGTGAGGCATAGAATTAAGCGGAGACTCTCATCTCCATTGTGGGCAAATCCCTGAGGTGGTCAGAGGTGAAGAGAAAAGTACTAGGGCCTCAGTGGGCTCAGTATATACCCCAGAACTGTGTTCTGCATTTGGAGCTCACCCCAGGAATCCCTGCAGCAAGGCGAGACCAGGGCCAAGGCACCCGAGGGGCTTCCTGGAGTAAGTGAGGTCTGTCTGCCAGAGTGGAGCTGTCTGAGCTGCTAGGGCAGGTCAAAGTGTTGGCCTGGCATCTCCCCAAGAGAAAGACACCATTCTTTGCCATTTGTAATATCCAGAGACTGCTTCAGGATCTGAACAAGTCACCCCACAAAGATAAAGGCAGCCAAGGGGTGGTGCCGTGGGTGAGCAGGAGGGAAGATAGATCGGGGCCCAGCAGCAGGGGAAGCTGGGTGTGGGCAGAGCCTTGCCTCCAGGTCTGCATTAACACCTCGAAGCATCACTGGTCAAAAAGGGGCAAACCTCTCTCCTGGCTGGGCATCGTTGTGACTGCTAGCTCTGGCGTGTTATGCAGATCATCACATTTCAGAGTGGAAAAAAGACTCAGACCCAGCCCCTTAGGATGGTGGATTTAGAAGGGACCCATCTAGATAATGTGGTTCAGGGAGGTGAAGTGACCTGCCCCAGGCCACTCAGCTGGTTAGGGTCCAAATATCAGGCCAGGACCACACCCAAGATTCTAGACACTCTTCCCCCATCTCCCCGTGCTCCTGGGATCTGTTTAGAGCCCCGATAATTTCATTCAATTCAACAAATATCCCAGAGAGAAAGTATCCCAGAACACCAGGTGCTACAGAATTCAGCCTGTCTTCAATCTAGACAAGGAGACACACGTGTACACACATATCGAAGTCATGTGCCCATACTCCCAAGAAACTCTGGCATGATGTGGTTGTCATGGTTGTCATGAGAGAGACAGGTGATCCTGGAGTAGGAGGGGCCAAGACTTAAGGACCAGAGTCTATGGGGTGAGGGGTGGAAGTGCATCCCAGATGGAGAAAGGCCGAGGAAGGCGTGTGAGGGTGAGGAAAGGTGGCAGGACCAGGGACAAAGAGCCCTGCTCTTCAACCTCAAGAGCCTAATGGGGTCCCCAAGACTGGCATCCAGAGAGAAGTCTCTCCAAGATGGACTCTGGGAAGGGTGAGGAAAGGGGCCCAGGAACACACTGGAATCTGAGTCTAATTTCTCTGAGCTTCCACGTGGTTTGGTGAAGCCACTCACCTGCCCCTGGTGGAGCATGTTCCTGAGCAGCGGCAGGTGCTCCGGAGTAAGGTCGCGTAGGGATCTGATGCCCCGGCGATGGCAGATGGCGATCAAGTACAAGTCATCGAGCTGCGTAGAGAGCAAGGGGAGACCAGGCTCAGCAGGGAACAGACCTGGGGAGGCTGCCAACCCTGGAGTTCTCACGTAAGCCAGGAAGCACCCACCCCTGAGGCCTACAGCACCAGGAGAAACCCCGCAGGGCATCTGCATACCCTGGGCGTGTGGGATGGTCTTAAGGAGCAGGCCTACTGTGTACGCTTCTTGCTAGAGAATACCATGTGAGAGTTCTTTTTTCTTTTTTTTTTGACAGAGTCTCGCTCTGTCGCCCAGGCTGGAGTGCAGTGGCGCAATCTTGGCTCACTGCAACCTCCGCCTCCTGGGTTCAAGCGATTCTTCTGCCTCAGCCTCCCAAGTAGCTGGGACTACAGGTGCGTGCCACCATGCTCTTTATATTTTTAGTAGAGATGGGGTTTCACCATATTGGCCAGGCTGGTCTCAAACTCCTGACTTCATGATCCGCCTGCCTCGGCCTCCCAAAGTGCTGGGATTACAGGCATGAGCCACCGCGCCCAGCAGAGAGTTCTATATACTCACTCCCCAGAGCTGTCGGGGTAGGGAGCCAGGAGGTTCAAGAAAGAGCAAGGGCAACTCTCTCCCTCCGAGAGTTTACAGTCTTATCGCATGTATGCGAGTAGCTCTACTGTAAGACACAAAATAATCCCAGTGCAGGAGGAAGGAAAGACTCTAGCTACCTGGATGAACCCAGGAAGGCCTCCTGGAAGAGAAGGCAGAGGATCAGGTCTAGAAAAAAGGTAGAATTTTGAGAAAGGGTATTCAGGTAGAGGAAACAGAGCAAAGACTCGGAGGCAAGAATGTATAGGGTACAAATGTATAGGGCATAGAATGTATACGGAAGGGGAGAGGAAGCAACTTGATTTGTTTGGAGTCAAGGCCCATGAAGGGGTGGAGTGGGGTTTGAAGGCTGAGAAGGGAGCCAAGGGCCAGCTCAGCAGCACACACAACACCAGGGCAGTTAGCTTGTTTCTCTCTTCCCCTATCGCACAGGATACCTTCCTGCTGTCCTTCCTGAGCACAACCTGGCTGAAAACCTGGAGGTCACAACAGTACAAAGAATCAAAGTCAAGATCTTGTGCCAGAGAGCAAATGAACTCTTCCTCTTGCTGAGAAAACCCACCCTGCTCACCTAAACCCTGGCCTTGCCTGGTAATTCCATCCATGCGCCTGGAAGGCCCCAGACATCAAGGCTCTGAGGGGCCAGGCACGGGGAGAACCCAGCAGTGCCCTGCCCTGCAGTCTGAGCTACCAGATTCCTTGTGGAGATAATTTGAGGACCATGACTCACCCAACCACATTTCCTGGGGCCTCAAATTGAAAATTCAGGATGGGCTTTTCTATATGACTGGCTGATATCCAACTATGCCATGGTCTTTACATGCCATGAACATTCTTTCCTGCCAGAGTTCTAAGAATCTGTGTTCTCTGCCTTAGACCTTCTGCAGATGAGCCCACAGGAAGCTCCACGTGTAGCTGAGCTACATGCACCAGGCCTCAGTTTGCCCCAAGTCCCCTGTGTACTCTCTCATGGCCTGTGGCCAAGAAATGTACTCTCTCACTTTGGACTTAGGAGTCCAAAGAGAAGCCCAGAAACAAAATTGCTTGAACTTGAATTTGTGTGCGCGCGCACGTGTGCACATGGTGAAGGTGTATGTTTTCGGCTGTTCTATGCGTCACTGTCACCGAACTCCCAAATAATAGTAACATTTGTTTAGATGATGTCTGCTGACAAATCACAAACACGACGCTAACTCGCAACTCTCTGCTCCACTGGCACAGAATAGGGCATGGAGCCTGGTGCTGGGTGTCAGCCCATGGTGTTGGGTGTCAGTTCACAGGCTGGGTAAGGGAGGGAAAATAATCCATTCTTTGATATTAGACATGACCCAAAATTTCCTGCTGGCAGCCAAAGGGCCTCCTCGCTCAGAGAAGTCATCTGAAAAAAGCTAGCCCAGGGGCAGGAAAGGGCCTCAGGCTGGCGCCCCAGAAGGTGGCCCATCAGTCACTCTGGGAAGACAGATAGACATTGTCAGTCTCTTTTTACGAGTCAAGACAGTAAAGTCAAAGTAATAGTTTCCTGGCAGGAAGAAAGAGAATTGCTGGAGCTTTGGAGAGCCATCTCTTAACCTCTGGGGTGACTCAAAGGAAGAGTTGCCTGGTCTGAGAACTTTAGACCAAAGAACTTAAATCATGTGAACTGAAAATGCATGTGTATCCATATATACATGTACATATATGTTTATATACCCAATATAGAAAGGTTACCAGAGACAAAGAAATAGCAACAATAGTTGTTTTGGGGAAGGGAAAGGAAGGGCTGTGGGGTGAGGAAGCATACTTTCACTGAATATCCTCTGTACTGTGTGCATTTTTGCCACATGCATGAACTAAACCTACAAGAAAATAAACAAATAAAAAAAAGGACACACAGGTGATCCTTTAAGAGAACAGAAGAAGGGATGTTATAACCTCTAAGGAGGCACAGTCTCTAGCAAACAGGCACCTGATAAATACATGTTGAATGGATGAAAAAATGGATTATCTCTTTAATTCAGGGCCATCAGTTTGGAGACAGTAACTTCCAGGACCAGTGGCAGGAGGAGATTCAAGGTGGCTAGGAAAGCTCCTCAAAGCAAACACCAGGGTGCCTCCCTATCCCCAGCCCTTCCCTGTCCCAAAGACAAAGGATAGAAGCCCAGGCATGGCCTATCTTCCTGCTGGATACATTGCCTAATTCAAAGAGAGCTACCAATTCAGTGCTGTCACAAGTCAAAGATTTGAGACGCTAAAATACAGCATCATCAAAAGTCAAGTAAGAATTAAGGTCGGGCGTGGTGGCTCACGCCTGTAGTCCCAGCTACTTGGGTTGCTGAGGCACGAGAATTGCTTGAATCCAGGAGGTGGAGGTTGCAGTGAGCTGAGATCACGCCACTACACTCCAGCCTGGGCAACAGAGTGAGACTCTGTCTCAAAAAAAAAAAAGAATTAAGCAAATGTTAAGAAGGACCACACCTGCATCGCTATGAAGCAAAGTGTGACGTTTAAGCTGGCCCTTTCATGACCCTTGAGGACAAGTAATTCCAGCCCTGTGGCTGGCAGCCAGAGTGCAGCTCCTAAAGTCTTTCCTGTCTTAAAGGGGACAGAAAAAGGGAGGTTCCACTGGCAGCTGAAGCAGAGCCTGGAGGCACTGGGGTCAGAAGGACGGCAGATTTCTCTTCTCTGCCGTGGGCTCAAATGCATTCAGGGCTTCTGGAATACAGACGGACAAGTCTATTGTTGTCCCTCCATGACCTTAAGACTGCGATGCCCTGGCAAGCTCTTCAGTCTTCAAGAGTCTGGTGCGGCAGAAGGTCCTCCTCCTACCCCACACCTCTATGGCCCTGCTGGGATTCTCATTAACAGTGGGCCCCGCCTCCTGTGACCCAGGCTCTGACCCCGGATCTCTAGGTGCAGGGCAGCCCCACAGGACAGATGGGGGTTTGCAGAGCCACCACTCAGTTTGAGACAAGGGACCAT
Source organism: Pan troglodytes (assembly GCF_028858775.2). Taxonomy (NCBI): domain Eukaryota; kingdom Metazoa; phylum Chordata; class Mammalia; order Primates; family Hominidae; genus Pan; species Pan troglodytes. The sequence continues at coordinate 128,274,497 of NC_072407.2, read as the reverse complement.
CAGGTCCTACCTCTTCAAATGCCTACAGAGCCAGTCCTGGCTCCCTCCTTCAAGGCCTGAAGGTGGCACAGGCAGAGAGAAGCTGCAGGGAAGGGCAGAGTGGATGCAGGCGTCCCCTTAGCCTCTCACTGCAGCGCCCCACACAAGGAGAGCCCTCTTCTTTGAACTTACTTGGCTCTAGGGAATCATCGATCAATGCTGCAACTTTGGAAAATCCCTTCAAATTCTTTCCCACCCCTTGGGTCACATTTGGGAATTCCCACAAGCCTCTTGTCAAGAGACGAATTATGCTCACTTGCCTGTGTAACCCTGAGCCAAAATCCCACCCCTTTATCCCACGTCAAAACTGAAGGCATCATGGGCAGCCACAACTGGGAAAGCACAGGGAGCGAGCCCGCGGAGGGGCAGACGAGGCTCACTCCAAGGCACCTTCTCTACAAGAGTCTCTCCAGCCTTTGACGAGTGCAGAAACTAGACGGGCCCACCGAAAGCAGAACGGCACATCTGAGCCTGGATTACTCCACAGGTGAAAGTGCAGGAGAGAATATGTCTGTCTGCTCCCAGCGCCCATGCCTGCCTGCCTACCTCGGCCTTATCCAGGCCCTTCTTCTGTTGCAGGCTGAGCACAGCCAGGTTCCAGTCTGTGTTAAGAACAGCACTCTCTGCAACACAGTGGCTCTGCCTGTTTCTGACCCTGTCAGGGTATAAAAGCTTCTGATACTCTCAGGTATAAAAGAGGTGGTGGTAAGTGACAACTCTGGTGGTGGGCTGGTCTGGGAGAGACAGAAGGCCACAGGGAACTGGAAAGGGATACCTGTGAGGGAGGACGGCTCCTCCCAAACCTGCTCCTTAGGAAAGTAGGAGAAGCAGAGGTGCTTGGAGAGGTGCTTGGAGAGGTGCTTGGAGAGGTGCTTGGAGAGGTGCTTGGAGAGGTGCTTGGAGGCAGGGCACGGGGCCCAGGGGCCCAGGTGGAAGTCTGGACTAAGCTACTCCACAGCTCGGGCTGAGGAGGAGATGCCTCGGGTTGGTCACCATGGTTCCTGCCTGCCAGTGCTTCAGAACACGGGCCTGCCTGGATCTGCTGGTGTCAAGGGGAATGGAGAAAATGGAAACACCCCACCCGAGGGCTCCAGATGCGGGTGGAAGCACAGGTGGCTGCCCAGACCACTTGGCTGGTAAGGAATGGCCTATGTAGTCATGGGCACAAACATCACCCCATTTTACCTCCTGGGTGGGAGGACAGCCAGAAAGGGCTTTAAGCTGACCCATTAAAGCAAAAGCACTTATGTATGACAGGTATCCACCCAGTCCCCACAGAGAGCTCAGGCCAACCCTTGTTGGTTAATTATAATCTGCTTAGAGACAGGCCAGCGTGAGAAAGAGGGCAGTCAGAAGGACCAGCACTTACAGCAGGGTGGCCAGAGACCAGGACATTCCAGCCAGAAACCTTTACCTGCTGTTGGTTCCACTTGAGGTCAGGGATGAGGACAAAACCATCAGAGGGATCTGGGTTCTCGAAAACAATCCGGTCCGCTTCAGCCTTCTTGTCGAGAATGTTATACACCCACTGAAAGGAGGGGGAGAGAGATGGTTCACAAATCCACTCATCACCCCTTGAGAGATACCCCAAACTGAGCTCGGTGCATTCCCTGGCCTCTCCAGGAGACAGAACCAAGCCATAAAAGGCCGCCACGCTCAGAGGATCTACATCTGGGCTGCCCTGTCCCCAAGCATCTGTTCTTAGGGGTCCAGAAGGGACTTCCCCCTTCCCACTCCAGCTGGCACTCAGCCATGCGTCATCACAAGGGTCTCTGCAGCTTGGATGGGGCCAGGCTCTTCCTGGTCAGCATAGTGCACATGCTCTGCGGAGGCTTCACAGACCCAGGCTGTGTCTGCCCTCTATAGCAGTGACCCCCTCCACCGCTCACAGGACTCAGGGGAAGAGCTGCCTCCATGGATCCTATTTCACTCTATTCAGGACTATGGGGCAAAGAGAGGTAGGAGGCTGAGGGCACCGCGGTTTCCTTCTGTGGAGGGGCCAGCTACCCACCAGGGCAGTGAGAGCCTTTGCCTCTAGCAGCTCATGTGTGCACGTTTCCCGCCGCGCTGGGATTCTCATCAGCAGTGGGCTCAGCACCTCTGCCCGCCTGGAGCCGCTGCAGATGCCGGTTTATCAGCAGTCTCTGCTGACACAGGCCCCGCATGGCAAAGCAGAAACGAAAGCTATGTAGAGACACAGAGACAGTGACCTCACCAAGACCTTTCAGGGCTACCCAGGGCTCCCAGCCCTTGTGTCACCCTTGGATCAGCTGCTGTCAACAGTCTGCAGAGGACCTTTCCCAGGCCTGTGTTGACCCAAGGACATCACTTTACAGAGATGGTCCTGGAGGCCTGTCTGAGGTTAGGAGGCTGCAGGAGGTTGGGCTGAGAAGGACCCTGAGCTCACAGGCCTCAAACCCCAGTACCCCCAGCTCTCCTCTACTTCCCCCAGCTCTCAGGGCCCTTTGCAAACATGAACTCATACAGGACAGTGAACTCTGCCCTACATCTGGGGGAGAGACCTGCTAGGAAACCAGAGAGGGGAGTGGCTGAGGACATACTACTGCCCCTTCCTCCTCACAGTCAGAATGGTCTCCGAGCTCACTGATGTAGGAGAAGGAGCCATGGACACGAGGTGGGATGGGGAGGCCAGGGAACCGACACTACCAGGCAGCCATCCATGGTCCTCCTTCCACTCCCAGAAGTGCTGGACAGGTAGCATCACCGAAGGCTAGAGGCACGGGGACTGCCTTACGGTCCGCACAACCTCACACCTTGAGCCTGGAGGGCTGAACACACTGCATTGCATCCTCGCCTCTCAGCTGGGATGGACTGGGGGAGAGGGCAGCTGGGCCTCGAGGTCTCCTGCAACTCTCTACCCACAGGAAGCATTTCAGCTCAGAGGGCCCCAAACCCCTCACAAGGCCCCAAACCCCTGACAAGACCCACAGGCCGGTCACAATGTGGTCCATTCACAACAAAAGACAGGCAGTTCCCAAGAAACCGAATGAGGCCCCTTCCTGGGAGGGGTCTGGAGGACACCCGGCAGCCACTTCCTCATGCAGTGCCGGGGCCAGAGCAATGCATGGCCAGTACATCCACAGAGGCATTTCCTCTCTGACCTGAAATCTCCTGGGAATGTGATGCCAGAGGAAGAAGCCAGCGGAAATACAAGGGAGGGAGGGAGACGGCATTCCCTACAGAGAGCCCCAACGCACCCCATAAGCAGGCCTCCCCACGGCCTGCCCCTGATTCACAGAAAAGGGGCATCTGCCTGTGACTAGTATAAGAGTGAGAGTGAACAGGTTCTGAGCCAAGGAGACCTGGTTTCATCTCCCAGCTGTCACTGGGTGAGCGACTGATGCCTCCTTTGTAAAATGGGGCTGATGATATCTACATAAGGGTGGTGAAGGTTTTCAGAGAACACGCACATGAAAGCACCTAGCACAGCCAGTATAAGGGAGACCCCCACGAGTGGCAAAGGTGGTGGGATGGTATGCCAGAGGCTACAAAACTGACTGGGGACAGGAAAAGAGGGAAAGGCGGTGAGAGCAAAGGAGGTGGTGAGAGAGGAAATAAGAGCGGGGCTGGAGGACGAGTGACTGCAGGAAGGAGTGATGACTGTGAGAGCAGCTGCACTCTGCCTGGCACTGCTCTCAGCGTCACAACAACCCTGAGAGGTGGCTGCTATCATTGTCGCCATTTTTTTTTTTTTTTTTTTTTTTTTTGAGATGGAGTCTTGCTCTTTCGCCCATACTAGAGTGCAGTGGCGTGATTTCGGCTCACTGCAACCTCCGCCTCCCAGGTTCAAGCGATTCTCTTGCCTCAGTAGCTGGGATTATAGGTGCCCACCACCACACCCGACTAATTTTTATATTTTTAGTAGAGACAGGTTTTTTTGTTTGTTTTTGTTTTTTGTTTTTTCTGAGACGGAGTTTCACTCTTGGCTGGAGTGCAATGGCGTGATCTCAGCTCACTGCAACCGCCACCTCCCAGGTTCAAGTGATTCTCCTGCCTCAGCCTCCCAAGAAGCTGGGATTACAGGCGTGTGCCACCACACCCAGCTAATTTTTGTATTTTTAGTAGAGATGGGTTGCGCCATGTTGGCCAGGCTGGTCTCAAACTCCTGACCTCAAGTGATCTGCCCACCTTGGCCCAAAGTGCTGGGATTACAGGCATAAGCCACCGCGCCTGGACATTGTCCCCATTCTACAGGTAAGAAGAATGCAAGTGCAAGGAAGTTCACGCTGGGTCAGCCAATTCCAACCATGAGTATCTGGCTCCTGAGCCTGCACCCTGGGCCAAGGTACATCCTGTCTCCTGGGAGAGGCCTCTGGGACAGTGGCAGGGAGCTGCATCCACGGGAAGCCTCCAGGCCAGGGGCCCAGATTAAAAAAAAGGAGAATGAAAGAACAAAATTCACACAAACACAGAGAGCTATGTAATGGGGAGTGCCACCATCTGAAACCACGCCCAAGAACTTGGCCAGCCCTGCCGATAAACTGGGCAGAGGGTGATGCCATCAGCTTTCTGCAACTCACCTGGCTGGACTTCTTTGCAGTAGGTGACATTGGCAGCTCCCTCGGTACCCTCTCTCCTGCCTTGACCTCCCATGAGACATCGTGCTCCTTCCTCATCACCTCCTGCTCTCTGCTTCTGCCTGCTGCCTTGCACTTCCCCTCCAGCCATGTGTGGCCTGGCCACATCTCCCAGGTGTCTTAGCTCTGCACATTGCTGTGCCTGTCCCTCTGAACAGTTACCTGGAGTAGAGAATGGTGGCTGCCATCCTGGCATCATTCTGTGCTGGAAACAATAGCAGGCACATGATATATGGCACCTCTCTCAATTTCCACAACACCCAGGAGGGAGGAGCCGTTAGTTACATTTTTCAGACAAGGAAACCGGGGCTCCGAAATTAAGGACAATGTCACGCTGCTCTTAGATGACAGACTGAGAATCCAAACACCAGGCTGAGGTTGAAGTCTAGCTGGATGACTCACAAACAGACATTTGTAACTAGATGATCTCAAAGGCTCCAGATCCAGACATCCCACTGCAGTTTTTACTGGGAAGTTATAAGTACCTCACATCTAAGGAGCCAAATAGTATCTCTGGCTTAGGGCACAGATACTGGGACCAGACTGCCTGGCTTTGAGACCTGTCTCCAAAAGGGCTGCTGTGAAGAATAAATGAGGTGTGAGGCTGGGTGCGGTGGCTCACACCTGTAATCCCAGCACTTTGGGAGGCCAAGGTGGGCAGGTCACTTGAGGTCAGGAGTTTGAGACCAGCCTGGCCAACATGGTGAAACTCCGTCTCTACTAAAAATACAAAAATTAGCCCAGCGTAGTGGCGGGCGCCTGTAATCCCAGCTACTTGGGAGGGTGAGACAGGAGAATCACTTGAACCTGGCAGGAGAAGGTTGCAGTGAGCCGAGATCACACCATTGCACTCCAGCTTGGGCAACAAGAGTGAAACTCCATCTCAAAAATAAATAAATAATAAATAAATAAATAAATAAATGAGGTGTGATGCACATAAATGCTTAGAGCAGTTCTTGGACTATACATAGTAAGTGCTCAATAAATTCCAAACTGAACTCACTGTCTTCCATGCAAACCCACTCTTCTGTTTCTGTCCCCTATACTGGGTCATGAATTATCCTTCTATCCACTCATCACCCAACCTCTTCCCTCCCCTCTCCACGTCAACCAGTTGCTAAGCCCCATCCAGCCCTGTGAAGACCTACCTCTTAAATTGCTCCAGAATCCTTCCCCACTGTCCCTACCTTGGTTCAGACCCATACTGGTTTTTCCCAGTCTTCCTGTTCTATGCTCACCCCCACTCCACCAATTAATTCTGCAAATCGGGCCATATTATCCACATGCTTAAAACCGTTTAGGGCACCCTCACTGCCTATGGCAACTGTTCTCACATCTGATGGTTGTCAGAAATATCAGAGAGAGAGAGAGAGAGAGAGAGAAAGAGAATTCCCAGCTCCACTCCCTGAAGGGTGACATTCAGCAGATATGGAATAGTGCTCTGTGCTCGGTATTTATGAAAACCCCCAGGCAATCCTGATGGTAAGCAAGGTTCAGGAACTCCTGGCCCCCTGGACAAAGTCCATGTGCCTCCGCCTGGCCCCTGCCTACCATCTCAGTGCTGTCTCCTCTGACCCTCCAGCAGCCCAAGCCCCAGTCACACCAAACTCCTTGCAGCTCCCCCAAAGCATCGGATGATTCCAGCTCTGTGTGCCTCTGGACTTGCTCCTCCCTCCCCTTGTGCACCTGGTAAACTTCTATTTGTCCTGTAAGACCCAAGGGGAGGATCCTCTCCCTGTGAAGTCCCAACTGTCTGCGCTGGTCACTGTCCCTCTGCATCACCACGGTAGTTCATCTAGGCATCAGAGTGCTTATCCCATTGTCACAATTGCCCGTTTACAAGTCTATCTTCCCTGTTAGACTGTGAAGATCCTGTCTAGGTTTCATCATCTTGGTGACTCTCCAAAGCCTGGCATAGGACCAGGTCCATAGTAGGTACTCAGTAAACATAATGAGTGTTGCCAGTTAAGCTGAGTGCTTGTAAACTAGAAATAGCCAAGAAGGAATACATGAACGGCTCCCGTCAGTCAGGAGTTGGAAGAGTAGTGGAGTTTTCATTGTGCTCTTCTCCGAATGGAACTGCATAATGGTATATAATAAGGAATACACATGGCCAGGCACGGTGGCTCACACCTGTAATCCTAGCACTTTGGGAGGCCAAGACAGGTGGACTGCCTGAGCTCAGGAGTTCGAGGCCAGCCTGAGCAACATGGCAAAACCCCATCTCTACTAAAAGTACAAAAAATTAGCCAGGCATGGTGGCAAGCACCTGTAATCCCAGCTACTCACACCAACCACATCAGGGCTTCCTTACTTGAATCTCAGGTCTGCACAACCAGCACAACAGAACAACGGTTCCAGGAGATTCCCTAGGACCCTGAACAGCAGAAACTCTAAGAAGGTGGAGACATAGTTCCTTTTCACTTGGAAAACAGAACAACTGCTGGGACTTTAAAAACAAACAAACAAACAACAACAACAAAAAACAAGTCAGCTTGAGCCAGATGCACCCCACGCAAACTGCTGCCCAGGGAGACCAGGGCTGAACCAGGCTGGGGAAGGGGGCTGGCAGCACACAGGTCTCCCAAGGAAACGTCATTCCTGCAGGCCCTGTCAGCCTCCCTTTCCTTACTCCTGTCAAGTACAATTCACCTTGCAGTGCCCACACACACAGCACACCCTCCCTTCTTCTGGGCCAGGGAGGAGTGGCTGTGAGTTCCTCACATCACAACACCCTCCACCACAGTGACCTGAATCTTGGGGAGAAAAGTGAGAAATGCTCAAAGAGAACAAGGGTGAGTGATAAAGACAAGGCACAGTGTCAGAGTCAGTGAGTGGGCAAGAAACTGACTCATCAATAAGCATCAATCATATTTAACTCTGAGTACTCACATGGGGCCAGTTCCAGGCAGAGGCTCCAGTTGGCGCTGGGCCTAGGCCCAGGGAGGAGTCAGGATCTTGGAGCTAAATGGCCTTGCATCTGGCCTGGCCAGACGACTGCCAGCTTGTGAATGGAGTCCCTGCACCAAATCCCCGGGGCCAATGGGGTCCTGCCTTCTTTTGGACGAATGCAAGGGGGAGTCGGTGAGGGAAGAGTTTTTTCCTCTGAGACTGAGATCCTGCAGGCCGGTTTGCCGCAGGTGAAACCAGGAATAAGAGTCTGGACAGGGTGGGACTAACTCAACATCAGCCTTTTACCCATTCATGGACCCAAAGCAATGGCATAGTCATCCTGAGGCTGGATCAAGGCTACTGCAGAGCAGACACACATTCTTCCAAAGGACTGGATTGCTTTGAGGTCCCCAGAGAGCCTCCATGGCATGCCCAAGCACATCAGGTGGGACCAAGACCAGCATCAGTTCCCCCACCCCCAAAGCCTTCTCTCGCCATGCGATATAAAATGGCAATTGCCCGCCCCAGGCCTTCTGGTCCCACTTATCCTGTCTATTTCTCTCTGCAGCCCTCATTATCTCACAGAGCACACAGATCCTGAGATATCTGTGTATGGTCACACACCGTGTGACTGTGCATGGGATGTAAGCTGCACAAGGCGGGGATTCTGTCCGCCATGCTCTCTACTGTACCCCCATCCCCTCGCCCAGCACAGCGCCTGGCCCCTAATATGACCCCAATAGACACTCGTAAGAGGAGGCACCAGCCACGGGAGCAGTGCTCTGCGTCTGAGACACGCAGCCAGTCACCTGGATGCTGAGGCTCTGGGACTCCAGGTGGGGTAAAGTAATGTTCCTGTAGTCATCTCCCGTCTCTCGGATCAGGCGGAGGTCCTGGCGCAGGTACTTCTGCAGGTGCTTCTCTGTGGCAGGGTAAACCACAGTCGTCTTTACATCTGCAATGACACAGCACAGCCCGTGACAGGGAAGCAATGCCCACTCTCTATGCCACAGGCACCACGGTGAGGAGAGAACTCCCACCCTGGCTTTGATTCCCTGAGGGAAGCCAAAATCCAAGAGGATCATGCACCCCAGATCCACTCCCACAGAGTGCCTTGTGCCACTGCATTCACGAGCTGAGCCACACTCAGAATCTGGAAAACACAAGGTTCTTACCTGTGGGTCACTGGGCCCCTCATCAGGCAAACTCCAGCCCTTCCTGCTCCATCTTCCAGGCACAGGAATGAGAGGTCTCTAACTCTTCTCACATACCAAATTTCTAGGTATGTGGCTTTCTGGACCCAAAGCTGAAAATATGGCTTAAAGGCCGGGCGCAGTGGCTGACGCCTGTAATCCCAGCACTTTGGGAGGCCCAGGCAGGCGGATCACCTGAGGTCAGGAGTTCGAGACCAGCCTGACCAACGTGGAGAAACCCCGTCTCTACTAAAAATACAAAATTAACCGGGCGTGGTGGCACATGCCTGTAATCCCAGCTACTCAGGAGGCTGAGGCGGGAGAACCACTTGAACCTGGGAGGCAGAGGTTGCAGTGAGCCCAGATTGCACCATTGCACTCCTGCCTGGGCAACAAGAGCGAAACTCCATCTCAAAAAAAAAAAAAAAAAAAAAATATATATATATATATATATATATATATATGGTTTAAAGCCCAGTAGTCCCCTTAATGACGGGCAGTGCAGCAGAGCGCAGTGGTTCCAGGCACAGACTCTGCAGCCAGACTGAGTTCAAGTCCTGGCTCTGCCTGCTCCTTATTTTATTCTGAATGGGACCTTGGCCCCACCCGGGAGCACGGTTCAGCCGTTTAACCTGTTGGTGCCCCTACTTCTTCATCTGCCAAATGACGATAGTAAAAGCTCCTGTGTCATAAGGCTGGGAGGATTAAACAAGTCAATTACCTGTGAAGTTCTTAGAACAATGTCTGGCACACAGTAAACACCACATAAGTGCTGTGATGTTTAATCCAGGGTTTCTCAATCTCAGCACCACTGACATTTTGGCCTGGATAATTCTCTGTTGCAGGGGCTGTCCTGTGCATTGAAGGATGTTCAGCTGCATCCCTGGCCTCTATTGGGATGTTAGTAGCACCCTCCCCAAGTTGTGACAACCCAAAATGTCTCCAGACATTGCCAAATGTGTCCCCTGAAAGGAAAAACTGTCCCCAGGTGAGAAGCACAGTTTTAAACTAGAAGGATGTCTTGCAGTTTTCCTAAACAGACTCTAGGCTAGCTTCCTGGTCCAAAACCACCTGGTTTTGGTTAAGTCCTTTCCTTTATTTTTAAAAACATCTAGTACAATTGTCATCATTACTCTAACATGTATACATGGTGTTTTAACATAGATCTTAGGGGTATTTCCAAATCAGCTTGGATCTTTCTCAAAAGACCCATGGTTCCCTCTGACTTTCTTAATCTGGGTTCGGATAGGCTCTCCCAGGGAAACCCGAGGGAGCTGAAAACCCAGCGGGCACATTTCACCACCACGAAGTCCTCATACTCACTCACACACCGCAAAACCCAGCTAAGAACTATCAACCTATACTTTCATATTTGGTTTGAGGTCATAGGTGGTTTTAACCCCGCTTTCATACGTCAGTGAAGAGGGTGGGCTGGGACTCAAAAGAGTCATCCAGTATCACACCGTGAAATGTGGCAGAGGCGAACCTGGAACTGAGGCCGTCTCACCCTAAAGCCAGCGCTCCTGCAACACCATAGGCTACTTCCAATTTCTACTTCCAAGTCCCAGTGGGGATGCACAGAGATGACATACCAGGCACGTGGCTTCTGTCCCATCAAACACCCAAGGCCCTCAGCTCTGGGGGGCACAGCAGCACAGTGGGAAGACATGGATGCTGGCCCCAGGCTGGCCACATGACTCTCCATACTGGCTGTGTACCCTTGGGCATGGGGCTTAACGTCTTAGAGCCTTGGCTTCCTCACCTATTAAAGGGTGGTCATCAAATCTGCCTCACAGAGTTGTTTACATTCAATAAAACATGTCAGCTGGATCACTGGAGTTGCTAAATAAATGTCACCCAATCCTGGGAATCCCCGGATCTGACTCTGAAAAGGGGGCATGAAGGCCTCCTCACAACTCTCTGAGGAGCAGCAAAATACTCTTTCTTGCTTCTCACTCTGTTCTCTAACAGCTCAGCGTCATGGGTCATGGGCCAGAGGTCAGAGGTCAGGCACACCAAGATCTCAAGAAGCGGGAGACTGCTTGAAGTAGACTGAACGGCACCACCTTGGCCCTTGCAGTGGACCTGAGGGAAATCCATACATCTGCAGTGGAGCTTGGTGGATGAGAACAGAGATTTTGGAGCCAGTCAGCCTGGGTGCAAGTCCTGGCTCTGCACTTATTAGCTGCGCAACCTCAGGCTAGTGACTGACCCTCTCTGTGGCTTCAGTCTCCTGACTTCTACAATCTGGGGTAACAATAACAGCACCTACCTTCCAGGGCTGTTGGGGGAAGGAAACGAGTCAGTAGAAGGAAAGATTCAGGAAGTGCCTCACATGGAGAAAAGCGCTCCCCCCAGGCTAGCCTGGATTCTCTCCACTGTTGCCTCAGTTGCCTGGGTTGGGCAGTGGAGCTCCCTGAGAGTGGGGGCGAGATGGGCAGGGCACAGAGGCAGAGCGGGCGCTGGAGAGCAGCCGGGTTCTGCGGGCAGGGTCACCCAGCCGGGCTCCCAGCCTGGGGCTCCTGGCTGCTCCAGATCAGAAAGCCACCCAGCCTGTGAGCATGCCCTGGTCTGCCGAGGCCTGTGGGAGACCTGCCCCAGCCACCCAGGGTGCAGGGAACCTGGCATCTCACCCAGCCAGCCCCTCCCGCCTCCCCTCAGCAGCAAGAGCATCCACAGGCGCTTATTTTCCAACTGCTCACTTCCTGCCATCCTCCTGCCTTTCCTGAGGTGCGCCTGCAGGGATGGGAACGTGACTGCAGGACTCTCAGAGCTCCCCACGTCCCCCTAGAGCACTCACTCCTAAGGGGCCTGGCTTCCCTCAGGTCTCCACCGAAAGCCACACTGAGGTGGGGGCTGCCACCCTCAAACTGTCCCCTGCTCCACAGCTCCTGTGCTTCCTGCCGTGGACTACGAGGCTGTTGGTCACCTCGCCCTGGCCCTCTTTCCACCTTCATGCACTGCCTCTCTCCCGCTTGGGGCCTCTGCTCCAGCCGCGCCGGCTCCCCACTGACCCACTAACTCACGTCAGCCATGGTGGGCTCCTCTCGGGGCCGTGCACTGGCCGCTCCCACGGCCGAGCTGACCCTCCTACCCAACGAGCCAGGCTGCTCCTTGCTTCATCCAGGCCTCTGCTCTGAGGCCAGCTCCTCAGGCTCGGTCAGCTCTGGTAAAACAGCAGCCCTAACCTCGGGGTCCTCTGTCTCCTCCACCAGCTTGCTTCCTCTTCACTTCTCACTCCCTCACAGCAGCAGGTGGACGGACTGTCTGACTCCCCAACTACTATGCAGCTTCCGGAAGAAAACAATTTGTCCCCAGCACCTGGAATAGTGCCTGGCATACAGTAAGCACTCAGTAAATACTTAGTGAACAAATGAATCAATGAATCTGGCCTTTTCGACTTAAACCCAGGAAGAGCATTTTTGTCCCAGATGAAATAAAACCTCTTTGATACAAATCAATATATTTCCTAATGCTAAGGTTTACGATGGCAGCCAAAAAAACAATGAACGCTGGTGTTTACCTCAACGCCCGTCAAGATGTTGACCTGCAGCTGAACTTCAGGAGGAGTTTGGTCAGGAGTCAATGCTCAATAAACAATCAAACCATCAGGTGAAAACACGTTGGGAAACAGGATACACAGGCACAGTCTCAAAAATATCTCCCATAGATTACTTATTAATTACAAAGGGAACACGAGTCGCTTTACGGCAGCAAAAGGCTACCACCTCGGCCAGGCCATGGGCGTCACCGTCACCCCTGCTGGGCACGCCGACATCATGTGCCTCCCGATCATGTGGAATTCTGGCCAAAAACGCATAACCTGAGTCCAGTCATGAGGAAATATCAGCAAACCAAAATCCAGGGGCATTCAACAAAACTAGTGGCTTTATAACACTACAAAAATGTCAAAGTTAGGAAGGACAAAGAAGGCTGAGGAATTGCTCCAGATGAAGGGAGACTAAAGAGACGGGACTAAAGGGATTGGATTAGATCCGGGGCTGGGATCCGGGGAGGGGCGCCCTGCACTGAAGCAACTGGCACAACTTAAGTATGGACTGTATGTCACAGAAGTCTCATACGAATGGGAAATCTCCTGAAATTAATAATTTTACCCTTTTTTATATCCACCGTTATCATTATTCTATGTATATGTGGAGACAGAAAAAGCCAATGTGACAAATGTTAACAGGTGAAATCCTTTTATTTTTATTTATTTATTTATTTTTTTGAGACAGAGTCTCGCTCTGTCGCCCAGGGTGGAGTGCAGTGGTGCGATCTCGGCTCACTGCAAGCTCCGCCTCCTGGGTTCACGCCATTCTCCTGCCTCAGCCTCCCAAGTAGCTGGGACTACAGGCGCCCGCCACCACGCCCGGCTAATTTTTTGTATTTTTAGTAGAGATGGGGTTTCACCGTGTTAGCCAGGATGGTCTCGATCTCCTGACCTCGTGATCCACCCACCTCGGCCTCCCAAAGTGCTGGGATTACAGGCGTGAGCCACCGCGCCCGGCCAATATTTTCAATTCTCTGAAATAATTTACCAAGTAGATCAGCAGATAGGTATTCAAATTTCCACCAGAGCATAAAACAGAAATCATTATGCACAATTATTTGTCAGTTAAAAATAAAATTTAAAAATTATACTAAAAAAAAATTTTGCTACTGCAATCTGTTATGTGAATACAATAACTGTAGAAATACAACTTTAGGGCTGGGTGCAGTGGCTCACACCTGTAATCCCAGTACTTTGGGAGGCCAAGGCGGACGGATCACCTGAGGTCAGAAGTTCAAGACCAGCCTGGCCAATATGGTGAAACCCCATCTCTACAAAAACACAAAAAATTAGCCAGGCATGGTGGCTTGCTTCTGTAATCCCAGATACTCGGGAGGCTGAGGCGGAAGAATCGCTTGAACCTGGGAGGTAGAGGTTGCGGTGAGCCGAGATGGCGCCACTGCACTCTAGTCTGGGCAACAGAGCAAGACACCATCTCAAAAAACAAACAAAAAAACAACTTTAGGGTCAGGTTTGGTGGCTCATGCCTATAATCCTAGCACTTTGGATCACCTGAGCCCAGGTTCGAGACCAGCCTGGGCAACATGGCAAAACCCTATCTCTACAAAAAATACAAAAATTAGCTGGGTGTGATAGCACATGCCTGTAGTCCCAGCTACTCTGGTGGCTGAGGTGGTGGGAGGATCGCTTGAGCCTGGAAGGTCAAGGCTGCAGTGAGCTGTGATCGTGCCACTGCGCTCCAGCCTGGGTGACTGAGCAAGACCCTCTCTCAAAAAAAAAAAGAAAAGAAAGAAATGCAACTTTAATACATTTAGAATTGTTTGAATGCCTTACTTGTTCAAAGAACTTTCTGCATCATGTGTATTTTTTTAACCATTAAAGTATACCTGCTTTGAAAAATACATGCATCAGCTTGCATATATAACATTACAATGGAAATAAACACAATGTTTCTAAAGCTGAACTTTCTACCGCTCAAGGTAAAACAATAATTGTATTTTGAAAATTGTTTCCCAGATAAGAGGATTAAAAAGGTCTCTTGTAACTACTGGTAACAGTACAGAATTATCAAATTTGTAAACTGTGAATCACAAACTCAAGTTGTGTCCAGAGACATGGTGCAAGCAAGATATATTTTGAGACTTGAAACATCTGAAAACATATTTATTCTACTGTCACACTTAGGAATTTGGTGGCTGGGTGTGGTGGCTCATGCCTGTAATCCCAACACTTTGGGAGGCTGAAACAGGGGGGAAATCTATTGAGCCCAGGAGTTCGAGACCAGCCTGCGCTACATGGCAAGACCCCATCTCTACAAAAAATAATAAATTAGCCACGTGTGGTGGTACCTGCCTCTGGTCGCCACTACTCGGGAAGGTGAAGTGGGAGAATCACTTGAACTCGGGAGTTTGAGGCTGCCATGAGCTATGACTGTACCACTGGACTCCAACCTGGCAACAAAGTGAGACACTGTCTCAAAAAAATTTTTTTGCTTCTTGCTAAAGAATTTTAGGATAGACTGGCCAACATGGTGAAACCCCGTCTCTACTAAAAATAAAAAAAATTAGCTGGGCGTGGTGGCACGCGCCTGTAGTCCCAGCTACTCAGGAAGCTGAGGCAGGAGAATCACTTGAACCTCGGAGGCAGAGGTTGCAGTGAGCCGAGATTGTGCCACTGCACTCCAGCCTGGCAACACAGCGAGACTTCATCTCAAAAAAAAAAAAAAGAATTTTAGGATAGAAAGAAAATCTGAATGCTGGCTGGGCATAGTGGCTAACACCTGTAATCCCAGCCCTTTCGGAGGTTCAGGCAGGCAGATCACCTGAGGTCAGGAGTTCAAGACCAACTTGGCCAACATGGCGAAACCCCGTCTCTACTAAAAATACAAAAATGAGCCGGGCGTGGTGGTGTGCGCCTGTAATCCCAGCTACTAGAGAGAATGAGACAGGAGAATTGCTTGAACCCAGGAGACGGAGGTTGCAGTGAGCCAAGATGGCACCGCTGCACTCCAGCCTGGGCGACAAAGTGAGACTCTGTCTCAAAAAAATAAAAATAAATAAAAATAAGAAGATCTGAATGCTGTTGTTGTGGAGTCTGAGATCATCATGATGCCCAGTTCTTTGTGACCTGTTTTCTTCTGTCTCCAATGCCCTGATGGTGTGGTTGGATCTCAAAGTGGTTTTATCTTCATCCATTGTGCTAGGTAATTGCTGAGCCCTTTCAATCTTAAAAAATCATGTTCTTCAGACCTGGGAAACTGTCTTGAATTATTTCTTTAAAGACCTTTCTTCTTCATTTTCTCTGCCTTTTCTTTCTGCAACACCCATTTGGATATTTAACTTCTTGGATTCAGCGTCTGACTTTATCTTTTCTCCATCTTCCATCTCTTTTGTCTTTGTGCTCGACTTTTAAGGAAGTTTTCTTCACAACTTCATCTTCTACTCTTCTATTTTTTTAATTTTCCATTTCTGCTGTATCTTTAATTTCCAAGAGCTTTAATAAAATTCCTTATTGATAATATTCTTATACATTCAATATAGCAGCTTAATTTCTCTGAGATTAATTATAGTTCTTGAAATGTCTTCTCCCCACACAGTTTCTGTCTCCTCTAGGTTTCTTTTCCTTCCCTTCTTTTTCTTGTCTTCTCTTTTTCAGCTGAGGCTTTATTTAGAGTCTGCTCACCCTTGCCTGTCCGCTCCCTCCTGAAGGGCAGCTCTGTGGGTGTCGCTGTGGTCACCTGGAGCTTCGTGTTAAGGTGGTCAGGCTGTTCCTTTGTATTAGGGAACCTCAATAGTTTAGGTTTTCTCTCGGGCTGGGCAGATTCTCCACAAATGACTTCCAATTGCACATATGGAGCTATAAGCCTGGCTGACAGTATTCTGGGGATGAGAAAGGGCAGCAGCTGGATGGGGGCCAGGGGATCATGGCAACACTGAAAATGCTCAAGGTGTAAACATCCACTCATCTCTCCACACCTCAGTGCCCTGACCCCACTCTCAGCTGTACCTTGAATCTCTTCCAGACCTGGTGTGTCACCCTTTGTGTGATTTTTGTTTTGTTTTTTTTTGAGACAAGGTCCCACTATCACCCAGGATGGAGTGCAGTGGCGCCATCCTGGCTCACTGCAACCTCTGCCCAACAGACTCAAGTGATCCCCTTGCCTGAGCCTACTGAGTAGCTGGGATGACAGGCATGCACCACCATGCCTGGCTAATTTTTGTATTGTTTGTAGAGACAGGGTTTCCCCATGTTGCCCAGGCTAATCTCCAACTCTTGACTCAAGGGATCTGCCCACCTCAGCCTCCCAAAGTGCTGGGATTACAGGAGTGAGCCACCTTCCCTGGCCACCTGGTATGTCACCCTCTCCAGACATTTCTGCTGTACTCTCCTGCTGGGGCAAGGAAGGAACAAGTTCCATATGAAATGGGAAAGCAGACTTGAGGGACTGCTGGCCAAGGTGTCATCTCTCAGATCCAGTTACCGCTCCTCCCTACGTATCCTAGGTTTGGAAATTTTGTTGTCTCCTCTCCTTTTTTTTCTGGAGACAGGGTCTGGCTCTGTCTCCCAGGCTGGAGTGCAGCCTGTATGTCCTGGACTGAAGTGATCTTCCCGTCTCAACCTCCCAGGTAGCTGGGACTATAGGCGCACACCACTACAACTGGCTGATTTTTGTATTTTTTGTAGATATGGGGTTTTGCCACGTTGCCCAGGATGGTCTCAAACTCTTGGGCTCAAGCAATCCACCCACCTTGGCCTCCCAATGTGTTGGGATTAGGGGCATGAGCCACTGCACCCGGCCCTTGTAGTCTTGATGGGTTAATTTTTTTTTAAGAATATTCCTTTAATATCATTGTCAGAGCAGGCTATAAAGGAAGTAGGTGGGCATTCAAACTGTCCCCTTTGCACTAGAAGCCCATGTCCCTGTCCTCCTGTCTCCCTTATGATGCTTTACTTTCAATCTTTGCTGTTTGTTGCCACGTGACATACTTGCTTGTTCTTTAAGATCATCTCCAGTGGAACATCAAGTCCACGAGAGCAGGGACTCTGTTTCGTATACTGTGTGTGCAGTGCCTAAGATAACACCCGACACTGATTAGACCTCACAGTACAGTCTGTAGAACAGAATATATTATGGCCAGGCACCGTAGCTCACGCCTGTAATCCCAGCACTTTGAGAGGCCGAGGCAGGTGGATCACTTGAGGTCAGGAGTTTGAGACCAGCCTGGCCAGGATGGTAAAGATGGAGAGTCAAGACTGCCTCACTACACTCCAGCCTGGGTGACAGAGCAAGATTCCATCTCAAAAAAAAAAAAAAAAAAAAATCTGAAAGGACACACTCTGAGATGTTAAGAGAGATCAATCCTGGATGATGGAGTTATATATATTTACATATCACTTGTGTAACAAATATGTTAAAAGGAAGCTACCCCTTAAAACTGAGCCCCAGAGATGTTGAGTAATTTGCCCAAGGACACACAGCTATTAATAGTGGCAGAGATGAGATATGAACCCAGGCAGTCTGGTTCCTCTATGCAATACTCCCGTATCCCAAAGGCCCAACCTCTTTCGGGCCGTTCCTAAGATACCTGTGGTGGGGCCATGTTTTCCAAAAGCAGCCCTATCAGATAGGAGAAACATGACTAGTTCCAATTCTTCCTAGAGACACGTAAACAGCTGTCAGCGAAACCAGAGGGCAAAATGAGGTGCCAGAGCAAGTGAGGTCCAGACGGGGGGTGTGGTCAGACATGCAGAGATGACACTGCTCATGCTCTGCTTGTGCCCTCCACGATGCTTCCTGGGGAGCTCAGGGAAGGAGAGTCCACTCCCCTGAGCTCTGGAGAGCCGTGTGAGGACAGCCTTACCAGGGGATACTGTGGCCAAATGCTGCGGGACAGCAGGTTCTGGGGGGAGCACAAAGAGACGGAAGAGGACCTTGTTTCCAGACTGGCTTACAACTAGAAACAATAGCTGTTTTGGCCTACATTTGTGGTACCATCCTGTCCCCTACCACCTCCCCTACCAAGCATAGCAGTGTTAGATTATGGGGTGGGAGGCATGAAGGGGGAAGTCCCAGAAGAGGGGCCTGGTGGAGTTCAGGGCAGCAGCTCTTCATCTACAGGATGTTCTAGCGGCGAGAATGATGATAGTGATGCCTCCAGCTGAAAAGCGCCCCTCTAGGCATATGTTCCTTCTCTCTGCAGCTCAGATGAGCAGGCTGATGTGCCCCGGACTAACACAGCTCTGACTTGTCCATCAAGACCCTGAGGATCTGCTGCAAGCCCTTCCCTAATAAATAAAGCCACCCTTTGTCCCCCATCTAGACACAAAAGCCCAACTGCTCTCAGAGGTGGGAGGCAGGGCTATCTAGAGGAAAGTTAAGAGCAGCTGCCTCTCTGCTCCCTGCCAAAGCTAGCTTAGCCAAATCCCCAGGAAAATGCTGCTGCACATGAAACATGAAAACACAAACCACAGACAGTCTGCTCTCCTTCCCATACACATGTTCAAACAAGACTGCTTTCCAGCCGTTGCTGATGGCTTCTACAGGATGAGCTCATCTCTATGGCTCAGTCTGTGGCTTTTGCTTCCCCTTTGCTCGGAGGAGCCAGCTTAACTTATTTAACCCAGATGTGCAGGCCCAGGAGCACTGAGAAGAAGCAACAGCAATGCATGATCTGAGTCGAAGCCCACCCGCCATCTCCTCTCCACAAGAGCCAGGCAGAGGCAGCCAGGGACGGGTCAGATAACTGGACTCCGTGAGGCATGCCAGAGAAAGCCTGAAAGAACGAGAGGTTGGTGGGAGGCTCTCCTGGATCTGCCTTCTCTTTCCTCCTCTGTGGGATGTCCCCTGGCTAGGCGACACTCTCCTCAGCCCTGGCTGCATGGTAACGGGGAGACCAGGCCAGAGGGTGGAGGGAAGGCTGGCTGCCGTGGATCTTAAGTCATCCTCTGGTCCCAGGCCAAGCAAGGCAGGGTGTTCTCTGTCCTACATTACAGAAATACTGAAAGTGCTCAAGTGAAGCCCGAAGAGACCTCCACGTCAAGGATAAACACGGCTGAAGGGTGTGGTCAGGATCCTACTGGAAACTTCAACCACTCCACAGCAAGCCTCTAACCACTAATTACCTGTCTCTAGGAAAGCACAGAGCTGCTATTAGAGACAGAGGAGAGGCAGACGCTGACTTTAGCAAGACCCTGGATCTGACAGGCTTCTTGTACAAACCCTCAGCTCCTTCCCTCCCTCTCGCTAGTCCTCTGAAGTCCAGAAAGCAGAGGGGGTAGGGAGGCAACAGCACCTGATGGCAAAACTCCAGGGTCTCCTGGCCCACAAGCAAATTTGGTAACTCCAAATGCAGCCCTGGGGTGGCAGGAGAGGCCCTCAGTTACAACGGATAGAGAGTGCGAAACGCGACTTCAGGATGGCTGTGGGGCTAATGGCACTCTGCAAAGCTCCGCGTGAACAGGAAGAGCAAGAGCTAATGTGCAGTGTGTCAGGGAGCTATAAAGTGACAGGCTTGGCCTTAGAGCCGCGAGCCCCCCCACTTCTCCACACACAGAAAGAAACTATGCTGGGGTTGAGCAGACCAGACCACAATAAAAGCTGTAGGCTGAACACTCCAAAATATGGCCTCTCTCAACTTCCTGCCTGAAGGCGTGTCTTTAATTCACTCTGAAAGGGGCACGGGTACCAAGTCTCAATGAATGTCACTGGACATGCCACACTGTGCTGCACTGTGAAATATGAGTGAACTCATGTGAATCAGCAGCCATTGAAAGAAACCAGCAGCCTGAATAAGGATGACCAAGATAAACAACCAGATCCCAGAGGAAATAAAATAATTTGAGGGTCAGGAGATAATTTTAAAAATAATTCTAATTAGTGTGCCAGAGAGATTCAACACAATTTGGCCTCAATAAAAAAAGAAAAAAGAGCAAAATGCTGTGAGAATGAAATAATCAGAGAACCAGAGAGAGGAGAATTTAAAATATGACTGTCAAATTAACACCTTCACTAGAAGGTCTAGAAGACAAAATGCAGACAATCTACCAGACTATAAGAAAGAGGCCGGGCGGCCGGGTGCAGTGGCTCACGCCTGTAATCCCAGCACTTTGGGACGCCGAGGAGGGTGGATCATGAGGTCAGGAGATCGAGACCATCCCGGCTAACATGGTGAAACCCCGTCTCTACTAAAAAATACAAAAAATTAGCCGGGCGTGGTGGCAGGCGCCTGTAGTCCCAGCTACTTGGGAGGCTGAGGCAGGAGAATGGCATGAACCTGGGAGGCGGAGCTTGCAGTGAGCTGAGATCGCGCCACTGCACTCCAGCCTGGGTGACAGAGCGAGACTCCATCTCAAAAAAAAAAAAAAAAAGAGGCTGGGCATGGTGGGTCACACCTGTAATCCCAGCACTTTGGCAGGCTGAGGTGGGCAGATCACCTGAGGTCAGGAGTTCAAGACCAGCCTGGCCAACAAGGTGAAACCCTGTCTCTACTAAAAATACAAAAAATTAGCTGGGCGCAGTGGCGGGTGTCTGTAATCCCAGCTACTTGGGAGCCGAGGCAGGAGAATGGCTTGAACCCGGGAGGCGGAGGTTGCAGTCAGCTGAGATCACGCCACCACACTCCAGCCTGAGCGACAGAGCGAGACTCCATCTCAAGAAAAACATGAAAAAAAAAAAAAAAGAATGTACTTCAGCTAATCAAGAGAGTAAAACAAGAAAGAAACAGACGTAGAATACAGAAAACATCTAACTCACAGAAGTTGCAAAAGGAAGTCTCAGATTGAGACCTGAACAACTTGCTTAAAGAATCACCTGTCCAGATTGGAGAAGCAGGAAAGAGCTTTCTGGAAACAATGTTACCAGCAAGAAAGGAAATATGATGTAATACAAGGTGTCCAATCTTTTGGCTTCCCTGGGCCACACTGGAAGAAGAACTGTCTTGGGCCTTACATGAAATATACTAACACTAACAATAACT
This sequence comes from Pan troglodytes, assembly GCF_028858775.2. Taxonomy (NCBI): domain Eukaryota; kingdom Metazoa; phylum Chordata; class Mammalia; order Primates; family Hominidae; genus Pan; species Pan troglodytes. The sequence goes on along the minus strand of NC_072407.2, from coordinate 128,253,286 downwards.
GATGAGCTGAAAAAAAAAAAAAAGAAATCACGGAAAAAATCTCATGTTTTAAGAAAGTTTATACATTTGTGTCAGGCCGCATTCAAAGCTGTCCTGGGCTGCGGGTTGGACAAGCTTGATGTAATGGATTATCACACTGGATAATTTCAAGAGCAGAGTAAAGGTACATTATTCCTTTAACCACAATGAAAAAAGAGGCAACTAAAAACTCCATGAAAAAGTAAAAGCTAATAAAACAGTGGTTCAAATATGAAACAAACTAAAAAGCAGCATGATTTGAAGGACTGTTGGAATGCAAGAAAAGAGAATCCACTCGACCTGGACATCAAAAGCACTCTCCAGCCAGGCGTGGTGACTCACATCTGTAATCCCAGCACTTTGAAAGGGTGAGGTGGGCAGATCACTTGAGGTCAGGAGTTCGAGATAGCCTGGCCAACATGATGAAACCCTGTCTCTACTAAAAATACAAAAATTGGCCTGGTGTGGTGGTGGGCACCCGTAATCCCAGCTACTCGGGAGGCTGAGGCAGGAGAATCGCTTCAACCCGGGAGGTGCAGGTTGCAATGAGCTGAGATGTACCACTGTATTCCAGTCTGGACAACAGACTGAGACTGTCTCAAAGAGAAAATAAAGCAATCTCCTTTGAGTGGCATGGAGATGATACACTGGGCAGGTGGAGGAAAAACTAGAAACTTAGCACTCTGGTTGAGCATGCATATTAATATGGCCTCAATCATGTAAATACTCCTTAATGGTTTTACTGGTTTTCTTTTGTCTCTTTTTTTTTTTTAAGAGACAGGGTTTTGCTCTGCCACCCAGGTTGGAGTGCAGCGGCATAATCACAGTTCACTGCAGCCTTGACCTCCTGAGCTCAAGCAATCCTCCAACTTCAGCCTCCTGAGTAGCTGGAACTACAGGCACATACCACCACACCCATCTAATTTTTGTATTTTTAGTAGAGAAAGGGTTTCACCATGTTGGCCAGGCTGGTCTCGAACTCCTGACCTCAAATGATCCACCTGCCTCGGCCTCCCAAAGTGCTGGAATTACAGGCATGAGCTACTGCACCCGGCCCAGAAATATTCTTTTTATTTTTTTTAATTCTTATTTTAGGTTAAAGGGTACATGTACAGCTTTGTTTACAGGTAAATTGTCTCGCAGGGGTTTGGCATAGAGACTATTTCATCACCCAGGTAATAAGCATAATACCTGATAGGGAGTTTTTTGATCCTCTTACTCCTCCAACCCTCCACCCTCAAGTGGGCATTTAGGTTGATTCCATGTCTTTGCTATCATGAATAGCTCTACAACGAACATATGTGTGCATGTGTCTTTATGGTAGAGCAATTTTTTAAAATTTTTTTATTTTTTTATTTCAATAGGTTTTTGGGGAACAGGTAGGAACTTATGTGAGTAAGTTCTTTAGTGGTGATTTCTGAGATTTTGATGCACACATCACCTGAGCAGTGTACATTGTACCTAATGTATAACCTTTTATCCCTCACCACTCCCCACCCTTTCCTCTAAGTCCCATGTATCATTCTTATGCCTTTTCATCCTGATAGCTTAGCTCCCACATATGAATGAGAACATACAATGTTTGGTTTTCCATTACTGAGTTATTTCACTTAGAATAATATTCTCCAATTCCATCCAGGTTGCTGCAAATGCCATTATTTCATTCCTTTTTATGGCTGAGTAGTATTCCATGGTATGATATATACCACATTTTCTTTATCCACTTGTTGATTGATGGACATTTGGGTGGGTTCCATATTTTTGCAATCGCAAGTTGTGCTGCTATAAACATGTATGTGCAAATATCTTTTTCATATAATGACTTATTTTCCTCTGGGTAGATACCTAGTAGTGGGATTGCCGGATCAAATGGTAGATCTACTTTTAGTTCTTTAAGGAATTTCCACACTGTTTCCCGTAATGGTTGTACTAGTTTCCATTCTCACCAACAGTGTAGAAGTGTTCCCTTTTCACTGCATCCACACCAACATCTAGACTGAATAAAGAAATGTGGTACATATACACCATGGAATACTATACAGCCATAAGAAAGAGTGAGATCATGTCGTTTGCTGCAACATGGATGGAGCTGGAGGCCATTATCCTAAGCCAACTAAGGCAGGAACAGAAAACCAAATATGTGTATTCTTACTTATACGTGGGAGCTAAATGTTGAGGACATACGGACACAAAGAAGAGAACAACAATCATTGGGGAGAAAAGCGGCTGGCCCAGCCATCCCCACACCCCAAAGAAGGGGAAGCATGCAGAAATGAAAGTCCACAAATGCCTAAAACCCAGAAGTAGGAGGCTGAAACCAAATACCTTCACTTCGAGAACTGTGACTGAAAACTACACTTCAGAATGAGGATGGAGCCCTTGAAATTCATGGGACGATCTTTCTAGTCCATCTAAGGACCTGCCAATTTGTCTTACCTTTCAACTGGGAAATTCATTATACATATAAAACACGGGTGTGTATGTATATAAAATATGTACCACTTAAAGACCTAAGTAAAATAAAAAGAATACATATGCTCAGAACACACTATCCAAGAAACAGAATATAACCAGAAATGTAACATTCTCTCTGTCCTGCCCCACCCCGACCAAGGATAATCACCTCCCTGATTTGGGGGTTAATCATTTCCTTTTTGTCCTCATAGTCTTATTACACATGTATGCATCCCTAGGCAGTATATTGTTCAGTTCTGCTTGTTTTTCAACTTTGTACCATTTTAATCACACCATGTGTATTCTGTGTCATGCTTTTCTTGCCCTACATGGTGAGATTTATCCTTCATTGATACAGGCAGCTGTAGTTCATTTTCACTGCTGTAGCCAGGCACTGTAGGACTATACCTCGGTTTATCTACCTACTCTACTGTTATTTGATTGTTTCTAGTTTGTTCTATCATTAACAATGCTACCAAGCAAACTCTTCTGAGAATGACTTGTCTTTTAAAATGCTCCTTCCAAACAAGTCCTCACCCCTCCCTCAGGAGGTCCGGGTTTTGCCTCTGCAAATAGCACAGGGCGGAAAACCCTGGCCTGTGGCTACAGTACCGGGAGTTCCCTGCAACCAGAGAAACAATTCCCAGGATCCCATCCCTCTGCTCCCCGCCCTGGCCTCACTCACAGATGCCTGTCTCCTCTTCTGAACTTGAGATTTCACCTCCTGGTTTACATGGGGAAACAATTGGCCTTTTAAGAGGCAGCCTGGATTTCTGAGTCACACCCCTCTCCCTGCTATCTCCCCCTTCTTCCCCAGGTAAAAGAGAACAGACCGCAATAAAGGGCTCCATTGACAGGCCGCAGGGTGACAGCTATGGCAGAAAGGAGATGCAGGCCCTGCCCGGCCTGGAGGGTCAGAGGAAGCTCTCAGATGCCAGCCTTCGGGCCATTAGCTCCTCACATGTGCCACACAGCAACAGGAAGAAGAAAGGAAACCTACCCATGGGCAGAGCCAGTCACTTTTCCATGTTATATATATTATTCCATTTAAAGCTCACATAAATTGAAAGGTGGAAAAAAATAACAGGCAACACCATAATTACACTTATTGGACACAGACCATATGACAGCTACTGTGCCACGTGCTCTATACACCTTCTCTTAATGGGTCCTAATCCAGGACAGTGGCCATGAAGTCAATTTAGGGGATTAAGACCAGCATTTTAAAAAAGGAAACCAGCTGGGCGTGGTGGCTCACTCCTGTAATCCCAGCACTCTGAGCAGCCAAAGCGGGCGGATCACCCGAGATCAGGAGTTTGAGACCAGCCTGGCCAATGTGGTGAAAACCCATCTCTATTAAAAATACAAAAAATTAGCTGGGTGTGGTGGCAGGTGCCTGTAGTCCCAGCTACTCAGGAGGCTGAGGCAGGAGAATGGCTTGAACCCGGGAGGCGGAGGTTGCAGTGAGGCGAGATCGCACCACTGCACTCCAGCCTGGGTGACAGAGAGAGATTCTGCCCCAAAAATAAATAAATAATTTTAAAAATTAAAAAATAAAAAAGGAAACCAATAAGGCTGAAACTAGATAGGAAATACTACAGAGTATGCCATAGCGGATGGGTAAGTATTGTTTAAAGTTTCACTTCTGGCCAGATGCAGTGGCTCACGCCTGTACTCTCAGCACTCTGGGAGGCCGAGGCAGGTGGATCACCTGAGGTAGGAGTCCGAGACTAGCCTGGCCAATGTGGTGAAACCCCATCTCTACTAAAAACACAAAAATTAGCCAGGCATGGTGGAGGATGCCTGTAATCCCAGCTACTCGGGAGGCTGAGGCTGGAGAATCACTCGAACCCGGGAGGCGGGGGTTGCAGTAAGCCAATATTGCGCCATTGCACTCTAGCCTGGATGACAAGGGCAAAATTCCGTCTCAAAAACAAACAAACTAACTAACTCAATAAATAAAGTTTCATTTCTATTCATGTCTATTAGTCCATGTGTAATAGACCATAATGTGAAACATATCTCTCACTGCGGGCAGTGGCTAAAGTTGTGAAAACTTCCTTATGTGTTTCATAACCAACCCACTGAGGTAAGTTCAGTTTCTAACCTAATTTAACAGAAAATAACTGAAGCTACTTCCCCAACTTCATCTGTAGTACACACCCCTGCCACCATCCCACCCCATCACTCCTGACATAACAGCCTCGTTTCTGTTCTTCTTTCCATCCCCAGAACACGTGCTATTCCTCAGCCCAGAGTGTTCTCCCCTCTTTGCACAGCTGGCTTCTTCCCATCTTTCAGGCCTCAGCCTGGGTGTCAGCTCCACTGCAGAGAGCCCTCCTAGAGCCCTGGTCTGAGTAGGCTCTCTCCTGCTCATGGCCACTCAGACATCTGCTTCCTTGTCTGCTGTCTGCCTTCCCCACTAGAACTGCAAAGACAGGGAGACATCGGTTATCTTCACCAACACAGACCTTGCTTCTACTAGAGTAGCTGGCACATAGCAGACACTTCACATTTGTTAAATGAATAAAGAAATGTCCCAGGTCCTCATGGTTAGCAAATGGCAAAGCCAGGATTCGCACCCAGGTCTGTCTGACGTGAGGCTTGTTCTCAGCACTGGCACTATGCTAAAACTCAGAAACAGCATGTTGCTGCCCCAGTGCACACCATGAGAAAGCATGAGTGCCCCAGTATGACTAACTCCTAAAGCCCATGCTCTCTCCATTATGTCATTGCGATGGACATTGCAGCTGGAAGGATGAGTGGCTCACAGGAGCAGCCTCTTGCAGTCAGCTGAGAACGTGGAGGGGATAAACGAATGAGGAGACTACAAAACCTCCAGACTTGAAGAGAAAAAGAAAGTTGCCAGTGACCAGAGGAATACCAGAAAAAAATCAGCTGAGCCCATGATTTCTACTGTGGCCAGCTCAGAAATGAGGGATGGGGGCTCCCCTAGGCAAACAGTATTCTAGGAAGGAGGTCTAAAGAAGCAGCCAGAGACAGCAGAAAAACTCAAAGGCACAACCGTGCAGGGGGACAGAGGGCTGAGGCTGCAGGAACTGCACATTCAGGGCCCTCGGGGTGGGCAGCATTGAGTTGACTCCAAGGCTGGGACTGGAGAGGGAGGTCCCAGGCTCTGACTTAGCTGGCCTTCCCACAGAGGGGACAGCTGGAGTGGGCCACAGGACTATTTTGGCAATGCTGCCACCTTGTGGCTGTGGAATGCCCAGCCCACAGGAAAACAAATCTACACATAGGTCAGTTTGTGGGTTCATTCTTCACTTATTGAAAGCACCTAATATGGGCGACATGGCTCCAACCTTCGAGGACCTCACCCCTTATATCCAGGCAGTGACCAAACTCTCCTCTTTTCACCACTATGTCCCCACCCCTGACCCCAAACAAGACTGTGAGGACAAGGATGTTATCTTACTCATCTCTGAAGCTACGGTACGCGGCATAGGGCCTGGCACATGAGACTAATAATAGCAGCTACTACTTAATATGTGCTCAGTGCTTTTAAGTACATTAGCGCATCGGATTCTTGAATTGCACCTATGAGACCTCCAAATGGAGATGTCAAGGAGGGCTTTATTTCAATATGAGCCCGGAGTTCTTGGAGAGGTCAAGGATGGAGAAATAAAGGTGGGCGTCGCCGGCATACAGATGGTGTTTTTTTAAAGACCAGTGCCTCTCAAAGTTTTACGTGCATATGGCTCACCAGGGAGTTGTGCTAAAATGCAGACTCCGATGATTCTGTAGTCTGAAATGGGGAGGAGATTCTGTTTTACCAGACTCCCAGGTGGTGCGAATACTGCTGGTTCACAAACCACACTTTGAGTGGTAAAAATCTGGAACAGAGGTTAACAAACTATGGCCAGCTGGACCTCTATTTGTACAATCAGCAAACCAAGAGTGATATTTTCATTTTCACAGGGGTTGAGAAAAAGAAGAAGGAAGGAGAAGGCGGAAAAGGCAGAAGAAGGGGTTGGGGAGGAAGATGGGAGGAAAAGAAGAAGAGGAGACAGAGACCATTTGTGCCTCACAAGGCCTAAAATATTTACTCTTTGGTTTTTGACAGAAAAAGTTTGACAATCCTGACCTCGAATATCACCCAGGGAAAAGGTATGCAGCTAAACAAGGGAGCAACTGGGCCCTGAAGCAAACCACTGCGACTTCCAAATCCCCATCCCTAGTTTTGGTAGGAAAAGCAAGAGTGAAAGGCACCGCATGTACAGTCAGCCCTCCGTATTGTGGGTTCCATATCTGTGGATTCAACCAAATGAAGAATAAAAATACTTAAAAAAAGAAGGACATTGCGTCTGTATTGAATACGTACAGACTTTTCTTGTCATTATTACCTAAAAAACATGGTATAATAACTATTTACATAGCATTTACATTGTAGCAGGCAGGAGATGTGCTTAGGGTACATGCAAATACTACACCATTTTATATCAGGGACTTGAGCATCCACAGATTTTAGTATCCAAGGAGAGTCCTGGAACCAATCCCCAGTGGATACTGAGGGATGACTTATATACCAAGAAGGCAGGAAGGCCAGGGGCAGCGGCTCATGCCTGTAACTGTAATCCCAGCACTTTGGATCACCTGAGATCAGGAGTTTGAGACCAGCCTGGCCAACATGGTGAAACCCCATCTCTATTAAAAATACAAAAATTAGCTGGACGTGGTGGTGTGTGCCTGTAAATCCCAGCTACTCGGGAGGCTGAGGCAGGAAAACCACTTGAACCTGGGAGGCGGAGGTTGCAGTGAGCCAAGAACGTGCCATTGCACTCCAGTCTGGGCGACAAAAGCAAAACTCCATCTCAAAAAAAAAAAAAAAAAAAAGGGCAGGAAAAGAAAAGATGAACATCTGAGGCTCCCAGGTGGGTGGGGGTGGCCCTGGAGACACCTGGGGTTCTGAGTGGGAACAAGGACTTGTGGTGGGCCAATAACCCACTGCCTCTTTCAGTGCTTATCTTGGGAAAAACAATAGAAACAGAAAGGGCGAGCAGGGACTACCTCCACTTGTGTGCAATGCCACAGAAGGACTGGGAAAATAAAAAGGACAGCCTGTGAATTCCACAGGGTTCATCTGTCGGGCAGAACCTTCTGAATTTTGGCCAAGGGTGGGGAGGGTGGGTAGAGGGATTTCGGAAGGTGAGGGAAAGGGTGTGGCAGTAAAATAACAGCCCCCAGAGCCTGCAATGCGGGGGGCCACCCCAAGTTGTGTTTGGCCACGGTGCCTTCTGTCATTCTTCTGCCGCCCTGTGCTGAGGAATACATTTGCTTAAACGTCAATGCCTGAGAAAGTAAATACAGCTGTCCATTTCCATCAACTTGCACCAATTAATCTGGCTTTTGCTCAATGGAAGACAAGGCTGTTTTGCATTAAGTCATGAAAGGTTTGCTTGTCTCACCATGAAGTGTTCACATATTTCCAAAGGACAACAATAGCACCCTTTCATGGAGGGCAGAAAAGAATATCTATCAAAAGACTGTGGGGCAGGATATCTGCAAAGCCAGACTGCTCTTAAATGCTGGAGGGCAAACAAGAAGACAGAAGGATATGACAAAGTCACCATGTGCTGCAAAACAAATTCCAGAATTTGCTGGTTGGAAGGAATCTTTAAGGTCAACCAGTCTCACTCATGTTTCCAACAAAGCTGCCTACAAAATCTAACCATCTTGAGAAAAAATGCACATGTCACACCTGGCTTTTGGCATGGAATATTCTTTTTAATAAATTAAGAAATGCTTGCAATGAAAAACAAATCTCTGCCTTTTAACCCACGAGTTCTTGCCCTTCTCTCCCATCCCCCTTGATCTCACTAGTTGTCTCTCCCACCAGAAAGTAGGTTCCTTCAGGGAAGTGACTGATTTTTGCAGCACCAGACACACTGGCTGGCCCACAGAATGAGTATGGTGAGCAAGACCCCAGTCTACTGAAAAACCTTAGCTTTCCCGCCACCTACTGGCTGTGTGATTTTGGACAAGTTATTTAACCTTTCAAAAACCGGTTTCCTCATTCGTAAAGTCCTCCTTACAAGAGGGCTGTTTTGAGGATTAACTGTGTTAATACATGTAGATACAATAGTAAGGATTTCCTAAGTGTTGTTGACAATTTTTATCATTCAATTAGTAGATTAATCTATTATTCTGGCTGGGCACGGTGGCTCACACCTGTAATCCCAGCACTTTGGGAGGCCAAGACGGGTGGATCACGAGGTCAGGAGTTCAAGACCAGCCTGGCCATGATGGAAACCCTGACTCTACTAAAAATACAAAAATTAGCCAGGCGTGGTGGCGGGTGCCTGTAATCCCAGCTGCTCGGGAGGCTGAGGCAGGAGAATTGCTTGAACCTGTGAGGCGGAGGTTGCAGCAAGCCGAGATCGCGCCACTGCACTCTAGCCTGGGCAACAGAGCAAGACTCCATCTCAAAAAAATATATATATATTATTCTATCCCATGAATCACACTCTCTCCCTAAAACATACTACACTACAACAAGGTTTCTCTTTTTTTTTTTTTTTTTTTTTGAGATAGGGTTTTGTTCCATCACCCAGGCTGGAGTACAGTGGCACAATCTCAGCTCATTGTAACCTCTGCCTCCTGGGTTCAAGCGAGTCCCACCTCAGCCTCCCAAGTAGCCGGGATTACAGGTGAACGCCACCATGCCCAGCTAAATTTTGTATTTTTAGTAGAGATGAGGTTTCACCATGTTGGCCAAGAGTCTGGTCTTGAACTCCTGACCTCAGGTGATCTGCCCGCCTTGGCCTCCCAAAGTGCTGGGATTACAGGTGTGGGCCACCATGCCTGGCCAGGTTTCTGAGTTTCAGCACTATTGACATTACTTTGCTGTGGGAGCCTGTCCTGTACATTGTAAGGTGTTTAGCAGCATTCTTGGTCTCCACCCACTAGATGCCAGAAGCAACACCCCACCACCACCCCCGATTCTGACAATCAAAAATGTCTTCACCGATGGCCAAATGTCCCCTAGGGAAGTAATCTCCCTATTGTACTAGAATATGCAAATCGGGTATAGAGAGTCTGGTCACCATACCACCTAATTTCCCATCATCCCATTCTCCCTCCATACAGCCACCCTGGCCACCTCTTGCTCACCATTCAGTTGTCTTGGAGGGAACAAGTGATAGGTGCTGTAGATATCATTGGAGAACTGCAATTGGAGCTCAGGGCTGCCCGTCAGGAGCTGAGCCACCTGTTCCACCTGAAATGGCGTCTTCTCCAGGATCACAACGGCATCCTCTCCATCCCCATCCCCAGAGGCCTCATTCACCTGTGAGCAGAGGCATCATCAGTGGGCTCAAGGGCAGAATCACGATGAGACTCTGGAGAGCAAGACAGAAGCTCCCGGGGCCTTTGAAATCCCAATACTTGGGATTTCCTTCCCTGAAGTCTTCCCTCTGGGGAAGTCTAGCCAATAGCACTCACATTTCACATTTCTTTTCTCAGAGAAGGCATCTCTTTTTTTTTTTTTGAGATGGAGTGTTACTCTGTTGCCCGGGTTAGAGTGCAATGGCACGATCTTGGCTCACTGCAACCTCCACCTCCTGGGCTCAAACAATTCTCCCGCCACAGCCTCCTGAGTAGCTGGGATTACAGGCGCATGCCACCACATCTGGCTAATTTTTGTATTTTTAGTAGAGATGGGGTTTCACCATGTTGGCCAGGCTGGTCTTGAACTCCCGATCTCAAATGATATGCCTGCCTCAGCCTCCCAAAGTGCTGGGATTACAGGTGTGAGCCACCATGCCCAGCCAGAGAAGGCATCTCCACCCAAATCCTTGTGGCAGTTCTCACACCTTTCTTCCCCAGAATACAAGGCTTCTCAGTTGTCTTCCATTTTAGGCTTACAAGACCTCTGTCAAGTTCTCCCCATTTCAGAAGATGAAAAACAGACCTTGAGTGACTTGCCCAAGGTCACATGAACAGTCAGCATTGAAACAGAAACTAGAACCTAGGTCTCCCAAGTGACTCCTAGCTCGAAGGCTCTCATGACTAACACCTCCAACAGGTGCTGCACACTGAAGACAGCTGGGGTGAGAGAACCAGACAGAATCGCATACAAAAAAACAGAAAACAAGAAACAAAAACAAACAAACAACAAAAAAAAAAAAACAAAAAAAAACAAGGCCCAGCGCAGTCGCTCACGCCTATAATCCCAGCACTTTGGGAGGCAGAGGTGGGTGGATCACCTGAGGTCAGGAGTTCAAGACCAGCCTGGCCAACATGGTGAAACCCTGTCTCTACTAAAAATACGAAAATTAGCTGGGCATGGTGGCAGATGCCTGTAATCCCAGCTACTTGGGAGGCTGAGGCAGGAGAATCACTTGAATCCAGGAAGTGGAGGTTGCAGTGAGCCAAGATAGTGCCATTGCACTCCAGCCTGGACAAGAAGAGTGAAACTCCATCTCAAAAAAAGAAAAAAGGCGGGTGCGGTGGCTCACGCCTGTAATCCCAGCACTTTGGAAGGCAGAGGCAGGCGGATCACCTGAGGTCAGGAGTTCGAGACCAGCCTGGCCAACATGGTGAAACCCCCATCTCTACTAAAAATACAAAAATTAGCTGGGCACGGTGGCGGGGGCCTGTAATCCCAGCTATTCGGCAGGCTGAGGCAGGTAGAATCGCTTGAACTCGGGAGGCAGAGGTTGCAGTGAGCCGAGATCACATCACTGCACTCTAGCCTGGGTGACAGAGAGGAGAGACTCCGTCTCAAAAATAAATAAATAAATAAATAAATAAAAATTTAAAAACCAGATACACACAGAGGCATGGAAGCCTAGGCCAAGGTTCCCTGATCCTCCCAAAGGTGAGAGTTCCTGCTAGTAGTTCTGGGGAACCCCCTTATCTGCCCTGGCTAGTCCTCCTCACTAGTTTCCGGGGAACCCCCATATCTGCTCTGGCTAGGCCTCCTCACTAGTTCCTGGAATGGTCTCCATCTCTCCTCAGCCCCTGCCAGATTGCTGAGCACGTTGGTATTGGAGCAAGCTGTGTGTATCTGTCTCGCCAGAAATATTCCGTAGTCCTGAAGATCAGGGATGGTAACTTTCGTCTCCACATCCCCAGTACCTAGTTTAGTGTCTGGCATGCATGAAAGTGCGTGCGTAGAACTGAATTAACAATTATAATATATTGTTCTCCTGTTACGGCTGAAGTCGCGTAAGGCAGAGATCACATCTCCTACAGTCTCATGTCGTTTCCACGGACAGGGATGAGCGAGACATCTAACATTTACTGGGTTCCTAGTCCCTGTATACATAAATGGATGATGAATGGCTTGGGGAATGTAACATGTGATCTTTAATCTGCAATGCACTCTCCCAGTAGATATTTCTAGTGGAGACATTAGAAAAATTAGAGCTAGATGTGTTCATTGCCTTAATTTCAAAGGCAATCTTGCCGCCTTTCACCGCCCCTCTATGCATTCTAGTGGCGCACTCCCGCCTCCCCCGAGTGATAATGATTGGTATTTTCCAGCCGAGATCCGAAAAAAAAAATCTGCCTCCGAGGCGATGATTGGTTCACTGCTTCCCGCATCCCACCTCAGGGTTGCCTCCGGGTACCTTCCCGTGTAGGAAAATGATTTTGTCCCGCGCAGACTCCCTCAGCACTTTCTGCAGTCTGAAGCCGGAGAACGGTAAGCGGACAGGAGCACAGGTACCATTTCCAACTCCTGCCTCCTTTTCCTCTGTGCTGGCGGCGTGGGCCTCCTCCACGTCCAATTCGCGCTTTCTCTTGCCGAGTTGAGGAGCTGCGTCCGCCATGCTGCCGCGGAGGCGGTGTGCGCCTGCGCCCCCTGCGCTGGCCCCGCCCCTAGCCCGAGTCCAGCGGCCTGGCTGGGCTGCTAACTCCTGGCCTACCCTGCTCTGGCACCCGCTCCTGCGGGCTGCGTGCCGCGCATGGCGGAGCCCGCTGACCTGTCCCAGGGCGCGCCTTTCAACCAAGTTACTGCCTTTGGCCCCGTTGTGGTGCCGGCCGGCCTTCAGGGAAGGGAAAAGAAGGCTGAGAGTCCCGAAAGCGGCGGGCTAGAGGTGGCTGCGCAGTGAAGAGGGACCCGCAGGCCCACGCCCGGGAGTGGGAGCCGAAGACGCCCTTGGGCCACGGGAGTGTTGGAGGCCTTGTTTGAATACTGACATTTTAATCATAGTTACACCGACGTTGACCAATTATCGGGGAAGCAACGTTTCTGACGCAAATCCGTGAGCCCATTTGATTCCTTGGTCGATTTTTTATACCGAGTATTTAAGCCATTTCCATTTTTCTCCCATTTTAATTACTTTGCAGAAATTTTCATCGTGGTCAGTTTTTTACTTTGTAGACTCAGTACTTCTCTGCTGACAAGAAAGGTAAACGAATATGGCCAGAAGAACCATCTCCATCACCCACTTATTTCCGGGCTAGAGGCATCCCCCTCCTCTCTATTTTGTTTACCTGTATTTCTGCCCTGCTACCCAGGGATATGATTTGCAGTATGATTCGTCTCCCAGGGTTTCGTTTCTCTTTTTTTTTTTTTTTTTTTTTTGCCATATAAAATTATTACTTGTAACTTCTGCTGTTGAGGGTTTCTTTGGTGACCATTGTTTCTGGTTAGCCCGTTTTTCACTGGTGTTATTTAACAGATCTAAATTTTGTGAAGAGTTGGTACTTACGGACGGGCGCGGTGGCTCACGCCTGTAATCCCAGCACTTCGAGAGGTCGAGGTGGACGGATCACGAGGTTAAGATACCGAGACCATCCTGGCCAACATGGTGAAACCCCGTCTCTACTAAAAATACAAAAATTACCCGGGCGTGGTGGCCCGCGCCTGTAATCCCAGCTACTCGGGAGGCTGAGGCAGGAAAATCGCTTGAACGCGGGAGGCGGAGTATTGTAGTGAGCCGAGATCGCACCACTGCTCTCCACCCTGGCGACAGAGCGAGACTACGTCTCAAAAAAAAAAAAAAAAAAGAGTTGGTACTTACATCGCTTCAGTCAGCCACACATTTATTTTGCCAGTGATTTGAGTTTAGGTTTTCAGACAGATCTCATGGGTGTGGGACAGTTTTTGCCATTCTCAACATTAGCAACAAGATGCAATTTACAGTCAGTTTTTGGTCAATAACAAAGTGTACCATGTGTTAGTTTGATTTTTGGATTACTTCTACCAGAAATATAGATTAGGAGTTGGATAAAAGACTACTTTGGGCCAGGCGCGGTGGCTCATGCCTGTAATCCCAGCACTTTGGGAGGCCGAGGTTGGATCACGAGGTCAGGAGATCGAGACCATGCTGGCTAACATGGTGAAACTCCGTCTCTACTAAAAATACAAAAAAATTAGCCAGGCGTGGTGGTGGGCGCCTGTAGTCCCAGCTACTTGGGAGGCTGAGGCAGGAGAATGGCGTGAACCCGGGAGGCGGAGCTTGCAGTGAGCTGAGATCGCGCCACTGCACTCCAGCGTGGGTGACAGAGCGAGACTCCCTCTCAAAAAAAAAAAAAAAAAAAAAGGACTACTTTGTGTGTGTGTGTGTGTGTGTGTGTGTGTGATGCAGAAAGCATTATTAGGAGAGACTTAGGATCTGTCCCCCAGGCTGGAGTGCAATGGCGCGATCTCGGCTCACTGCAACCTCTGCCTCCAAGGTTCAAGCGATTCTCCTGCCTCAGCTTCCTGAGTAGCTGGTATTACAGGCGGCTGCTACCACTCCCGGCTAACTTTTTGTATTTTTAAGTGGAGTCAGGGTTTCACCATGTTGGCCAGGCTGGTCTCGAACTCCTGACCTCGTGATCCGCCCGCCTGGGCCTCCCAAAGAGCTGGCATTACAGGCGTGAGCCACCGCACCCTGCCAAAGTAGCTATGTTTTAACAAAAAGAGCCCATAATTGAGAGCCATGAAGTCGGGCCCCAACACTGACTAGCTGTGCAACTTTGGAAAAGTCTCTTAACCTTTCCAGGTCTCCATTTTCCATGTGCCAGCGGCTATTAGTTCTAAGCAAGACAACGAGGCCTCTTCTTTCATAAAATGTATATTCAAATGGGGTACATGAGGTAAACAAGATAATGATTAAGTACTGTTTTTTGTTTTGTTTTGTTTTGTTTTTTGAGACGGAGTCTCCCTCTGTCGCCCAGGCTGGAGTGCAGTGGTGCGATCTCGGCTCACTGCAAGCTCCACCTCCCGGGTTCACGCCATTCTCCTGCCTCAGCCTCCCAAGTAGCTGGGACTACAGGGGCCTACCACCACGCCTGGCTAATTTTTTGTATTTTTAGTAGAGACGGGGTTTCACCGTGTTAGCCAGGATGGTCTCAATTTCCTGACCTCGTGATCCGCCCGCCTCAGCCTCCCAAAGTGCTGGGATTACAGGCGTGAGCCACCGTGCCCAGCCAAGTACTGTTAATAGGACAAAACTGGACAGTGTGAAAGAGCCTGGGGATAGGAGCCCCCCCCCCCCCTTTTTTTTTCTTTGAGACAGAGTCTCACTCTGTCACCCAGGCTGGAGTACAGTGGTGCAATCTTGGCTCACTGCAACCTTCATCTCCCATGTTCAAGCGACTCTTCTGCCTCAGCCTTCTAAGTAGCTGGGATTACAGGCGTACACTAGCACACCTGGCCAATTTTTGTATTTTTAGTAGAGATGGGGTTTTGCCATGTTGGCCAGGCTGGTCTCAAACTGACCTCAGGTGACCTGCCCATCTCCCAAAGTGTTGGGATTACAGGCATGAGCCATCATGCTCGGCCAAGCTCTTTAGATAAAATGATCATGGACAGCCTCTCAAAAGGTGACATTTGAGCTGAGACTTGAATGATGAGAAGGAACCAGCCATATCAGCCATATGAAGAGCCCAGGCACAGTAAATATTAGCTGTCAAAGACCCTAGAGCAGTAATGTGCTTGACATTTTTAAAAAATAGGAATGACCGTGGGGCATGGTGGCTTACACCTGTAATCCCAGCACTTTGGGAGGCTGAGGTGGGCGGATCACTTCAGATCAGGAGCTCGAGACCAGCCTGACCAACATGGTGAAACATAGTCTGTACTAAAAATACAAAAATTAGCCGGGTGTGGTGGTGTGTGCCTGTAATCCCAGCTACCTGGGAGGCTGAGGCAGGAGAATCACTTCAACTCAGGAGTTGCAGGTTGCAGTGAGCCAAGGTCGCGCCACTGCACTTCAACCTGGGTGACAGAGCAAGACTGTCTCAAAAGGAATGACCTGTGTAGCTAAAACATAATGAGCAAAAGAGAAACATTTGAAATGAAATAGTAGAGAAATGTATTCATTAGCGGCAAAATTAATCAATATGGGTATAATTTTGATTAAAATATAAAACCAGAATTCTACTCTTCAAAAAGGCCTGGCTCATGCCCCACGTGGTGGCTCATACCTGTAGTCCCAGCTACTTAGGAGGCTGAGGTGGGAGGACCACTTGAGCCCAGAAGTTTGAGGCTGCAGTGAGCTATAATCACACCACTGCCCTCCAGCCTGGGCAAGAGAGCGAGGCTTTGTCTCTTAAAAAAAAAGAATGCCAAGGAAAGGATGAGCTCATAGGAAGCCTCAGCTACCAGAGGTTCTATTAAATACCAGACCTCAGTGTGAAAGGAATCTTTATGGTAGTAGTTAAAATTCATTTCCTCAGTTACACTAGCCACTTTGCAAGTGCTTGATATCCACTTGTGGCTATCGTATGAGCACAGATGGAGAACATTTTCATTATCAAAGGAAGTTCTACTAGACAATGCTGTATTCGCTTACTCATTTATTATAAAGCCCTGTTCAATTGTTTTTCAGAAATCTTAAAATTTCTCCCACGCAAGGTGCGGTGGCTCACGCTTGTAATCCCAGCACTTTGGGAGGCCAAGGCGGGTGGATCACTTGAGGTCAGGAGTTTGAGACTAGCCTGGCTAACATGGTGAAACCCCATCTCTATTAAAAATACAAAAATTAGCTGAGTGTGGCAGCAGGCACCTATAATTCCAGCTACTCGGGAGGCTGAGGCAGGAGAATGGCTTGAACCTGGAGGCGGAGGTTGTAATGAGCCAAGATTGCGCCACCGTGCTCCAGCCTGAGTGACAGAGCGAGACTCTGTCTCCAAAAAAAAAAAAAAAACTCCCAAATCTTTTCTTTTTTAGTCTAAAGAAGGATTGGATACTTCCCAGTTCCATTTCAGGGATTATGACAGACTAAACTGAAAACAAGTCAGCTACAAACTACCCGAACATTCTGGATGTAAAATTTAAAACATTATTTTAGTTACGTTGCTGAGCTCTCAAAAAAGTAAAATTTGCAGGAACCAAAAATGATGTGGGAGTTTGAATCTATAGAGTGGTAAGGGGATTTTTAAGGTGGAAGCTATTTTAAGGGCCGTTGCTGATCTCTAGACGTCTAGGACCCGATTCAAGGGACAAGAGACAAGACCTGAGCTTATGTAAAGAGAAATTAAGATACAGAACTTTCTATAGAGCTAAGAACCCTGAAGGTCCACTAGCTCAATGAAGGGGCCAACAATTTTTTTTTTTTTTTTTTTGGATACGGAGTCTCACTCTGTCGCCCAGGCTGGAGTACAGTGGCGCGATCTCGGCTCACTGCAACCTCCGCTGCCTGGGTTCAAGCGATTCTCATGCATCAGCCTCCTGAGTATGTGGGATTACAGGCACCCACCACCACACATAGCTAATTTTTTTGTATTTTTAGTAGAGACGGAGTTTCGCCACGTTGGTCAGGCTGGTCTCGAACTCCTGACCTTGGGTGATCTGCTCGCCTTGGCCTCCCAAAGTGCTAGGATTATAGGCGTGAGCCACCATGCCTGGCCAGGCCAACTATTTATAAAAAAGAAAAATGCTGCCCTACTAAAGGAGAGAAGGTGATTAGGAAACTTGCCTGCTTCAACCGCTGTTCCAGAGGGGAGAAGGAAAAAACCTCCTAAGAATTTATAACCACAGATGATTCTTCATGCAGACAGACTTCACATTCATGATTGTGTACATGATCCAGGACACTCAAACTGAAAAATCTACTTAAATTGGTCTTGTAGTCTTTATTGACTGTTTCTACCAAATTGACTCCAGGAGAAATGGAAAATCTAATTAGATCTATAACTCTTCAAGACATTGAAATTACAGCTTTAAATTTTACAATAAAGAATATTCTGGCCAGGCATGGTGGCTCACGCGTGTAATCCCACTGCACTCTGGCCTGGGCAATAGGGCAAGACTCTGTCTCAAAAAAAACCAGAATATTCTAGGCTCAAATGGTATTACAGATGAGTCTACCAAACATTCAAGGAGCAATTAATTCCAATCTTAAATTCTTCAAATAATAATTTAAAAAAGGCTGGGTGCAGTGGCTCATGCCTGTAATTCCAGCACTTTGGGAGCCCGAGGTGGGTGGATCGTGAGGTCGGGAGATTGAGACCCTCCTGGCTAACACGGTGAAACCCTATCGCTACTAAAAATACAAAAAATTATCTGGGTGTGGTGACACGCACCTGTAGTCCCAGCTACTTGGGAGGCTGAGGCAGGAGAATCGCTTGAACCTGGGAGGCAAAGGTTGCAGTGAGCCAAGGTTGCGCCACTGCACTCCAGCCTGGGCGACAGAGCAAGACTAAAAAAAAAAAAAAAGAAAAAATTATGTATCAGAAAACCTACAACGCACACATTTAGTGGAGAAATGTGTGAAGCATTCCTTCTAAGGAATGAGACAAGGATGGCTGCTATTGTCACTTTGTTTTATTGGAGGCCTTAGGAACCACACAAGGAACTAAAGTTTTTGTTTTCTTTTGCAAATTGTATGACTGTTTATAGAAAATCCAACAGGACAGGTGTGGTGGCTCACACCTGTCATCCCAGCACTTTGGGAAGCCCAGGCAGGCAGATGGCTTGAACCCAGGAGTTCAAGACTAGCCTGGGCAACATGGCAAAACCCCATCTCTACAAAAAGTACAGAAAAATTAGTCAGGAGTGGTGGCACAGGCCTGTGGTCCCAGCTACTCAGAGGGCTGAGATAGGAGAATCATTGCTTGGGCCCAGGAGGTCGAGGCAGTGGTGAGCCATGATCACGCCACTGCACTCCAGCCTGGGCAACAGCAAGTCCCTGCAAAGTTTATAGTCATATAGAATTAAGTAATTCAGCATGCTGCTTAATACTAGATCAATATGTGAAATAAATTACAATTCTTTATATCAGTAATAGATAAAAATGTAAAATTACCCTTTACAACAGCAACAGAAAATATGAAATGCTAGGGAATAATTCTAATAAAAAGAGGAGCTGACCAATGTGGAAAAGATAGAAAGCTTTATTGAAATACACTTAAAGACATAAGTAAATGGAGACATACTATTTTTATGAATAGGAAGACTCATAAAAATATCTGTTTTTTCAAAATCTACAAATTCCATGTAAGTCCAATGAAAATACTAACAGGTTTTTTCCTGGAACCTGATGGTTGAATAAACAATTTATATGGAAGAGTAAAGGAACAAGAAAAGTTAAAGTGATTTTTGATGGATAAGAAGAGCAGGAAGAATTGACATACAAATGGTGCAGGCTTATTAAAAACATCAGTGAACAAGGCAGTGTGGCACCAGCACAGGGATACACAAACAGATAAAGGGAGGAGACTGGAGAACCCAGTAACAGCCCCCCACGAATGACAATATGTGACAGCAGTGACATCATAATCAGTAGGGGTGGGGTAAGGATGGACTAGTCAGTCAATGATGGTTATTTAAATAGAAAAAAGAATTGGATCTTTGACTAAAGAACAACAAAAACCCAAACAAAAAATCCAGGTGGATTAAAGACCTAAATATGAAAAGAAATACAGAAGAAAGCAGATGTAGGGGGGGACTTCCTGAGTAAAACACAAAAAGCACAAAGTAAAAGGTAAAATATTATTTTAGGCTGGGCGTGGTGCTTCACGCCTGTAATCCCAGCACTTTGGGAGGCCGAGGCAGGTGGATCACCTGAAGTCAGAAGTTCAAGACTAGCCTGGCCAATATGGTGAAACCCCATCTCTACTAAAAATACAAAAATTAGCCGGGTGTGGTGGTGCATGCCTGTAATCCCAGGCTTAGGCAGGAGAATCACTTGAACCTGGGAGACAGAGGTTGCAGTGAGCCAAGATTGCGCCATTGCACTCCAGCCTGGGCAACAAGAGTGAAATTCCGTCTCAGAAAAACAAAAAACAAAACCAAAAAAATTTTAATAAGTTAGAGATGCATACTTAAATATTTAGGAATAAAGTGATTTCTGAGATTTGCTTCAAATGATCTTGTGGGGAGTGAGAGATATGAGTAGGGTATTATTGATAAAAGAGTAGCTCAGAGTTGGTAATTGTTGAAGCTAGCTGACGGGCACATAGGGATTCATCAAACTTCTTCCTTTCAGTATATGCTTGATTTTTTTTTCATAAAAATGATGAAAAGGAAAAAAAATAACAATAGGTTACCAGTTTTCATCCACCAGATTAGAAAACATTTAAAAATCTGATAACTGAGTGTTAGCAAGAACATGAAAAAGTGGGAACTCTTAAACACAAATTGTAGGAACTTAAATTGGTACAGCCAATTTGGAAGAAACTGTGGCATCTTCTAGAAAAATAGTATGTATATTCTTTTTTTTTTTTTTTTTTTTGAGATGGAGTCTCGCTCTGTCACCCAGGCTAGAGTGCAGTGGTGCGATATCTCAGCTCACTGCAACCTCTGCCTCCCAGGCTCAAGCAATTCTCCTGCCTCAGCCTCCCAAGTAGCTGGGATTACAGGCGTGCACCACCATGCCTGGCTAATTTTTGTATTTTTAGTAAAGACAGGGTTTCACCATGTTGGCCAGGCTGGTCTCAAACTCCTGGCCTCAAGTGATGCGCCCGCCTCGGCCTCCCAAAGTGTTAGGATTACAGGCATGAGCCACCACGCCCAGCCCCAGCAGGATTTTCTAGGCTAAATCCTAGAAAATCTTGCTTGTGAAAATGTACAAAAAAGTTCAGAGGCTCATTGTTTTTAATAGCAAAAACCTAGGAACACCAAATACCCATTTGGAGAAGAATGTGTAACTAAATGGTGGCATATTTACATCGTGGGATGAAAGTGTATTATTAATAACTGGCATGTCATCCATCCGCATGGATAAATCTCACATTTGGTGAACAAGGAAAGGAATCTGCAGAATACAAACGCTGTAATGCTGTTTACATAAAATATAAAACCATGTAAAACTACACAGTATGCTG
Source organism: Pan troglodytes (assembly GCF_028858775.2). Classification (NCBI taxonomy): domain Eukaryota; kingdom Metazoa; phylum Chordata; class Mammalia; order Primates; family Hominidae; genus Pan; species Pan troglodytes. The sequence continues at coordinate 128,232,592 of NC_072407.2, read as the reverse complement.
GTGGAGGTGCATACATATGTAGTAAATGTATAGAGAAAAGCTAAAAGCAAGAAGTTCAAAATTCAAAATGCTGGTTATTTCTGGTGGGGGAAGGGGAGACTGCAATTCAGGGCACAAAGGGACCACTATAAGGGATGATAAGGTTTTGCTTCTTAAACTGGGTGGTAGGCACATGAGTGGACATATTATTTGTTAATCCTTTTGTGCATAATAAAATAATTTTTTTTCTTTTTTTTGAGATGGAGTCTCACTCTGTCACCCAGGCTGGAGTGCGGTGGTGCAATATCGGCTCACTGCAACTTCCGCCTCCCAGGTTCAAGCAATTCTCCTGCCTCAGCCTCCCGAGTAGCTGGGACTACAGGCCCATGCCACCACACCCAGCTAATTTTTGTATTTTTAGTAGAGATGGGGTTTCACCATGTTGGCCAGGATGGTCTCGATCTCTTGACCTTGTATTCTGCCCACCTCAGCCTCCCAAAGTACTAGGATTACAGGCATGAGCCACCATGCCTGGCCTTTTTTTTTTGAGACAGAGTCTTGCTCAGTTGCCCAGGCTCGAGTGCAGTGGCGTGATTTCGGCTCACTGCAATCTCCACCTCCCAGGTTCAAGCAATTCTCCTGCCTCAACCTCCCGAGTAGTTGAGATTACAGGCCCCCGCCACCACACCCAGCTGATTTTTTTTGTTCTTTTAGTAGAGACAGGGTTTCACCATATTGGCCAGGCTAGTCTTGAACTCCTGACCTCAGGTGATCCACCTGCCTCGGCCTCCCAAAGTGCTGAGATTACAGGTGTGAGCCATGGCGCCTGGCAAAATAGTTTATAATTTAAAAAATAAATTTTCTCTTTCTAGAACTAGAGATAGAAAAAATAATAAAAATTTTTTTCAGCAAAAGAGGGGTCATGATAGGGAGAAGTGAGAGGGGGGCACAAAAGTACACATTGGAGGAAATAATGAAATTCATTTCAGTTCAACAACAAACTTACTGAGAACAGATGAATGAAACCTTGCCTGTCCTATAAGGAATACAGTCATCTGCCAGAAGAAAAATGGTGATTCTTCCCAGTCCAAAGGTGAAGATGGTGACTGTGAAAGTATCAGCTTTAGCCAGACCACTGATGAAGCTCCCAGATGTCACAGCATCCATGGGCTTGTGATCTCAGGTGAAGGCGTTGAACCCTGAGCCCTGGATTCCCATCTCTTCACTTGCTCCCTCCACCACCCCACCCCCATATTCAGAATGGCCTCTAGGCTTCTAGGTTTGTGTCTTTAATGGCACCTAGGCAATAAATAAAAAATACAGTGCAGTGCTGACTGCATCTTCCCTACAGCTCTTTGAAGTGAATCGATGTCTCTGGGAAGAGGAACAGAGTAGTGTGAGTGTGAAGGACTGGATTCTTGTTGCTTTCTCCTGACGCCCATTCCAGGGTTTCCCCAGGCAACTAGGAAGACCATCCATGGTGAGGCCTGCAATCTAGGCTTCTTGCTGATCAGTCAGGTGAGTCACTTCTTTAGGAGGGATACCAGTGTACGCCAGTGCCCAGTTCCAGGGGAAGACAGAAGTGGGCACCAGGCTTCCTGTCCAGTTAGGCAGGAGATGAGTCCTGCTGGCCATCATTGATCAGTACCACCTCCTACCACTTCCAATTTCTGGCTTCCTCATGGCCTTCTTGGGGAGTCCCCAGCTTCCTCATGGCTTTCCTAGGGGGAATCCCCAGCTTCACGGCCTTCCTGGGGGAGTCCCCAAGCTCTCCATGGTCTTCTTAGGGAGCCCACAGTAATGGAAGCCTGATGGGTGCTCTGATCCCAGGGTCACGAGCAAAGCGCTGCGACTCACTCCCTATACCTCTTGTCACATTTGTGGGAATCCGAGGCCCTGCATGGGTTTTCTGTTTCTAGCTTTACTCCAATTTCCGGGGTCCCATGATATAACAAGTGTCAACTGAGTGTCTGCAGATCTGAAAGAGACCAATCACAGCGTTGTCACACCTCCCAAACCCAGCATCTGTTTTCCCCAACAGGTCCTGCCTCTTCTATCTTTTTATCTATTACCACACTTCCAAACCTACTGCAATAGCATGGCCCTCCCCAGATACACTTATATGCACTTCTTTCCTATTATTTTGCATCATTTTGCCTTACTAAACCAATGTCCCTCCTGGCACCTTCCCAGCTCTTGATGGACATCTCCAGCCTGATCTTAGAGAAACCTAATGCTATTACTGTTACTACTACTAGCTATTAACTTGAGGAGCTGATTTGTGCTAGGCGCTGCCTGTTATGAATACATGTGCTAGGCCATGTTCTGAGCCCTTAGTGTATATACTGTTCTCATTTCATAGCAATGGAAACCTGTTGGTCAGTGAGGAAACCAAGGCACAGAGCGGGTGAGTAACTTGACCAAGTTACTTTTTATGGGTTAATAAGTGCAGGAGCCAGGATACAAACCCCGACAGCCTTTTCCAGAAGCTGCGCTTTGAACTACTAGGCTACAGGGCTGTCTCCTAAAAGTCAAAGTAGATCAGATACTGTAGCTGAATCCCGTTCCCCTTCTCCCTCCTGTAGTAGCTTACAACGCATGACAGCTTCTTTGACTTGACGAAAGCCACCATCAGGGCCCCTGCCATCAACGTAGTACATGAATCGGAGCTCAGGTGGGTAGGCAGCTCTGCTGAGGCCCGACAGCAGGGGGATGGTGCAGCCCTCGGCCCCTGGAGCCTCGGTCAGGGCCTGCAGCATCTGGTACTTGCACCAGGGGTCCTGAAGGAAGCCCGGCGTGATGAGCAGCACCCGGCAGTGACTACTGCTCAGTGCCTGGCACAGCTCGGACACGATAGCGCCGCCTGGGGTTGCATCCCGGAGTTGCAGGAAGCAGCGCAGGCTGGCAGTGCTGCCTTCCAAGTAGGAGACCAGGTCCTGGGCGGCCACCAGGTCTTCCTCACTGTGGCACACGCAGACGTCATAGTCTTTGCTCCAGCGACTACTGCCGCTGTCACTCGCGTGTGTGGGTGGCAGGCTGGGAGACGTGACTGAGCTGAGGCTTGGGGGTAGTGGGCTGTCCTGTGAGGTAGGCTGTGAAGCATCGCTGGAGGTGCTTTCTGGGGAGTTGGGCCTCTTCTTGGGCTTCTTCAGCAGGGTCTGCCTGAACCAGTCTGTGGGGGAGAAACACTGCTCAGGCCTGTGTGTTACCAGGTGCCCTCTCACTGCCCACACAGGGAGGAGCCCCACCTCCCAGGGAGGACAGACAGACTGCAGCCCACCTCCCTGCACTGGGAAACATCTTATTCTCAGAGACCTGTTGCTCCACTATTTTTTTTTTTTTTTTTTTTTTTTGAGACAGAGTCTCACTCTCACCCAGGCTGGAGTACAGTGGTGCGATCTTGGCTCACTGCAACTTCTGCCTCCCAGGTTCAAGCGATTCTCCTGCCTCAGCCTCCTGAGTAGCTGGGATTACAGGCATGCACCACCACACCTGGCTAATTTTTGTATTTTTAGTAGAGACGGGGTTTCACCATGTTGGTCAGGCTGGTCTTGAACTTCTGACCTCGTGATCTGCCCGCCTCAGCCTCCCAAAGTGCTGGGATTACAGGCGTGAGCCACTGTGCCCAGCACTCTATTTTTGTTTATTTTTTGGGACTTGCCTAAAAGTGCCCTCTAAAGGTAAAGGGTTTGGACGTGTCAGAACTCTGGAATCCTTATGTGAGAGTGTTCCAGCAGCCTGGTTAAGAGAAATGGCCTTGCACTACTCCAGGCCCTTTGATATCCGGTACCCCCAGCCCAGCCCATCTTAAGCAGAACTTCCCACTAGAGCTGACTAGTCAACCACTGGGAGTCTGCAGGCAGAGCTACGTTATGCTAGCAAGGATCCATCAGTCCTGAAGCCCACTTTCAGCACTGAGGGGAGGTGGACTTAAATTAGGAAGGGCTACGTATACAGGAAGGAAGGGGTACGGAGGACTGGCATCTGTTTGGCCCCAAGAAATCCTAGATTGTCGCTAAATGGGGAAGAGGCTACTGCTCAGAGTTGCTGAGGAGCGGAGAGCTTCGTGATTCAGAACCCACACTCTGGCCCCTCTCCCCTCTCCCCTCCCCCCTCCCCCCTCTCCCCTCTCCCCTCTTTCCACGGTCTCCCTCTGATGCCGAGCAGAAGCTGGACGGTACTGCTGCCATCTCAGCTCACTGCAACCTCCCTGCCCGATTCTCCTGCCTCAGCCTGCCGAGTGCCTGCGATTGCAGGCGTGCGCCGCCACGCCTGACTGGTTTTCGTATTTTTTTGGTGGAGACGGGGTTTCGATGTGTCGGCTGGGCTGGTCTCCAGCTCCTAACCGCGAGTGATCCGCCAGCCTCGGCCTCCCGAGGTGCCGGGATTGCAGACGGAGTCTCGTTAACTCAGTGCTCAATGGCGCCCAGGCTGGAGTGCAGTGGCGTGATCTCGGCTCGCTACAACCACCTCCCAGCCGCCTGCCTTGGCCTCCCTAAGTGCCGAGATTGCAGCCTCTGCCTGGCAGCCACCCCGTCTGGGAAGTGAGGAGCGTCTCCGCCTGACTGCCCATCGTCTGGGATGTGAGGAGCCCCTCTGCCTGGCTGCCCAGTCTGGAAAGTGAGGAGCGTCTCTGCCCAGCCGCCATCCCATCTAGGAAGTGAGGAGCGCCTCTTCCCGGCCGCCATCACATCTGGGAAGTGAGGAGCGTCTCTGCCCGGCCGCCCATCGTCTGAGATGTGGGGAGCACCTCTGCCCTGCCGCCCCGTCCGGGATGTGAGGAGTGTCTCTGCCCGGCCGCCCTGTCTGAGAAGTGAGGAGACCCTCTGCCTGGCAACCGCCCCATCTGAGAAGTGAGGAGCCCCTCTGCCCAGCAGCCACCCCGTCTGAGAAGTGAGGAGCGTCCTCCCTCCTCGTCTGGGAGGGAGGTGGGGGGGTCAGCCCCCCACCCGGCCAGCCGCCCCATCCGGGAGGTGAGGGGCACCTCTGCCCGGCCGCCCCTACCGGGAAGTGAGGAGCCCCTCTGCCCGGCCAGCCGCCTCGTCCGGGAGGGAGGTGGGGGGGTCAGCCCCCCGCCTGGCCAGCCGCCCCATCCGGGAGGCGAGGGGTGCCTCTGCCCGGCCGCCCCTACTGGGAAGTGAGGAGCCCCTCTGCCCGGCCAGCCGCCCCGTCTGGGAGGGAGGTGGGGGGGTCAGCCCCCCTCCCGGCCAGCCGCCCCATCCAGGAGGGAGGTGGGGGGGTCAGCCCCCCGCCCGGCCAGCCGCCCCGTCCGGGAGGGAGGTGGGGGGATCAGCCCCCCGCCTGGCCAGCCGCCCCGTCCGGGAGGGAGGTTGGGGGATCAGCCCCCTGCCCGGCCAGCCGCCCTGTCCAGGAGGTGGGGGGAGCGCCTCTGCCCGGCTGCCCCTACTGGGAAGTGAGGAGCCCCTCTGCCCGGCCAGCCGCTCTGTCTGGGAGGGAGGTGGGGGGGTCAGCCCCCGGCCCGGCCAGCCACCCCGTCCGGGAGGGAGGTGGGGGGGTTAGCCCCCCGCCTGGCCAGCCGCCCCATCCGGGAGGTGAGGGGCACCTCTGCCCGGCCGCCCCTTCTGGGAAGTGAGGAGCCCCTCTGCCCGGCCAGCCGCCCCGTCTGGGAGGGAGGTGGGGGGGTCAGCCCCCCTCCCGGCCAGCCGCCCCATCCAGGAGGGAGGTGGGGGGGTCAGCCCCCCGCCCGGCCAGCCGCCCCGTCCGGGAGGGAGGTGGGGGGATCAGCCCCCCGCCTGGCCAGCCGCCCCGTCCGGGAGGGAGGTTGGGGGATCAGCCCCCTGCCCGGCCAGCCGCCCTGTCCAGGAGGTGGGGGGAGCGCCTCTGCCCGGCTGCCCCTACTGGGAAGTGAGGAGCCCCTCTGCCCGGCCAGCCGCTCTGTCTGGGAGGGAGGTGGGGGGGTCAGCCCCCGGCCCGGCCAGCCACCCCGTCCGGGAGGGAGGTGGGGGGGTTAGCCCCCCGCCTGGCCAGCCGCCCCATCCGGGAGGTGAGGGGCACCTCTGCCCGGCCGCCCCTTCTGGGAAGTGAGGAGCCCCTCTGCCCGGCCAGCCGCTCTGTCTGGGAGGGAGGTGGGGGGGGTCAGCCCCCAGCCCGGCCAGCCGCCCCGTCCAGGAGGGAGGTGGGGGGGTTAGCCCCCCGCCTGGCCAGCCGCCCCATCCGGGAGGTGAGGGGTGCCTCTGCCCGGCCGCCCCTTCTGGGAAGTGAGGAGCCCCTCTGCCCGGCCAGCCGCCCCGTCCGGGAGGGAGGTGGGGGGGTCAGCCCCCCGCCCGGCCAGCCGCCCCGTCCGGGAGGGAGGTGGGGGGTCAGCCCCCCGCCCGGCCAGCCGCCCCGTCCGGGAGGGAGGTGGGGGGGTCAGCCCCCCGCCCGGCCAGCCGCCCCGTCCGGGAGGGAGGTGGGGGGATCAGCCCCCCGCCCGGCCAGCCGCCCTGTCCGGGAGGTGAGGGGCGCCTCTGCCCGGCCGCCCCTACCGGGAAGTGAGGAGCCCCTCTGCCCGGCCAGCCGCCCCCTCCGGGAGGGAGGTGGGGGGGTCAGCCCCCCGCCGGGCCAGCCGCCCCATCGGGGAAGTGAGGAGCCCCTCTGCCCGGCCAGCCGCCCTGTCCGGGAGGGAGGTGGGGGGTCAGCCCCCCGCCCGGCCAGCCGCCCCGTCCGGGAGGTGAGGGGCGCTTCTGCCCGGCCGCCCCTACTGGGAAGTGAGGAGCTCCTCTGCCCGGCCACCACCCCATCTGGGAGGTGTACTCAACAGCTCATTGAGAACGGGCCATGAAGACAATGGCGGTTTTGTGGAATAGAAAGGGGGGAAAGGTGGGGAAAAGATTGAGAAATCGGATGGTTGCTGTGTCTGTGTAGAAAGAGGTAGACATGGGAGACTTTTCATTTTGTTCTGTACTAAGAAAAATTCTTCTGCCTTGGGATCCTGTTGATCTGTGACCTTACCCCCAACCCTGTGCTCTCTGAAACATGTGCTATGTCCACTCAGGGTTAAATGGATTAAGGGCGGTGCAAGATGTGCTTTGTTAAACAGATGCTTGAAGGCAGCATGTTCGTTAAGAGTCATCACCACTCCCTAATCTCAAGTACCCAGGGACACAAACACTGCGGAAGGCCGCAGGGTCCTCTGCCTAGGAAAACCAGAGAACTTTGTTCACTTGTTTATCTGCTGACCTTCCCTCCACTATTGTCCTGTGACCCTGCCAAATCCCCCTCTGCGAGAAACACCCAAGAATGATCAATAAAAAAGAAAAAAAAAAAAAGAACCCACACTCTGGAGTCAGGGACACGGCTTTGACTGGGGACTTGCGGACCTGTCTTAGTTGCTGAAAGTTAACTGAGATAATGCAGTGTCAGGTATGTCAGGGAGCCGGGCCTCTTCTTGGGCTTCTTCAGCAGGGTCTGCCTGAACCAGTCTGTGGGGGAGAAACACTGCTCAGGTCTGTGTTTGGAGTATGGGATTCCATAAGGAGATGAAAACAGCTTCCCCAGCCTTTGATAAGGACAGATAGTTGTGGTGGGGATTGATTCATTTTCTCTCTCTGCTTGGCTTCTCCTCTAAATGGTTCTGGAACAAAGATTTAGACGACAAGAGACAGTGTTAAGCACTCAGCACAGTGGTTTCCAGGCTAGGAAAGCTAGCTGAGCAGGCCTGGAAAACCTTTGAGCCAAAAGGATAAAGATCTGGCTGAGCTGACGCAGGCCTCCCCTCCTCACTCTCCACAAAGCATCCAGGCCCTGAATTCAGGTCAGGAGTTCCCCACGTCAGCCTTCCTGCGTCTCTCTGAGTTTGGACCAGGCAGGCCTCCCACCGCGCCCTATGGAGGCTGAGCACTACACTCAGGAACACAGCAGAGTCGCGAGTCCGGTTCCACTCACCAGCCATCTTGCCTAGAGGCTTCTTAGGCCGAGAGCCAGGAGCTGGGAGGGAGGTCGATGATGCCATAGCGTGGGGGTCAAAACTAGCCCCGTGAGACCAGGCATTGGTGAAGGGGGAGGAGGGAGGAGACCCAGTCTTGACCTCATGGAGCAGCCATCCTATAGAGGGCAAAGAGAGAGAATCACAAAGGCTGCACTTACCCTGCTCTCATTCCCCATGGATGAGCTCTGCAAAGTTCTGTTTCTCTCCTAATGCCTGACAGAGGCTTCTTCTCTAAATGGGTCCTTCATTCCTCATGAGATTAGGGCCAGACACGACTGTGATTGGAGCTGGATTCTAGATAAAGCCAAAGCTGTGTAGTGTGGTCAGACTTACAGGGTATGAGCTCAGCATGACCAGCTGAGGAACTGTTCTCTCCTCCACCTGGCCAGGAGGATATTCGGGATCTGGGGAAGGGCAGCTGGCAGGCAGCTCTTTAGAAGGACTTCCTATGTAAGGCCTGAAATGGCAGAAGAAGGACAGTTGCTATTTGGACAAATAATTATGTATCCAGATAGACAGAAGCTGAACAGTAGAGAGAGAGCACATGCAGGAAATCTTGGGAGACTTTTCCTCCAAGTCTGCCTCCCCCTGAATAACTCCATCCATAGACCCATCGCCCCTGCAGCCGTCAGCTCAGGAAGGTCATGTCAAAAAGTGGTACAGACTGCAGACTGCAGGTAGAGTGCCTGATTCTCATCTCTGGTTAACCGTGACCTTTGGCCACCTTGCTAAACTCGTTTCTCCATCCGTGAAATGGAAGTACTAGAGCCTCCTTCTCAGCATTATTGTGAAGATTAAATGAAATAATTTATGTAAAGTCCTAATGGTGCCTGGCATGTAATAAATGCTTAGAAAATGTGGGCTACTATGTATATAAAATAATCTAGATATTGGAGGGATATATTATGTTCATGGTTTATAAAACTTGTAATGTTAACGTTTCCCAAACTGATCATTAATTCAGTGCTGTTCCAAAGTCTAGAAGATTTTTGTTTTTTAGGTTTTTTGGTGGGGAGGTTGTCAGACTGCTTCTAAATTTATGTGGAAATACAAAGACCCAAGAATCCCTTAGAAAGGCAACCTGCCATGTTCTCTTCCCACCGTAGTGACAGAGGATGTCCCTGATGGCGGACACTCTTTCAGCCTTAAGTTTCTGTGGAGCAGAGCCTGTGGGGGCTGTAGTATTCTAGTGACACTTCTCCTGTGAAAGGCTGGCAGAGCAACTGGCACAGGGCTGCTTTCTCTTTGGTGGATCTGTGAGATCAAAACAAACCTGAGAACTCATGGAAGCAAGTATTATTAGACACACTAAAATAAAAGGTTTCAAAATTTAAAGAATGTGGCCAGGCACAATGGCTCACGCCTGTAATCCTAGCACTTTGGGAGGCCAAGGCGGCGGATCACCTGAGGTCAGGAGTTCAAGCCTAGCCTGGCCAACATGGTAAAACCCCTGTCTCTACTGAAAATACAAAAATTAGCTGGGCATGGTGGCAGGCGCCTATAATCCCAGCTACTTGGGAGGCTGAGGCAGAAGAATCTCTTGAACCTGGAGGCGGAGGTTGCAGTGAGCTGAGATTATACCACTGCACTCCAGCCTGGGCAACAAGAGCGAAACTCCATCTCAATAAAAAAAATTAAAGAATGTCATTCTATGCTGCACATTAATGCTTTGTTCACTGATGCATAGAAGACAAGGGATGCTGAGGATTTGTGATCATATATCAAAGTTCAAAAAAGAAGGAGAACTTAAACCATAGCAGCAAAGGAGGCAGAGCAAAGAGTTGGAATGGGTACAGGAACCAGAGAAGACATCTGAAAAAGCAACACAGCTAAATGTGAAGCCACCAAAAAGGCACTGGATGTTGACTATGAGTATGTATATGAGTTTCTTTTCTTTCCCAATATGCTTGGGATTTCAGACAGCCTAAGTGGTAGGCTGCAGCTAGGGCCGTTCAGGATGCCTTTTTGCCCCCAGTAGTAAACATGATGTCACTTGGTTTTTGCATTATTGAAATATTTTTTCAATTGTTTTAATTTTAATATTAATTATTTGGCCTTGGTGCACTTGTAAACTAGAGCATCATTTGATTTGTAAATATTATAAAGGTTAAAAATTAACATAATATGTTAATCTACTTAATATATGTAGATTTTAAAGTTTCAGTTTCTCATTTTATGAAATGACTTGCCCTTTTGGCAACGCATGCTAATTGGGGGAAATTGCTTTTCCATTGCTTGGTTAAGAAGAAATCCAGTTGTCCAGCAGTATATGCCACCAGAAGTACGGTGGTATAAGCCCTCATGAGAAACATGGAAACGTTTTAAAGAGAAAAATAACAGCACCTTTGACAGGATAATTGAGCAAGATGGCAGGTAAATTCCAGTAACCATACACACTGCCTACTTCCTGGAATCCAAGACGCCATGCACCTTCCCTGTTCCTTTTCAGTTCTTTTGTAGCTGGAGCTGTGGAACTGCCACACATTCAAACACGTGTTAATCTTTCCAAGACCTGGTAACTGTCATCATATCTTGAGATGTGGTTGACAAGTAGGTAAGGTAATGAACCCAAATCTCCAACTGGAAGCTCTACTCACTAGGTCTGCCTATTCTCTGATTTGCTGTGTGGTCTAATACGCAGTCGCTTTCTTTGTGCTTTGAAAAAATTCATAAAGTAGAATCATACCAAAAATACCCACTTTGTAAGAGCTATGACTTGATAGAAAATTAGTAAAGGGAACGGGCTCAGTGGCTCATGCCTGTAATCCCAGCACTTTGGGAGGCCGAGGTGGGCAGATCATGTGAGCTCAGGAGTTCCAGACCAGCCTGTCAAAACCCCTTCTCTACTAAAAATACAAAATTTAGCCGGGTGTGCTGGTGCTCCCCTGTAATCCCAGCACTTTGGGAGGCCGAGGTGGGCAGATCATGTGAGCTCAGGAGTTCAAGACCAGCCTGGCCGACAGGTCGAAACCCTGTCTCTACTAAAAATACAAAAATTAGCCAGGCATGGTGTCGCACACCTGTAATCCTAGCTACTTGGGTGGCTGAGGCTGGATAATCCCTTGAACCTGGGAGGCAGAGGTTGCAGTGAGCCGAGATCGCACCACTGTGCCCCAGCCTGGGTGACAGAGCGAGACTCGATCTCAAAAAAATAAAGAAAAGAAAATTAGTAAAGAATTTCTTTAGAAAAGAAGTAGCACAATACCTTTAGTGCTTTCTAGAATGCTTTTCCAATATTATGTGCAGAAATTGATGTAAAGGAAACATTATGGAGTTTTGCTGTATAAAATCCAAAGTGGGCCGGGCACAGTGGCTCATGCCTGTAATCCCAGCACTTTGGGAGGCCGAGGTGGGCGGATCATGAGGTCAGGAATTTGAGATCAGCCTGGCCAACATGGTGAAACCCTGTCTCTACTAAAAATACAAAAATTAGCTAAGCATGGTGGTGCGTGCCTGTAATCCCAGCTGCTCAGGAGGCTGAGGCAGGAGAATCACTTGAACCCGGGAGGTGGAGGTTGCAGTGAGCCGAGATCATGCCACTGCACTCCAGCCTGGGCAACAGAGCGAGACTCCAGTCTCAAAAAAAAAAAAAAAATTCCAAAGTGTATTTAGTATCCAATGTCAAACTGGTCTCCAATTTCTATTATATAGGGAATGTACTGGAGCCTGTGAAGGCATATAATTAGAATATGTATCTCTTAGAGTTCATATTCGATTTCTGTTAAGCAGGAATCACTATCTAGGGTAGACAGAATAGTGGCCCACAAAGAGGCCCACATCCTAATCCCCAGAACTGAGAATATGTTACCTTCCATGGCAAAAGGGGATTTGACAGCTGTGATTAAGAACCTTGTGATGGGGAGGGATTCCTGGATTACCCAGGTGAGTTTAATGTAACCACAAAGATCCTTTCAAGAGGGAGGCAGGAAGGTCTGAGGCAGACGAAAGAGCTGTGCCAAGGGAAGCAGGCGGCAGTGGGATGCAGGTGGCCTCTAGAAGCTGGAAAAGGCAAGTCCATGGGTTCTTTCCTGGAGCCTTCAGAAGGAGCACGGCCTTGCTGACCCATCTTAGAACGGCAGGATAATCAATATGTGTTGTTTGAGGCCACTAAGTTTGTGGCAATTTGTTACAGCAGCAATAGGAAACTATGTGTCTGATTAGATCAGGCCAATGAATGGAGAAAGTATTGGATTTCAGTTGAGTGCTAAAACCTGGTCTGTTTAAAGGTGCAAATTGTTTGAAACAGTTTTTACATCTTTAAATAAGTAAATTACCATCTACGCTTCACCTGACTTTGACTTTACATTTAAAAGAATTTTGGTTTCAAAGGCTGTTTTGTTCTCAAACACTTGCTGAAACATTTGGGTAGGATTAATTATGGTTTGCAGGACAATGTCACTTAAAGTCCTGAATATAATTCATTTATAGCTTGATAGACACAATACAGTGTTCTCAAAGAGGTTTGTAGACTATGGTGCAGACCTAGGGTGGCCCCCTGTGTTCACACCTGGGACTGTGAGAAGGACCCATGACTTTCTTTTTTTTTCAGACAGACTCATTCCATTACCCAGGCTGGAGTGCAGTGGCACAATCTCAGCTCACTGCAACCTCTGCCTCCTGGGTTCAAGTGATTCTTGTGCCTCAGCCTCCTGAGTAGCTGGGACTACAGGTGCTCGCCACCACATCCAGCTAATTTTTGTATTTTTAGTAGACACGGGGTTTTACCATGTTGACCAGGCTGGTCTGGAACTCATGACCTCAAGTGATTGGCCCGCCTCAACCTCCCAAAGTGCTGGGATTACATACAGGCATGAGCCACCACACCTGACCTTTTTTTTTTTTTTTTTTTTTTCCAGAGAGGGTCTTGCTCTGTCACCCAGGCTGGAGTGCAGTGTTGTGATTACAGCTCACTGCAGCCTCAACCTCCAAGGCTCAAGCAGTCTTCCATCTCAACCTCTAGAGTAGCTGGAATTAAAGATGTGAGCCACCACACCTACCTAATTTATTTTTTTCATTTTTTAATTTTTCTTGGTACAGACAGGATCTTGCTTTGTTGGCCAAGCTGGTCTCTTAACTCGTGGCCTCAAGTGATCCACCCACCTCAGCCTCCCAAAGTGCTGGGATTACAGGCGTGAGCCATCATGCCCAGCTTTAATTTTACTTTTATCTGAGTCTTCTTGCTAGGGAAGATTTTTTAAAAACCAGACTCAAATAATACAACTATAAGGGGAAAAAATGATAAAATAAAAAACATTAGAATGAAGAACTTCTGTTCATCAAAAGACATAAATAGGAGAATGAAAAGGCAATCTCCCAAGGGTTAAAATGTTTAAAAATATATATCCAGGGCTGGGTACAGTGGCTCACACCTGTAATCCCGGCACTCTGGGAGGCCGAGGCGGGCGGATTACTAGGTCAGGAGTTCAAGACCAGCCTGGCCAACATGGTGAAACCCCATCTCTACTAAAAATACAAAAATTAGCTGGGTGTGGTGGCGGGTGCCTGTAATCCCAGCTAAAGCAGGGAGGCTAAAGCAGGAGAATCGCTTGAACCTGGGAGACGGAGGTTGCAGTGAGCTGAGACTGCACCATTGCACTGCAGCCTGGGTGACAGAGACTCCGTCTCAAAAATCAAATAAAAAAATATATACACACACACACACACATATATCCAATAAATGTCTTATATCACAAATATTTCAAGGACTCAATGGAACTAGTAAGACGACAGAAAAATGAGCAGAAGAATTGAGCAGGCACTTCACAAAAGGAATATTCAAATGAGCAATAGACATAAAAACAGTTCATTAGTCATCAGAGAAATGCAAACTAAAACCTCAATGCATCACTGCTGGGCACTCAGCCAAATGGCTACAGAGAAAAAGACTATCAAGTAGTGGTAAGAGTGTGCAGGGATGGGAACTCGAACACTGCCGGTGGAGAAGTGTTTGGCCATAGACTAAGATGAGCATACACACATCAGCAATTTCAGTCCTACGAATATACTCAAACAGCAGTGCTTACATTTTTTTTTTTTTTTTTTTTTTGAGACGGAGTCTCCCTCTGTCGCCTGGGCTGGAGTGCAGTGGTATAATCTCGGCTCACTGCAACCTCTGCCTCCCGGGTTCAAGCGATTGTCCTGCCTCAGCCTCCCAAATAGCTGGGACTACCGACACCCGCCATCACGCCTGGCTGATTTTTGTATTTTTAGTAGAGACGGGGTTTCACCATATTGACTAGGCTGGTCTCGAACTCCTGACCTCGTAATCTGCCTGCCTCAGCCTCCCAAAGTGCTGGGATTACAGGTGTGAGCCACTGTTCCCCGCCTGCTTACAGATGTTTACCAAAAGACATTCACAAGAATGTCTGTAGCAGCAAGATACAAAATAACCCCACAGTGGAAACGACTGTCCATCAACCCGTGTCCAGTAGAATGGATAAATAAATTGTGGTCTAGCCATACAATGGAATATTATATACCAACAAGAATAAACTGCTAACTAAACATGGGTGAATATCACAAAACATACTGAATGTCAGATGTCACACACATAAGAGTACATGAAGGGCTGGGCGCGGTGGTTCACGCCTGTAATCCCAGCACTCTGGAAGGCTGAGGCAGGCGGATCACCTGAGTTCAGGAGTTCGAGACCACCCTGGCCAATATGGCGAAACCCTGTCGCTACTGAAAATGCAACAATTAGCCGGGCGTGGTGGCAGGCGCCTGTAACCCCAGCTACTCGGGAGGAGGCAGGAGAATCGCTTGAACCCACAAGGCGGAGGTTGCAGTGAACCGAGATTGCGCCACTGCACTCCAGCCCAGAGGACAAAAGCGAAACTCCATCTCAAAAAAAAAAAAAAAAAGTACATGATGTATGATTCCATGGATGGAAAATCCAAAACAGGCAAACCTATTTTATGGCGTTAGAAGCCAGGGATGTAGTCATGTTTAATTGATTGCTCTGAATCAGGAAATGTGCATGTTATGGAAAATGGTTGAGCTGTACACTTAACGATTTGTGTGCCTACATATCAACTCTTTTAAATCTAAAAAATAACTAGATGTGGTTCCCTCTGAGTCATTCCTGATCCTGGTGTCCCCTAGGTTTGGTGTTTCAACGGGAGTTCTCCACACTTCCCCCTCTCTGTTGCACTTCTAGGGTATGCTGTGATTCTAGCGTACCTGTCTGTCCCCTGGGGACCAGAAGACTGGATCTGTCTGGTCCACCGCGGTCACCCTAGTCGTTGGCACAGTGGCTGCCCAGCCCGTGTGTAGCTGCCCATGACTGTGGTGTAATGCCTCGATAGGTCCCTGACCCTAACTAATATTATGCACTTGCTGAATCACTGCCACAATGACAACCCGAAGAGCAGAGGAAGAGGCTGTGACCGGAGCAGAGAAGAATGTGAGGAGAAACGATATCCACAACGCACTGAGCGCCAGGCTTTTCCAGCGAGGCAAGCGAAAGGGGAGCCGCCCCGCGCGAGCTTCTTTGCGACAGAAAAGGTGACATTCTCCTCGGAGGGCCCTTTCATGCCACTTGCGTGTTGCGGGTGCCAGAAAGGTGAAGAAGGGAAGCGGATGTGCCGCCAGCAGGGCAAGGCCGGACCGGAGGCGGCGCGGACCCCTGCGGCTCTCGGTGGGGCCGGGACTCTGGGGCCCAGGCCGGCCGCGCTCCGTCGCCCACCCCACGGAGCCCCGCCGCGCCTCCCGGTCCCCCGCGACCCCGCCCCGGGCTCACCTGCGCGCGGGCCCCGTTGCGATGAGGGCTGCGCGGACTGCGCGGGCTCCGCGGGGAAGAGCAGCGCGCAGGCCCCGCTCTCCGGAAGCGCCGCCCGCCGCCCTGCCCCTCCCACGCCGCCAGGCCCAGTCCAGACCCGGGAGACTCTCGGGCACGATCCGGCTGCGGGAGACGCGGGGCGGGGCAGCCCCTGTGTCCACTGCGGCCCGAGCCCCGGCCAGCCTGGCTTCTGCATGACTCCGGGCTCCCGTCCTCTCCGCTAGCTGCGTCGGGGCGGTCCGCAGCAACTCGGAGAGAAGCCCGTGGCCAGGGTCCCCCGGCGCCCACCGTGACAACCGGAAACCTGGGTTTTGTTCTAGGCGGGGGAGAAGGGAAAAAAAACACCCTATTCCGCCCATTTAATCCTCCTAACACCCTGCAGGGGGGGGTGTTCATACCTTTTTCCTTTTATACAAATGAGAAACATGAAGCTTGGAGAGATGGAACTTTTCCAAAGGTCACACACAGCGAGGGGTGTACGGGGCTGCAGTGTAGGAGGGGCAGACCCGGGCGGCAGCTGGGAAGCCAGGCCGCAGCGGCCGCCAGTTCCTGTCCCAGACACTGGTTGATGCCGATGAGGATGGAAACCCCGTCTTATGCCAAAGTGCTTTCTTTGCTTCTCTAAGCGGTGATCCCACATGGGCGTTATGAACAGCGCTGCAGTATGCTGCAGAGCCGCTGCAAACAGCGTGGTGTAGGCAAGATGCTGGAAGTCCTGGGTGAAAGAGATGCCTTTGCCTCCCACTTCTGAGAGCTCTTCAGATGTTCGTGAGCGCTGTGAAGCACCTTGGGTAGAAGGGAACGGAGCATTCCCCACACTTGTTTCACTCTACAAGAAATGTGAATGTCTTCCCGAGCGTCTTGCTCCAGGCCATGCCAGTTTGGGAAACCCTATCCTAAAACTATGTGCACGAAATGCTGGAGGGTGGAGGTAGTTTAATTAGGCCATGTAAGATTCATGATCTCCCCCTCCAATTTGATTTCCTCCTTTTCTCACCAGCCCGCCAAAGCGGATGAGCTGCCCATCCTGGGAGAGCTCTGGAGTCAACTGCCTGGGTTCACAACCAGCGCTCATCACTTACTAGTTGTGTGGCCTTGGTGAAGTCACGCAACTTTTCTAGGCTTGCTTCCTTCATCAAATTATGGTGTCTGGTTGTTGGTGTTCTTGCAAGGATTAGATGAGTCTACATAAAGTAGATCAGGCACTTGGCACTGCACCCAAATGCCCAGTTTGCTTTGACTCTACCAAGTACACCTCCGCCCAGGGCCCTCCTTTTCCCCAACTCCGCTCTGCAAAACGCCCTTCTTCTAGCAAGGCCTATTTTTGGGTTTTTTTGTTTGTTTGTTTCCTTTTTCTTTTTTTTCCCATCACACGGGTAACAACCCTTAACAAGGTTTAAGGGAGGCACACCTCACACGTGTGCGTGAACACCCAGTCATCATGCTTATGAGCTACAAAGGGATCAAGGCCCATTTTTGCAGCTTATTCAGGAAAGCTTTGCTTAACCCAGCCCTTCCCACCTCCATCCCTCAAAGGCCATAGTGCTTTTCATTGTAAAGAGCATGTGCTCTGCTGCTTATCTCCCACTTTAGAGTAAAAATTCCCCGAGGCCAGGGATGGTTCTTCAGGCTCCAGCCAGAGCAGAAGGACACTCGAGGAACACTCAGATAAACAGGGCTTGACGGCTCCAAGTATGGGCCAAGTGTTGGGACAGCTGAGTGTCCAGCAAGGATGAAGAAGGCTTGGTCCCAGCTCTGCACAGCTCAGGGGGGAAGACAGATGCACGGAGGCGATGGTAAGGGCTTGCCCACAGCTTGAAGTACAGCCCTGTGGGAGGACAGGAGAGTTGCTCAGTGCTTTTTTTTTTTGAGATGGAGTTTCACTCTTGTTGCCCAGGCTGGAGTGCAATGGCGCAATCTCAGCTCACTGCAACCTCCGCCTCCAGGGTTCAAGCAATTCTCCTGCTTCTGCCTCCTGAGTAGCTGGAATTACAGGCACACGCCACCATGCCCGGCTAATTTTGTATTTTTACTAGAGACGGGAGTTCTCCGTGTTGGTCAGGCTGGTCTCGAACTCCTGACCTGAGGTGATCTGCCCACCTCCGCCTCCCAAAGTGCTGGGATTACAGGCCTCAGTGCTTCTTAATAAACATACTACTCAGTGTGTGGAAGGGAGCAGCTTCTGGGTGAGAAACACTTGAAGGCCTTTTCCCTTTTGCCCTGAGATTGGAATGTCCGTGCTGAAGGGAGCAACTGGCTGGCACCTAGGGGAACTTCACAGGGTCAACCCGGATGTCAGCTTGTCCCTCCTGCGTATCCCTGGCAAGTTCCTTCCTGTCTTTCAGCACTGCCTTCTTCCTCTTCTGGCTTCCGCCTTAGGCCTGGCCCCCTCACCCCAACCTCAGGGGCTTCTGCTGTTACCTCACTGGTAGCACATCTCCTCCCCTGCCATTAGTAAAGCCCACCTCCATCATTTCTTCCCTCCCTTTCATCCTTCTCCACAAAGGCCACTTTTTCTGTTGTTGTTTTTTGTTTTTGAGATAGGGTCTTACTCCTTCACCCAGGCTGGAGTGCAGTGGTGCCTCACAGCTCACTGCAGCCTCAACCTCCAAGGCTCAAGTGATCCTCCTGCCTCAGCCTCCCACGTATTAATAGCTGGGACTACAGGTGCATGCCACCACGCTTGGCTAATTTTTGTATTTTTTGTAGAGACAGGATTTTGCCATGTTGCCCAAGCTGGTCTCGAACTCGTAGGCTCAAGCGATCTTCCCACCTCGGCCTCCCAGAGTCCTGGGATTACAACTGTGAGCCACCGCGCCCGATCCCAAAGGCCACTTTCAAGGCGGAGTGGGCAGTTTACCAGCTGTTTCTATTCCCATTCACTTCTCCTTCTGTGCAAGTGTCCACACCTCAAATTCCACTGAAACTGCTCTTCTTGAGTGAGGCCACCACTGACCTACTTGGGACCGCATCCAGCAGGCACCGTGATCACTTCCTCCTTAGCTTCACGACACCACACTCTCCTGGCTTTTCTCCTGTCTCTGTGGGCACCTCTTCAGTGTCCCCTTCTCTGGTCTGTCCCTTAAATGTTGGTGGGGTCCCTCCAGCTTCCCTCCTTGGCCCCCTACTCTACCCTCTGGGGTGATGCCATCCTGTTCCATGATGTCCACATCACTATCTACAGCCCAGATCATCCCCCAAGGACCATGCCAATCAGCCCAACCCCCTATTTGAGGGATGTCCTACAGGTACCCTCATTCACCACATCCCAGACTGCACCACTCACTCTGTCCCTCACTCCGCTCCTCCCTGGTGCTCCTCATCTCTGGGAGGGGTAGAACCTCCATCCAGAAACCTGGCCATCCGACTTAACCCACTTCTTGTTGCTGGCGTCACCCTGGGATCCATCTGATTCTTGCCATGATGGTTCAGGCACTCCCTGTCCCTGCCACACGGACTGCAACCACAGCCTCCATCTGGCCTCCTTGCTGCCTGCCTTGACATCCTCATCTGCTCTCCACAAGGTCACCCAGGTGATTCTTCTAAAAGGAAAATCTGATCGTGTTGCTCCTGTTTAAAACCCCTCAGTGGCTCTAGTTCCTCTTCTCGCACTCCACGATCCAGGCAGAAACAGTCACACTGAATCCTGCTGTGGTCTGAATGTTGGTGTCCTCCCTAAAGTCCTATGTTGGAACCTGATACCCAATGTGATAGTGTTAAGAGGCGGGGCTTTTGGGGACGTGATTAAGTCATGTGGACTCTACCCTCATGAAAGGGACGAGTGTTCTTAGAAGAGGTTGAAAGAAGTTGCCTTACCCCTTCTGCCATGTGAGGATGCAGTGAGAAAGCACCATCTTCGAAGCAGAAAGCAGGCCTTTACTAGACATTGAATCTGCTGGTGCCTTGATCTTGGACTTCCCAGTGTCTAGAACTGTGAGCAATACATCTCTATTATTTATAAATTACCCAGTCTAGGATATGTTGTGATAGCTGCCCAAGTGGACTAGGACAAATCCCTGAATCGTATTAATTCTTGTCTCTGGGCCTTTACATATGGTTTGCCCTCAGCCTGGATCCTCCCTTGGCCACCTTGCATTCACTTCACTAAATGCCCATCCTTTAGGTTCAGCTCAGAGGTCAACTTCCCTCGAGCAGCTTCATGGAGAAATCCCTTTGCCACCCTCCTACTCCCACCCTGGGTGAGGTGTCTGTGTTGTGTGCTTATGCCAGCACTGTGGGGGTCACACTGTATCTGATCTAGGGGTGAAGGGCTAGGAGGGGCAGGGCTATGAAAGTTCCAGCAAAGACATGACTATGTTTTGCTTGCTGGTGTATCTCAACATGTGACCCTGACCCTGGCCAACAGCTGGGCTGAATAAATTTTGGTAGAATAGATGGACAAACCCATCCCTCTTCTTTACAACCAAACTCCCCGCAGGAACTCAGGAATGGGAGGCACTTGCTTACAAGCAAGTGCCTACCACCTAGGATCTAAGGACTCTGTCTGCCATCTTGGAGCCTGTGGAGGCTTGCTGGGAACAGGAAGGCTGTGGTCCAAGGCCATTTTTGCTGGCTGTACGTGTGGTTTCCAGAACCAAAGGGGGCACACAGCTCTTCTTAAAATTTCAGCATTTATGCCTGGGATGAAACTGAATTCTATTTGGGCAAGAGATGTGCTCATGTACACAAAGCAAAGAACCACACAGCGACTTCTGGTGGCACACCAAACAAAACCAGAGTAATCTGGGAAAAAGTAACTTGGGTTCACGGAAACAGTGGCATGGTTTACGCCAAATTCCCAATCTTCCTGCTAAGACTATGGACACAGAATCTGTGTGATACTGCACCGCTCAAGGATTTAACTAATGAAAGGTGGGTTTGTGCTCGTGTTTTGTTTCGTTTTTTTAAAAAAAACTCCCTGTCCTGGCATAAGGCTAATGGGGTGCTTCAAAAGCTCCTGCTGTACAATGAAAGGAAGAGACAGAAGACTGGAGGGAAGGAGTTAATTACATGTATTGATTAATGGATAGGGTAAACAGACGAAAATCAATAAACCTGAGCCAGGCTGTCCCAGAGTGCTCCCATGCCTGGGCTCTGTCTGCTAAGAGGGTCAGAGGCAGTCTTTCCTGGTCAGTGCCAGGATGGAGCCAGTCCTGGGCCAGGGTGATCAGGCCTCCAGATGGATTGCCCTGGTGGGTGACATCAGCATGGGCTACAGATCAGTCCTAGGATCCCGCTCATCACTCGCTATTGGCCTGGGCCTCAGTGCCTGTGCCTGCCCAGCCATATGGGTGCAATGGCCTGCCTGAGAGGAGAGGACACTGGGGAGGGGGAGAAGGCCTGGCACAGTGCTAGGGAAGATGGAAGCAGCAAAGAAGGCTGTGAACACAGCCAGGATGCAAGCCAGTGGAGCCAGTGCAGAGCACGCATGCTCAGATGATGTTGTTCTCCTGGATCTTCTCTCCCAAGTAAAAGCGGGTAAAGAGGAAGGGGCTCAGGTCGATGGTCTGGAACCTGCCCTTCAGTACCATCTCTGCTACAGCTCGCCCAACGCCAGGGGCCTGCTGGAGCCCGTGACCACTGAAGCCAGTAGCAAAGTACATGTTGACAACTAGCGGGTGGGGGCCCACCACGCCATTCTGGTCAAAGGTGTTGTAGTCGTAATAGCCGGCCCAGGCGCTCTGAACCTGTGGGTGCACAAAACACTGGGGTTCTCAGGAAGGCTGTAGCCACACTCCATCCTCACTCCTCCTCAGGGGTCAGCACAAAGTACCCTCTACCTGCTGCTGAGGGGTCTATGGGATGGGATGTGTCCAAGAAATTCCTTAGCAGTTGTGACATGGAGGGACTACGGCAGTCACAGGTCCGAGGGGACCAATGTGCTCCACTGTCATCTGTCCCATCCAATGTCCAAAAATAAAAAGGAAAACCAGCCCTTGCCAATTACCTTCAGAGTCTCAAAAGCTGGGACCCTCAGGGCCAAATGGGGCCACACCTTGTCCTGGAAGAAATCATGGTCCACTTCCAGGTTCGCCGGGTCCGGTTCTTCCTGCTGGAGTGAGAGGTGGGGACAACGCTTACATTGCCTGGGACACAAGGACAGGCCCAGACTTGTTTAACAATCCCTGTGCAGGTAGGGGATGGGGAGAAATGGTCCCAGTTCAAATCTGGAGGGGGCTCTAATATCAATTAACACAGCACACAGCCCCCCAAAAAAGGCTGATTCTTTTTCTTTTTTTTGAGATGGAGTTTTGCTCTTGTTGCCCAGGCTGGAGTGCAATGGCTCAATCTTGGCTCACTGCAACCTCAGCCTCCCGGGTTCAAGTGATTCTCCTGCCTCAGCCTCCCAAGTAGCTGGGACTACAGGCGCCCAGCACCACGCCCAGCTAAGTTTTGTATTTTTAGTAGAGACGGGGTTTTGCCATGTTGGTCAGGCTGGTCTCAAACTCCTAACCTCAGGTGATCCACCTGCCTTGGCCTCCCAAAATGCCGAGATTACAGGCATGAGCTACTGTGCCTGGCCAAAAGCCTGATTGTTTCGTGACAATTATTCTATGTCTCCTTGCCAGCATGTCCCACCCCACTCAGCTTACCTCAGTGGGGCTACGACCACCTAGGTAGTTGCTACCTAATCCTTCCCGGCGAAAATAGGCTCCACTGGTGTCTGCAACAAGCGGAGTCTCTAGGCCTGGTCCCTGGGGGCAGTGCCACACATACACATACCTGCCACAACCAGTGCGGTTACGAACTGCAGAAACAGCATGGCCGGCAACCCTCCCCAACCCCGTCCACCCCGCACCCCACACACCCTCCCCAACCCTGTCCACCCCGCACCCCCACACACCCTCCCCAACCCCGTCCACCCCCACCCCCACACACCCTCCCCAACCCCGTCCACCTCCCACCCCCACACACCCTCCCCAACCCTGTCCCCACACACACACACACCCTCCCCAACCCCATACACACACACACACACCCTCCCCAACCCCATACACACACACACCCTCCCCAACCCCATATACACACACACCCTCCCCAACCCCATACACACACACACCCTCCCCAACCCTGTCCACCCCTACCCCCACACACCCTCCCCAATCCTGTCCCCACACACACACCCTCCCTGACCCCATACACACACACACACCCCCTCCCCAACCCCCCCACATACACTCTCCCCAACCCAACACACACACACACACCCCCTCCCCAACCCCATACACATGCACACACACACACACACACACCCTCCCCAACCCCCCCACATACACTCTACCCAACCCAGCACACACACACACCCCTAATGCAGTTATGAACTGCAGAAACAGCATGGCCTGCAACCCTCCCCAACCCCGTCCACACACACACACACACACCCCCTCCCCAACCCCATACACACACACACACACCCTCCCCAACCCCATACACACACACACCATCCCCAACCCATATACACACACACCCCCTCCCCAACCCCATACACACACACACACCCTCCCCAACCCCATACACACACACACACCCTCCCCAACCCCACACACACATACACACTCTCCCCAACCCCATACATACACACACACACACACCCTCCCCAACCCCATACACACACACACACCCTCCCCAACCCCATACACACACAATCCCCAACCCCATACACACACACACACATCCTCCCCAACCCTGTCCCCAGACACACACACCCTCCTCAACCCCATACACACACACACACACACCCACCCTCCCTCCCCAACCCCATACACACACACCCACCCTCCCTCCCCAACCCCATACACACACACACACACCCTCCCCAACCCCATACACACATACACACCCTCCCCAACCCCATACACACATACACACCCTCCCCAACCCCATACACACACACACCATCCCCAACCCCATACACACACACACACATCCTCCCCAACCCTGTCCCCACACACACACACCCTCCCCAACCCCATACACACCCTCCCCAACCCCACACACACCCTCCCCAACCCCACACACACACACCCTCCCCAACCCCACACACACACACCCTCCCCAACCCTGTCCCCACACACACACACCCTCCTCAACCCCACATACACACACACACACACCCTCCCACTCTCCCCAACCCCATACACACACACACACCCACCCACTCTCCCCAACCCCCCCCCACACACACACCCTCCCCGACCCCATACACACACACCCTCCCCAACCCCATACACACACACACCCCAACCCCATACACACACACACACACACACCCTCCCCAACCCCATACACACACACATACACTTTCCCCAACCCTACACACACACACCACACACACACACACACCCTCCCCAACCCCATACACACACACACACACCCACCCACTCTCCCCAACCCCATACACACACACACACCCACCCACTCTCCCCAACCCCATACACACACACACACCCTCCCCAACCCCATACACACACACACCCTCCCCAACCCCATACACACCCTCCCCAACCCCACACACACACCCCCTCCCCAACCCCACACACACACACCCTCCCCAACCCTGTCCCCACACACACACACCCTCCTCAACCCCACATACACACACACACACACCCACCCACTCTCCCCAACCCCACACACACACACACACCCTCCCCGACCCCATACACACACACCCTCCCCAACCCCACACACACACCCCAACCCCATACACACACACACACCCTCTCCAACCCCATACACACACACATACACTTTCCCCAACCCTACACACACACACCACACACACCCTCCCCAACCCCATACACACACACATACACACTCTCCCCAACCCCATACATACACACACACACACACCCTCCCCAACCCCACACACACATACACACTCTCCCCAACCCCATACATACACACACACACACACCCTCCCCAACCCCATACACACACACTCTCCCCAACCCCATACACACACACACCACACACACACACACACACACACACGCTATCCAACTTTGATGTCATTTCTTTCTTTCTCACCAACCTCCTCAGCTGTCCGGAGGGCAGTTACCTTTTCCTCGGCTCCACAGGTAGCTTGGTGCCCTGCAGGGTGCCAGGCGGCCCCTCTCCAATACCAGCCAGCGCTGCGATTTGCGCAGACCAGGCTCCGGCTGCGTTGATCACAATGGCGCATTCCACAGGCTGGTACTCCAGGCTGCGGTCCATCTTCACCTGCAGACACCAGAGGGTGAGGGGTGGGAAGGCCCGGACCACACACCAGGCACCCTGAGAGATGCACTGCTTCCTGAGCCTTAGTTTACCCATACTGGAAAGTGGGTCAAAGAAAACCAAAACAAGGAGAGTCACTACCTTCCCTGTCCCTCCATTTTGGTAAAGGACATCACAGACTAGAAACTTACGTGGACTTCATGGATCCTTTTCAACACCACCGCTTTGTCATCTGTGGTCAACATGCGTTGAGATGAAGAGACAAAACCTGCAGAGAAGAAAATGAAAAATAGGCCGTAGAGGTGCTGAAGAGGAATGAAATGGGGATTTCACTGGTTTCTTAAGGAAAGAAAGCTGGAAGGATGGGAGCTTTCCCACAGACACTGAAGCAAACAGAGATGAGGGAGCTGGCATGAGCTTGGCCACACTCTGACAGGACAGTGCTCAGGTGCAATCATCAAGCAGATCACAAGTCACAACGCAGCTCAGTGAGGAGCCTAGGTCAAGATGCCTAGGACCTGCTCTCGGGGAGAACCCTTTCCCCCTCCAGCCCTTGCTTAGCTTGTGAGTGAGAAGATAAGACCTAGTCTAGGCCTATGCCCCGGTTGCTAGAGGAAACAAGCTCAGACTCACGTGTCACCTCTCCCTGGCAGAAAAGGACTCCCAAGGACTGGACCTTTCGCCGAAGCCCCTGGAGCAGACACCAGGGGTCAAACCAACCTTCGTCCTCCATCCCTGTGATAAGAAAAAGAGAACTCACAAAGAGGGATGAGGACTTCTGCTCTTGGATTGTATTTCCTGTGCCCCCCAACCCCTCTCTAGGGCTTGTAAGCCGGGGAAGATCATCTTAACCAACTGAACCACAGAGACAAAGCCTGCTGAAGGACAGAGAACTACCATGGCCCAGGGCAGTTCCCGTGACACAGGAGGGAAGTGTTCCTCCTTCAGCTTGGCTGTGGAGTACCGAGACTCCCAACGTGTAGCACCCCTTAGTCTCCATCTTCAGGAAAAAAGCTGTCCCCTCTGCAAGCAAGCCTCACCATAAGACGCCAAAGCCACTCCCTCTGTGTTTATCCAGGGAAACTTGTTCCGAAGCTGATCAGGAGACATCAGAGAAACTTTGGCTCCCTCCTGCCTGAGATAAACGTGTGGGTCGGTGTATGTGTGTCAGAGAGGGGAGTGTGCAGGGGGATGATGTATGGACCCCAACTCCACAAGTGGGGAGTCCAGCTCAGTCATGTCACTTCTCTGCCCCAAATGCCCCTATTTTTCCTCATTGCTGAGTGGCTGAAGACCAAGCCTCCTAGTCAGGCTCTTCAGCCTTGACTGCCTTTCCTTCCCTACTCCCTTGTCTCCCTTCAGCACACAGAGCTCCCTGCTATCCCAGTCTATTCCATGACTCTTTTTTTTTTTTTTTTCAATGAGTCTGGCTCTGTCACCCAGGCTGGAGTGCAGTGGCGCGATCTTGGCTCACTGCAACCTCCTCCTCCTGGGTTCAAGCGATTCTCCTGCTTCAGCCTCTGGAGTAGCTGGGATTACAGGCACACGCCACCACACCCAGCTAATTTTTGTATTTTTAGTAGAGATGAGGTTTCACCAGTTGGCCAGGCTGGTCTCGAACTCCTGACCTCAGGTGTTCCATCTGCCGTGGCCTCCCAAAATGCTGGGATTACAGGCATGAGACATTGCACCCAGCCTATTCCATGAACTTTCACAACAAGGTGGTAACCTTGTTCCCTCCACTCCTGCCTGGATCCACCTCCTCTCCACTCCTTGTACAATCCTGTTCCTGAGCACAGGTATCTCCTCTGGGACACTGTCCCTCAAAGGCAGCATAGCGGACACACCAACAGAACACTCACAAGCCAGACTGCTGGCTTCAAATAAAATCCCACCGCCACCACTTACTAGCGCCTTATGCCTCAGTTTCCTCATATGTAAAATGGGGATGTTCTGATGATTAAATGAGTTAATATCTGTACAGCGTTTAGGATATTAATTGATGTCACTGTGAGACTTGGGTGTTTGTTAAATAAACATACAAATAAAGCCTCTGGCCATATTGCATCACAAACATGCCCACCCTCACCTGACCATGAGAATCACTTAGAGCAGGGGTTGCCAAATCCGACCTGCTGCCTGTTTTCTTAAATGAGCCACACTCCTTCATTTGCACTTTTGTCTATGGCTGCTTTCATGCTGTGATAGCAGAGTGGTTGGAATAGAGACTGTACGGCCAGCAAAACCTAAAATATATACTATCTGGCCCTTTACAGAAAAAGTTTGCTAACTCCTGACTTAAGGTTCTTGTTAAAAACCCAGATTTGTGGGCTCCTTCCCTAGAGATTCTGGTTTATTAGGTCTGGGATGTGTTCCAGGTGGTTTTCATGATCTGACAAATTAGGAAGCACCTCGCAGTGTTTTGTCCATATCCGTGGTACAGCACTCCCAGGGCATTGCAGGTCTGTGTATTTTCTTCCTGACACACTGAGGTCCTAGACCGCAGGGATCTGTCTTATCAACTCCACTTTCTCACTTCCTAACCTGGTGCAGGAGTCACCCAACACCTTTGGCTGCCAAGCAGCTAAGAGGCTGTGCCAGGCACCCACCTCTGCACTTTCACGTCGCTCTCCATGGCTGCAGCATCCTTTTCTGAAGCCAGCAAGAGGTAGCCCGAGGGGTTGAACCGGAGGTCCAGGGGAGGGGCATCGACTACGGCCAGGTACTCCTGTGTGCAGAGAGAAGCTCCTGAAAGAGACTGACTTAAGGATGCCAGAAAGAGTTTTCCTGCCTTCTTCCCCCACAGCTCCCCAGGCTCAGTGCCCCAGACCTTGCGGCACCACCACTAGGAAGAAAGGCCAGGGTCCCCCTCTCCTAGTTGGCTGACCCATTCTTGCTCTCTGGCTACCTTGCTAGCTGGGCTGCTCCCCACTCTGGGCTAAAGGAGGGGTAACCACCCCAACATCCCGGATATCACTGCACCTACATTGATGTTCCGTAGAAAGCTGGCTGAAAAGAGGGAGAGCTGGATGTTCTCAGGCAATGAGAACTGCTGACAAATCCCACCTACTGAGAGCCCAGTGGAGGCCTGTGAATACTGTGGAAAGACAAGAAGAGTTGAGGTAGACCAGTACCCTATCACATGTGACTAGAGTACTGCAATGAAAGCTTCGAGCTATACACCTAAAGTTGAAGTGGAGTCCTATTTGCAAGTCTATAATCTAAGACCCATGTGTAAGTCAACTTGAAGGCAACGGTGTTTAAAATCATCAGCAGCGGATGTGCAGAGCAGAGAGGGTCAGTCATCTGGAAAGAGCTGACACAGTGGTACAAAATGGTAATGGCCTGGAAGTCCAAGGGCAGGCGATTAACGTTTGATCTACCATTTGGAAAATGAAAGGTTATGATTGAAGTAAAGTAGCAAGACTCGTGGCTAGCTGGCAATGCAAACAGGAACATCTAAAGTGTAAAAACCAGCCGGGTGGGTGGCTCATGCCTGTAATCCCAGCACTTTGGGAGGCCGAGGCGGGCTGATTGCTTGAGTTCAGGAATCCGAGACCAGCTGGGCAACGTGGCAAAACCCCATTTCTACAAAAAATACAGAAATTAGCCAGGTGTGGTGGTGCATGCCTGTGGTCCCAGCTACTCTGGAGGCTAAGGTGGGAGGACCACTTGAGCCTGGGAGGTGGAGGTTATACTGTACTCCAGCCTGGGCAACAGAGCGAGACCCTGTCTCGAAATAAATAAATACAATAAAATGCAAAAAACCTCAGAAGTAACGGGACCCAAAAGAAGCAAGTTGAGGGCTGGGAATGGTGGCTCATGCCTGTAATCCCAGCACTTTGAGAAGCCAAGGCGGGCAGATCACTTGAGGTTCGGAGTTCGAGACCAGCCTAGGCAACATGGTGAAACCTCATCTCTACTAAAAATACAAAAAATAGCTGGGCATCAGGGTGTGTCCCTGTAATCTCAGCTACTCAGGGGGCTGAGGTGGGATAATCACTTGAACCTGGGAGGTGGAGGTTGCAGTGAGCTGAGATGGTGCCATTGCACTCCAGCCTGGGTGACAGAGCAAGGCTCTGTCTCAAAAAAAAAAAAAAAAGAGAAAGTTGAGACACTTAATTATAGCTTGAATGCAGGCTCTCATGACCAGAGCTATGAGATCTTGAAAAATCCAATATGGTGATATCTGCTTTCAAAAGAACAAACCTTATTGCCAAGCTTCCTGGTTCGACTGAGGAAGAGCCTAGGAAAATTTCTCAACAAAGTCCAAAGCACAATCTCTGTCCGTTGGACCCCCCGAGATTGAGGTCTTCCCCTCCTCTCCTTCCCTTGTCGCTAGAGTCCTTAATAAAATGAGTCATCTTTCTTGCCCCACTCATGACTCTGCCCTACCCCAGACCTCACCGTGTGGTCCCGTTCCACCACTAGCACTCGAATAGCACCTCGTCTGCTCTCCAGCTTCTTCAGCCAATAGGCCACAGACAAGCCAAGCACCCCACCTCCCACGATCACCACATCCGAGTGCTCGGGAGGCAGGTGGCTGGTGTCTTGCAGTAGATCACAGGACCTTCCAGGCAGGATCGACTTGATCTTCTTCTTAATCTCAGACACCTTTCCATCCCAGTCTGTGGGATGTAGTTAGGGTCAGAGGGCCAAACATTTCCTTCCCACATGGTTGGGGGGTTGGAGGATGGGCACAGGAAAAGGTGAGCTAAACAGACACATGAGTTGGCAGTCCCCACTGTCAGCCCATCTCATAAGGTCACCTTGCACCCAACAGTGTTGCCACAGTTTTCTGAATAGTCCACATGCCATCAGTCTCCCTTTTCATGCATTGTGCCAAGCACTGCAAGATTCAATTTCCTAAAATTAATTTTCTACATTACCTCCTGCATAGACCTCTCCTGATCCCAACTCACATATTCAACTGCACTGTCATCCCCACTTGGGTCTTCCAGGCCTTGGACCAAGAGGCCCTGGCACACCCCAAGTCACGGCACCCTCTGAAGCATGGCACCGCTAAGTGGTGCCATGCTTATCCTGGATATCCATCACCACCACCAAACCTACATTTATATCCTATCTATAATCAAGTCCTGCGGGCTCTGGCTTCCAAGTAACTCCTCAATCTGTCCCCTTTCTTCCTCTGCCACCATCATCCTAGGCCAAGCCACTATCATCTCTCAACTGGACAAATGCAAAAGCATCCTAACTGTTCCCACTGATTCCCCGCTTCCATCCCACCCCCTGCTGTGAACATGTTTACAATATAGCTAGAAATATCTTTTCAAAACACAAATTTAATCACAAACCCTCTTGCTTAAAACCCTCCAATGAGTTTTCCATTACTCTAAGAACCAAAGTCCAAAGACTTAAACACAGACTGTAAGATACTGCACAATCTGGCTTCTGTTCATCTTATCCTCCCCTACACTCCAGGCCCTTTAGTTCCTTGATGGCACCTTATTTCCTCCCACCACAGGGAACCTACACGTGCTCTCTGCTTTTAAACTGTGTCCACTTCCTTGCCTAGTTAATTCCTTGCTTGGGAAAGCCTTTCCTGACCCCCAGACCAGGTCAAACTCTACATGATCTCTTGGACACAACTGCAGTTTGTATTGTTACATACTCTAAAATCCATGAGGGGGGAGGCTGTGTTTACCTTCACCACTGAATCTCCAGCCTATCGCAACACCCGGCATATTCTAAGTGCTCAGTAAGTATCTTAAATAAATGAATCCTTTTGCCATTTCATACCTCACTCAAACTCTTCTCAGCAGCACTGGAATCTTTCTTTGGTCTGGCCTTAGCTTACCTGTCCACACTACATTTCATGCTACTACTCACACCGTCTATCTAGATGGCTTTTGCCAGTTCCTTGCATAAGAACAATATTTTTCTCCTAGTCTGCACTCAGTTATTTAGAGACTGGAACACACACCTTTCTTAAGCCAGTAAACATCCTCCAAGGCTGATCTCAGTTCCCACCTGCTCCATGTACTTCTACCGTTATACTAGCTAGCAGTGCAAAGCATTAAGTTGAGTTCTAGCTAATTTTTTTTTTTTTTTTTTTTTTTTTTTTTGAGACGGAGTTTCGCTAAGTCGCCCAGGCTGGAGTGCAATGGCATGATCTCGGCTCATTGCAACCTTCGCCTTCCGGGTTCAAGCGATTCTCCTGCCTCAGCCTCCCGAGTACCTGGGATTACAGGAGCCCACCACCACACCTAGCTAATTTTTGTATTTTTAGTAGAGACGGTGTTTCACCATGTTGGTCAGGCTGCTCTCGAACTCTTGAGCTCAGGTGATCCACCCGCCTCGACCTCCCAAAGTGCTAGGATTACAGGCCCCGCGCCCGGCCTCTATCCAGTCTTGAACTGGCCTACTGTCTATTGAAATTTTCCCTCTCTAGGTACACTCTAGCCATTTTCCAGAACATTCACTGAATCCCGTCTTCTCTTCACTCCTTTACCGCAACAGCACTAAGTACAGCATCCTGAACACGGGCAGGACTTAATGCACATCTGTGCCACCGATTATCAATCAGTCTGACTGTAAGCTTAAATGGAGAATGATGTGAGACCTGCCACCTGAAAAGGGCCGCCTTGGGAGCCATACACCTGCACAGCCCCTACAAGCTCTGGTAGGTAAGCTTACCCCCTTCCCCAAGCCGACCCACTGTCCTGCCAGTGTGGGCCATGGTTTCGGGTCCTGAAGGACACACAGTCGGAGGTTGGGGACAACCCAGAACCACAATACCCTCTTGTGGTCCTCAACTTTACCCAGAGAAAAGCCTCCTCTGCGCGTGCCTGGCCTCCGGGTCAAGAGGCCCCGGCCCATGCCGTGCGGCAGAACCCTCCGAATCATAGCCCCTCTGAGCCCGGACCCTCTGAAAGCTGCACTGCTGCCTCGCTATTATCGCAGCCGTCACTGCTCCGCGCCAAACGCCATTCAGACGAGCGCGCCAATTGGCCAGCGGCCCTCAGGGCTCTGCCCCGCCCAATGCTCTAGGTGGCCGTCTCCCCGTGACCTCTCCTGGAGCCCCACCCAGGCCCGCTCCCACCCGCCATTGGCTGGCCTTGCGATACGTCAGTCCTGCGCGCCCCCGGGCGGAGATGGGGAGGGCACCCGGCGTTCTGAGCGGAAGTACGGTTGAGCCGATTTCCGGGGCCACTGGTGTGACGTGTCCCGCGCTTGGCGCAGCAGGAAGCGGCGGCGATCGCGGCCTGAATTCCCGGCGCCGGCCCCAGCTCCTCTGCCGCTGCCGCCATGCTCGACTTCTTCACCATTTTCTCCAAGGGCGGGCTTGTGCTCTGGTGCTTCCAGGGCGTTAGCGACTCATGCACCGGACCCGTTAACGCGTTGATTCGTTCCGTGCTGCTGCAGGTACCGTCCCCGTGGGATCAGAACTCCAGGGTCTTCTTTCCTGACCCGATCCATGGTCCCCTTCGACTCTATTCCGCGCCTCCACCCACCCTCCCCGCCCACCTCAAACTGGCCACTCACGCGTAACCCGGACTCCGCTTCGTTTTCTCGTCCCCTTCAGACTACCCCGCAACTTAATGACGGCCCCCACCTCTGGTGTCTGAACTCTAGCCGAATTCCGGCGCCTTTGGGATTCTCCTCCGCTCCTTCTATTTATCCCCAGCAGCTTGGTTTTGTTGTTTCGAGCCTAGGTGAAATAACAGATGGGAAAACACCTTTACAAAACTAAATGGTGTATAGCTGCTAGTAATCTGATTGTTTATATGACTACTTCCCTTTTGGCTCCCATGTGTCTTGCTCTCTCTCTCACCTTTTTCCCCCAACTTGGTTATCTTATTTCTGGTGGAATGCCAGAGAGAAGTGCCCCAACATCCTCTTGTCCTGGGGACAGATTTGAGTTTGGGGGAAATGTTTGGTTCTTTCCCAAAGGTTATCCAAACCCAGGGCCCAAACCTGGGTTTTCTGGGGATAGTCTGAACACTGAGACATACTCTTTCTCCAGGAACGGGGAGGTAACAACTCCTTCACCCATGAGGCACTCACACTCAAGTATAAACTGGACAACCAGTTTGAGCTGGTGTTTGTGGTAAGTGGGGTGTTGTAGAGGGACGATTGCATTGTTAACATAGTCCTGATTATTAAGAGAACTCTGATTAATTGCAGCCAGTGTATATGATGGCGTAACTGAAAAAACTAGAAAGGTAGATGGGGGAAAACAGCAGCTACTGGGCCCAGGCAGGGAGCTTGGCTGCCTCTCAGGACAGGGAAACCGGCCAGGTAGCTGAACCTATCTCTGAAAGCCAGGGTTGAGTTGGCGTCCCTCCATTCTAGGCTAGCATGTAAGCAGATCTGTTGGCTGTTTCTTCCCCTAAACAGGTTGGTTTTCAGAAGATCCTGACACTGACATATGTAGACAAATTGATAGATGACGTGCATCGGCTGTTTCGGGACAAGTACCGCACAGAGATCCAACAGCAAAGTGCTTTAAGTTTATTAAATGGCACTTTTGATTTCCAAAATGACTTCCTGCGGCTCCTTCGGTGAGAGACCTGCCTTCTCTAAAATCAATTTATTTCCATGATTTGATGACCTCTCTGAAGGTGGTTCAAAGGTGGTAAATTAGTGTGTTCAAAGACATTCCTAATTTGCTACCCAGTTCTCATTGTCCTCTTGGGTGTGAAAGTCCTTTCTCTGGACTGTTATTTTTCCTTCTGCACGGGGTAGAAAGATAAACCATTCTCTTTTTTGTTTAGTGAAGCAGAGGAGAGCAGTAAGATCCGTGCTCCCACTACCATGAAGAAATTTGAAGATTCTGAAAAGGCCAAGAAACCTGTGAGGTCCATGATTGAGACACGGGGGGAAAAGCCCAAGGAAAAAGCAAAGAATAGCAAAAAAAAGGGGGCCAAGAAGGAAGGCAAGTTTGAGTTCTTTGGATATACTGGGACATGAAAGGTGTTAACACGGTGCTAAGGACTGAGGTGGTCCTTCCTTTTGTCATTGCTTGCCTGCTTCTCACTCAAATGGTCACCATCCTATAATCCCCAGGCCTTGTGAACTCCAAGATGTTTGGTCCAAATTTCCTTTGAACAATTTGGAAGACTTTTAGCCATTGTCTAGTGGTTGGGATTGGTCTTCTTTTTTCTTCAGTGAGTTTTTTCCCCAACAGGTTCTGATGGTCCTTTGGCTACCAGCAAACCAGTCCCTGCAGAAAAGTCAGGTCTTCCAGTGGGTCCTGAGAACGGAGTAGAACTTTCCAAAGAGGAGCTGATCCGCAGGAAGCGCGAGGAGTTCATTCAGAAGCATGGGAGGGGTATGGAGAAGTCCAAGTGAGCACTCTTTCTCCAGTACTCTCAAAATACTGTTATCTAGACACAATGGGTGCAAGGGAGTTCTGGTCTCTGGCTCATGTTTCCTTACCTACTTCTCCACCATAACTCTTTGTATCATAACCTGTTGCAGCAAGTCCACGAAGTCAGATGCTCCAAAGGAGAAGGGCAAAAAAGCACCCCGGGTGTGGGAACTGGGTGGCTGTGCTAACAAAGAAGTGTTGGATTACAGTACTCCCACCACCAATGGAACCCCTGAGGCTGCCTTGTCTGAGGACATCAACCTGGTAAGAGGTAACAGGGGTCAAAGTGATCTTTAATAACAAATTGGGAGGAAGTAGAGTGTGGGAACGTGATACTTGGATTTGAATGAGGGGTAAGTTATACTTGGAGCTTCCCAAAATGAAAGAGATAGAGCAATGTGGACTTTTTCCTCAGAGACCTTAGTGTTCCTGACCCCATATCCTTTCCCCGTATCTTCCAGATTCGAGGGACTGGGTCTGGGGGGCAGCTTCAGGATCTGGACTGCAGCAGCTCCGATGATGAAGGGGCTGCTCAAAACTCTACCAAACCTAGGTAGGGGAATTTCAGGTGGGGGTTGGTATATGCATCTGCAAAACTGGTAAGATACAACTCCTGCCTACTGGCTTTATGTGTATTTGTAATCTCCTGTCCCTGCAGTGCGACCAAGGGAACACTGGGTGGCATGTTTGGTATGCTGAAGGGCCTTGTGGGTTCAAAGAGCTTGAGTCGTGAAGACATGGAATCTGTGCTGGACAAGATGCGTGATCATCTCATTGGTAAGTTCTGAGGACCGGGCTGACTCATATTCGCGGGATAGGGGTAGTTGAGAGCAGAATCACCTAGCATTTCTCACTTGTACCATAAAGATTGGTCATTGCTGACATGGAACTGACATACCTGTTCCCCTCTCCTCAGCTAAGAACGTGGCTGCAGACATTGCCGTCCAGCTCTGTGAATCTGTTGCCAACAAGTTGGAAGGGAAGGTGATGGGGACGTTCAGCAGTAAGTACTTCCCTAAGTGAGAAAGTGCTTATGTGTAGGTTAAGTGCATAGACCTCAGTTCTTATTAGGTATGTGACTTTCGGCAAATTCCTTAACCTCTAAACCTCTGTAACCTAGATTTTAAGGGTTATTGAGAGGATTCAGTGAGTTAGTCCTTGTAACGTGCGTCTGTTCTGGATTTCTGGGACAAGAGTCTAACTGTTTTAGTCCCCTTAGCTCAGAAAGGTGTTAGGCATTTTTGAGAGCATTCCTTGAGTTTCACAGCTGCAACCTCCTCCACCTCCCCTTTCAGCGGTGACTTCCACAGTAAAGCAAGCCCTACAGGAGTCCCTGGTGCAGATTCTGCAGCCACAGCGTCGTGTAGACATGCTCCGGGACATCATGGATGCCCAGCGTCGCCAGCGCCCTTATGTCGTCACCTTCTGCGGCGTTAATGGAGTGGGGAAATCTACTAATCTTGCCAAGGTCAGTGCAGTTCCCCAGCCTGTCGCTGATATTTCTGTACTTCTTGTGTCTCAAAATCCTGGCTTTAGGTGACTTTTCTTACTTCTTTTTCACAGATTTCCTTCTGGTTGTTAGAGAATGGCTTCAGTGTCCTCATTGCTGCCTGTGATACATTTCGTGCTGGGGCTGTGGAGCAGCTGCGTACACACACCCGGCGTTTGAGTGCCCTACACCCTCCAGAGAAGCATGGTGGCCGCACCATGGTGCAGTTGTTTGAAAAGGGCTATGGCAAGGATGCTGCTGGCATTGCCATGGAAGCCATTGCTTTTGGTACAGTGCATGGGAAGTGTGGGGGCTTATTTGGGGTCCCTTTTTCTCCTTGGGTTCTCTTGGAATTTGCAGAAGATCAGGCTTGTGCTACTATAGACTCGTTGCTCAATTACAGTAAAAAGTCAGATCAGTTACTTGCCATGCTCTGCTTTTGGGTAACAGATGTAGTTGCAGGCAAAGCTAATATACCTTAACCAGAGAAACCTGAATTTGGTCACCTTCATCCTGTTGTCCTCCTTTTCCTGAATATGTCTGGTGATGGCCAAGCATATAATCAAGTTTTTCTCACATTACCTTGGAACCAAATCCAGAGCCCAAGACAGTGAACAGGTAGCCAAACTAGGACTTTTTGAGAGGAAGCTGGGAATGAGCATGAGTGGTAGTCCAGGTGTTCAGAGTTGACTACTTTCTTTCTCTAGCACGTAACCAAGGCTTTGACGTGGTGCTGGTGGACACGGCAGGCCGCATGCAAGACAATGCCCCTCTGATGACTGCCCTGGCCAAACTCATTACTGTCAATACACCTGACTTGGTGCTGTTTGTAGGAGAAGCCTTAGTAGGCAATGAAGCCGTGGACCAGCTGGTGAGAGCGTGGGCCCAGTTCCCTTTACAACTTAAGCTTTGGTCAGTTTAGATGGTTCTTACACTTCTATCACTTTTTCTTTCCAGGTCAAGTTCAACAGAGCCTTGGCTGACCATTCTATGGCTCAGACACCTCGGCTCATTGATGGCATTGTTCTTACCAAATTTGATACCATTGATGACAAGGTAAACGTGAGACTGGAGGCTGGAATGGGCATCCTGCACGAAGGAGCTGAGGCTGCAAGGAAATCTTGGCTCCAGCGCTTCCTGTTCCTGAGAGGGTGAGTGAAAAGTGGGCTTGTGTTGATGGGCTGTCCTCTTTCTCCACTTAGGTGGGAGCTGCTATTTCTATGACGTACATCACAAGCAAACCCATCGTCTTTGTGGGCACCGGCCAGACCTACTGTGACCTACGCAGCCTCAATGCCAAGGCTGTGGTGGCTGCCCTCATGAAGGCTTAACGTGGCTCTTGCCCAATACCAAATCGCCGCTTTCCCCACAAGCCCTTCTTCCTGTATCAAGAATGTGCTTTAGAGTATGTGAGCAACCTGTCTTCAGTGTAGTACAAAGGCAGAGTGAGGGGGCTTGTGGCTCCTTCCAACCCCACTCCCCGTTCAGCACAGCCGCCATCTGCAAGGAGGGCCTAATCATGTTACAATCACTGCCCACTGACCCTCTCCCAGCGGGCCTCCCCGTTCCTACTCAGGCACCCCCTTCACCCTGCCTACAGACTCAGTCTTATTACAGCTTTGACCAATGGTTGGAACCCAACACCAGAGCTTTGCTAATAATTAGTGTGGTCAAGAGCCGTCTAAGCCTAATGAGTCCCAGCTGCATTAGGTTAAGAGACTCTTCCAGAGCCAGCGCCAGGTCTTGAATGGCACCTCTCCCTAGGATACACAGCCTGCAGGTCCCCGGGACCTGGACGACACCCGCCTCACTGTGGCAGTGTATTGCCTGTTAATTGCTGCTAATTCTAATTCTGATGATGACTCCTACTCCATTGTTTACCCCAAAGCATCAGCTAGGCTGGAGTGATATGTTACAAATGAGCAAAAGATGAGTCCTTGCTTCCCTCAGAAATAAAAGGAGCTCAGCTGCAGCGTTGCATTGGGCTTCTTGGCCTCCCAACTCTTCCCACTCCCAGAATCCAGAAGTAAGCTCTGCATGTTCCCCTTCCTGGGAGGAAACCAATTGTCAGAAGGATGTATGATGACCCCCTCCCCTCCCATCCTTCACCTCCTAAGCAGTCCTGGCTTTTCCTCATCACTCCCCTCTACAGTGCCTGGTAGACAAGTGCTACATTGAAGAACACAAACCTCTTGTTAAGACTTGTCCTGTAGCTTGATATTACAGATGTGCTATTAGTGCAATAAGGTGAAGGCTGTCTGCCCAGAGAAATAAGTAATTTATATAAGAAAATAAATTTCATAAATAAATTGCCTTTTAGGTCTTGGAGTTCTTTTATACAGGATTCAAAACTAAAATTCCACAACACACTAACTGTAGTTCTAGGGCATATGTATGGTCAGGACAACAGAGCAGAAGTTGATAATGCTCCGAGGAATCAGGTAAGTAAACGGTTGTCCTGAGAATGAGACCACTCCACCCCAAGGAGAAAGATCAGAACCTTTAAACTTTGGGTTATTAAAATTAAGCTTATTAGTACCTTGATGCAAGTTAGAGTTTCTTACAATGACTCTAAAAGTAGAGCCAGGGTCCTGGCAAGTAAATGAACAAGCTTTTAATACAGCTTAGTTATGTAAAATACTGTACACTGTAAAAGATCTAGAAAACTAGAGCTTCAAGTCATGTTTTAAAAAAGCCATTAAGCTTAATTGAAAAACCAAGTATAGAGTACAAAACTGCAACAAGAGCCACAGCGATTCCATGGCATCTAGACCCCGAGTCCTTCATGCAGAGCTGCAGCTGGTCAGTGGAAGTATCACATTGGTGTGCTGTGTGGACACAAGCATGTCCAGCCTGGGGAGTGGGTTGGGAGCTGCATTTGGGTCCTGCTGTCACTTTTATTCTTGAACTTGAACAGGCAGCAGAATATCAAGAACCAGGTGGTATGAAGGATTACGCTGCAACATTCCCCCCTCTTCTACCCCGCCCTTCAACCTCTGGCTATTGTTACTTTCTGGGAGTTGTGTTGGGTTCTTGTAAGTTTACTTGTTAAACACTGTCTGTAGTAGGGCCTTACAGCTTGGTCTAAACGGTGGTGATCTCTCTAGCTCGCTCATGTACTACAGCCTGTAGGGAGAAAGAAAAGAGAACAAAATGAAGTTTCACAAAACAGGTTTATGCATCGGAAGCTGCAGATACTTAAGTCAATCCTAACCCTTCAGAAGGCAAGACAGGAGATTCTAGGAATCTTGTAATTTATTTAAAATTTTATTTACTTTTTAGAGACAAGGTCTTTGTCACCCAGGCTCAAATGCAGTGGCACAATCAGCTCACTGGGCTCAAGCAATCCTCCCACCTCAGCCAGCAGCCGGGACTATAGGCGCACAGCACCAGACCTAGCAATTTAAAAAAATTTTTTTTGTAGAAACAGCATCTCGCTATGTTGCTCAGGCTGGTCTCAAACTCCTGGGCTCAAGCAATCCTCCTGCCTCAGCCTCCCAAAGTGCTGGGATTACAGGCCTGAGCCACCACACCCAGCAGTACTTTTTTAAAAAAATTAACTGATCACTGCACTAGATTGTAATAGACTTGATAGGAAAAGATAGAATCCTTAATGGGTAGGAGAGGAAAATCATTCTCTATAGTGTTTTTTAAAATTTGGCAATGTGAGGTCCAAAGTAACATTCTGTATATTCTTAACCAAGGACCTAGAAAGACTTTCTGCTACAGAGTGATAAATAGTAGAATAGGAAACAGTATACCTCTTATTTCACTGTGTGCTGCAGATGAGCCATTTAGCTGACCTTCTCTCACCATCCCTGCTAAATAGAGGACATCAGCATCAGACATTAGACTGAAAAGCTAAAACTATTAATAGCAAAAAGAAAACTAAAGGGAGATGAGGACATATGGTACGATTGAAAAGGAATGGGTATTTAGAAATGAAACAATCATTGAGAAGATAAGGAGGCAGAGAGGATAAACGAGTAGTCTTTAGACTTGCATTACCTAACAGGGAGGCAGTGAGTTTCCACAGTGCACTACGATTGCTTATAGACAAAACATTTTACATTTTACATTTCACATACAGGCAACATGTGTCTGCTGTCCCTAAACAGTCTAGAGGGCCAAGTTTAGGTAAAAATTCAATCTCACCAGGGATGAGCAAATGGCATGTGAGTGAGCAACTTCAAATACAAGAGTGAAAAGCAGCAGAATACTCCCACAGAATAAAATACGGTAGCACTAGCCATATGCAGCTACTTAGTTTCAAATTTAAAATTCCATTCCTCAGTCACACTAGCCACATTTCAACGGTGCACCAGCCACATGTGGCTCCTATGATACTAGACAGTGAAGATTATACAGTATTTTTATGACTGCAGACAATTCTACTGGATAACACTTGGCATAGATAATAGTTCAGAAAAAGTAAAAAACTGAACACATGGAAGAAAACAGTCATTAGAAATATGGTCAATTACAGTATAAACAGGCATGGTACTCAAATATACAAACTGATATTACCCTCGTAGAAAACAATTTAGCAGTATTTATAAATTACTGAAATGTTCCTGATCTTTGACCTGATTACAGTGAGAACTCATCAAGGAAATTACTGGAAAAACTGAAGAGATACAGATGTTATTTTCACAACATGACTTAAAAAAACTGGCAAAACAAATATCAGACGTTGCCTAACAGGAATAATTAGGTAAACTGTAACACCCCTACTGGAATATAAAAGTCAATTAAAATAGTGGTTACGAAGATAGGGATGTGGGAAAATGTACGATCCACTACTGAATTTTCAAAGGACCAAAAAAAAAAAAAAAAAATCACTATATTTTGTTTACAACTATGAAAAAATGCACAGGGAAAACTTCATCAGAAATGTACCAAGGCCAGGTGCTGTGGCTCACACCTATAATCCCAGAACTTTGGGAAGCTGAGGTGGGAGGATTGCTTGCACTTAGGAGACTGAGAACAGCCTGGGCAACATGGCGAAACCCCATGTCTACAAAAAAATACAAAAATTAGCTGGGCATTGTGGTATGTGCCTTTAGTCTCAGCTACTCGGGAGGCTGAGGTGGGAGGATCGCCTGAGCCCGGGGAGGTCAAGGCTGTGGTGAGCCATGACTGTGCCATTGTACTGCAGCCTGGGTGAAAAAGCAAGACCCTGTATCAAAAATAGTAATAATAATAAAATAAAAATAAAGCTGGTCCAGTGGCTCACGCCTGTAATCCCAGCACTTTGGGAGGCTGAGGTGGGTGGATCACGAGGTCAGGAGATCGAAAGCATCCTGGCTAACACAGTGAAATGCCGTATCTACTAAAAAT
This sequence comes from Pan troglodytes, assembly GCF_028858775.2. NCBI lineage: Eukaryota > Metazoa > Chordata > Mammalia > Primates > Hominidae > Pan > Pan troglodytes. The sequence goes on along the minus strand of NC_072407.2, from coordinate 128,191,524 downwards.
ACAAAAAATTAGCCGGGCGTGGTGGCGGGTGCCTTTAGTCCCAGCTACTCGGGAGACTGAGGCAGGAGAATGGCGTGAACCCAGGAGGCAGAGCTTGCAGTGAGCTGAGATTGCGCCACTGCACTCTAGCCTGGGTGACACAGAGAAACTCTGTCTCAAATAAATAAATAGGCCCGGGCATGGTGGCTCACGCCTGTAATCCCAGCACTTTGGGAGGCCAAGGCGGGTGGATCATGAGGTCAGGAGACGGAGACCATCCTGGCCAACATGGTGAAACCCCATCTCTACTAAAAATACAAAAAATTAGCCGAGCATGGTGGTGGGAGCCTGTAGTTCCAGCCACTCAGGAGGCTGAGGCAGGAGAATCACTTGAACCCAGGAGGCGGAGGTTGCAGTGAGCCGAGGTTGCGCCACTGCACTCCAGCCTGGCGTCAGAGTGAGACTCCATCTCAAAAAAAAAAAAGTACCAAAACGACTGCTTGTATGGTAATGGATTATAAGAATTATTTTTCTTTTTCCCACTGCTTGATTTTTCCAAAATATGTGTAACTACATACTACAGAATCCTTTGAAGACAATTAATTTCCACTATGCAAAAGTGAGTATACAGCACGATGCCAGGCACATAGCAAATGCTCAGTGTTAAAAAACAAAATAACAGCAAAAGACCTGTAACCTCTTATTAGTCTATATCTACAGAGACTCAAAACATTATGCAAGGGTGAAAGATAAGGTTGACTCGTTTCAAAATGAAATGATGTTTTAACCTGAAACTGCTCTACTACATTTCACATGACAAACTCAGCTGACCATTCCCATAAAGCACTCTGGCCATACTAGAAATCCTTGATTTTGTTTAAAGATACAGAACACCTTAATGATGGGTAACTTCGGGGAAAGCTACTCTGGTAGGAAGCCTACACAGCTAATAAAAGAATTTGTGCCATTCCACAATAGCAGTTAAGGTTCCTTAGAGCAATCTTAGTGCACTAAGGAACCTTACTGCTTCTTTGTTATGTAATGCAACAGTCTAAAGACATATTTATTTTTTGCTAAGATTTAGTGCAACAGAAACAGTTATGCAGACGGATTTTGCTGTTTTAAACTTTAGCATCTTTCCTCAGCATATAGATCAAAAGAAATATGTAGAACTTGGATATGTATGTCTTGTTAATGAAAACAACATGTGCAACAGAAAAGCCTTCTCAAAGTCTCAAGTGTGGGCAAACAACAGCAGGAGAGTCTAGAACACTGCAGGACACCAGAAAAACTCATTTCCAACAAAGAATAGTAAATAGTTTTCACAAATGAGACTTGTTCATGTGGTGATGGCTTTTAAAAGTCTGGTTCCATCAAAGCATAGCCATGGAAGAAGCTGTGTAATTTTTCATTACAGGAGAATTCTACTTGAAGCCATCTGATTCAGTTAAGAAATCTGGGGATGATTTGATTTAGGAAAACTGCTTTATGTTTATTAAATTACCTGTATGTTATTTATTTTAGAAACAGCATCTTGCTTTATTGCTTAGACTGTAGGGCAGTGATGCAATCATAGCTCACTGCAGACTCCAACTCCTGGGCTCAAGTGATCCTCCTGCCTCAACCTCCCAAGCAACTGGACTACAGGTGTGTGCCACCACACCTGACTAATTTTTTGCAGAGACAGGTTCTCACTATGTTGCTCACACTCATCTTGAACTCCTGGCCTCAAGTGATCCTCCCACCTGGGCCTCCCACAGTGTTGGGATTACAGGACAAATTACCTGTACTTTTGCCCTCCTAAGTTGCATTCAGGTTGACAATGAAAATACTTACATAAGTTTTCAGGAAATATTCTGTGCACAACAGCCAAGTTTGGAATTAGACGGATGAGTCACACTAGCCATACTCTGGAGCCTGGCAATGTGAGGTTTTGAAAAAGCATTCTTCAGTTTAGCTGATACCAAAAATGTTTGTGTTTTGTGCGGTTACTGGGAATTTGCCTGCAGCCACTAATCAGCTGAATCTTTAATCACCATTTTGCTCTTTATTGTTAGAATGTGGAGGTAAAATATCAAGTGTATGATACCCCTATCCTCTGACTTGAATATCACCATTATCCGTTTCCAAATAGCATTTCTAAAAGTTAGTTTTCTGTTTGTAAATATAATACATAATCATCATAGAAAATGCCAATACAGAAACCAAAAAATCAACACTTTAAATCCTACTAAAGATAGCCACTTAATTTAGTAAACATTCCAGATATATTTCTACACGCACCAAAAAAAAAAAAAAAAAAGTACAATTCTATATGAATATAGCTGACCATGGTATTTACAACCTGCTTTTTCTTCCTTTACTCATATGTCTCTAACTTTTTTTTTTATGGCAATGAAAACATTTTCCCTTCTATGGTTTCATTGTATTTCATCAATTAAATAAATATTGGCATATCTGTAGAATCTCCACCAATTTTAGGATCCTTCCAATTTTTTGCCACTACATTCAATGGAGATTACATTCCCACGCATGCATCTTTGTACAATTGTGTGATTGTGCAATCATCCAATTATCTCCTTATGAGAAACTTCTAGGATAAATTGTTTTGATGGGATTTCTAGGTCAAAGATTTGAAAATTTTTGTTACATCTTCTAATTTATGGTCATAAAAGTTGTACTAACTTTACCTTTCCACAAATACTCCATGAATAAATTTATTTTCTCACAGCCTTAGCCAAAACTGAGTGATCTTTCTTCGCTATTTTGTAATCTAAATTCAAACTGCATTTCATTGATAACTAGTGAGGCTGAACATCTGTTTTCTTCATTCTTCCTATGTCTATATTGAACTGCTCAAGTATTCCTTTTTGTCTGTCTTCCCATAATCCAAATGGCACTTTAGTCTAACCTGAAGACTGTGGCCTCCTTTACAATTTGGTCAGTCATTACATTCCTCATCTTGGCAACTATTTTGCCCCTCACATCACAAATACACAAAGGGCTGAAGAGCTGTTGTTCTCTGATTCCCCTCAGCTTCAAAATGCATCTTACCTGATGTACCCCTTGTGGAGATCTCACATGTCAGTCGCTTGAAATATTCTGGAAGATCGGCATAGTCATCTCCATAGGAGATGACTTTAATCCCCTTGTCCAGCATGTTTTCTCGAAGCTTTTTGAACTCATCTACGTCTCCTCTCCGAACCAGCATGAAATGTTCTAGGTCAGATTTATGCTTGACAGCCTCCAAGAAAAGGGCCTGGAAAGTGGTGTCATCCACAGTCCAGCCACAGCCCAGGAAAAGAAATGACTTGTTTTCGTAGAGTTTCTGAATTTCTCTCTGGAAGGAAAAGATACAACATATTGACATTGTGAAGACACACTCAAGGCAAGTCTGAAACAAGAAGGTCATGCTACGTTGAGCAGACTGTGATGACGAATTAAGCAAGACTTAAGTGGGTTGGTATGTCTCATCAAGGAGTGTGATCTCTTGCTTATTGCTGTAACTTGATGATCGGTCTAAAATGTTATCTTTACCTGCCATTCTTCTGTAGGCTCTCTAATCAGCGTTTCATAGAGCTGGTGTCAGTGTACTGGTCCAGTAGTTTACTTCTTTATTTTTTATGCTTTATATATTTTTTGAGACGGAGTCTCACTCTGTCACCTGGGCTAGAGTGTAGTGGTGTGACCTCGGCTTACTGCAATCTCCACCACCCTGGTTCAAGTGACTCTCGTGCCTCAGCCTCCCGAGTATATTACAGGTGTGCACCACCACACCCAGCTAATTTTTGTATGTTTAGTAGAGACGGGGTTTTGCCATGTTGGCCAGGCTGGTCTGGTACTCCTGACCTCGAGTGATCCACCCACCTTGGCCTCCCAAAGTGCTGGGATTACAGGCGTGAGCCACTGCACCTGGCCAGTAGTTTATTTTTTTATTTTTATTTTATTTTTGAGACAGAGTCTTGCTCTGCCACCTAGGCTGGAGTGCAGTGGCATGGTCTTGGCTCACTGCAACCTCCTCTGCCTCCCAGGTTCAAGCGATTCTCCTGCCTCAGACTCCCAAGTAGCTGGCATTACAGGCACCTGCCAGCACGCCCAGCTAATTTTCCTATTTTTAGTAGAGACAGGGTTTCACCATGTTGGCCAGGCTGGTCTTGAACTCCTGACCTCATGTGATCTGCCCGCCTCGGCCTCCCAAAGTGGTGGGATTACAGGCGTACTTTTTTAGATTTATGTGCCCAGAGGTCATTGTGCAAAAAGTAGGTCTTCATATATCTTAATACTTCCATTTCTGGACCATATTTGCCTTTTTTTTGTCTCACAAACTGAACTGTGAATCACCAGAGAAGATAATTCCATCATCGGATTTGCTCAAGGAAAGGCGTTTGATACTTAGAACATCAGTATGTGTGTGTATATATATATATATACACACAAAAACACAGAAATGACTGCCTAAGGGATCACTCAATGTCAGAGATGGATGCAGTTATGGCAGATGTTGGGAAAGAATGGGTAAAAAGAAAAAAAAGTCCCTTGTGCTTTAGACAATACATTTTCTCGGTCTTTTGCCTCATTATTTAAAGATGCTATAATCTATATGACCCAGTCCTGAAAATAGCAAACAAGATTCTTAGAGCTGGGGGGCAGCGAATACTTCTGGTTTGAACATGTTTATCTGAACAAGTCGAAAATGTGCATCCCAAAAGATCAATAAGCTTTTCACAAAGAGTAAGTGTGAATAAATGTGGTTAATTCAATATAAGCCCATTGCCATTTATACAAAGTCTCTTTAGAATGTATTCTCTAGTAGTGGTTGGTTTGTTAAGAAGCTGCCTCAATTATTTCTGACACAGAGAGGACTGTTAATAAACCAAATGATGATAAAGGGTACTAATGTATCCTTTGTATGTGAAGATGGTGCCCATGATGACATGCCATCTGCTGGTTGTCAATTAAGTACAAACAAAGATCATAGGGTTTGACATCTTAAGAGAAGTTCTACATTTCCTAGACAGCATGCACACCCATAAGTTAAGAAGCACAGGAAGAACGTCTGACTTTCCAGTTTCTTTCTTTTTTTAGAGATAGGGCCTTGCTCTGTCACCCAAGCTGGAGTGCAGTGGCTCTAGACACAGCTCACTACAGCCTTATATTCCTAGTCTCAACTCATCTTCCTGCCTCAGCCTCCCAAGTAGCTGGGACAGCATGCACCATGATGCCTAGCTAATTTTATTTTTGTAAAGACAAGAGTCTCGCTATGTTGCCCAGGCTGGTCTCAAACTCCTGGCCTCAGGCGATCCTCTCCCCTTGGCCTCCCAAAGTGTTGGGATTATAGGCATGAGCCACTGCTCCTAGCCCCTGACCTTCCGTTTTCACTTAATGAAAAGAAGATGTTCCCCTTTAAGATCTATGGCATATTTAGAGAGATTTCCCAGGAAGGAGTTCCTGAGACCAGCAAGATCAGCCCCACTCACCATGACTTCAGTGTTCCTGAGCACGTTCTGATATCCAGCCGGATGAAGGACAATGCCACTAGGGTTGGTGTAGACTCCGTGAATATGCAACACGCTCAGCTTACGCTTCTCCTGAGCCCACTCTAGGACCTGCACAACACACATATAGCCCAACCAGCTTGGCAGGGCTGAGCACCTGTTTAAAGGTCACAATGGGCAAGAGGCTGTTTTGAGGACTAGACTTCTGACATAAACTCTCTAGCTTCATGATATAGGACAAGAATGCAAAACCTGATGTGGTCTAAGTTTCCACTTCAGGAATGACTGTCAAGAATGATGGCAACAAATTTGGTGATTTCTCTTTGAAAGTAAGCATCAAAAATCACAATTTGTCATAATTTGCAGAAACAACAGGGACCCTCTGCACTGGTGGCATGCATGAGAGCTATGGACAACTGCTTCAGTGATCGCCCCAAGAAATCAAGCCTCTGCATCCAGGCCCTTGTGTGGTCCCTCTTCGGAGTGACTCCAGGCTAACCACATGGCTTGCTTTTAGCCAATGGGATACTAGCAAACACACACAAGCAGAAGCTTGAAAAGTGCTGGCACAAGAAGTCTTACTTCTCTTGTGTTACTTTTGGAATCCAGCTGCCATGCGAAGAAAGTGAAGAAGCCTGGGCTAGCCTGCTGGGACATATATGGCCTGGCCAATTGCTTGCAGGGAAGTATGGTCCCCTAATATCACTCAGCCCTGGTGCGGCCATCAGATGTCTGCAGGTATGTGAAGAGGGTGCAAAAATCAGCAGAAAAAATGCCTGGCTGAGTCACTGAGCCCAGTTCAAATTGTTAATGTACTTTATCATGGGCAGGTAAGATATTTGTTGTTACAAGCCACAAAGTTTCATGGCCATTACTTGTACAGCAATAGATAAGTGATAGAAAAATCACTTCAGTCACCTCTGAGGAACCTAAAAGGCTGCCAGCGAAGAACAATCATTTAGACAACAGCGAATGCAATAGCCACCTGATTCCATGGCTCCATTTTCCCAAGGACTGGAGACAGCATACATTTATTCTTATCACATTTTGGAGAAATAGGCTATGAATCAGGAAAGTAGTCAAGAGGCACAGAGATTTAGAATTTGAATGTTACTAGGCCCCATTCTGACTACCAGTCAATGTCTTTAACCATTAGACTGCAACACTGCCCCTAATGTGGGCTGAAAATACAATGCAAATCTTGAGGCCCAAGGATGAAATGAGAAGGAAAACATCAAATGTGATAGATATCCTTAGCTTTTAAAAGGTCCTTATGCTTCTCATATCCATGAACACACTTGGTCATAATCTTTGGAAATTTTATCACAAATAGCATAGAAGCTGCTAGTTTTAAATTTTCAATCATTTGTTTGTTTGTTTTTAGACAGAGTCTTGGTCTGTTGCCCAGATTGGAGCACAGTGGCGCAATCTTGGCTCACTGAAACCTCTGCCTCCTGGGTTCAAACGATTCTCCTGCCTCAGCCTCCCAAGTAACTGGGATTACAGGCATGCACCACCACTCCCAGCTAGTTTTTGTATTCTTAGTAAAGACGGGGTTTCACCATGTTGGACAGGCTGGTCTCAAACTCCTGACCTCAAGTGATCCACCCACCTCGGCCACCCAAAATGCTGGGATTACAGACGTGAACCACTGTGCCCAGCCTATTTATTTAGAGACATGATCTTATGCTGTCACCCAGGCTGGAATGCAACAGTGTGATCACAACTCACTGTAGCCTCGACTGCCTCAGCTCAATCAATCCTCCTGCTTCAGCCTCCCAAGTAGCTGGGACCACAGGCAAACACCACCATGCCCAGCTAATTTTTAAACTTTTTGTAGAGATGGGGTCTTGCTATGATGCCCAGGTTGGTCTTGAACTAGGCTCAAGTGATCCTCCCGCCTCAGCTTCCCAAAGTGCTGGGGTTACAGGCCTGAGCTGCTGTGCCCAGCCCAATCATTTATTAATCAAAAAAAATTTACCAAGCACCTAACTGTCATATTTGAGACATGAGGGTTGTATTTGAGCTATGAGGGTAAGAAAGACTAACATGATACCTATCCAAGTGAAGTTACTATTCCTATGGGGTAAACAGTCAGAAAACAGATAAACAGCCAAGATAAAAACTGTGCTGGGTGTGGTGGCTCACGCCTGTAATCCCAGCACTTTGGGAGGCTAAGGTGGGCAGATCACCTGAGGTCAGGAGTTCGAGACCAGCCTGGCCAACATGGTGAAACCCTGTCTCTACTGAAAATACAAAAATTAGCCGGGCGTGGTGGCAGGTGCCTGTAATCCCAGCTATTCGGGACGCTGAGGCAGGAGAATCGCTTGAACCCAGGAGGAGGAGGTTGCAGTGAGCTGAGATCATGCCATTGCACTTCAGCCTGGGCGACAAGAGCAAAACTCCATCTCAAAAAAAAAAAAACAAAAAAAAAAACCAAAAAAACGGCCAGGCACATGCCTGTAATCCCAGTACTTTGGGAGGCTGAGGTTAGCAGATCACCTGAGGTCAGGAGTTTGAAACTAGCCTGACCAACATGGAGAAACCCCATCTCTACCAAAAATACAAAATTAGCCGGGCGTTGTGGCACATGCCTGTAATCCCAGCTACTCAGAAGGGTGAGGCAGGAGAATCACTTGAACCCAGGGCAACAAGAGCGAAACTGTCTCTCAAAAAAAAAAAAAAGCTGCAAGTTAATACTAAGTGCTACAAAGGAAACGGACAAGAGACTGGATCAAAAAATAAGTATCCAATTTAAATAGGATGGTCAGAGAAGGTCTCTCAGGAGGGGATCCCTAGGTTGAGAGTTATAAATGAAGAAGGAGCTGACCATACAGAATATGAGGGCGTAGGCGGAAGACACTTCGGCCAGAGAAAACTAGTCTTCATGGGGCAGCTTTTCTCTAAATTCAATTCCCTTTAAATCCTGCCATCAAGGTCAGCAAAACCACAAGAGTGGTATTTCAGCTACCACTCTGGCAGGGGCAATACTGTAGTACTGAATGCCAGCGGGCAAATCACTTGTCTATTCAATTCTACTTAGTTGGGCTCTAAATTGGACATAAAGGCAGATTCCTGAGGAAAACAAAGTGTAGGAAAAAACATTACAAAAATCACAGAGTAGGACAAATGAGACTTTAAGAACTCATCTCATTAGCCGACACAGATCAACATCTCTAGTTCAATAATTATGGTAGGTACAGTATAGACTATGCTAAAACAAAGTGCTGAGGTTTCCACTAAACATTAACCTCAATTCAGCCATCACTTGGCCTGGAAGTTGTTCTTCCAATCAGTATAAAGTACTTTTCATACATTTCCAATAGATGCCATAAAAAAAAAGTATCCTAAAATAGAACCAGTATTATCAATATTACACCACTCAATACTGTCGAGTGCTAAAGAGATCTTACAGTTCAAGTGACTTCCTCTAATCTTGCTTTAAAACTGGGTGAAATTGTCAAGAGTCATAGAACTGAACACTTTTAAGTTCTATGCATTTTACTGTATATTGATTTGATCTTTAAAAAGAAAAAAAGAAAGAAAAAAGAAAAACCAAAACTCCAACCAGGGAAAAAATTTTTCCTTTCTAGCTCTACATAAATACCAATATACCAACTAGAAAAGAGCTTTTCTGATGAAGATAAAATCCACTAGCCTGAAGGAGGGACCAATGCTTTACTTTTTACCTTTTTCTCATCAGTAAGGTCAAGGGATTCAAGCTGTTTCCCCTGATCTGCTGCATACAGTTCCAAGAGATTATCAAAATTTGTAGTTAATACGAGGGCTCCATTTTCCATCAGGTGGAGAACTGACTGAAGTAGCTGTTTTCCAGAATCTTCCATCTTTGACTCCAAGTCATCAAATACTTCATATAAACAGTCCTTGAAAAATGTGGATCGAACATTACTGGTACGCTGAGGAGGGATTTGAAAAAAGAAAATTAGTCCAAAGTGCTTTGGTAGGTCAGTTGTTTTAGTTACAGCAGTAACAAATTTTGAAAGAATATTTTGAATTCAAAACAGAGATAAAGGCCAGGCGCAGTGGCTCACGCCTGTAATCCCAGCACTTTGGGAGACCGAGGCGGGTGGATCACGAGGTCAAGAGATCGAGACCATCCTGGCCAACGTGGTGAAACCCCATCTCTATTAAAAATAAAAAAATTAGCTGGGCGTGGTGGTGGTGCCTGTAGTGCCAGCTACTCGGGAGGCTGAGGCAGGAGAATCGCTTGAATCCGGGAGGCAGAGGTTGTAGTGAGCCAAGATCGCCACTCCAGCCTGGGCAACAAGAGCGAAACTCCATCTCAAAAAAAAAAAAAAAAAAAAAAACAGTCAACTACTATTGAAGGTCAGATACTTTTTTAGATTTGTTATAAAAAATATGGTGCTCTTTTCTTGTCTACCCAAATCACAAATCCATTTGCCCTATGATCTAGCAGTCACATGTATCCTACAAATACAATTTCAAACAAATGAAATGACACATATGAGGTTATCACTGCATCATTATTTTATTTTATTTTTTATTTATTTTTATTTTTCTTGAGACAGAGTCTTGCTCTGTTGCCCAGCCTGGAGTGCAATGGCACGATTTTGGCTCACTGCAACCTCTGTCTCTCTGGTTCAGGTGATTCTCCTGATTCATCCTCCCGAGTAGCTGGGACTACAGGTGCGTGCCACCATGCCTTGTATATATATATACAATATATATAATGTATTGATAGTGTCTGTGAGTCAGAGTACAAAAGTATATATGTAGATATACATATATCTATCTATCTATCTATCTATATATATATATATTTTTTTTTTGAGATGGAGTCTTGCTCTGTCACCCAGGCTGGAGTGCAGTGGCGTGGTCTCAGCTCACTGCAACCTCCGCCTCCTGGGTTCAAGCAATTCCCCTGCCTCAGCCTCCCAAGTAGCTGGGATTACAGATGCCTGCCACCACGCCAGGCTAATTTTTTGTGTTTTTAGTAGAGATGGGTTTCACCATGTTGGCTAGGCTGGTCTTGAACTTCTGACCTTGTGATCTGCCTGACTCGGCCTCCCAAAGTGTTGGGATTGCAGGCGTGAGCCACTGTGCTGGCAAATACGTACTACATTTTAACACCAGTTTTATTATTACACACACCAATAAAAAGGCCTGGGTATACAATCACATAATCACGGGTGTGGAACATATTTTCTTGCTTCTAAGAAAAAGAATACAAAGGTTAAAACCTGGGGGAAAAAAAATCCAGGTCACTTATTTTAATTAAGTATCTTTTAGACCTATTTAAGCTACTAAATCCTACATATCAACATAGGAAGGAAATATGATTCTGCAACTGCATTGATTTCCTCAGACTCAAAATGGAAGTTTGTCTCTTTTTTTGAGTGAAGGTCTGGCTCTGTCACCAAGCTGGAGTACAGTGGCATGAACGTGGCTCATTGCAGCCTTGACCTGCTGGGCTCAAGCAATCTTCCTGCCTCAGTCTCCCAAGTGGCTAGGACTACAGGCGCACACCACCACGCCGACTACTTTTTAAATTTTTCGTACAGACAGGGTCTCACTATGTTGCCCAAGCTGTTCTCAAACTTCTGGCCTCAAGTGATCCTCTTGCCTCAGCCTCCTGTGTAGGTGGGACCACAGGCGTGTACCGCCACACTAGGCTAATTTTAAAATTTGTGTAGAGATAGGGGGTCCCACTTTGTTTCCCAGGCTGGAAAGTTTTTTTCTCTTAAAGCAGATGACCCTAGAACTAAATTTGCCACCAGTGGCCTTTATAAGCAAAGACAAAGGAATGAAAACATAAACAGAGAGGCTCAGTAGTCAGAAGGAAATGCCAAACTCCCACACAACTTCTAAGGGCCTTTTCCCATTCATCTAAAACAGTGACCTTCATTTCCTTCTACCCTGAAACTTAGTAAAAACAAGAAACAAAAAATTGGCATGGTAGCTCAAGCCTGTAATCTCAGTTTTTGGGAAGCTGAAACAGGAAGATCACTTGAGCCCAGGAGTTCAACACCAGCCTGGGCAACACAGGGAGACCCCATTTCTATTTAAAAAAAGAAAGAAAAAAAACCTGTTCCCCCACCACCTCCCGCCCCAGGGTTATTAACATTTCTAGTGCATCAACTATGTGCCAGACATTTTATACACATTATCTCACCTATTCTTCACAAAGCGACACAAGGAAGTAATATCCCAGTTTCACAGGTGCAAAAACAGATGTTGACAAGTTAAGGGATTTGTGCAGGGTTCCAGTGCATTTAAGTGACAGAGTCTGATTCCAAAACCTAAGCTCTTTGCAGTGAATCTGTAATGTCACTTCCCCAGTATACGTTAAACTGGCTCAGTAGATAGGCCTGTTAACCCTGCCATAGTACTGCTGAGTTGATACTGTTAGATTTGATTCTTTTCTAATATGGACATTTCCAAACACACACAAAAGTCAGAAAAGTACATACAAAACAAAACATAATCGCGATACTTCTATCTCACCTAAAAAATATTAATTCCTTAATATTAGTGTTTAAATTTCCCCTAAATATATCATTTTTATTATTAAGTTGTAATAGTTCTTTTTTTTTTTTTAATTTTCATTTTTATTTTTATTGATCATTCTTGGGTGTTTCTCACAGAGGGGGATTTGGCAGGGTCATAGGACAATAGTGGAGGGAAGGTCAGCAGATAAACAAGTGAACAAAGGTCTCTGGTTTTCCTAGGCAGAGGACCCTGAGGCCTTCTGCAGTGTTTGTGTCCCTGGGTACTTGAGATTAGGGAGTGGTGATGACTCTTAACGAGCATGCTGCCTTCAAGCATCTGTTTAACAAAGCACATCTTGCACCGCCCTTAATCCATTTAACCCTGAGTGGACACAGCACATGTTTCAGAGAGCACAGGGTTGGGGGGTAAGGTCACAGATCAACAGGATCCCAAGGCAGAAGAATTTTTCTTAGTACAGAACAAAATGAAAAGTCTCCCATGTCTACTTCTTTCCACACAGACACGGCAACCATCCGATTTCTCAATCTTTTCCCCACCTTTCCCCGCTTTCTATTCCACAAAACCACCATTGTCATCATGGCCCGTTCTCAATGAGCTGTTGGGCACACCTCCCAGACGGGGTGGTGGCCGGGCAGAGGGGCTCCTCACTTCCCAGTAGGGGCGGCCGGGCAGAGGCACCCCTCACCTCCCGGACGGGGCGGCTGGACGGGCGGGGGGCTGACCCCCCCACCTCCCTCTCGGACGGGGCGGCTGGCCGGGCAGAGGGGCTCCTCACTTCCCAGTAGGGGCGGCCGGGCAGAGGCACCCCTCACCTCCCGGACGGGGCGGCTGGCCGGGCGGGGGGCTGACCCCCCCACCTCCCTCTCGGACGGGGCGGCTGGCCGGGCAGAGGGGCTCCTCACTTCCCAGTAGGGGCGGCCGGGCAGAGGCACCCCTCACCTCCCGGACGAGGCGGCTGGCTGGGCGGGGGGCTGACCCCCCCACCTCCCTCCCGGACGGGGTGGCTGGCCGGGCAGAGGGGCTCCTCACTTCCCAGTAGGGGCGGCCGGGCAGAGGCGCCCCTCACCTCCCGGACGAGGCAGCTGGCCGGGCGGGGGGCTGACCCCCCCACCTCCCTCCCAGACGGGGCAGCTGACCCCCCACCTCCCTCCCGGACGGGGCGGCTGGCCGGGCGGGGGGCTGACCCCCCCACCTCCCTCCCAGACGGGGCGGCTGGCCGGGCAGAGGGGCTCCTCACTTCCCAGTAGGGGCGGCCGGGCAGAGGCGCCCCTCACCTCCTGGATGAGGCGGCTGGCCGGGCGGGGGGCTGACCCCCCCACCTCCCTCCCGGACGGGGCGACTGGCCGGGCGGGGGGCTGACCCCCCACCTCCCTCCCGGATGGGGCGGCTGGCCGGGCAGAGGGGCTCCTCAATTCCCAGTAGGGGCGGCCGGGCAGAGGCGCCCCTCACCTCCCGGACGGGGCGGCTGGCCGGGCGGGGGGCTGACCCCCCCACCTCCCTCCCGGATGGGGCGGCTGGCTGGGCGGGGGGCTGACCCCCCTACCTCCCTCCTGGACTGGGCGGCTGGCCGGGCGGGGGGCTGAACCCCCCACCTCCCTCCCGGACGGTGTGGCTGGCCGGGCGGGGGGCTGAACCCCCCACCTCCCTCCCGGACGGGGTGGCTGGCCGGGCATAGGGGCTCCTCACTTCCCAGTAGGGGCGGCTGGGCAGAGGCGCCCCTCACCTCCCGGACGGGGCGGCTGGCCGGGCGGGGGGCTGACCCCCCCACCTCCCTCCCGGATGGGGCGGCTGGCCTGGCGGGGGGCTGACCCCCCCACCTCCCTCCCGGATGGGGCGGCTGGCCTGGCGGGGGCTGACCCCCACCTCCCTCCCGGACGGGGCGGCTGCCGGGCGGAGACGCTCCTCACTTCCCAGACGGGGTGGCTGCCGGGCGGAGGGGCTCCTCACTTCTCAGACGGGGCGGCTGCCGGGCGGAGGGTCTCCTCCCTTCTCAGATGGGGCGGCTGGGCAGAGACGCTCCTCACCTCCCAGACGGGGTCGCGGCCGGGCAGAGGCGCTCCTCACATCCCAGACGGGGCGGCGGGGCAAAGGCGCTCCCCACATCTCAGACGATGGGCGGCCGGGCAGAGATGCTCCTCACTTCCTAGATGGGATGGCGGCCGGGCAGAGACGCTCCTCACTTTCCAGACTGGGCAGCCAGGCAGAGGGGATCCTCACATCCCAGACGATGGGCGGCCAGGCAGAGACGCTCCTCACTTTCCAGACTGGGCAGCCAGGCAGAGGGGCTCCTCACATCCCAGACGATGGGCGGCCAGGCAGAGACGCTCCTCACTTCCTAGACGGGGTGGCGGCCGGGCAGAGGCTGCACTCTGGGCACTTTGGGAGGCCAAGGCAGGCGACTGGGAGGTGGAGGTTGTAGCGAGCCGAGATCACGCCACTGCACTGCAGCCTGGGCACCATTGAGCACTGAGTGAACCAGACACCGTCTGCAATCCTGGCACCTCCGGAGGCCGAGGCTGGCGGATCACTCGCGGTTAGGAGCTGGAGACCAGCCCGGCCAACACAGCGAAACCCTGTCTCCACCAAAAAAATACGAAAACCAGTCAGGCGTGGCGGCACGCGCCTGCAATCGCAGGCACTCGGCAGGCTGAGCTGTAATAGTTCTTTATACATTCTGGATACTAGATTTTTGTCAAATATGACCTACAAATAATTTCCTCCATTCTGTGGATTCTCTTTTCTTTCTTTCTTTTTTTTTTTTTTTTTTTTTTTTTTGAGACGGAGTCTCGTACCTGTTGCCCAGGCTGGAGTGCAATGGCGCTATCTCGGCTCACCACAACCTCCGCCTCCCGGGTTCAAGCAATTCTCCTGCCTCAGCCTCCCCAGTAGCTGTGACTACAGGCATGCGCCACCACGCCCAGCTAATTTTGTATTTTTATTAGAGATGGGGTTTCACCACGTTGGCCAGGCTGGTCTCGAACTTCCGACCTCAGGTGATCCGCCTGCCTTGGCCACCCAAAGTGCTGGGATTACAGGAGTGAGCCACTGTGCTCGGCCTCATTTTTTTTTCTTTTTTAGAGCCGGGGGTCTCACTATGTTGCCCAGGCTGAGGTACAATGACATGATCATAGCTGATTGCAGCCTCGAACTCCTGGGATCAAATGATCCTCCTACCTTAGCCTCCCAAGTAGTTGGGATTACAGGTACAAGCCCACTGTGCCTGGCTCTGTTTTCACTTTCTTGATGACAACCATTACAGCACTTCCGTTTCAAATTCTCATCATGTCCAATTTATCTAGTTTTCTTCTGTTGCTTGTGCTTTCAGTGTGTGATCTAAGAATCCTTTGCCATGCTGCCTTAGTTACTGTGGCTTTGTAGTAAGCTTTGAAATAAAAAAAAATTTGAGTCTCCCTACTTTGTTCTTTTTCAAGACGGTCTTGGCTACCCTAGGTCCCTTGTAATTTCATATGAAGTTTTAATTTTTTTTTTTAGAGACAGGGTCTCACTATGTTGCCCAGGCTAGAGTGCAGTGGCTATTCAGACACAATCCCACTACTGATCAGCATAAGAGTTTTGACCTGCTCCATTTCCAATCTGTGTTCGTTCACCCCTCTTTAGGCAACCTGGTGGTCCCCTGCTCCTGGGAGCCCAGAACTCCTGGGCTCAAGCCCTCCAGCAATCCTCCTGCCTCAGCCTCCCAAGTAGATGGGACTACAGGAGCATGCCATGGTGCCTGGCTCCATATGAATTTTAAATCAGTTTGTCAATTTCTACAAAATCAGCAGCTGGATCCTAATCTGTAGACCAATTTGCAGAGTATTCCATCTTAATAATATTAAGTCTTCTGATTCAGGAACATGGCATGTCTTTCCATTTATTTAGATCTTCTTTCATTTCTTTCAGTGTTTTGTAGTTTTCAAAGCATAAGTTCTCCACTTATTTATTTTTTGAGATGGAGTTTTGCTCTTGTTGCCCAGGCTGGAGTGCAGTGGAGAGATCTTGGCTCGCTGCAACCTCCGCTCCCAGGTTCAAGTGATTCTCCTGCCTCCACCTCCCGAGTAGCTGGGATTATAGGCACCCGCCACCATGCTCAGCTAATTTTTGTATTTTTAGTAGAGACGGGGTTTCACCATGTTGGCCAGGCTGGTCTCTACCTCCCGACCTCAGGTGATCCGCCCACCTCAGCCTTCCAAAGCGCTGAGACAACAGGCGTGGGCCACCGCGCCCAGCCTTCTGTACTTCTTCCGTTAAATTTATTCCTAGCTATTTTACTATTTTTGATGCCAAGTGGAAGAATTATTGTTCACTGCAAGTGTATAAAAATACTATTTTCATATATTGATCCTGGATTCTCCAACCTTGCTAAGCTTGTTAGTTCTAATAGAGGATAACCTAGGATCCTCTATAGACTACATCATCTCATCTGCAAACAGAGGCAGTTCACTTCTTCCTTTCCAATATGGATTCCTTTATTTTTCTTGCTTAACTGCCCGGTCTAGAACATCCAGCACCATGTTGGACAGGAGTGGAGTGGGAAAACAGCCTTGTCTTGTTGCTGATCTTAGTGGAAAAAATCCAGTCTTTCACCATTAAATATGTTAACTGTGAGTTTTTCATATACGGTCTTTATCGTGTTGAGGTAGTTACCTTCTATTGTTTGCTATTATTCCTTCATTTGTAGAGTGTGGCTTTTTAAAAAAAAATCATGAAAGAGTGTTGCATTTTGCTAACATGTTTTTTCTGCACCTACTGAGAAAATCATGTGGTTTTGTCTTTTATCCTATTGATATGATGCATTATATTGATATGCAGACTTTTTTTTTTTTTTGAGACGGAGTCTTGCTCTGTCGTCCAGGCTGTAGTGCAGTGGTGGGATCTCGGCTCACTGCAGCCCCTGCCTCCCGGGTTCCAGCAATTCTCCTGCCTCAGCCTCCTGGGTAGCTGGGATTACAGGCATGCACTACCATGCCCAGCTAATTTTTGTATTTTTAGTAGAGACAGGGTTTTGCCATGTTGGTCTGGCTGATCTCGAACTCCTGACCTCAAGTAATCTGCCCACCTTGGCTTCCCAAAGTGCTAGGATTACAGGTGTGAGCCACTGCACCTGGCCTGATATGCAGATGTTAAACCAACCTTTCATTCCCCAGAAGACTCTGACTTCCTCATGGGTACTGCATTCAGTCTGGTTGTACTTTGTTGAGGATTTTTGTGTCCATGTTCCTAAGAGATCCTGGCTGGTTTGTAGTTTTCCTTCTTTTTTTTTTTTTTTTTTTTTTTAGAGGCAGACAGGGTCTTGCTCTGTCACCGAGACTGCAGTGCAGTAGCACGATCACAGCTCAGTGGAGTCTTGAACTCCAGGGCTCAAGTGATGCTTGCGCCTCATCCTTCCAAAGCGTTGGGCTTACAAGCCTGAACCACTGTGTTTAGTCATTTTCATTTCTTCTGATGTCTTTTGTTTGGTTTTGTTATCAGGATAATATGGGCCTCATACAATGAGTTGGAAGTACTCCCTCCTACTCTATTTTTTAGCATAGTTTGGGAAGAATTTCCTCTAGCCCTGTCAAGCAATAATCTACTTTCTATTCTATGGATTTGCCTGTTCTGGACATTTTATATGAATGGAATCATACAATATATGTCCTTTTGTGTCTGGCTTCTTTTACTTAATGTTTTCAAGGCTCATTCATGTTGTTGTATGGGACGAGCACTTCATTCCTTTTAATGGCCAATTAACATTGTATGGACAGACATTTTGTTTCTCCATTCATGAACTAGACATTTGAGTTGTTTCCACTATTTTGGCTATTATGAATAACGTTGCTATGAACATGAGTGTACAGTTGCTGCATGAATATGTTTTCCATTCGCTTAGGTATATACTTATGAGTGCAGTTGCTGGTTCATAGAATCACTGTTCAACTTTTTGAGGAACTGCCAATCTGTTTTCCAAAGCAACTGCATCACTTTACATTCCCACAAAGGTTCCAATTTCTCCGCATCCTTAATAACACTTATTATTGTCTTCTTGATTCTAGTCATCCCAGCGGGTGTGAAATGGCACCTTGCTGTGGTTTTGATTTGTATTTTGCTAATGACTAATGATGCTGAACATCTTTTCGTACGCACTTATTGGCCGTTTGTGTATCTTCTTTGGAGAAATGTCTATTCAACTACATCGTTATTTTAAAATTGAATTATTAGCCTTTATTAAGTTACAGTAGTTCTTTATAGATTCTGGATATTATACGCCTATGAGATATGTGATTTGCTAACATTTCCTCATTCTGGAAGCTGTCTTTTCACTTTTTTTTTTCTTTCGGTAGAGACAGGGTCTCACTATGTTGTCCAGGCTGGTCTTGAACTCATGCCCTCAAGCAGTTCTCCTGCCTTGGCCTCCCACAGTTCTGGGATTATAGGCATGAGCCACCATCCCCGGCTCACTTTCTTGACAGTGTCCTTTCAGCCTAACAGTTTTTAACTTTGGAGAAGTCCAGTTTATCTATATTTTTTTTTACTTTAGTTTTTTGCATTTTTGGTGTCATGTCTAAAAAACCACTGCCAGATCCAGTCATGAAATTTTAAATCTGTATTTTCTTCTAAGAGTTTTACAGTTTTAGGTATCATATTTAGGTCTTTGATCCGTTTTTAATTTTTGTAAAGTGTATGGAGATTCCATGAACTCTTTAAAACCCCATTAATTCCTTTTTTTTTTTTGAGACGGAGTCTTCCTCTGTCGCCCAGGCTGGAGTGCAGTGGCACGACCGCAACTCAGTGCAACCTCCACCTCCCGGGTTCAAGCCATTCTCCTGCCTCAGCCTCCTGAGCAGCTGGGATTACAGGTGCCCACCACCACACCACGCCCGGTCCTAGAAGCCTGATTTTTAAGATTTTAAAGCAGGCTGGGTGCAGTGGCTCATGCCTATAATCCCAGCACTTTGTGAGGCTGAGGTGGGCAGATCACTTGAGGTCAGAAGTTCGAGACCAGCTTGACCAACATGGCAAAACCCTGTCTCTACTAAAAATACAAAAATTAGCTGGGCGTGGTGGCACATGCCTGTAATCCCAGCTACTCAGGAGGCTGAGACAGGAGAATCGCTTGAACCCAGGAGGCGGAGGCTGCAGTGAGTCGAGATCGAACCACTGAACTTCAGCCTGGGTGACAAGAAGTAGATTCCATCAAAAAAATAAATAAATAAATAAATAAATTTTCAGACAAAGCAAGACAGGGAGTCCTTTTATCCAACTCAGTTTGGTAAAATAAGGTGCAATTCCTTATAAATATTTTGACTTATTACCTCTAAAAAGAACACTAAAAACTGGTTTTGTTTCATGTATAAAATGATAAAATTATCTCCAATCTTTGTGGGATTCCATACAAGGCATGGATGCCACAGAACACAGCTTTTATAGTAGTGATGCAGGAAAAAAATAAATTCAAAACACAGTGGTAATTTGTACATATAAAGTCCTCAACATCATTTCTCTCTCATAGACACACAGTGAAATGGGGTTAAGATAACTGTCCTGAGTAGGGTCCATAAACAGACATTGCGCAGAAGAGTCAAATGTTATGGAAACCTACAAGCTGTAAATGAATATCCCTGTTACATTTGGCATGCTAGTTTTGACAGCCAAATCATGCTAGTTGTGATAGTTAAATTTTAGGAAATTCCAAATACTGTGGCACATACTAGGGTACTCACAGGAGAGAGTTTCTGGATAAGGTCATGGGCAACATGGACCAGGTTCTTGTCTTCATGGAGACATTTCTGAAACTTTTTGCTCTCCTCATCTTCTAAAAGATCAAAATCAATGGCAGCATCCAGTAAGGCCTGAATTAACCCCTTCCAGGATTTGAGGGCTGGAACTTGGGGCGCAACTGCAGCACTAATGCCTGTTCCAATCACTAGCACAAGTTCTCGAGGCTTCTTAGTTTTTAAGCTTGGAAGCAGCTTCCTATAAAAGCAAAACAAATGAGAGGATTGGAATATCCAATAGATATGAGGCACACAGAAAGACTGTCTGACTCAGGTTACAGTTTTTAGCTAACTTTTATAGTTGCAAAGAAGATGAACAGCAGTTTTTGACACCTTTCCAAAGCAGTTTAAAGAAAACAACCAGAATATTGTGTCAGTGCCTGCTGAAAAACAAGTCATAAACCTATTTCAGGAATCCCAAAACCAATCTTAAAATCAGTTTTCCCTTCCTAGTCCTCTCAACCTAAGAAATTCCACTAATATTAGGAAAAGATCCAAATAGACTATAGCTCAGCTGACTTCTGCCAACTAAATTATATTTTAAACCAGTATTAAATTTCAAAAGAAGACGTTTGATTTGTACTCTAGAAAAAGAGAAAAGAACCCCAGGACAAATTAAGTTCCTATTATTGAGAAATGTAAAACACTAGGGGAAAGGCAATACAAAATTTAACTCTGAATTTTGTAAACATTAACCTCAGGCAAAAAAAAAAGAAAAAAAAAGTGGCCAATAGAATTCTGAAAACACAGGAGCCCTACATACCTAAATAAAGACATTAACTATTCAAGGGACATGACAAAAAGTGAAAAACATTCCTTTCTTACCATGATAAGCAGAGACAGACTTCTCTGTCCTGAGGCCCATATGTGAGACAGCATGGGTGCTCATTTTTGTTTTTGTTCCCCTCTCTTTCATTCTGGAGACCATCCCCGCTTGAAATATGTTCCTTCACATTAATTTTTGCTGATGGCATGTTCCCCTCCCCTGAAAATGGCTTCTCCCCAACCTTTTTGTCTAAATAATAAAATGGAGAGGATCAGCATTTTGGCATAACTCAAGAAAGGAATAGCACTTTCAAGCCTTGGGAAACCTGGTTTTGGGGACGCAGCCTCTAAAACTGCTTTCCCTAACCCGAGCTTCTGCATTCAGTCATTCAACAAATATGAAAAACCGAGGCCAGGAGCAGTGGCTCACGCCTGTAATCCCAGCACTTTGGGGGGCCGAGGCGGGCAGATTACTTGAGGTCAGGAGTTCAAGACCAGTCTGGCCAACATGGTGAAACTCCGTGTCTACTAAAAATACAAAAATTAGCTGGGTCTGGTGGTGCACACCTGTAGTCCCAGCTACCAGGGAGGCTGAGGCAGGAAAGAAAAACCTGTATGTACCAGACACTACGGGAGTCATGTATCCATGAACAAAATGGAGTCCCTGATCTTGAAAGATCAGTCTACTAGAAAAGACATTAATAACAGATGTTAGAAGCAAATGATGAAAAATGAGTTTCAGTTCAGAGCAATCAAGATAGTGAAGCATACACAAATCCACATAAACAAATATACACACACATAGAAAATTTCTAGGATTCAAGAGATGTATAAATAGTGGTTAAATGAGGATAGTGGAGAATAAGGACTTTTTACTTTTCATTTTATACTGTTGTACTGTATTTTTTTAATATAACATATAGATTTGAACTATAATTCTTCCTAATTAAGACTTCCAATTTGGCTAAGTGCAGTGGTTCATGCCTGTAATCTCAGCACTTTAGGAGGCTGAGCTTGAGCCCAGGAGTTTGAGACAAGCCTAGGCAACTTAGTGAGACCCCATCTCTACCAAAAAAAGAAAGAAAGAAAAAGAAAATTAGGCACGTCTGTAGTCCCAGCTACCTGGGAGGCTAAGTTCACGGGAGGATCACGTGAGCCCAGGAGGCTGAGGTTGCAGTGAGCTGTGTTTGTGCCACTGCACTCTAGCCTGGGTGACAGAACAAGACCTTGTCTCGAAAAAAAAAAGAAAAAGATTTCCAGTTAAAAACAAAACATTTAACAATTGTGTTTTATTACTGGTTCTTTGTAAACCGCCAAATAATAGTTACTTTTTTTTTTTAGCGGGTATATATACCTAAAAAGTAGGCTAGGTAAAGATGACAGCAGACAACAGAGGTCAAAGGGCAACAACATTTTACCAATTGTAACGCAAAGGCCGATTCCCTTGGTAGAATTTTGGGAATGTTCATGTACATCTAAAGGTAGAGGGGCTGGTGGGGCTAAAATAGGAGAATCACTTACAAGCCTTTAACAGTTACAACTTTCAGCAGGCTAGAGGTTTCCCTTCTGCAGAGGTTGACCAGAGGACTATATCTGAGAACACTGCACACAGCTGAGGGTGGGGATTAAGTAAAAGTCTGTATATAAAATACAAGATTTCCCCCAACTCTCTTTCCCCAGAGGAAGCTTTTCAGACTCTAGGAATCAACTCTGTACCTGCACCCCTATCCCCCCATCCAGTTAGGAAATGAGGAGGATTCCTCTTTCAGGAAAATGGCCAGTATGAGATGAAAAACCTGCAGATTCTGATAGGTGGGAATTCCTTAACTCTACATAGAGTCTGGGACCAAGCCCCTTATGTACACACAGATTCTCCAATTGGCTTTTTTTTTTGAGATGGAATCTCGTAATCTTGGCTCACTGCAACCTCTGCCTCCTGGGTTCAAGTGATTCTCTTGCTTCAGCCTCCCGAGTAGCTGGGATTACAGGCACGTGCCACCACACCCAGCTAATTTTTGTATTTTTAGTAGAGACGGGGTTTCACCAGGTTGGCCAGGCTGGTCTCAAACTCCTGACCTCAAGTGATCCGCCTGCCTTGGCCTCCCAAAGTGCTGGGATTACAGGCGTGAGCCACCGCACCCGGCCTCTTCCATTGGCTTTTTAGTGTTTTCTCTTAAAAATGGGCAGACAAACAAGGGTCACCTCACATCTGAGGAAAGCCCCCAACATAACAGTTATACCAAACAAACTAGCAGGTAGAGAGAAATCTGAAGGAAACAAGAGATAGTATGGGAAGGAGAAAAAAAAAATTAAAAGAAAACAATGATATCCTCACATAGATTTTTTCTTTTTTTCTTTTTCTTTTTCTTTTTTTTTGGAGACGGAGTCTAGCTTTGATGCCAGGCTGGAGTGCAGTGACACAATCTCAGCTCACTGCAACCTCTGCCTCCCAGGTTCAAGTGATTCTCCTGCCTCAGCCTCCCGAGTAGCTGGGATTACAGGCATGCGCCACCACGCCCCGCTAATTTTTTTTTTTTTTTTTAGTAGAGACAGGGTTTCACTATGTTACCCAGGTACCCAGGATGGTCTCGATCTCCTGACCTCACGATCTGCCCACCTCGGCCTCCCAAAGTGCTGGGATGACAGGCATGAGCCACCGAGCCTGGCCTAGATTTTTTTAAAATTGGCCAGGTGGGGTGGCTCACGCCTGTCATCCCAGCACTTTGGGAGGCCAAGGCAGGTGGTTCACTTGAGGTCAGGAGTTTGAGATCAGCCTGGTCAACATGGTGAAACCCTGTCTTTATTTTAAAAATAAATAAATAAATAAAATAAAAATTAGCCAGGTGTGGTAGAGCACGTTTGTAATCCCAGCTACTCAGGAGGCTGAGGCAGGAGAATTGCTTGAACCCGGGAGGCAGAGGTTGCAGTGAGCTGAGATTGCACCATTGCACTCCAGCCTGGGCAACAGAGCGAGACTCCATCTCAAAAAAAAAAAAAAAAGGCCAGGCGCGGTGGCTCATGTCTGTAATCCCAGCACTTTAGGAGGCCGAGGCAGGTGGATCATGAGGTCAGGAGATTAAGGCCATCCTGGCTAACACAGTGAAATCCCGTCTCTACTAAAAATACAAAAAATTAGCTGGGCATGGTGGCGGGCGCCTGTAGTCCCAGCTACTCGGGAGGCTGAGGCAGGAGAATGGTGTGAACCCGGGAGGCAGAGCTTGCAATAAGCCAAGATAGTGTCACTGCACTCCAGCCTGGGAGACAGTGAGACTCTGTCTAAAAAAAAAAAAAAAAAAAAGCATCTGTGAAACATAAACAGAGTGCTATGAAAAAATGAACAAACAAAAAGACTTCATAAATCAAAAATAACGCAACAGAAATTTTTAAATCCACAAGATAAAACAGAGAACCCCCGAGAAAGCTAAATTTAAGAAAATGAAATGGGGGGGGAAAAAATAAAGCAACACATAAAAAATTAGAGACTTAATACAAGAAGTCCAACATATGAATAACAAGAGTTTAAAAAAAATGTGGAATAGAAAAAACATTGTAATGGAAAGTATCAAAAAAGTAATATAAGTCAACTTCTCCAAAGTGAAGGTACTAGTTGCCAGCTTTAAAGAGCTGCCCGGTGTCTAGATTCATATGACAAGATACATCACTGTGAAATTTCAGGTTACTGAGAATAAAATAATGATCCTTATAAGCTTCTAATGAACAACAACAACAACAAAAATGAAACAAAACAAAACAAAAAACAGGGAAAGAGGTCATACAATACAAAGGATTGGGAATCAGAACAGAGTGGCTATTTTGGCAGGAATACTCAGATGTTAGCAGAGTATGAATGAGAGATACTAAAAATTCTATACTCAGTCAAACCATCAAATGAATGTAAGTGTATGATAAAGACATTTTCAAATATGTCCAAATAATTTTCTCCTATGGGTCCTTACTTAGGAGGCTATGCAAGGACATGCTTCAGGAAAATGAAGGCATGCACCAAAAAAGAGGACATGAGATCCAGCAAACAGAGAATCGATACAGGAGAGATGTAAAGGAAATTATCAGGATGATGGGAATGGGAAATAGCAAGTATCAGGAACGCAACAGGACTGGAGAACAAGTGTCCAGAGTAGACTAGCGTCCAGAAGGAAGAATCCATGACACAAACCAGCAAGTTATCAGTGTGTTTCAGTATAGCTAGGAGATTTATTCTTCTGTCAGAGCATGTGAGAATACATTGAAAGCAAACAAACAAACAAAAAAGACAGTCTTTAATGACATAAGAAAAAAAATGGGCAAGAAAGGAAACATAATCGTTACACATTAGGCTCAGCTATGAATACTATTTATACAGTCGTAATAATGTAAATATTAAAAGTGGATTGAACCAGGCCGGGCACAGTGGCTCACGCCTATAATCCCAGCACTTTGGGAGGCCGAGGCGGGTGGATCACGAGGTCAGGGGTTCGAGACCAGCCTGACCAACATGGTGAAACCCCGTCTCTACTAAAAATACAAAAAAATTAGCTGGGCGTGGTGGCAGGCACCTGTAATCTCAGCTACTCAGGAGGCTGAGGCAGGAGAATTTCTTGAACCCAGGAGGTGGAGGTTGCAGTGAGCCAAGATCGTGCCACTGCACTCCAGCTTGGGCGACACAGCAAGACTCTGTCTCAAAAAAAAAAAAAAAAAAAAAAAAAACGTGGATTGAACCAAACACTGTGACACAAATATACAAGAACATGGGGAGAGTGTGTGGAGTGGCAATACAGAGGGAGGAGTCATGAGAGCAAAGCAGTCCTTATATTCCATACTCGGAAATCAATAAAACCAAAAAACTAAAAAGCAGCAATATATATAGTATTTTAAAACATGGATGTCAACATTAGAAGAAACAGATAAAGTTGAAAGTGATTATCTCTGAGGAAGGGTGGACTTTGAAATACTGATTTTAAAAACTATGTACCTGTATTGCCTTGATAAAAAATAAAAATTAAATCCAAAATAAAAATAATTTAATTTTGAGTATGAAGGTCAATACTAATTAGTGAAAACAACTGATATAGAAGGTATAAGTTGGCTATTTTTCTTTCTCTCCCACTAATGGTAATTTACTCTGCTGATTCCCTTCTCTTGTTTACCTGGGCTTTTTGGTGGGAGGTTCGCCATCATTGAAGAATCCAAAAATCTCGTCTATATCAGAGGCCTGGCTCCCTGTAGAAGCCATCCAGTTTCTAAAATAGATTAAACACCATGGACCACAATTAGATCTGTAAAGTATACCATTCAAAATAGCACATATATTAAACAGTTTTAAAAAGCTGTATACCCTTAAAGGTGTTTTGGAGGTGCCCCCTACTTAACAGAAATTTGTTAATTAATGAACATTCTAAACAAGGAACTAAATTAAATTAGTCTAAAAGAAGTAATCTGGAAATTATAGGACTTTGGTGCTCCATACTACCATCTTGCTTCTGTTTCTGAAGGCCTGCCCCCAAGTTCCCACCAAAAACAGTGTCAACTCATCTCAATTACTGGCCATCACTTTGTAGAACTTAAGAAAAACCAGTTATTCTCCCACAAGATAGGTTTGCGGCCAAGACTCAGGGGATAAAAACCACCCATAGATAAGTGTATTAATAGCCCCCAATTACCCACTTACTCTCAGCTGAAGAAATTACTGAGTTAAGAACAGAACAATCAATACTAATTTGCTGAATGACAAACATTCTCTGTTGTTGGACGATGGTGACCTTGTAGCCAGTGGGGCATGTCTCTCTAACTAAACATGAAGTGGACTTCAAATCAAGCCACTGTGATGACTGGTAAAGGTATCATCAAGCAAAGATGTATGAAAAATGGCCAATTATATTCGGGTGCTGGAATAACTGGCAAAAGTAAATAATTACCATGGATTAGAATGAATACTATAAAGTTCTAAGTGCTCAAACTTTAGCAAACTTGTTAAATCTAAAGACTGTGAATTTAAAAATAGTAATAGTATTTTAAACACACACACAATATAGAAGACAATACATACTACCACCGTTTGGGGTGTTTTAGTACATTCCACTGGCAACATATAGAACTGAATTACTAATAATTACTGGAAGTTTAATGTTTTATTAGAAAGCCCTTTTCTTTTCTTTTTTTGAGACAGGGTCTTGCTGTGTTGTCCAGGCTAGAGTACAGTGGCGCCATCTTGGCTCACTGCAGTCTCGGCCTCCTGGGCTCAAGCGATCAACCCACCTCAGCCTCTCCATTACCTGGGACTACAGGCACATGCTACCACATCTGGTGGAATTTTGTACTGTTTGTAGAGAGGGGGTTTTGCCATGTTGCCCAGCTGGTCTCTAACTCCTGAGCTCAAGTAATCTTCCAGCCTTGGCCTCCCAAAATGTTGGGATTACAGGCATGAGCCACTGCACCCAGCCCAAAAAAGCCTTTTTCTTTATTAAAACACTAAGTTTCTAAATTAATTTTTTGTGGTAAACAGAAGGCTCACAACCTCACCCCATAGTCCATCACACGCAGTATAATTCTTCTTTATATCATAATCATAAGGTAAATAGAAATAATACAATCACAGTAGTGAGTTAGGAAGTAGATCATGTTTCCAGTCAAATCTTTGATTCTGTTGGTGAGAAAGCTGGGGCTCAGGAGAAGACAGATGAGTCACTTATCTCAGTAAATCCTGCCTTAACACAACCATGTAGGTTTTTCTGGGTTTTTTGTTTTGTTTTGTTTTGTTTTGTTTTTGAGACGGAGTTTCGCTCTTGTTGCCCAGCCTGGAGTGCACTGGCGCAATCTCGGCTCACTGCAACCTCCGCCTCCCGGCAGTTGCTCCCTTCAAGCGATCCTCCTGCCTCAGCCTCCTGAGTAGCTGGGATTACAGGCACGCGCCACTATGCCCAGCTAATTTTGTATTTTTAGTAGAGACAGAATTTCTTCATGTTGATCAGGCTGGTCTCGAACTCCTGACCTCAGGTGATCCGCCCGCCTCAGCCTCCCAAAGTGTTGGGATTACAGGTGTGAGCCACCGCGCCCAGCTGGGATGTTTGTTAAAAGTATATATATTCTTGAAAATAAAGTTAATTCATTAAATTAAAAAAGTTTGTTTCTAGGCTCTACTCCAAAATTACAGAATCAGATTCTCCAGAATCTTCAGAATCTTCCTTCAAATAGGAAACACCTAAATAAGATGCAAACTTAATTTTTCTACAATGCAACAATTTTGTTAAATATAAGATGCACATGAAGTATACCATTAAGCCATCTTCCCTTAAGTGTAATAACTTATTACAGTCTAACGACTTCCCAGTTTGCTTATAACAATAGCCAGGTTTTAACTGTCCTTAAAATATTTTTATGAAGTTTTAACTTATGTGACTCACTTCCGATTCTAAAAGTCAACACTCTAGAATGGTGAACTAGGGATAGAATGTGTTTACTTCTTCCACACACAGGACAATCCATTAGTTTGGGGATATATATTTTTTTAAGTTTTTTAAGGAAAAAAATATTTTTTAAGTTTTAAAAAAACTTTAAAAAACTTAAAAAAATATATTTTTTAAGTTTTTTTAAGGAAAAAACTTAGGTGCTTAAGTTCTTTTCTTAAATATGGTTCTATAAACCCATCATCTAAACAGATTACATGCAAGTAAAAACACTATATTGAGAGAGATGAAAGTAAAATGTAGAGGGAAGTTAATGCTTATTAAGTTTTGAAGATGGACATCTTCAGAATTCAATGCTCAATTCAGCTACTAAGCCAGTTTACAAGCTCTTAACTACATGCCATGGACTATTTATAAACATTAACTCATTAATCTGCATAACCTTACGAGGCATTGTTCTTACCTTATTTTACAGATGAGAAAACTGAGGCACAGAAAGATCAGGTACTTGGTAGTACCAGTATTCAAACCATGGCAACTGTGCCTCTCAAGTCCAAGTTCTTAACTACACTATTGCTAAACAGGAAATGCTCAATGGAACATTTCAGATTTCAGATTTTTTGGATTAGGGATGCTCAACCATTAAGTATAATGCAAATATTAAAAACAAAACAAAACAAAACAAAAAAATCCCCTAGAAATCCAAAACACTTCTTTCTGCTCACAAGCATTTTAGATGAGGAATAATAAACCTGTATTAACTTTTCAGCCAAAAACAAAACCAAAACAAAACAAAAAACCCTTAAAGTCCAAAACTATCAACAAAGGAAGCGCCTGCATTCTAGAAAGGGGATTTACTTGAAGTAATCCCAAGTAATCCTTAACAGCTGCTTGTTAACTAGGTACTCCATTGATGCAATCTTGGCAGTCAACTACATTCAGAAGCTGGGAAAACTACTTTCTCCAGTGACAAGCACTATTTGTTATATACTTCTCACTACCACTTATCCACCACAGCCTAGATCTGTCCTACCATTTTGTCCTGGAAATTACGTAAGATCGTTTTTGCTGGATTCTATTTCTGCCAGATGGTTAATTCATGATGTCTAGACCTGAATACTAAGCTTTCTGACTTATTTCTTTACACAGTCAACTTTTCTGAAGGTCCATTCCAACTACTATTACTTTAAAAAATTAAATATAGCCAATTGCTTCTGACTGAGAATGTTTAGGGTCTTCTTATTCAGGTACTGAATGAGAGGTAGCTCAGCATGCCTACATTACATCCAATCATATACTCATCCTGTTTTCTAACAGAGAAACATATTTTCTTTACCCTAAAGGATGCCTCACATGATACAATCTCACATGTATACCCCAGTGGCATATAAGCACAAACCATATTTTATTCCTTCTAGAGTACTGTTTTCAGGGAAAAAAAATCAATTTTAGCATGTACCCTAAACAAAATGCAGTTATTGCTAAAGAGCTTCAAAGCTAGTTCACACTTTAATTTTTTTTATGTGATCACGGTTTGAGTTTTCATTTTTGTGGGACTTGCTATGTATAGCAAAAATGGAAAATGTTTTTCTGCCACAAGAAAACAAAGTCAATTACCTGTGGCAGTGTCTTCATTACCTCAATTACTGCTAAGCCACTGAGAAATCCTTCAAGGCCAATAGAGTACAGCAAAATAAAAGTCAGATACTTGGTAAAAGATGAGCAAAGTAACAGCAACCTCATTAACAGAAATGTTAAGGCTGAAGTCTTCATATGAGACAGAACACTTGTACTTTGAAACCTGTCAGCTTGGCAGGAAATGTAATGCTTCTATCTCTGGTGGATGAAAAAGGAAAAAGGGCGAGTGTTCTAGAAAAAACCCAGAAGAAATATGGTAAAGGGACAAGAGAAAAGGAACTGGTTATCCAAATGAAATTAAGTTTGCACACAGCAGAGGACCTGTGGACTTGAAAACATCAAAGAATCCCAGCAGCTCTTGTTTTGATAGCATCTTGGTGCTAAAAAGATAGCAAGCTCTGGACTTCCCTTCACTTGAGAATCAGAGTGAGGTCTCCCAGCCCGCCTTCTTCATTCTGAGCTATGTTTCTCCTGTAAGTCCAGTGCATACTCCTCAACTCAAACAAGTGACATGCCAGAAGGAGCTCAGAGTAATACACTTGGGTATATTAGCAGACGAAATAAATCAAATGGAGAGAAAAATTCTAATGTTTTAAAAAGTATTTTTGCCTGGAAATAAAAGATCTACAATTACCAGCTTGAGAAAGTGGTACGTTTCTTGCTGTAAAAGGATCAGCAAGCTTCCTCCACCCCCTTTTAAAAAATAAAAGTGACTGGAATAAAGAATGGTTTATTTCTCTAGCATAAATATAGAAAAGGGTTAACTTCATTTCTTAAGGGAAAAGAGTCATCCTCTGACTTGAGAAGAAACCAAACCTTTCTAACTGTGGCTCTTGGACTAATTCCAACACATCTGGGTTTTTAGCAACTATCGGATTTGGGAGGAAGGGAAAGATACCCAAAGTGAAGTACTACTAAAGAGTTCTCAACAAGCTTGTCAGTAGTGAACAAATTAAATAAAATCCTAAAGACTTTGCTTGGGTAGTTGATGAATTCAGTTCCATATGTAGACTGCAGCCTTTCCCATCAGTGGATAAAGCAAACTCACGGTCTCCTCTATCTCAGCACACAGGGAGACAGGAATCATGTCTAGCTGTGCCAAGATCTGATTCCTCTGTGGATCCCAGTCTTGAAATATTTCATCTATGGTGAACTCGATTGGCTCCTAATTTTATCCCTTAGCATGCCTGAGACCCTCTACCTTCTGTCAGATAAGATCTGTATCACACTCATTTCCTGAACATGTGCTTTAACAGAGTCACTGAGGAAATGCCAGACTGATGCCACTTGTTCTTGCCATTTTACCAGCAAACAATGACCCCATCTGAACAAGGTAAGGAGAAAGACCTCACTAGAGGTAAGGTTTCTGAAAGACATTAAGGATTGAGAAGAATAACCCCAAATTCTAGAATGCCCTTTAACTGAAGCCCCCAAAATAAACCATACTGGTATTCCAGGCTCAAGAGCTCAGATGTGGCTGGACACGGTGGCTCACACCTGCAATCCCAGCATTATGGGAGACCGAGGTGGGTGGATCATGAGGTCAGGAGTTTGAAACCAGCCTGGCCAAGATGGTGAAACCCTGTCTCTACTAAAAATACAAAATTTAGCCAGGTGTGGTGGTGGGCACCTGTAATCCCAGCTACTCGGGAGGCTGAGGCAGGAGAGTCGCTTGAACCTGGGAGGCAGAGGTTGCAGGTAGCCGAGATGGCGCCACTGCACTCCAGCTTGGGTGACAGAGTGAGACTCTGTCTCAAAAAACAAAAAAACAAACAAAAGAGCTCAGATGTTGCTTGTTATTTTCTATTATAAAGCCAAAGTAGCGCATATGTATAGGCAACAAAAGTGTTTCAAGAAGAAATAATGAACAAATTAAAACCTAATTTGAATTAGAAGTTGGTGACTGGAGGTGATGATTTTACCGTGCAAAGAATGACAACTTCTTTCTTTGTCACTGCTTTCCTCCTGTGCAGCTTCTGAGAAGGTATATCCTGAAAATAATGACACATGTTGCTAAGGAAGGAGACTTTTAAAATATCAGATATTTCCCATAGATCAAGTAGTATGATCACACAAACAATTCCATCATAAATGGCATAGGTTATTCATTAAAAATGAAATTGAATAACTCTTTAAGGGCAAGATAACTCTTTAAGGGCAAGATAACTCTTTAAGGACTCTAGTGAGTCCTTAACAATTGAATTTCTACTACAAAAATAGTGTGGGTTACCTATGGGAAATAACCCTCAGTAGCTTACTTTTATGTCAACAGAGTAAACACAACATACTGCGTACAAATGCAGATTCTTCCAAGTCTGGGGCATTCCAGAAGATGCCATCATTATAAAGGATATTCTCTATGAGGTAAAATTTGAGGCCAGGCGCGGGTGGCTCACGCCTGTAATCCCAGCACTTTGGGAGGCCAAGGCGGGTGGATCAAGAGGTCAGGAGTTCAAGGCCAGCCTGGCCAAGATGGTGAAACCCCATCTCTACTAAAAATACAAAAAATTAGCTGGGTGTGGTGGTGGGCGCCTGTAATTCCAGCTACTTGGGAGGCTGAGGCAGAGAAGTGCTTGAACCCGGGAGACAGAGGTTGCAGTGAGCCAAGATCATGCCACTGCACTCCAGCCTGGGCAACAGAATGAGACTCTATCTCAAAACAAAAACAAACAAACAAACGAAAAATTGACAAGTCTTAATGAAGGGAAGACTTTTCTGCCATAAAAATTAAAATGGGCTAGGCCCAGCGGCTCACGCCTGTAATCCCAGCACTTTGGGAGGCCGAGGCAGGAGGATCACTTGAGCTCAGGAGTTTGAGACCAGCCTGGCCAACATGGCAAAACCCCGTCTCTACCAAAAATACAAAAGTTAGCCAGGTGTGGTGGCACACATCTGTAATCCCAGCTACTCAGGAGGGAGGCTGAGGCAGAACTACTTGAACCCAGGAGGCTAAGGTTGCAGTGATCTGAGATTATGCCACTGCACTCCAGCCTGGGTGACAAAGCGAGACCCTGTCTCAAAAAACAAAACCCAAAAAAAAAATGTTTAGCAAATATATTCCACTTAATTTTCACCCCTTTTCACTTCCTTGCGGATTTCCAACTTAAATAGAGCTGAAAATTAAAAACAAGTTTTTTGGCTGGGCGCAGTGACTCACGCCTATAATCCCAGCACTTTGGGAGGCTCAGGCAGGTAGAATGCTTGAGCTGAGGAGTTCAAGACCACCCTGAGCAACATGGCGAAACCCCATCTGTACCAAAAATACAAAAATTAGCCAGGTGTGGTAGTGCATGCCTATAGTTCCAGCTACTCGGGAGGCTGAGTTGGGAGGATCACTGGAGCCTGGGAAGTCAAGGCTGCAGTGAACCATGATCATGCCGCTGCACTCCAGTCTGGTGATAGAGTGAGAACCCATCTCAAAAATAAATAAATAACAAATTTTGAAAATTAAAAAATTTTACCATTAAAAACCCTCAAGTGTAACTGACTGTCTGTAGTGATTAAGTGAATTCACTTGGCTGCACCAGGTGAAATATCTTGGAGGTCCCCACACTGTGAGCATGGAATCCAAAACCATTGATAGCAAAACCAAGAACAGAAGGATAAGAAAGATATGAAGTAGATTCGTGTTACAGTTATTCTTGGAATTAAAAGGAAAATAAATGTTTTACAACATGAAGAGGTACAAAAAAGTCACTCAAGTTCACTTCATTCATTCATTCATCGTTACACAATTACTTTCGAGTTCACATTCAAGTGTACAACATTTTAGACAGATATAATGGATTAAAAATAATTGAATAAAAACCCATCATAGGTTTAGTTATATATAAAACCCAGTTATCAGAGTAGGAACTAAAGAAGGATTTATGAATAAGCTTGTGGCTGGGCACGGTGGCTCATGCCTGTAATCCCAGCACTTTGGGAGGCCAAGCAGGTGGATCATCTGAGGTCAGGAGTTCAAGACCAGCCTGGCCAACATAGCAAAACCCCATCTCTACTAACACTACAAAAATCAGCTGGGCATGGTGGTGGGTGCCTGTAGTCCCAGCTATTCGAGAGGCTGAGGCAGGACAATCGCTTGAACCCGGGAGGCGGAGGTTGCAGTGAGACAAGATCATGCCACTGCCCTCCAGCCTGGGTGACAGAGCCAGACTCAGTCTCAAAAAAAAAAAAAAAAAAAAAGAAGCAGCTTGTATTGTTTGAGAGCATTCAATTTCTCTCTTTCAATTTATCATTCAACAGTTAATAAATTTAAGTCTACAAAATGCTAGCTAGGTGGTTTTTTTTTTGGACGGGGTCTCACTGTTGCCCAGGCACGATCATAGCTCATTGCAGCCTCCACCATCAGGCTTGGTGATCCTCCCTCAGCCTCTCAGGTAGCTGGGACTACAGGCGCATATCACCATGCCTGGCTAATTTTTTGTAGACACGGGGTTTCACCACGTTGTCCAGGTTGGCCTTGAACTCCCAGGCTCAAGTGATCCACCTGCCTCAGCCCTCCCAAAGTCCTTCAGTTACAGGTGTGAGCCACTGCACCTGGCCAATGCTGGGTTCTTGACCTTCCTATTTAAAATGGCAACAGAACTGGAGGCCAAAAAAGGTAGTTGCATTTCCTTTTAAAGAAAAAGAGAGTAGACTAGTAGATTTGGGGGTGATCTATATGCAGTCCTGCCTGGGGGAAGGAGAGAAAAGGCCTGTTAAATTTCTGAAGGGCCTTTCTAACTCACAGTGATAGGAACTTGTACCATGTTCCTTTTTGGCTGTGAGAAGAATGTAGACTATTTTTTGCCTTCCATGCTTCTGAACATTTTATTTAGTAATCTTCTTCTTTTTCTTTTTTTTGAGACAGAGTCTCACTCTGTCACCCAGGCTGGAGGGCAGTGGTGCAATCTCAGCTCACTGCAACCTCCATCTCCTTGGGTTCAAGCAATTCTCCTGCTTCAGCCTCCCAAATAGCTAGGATTATAAGCGCCCACCACCACGCCCAGCTAATTTTTGTATTTTTAGTAAAGACAGGGTTCCACCATGTTGGCCAGGCTGGTCTCGAACTCCTGACCTCAAATGATCTGCCTGCCTTGGCCTCCCAAAGTGCTGGGATTACAGGTCTTTAGTAATCTTACTTCACTCCAACCTCATAGAAAACTAAGCTGGAAACAACGAACAGCAACTCACAAAAGAGGATTCAAACTGACCAACCATGACAAATTGGGAAAGGAATCAATCTGAAGCTTAAGAAACTACAAAAGGACACTCTACTTACAAAAAATAAAATTCAGAAACAACATGGGAAAGGATTAGCTGTGGGCAAGTATGACTGGAACAGCTCTAGCGATCTCACTGGAGAAACTGGGTGTGGCTCTTTATAAAAAGTATTGTGCATGTGAAACCAAGACAATGCTGATGCTCTACACCCACAGAATACACGTGATGTACACACAACTTGGGCAATATTCTACTATAGTGGGTATTGATTATGACCTTATGAAAGTAGTGTGCCAAATTTAAGATTGGAAACTTAGGGAACAAATGGAAAATTTCACTGTGTCAAAGAACAGAAAATGTGGATTGCCAAATAAAAAATTGAAAAGGATCTGGTGGTACTGAGCTCGAAAGAAACAAGGGACCTGAGAAAAGCTGCTCTTAAAAGGCAGTTCCCCCTAAGCCCACAATCGCTGCCTCTCTTAAGATGCCAAGTGCACTTGGCAACTTTGCCATCCTCTGCTGCAAAGTAGAGCCTTTTGGCTTCTAATCTGGAGATCTAGAAATTGGAATGGCAAAAGTCTTCAGTTTCTTATTCACATAGAAGAGATCTTGTTTGCTCAGCTGCCCTATGAACTGAATTTAAGGAACATTTGCATTATTTTGGAATTACCTAATTTGAGTTAAGACATGAGTCTGGGTGTTTATAGGTTACCATCTGCAGAGCATTCATGGGATGGGAGATCTCTGCCTAATTATTCATCTGTTTTGGCTTATGAACTTTTTGAAACTGACTGAGGAGAAACGCATTCCTAGAAAGCCAAGATATTCTCACATACCCTCCCTCCAGCTACGCTGGCCTCTTCACTGTTCCTCAAACAGGCCTGGTACACCCCGACCTTGGGCTTTTCCTTTGCATAGATCATTCCTTCTGCCTGGAATGTTCTTTCTCTATGTATCTGCACAGGTTTCCATGCCTTTACTCAGATTGTACCTTCTCAATGATGCTACTCTAACCATTCTATTTAAAATTATACCCTCCACCATGTTAGCTGTTCTACTTTTTATTTCACAGCACACAGCACCCTCTAACATACCAATTATATTTATTAGTACTATGACTCTACTAATTTTTTTTTTTTTTTTTTTTTGAGACAGGGTCTCGCTCTGTCACCCAGGCTGGAACATGGTGGCATGATCATGGCTCACTGTAGCCTTGACCTCCACGGGGCTCAAGCAATCCTCCCATCTTAGCCTCCCAGTGCTACAGGTGCATGCCACCATACCCGGCTAATTTCTTTGTATTTTGTAGAGACAGGGTTTTGTCACGTTGCTCAGGCTGGTCTCAAACACCTGGACTCAAGCAATCCACCTGCCTCACTCTCCCAAAGTGCTGGGATTAGAGGCGAGAGTCACTGGACCTGGCCCTAATTATATTTATTGTTATCTGCCTCCTCCACTAGAATGTAAGTCCCCCAAAGACAGGGGTCCTTTGCCTGTTTAGTTTATGGATATAGTCTAAAAGTGCAGAACAGTGCCTGCCACACAGTAGGCATTCAGATATTTATTTCACAAACTAACTCAAACGAAAGAACACCCTGTAACTGCTTTTAATAAGGACCATAAAAAACCATGTTAGTTTTTAAATGGAACAAATGGGAAAACTGTGTACACAAATAAATCAATATTCAGACTATCATTTTTTGGATATGCCAATCGTCCTAACAGTGAATGTAGTCTGATTCTAGCAGGCAGAAGAAAACTTCAACTTAAGGTTCCAAGACCATTGTCTGGCACCAAAACATTTTATATATAAATCACTTTATAACTCAAGTCTCTGATGTCTACTCTGTAAACTGGTTTTTAAGGGTTGATTCTTAGGGGAAGAACTATTTCTGGCAAATGATTCAAGGGCATCAGTACTTTGAGCTAAGAAATCAGTTTCTCTTATTTTACATATTAAATCTATCTAAAATACAATTAGAGAAAAAAGAAAAGCTTATGTAGCAGCAAAAGATTTTTTTTTTTTTTTCGCTCTTTCGCCCAGGCTGGAGTGCAGTGGCGATCTCGGCTCACTGCAAGCTCCGCCTCCCGGGTTGACGCCATTCTCCTGCCTCAGCCTCCCGAGTAGCTGGGACTACAGGCGCCCGCCACCACACCCGGCTAATTTTTTGTATTTTTAGTAGAGATGGGGTTTCACCGTGTTAGCCAGGATGGTTTTGATCTCCTGACCTCGTGATCTGCCCGCCTCAGCTCCCAAAATGCTGGGATTACAGGTGTGAGCCACCACACCCGGCCCCAGCAAAAGAAATTTCAAAACACAAATTGGGTTAAGTCATGTTTGAATCATTCCATGGCTTCTCACTGTGTTTAATAACATACTCCTCATCGTGGCTACGAGACCTGGCATGATCCAGTGTCCGGCATCCACACAACATCCATCCAGCCCCCTCCCTCCCTCACTGCGCTCTTGAGGCACACAGGCCTCTTTCAGTTGCTTGAACACCCCCCCTCCCCCGCTCCACCTCAAGTTCCCAGCTGCAGCCTTTCCTCAGAGTGATATTCTGCAAGGGCCTCCCCACACCCTCCTCCTTGGCATCTCAATTTAAATGTTACCATCTGTAGCCTGGTTTTCCACTCCCTTTACCCCAAGTTCTTCATTTATACTTCATCTCCTAGTTTGTATCTCACAGTACTTACAATTATTGGCCTCTCCCACAAGAATAAAAGCCCTTCTAGGGTGAGTACAGTGTCTAATTTATTTATCATCCTATCCCCATCCCATAGCATAGTTCCTGTTGTAAAGTGTGTATACGGTGCAGAAGAAGTTCAAACATTCGCTGATCGAATGAGTGTGTATCTACCATTAATTAAAGTCTAAGGGATCAACTGATATTTCTAATTTTCTGAGCTGCAAAAATTAGGATGAATTTGGGAAGGTTGTAGTATTTTCTCTCATCCAAACAAATACCTTCCGTGCTGATATCCACCACTCACCTGTTTAAAGCTGTTCATCCCTAAACAGAAAGATTCTCACCTGCTTTGGAGGAGTTTTTCTTTTAGTTTTTCCTTCCTAACAACAAGAAATTAGGATCACACAGTACTTTTGTTGAAAGTCTATAGATTTGTTTCATAAAACAAAGCTACATGCACTTTCCTCTCAGTCCACTTCCATTTGTAGTTCTCCTGTGGCCTAGCCATGATTATATTCTGTATATGCTTGTAGAATTTTAAAATGCTAGGAACTGAATTCATCACAGATGACTACATCTTCACGTTCAAATATCTGTTAAACATCCAGCACTGTGCTAAGAATATTAGTATTGCTGCATCCAGTTCTCCTCCACCAAACACTACATAGCATTGACAGTAAGCCAGGCACTGTTTTCCACACTTCACAAATATCTGCTCTTCTGTGAGGTAGATGCTATTATCATCTCATATCATAAATGGTATAGACAATGAAACAGAAGCACACAGATGTTAAGCAGCTTGTTAAAGGTCACACGACTATTACACATTAGACATGGAGTCAGGGTTCATGTTGTTAAGACACAAAACAATACCATCTCACAAAAATGAACAAGCCGTGGGCCACACTCTTAACAAGTCTACACCTTTGGAGAAACAGAACTATAAACAAATCTTTACAACATGTTTGTGCCAAGTTTCACATGCCTGGATGAGGTACCAAGGAGATGAGCACTTCTGCTTGAGGAAAATCAAGGAAAGCTTTATGGGAGATAAATACCCTTATGGCAAAATTCAATGAAATTGTTGGTGTTTATCTTCCTCTGCCTCCTGAAACACCCAACACTGAAGTCCATCTCGCCTTTTCCCGGTTTTCCTCCCTCCCCTCTAGTGGGAGGTCTTCCCTGTTTCCTAAATGCTGAGGATCCACAGGGTTCTCCAGTCTATTCCCTTTACATACTCCCTTCCCTTCCCACCCCATTCACCCCTAGATCTTAAAATACCAACTAAACGCTAAGGACTCCCAAAACGCTACCTTCAGTTCAGATCTCGGTGGTGCTTCAGGCCCAGGAGATAGCCATGTAAGTTTCAGTCAGGCAGCCCTTCAATATTGAAAGGTACTTTCAGACTGTACTTCATACTTAAAAGCCAAAAAACCGTTCAACAACCTGCTCCTTATCCTAAGTTATACAGATCTCTGAATAGTAGAAATAAGCTATGTGATAATATTTATAGGCCATTATTTCTTTCTTTCTGTTTTAAGCACCAACATATGTATTTACTGATTTTGGAAAAACTGTCATATACTTCAGAATAATGTATTCGGATCATTTCTAAACAAGAGAATATGAACCAAAGGGAACCCAGGGAAGAAAGTAAATCTGTAACCTTAAACTAGCATGATATTCTTTTCAGGATATTCTCTTTTTCCTAATAAAAATTAGCCAAAAATTAATATTCTTTTTCTTTGAGATGGAGTCTTACTCTGTCACCCAGGCTGGAGTGCAATGGCTTGATCTCAGCTCACTGCAGCCTCTGCCTCCCGGGTTCAAGCTATTCTCCTGCCTCAGGCTCCCCAGTAGCTGGGACTACAGGCCCACGCCACCATGTTTGGCTAATTTTTGTATTTTTAGTAGAGACAGGGTTTCACTATGTTGGCCAGGCTGGTTTCAAACTCCTGGCCTCAAGTGATCCACATGCCTTGGCCTCTCAAAGTGGTGGGATTACAGGCACGAGCCACTGCGCCCGGCCTACTATTCTCTTTGATCTGAAGAAGAACTGAGAGCTGAAAAGCACTGTTTAGATCTGAAATAAGAATCTGAAAGCTCTTTAAAAAAAAAAGGCATTATTTGTCACAGAAGCCATCAGAACAACTACAAAGACCAGGTTTCTTAGGAGAAATAGCTCTAAAAACATTGTTTTGCCAAGCAGGTAGCATCAGTCTTTTTTGTTTGAGACAGTCTTGCTCTGTTCCCCAGGACGGCAAGATCATGGTTCACTGCAGCATCAAACTCTGGGGCTCAAGGGATCCTCCTATCTCAGCCTCCTAAGCAGCTGGGACTACAGGTGCGCACCACCACACCTGGTTAATTTTTAAATTTTGTTGTAGAGATGGGCTCTTGCTATGTTGACCAGGCTGATCTTGAACTCCTGGCCTTGTCAAGCAATCCTCTTGCCCTGGCCTCCCAAAGTGTTGGGATTACAGGCATGGGCCACCAAGCCCAGCCAAGCATCAGTCTTAAAAAAAAAGCGGCCAGTGAAAACAATTGAGGGTATTAAAAAAAAAGAGAGAGAGAAAACAGAAAGCAGGTTAGGGAGACTAAAAACATACTTTCATAAGGAAGTGAAGGAGGTCAGTGGAAGACCAAGGAGGACTCCCAGGGAGCAGCCAGAAAGCTGGGCAGCCTGGGCCCAAGGGAGGCAGGTGGAGACTTCATTCAGAAAAAGAGAGCACCTTTCCCCCAGATTTGAAAGTAACAGATCACTGCAGGAAATATGCAGAAAGAGCAAAATGAAGCCCCCCTTCCTCCAACGTGGAGCTAACCACTGCTGACATTCGGATTTATGTGGAGAAAAGCAGTTTTTAAGAGGAACTCTCGGAATAAGTCTGAGTATCTTGGGTTCATGTTCATATCAATTCTAAAAACTTCATTCATTATAGTTTGCCCCTGCTTTCACACCATAAATCTCCATACATATAAACCCCCTTTAAAAAAAATTCTTCCTTCAATGTCTTATTAAAATTAACTTAAAAAAAAAAAACTCAAGCAGCTCGAGCTGCTTGAGTTTTTTTTTTTTAAGTTAATTTTAATAAGTACAGTAGTGCATGTTTTCTGCAGTAGAAGAAAGAAAGAAGCAGTCTATTTCTAGTGGCTGGGGGTAGGGAGGTGCTGGGGAAGAGCAGGAACCTAGGAAGAGTCAGCAGAGGGTAGCCGCGCCCCCCATGGACGAGACTCCTGAGGAATCCATAAAACTGCGAAGTACTAAGTTCTGGCAACAGATCTCAAACCTGCTCCTTAGCAAGAGAGCTAAAAAGAGAGTGTTTCTTATGTACTCTGTTAATTTGACTCTTAAGGCATATAAACAATAGGGAGACCCTGTCTCTACAAAAATAAAAAACTTAGCCAGATGTGGTGGCATATGCCTATGGTCCCAGCTACTTGGGAGGCTGAGGTGGGAGGATTGCTTGAACCCAGGAGGTCGAGGCTGCAGTGAGTCATGATCATGCCCACTCCAGTCTGGGCAACAGAGAGAGACTCTCAAAAAAAAAAAAAAAAAAAAAAAGATAAACAAGAGCTGAAGGATAAGCTTCCAAAATAAACGAGGAAAACAAGAAATCTGTGCTTTTCCTTATGTGATATTCCTGTGCTGCATTCCATGACACTAAGAATATAAAACTTGATAACTTCTGTCCTTACGTGTTTACTTCTTAATCTTTTTCAAAGTACCCTATTAAAATGGCAACAGAGGAGTTTTTCTTTTTTCAAGGTATAAAACCAAGAATGTGAGGTGCAGGAGATAAGCATTCAATTTTTCAATGAATTTTTGGAGATGGAAAGCAAGCTTTAAATGCAGATCTGAAAATACGGATTGGCATAAAGTCTATTTAACTAATGCGCAAATTCTCTTCCTCACCTCCTATTTTCATCTATTTTCTCCACCCCCAAATCCAGAGGTTTAAAGAAAAATGAACTGAAATCTGAAATGGGTCTGGAGTAAAATACATCAGCAGGAGCAATGAAGAACTGAAAATACAGATTATGTCAAAAGATGCATACTAAAAGGTTCTCCAAGCCTCCATCCTTGTCCCAGCAACCAATGCACTGTCAGCTAAAGAAATATTAGCAAACATATACATTTGTACAAACATACACACAAAATCCATATATACCAGCCACCCTATAGTAATGGCCACCACCCAACAAGACCCACGCTGGGAACTTAAAATAACAAAAAACAAAACAGAAATGAACAGTCAGAATCATGAGACATTCAAAGAAATCCCACAATAAAATAATTCATTTATTCCTTAAATTATTAAGCATCTATTCATCGCCAGGCACTGTTTCAGAGGCTGGAATTATAGAGGTAAACAAAAAAAACCCAAAATCCCTACCCTCATAGAATGTTTATTTTAGTGGTGAGGGAAACAAGTAAATAAATATGTGGGATGCTAGATGGTGGGAAATGCTTCTGGAGAGAAACAAAGCAGAGAAGTGAGATGGGGGTCTGCACTTCTCAATCCAGTGCTCTCTTCACTGAGGTGACATTTAAGGAAAGACTTGTGGATTCATCCAAAGTGAGGTGTGGGAGCAAGTCGCTGGATATCTGAGGGAAGACACATCCAGACAGAGGCACAGGTGCAAAGGCCCACATCACCTGGAGGAAGTGGAGCCCGTGCAGAGAGGAAGAAAACTCAAATACTCCAGCGGGCCCTCTGAGCCCACCATATCCACATAACAAGAATGGATATTACAAAAAGGTATCAAAGAAAAATTAAAGATTGAGCGAAAAATCACAGAAATAGTACAAGAAAACATCCCGCAACTAGAGGACGTGAATTTCCAGAATCAAAACCGTCTGTGAGA
The DNA here is from genome assembly GCF_028858775.2 of Pan troglodytes. Taxonomy (NCBI): domain Eukaryota; kingdom Metazoa; phylum Chordata; class Mammalia; order Primates; family Hominidae; genus Pan; species Pan troglodytes. Next base: position 128,149,237 of record NC_072407.2, on the reverse strand, counting down.
AGCCAGCACAACAGCTGAGTAAAAGACCCATACCCTGGTGTTAATACACATCATAAAACTGCAGAACACCAGAGACAGAGAATATCCTCAAAGCTTCCAGAAGGGGAGAAAACAAACAAAATACGGTCACGTAAGAAGGATTTAAATCACCACGTCTCTAGAGCAATTACAGATGCCTTCAACATTCTGAGAGAACCTTATTTCCAATCTAGAATTATACAACTGCCAAACTATCAAATAAGTGTGGGGGAAAAACCAGGTCATTCAAATACTTCTTAGAAATAACTGAAGTATATGCTTTTAAAAAATAAAGACATAAGCCCAGAAAGAGGAAGATACGGTTCCTGCACAGGAAAGGGCAGGTCCAGGAGGACCCCAGGCAGCAGTTCTTGAGAGCAACAGTAAAGGCAGGAGGAGGAGGGGGCAGGGCTCCAATAAACAGGTGATACATTTGAGCTCACAGAAAATGTTACTGATAAGAATGTGACAAATATATTGGAGCATTTGGGAAAAAAATTAACAGTAGGTACATGAAAAACACAGGTGAAAGCCAACCTACACACCAGGAGGAACACACTGTAATAGATCATCCAGCTCAACAGTGAACAGTATTTGACAGAGGTGTAAGTACATAAAAGCTACCTGTTTTAGCAAAAAATTACAATAGAACTATATTAGGGGATAGAGGGCATGGAAAAATAGGAAAGTGGTGGGATGCAAGAGCTAAATACGAATCTATCGCAACAAGAAATCAACAGGCCAAACATGAGGGGAAAACCAAGAAAGAATAACAAACCAACTATTTAGCAACAAGAAGATACAGCAGACTCTCAAAAAAAGTCTTTTTGTTCAACATCGTTTTTTCATAACATTGATGAGAGAATGATTCCTGGCTGAGGCCACCCGTTTGTGTGGAGTTGGCATGCTCTCCCCATGTCTGTGTGGGTTTTCTCCAGGTATTCTGCTTTCCTCCCACGTCTCAAAGATGTGCCTGCTAGGTTAGCTGGTGTGTCTAGATGGTCCCTGTGTTTGTGTGTGTGTGCATGCACACCCTATGGCATAGACAGCGTCCTGTCCAGGGCTGGTGCCTGCCTTGTGCCCTGAGCTGCCAGCATAGGCTCCAGCCACCTGTGAGCCTGAGCTGGAAAATGAATGAATGAATACAAATTACCGGCAAATAAAAATCTGCAAAGTCTATGGTAATCATCCAAATGCACAACAATAAATGATGTGGCACAAAAGCTCTCAGCGAGCCTGCCCTATTGGTGATTGATTGCTTTGGAAATGAGTATGGTGGTAGGAAATGCTTCTGACAATTTTCACTTTGCACACATTTATTCCTTGATTTAACCCACCACCACTATGACTGCAGTAACTCACTGACTCACCAAAAAGTGGGTGAAAATCTTACTTGTGTCAGTGTTTCATATTAGAAATGTTTGGGTCTTTATTTAGAAATTGGGTATGTTTTTGTGACCAGAAAAACGCCATAGAAACCATATGGTAAAACTGGTTTTGTTATATCATGTTTCAAGAATACTGACGGTGTTGACCACTTACTGTAAAGACAGAGGAAAAGAGGAAAACAACTGAGTGGTTGCCTCTATAGAATGGGACTTTGAGGTAGGGAGGGCAGAGAAACGGTTTTTGTTTTGTTGGGTTTTTTTTTGATGACAGAGTCTTGCTCTGTCACCTAGGCTGGAGTGCAATGGTGCGACCTCGACTCACCGCAACCTCCATCTCTCCAGTTCCAGCGATTCTCCTACCTCAGCCTCCCAAGTAGCTGGGATTACAGGCACACGGCACCATGCTCAGCTAATTTTAGTATTTTTAGTAGAGATTGGGTTTCACCATGTTGGCCAGGCTGGTCTTGAACTCCTGACCTCAGGCAATCCACCTGCCTCAGCCTCCCAAAGTGCTGGGATTACAGGTATGAGCCACTGGACCTGGCCTGAGAAACTGTTTTTTAGTTCCAAATCTTTTATTACTATTTGACTTTTAAACTGTATTACACAAATTACTTTTTCTTTCTTGAGATGGGTCTGTCTCTGTCACCCAGGCTGGAGTGCAGTACTGCAATCACGGTTCACTGCAGCTGCAGCCTTGAATTCCCGGGCTCAAATGATCCTCCCACCTCAGCCTCAAGGGTTAGTTAGGACCATAGGTGCGTCACCATGCCCAGCTAATTTTGTGATTTTCTGTAGAGACTAGGTCTTGCTATGTTGCCCAGGCGATCTCAAACTCCTAGGCTCAAAAGATCCTCCCCGCTAGGCCTCCCAAAGTGCTGGGATTAAGGTGTGAGCCACGCACCCCACCCCCATTTAGGAAATTTTTTTTTTTTTTTTTTTGAGACGGAGTCTCATACTTTCACCCAGGCTGGAATGCAGTGGCGCGATCTTGGCTCACTGCAAGCTCTGCCTCCTGGGTTCACGCCACTCTCCTGCCTCAGCCTCCCGAGTAGCTGGGACTACAGGTGCCTGCCACCACGCCCGGCTAATTTTTGTATTTTTAGTAGAGACAGGGTTTCACCGTGTTAGCCAGGATGCTCTCCATCTCCTGACCTCGTGATCCGCCCACCTCGGCCTCCCAAAGTGCTAGGATTACAGGCGTGAGCCACCGCACCCGGCCAGAAATCTTAAAAGTATATTCCAACACCACTCAATGAAGTAACCTCCAAATATAAACATTAGCTCAGTGCAAAAAGTTAAATTCTGGGGACAAGAGCAGAATCCAGTTTCTTAGTATCAATGCTAAATGTATTCAAGATAAATCTGAAATAAATCCCACTAATTCGGGCTGAAAGAGAAGTACTTCAGTATCAGTGGAAAATCTTCATAGACTAGAAACAGAGTTGCAAAAATCTTTTAAATGACAAAAAACTGAAGCCCAAATTATTTGTTCAAGTACACAGCGGCTGAACTGGAACTAGTCCCACATCTCCTGGCTCCCAATGACTGTACTTTCCAGGGCACCTCCCAAGAGTTCCTGCTAATTGCCTCCTTTAATCTCTCTAAAACCATAAAACAATGTCCAAGTACTTCCCGCTCTTCAAGGAAATGGAATCGCTGGTTAATCTGCAACTAGCAAATCACAGTTTGAGGAGGTGTAACTTAACTTTATGCCACTAATTAACCTTAAATTTGTGATAAACGCAAGTTCCTTTATTAGTTAGTCCTTGTTTGTTTATACTTGCGAAATACTAATGCAGCCTTTTTGTTCCTGAATAGACTAGGAAATATCTTTAAAAAGAAACCATCAAGTTCTTCTTTATATGGTTACTTTAGGGGCACATATTATGATATATCAAAATCAATGTAAATAAGGCATGTTTGAACAGAGCCGTACTCTGCAAGAATGAAGAAATCACTAATAGAATTTCCTTCCTTGTTCTAAGAAAACATTTAGACAAGAGGAGTTCCCAACAAATGGACTGTGACATTGGCGCAGAAGTGGAAAAGTGAACTGCCTAAAAAAGGACCAGTTGAATGAGGAACAGGGAGGAGGCAATACAGAGGTGAAAAAAAAAAAAAAAAACAAAAACAAAAAACAGAAACAAAAGAGTTTTTTGCAGTGGCAGTATTGCAGCCAATGAGGTTTATCTGAGGGGTGATTATTGCTCTTTGAAAATTGAAAAAAAAAAAAAAAAGACATGACATTTGCATACATTCTTTTTTTTTTTTTTTTTTTGAGATGGAGTCTTGCTCTGTTGCCCAGACTGGAGTGCAGTGATGCGATCTCGGCTCACTGCAAGCTCCGCCTCCCGGGTTCACGCCATTCTCCCGCCTCAGCCTCCCGAGTAGCTGGGATTACAGGCGCCTGGCTAATTTTTTTTTTTTTTTTTTTTTTGTATTTTTAGTAGAGACGGGGGTTTCACCATGTTAGCCAGGATGGTCTCGATCTCCTGACCTCGTGATCCGCCCGCCTCAGCCTCCCAAAGTGCTGGGATTACAGGCGTGGGCCACCGCGCCCGGCCACATAAATTCTTTATACTGAGAACAACTCTACTTTAAATCACCAAGTGCCTAGACTCACCGGAGAAATATTAAGGATGTCATAACTTATGTACCCATACTGGCTAAAGCTGTACTGTCATACCAAACAAAAACTTTGAATTCTTTACATTTCTCTACAAAGTTTCAACAAGACAAACCTAAAAGTTCCTTCTCCAGAAAAAAGAGACCAATATTTTTATTCTTAGTCACTAAGTGTGTGCTTTGAGTTAACCTGAAACCCTAGAGCATAAGCTCTGTGTCACTAGCAATGACATTTGAGTTGGTTCTTCATTTTGTTTCCCGCCACAGAAGGCCAACTCTGCAAGAACAGGTGTAGTTTCTTGAATGCCATAAGGTTAGGGTAGAAACAGGCTCTCCCATCCCCGACACAAAACCATAAAAGTCCTGTACCCAAAACAAGTTTTTAATTAATGTAATGATATGAATTTAAGTCCCGATGTCAAAACTTCAGGGTCCTTGGAAAAGGGAGCTTCAAGTATCTAAGTAATATGTGATGTTCAAGTGAAATTAGAACCTAGGTCTGGAGCATGGAAGGTAATAATTCTTTTAGGGTGGAATTTCTCAACTTTTATAGACCTCTGTCCTACTGGTAAATTTGCAGGGGGTGGGTGGGAACAGGAGAAACAGATGTTTCCCAATCTCCCTTGGAAATCTTTGCATTTGTATCTGGATCTGCATTTACACCTGCCTTATAAGAGAAACGTACACAAACCTTGCTTCTTTCCTACTTTACAAATACATCTGCCTCTACCTTCATTCTTCAGGCCAAACATTGACAGAAATAAGACAATTCAAAATGTTCAGACACACCTAGCATACATTTATGATGCACTTCAGCCATCTAACAGATATTGTGAGTTTACTATGTGCCAGGTGAGTGGATTAAAAAAAAAAAAATTCTTCCAGGGACTCACAGATCAACAGCAGCTGCCAAGAGTACGCCTTGACCTGCATAACTCAATTAATTCAAACTCAAAGGAGTTACAGTGTAGGGGAAAAAGACCAGACCTCATCACTGACCACCTAGATTGTAACTAGTTTTCCTACTATCAAACCCTTTCCTTCCCCACTATCAAACCCTTTCCTTCCCCATCTGTCCTGCATTCAACTGCCAGATTCATTTCCAGAATTCCACTTTCAAGGAGTCTCTCTGCCCTACTCGAAAAGCTTCAAAGACTCCCCACTACGTATCACCTCTAGTTCAAACTCTTCAACTTGAGTCTTCTATGAGTAGCTCCACCTGATCAACTTTGTTTCTTGTTGGTACGGCTCCCTTCTGCCAAACCCTTTAGGAGGTGTAGAACCCAAATCTAATTCAACTACCTATTCTCTAATAACTCCTCAGGCAGCCTTCATTCCAAGCAGTCTTAAAAAATTGTTCCTTCTATCGTCACAGATCCATTAGTTTTCAGGACATTCTTTCTGAACTCAGCATAAGCTTTCCTCTTAACAAATGGCAGGTATATCCCAAGTTATTTTTAACACTACCATCCCAAACAGATGTTTATCTTCCCAGCCACCCCTGAGTGAAATCAGAGGGAGTCGCCTGCAGTTCGGGCAAGGGAATCCCAACATCGCATCTCGTGAGAGGAGGTATGGTGTGGTTGCAAACTATGGAGAGGAAAAATAAAGGAAACAGGAAAAGTGAAGGTCTGTGCTCCGTACTTTCAGCTTTTTCTTTAGGAGGAGTAGGGAAGGTAGGGAGGAGACCCCCAAGAAATGAATTCTTGAGGAAGGGCAGAAAAAACACTCACAGTGCTTCCTAAGTAGGAAATAGGTGCTGGGGGCCCTGGATAAGGGAAGGGGCCGTCATCCTTAGGAGAAGGGTACGGGTTACAACGCGAAACAAAGAGGCTGGGAGTTGGAAGATGAAGGGTGGAGAGACTACAGAGATCCGGGCATCCGATCAAGAGGGTCCCCGACGCGTCCCGCAGGGGACTGGCGGATCACCGGAGATTCAGTGGCTAAGAGGGACGGCGTCGGTGCCTAGGAGGGCTCTGGGGCGAGCGTTTATGGGACATCGCTCCTAAGGGGGCGCGGGGGCGGGGAGGAGTTTTTGAGTGGGATCGTGTACCAAAAGGAGAAACGTTTCTCAGACCAGTGCTCTTCTTGAACGGAAATCCCGGGGACGCAGAAAACGTTAAACCGTTGAGGCACCGGCATTTCCCAGCCCCAGCCCGGCTTCCCTACACACTCACCGAGTCTCCTCCAAACGCCACTGCTCCAGCTGCAGCTACCGGCCGGCGCAGCCGCACTGAGCGCGCACCGTCCCCACGTGACTCGCCCAGGCCCCACCCCGCACCACATGACCTGCAGGGCCCCCCCACTCCCGCCTCATTGTAGTCGCCCTTCTCCACGTGGTCTTGGCTCGCCCCGCCCTTCCTTGTAAGATGGCGGCGCGCAGGTGGAGCGCGTCGGGCCCCTGGATCCGGGGAAACGGCCAGGGTTGCGGGAGTCTCTTCACTCTCGTCTCAAAGCCATTTTGTTCCGCTGCCGCTGCCTCTACGGCCATAAATGCCCAGAGATTAGCAGAGAAGCTCCGAGCCCAGAAACGGGAACAAGACACAAAGAAGGAGCCGGTGAGTCCGAAGGGACCAGAACTCCCAAGAGGCAGTGCGCTCATTGGTTTCCCAGACGGGGAGTAGGTAGGAGGGTCCTCTGAGTGAAAGCGTGTGAGTCAATAGCCCGGACGCAAGGTGGGAGAATGGGGAGAAGGCGGAGGGGAGGGGTCAGTAAGGGTACGGTGTTTTCCCGTGAGCTGGATCTTTGGCTACTGTCAGGCTCAGTCCTAACCACTGCGTCGGTACGCAGGTTAGACAGATGGGTATCTCTGCTCTCAAATTACTCGAAGGCGGCGCGGGTCTGATGCAAAGATAGTCATTCCCTATTCAGATTCTCACCCAGACCTTTATGGAAGGTCTTCTCCACGGCTTCCGCACCAGGCATTCCCCACGGCTCCTTCTTTCTCCCTAGGTGTCCACAAACGCTGTTCAGCGGAGAGTGCAAGAAATAGTGCGGTTCACACGGCAGCTGCAGCGAGTCCACCCCAACGTGCTTGCTAAGGCACTGACCCGAGGAATTCTCCACCAGGACAAGAACCTTGTGGTCATCAATAAGCCCTACGGTCTCCCTGTGCATGGTAAGGACCATGCGGGAAAGGTGGAGGGACCTGCAGCTGCTTTCTGCTACAACCGAGGAAAACTGAGACGTTACTTGTGGTGCACTCTAAAGCCTTGCATTCAAATTAATTAAACTTTTGTAAACTACCGTCCAATATAAGGAACCACCGAGAACACAGAAATAAATAAATAAGACAGTCCTCCCTTTCTAAACATCTGACAGTAAGCAATTCGTAGAATACGCTGTGTGCAGACTACAGGGATCGCTGTAGAGATATACAAAGGCTGTGTGGTTCTAGACTAAAGGTTATCTTCCATCAAAACTGGGAATGAGAAAATGATACATAAGAAAAAAGGGTGTGTGTGTGTGTGTGTGTGTGTGTGTGTGTGTATGTTGGAGTATATGTAACATACAACCCCAGAGTGACTGGAATTTAGTGGACCTTCAAATGTGTTTCAACAAATGTTGCATGTAGTTGTCAGGGACAGCTGAAGTGAATCAGGAAAGATTGATTTAAAAAATGCATTTGTGAAAGAGGGAAAAGGCCCATTTTAGCTAGAAGAAGGTAATGCTTTTTGGGGAGATACGGAGATAGTTGTTCATAAAGACAAGGAATTAAATCACATCACCAAGTGTTTGTATAATTTTTTTCTCTCTTTATTTTCGCAACAGTTTTTTGCCTTTCCATTCCCCAATGAAGTTGTTTTCCAGATATTTACATTTTATAACGAGAAAGCAAAGTTGGAAAGAGAAGTAATGTGTCCAAGGTCAAAAAAATGGCTAGTAAGAAGAGTAGAGTAGAACCCCAGGAATGTCTAACCCCGAAGTCTATCCTCCTAATCACTCTTATTTAATGCTTCTCGAAGGCCTCATGGTTTTGCAAAGTATGTCTGAGAGGACGCCACATGCTCTAGAATGGTGTTTCTCAAACTTTAATATGCTTCTGAATCACTTGGGCAGCTTGTAAAATGCAGATTCTGACTGAGTAGTCTAGGTTGAGAGCCTGAGATTCACTTCTAATAAGCTCCCTAAACATGCCATTGTTGCTAGTCTCTGGACCACACTTCAGTAGTAAGGCTCTAGAAAATATTGACAGTTTATCCATTAAGGGCTTTTCTCCCAAGGAGAGTTCTTTGGCGAGATCTTTTCCTGGCCGCTCAAACCTTTGGCTTTTTCCTTCTTAGGTGGCCCTGGGGTCCAGCTCTGCATCACTGATGTACTACCTATCCTGGCAAAGATGCTTCATGGCCACAAGGCAGAGCCCTTGCATCTGTGCCACCGGCTGGACAAGGAAACCACAGGTGTAATGGTGTTGGCTTGGGACAAGGACATGGCACATCAAGTCCAAGAGTTGTTTAGAACCCGTCAGGTGGTGAAGAAGTACTGGTATGAGGCCTGCTGATGGCAGTAGAGGTGGTATAAGTGGAGGCATTTCTTTCACCTATTTATCCATTAAAAACAGAAACTCCCATTAATAGAAGGCACTGCACTATGACCTGCGAGATTATAAAAAATATGTGAAACAGCTTTGGTGCTTAGAATATTAAGTCTGATAGAACAGTGGTTCTTAATTCTGGTATACATCAAAATTATCAAAAATTAATTATACAAGCATGGGGTGGACATGGTGGCTCACGCCTGTAATCACAGCACTTTGAGAGGCAGAGGTGGGAGGATCACTTTAGGCCAAGAGTCGGAGAACACCCTGGGCAACATAGTGACACCTTTTCTCTATAAAAAGTAAGAAGTTAGTCCGGTATAGTGGCACATACCTGTAGTCCCAGCTACTTGGGAGGCCAGGGTGGGAGGATCACTTGAGCCCAGGAGTTTGAGGTTACAGTGAGCTATGATCACACCACTGCACTCCAGCCTGGGTGACAGAGTGAGATCCTGTCTCTAAAGAAAAAAAAATTAATTAATTATACAAGTAATATATGATTTTATTCCCATGCTAAAAATAGTCAAACAACAAAGATCATGTGAAAAACTCCTGGAGAATCCACCCATTCTGCCATTCTAGTGTTTTCTCTTGAGGTAACAACCCATGTAATCAGTTTGGTTTTTATTCCTCTGGTTCTTACTCAACGCATTTACATATATGTCTAGTGTATACAGTATACGCGTGTGCGGCGTACGCAGTATACGCGTGTCCGGCGTACGCAGTATACGCGTGTCCGGCGTACGCAGAATATGCGTGTCTGGTGTACGCAGTATATGCGTGTCTGGTGTATGCAGTATATGCGTGTGTACATATGTATGTACACATATATATCTATATATATATCACATTGTACAATTTACATTATACTTTTTTCCCCTGCTCAACTCTATGTCTTGGGGATCATCCTGTGTTAGCACATAGAGGTTTACCTCAGTGTTTTTCATAGAAAAAAGATGCGTGAGCAAAAAAGAAACCCTCTATTCCCCATCTGTGCAGTTGCCTTCCCCAGCATCAATCACTGTGACTGGTGTCTTCTGTAAACTTCCAGAGTTATCGAGCATATATAAGCATATTACTGTATGCTAGTGTATTTCACACACAGTTTTGTACCCTACAGTTTTCACTTGGATCATATATCTTAGAGCATTTTGTGTCATACGTTTAGAGCTGTCTCCTTTTTAATTGCTCTGTGAAATACCGCTGTATGGATGGATATTTAGGTAATTTCTCATTTTTTAGAGCCTATTGCAAAGAATATGTGAATGTATTTTTAAGATAAATTTCTAAAAATTGAATCGCTGAGCTGAATGGTTTATATATTTAAATTTTAATAGTACTCACATTGCTCTCCACAAAGGTTTTTTATCAGTTTACATTCCCACCAGCAGTGGTGAGTACCCACCTCCCCTTATCAGCCAAAGCATCTTTAAAGGGTTTGCCACTGTGATAAGTTAAAAAAAAAAAGATATTTTCTATTTCCTTGTATAAGAGTGATGTTGGCTATCAATTTACATGTTTTTTACATGTTTATTGGCTATTTGAGTTTCCCTTTTGGGAACAGACTGATTATTTCTTTTGCCTATTTTTCTACAGGGTTGTTTATTATTATTATTATTTTTTATTTAAGACCGTGCCTGGCCTTTTTTTTTTGAGATGGAGTCTTGCTGTGTCACCCAGGCTGGAGGGCAGTGGCACAATCTTGGCTCACTGCAACCTCCTCCCTGGTTCAAGTGGTTCTCATGTTTCAGCTAGCTGGAATTACAGGCACATGCCACCATGCCCAGCTAATTTTTGTATTTTTAGTAGAGATGGGGTTTCAGCCTGTTGGCCAGGCTGGTCTTGAACCCCTGACCTAAAGTGATCTGTCCACCAAAGTGCTAGGATTACAGCACTTACAGCTCACAGGCGTGAGCCACTGTGTCTGGCCCAGGTTGTTTATTCTTTTCTATTTGATTTGTAAGTATTCATTTTATATTTTGAATATAAAATGAATACTTAGTCCTTTTTAGATTACAGATTTTGCAGATACTTTATGAATCTGAGGAACCCTTTAAAAATCTGTATGATTGAGACTTACCCACAGAAGTTCTCATTCGTAAGTGTGGTGGTTGTGGGGATTGGCATCTGTATTTTAAAATTTGATATACAATCAAATTTAAGAACTATGATAAGATTATGGAGAATGGAGGAATTTAGGACAGTAGCTAAGACCTCAAAAAGATGTGTGTTCAACTCTCAACTGTGTCATTTAACAGCTGTGGGGCCTTGGGCAGGTTATTAAATGTCCATAAGCTTTGTTTTCTTCATCTGAAAAATGGAAACAGTAGGATTTATGAGATAGTTAAATAAGATTGATTCTTGTGAAATGTTTAACACAGTACCTAGTTCATAGGAAAAGTTAAAAAATAAAAAATAGAGACTTATTTTTCTATTCAAGCAATCAAAATATTAAGACTATAAAATACATGTTATGTTATTTGTGAAAAATGTCCATTAAGGTTCAAAATTGGTAACCATTCTCGGTATCAGGTTCATGGAGGAATTGAAATCAATCAGTTGGGTCTTGCTGATTGAACATTCTTGAGTTGTAGTGTCATATCATTAGGAAGGGCATTCTTGTCACAGAAGATCTACAAAATCTGTAAAATACGATAAAATGTACCAGATAGTAGCTGAAACTGAAGTGGAGTGTCTGCGTTGTGAAATAGTGTGTGTGAGTAGGATTTTGACCCCTTGGTTAGTGATTATACAACCGACCACCAGGTACCCAGATGGACTTTTCCATCATTGACCTGAAAGAGGCATAAATTTACAGACAGATTAAACAGTCTTCTACCTGTCTGTGAGGTCATGAGGTCATGGGAGGGAGAACACCAACAGAAGTGATTTGGAATGAGTTATTGAGTTGTGGTTGTGGTACCTATGACTTCTTTCTTTCTTTTTTTAGACGGAGTCTTGCTGTGTCTCCCAGGCTGGAGTGCAGTGGCATAATCTTGGCCCACTGCAACCTCCACCTCCTGGATTCAAGCGATTCTCATGCCTCAGCCTCCCAAGTAGCTGGAATTACAGGCACGCGTCACCACGCCTGGCTGATTTTTTTTTTGTATTTTTAGTAGAGATGGGGTTTCACCATGTTGGCCAGGCTGGTCTTGAACTCCTGACCTGAAGTGATCCACCCGCCTTGGCCTCCCAAAGTATTGGGATTACATGTGTGAGCCACTGCGCCTGTCCCCTGTGACTTCTTCGGGTACAGTTCCCTCCTGTTTTACCTATGTGGCAAATGAGCCAGGAACGGTTCTCTGATTGTTTTATTAGGTTCATTCATCCAATTATTCATTTGTTCATTTACCATGCAGTCAGAATCTACAATCTTTTATTATTTGAAAAAAAAATACAAAACTATATTACCATAATTTTATTTTAACTGTACATATCCATTTTTAAAGGCTGGAAAGACCATGTTATTAATGTAATTTTTTTCTTTTTTTACCCCAAATATTCTACAATTAGCATGTGTGACTTTAGTAGTAAAAAAGATAAGCTTGTGAAATCTATCAGCTCTCAGGCTAAGCATTACACCAAGAGAATCTTGCACGATCCTTCAATCATAAGAAATCACATGTTAGTGCAGAAGGTCCAGCGTGAAATCCTCTAAGTGGCCAAATCTAGGAGTTCTTCTCTGGCTTGGTTGGCTAAAGCAGTGATCTGTGTCACCCCCAGGGCCATCACTGTGCATGTCCCCATGCCCTCAGCAGGAGTCGTGGACATCCCCATTGTGGAGAAGGAGGCGCAGGGCCAGCAGCAACACCACAAGGTGGGCGAGCAGCCTCCCTGAGGCATGGGTTGCTGCTCTTCCTTGGGAATCATATCTTGATTTCTTTGGCTTCAGATGACATTGTCCCCGAGCTACCGCATGGATGATGGGAAAATGGTGAAAGTGCGGCGCAGCCGGAATGCGCAAGTTGCTGTAACTCAGTACCAGGTGCTCAGCAGCACTCTCTCCTCCGCCCTCGTGGAGCTCCAGCCCATCACTGGTGAGAGTGTCACTTTTCCGCAGTGGGATCACAAAACCCTGTGCCACCAGGTTTTGTCCAGGGCCTCGTTCTGAGCAGCTAGTAGTGTGGCTGACTTGTGTGAGAATGTGCTTCTGGTGCTGATCTGAGGCCGGGGACTCCCATAGAGATGGTTGTGGCTAGCAAAAGAATACAAACAGGTTGAATGCCTCTATTTAAAACTGTGTAGAGTGGTTCCTCAAAACGATTAAACAGAATTATTGTAAGATCCAGCAGTTCCACTTCTGGGTATATACCCCAAAAATCAAATATTTGCACACATATTCATAGCAGCGTTATTCACAGCAACAAAATGTGAAAATAATCCCAGTGACCATTGGGGGATGAATGGAGAAACAAAATGTAGCATACACATAAAATAGAATGTTATTTTCAGCTTTAAAAGAATTAAAGGAAGGGAAATTCTGACACATGCTACAATATGGATGCACCTTGAAAACATTATGCTAAGTAAAATAAGCCAGGCACAAAAGGGCAAATACTATATGATTCCACTCATGTGAGGTACCTAGAAGAGTCAGATGTATAGAGACAGAAAGTAGATGGTGGTTGCCAAAATCTTAGGGTAGGGTAAAGGAGGGGAGATAAATAGGGAATTGTTGTTTAATGGGTCCAGAGTTTCAGTTTGGGAAGCTGAGAAAGTTCTAGAGATGGATGGTGGTGGTGGTTGCAAAAACAGTGTGAATACACCTAATGTCACTGACTTGGCATTTAGTATAATGCCAGTGGTTAAACCAGGAAATTTTATGTATATGTTACTACAATTCAAATAATGTGCAAATCAATACTACTTATGTAGTAAAATTACTAAAAAGTTAGGGTAATGGTAGACGGCAAGTTCATGATAATGGTTATCTATGGTGGAAAGAGGGAATTGTGGTGGGGAGAGGTACTTAGAGTATTTACAGCGTTTACTTCCTAAACTGGCTGGTGCTACATAACTTATAGTTTGCTATATTATTTGTTATACTTTATTATAGTTGGGACTTGGCCAGTTTACTGCACTTTGATGTAATACGATTTGAAGCAGATGCCAATACTGGTATTGTTTCTGTAGCTCCTCACGAGTTTTCTCTCTTTCTCTCTCTCTCTCTTTTAAGGAATAAAACATCAGCTTCGAGTTCACTTGTCTTTTGGATTGGATTGTCCAATCCTTGGTGATCACAAGTACTCAGACTGGAATAGGTTGGCCCCCCAGGTAATACTAATTTGACCCAATGTGCAGCAGATACGGGAGAGAACTTAGGCGTTCCTTTTCTTAAAACTCTGAAATGAGTTACAACAAAGCCTACTGATTGTCTTCAGACATGATACCAAGCTCGTTATCTTGATTTTAGAGAAATTTAGGAGCAGTTGGTTACTGTCCTTGTGGAACTGCAGGATCTGTTAGTGAAAAGCTTACTGTTACATTTGTTTATTCAGATTTTGTTGGGAGGCTGTGGACAAGGGGAGGGGTGTTTCTGAAGGCTGGGAGCAGCTTTTCATGGTGCTACTAAAAAACCGCAGGGAAAGCCTTTTCATCCTTATACCACAGCCCATTCTCTTGTTAGGCCAAAAAGCACTGGCCAAAAAGAATGTCTTTGGTGTGGTCATTTTTCCCTTACCTGAGTTCTGAGCCCTTCTTAGACATGCCACTGAAGCAGACTCTCCATTACTGTGTCTTCCAGGGGGTTAGTTTTGGTTCCCTGTAAGTAGAAGTGCCCTGACCTTGCATGTTCATCAAGGGTGGACTGTTGGCCTTGCTCTCAAGGGTCTGTCCTTTCTTTGTATAGAAGCTGTCTGTGGGCACCCTGAAGAAGCTGGGGCTAGAACAGTCGAAGGCCCGCTACATCCCCCTTCACCTGCACGCCCGGCAGCTGATCCTGCCTGCCCTGGGGTCCGGGAAGGAGGAACTCAACTTGGTCTGCAAACTTCCTCGCTTCTTTGTGCATTCCCTGCACCGCCTGCGTTTAGAGATGCCAAATGAGGATCAAAATGAGAACAATGAAGCCAAGTGTCTGGGAGCACAGTGAAGACCCTGGGAGCACCCTGGCACCTGGGAGCACAGTGAAGACCCTGAGAGCACCCTGGCACCTGGGAGCACAGTGAAGACCCTGGGAGCATCCTGGCACCTGGGAGCACAGTGAAGACCCTGGGAGCACCCTGGCACCTGGGAGCACAGTGAAGACCCTGGGAGCACCCTGGCACCTGGGAGCGCAGGTTGGCCCCTGAACTGTTCTTTGTTTACAGGACTCTGCTAACTTCTCACTTGGAACAGACTGCGTAAGAGCCAGGTGGGATAAGGTAAAGCAACTCAGCTGCTACAGGGCTTTTAATGGAGAACAAAGTCTATTTACTGATAGTTTGGCTGCACTGTGGAAAAGCCTGCTGGAAGTCTCCCTGCCGTGGGCTCTCATTGCCAATATGGAACAGAGCCCAGGGCCAGGCAGACTGGGGCAGTGACTGGAAAAGGAAAACTAAAGGTCAGAATCCGGGATCAGGAATTGTTTTTATCCAGCAGTGAAGCTCTTGAGCTCTTAAGAAGGTTCCCGTGGTTGGAAAGAACATAATGGTTAACAAATATCACAGCATCCAGGGATTGCCCAGCTATAGTGTGGGTGCCCTACTGAACTCTATAAGGGTATTGAGTGTGAGGTTGAGGTGGGACATTTGCTGAGCAAGGAGAGCCGATGTGAATGGCAGGCAGATAACATGCACACATGAAGCTGGCTGGGTGTAAGGCAGTAGCGGGGAGCAGCATGCTATCTAACAGTTGTTAGCTCCAGCTGGTTGTTGCCATGTGGGAATGGATTTTATCATTTCTTCAGAGAAGCTGGAAACCTAGATATTTATGTGAAACCTCCCAGTGTATTGCCAACTAAATCAAATTTTTAAAGATGCTTAGGCACCTAAGCAAATAATAGTTAGAGGTTGAATTTGGTCTACAGGCTAGCAGTTTGCAGTCTATGTTTAATGAATGGTATGGAAGTTTGGGGAAAGGTGCCATCTTGAAAATTCTGGATCAGTGGTTGGCATTTTCGCTGCGTGTAGTATGTATCCTTTCTAGACTTGGAGATGGCTTTGGTTGGTCCGTGAATGTAGTTATGAGAGTGCTGCCATTAAAAAATCAAAAATCTCTATTGTGGAAGCATATCTTCTGTTCTTAGGTCTCAGGAAGGAGAGGGCTATACTGAACACCATTAGGGATAGATGGAAATGACCTTGGCCTCCCTGCTCAGCTGGTCCATCTAGTTTCCACCTTGTTTCTTGCAAACAAATACACCTCACACTACTTTTTCTTTCTGACAGAGTTGGAGTGACAGCACAGTTAGGGGGGTACACCCCGGGACAGTCTTTATATGTTCCCTCTGTATAGATGATGCCACTTTCTAGCCCTTTCCCCGTCTCCATGATACCCATTACTGTGCATAATAAATTTAACTTTGAAAGCACAGACGAGATGACTATATTTGTTTATATAAGACCTAAATATTTTTGCTGTTATTTCTGTTTCTAGTAAACCATGCTAGTCAAGAAAAAGGAACAAGAATGTGACACTTAGGAAATAGTGATAATTGACATTAATTCAGGGAAACAGATGAACAGGAATACCCACAAGAATGGAGAACAGGCTGGGCGCGGTGGCTCACGCCTATAATCCCAGCACTCTGAGAGGCCGAAAAGGCCGAGGCGGGCGGATCACCTCAGCCCAGGAATTCGAGACCAGCCTGGGCAACGTGGTGAAACCCTGTTGCTACAAAAAATACAAAAATTAGCTGGGTGTGTTGGCACACGCACACCTGTGGTCCCAGCTACTCAGGAGGCTGAGCTAGGAGGATCACCTGAGCCCAGGAGGTTGAGACTGTAATGAGCCATGATTGTGCCACTGCACTCCAGCCTCGTGACAGAGTGAGACCCTGTCTCAAAAAAAGGAGAACAATCTTAGAGGAACAGATGATGGAAATAAAAGAATTGGAAAATGTAGAAAAGTAGGAGCTAGTCAGGATACATTTTGGAGAAGTAACAGGTGATTTATATTCTCATATTCTCATATATAAATATGGTCTTCTCCAAGATGTAAATCTAGTCTTTAATTTGGCAAACTGAATATTTACTAGGCTGAAGGTATCTGGGGATATTCACTCATCTCAGGGAGCTCTCTTTAGCTGGGAAAATTCAGTTAGCTGTGTGGTTTACTGACAAGTAAGTGTGAGGCGGGACTGTTGTTCCCCAGGCGGGCACGTTGGAGCTAGACTGAGAACCAGCTGTGTCGTTCTGTCTGCCCGGCTTTGTCACAAATGCTGCCCTACTGTTCTTCGTGACTCTTTAGCGCTTCAGTGCTGGGTTTTGTGTTGGTTGCTGAACTGGGAGCTACCAAGCTAGTGACAGTTGATTTTTTGAGAATTCCTAAGCTTCCCTGGGATACGGGGTCACCACATTGGAGACTGGGGCAGATGTCTGCCCTGCTGCACCTTCCCAGACCTTTCTCAAGCCGAGGTCAGCGGCTCTGTGCCCCGCAAAAGGGCTGTCTTCTTTAGTGTCGACTGACTCATGGGGGTGCTTAAGGACCAGGACAACAACCTCATATAACCTAGTTGATCTGCAGCTTTTAAGCATGCAGGGAATGTGATTATAGCTAGGCAGAGTAAGCTGAAATGCTCTTGTATGTTGATTCGTTAGCCATAAAAGTATGATTTTTTAAAAATGTGTTTGCGTTTTAAATAACTTTTATTTGTAAATATGGAATGGCCTTTTAAAAATTAATAGAACATTTAAGCACACCATAAGAAACATCAAATATTAGGTCATGTCATCTGCTTGTAATTAGTTACCATCTGAGCTTGAGAGGGACCTGGGTTAAGAAGCGTGGTAGGCTGGGCATGGTGGCTCATGCCTGTAATCCCAGCACTTTGGGAGGCCGAGGCGGTAGGATCGCTTGAGCCCAGGAGTTCTGAGATCAGCCTAGGCAACTTGCCGAAACTCTGTCTCTACAAAAAAGTACAAAAATTAGCCAGGCATGGTGGCACCCCTGTAGTCCCAGCTACATGGGAGGCTGAGGCAGGAGAATCACTTGAGCCCAGGAGGTTGAGGCTGCAGTGAGCCATGCTGGCGCCACTGCACTTCAGCCTGGGTGTCAGAGAGAGACTCTGTCTCAATACAAATTAAAAAACAAAACAAAACAGTAAAGCAGTGTGACAGATTTGTCTGGAGTCAGATCCAGTGTTGGGGTCCCAGGGTGCTATGGTCTGGGAACAGATGCTGCTCCGGATGTGCAGGGAGGACAAGGTGTGGGAATCTGCTCGTCACGTCAGGCCGTTTAGCCCAGGACACTGGCCACAGAGGTGGGACCCAGCCTCTCTGAAATGGGAGTCGGGCAGGGGTGGGGCACCCGCTGGTTTCTAAACCTTGTTAAATGCAGATCTATTGAGGGTTAGGGCTTCAATATATGAATTTTGAGCGGGGAAGGGAAGTGGACACAATTCAGTCCCTAACACTAATTATTATTTTGATATTTTCCCCCAACTATTTAACAATGTAAAGCCCATTCTTAACTCACAGGTCATACAAAAACTTATGGCAGGCCACATTCAGCCCACGGGCTATAGTGTGGCTGCTTATATTTCTTGTAAACGATGCTTCTCGAGATAAAGGGACAGGAATGTGACACTTAGGAAGTGTTGATCTTTGACTTTAATTCAGGGAGACAGATGAAGAGGACCCCTGGTCTTATGGGTGTTTGACGAAATCCCAGGTACCCAGGAAGGCACCACAAAGGGACCAGGCACTAGCCCACATGCCACAGGTGTCAGCTGGGAAGACGGGGAGCAGCTTGAAGAAACCACGTAGCATCCCACACTGCTGCCGTAGTTGGGCAGGCAAGGGTGAAGGATGATGAAGTTCTTCCTTTTCTGTGTTTTCTTAGGCCTAAAGAAAGGATTAACATTTCTCTGATTCTTAGTGGGATCTGGACTGCCTGAGCAGTGGGTCTTGCTAGGTACAGTGGCTATCTTTTTTTTTTTTTTTTTTGAGACAGAATTTCACTCTTGTTGCCCAGGCTGGAGTGCAATGGCGTGATCTCCACTCCCCGCAACCTCTGCCTCCTGAGTTTAAGTGATTCTCCTGCCTCAGCCTCCCGAGTAGCTGGGATTACAGGCATGTGCCACCATGCCCGGCTAATTTTGTATTTTTAGTAGAGATGGGGTTTCTCCATGTTGGTCAGGCTGGTCTCAAACTCACAACCTCAGGTGATCCACCTGCCTCAGCCTCCTAAAGTGCTGGGATTACAGGCGTGAGCCACCGTGCCTGGCCCAGTGGCTATCTTTAATTACTGACAATAATATAAGAGGAATTTTACCCCAGGTTAGTGTGGCCTGAGAAATGGGTTACACAGCAAAGGAGGTTGGAATGTGCCTAAAATGAACTTCATCTATTTTGAAATACTGATTAGAGCCAGCTAAAAGATATGATTTAGTATTAAGTCATATACAGTAATTAGTATAAGAAAATGGGCTTCTCAAATTTCTATTTTTATCAAAGGTCTATATGCACGTGATTTAAAAAATCAAGAACTATTCTGCTCAAATGACTCTGGTTAAAAAAAGAATAAGAAAAAATCAAAATGAAAAATCAAGAACTAAAGGCTTGCCATGAAAAGCAGCAGCTCCTTGCCCACGTGGGGATTTTGTTTGCTGTGAGCTCTGGGAGGTGCTTGTGCTCAGCAGAGGGGGGAGGCCGGCTCTCCCAGTGCCCCTTCTGGTGGCAGCACTGGCTCTTCTGCTCCAGGAGGCAGCTTTTGGGTAGTTGGTTTTTTTCCGTGCTAGGCATGCCCAACCTAATAAGCCCACAGAGTGCTTTCTCAATCCTCATATCACACGTCTTTGCATTTGATAACCGAATTGCCCACTCTGAGCTCCTCACTCGCTTTGATTCCATGAACTCCTCCTGCATTTCCTTGTCTGACCTCCTTCCAGGCTCCTTGAAGGGCCCCAGCATGGTGCCCCCCAGAGCTCCATCTTGGCATCCTGCCCCTCTCCCAGAGGGAGAGCTGGGCCAACTTGGGAAGCCTCTACCTGTGTGCTGATGACTCGCAAGTCTGTCTCTGACCTTGATCTCCCCCTTGAGCTCCTTATCTTCACATCCATCTGCCTGTGATCGTCTCCCCTTGGGAGCTCCCTCTCCGGGCCTGTTGCTCCTGTCCTCTTACCTGCCTTAGTTTAGATGACATCACCAGAGACCTGGGAATCACCCTTAACTCCTCCCTCGCACCAGTCCCCAAATCCAATTAGCCACTAATTCTTTGCCAGTTCCATCTAAAACTCTTCTCTTAAAATGCACTTCCCTCTTTAATTCTAATATCTCCTGAGTACCAATTTCACCGTCCCCACCCTTCAGCTATGATGGGATAGGTCTGGGAGGTGGAAGGGCATAGTGAGTTAGAAATAGGATCATAGGCAACCTGCACCAGAAACCAAACTCACAACGGGCTGTTGAGACCATCCCCAGGTTCCTGGGGATAGAGCAGTGTGGGAGGGGGTACCTGTTTTAAACAGGACAGGCAAATAGAGCAGCCTCCCACCATGTTTTCTAGGTCTGCTGTCCTTGGCTCTCTGGACTGCTTTTAGCCAGAGTGCCTGGTAGGATATACAAAAACATGGCCTCCTGCTTGTGCTTGTGCAAAGCATGCCATGTGGATGCAGACAGCTTTCTCCCAGTGCGGTGCAAAATCTGCTGGCTCAGGGCAATGTAATTCAAACACCAGCTACCCAGCGTTAGGCCAGATGTCACAAGTTAACGGCACATTCCACAGGACTTGCCTCACTTCAGACACCAGCTGCAAGCTCTGGGGTTTCCCAGCCACCTGTACTTCTGACCAACTAGCTATGAATTCAAGAGTGTTCACAAACCCCTCAGGTTTGATCATTCACTAGAATGACTCCCAGAACTCAGCAAAGCACTAGCTATGCTTACTATTATGGTTTTGCTGTAGCAATAAAATGGCATGAATCAGGACCAGCTAAAAGAAGAGATGCATGGGCAAGGTCTGGGAGAGTCTCCAGCATGAAGCTACCATGTCCTCTGCCCACCGTGTCACCCTCCCAACACATGGATGTGCATCACCAGCCAGGAATGTCACCCAAGCCCTGGTGTCCAGAGTTTTTATTGGGGTTTCATTATGTTGTCATGGTTGAACTATTGGCTACATTGTTGAACTCGGTTCTGCTGGGTTCAAAGTGCCAACCCTCTAATCACATGGTCGGTCTTTTTGCATGGCCAGCCTGAAACTACCCATCCTGAAACTAAGGCCCCACCGTGAGTCCTCACATTTAATAGCATAAACTATTAGGGCTCATGATGAATAACAAAAATGTTAACATCACTTGGGAAATTCCAAGGATTTAGGTTCTCTCTCCCAGGAACCAAGGACGAAAGCAAGGCAAATTATTATAGAACTCTGAGTTTTCCTCTCCATCCCCCACTCCCTTAGTCATCTCTTGATGTCCTCTCTTAGGGATCCCTTCACCTTGCTGTCCCCCAGCAAGTGACCAGCCTTGGTGGCTGTCTGCATAGATGCCCCTGTTGGTTGTGGCCTTAGGATCCTTTCAGGCAAGAAGCCTTGAGATATTTCTGTTCACTTCCCTCCTGGCACCTGCTGTGGAACACTGTCATCTGCTGCCATCCTTGCAGTGGGAAAGGGATTTTAATCAGGGGTGATTATACAGATGGGTGAAGTTCTTCTTTCCCAGGTATTTTCTTTTTTTTTCTTTTTTTTTTTTTTGAGACCAAGTTTTGCTGTTGTCCCCAGGCTGGAGTGTGATGGCATGCTCTTGGCTCACTGCAACCTGCGCTCCCTGGGTTCAAGTGATTCTCCTGCTTCAGCCTCCCGAGTAGCTGGGATTACACGTGCCTGCCACCACACCTGGCTAATTTTTTGTATTTTTAGTAGAGACGGGGTTTCACCATGTTGGCCAGGCTGGTCTCAAATTCCTGACCTCAGGTGATCCGCCCGCCTCGGCCTTCCAAAGTGCTGGGATTATAGACATGAGCCACTGCGCCCGGCCTTTCCCAGGTATTTTCACATGCTGTGAGGGCACGGCCATGGTGACTTGTACTTAGTCAGATACACCCCGAAGGCTCAGCTGGCCCCTGCCTTCTCACCACCGTCGAATCTGTCCACACACATGCCCCTACCTCCTAGATGTATCTGCATCCCGAACCCCTGCATTGTTCATATGAGTTCTCGAGGACTAACCACCCTCCACACCTCTTGGGCTGTTTGCCTACTCCTGGCTCACTCTGTCGGACCTTCAGCAGAGGACTGCAGAATGCTTTGTCAGGAAACACAGGAGTGTGGAGACCAGCGAGGAGGCCGACACGGTCCTCTATGCAACATGTGACGGTGGCTTCCACTAAGCTGTCACTCCCCATTCCCACTCCCAGCCGTAGACAACTGCTAATCTATTTTCTGGAAATAGAAAGATTCTTATTTCCCTATAGATTTGCCTATTTTAGATGTTTCATATAAACAGAATGATAGAGTATGTGCTCCTTTGCCACTGGCTTCTTTGAGTTAGTGTCATGTGTCCAAGGTTCCTTCACAATGTAACACATGTCACTCTTTCACTTCTTTTTTTGTTGTTTTTGTTTTGAGACAGAGTCTCGCTCTGTGGCCCAGGCTGGAGTGCAGTGGCGTAATCTTGGCTCATTGCAACCTCCGCCTCCTGAGTTCAAGCGATTCTCGTGTCTCAGCTTCAAAAGTAGCTGGGATTACAGGCGTGTGCCACTATGCCCGGGTAATTTTTGTATTTTTAGTATAGACAGTATTTTGCCGTGTTGACCAGGCTGCTCTTGAATTCCAGGCCTCAAGTGATCCACCCACCTCGGCCTCCCAAAGTGCTGGGATTACAGGTGTGAGCCACAGCACCTGGCCAGTATTTTACTTCTTTATATTGCTGAATAATATTTCATTGTATTGATATACCAAATTTTGTTTATCGATTCATCAGTTGGTGGCTGTTTCCGCTTTTTGACAATTGTGAATCACGCTGCTTTGAACATTCATGTATAAGCTTTTATGTGGATGTGTATTTTAACTTCTTGGGTACCTACCTAGGAGTGGAATTGCTGGGTCGTATGGCAACTCTGTTTCTAGAGCTGCCAGACTGTTTTCCAAAGGGGTTGCACCATTTTACATTCCCAGCAACAATGTATGAGGGGTCCAGTTTCTCACCAGCACTTGTTATTACGTATCTTTCTGATTACAGCCATCCTAGTGGATGTGAAGTGGTTTCTCACTGTGGTTTTGATTTGCATTTCACTAGTGGCTAATGATACTGAGCATCTTTTCATGTGTTTGGTGACTATACATCCTAAAGAAATATCTATGCAAATCTTTTGCCCATTTTTAAATTCAGTTATTTGCTTTTATTATTAATTTGTAGGAGTTCTTTATATATCCTGGATTCCACTTTTTTGTTTGTTTGAGACAGAGTTTCGCTCTTGTTGCCTGGGCTAGAGTGCAGTGGCGTGATCTCGGCTCACTGCAACCACCGCCTCCTGGGTTCAAGTGATCCTCCTGCCTCAGCCTCCCCAGTAGCTGGGTTTACAGGCATGCACCACCATGTTCAGCCAATTTTTGTATTTTTAGTAGAGATGGGGTTTCGCCATGCAGGCTGGTCTCAAACTCCTGACTTCAAGTGATCCCCCTGCTTTGGCCTCCCAAAGTGCTGAGATTACAGGCATGAGCCACTGCGCCCAGCCTGGATACCACTGTCTTATTAGAGGTATTGTCTGCAAATATTTTTTCCCTTTGTGTTGTCTTTTCACTTTCTTGATTATATTATTTGTAATAGGAAAGTTGTCGATTTTGATGTCGTCCAATTTTTCCTTTTGTTGCTTGTGCTTTTGGTGTCATATCTAAGAAACCATCACCTAATAGAAAGTCTTGGAGATTTCCTTCTGTATTTTTGTCTAAGAGTTTTCTAGATTTAGGTCTATAATCCTAAATCATTTCTGTGTGTGGTATAAGGATGGTGTCCAATTTTGACTGGGTAGCCAGCCGTCCTAGCACCATTTGTTGAAGTCTGTTCTTTCCCAAGTGTAATATTTTTGTAAGTTGTGATTTTTGATGGTTACACTGGGTCAAATATAGACAATTTCATAGGGTAAAATGTAGTTTTATTACTGTATTAATATGAACGCAGTAAAATGCATTTTCTGATGTTGCCACCAGATGGCAGCAGTACTCCAGCTTTTATCCCTCTCCAGGCTAAGCTACTACAAAAAATGGGAACATGATTTAATCGAGTATGAAGTATCCCGCACAAGAGCCTTACCATCTTTTTCTAACCCCCTGATAACCCTCACCGTGGCTACTCCAGCGTTGTAAATCTCGGCCCCCTACTTTTTTAGCTAGCCTGACGCTGGGTTTTCTGTTCTCTCGTGTAGGATGGAGTAGTAGGAGGTCATGTTTTGGGCTCTTTGAGTGAAGTTGAAATAGAATTTGATTCCTACACACTCAGTGAGAAGAGTGTTACATGTTCATTATAAAAATGTAGAAAATATAGTCAAGCTGTCCTCAACTACCCAAAAGCCTAATAGGAACAGGCATTTACCCACTACGTGAGCTCAGTGTAGCTAAACGTCAAGCATTCTTAGCTCTTTGCTGATTTAATTTTGGTTTAAGGTAGTAAAAAGTTGCTATCTCTGCTGATCAGATGCACTAATTGATAGTTATGTACAATTTTCACTAAGCACAATCAGGTAAATGGATTATTTCCCTGCATTATTTACTAAATAGTGGAGAGAAAGTAAGAGAGTGACAGCTTGGATGCCTCTGCTACAATGATGTGTCTTCGACACGTAAGTGTGTGAGTGCCAGCCCCGGCTGTTCCCTTCATCCTCTGCTGTTCTTGGGTGACGAACTTCCCCAGGGCAGGCCTCACTCCTGCCATTCCTGCAGGATCCTCTGCCGCTCCCACGGCCTGTCTGACATGGACTGAGGGGTCCTCAGACCCCTTAGGTCTCTGCACATCTCACCTGCTGCGCCTGTGGGCCTCTGAACCCCAGCATCAGAGCTACCCAAGCACCCTCTTTCCCCAAGGCAAGCTAACCAGACTGTCCCAGGGAGCCGTGAGGGGGACCGAGAAGTGGGCAGCCAAGACAGCCTCCCATGCAGGGAGCCCACCGAGGCCCAGCTCCGACCTGGAGCCGCGTCCTCTTTCAGCAGGCTGGGAGCGATTACCGTCTGTCCATCAGCAGCTTCAAGGAGCCAGTGATGACCTGGGCCATTCAGGGAGCCAGCCTGGGGGAAGGGGCTCCCGCTTTGATGTGCTCAGCGAGGTCAGAGAGCAAGCAGGGGGGAGGCCCACGGGGAGAGCGGCTGGCACTGCCTCCTCTCCCATCCAGGTTTCCAGGAAGACGCCAGCTTGTCCTCATCACCTCTTTCATCTCTCCGTTCTCTGGGGCTGGTTCTTGTCCTCTCGGGCCTCCCTGCCGCCCAGGTGGACAGCCTTGGGCCCCTCATCCCAGACCTCCAGCCTGTGTTCCGAGGAGCTTGTGGTGGCCAGACCCATCCACCCACTTTCTCTGTAGTTGGCTTTAAGGGGCATGTGGTCATCACTTCATGCATACAACACCGCTCTGAGGGTCAAGCGAGAATCTCCCCCTTGGAATCAGGGGCTCCCCATGCTGGAAGGGGACTCAGGCTGTGGGCATCACCCCCATGCTGGGATGCTCCAACTCCGTTGCTAACAGACAGCTGCCAAGCCTGGGCTCACTCACTCACAGCTGCCAGGGACTCACTGGCCACTGAAGGTGCCACCTTCATGGGAAAGAAGACAGAGGAAAAGAGAGGGCGGGAGCTGGAAGGTGGCAGGAGGACAGAGAGGGAGCGAGCCACTGTGCCCTGGGCTCTGTGCGGTCCTCCGAGCCTCTGT
This sequence comes from Pan troglodytes, assembly GCF_028858775.2. NCBI lineage: Eukaryota > Metazoa > Chordata > Mammalia > Primates > Hominidae > Pan > Pan troglodytes. Next base: position 128,123,676 of record NC_072407.2, on the reverse strand, counting down.
CTCACACCAGGGCCTCGGTCAAGCCGTGTCTGAAAGGCTGCCAGCCCGTCCTGGCCCTGCCGGGGAGTCTGGCCTTTTTCCTGCCTAAAGTTACAGAATTTTCCAGAAGTATCCTTGGGTTTATTTTCTGGAGTTATAAGCCAGATTTCCCTTGTCACCCTACTTCTCCAGCCTAGGAAAGAAAATTCCAAGAGAGAAAGCAAGCAAGAGGCTTAGAGGGCCTGTGATCACAGCTGAGACTCACTCTTCCTTTCCCTACTCCCACACGGACCCCCGAAAGCCAACACTTGTGGTAATTTCTGCATTCGACCTTTGTGGCCTATGTGGAGCCTGTTATGTTTAAAAGCTCCCCATAATAGCCTTGTGAGGGATATACTATTCTTCCTTGTTTTTATTTCCATTTTACAGATGATGAACATGAAGCCCAGAGTGGTCCATTGATTTCCCGAGGCCACATCTGTACACAGCAGAACTAGGTTTTGACCCATCCGTCTAACTTGGGAGCCCCACTCTTAACCTGTGTTTCTCCAGTGAACCAGGTGCTGAGAGACCAAAAGAGAAGTCCCGATTCTCCTCTCTCCAGCCTTCCCAGATCCCAGCCAGGGATGAGCGAGTGTACACTTGGAGCAGGAAGGCAGGTCTCCTAATGGAAAGACAAGGCAACTGGGTTCTTTTTAAATTCTGCCGCTAGCTAGCTGTGTCACCATCTTTCCAGACCTCAGTTTCCTCACCTGTAAAATGGGCAGTTGAGACAAAGTTGATGATCTCAGTCTCTAGATAAGACAATCTCTGAGATCCTTTCTAGTTTCAAGACCCTAAGTCTGGTTATGCCGAGATTACTTATTCGGGAGAAGACACAACACCCCTAATCCCTTACTAGAACCCACAAATTCAGCATCTCAGAGAAGGGCAGTGTAGAAACTCAATGTTTGGATCCAGTTTAGAAATCCAGACTGTACTTGGAAGTGAAGCCTCCCAGAAGGGACCTGGACATCGGGCCTTTTACTATCCTGCCCGGGCCCTTCCCGTCCTTTCTGGGGCCTGGCATCCCAGGCAGTGACTGGTCACACTGCAGCTTGCCATAACAAAATATCACAGTTTGCTGGGGCTGCCATAACGAAATATCACAGCCTGGGTGGCTTAGACAACAGAAATTCATTTGCTCATGGTTCTGGAGGCTGGAAGTCCAAGATCCAGGTGTTGGCAGGCTTGGTTTCTCTGGAGGCCTCTCTGTTGCTGATGGCTGCCTTCTCTGTGTGCGCTCACACAGCTTCTCCTCGGTGTGGCCTGTGGTCTGATTGCCTCTTCTTACAGGGACACTGGTCAGAGTGGGTGAGGGCACGTCCTCGAGGCTCCATTTCAATGGACTCACCCCCTTAAAGGCTTATCTCCAAGGGTCGTCACATTCTGAGGTACTGGGGTTGAGGCTTCAACACAGGAATTTGGGAGAGACAGTCAGCCCATAGCACACACCAGCCACTGCTGGGGAAGGTGGTCACAGCAGCAGAGGCTGGCTTCTATCGGACACTGGCCGCGAGCCAGGCACGGTGCTGGGGCTGTGCTGTGTAAGCTCATTGAATCCCGCAGTGCTTCCACAAAGGAGATATTTCAGAGATGAGGAAATCAGCTTGGGCAGACTGCCTGAGGGCACGCACCTAGAAAGCCAGGAAACAGGCCTGGACGCATGGCCTTACCCACGGTGCTATGTTGCTGCCCGATTAGATTTCTAGCACTTTCTCTAGAGGAGGAGGGTCATGCGGTTACGCTTTTTGGGGCCATTAGTCTGTTTTTCTAGAGTCCTAATGGGAATGAAGAACAGCCCTAACTCTGCTATTCTGACTGTAGTTTGGGGGAGAACTAGGAAAGGAAAAGCAGAAAAAGGGGGTCAGTTCCTCCACACTGCATATGGAGAAGGGCATTCCAAGCTGAATTAGTGGCTTTGACTCCGGAGAGGGCAGGCCGTGCCCAAGTGGTTGTTAGAACCTCAGGAGCACATGTGAGGAGCTCCCAGGCTAGCTTAGGAGATGGCCTCGGAAATGGGAGGGGGCACAGTTGTTTCCCAAACTGGGCGGGACTTGGGGAACCCCCATCTGGGATTGTCCACCATAGATGTGAAGACCAAGGGCTCAGGGAGTGAAGGTCATGGCAGATACCCCCAGCCAAGGTGGCTGGCCTGGGAGTGGGAAGATGCCAGGAGAACACAGCATGGCCAGCAGCTCCCTGGGGCTGTCCGACAGCTCCTGAAGGGCCTTGGGTTCCACACGGAGTGTGGGGTGGTTTGAAGGTGTTGGCATGAAGCCAGTGCTCCTTGGTTCCTGGTGTGGGGGCCAGAAGCTCAGAATACTGGGGCTAAGGGAAGCCCCTACATCTGACATCAATTCCTTTCTCTGTCCCCAAATGGGGGCTGGAGTGGGGAAGGGTTGAGGTTGTCATGTCCAAAGCTCTTTCCTTCTCATCCTCCTAAGCACCCAGCATCACTCATCCCTGGACAATTTAGCTGCCATCAGCACCTGCTGTTTGGTGCAGAAAGAGGGGAAGGGGAGGTCAGAGGAGGGAGGAGAGCAGAGGGGACACCAGAGGCTTTGTTCCCAGGTGCCCACCTCCTAGGGAGGGAGGGGTGGGGGTCAGTGGCAGCCCCATGCCCTATCTGGCAGGCAATCCTGTGTCTGAGTTTGGGAATTAAGCTGTCCTCACCTCTCCAGCATGAATGAGGCCTGGGGGACTGTGACAAGAGCTGTCAGTGCTGGTATCCTGTGCCAGTAATCGCTGAAAAGGCCAGGCAGCTCAGGACGCCTGGGAAAGATGGGATGGAGAGGGCAGGGTCCAGGGCCTGCTGGGGAGGGGCCAGACAGGAACACAGACACCTTTGTGTGCACCTGATCAGTGCCAGCCACTGGCTGCTTCCTGTCGGAGGGGCTTTGTCCCTGTCCTGTCTCCCGTGCCTGGACTTTAGGCAACTCTGGGCCTAGGGCCACATCCAACCACACTGTGTTCTGTCCCCAGCGCTTGCTCGGGGCCAGGCTCCGAGCTTCCCCTGAAAGCTTGTCCTGGAGGGGATTGAACTTCAAGGCGAGGCAGGTGACGGTGAATGTCTTGACGGCCCTCAGCAGATGGGGCTTTTACTGAGGTTGAGTTTCTTTCTGGCAAGAAGTTTTGGGGACCAGGGTTCTAGGCCGTGGGCCCCAGCCCAGCTCATTCCAAAACCATTAGGCCAGGTAACCGCAGCAGCACAGTGGGGCCAGGTGACAGCTGCAGCAGCTGCAGACAGCCTCAGTCCCCAGCGTGCTGACATGTTAGAAGTACACGTCACTATCTCAGCAGTCAGCCGCCACATCTGGAACTGCTCTCGGCCTCCTCTAATTGCCTCATTATTTTCCGAGGAAAAGCGCCCCCATCCCCAGCTCTCCGTTGCTGTCCCTTCCCTCTGGCCTGTCCCGAAATCCACCTGAATGAGCCCCAGACCAGGGTTTGGGATTCTATGGGGAGGGGAGGGCATCTCTCCAACTTGCAGCCCCTAGAAAAGAGAGAAACCACACATGGACCTGGCTTTGTCCCTGGTGCCCGGAACGCAGGGTCCTTGAAGAATTCAGGTGGATCCCTTGGGACACGCAAGACTCTGACCCCTCTTCCTGTCAGCAAGTGTCTGTCATGCACAACATTGTCTGAAACTAGGGAGAGGGCAAGGAAGCAGAAGATACAGTTTCTGCCCACAGTGCACCTGCCATCTAGGTGGAAAGACAAAAAGGAAGTGGAGAACCAGTCAGGCGAGGTGTGGCTTATAATCCTGACCACATCTCATTTGTCCAACCATCACCTAGGGGCCCGGGCTATGTGTTGGCCGTAGTGGGTGTCGCGATGCAGCTGTAGCCCTGTCCTGGAGCACCTGACATGTTTCAGAGAGATTGCAGGAGAGGCACCCAGGCATCCAGAGATCACTAGCAAAATGCCGATGCAGCCTGGGTGGGGAGGGGGCCTTCATGGGGACCTGAGAGCTTTCAGGTGGAGAGAAGGGAGGGGCATTCCAGAGGAAGGAGTGCTGTGGTTTCTAGATGTGTCTGCAAGTAGTGTGGTGTGTTACTGCAGTGTAGAGCTTGGGGCAGGGAGCGACATGGCTGGAGAAGTAGCAAACTTGGGGAGCTTGGATCCTGACCCATAGGGGAGGGGAGCACGAGAGGGCAGAGGTCAGAAAGCTCAGGGAGGGGGAGGTAGGTAGCACAGAGCTGTTGCGGAGTCAGGGCCATGGCACACCTGGAGGCCTGCGCCGTCCTGATAATCCTCTCAGCCGGTAACTCAAGGACCCCTCCAAGCAGCAGACAAGTTACCCCTCAACATCAAGACACCCAGAAACTCCCCGGCTTCAGCTCTCCCTGGGTCTCAGGTCACCACTTAGCCCAGCTGTGTCCGGTGCAGACCTGGAAGGAGTGTGGGAGGATCTGTTTGGCTGGTGGGTCTTAGGGTCCTCTTTTTTTTTTTTTCTTGAGATGGAGTCTCGCTCTGTCACCAGGCTGGGGTGCAGTGACGTGATCTGGGCTCACTGCAGTCTCCACCTCCCGGGTTCAAGCAATTCTCCTGCCTCAGCCTCCCGAGTAGCTGGGACTACAGGTGCGCACCACCACACCTGACTAATTTTTGTATTTTTAGTGGAGACGGGGTTTCACCATGTTGGTCAGGATGGTCTCAATCTCCTGACCTCGTGATCTGCCCACCTCAGCCTCCCAAAGTGCTGGGATTACAAGTGTGAGCCACCCTGCCACCCTACCCAGCCCTTAGGGTCCTTCTTGTACTTGTTGGGGGCTCCTTGTTCCTGGAAGCCCACGGTCTCCCCCACCTGCCCAAGGTGGGCCCTGGGTGGGCCACTCTCAGGCCCAGCGACACGGCTGGCCTGTCCTGGGAGTCTTTGCAGCCGGAACCTCAGAAAGGATGGGGAAAGCTTGGAGCTGAATGTAGGGTTCCAGCTGGAAAAATTGGAGGGGAAGGCACACTCCATCCTACCCCCAGCATCAACTGAGGCCAAGAATTCTCCTAACAGGGCCTGGCTCCAAAAGATGACAGGCCGCCCATCATCTGCCAGCCTCTGTTGTGGTCCCTGCAACAGTCTGTGTCCCTGTCTGACTCTCAGTGTTTATACATATTCATCTCTCTGTGCCCCAGCATGTGTTCCCTGGTTAGTGCCTTCCCCTTCTGTTAAGATTGCACTCTCGTCCCCTCGCACCTGCCTCGCTCCCTGCCTCTCATTTTCTGTCTCTTATTTTCTCTCTCCAGTCTCTCCTTCTGTGTTAATTTCCCTTCTCTCCTCTGGGTGGCAGCTTCGGCGCCATCCTCTCTTCAGCCTCCTTTTCACTGGGGAGAGCCCCGCTTAGGGGAGGCCCAGCAGCGGCCCCATGATGCAGGGGTACTGATGAGGGTGCCTGAGCCCCCACAAGACCTGTGTGGGAAGGCAAGGAGGGATGGGCAGAGGCGAGGAGAGGGTGGTGAGAGCTACGGGCAGGGCCTTGGTCAGGGAAGTGAGGAACCTCCTTCACCTCACCCAGTCCCAGCCTGGGACGCCCTTCACAGAGACGGAGGCAGGAATGGCGCTCTTTTCTCTGGCATCCTGCAGCTGGGGCTCTGTGGGGCCGTAGTGGACTTCAGCCTCTGATGGTCTCCACCAGCTCCTCTCTCAAACAAACTGAGCCTGCTCTGCAAATGTTTGATGACCGGTCCCCTATGCCTCCCTTCCAGCCTCCCCAGGCCCCTGCTGTATAGAAATGCTGAAGCCTCCACCACTCAGAGATGGGCACCAGCGCTGCGCTGAGTCCAAGAGGAGCGAGGCAGGCCTCTCCTGTTGCAGGGGAGTGGGGTGTACGTGGGACCCTGGGGAATGATCCTAAGGTAACAAAGTTGGGACGCTTGGGTAGCTCATAAACTGGCGTGAAGACTAAAATGAAATGGTAGGGGCGACTCCAGTCATGGGCCCCTGGGCATAAGGCACCTCAGCACTTCATGATCCCTCAGCCGGAGCCCGGAAGCCTTCCTTGGGGGAGGTCCAGCAGGCGTCCAGCTGTCCACTCCCTGGCCTCGCCCGGCTCCCTTCCCTTGCTGGACACGTACTGAGTCACCAGGCCTGCTTCTCCCCAGGCTTCAGATGTGCAGGTGCGCCCCTTCCACTCGAGGCCTGGTGTGCGGCTTCTCTCTGCTCCATCACGGCCCCTGGGCCTGGCTGGCTAAAGCCCCTGCTTCAGGTCCAGACTTACAGGTTCCCATCTCCCCAGAAGCCACCTGTAAACCCTGCTGAGGACCTCAGGTCCTTCTATGTGGTCTAACAGCCCCCATGCCTGCCAGCCTCCATGCTGTCATCATAATTGAAGTTAACTCTGTTTAATTTTTTTTTTTAAGACAGGGTCTCCTCGTGTCACCCAGGCTGGAATGCAGTGGCACAGTCATGGTCCACTGCAGCCTCAACCTCCTGGGCTCAAGCTGCCCTGCCTCCTCAGCCTTCGAAGTAGCTGGGACTACAGGCGTGAGCCACTGTGCCTGGGCAGAGTTAACTCTGTGTGACGTTCTGTCTCCATTGCCCTCTGTGGGTTCAGGAACACCGACTGCACAGCTGCAATGTTCCAGTCGTTAGCTAGGCTCTTTCGTGTGGCCTGCTCCATTTAATCACCTCGGTAACCCCTTCATAGAGGAGGAAACAGAGGCTAGGAGAGGTGAAAAGTCAGCCGGGGGCACACAGCAATCGCTGCCTTTTCTCCTCCCCAGGACTCTGAAGGGATCAGCACTGCTTTCCAAGTCCAAGTTGTGCTGCAGCAACTTCACAAAATGCCACTTTTATGCATTTATAAACACCAAGTTTAACAAACACGTGTTGAGTGCATGCCATACATTAGGCACTAGGCAAGTCTGGAGTATGGGTGGGCATGTCCAGCAGGTCACCTGCCCATCTCTGGACCACTCGATCTCCAACCCAGCCTCTGTGTGCCGGCCAGGGCTGAGCGGGAGGGACCGGGTGTGGGGTTGCGTGCGGTGGGCTGGGGGTGAGGGTGGGGTAGGGGTGGAGGGGGACCGGGTTTAATGAGGTGACTGCCACTTGTAAATGAAACAGAAGGCGGAGCTGCTTGTGTGAACCTTGACCTCTCCTGTCCAGCGTGCCTTTCATCGGGAGCTTTATGAGCAGCCGCTGTGCTCCGGGACCCACCGCAGCCTGGGGGAAGGCAGGGCTGGTCCCAGAGTGGAGAGGAGGCCGCCTGGGGGAGGGGTGCAGGCCCGGCTTCCACAGAGCCCTGCGCCTCTGTCGTCCCTCCCAGGAGTTTTGGAAAATAAATGGGTGGGCTGGATTTGAGAGGCGCTGCTTAGCACTGTGGATTGCACACTTGGAGACCTCTGAGAATGCACATTTCCAGGCCCATCCCTGCCGCTTCCGGTTCAGTCGGTTTGGTTTCGGGCTGGAAAAATTGTAATTCTAAAAAGCTCTCACAGTGATTCTTAAAACCAGTCAATTTTAGGAGCCACAGTCTTGCAACACAAGGTCATGCCAACTCCAACACAATCTTCAGCTGGGATTTGAAACCCCAGTGCTCAGGGGTAATCGTCACCCCGTTTACTGAGTGTCCCCACGTACTGGACACTGTTATCTTGCAGCCGTTACCCATCGGACCCTCCAAATAATTCTGCAAGGTGGATGGGATTGTCTACAATTCACACATGAGCCAGAGATTAAATAACTCAACCAAGGGGATCACTTCTCCGCCTTTTGGCTAAGATCAAGTGTAACTCAACCAAGGAGAAACAGAACTGAGATTCGAAAATGGTTCATCTCACTCCAAAAGTGCTCTTGTCAAGCAGATACTCTTTATGAAGCTTACGTAAAGGTGGCCGTTCACATGGAGATCTCCAGAAACCCAGAAACTGCAGGAACCCAGAAATCACTGTCTTATTTTATTCTAAGTGCAGCCCCTGGAGCCAGCTTTGGACATCATGATTAAAGACAGCCCTGCAGGGCAGAGGCACCTGGATGGCTTGTTCTCAATTTCATCCCCAGTGTCCAGCACAGGCCTGGTACATAGGAAATGCTTGGGACATGCTTGTCAAATGGGTAGTAAATACTGACCAAAAGAACAAAATAAAAGGGCCCTGGATACAAAGCCTAAGGCGGCCGCTTCTTCATTGTACACCTCTGCATCCAGCAAAAGAGTTTTCCTTTCTCTTGTGAGCAGAGGAAGTGGGCTTGGCTGGAAGGAGTACAGTTCTGGGGAAGGGCCCTGGGTGTGACCTACGAGAAGAGCAGCTCCTGGAATGGAAGGGGATGCCCTTTCCCCCTGCCCGGCCGACCTCTTGCTGCATCCACGGGCGTGCATTTCAGTGGGGCCGGCCCTCTCAGTCCTACTCTTCCGGAGAGGGTGCTCTCAGGAGCTGCCCACACCTGGGGGCCCAGGCTCTGCGGTGCCCTCGGCCCCATGCAATGTGATAGCAGCCTCAGCTTCATTTTGCCAGTGCCTCATTCATCCAAAAATTATCTATCAAGCCTGGCAAGGTAACCATTGAATTGCATGCTTTAAATGTGTGAATTGTATGGTACTGTGAATTCTCAAGAAAGTTATTAAAAAGAGAAAGGAAGAACCTTATTTTCTAGGCTAGAGATTCTTAGGGCCCTTGAACCCACTGAAGCTCTCACCTGTAAGGCTCACACCTGTAATTCCAGGTGTGACACCGAGGCAGGTGGATTGCTTGAGCCCAAGAGTTTGATACCAGCCTGGGCCACGTAGTGAGACCTCATCTTTCCTATTAAAAAAAATTAGCTGGGTGTGATGGCATGCACCTGTAGTTCCAGCTACTTGGGAGGCTGAGGTGGGAGGATCACTTGAACCTACGAGTTTAAGACTTCAGTGAGCCCAGATTATGCTGCTGCACTCCAGCCTGGGCAACAGAGTGAGGCCCTGTCACAAAAAAAAAAAAAAAAAAGAAAGAAAAATTATTGAAAAGAATGAACTAGGCTGGATGCGGTGGCTCACACCTGTAATCCTAGTACTTGGGGAGGCCGAGGCAGGCAGATCACCTGAAGTCAGGAGTTCGAGACCAGCCTGACCAACATGGTGAAACCCCATCTCTACTAAAAATACAAAAATTAGTTGGGCATGGTGGCAGGCACTTGTTATCCCAGCTACCTGGGAGACTGAGGCAGGAGAATCGCTGGAACCCAGGAGGCGGAGGCTGCACTCTAACCTGGGTGACAGAGCAAGGCTCCATGTCACAAAAAAAAAAAAAAAAAAAAAAGATTTAGTGAGCACCTCCTCTGCCAGGCACTAGCTATGTAAAGAAGAAAAGATGTGGTTTGTGATCTTAAGGAGCAGAGCGGCTTGGGCACTGAAGGAGGTGGGAGGGAATGAAACGTTAAGGGGTTGGGATTTTTCACCCTGGGAGGAAAAGGCTGAGGGTGGCAAGGGCTACAGAGGAATGTCACCTTTGCCTTACATCGAATTGTAGAGGGGAGAGGCCCAGACCCCCTGCACTGAGGATGGGCGAGATGGAAGAGGAGCCATCTTATCCATGCTCAATGGAGGGCCACCAGACCCGTGAGAGGTGGCAATGCCCTTTCCTGCTGAGGTATGAACAGAACAGAATGAAACCTGTCTGCTGAGGAAGGTGGATGTGAAGCCTTCCTGCAGTCTGGACCACGGCTTCAGAGACCGCTGGAGTGCTGCTCACCCCAGGAGGCGTGACAATTCTATCTTTAGGTAAGGGGTTAACGAAATTTACAGTATCTTACAAACCAGGATACTTTTGAGAATGAAATTTGGCACTCAATAATCACACCAGGGCTGAGTGCAGTGGCTCATGCCTGTAATCCCAGCACTTTAGGAGGCCGAGGTGGGAGGATCACTGGCATCCAGGAATTAGAGATCATTCTGGGCAACACAGTGAGACTCTATCTCTACAAAAAACAAAAAAAAAAACTAGCCAGTTGTGACGTGCACCTGTAGTCCCTGCTACTCAGGAGGCTAAGGTGGGAGGATTGCTTGAGCCCAGGAGGCTGAGGCTGCAGTGAGCCATGATCACCACTGTGCTCAGCCTGGGCAACAGAATGAGACCCTGTCTCAAAAACAAGACAAAACAAAACAAAAACCACACTGGAACATCGGGTTTAAACCAAGGCTGTCCCCGCAGGTAGGCAGCAGTATGGTCATTCTACCTTTGAGTTACTCCAGCATTGGAGTTGAGGGCAGTAGGAGCCAGGGATCTGTGTCCCAGTTAATGCCTGGAGCAAGTGGCAAAAGCAGCAAGTGGAGCCACTGCCGGCCTCTCGGGAGGCCTGGAGGGACAGCCTGGGAGGGGGCAATCGGGGAAGGAAGAGGGTCACAGAAGGGAAGGGTCTGAGAATAGCTTGAGCCAGTGGCTCCAGGCTGTGGTCAGAGTGGCTGCCCCCCAGGTGAGCTGCGGCTAACCCAACTCCACACCACTGAGTGAATATTAAACCGGCACACAGGAAATGGACTCTGGGCGCCCCTCCCCTCCATACCCCGACTCCCCCAGGGGAGGTGCAAAAGGGAAGCCGTGAGGAGGCTCTCCCAAACCTGAAGCCCCAACTCCAGCTCATTCTGAGGACAGGGATTCTTTTTTGTGGCTTGGAGCCTTTGGAGAGTCTCAGGAAAGCCGCAGGCCTTCTTAGAAAATGCACAAATGCTCCCACAATTCTAGTTTGTAATTCAGTGGGTTCATGGGCCCTGAGTTAAGAATCTGTAGCTCAGAAAATGAGGTTCTCCCTTTCTCTCTTCTTAAAATAACTTTATTGGGAATTCACAATACCATATAATTTACACATTTAAAGTATGCAATTCCATGGTTTCTAATATATTCACAGAATTGTGCAACCATCACCACAGTACATTTTAGAATATTTTCACCACCCCCAGAAGAAACCCTGCACCCCTTAGCCAAAGCCTCTAATCCCCTGCCCCCCAATTCTCTCCAGCCCTAGGAGACCATTAATCTACTTTTTATCTCTAAAGACTGGCCGATTCTGGACATTTCATCTAAATGGAACCGTACAGTAAGTGGTCCTTTGTGTCTGGCTTCTTTCACTTAGCATAACGTCTTGAAGGTTAATGTTGTAGCATGGATTAGTACTTCACTTTTTTCTTTTCTTTCTTTCTTTCTTTTTTTTTTTTAAAGAGACTGGGTCTTGCTCTGTCACCCAGGCTGGAGTGCAGTGGCACGATCATAGCTCACTACAGCCTTGAACTCCCGGGCTCAAGCCTCAGCCTCTCCAGTAGCTGGACTTACAGGAGTGTGCCACTATGCCTAATTGTTTGGGTTTAAAAGATTTTTTTTGTAGAGGCAGAGTCTCGCTATGTTCCCCAAGCTGGAGTTGAACTTCTGGCCTCAAGCGATCCTCCTGCCTCCCAAAGTGAGCAATCCTCAAGTGATCCTCCCAAGGTGCTGGCAGGAGTGAGCCACCGTGCCCAGCTCTTCATTTCTAATACTGAATAATATTCCGTATAATGAATATACCAAATTTTGTTTGTTCATTCTTTAGTTGCTGAATGCTTGAATTGTTTCTACTTTTTGCTTTTATGAATAATGCTGCTTTGAACATTGATGTACAAGTTTTGTGTGTATATGTTTTCATTTCTCTTAGGTGTATGTCTGGGAGTGGAATTGCTGGGTCATATGGAAACTTCGTGTCTGGTCTTTGAGAAACTGCCAGATTGTTTTCCATACAGGCTGTACCATTTTATATTTCTGCCAGCAATGTCTGAGGTTCCAGTTTCTCCATGTCCTCACCAACACTTGTTAGTGTTATTATTTTTTCATTCTAGACATCCTAGTGGGTGAGAAGTCATATATCACTGTGGGATTTTTTTGTTTGTTTGTTTGAGACAGAGTGTCGCTCTGTCTCCAGGCTGGAGTGCAGTGGCATGATCTTGGCTCACTGCAACCTCTTCCTCCCGGGCTCAAGCAATTCTCCTGCCTCAGCCTCCCAAGTAGCTGGGACTACAGGTGTGTGCCACCACACCCAGCTAATTTTTGTATTTTTAATAGAGACAGGATTTCACCATGTTGGCCAGGATGGTCTTATTGCTTTGACCTGGTGATCCGCCTGCCCCAGCCTCCCAAAGTGCTGGGATTACAGGCGTGAGCCACTGCACCCGGCCCTCACTGTGGTTTTGATTTGACTTTTCATGATTGCCAGTGATGTTGACCATCTTTTCATGTGCTTATTGGCCACTTGTATATCCTCCTTGGAGAAATGTCTATTCAAATCGTTTGCTTATCTTTAAATTGGATCATTTGTCTTTTAATTATCGAATTGTTTAAGTGTTCTTTATATACAAGTCCTTTATCAGATATATGATTTGCAAAAATGTCATCCCAGTCTGTGGACAAGTTGTGTTGTCACTTTCTTGATGGTGTTCTTGGAAGCACAGAGGTTTTACATTTTGATGATGTTCAGTTTATCTGCTTTTCCTTTTGTTGCTTGTGCTTTCAATGTCATAGATAAGGAAATGTTGTTTAACCAAGATCACAAAGATGTATGTGACTACGAAGCCTTAGCCGAACTTGGCCTCCGTGGTAGCCTCTGGGTCATGATGGGACTGGCGGCAGCTAGCCAATATGGTGTCTTCAGGTGAATTCCCAAAGGGCCCCCTCCCTCCAGTGTAGCCCTGAGCTGCATTCACCCCTCAACTGATGCTTTTGTGCAGGCACAACCTGCACATTAGGGGTTGCCTAGAGGACAGAGGGACACAGGCTTTCAAACTTCCCAAGGTATTGGGCTCCTGAACCTGTGAATTTCATTTGCAACAGGCTGTAGGAGCCACTTAAAAGAGGAGAGAGACGATGTGTGAATACATGATTAGCTTCATCCACAAGCCGTAACACTTACCAGGGAAATATATGATGAACAGTGATTTGGAAAACTTCACAATTTTATTGGTGGTGACAAACAGGGATACACAAGAAACTCTCCTCTGCATGACCTGTGTATTTGAAGTTTCAAATAGTGAATATGGAGCACAACATCATATTTACAGGCTTTTAAGGGGCTGAACATGGCTATTTATACAGAGAGATATCTGTACATAACATACAGACGTATGTACACATACATACACACTCTCTCTCCATTATCGAATGTCATTCTCACCACACTGGGTGGTGCCTTGGCCTGAGGTCACTCTGATTTTTCTAAATCTTATGTGTGAGTGATGTCTTTTTTTTTTTTTTTGAGACAAGGTCTCACTCTGTCACCCAGGCTGGAGTGCAATGGTGCAATCTCAGCTCACTGCAGCCTTGACCTCCCAGACTCAGGTGATCCTTCCACCTCAGTTTCCCAAGTAGCTGAGACTACAGGTATGTGCCACCACATCTAGCTAATTTTCTGTATTTTTGTAGACAGAAGGTTTCACCATGTTGCCCAGGCTGGTCTCGAACTCATGGGTTCAAGTAATCTGCCCGCCTTGGCCTCCCAAAGTGCTAGGATTACAGGCGTGAGCCACCACGCCCAGCCTGGTGAAGTAATTTTTTCATGTATTTGTACTATCATTGCAGCTGTGATGCTCTGCAGTTGTAAAAAGAGAAATCGAGTTGTTGCTGTGTGTTCTTCAGATCTGCTGCCTACAACTCCTTAGGAAAGGTGAATCTTAATGACCCAAGTCTCTCTCTGCAGAATCCTGTTTCTAAATGTGGTAGAAAATATTGAGACAGAACATTTGCCATGGGACATTTACAGCCTTTATACAAATGTATTTAGTTCTCTTTTTCCAACATAACATTCTTGTTTTAAGATGCAAGTAAAATTAATCTTTAAATATAAATGTAAATTAGTAGACAAAAATGGCTGGACATGGTAGCTCACACCTGTAATCCCAGCACTTTGAGAGGCCAAGGGAGGAGGATCACTTGAGCTCAGGAGTTTGAGATTAGCCTGGACAACATAGGGAGACCCCATTTCTGCAAAAAATTAGTCAGGCATGGTGGCATGTGCCAGTAGTCCCAGCTACTTGGGAGGCTGAGGTAGGAGGATTGCTTGAGTCCAGGAGGTTGAGGCTGCAGTGAGCCATGACTGCACTATCATCCTTTAACCTGGACAACAGAGTGCCACCCTGACTCAAAAAAGAAAAATGTTAGTACACAAAACAAAGAATCTTTAGAATTATCTTTGTGACTAATTAGGGTGGAAGTTATGAAAGAACGTAATTCAGTAAATTATTTTTTAAATGAAAGCTTCCTTTCTTTTTGAAACCAAATGTTAAACTATAGCCTTCAGAAATGCTTAGTAGGCCAGACACGGTGGCTCGCACCTGTCATCCCAGCACTTAGGGAGGCCGAAGCAGGAGGATCGCTTGAGCCCGGAAGTTCAAGACCTGCCTGGGCAACAAAGGGAGACCGCATCTCTACAAAAAATTAAAAAATTACCTGGGTGTGGTGGCATGTGCCTGTAGTCTCAGCTACTCGGGAGGCTGAGGCGGGAGGATCACTTGAGCACAAGAGGTAGATGATTTCTCACAGTTAAAACCAATCTCCTAACTCATTAAACTCCTGAATGGGTATTACAAAGACAGAAAACTTTGCCCCCTCTCCTTAACAGATATAGTATATTTAAAAATAAAAATTGTGTTTTAAAAAGAGGAGGAGAGGGAGAGTGCTTTACAGCTTTGTCATTGAAGCTTCCTGAGGAGGGGGAGCTCAGAGGAGGCAAAGAATGAGGACATCTCCGAAGGACACATTGAATTCCGATTATGCCTGGAGTTCCCTACCTCTACCCCACTGGACAATTCCATATCTCAACACTACATTGGATATAGGTGGGGCTGATTCCTGGCTAGGGGATGGCAGGGTGGGTCTTTCCTGAAAAAGGCATATAGTGACTTGGCAGGGGAGTGAAGGGTGGGCTGATCATCCCTTCCCCAGTTTATATCACAACCCTCAAATGGTGACCAGGTCCTTTCCTTTCTTTTGAGAACACACACGGCCAGCACACAATCACCACTACACACCCTGCCACCGGCTCCCTCTTCTGACACTATTCTCCCAGGCTGTCAGCATGTGCAGTGTGGCATCATCTCATCCTGAGATGCCGCTCCTCTGGTTCTAACCTCCAGGACACATAACCTTTTGGATGAAAGCTGGTCTGGCTGGGACACTTGTCCTGCATTGCTTGCCAGGGCTGATTCTGCTCAAGGCTCAGTGGGTGGCCTCTTTCTGCCTCCTCTCTGGCAGGCAGCCTCTAAGATGACTCCCAATGGTTCCCATCTCCTTGTATCCACAGCCTGTGTAGTCCCTGCCCCTCGAGTGTGGGTGGGACTTGTGACCTAACTTCTAACAAATGCAATACGACAAAGATGATAGGCTGTCACATTTCTGCTTGTGTGACATAAGATTGTGACTTCCCTCTTGCTAGCAGGCCCTCTCTGTTGCCCTTGAGCTTTGCACACTTTCACAAAGCAGGTGGTCATATCGGAGAGGCCCACATGGCAAGGAACAGAGGGCTGCTGCTGTCTGACCAACCTCAAGGAACTGAGTCCCACCATCAGTTCTCTGTAGAAGTGAATCCTCCTCCATTTGAACCTCAGATGAGACTCCAGTCCTGGCCAGCAACTTGATCACAGCCTTATGAGAAATCCTGAACCAGAGGACCCTAACAAAGCTGTATCTAAATTCCTGACTCAGAGAACCCATGAGATTATAAGCGTATGCTGCTTTAAACTTCTGTGTTTGCTGGGCACGGTGTCTCATGCCTGTAATCCCAGCACTTTGGGAGGCCGAGGGGCGCTGATCACCTGAGGTCAGGAGTTCAAGATCAGCCTGGCCAACAAGGCAAAACCCCGTCTCTACTAAAAATACAGAATTAGCCAGGCATGGTGGCGCACGCCTGTAATTCCAGCTACTCAGGAGGCTGAGATGGGAGAATCGCTTGAACCTGGGAGGTGGAGGTTGCAGTGAGCCAAGATCACGCCATTGCACTCCAGCCTGGGCAACAAGAGTGAAACTCTGTCTCAAAAACAAAACAACAGAAAAAACTTCTGTGTTTGTAGTAAGTGGTTACATGATGGATAACCGATAACGTCTCTCATGTTAATCCTGTGTCCCTCTGTCAAAAAGGATGTCCTTCCCAGGTAATAGTGCATGCTCCCAGATGCTAGTAGCTGTTGTGGCTGTCAGTTATCTTCTGCAGAATTATGCTTTGCGGAGTTATCCTCTGTCCACCTTGGCCTAAGA
This sequence comes from Pan troglodytes, assembly GCF_028858775.2. NCBI lineage: Eukaryota > Metazoa > Chordata > Mammalia > Primates > Hominidae > Pan > Pan troglodytes. Next base: position 128,107,482 of record NC_072407.2, on the reverse strand, counting down.
TTGGGGCTGATGAAGGAGTGCCAGGCGCCATCAAGGGCATCTGTTATCCACACTTTAGGACAGGTTCTCTGGCAGTAGGGCTGGAGGAGATGCTGTACTGCCTTCTCAGTCTGAACTTTCCATCAGTTTTCACCTCGCCCTGGAGCCTGAGGGAAACTCCAGAATGGTTTTGAAGAGACTTCTCACTGATGTCTGCGGGCCTTTTACTGTCTTCGGAAGAAGCAGTCCTGTTGGATTCGAGATCTCAGTTGTTGGGCTGTAAGATTCTCATCATATTGGTAAACTTTTCCATTTCCTTCCTCAGAAATTAGAATTAGATGGAAGACACCTGGGGAGTCCAGAAGCCCAACAATCTCATTGCATAGGCAACAAAACCAAGGCCCAGAAAGGTGGACAGACACCCCAGGTCTCATGGTTGACTGCGCAGCTGGGCTGGAACCCAGAGCCCTTTCCATATCGCTCCCATGCCTCTCTGCCTATTGAATGGGCAATTTCTGACCACGGGAGCCAGGGCATGTTATGGCAATTTCTGACCACGGCAGCCAGGGACTTCCCACACTCCGGGGGTGAAGCGCAGCTGAGAACAAGCATGGGAGTGCCCGGGCTAGCGGCCCATCTTCCCGCCTTCCCTCGAGGCCCTAAGAGCGGGGAGTTCATCAGCGGCACGAGGCATCTTGTTCATATTTTCTCGGCTGGGAGGTCCTGGCAATGTCTTCATTTCCTGCACGGGAATGAGTTTTTAATCTCTGAGCTCAGCTTCACTTTGGATGGAGTGGGGGTTGGGAGCAGGAAAACCGAATCTGAAAACGTACAGCCCCTTCTTCCTGTCGTGGGTCCCTCTGACGGGCTGGCAGCGTCCAGCAGCTGAGAACTAGGGGTCCTGTCCATGCAGGCTCTGGGCAGTGATCCAAGAGGCCAGAAGAGTGGAGATGGAGCAGGGCCACTCCTTGGAGGCCCTGTCAGCACAGCCTTGGGCTCACAGTAAATGGGGCAGGGGGTAGAGGGTGGTCTTTCTTCTTTCATTTAGAACAAGCTGGAGGTGAAAATCATTTCTGCCCACCCTCCTCCCCCGGGGTGGAGCTCATTTCACCTTGTCTCTTCTAGGAAGTCTCCTGACCCCCAAGGCTGGATTAGGTGCATCTCCTGGGCAGGTGGTGGGGGGCGGGGTGACATAGCACTATGTACTGCCCATCCATCCCTAGCCCTGTCAGCCGGGTTGCCATCGCTTGCTGGCATGTCCCTGACCCCACTGGCCAGACTCTGATGGGAGGCATCCTGGAAGGAAATGGGAAGGGGGTATTGGTCAGAGGGAGAAGCCAGTCCCACTATGGTTGGAACTGAGGCCTCTTCTGGTCCCACAAGGGGCCCTGGAGCTGGGGTGACTCTTTGGAGTTGACCCAGACTGTGGCAAGGAGGCCAGGCCTTTCTTTCCCTGCATTAGGCTGTGCCCTGGAAGCCACCGGCAGCTGACAGTCCGAGTAGCTGGCAGACGGGTCTGCCTCCTGAGGAAGGAACCTGGGATGAACACCTGGAAGAGACTTTCTGATTGCTATGGTAACAGATAGCATGCTACCTAACACTTAACAGGCATCCCATGAATATTTGAATATATAAATGAAAGATGGCATTTTGAGGGCCTTTTCTTCTCTGGGCTAAAAATGCCAGATCTTTCAGACTTTCTCCATGAACATGATTTTCAGTGCTTGCATCCCCCTGGCTCCTGTCTGCTTTGAGAATAATCATGCCCTGCACGACACTTTGGTCCATGATGGACAACATGTACAACCAGGGGCCGAATAAGATTATAAGGAGATGAAAAATTCCCTCACATAGTGACATCGCAGCCACCATAATGTTGTATGACAACACATTGCTCACGTGTTTGTGGTGATGCTGGTGTACACAAACCTGCTGTGCTGCCGGTCCTGTGGAAGTTCAGAACATACAACTATGCACAGTACACAATATTGATCACGATGATAAATGACTATTACTGGTGTATGTATTTACCATACTATACTTTTTTACCATTTTAGAATGCTCTTCTACTTATTTTTTAAAAAGTCAACTGTGAAACAGCCTCAGGCAGGGCCTTCAGGAGGTCCCCAGAAGCAGCCATTGTTATCACGGGAGACGACAGCTCCGTGGTCATTATTGCCCCTGAAGAGCTTCCAGTGGGACAAGATGTGAGGGTGGAAGACGGTGATACTGATGGTTCTCACCCTGTGTAGGCCGAGGTCTTAGCTTTTAACAAAAATATTTAAAAAGTAAAAAGCAAGTAACAATGCTTTAAAAATAGAGAAAACATCCTGCTACTCGTTGTCTTCTTATTTATTTATTTTTTTTGAGACAGAATTTTGCTCTTGTCGCTTAGGCTGGAGTGTTGTGGCATGATCTCGGCTTACTGCAACCTCTGCCTTTCAGGTTCAAGCAATTCTCCAGCCTCAGCCTCCCAAGGAGCTGGGATTTACAGGCATGTACCACCACTCCCAGATTTTTTTTTTTTTTTTTTGTATTTTTAGTAGACACGGGGTTTCGCCATGTTGACGGGGCTGGTCTCGAACTCCTGACCTCAGGTAATCCACCCACCTTGGCCTCTCAAAGTGCTGGGATTATAGGTGTGTACCACCACGCCTGGCCCTACTCATCTTCTTATGTCATCTCTCCCCACCCCTCACCTCACCTTACCTCCACACCCTGGCTTGGGCTTTGCTTGATGTTCACATGAACTAGTTTTCACCATAAACAAATGTTAATGGACAGGGAGGACCTGCAGTGTTGAGATTGGCACCCCCTCGGCACCGCCTGCCCGTGGCAATGCCCCGTGCCTTCCTGTTGCTTTGGGATAACAGGTGCTTTGTTTCGTGCCTCAGGCCAGCCTGCGTGGTCTGGCTGTGACTCTGAGGTATTTTCTGTCTGTCACCGCAAGTCAGTGTTTGAAAGGTTTTAAAAATGACACTGAAACCACAGCCATTCACCAATGACTTTGAAGGTGAGAATGGATCTTGGGGACACGAGGCCTGTCACTGCGTTGGGAATGAGGGTGTCCTGGGAGTGATCACCTAAACTCTGCTTCTCCACGTGGGTTGATCCCTCCCTTTCCCCTCAAGCCACACAGTCTGAATTCTCCCAACTAGAAGGGAGTAAAAGGAGCCAGCTGCTGACTGACATGCTCAGAACGTTAAGACCCCTAGCAGGGACCTTACATGTGTGTTGCGTTCAGAGTCAACTGATGTTGACCTGTTGCCGTGTGCTGGTCGTGGGATTGAATGTTGTCTCATTTGTGGTTACAACTCTCTGAGATAGAGCAAGGGTCATTTTCCCATCTCGCCAATGAGAAAACTGAAGTCCAGCCAGGAAGGTTGTGTGGCTTTGCCAGTGGCAAATCCTGGACCAGCCTCTTGGCCTGCGGATCTTTGCTCAGTCCTGTGCTCTGTCTGCTACGTGGCTCCTGGCCCCAGGAAGGCAATCCCGACTGCCCACAACTCCGGGGCCACTGGGAGTAGAATGTCCTGCATAACCCGGATGAGATATGGAAGGGGGCAGGAGAGCCATGGGCACATGACAGATCTGAGGAGCTGGTGGTTTCCTTCCTCTGCCACGTGAAAATTTTCCAAATATGGAGAGCCATCTGTTGATGATGTGAGAATTGAGCAACTTCCACTCTCATCATTAGCCTGGCAGCTTTGGAAAGTGAGTCCAGAAAGAGCCCCTGTGGATCATAAAGAAAATTTAAGCCGTATGTTTCTCATTCATTTACTCTTAAGTCATCAAAATGTTGGTTTTAAAGAGGCTTTTGATGTCCCACTCACTTTCTGCTTTTTTATGGGGGGAGAGAGGAAGTCACAATTCTCTAGCTGTAAATTGCCCATTTTGGGGAAAGCTGGAGATGGATCCAGGACCCCAAGTACTGGAAGACTGGAGGGACCTCCAGGCAGGGGTCTGCTTTAGGAACACAGACAAGGGTACTTGTTGTCATTGCACAAAATGTACATCAAGCACGTAGCACGTGTTGGGCACGTTAACAAGCACCAGGTAAGGAACTCACGATCCTCTGCTGTGAGTAGTAGCAGAAAGTAGGGGAGCCACCCATCTGAATATGTTCTCGTGCCGTTCCCCTGGAGGAGACTCTGCGGACCACAGTGGTCTCTGAAGCAGCAACACCAGGAAGAAGAGACTGGCTTAGAGAGGTCCAAATGCTCGGGATCCCTCTACAGCAGGTGTTGTCCTGCAGCTGGGGTTTGAATCTAGGCTGTCTTGCTCTGGAGCTTGCGTTCTTAACCTCTACTGCCTCCAGGAGGAGGTGGAGGTGTTCCCTAGGCAGGGAAAAGGAGGAAGAACCCTCAGGCGGAGGAAGGGACACCTGAAAAGGCCCCAAGAAGGAAAGGGCATGACCCATGTAAGGAACAGAAAAGTCAGTGTGGTGGAGGACAGGAGACAGGCCACAGGGGAGGCTGGAGAGGGCCCAAGCCTGAGGGCCTTGGCGCCCAGTCAGGATGTGGTCTCTAACAAGAGCAGAGGGAGGGGCCGGGTGCGGTGGCTCATGCCTGTAATCCCAGCACTTTGGGAGGCCGAGGCGGGCGGATCACGAGGTCAGGAGATGGAGACCATCCTGGCTAACCCAGTGAAACCCCGTCTCTACTAAAAATACAAAAAATTAGCCAGGCATGGTGGTGGGTGCCTGTAGTCCCAGTTACTTGGGAGGCTGAGGCAGGAGAATGGTGTGAACCCAGGAGGCAGAGCTTGCAGTGAGCAGAGATCGCACCACTGCACTCCAGCCGGGGTGACAGAACGAGACTCCATCTCAAAAGGAGCAGAGGGAAACTGCTGGACAGTTTTCAGAGCTCTCTAGGGGATTCGGATATGGATTCAGGGTTGAGAACATCTGGGACTAAGGTGGCGGCAGTTGAAGCAGGAACAAGTGGACAGAGTTGAGTTGAGGAGTACCTTAGACTTCAATTTATAGGATGTGGTACAATTGATTGCATGATGGAAAGGGAAAGGGGAGGTATTGAGAGAGGAAAGGGGGAATAGTGAGTGAGTGAGGGACATTCGTGGAGAACCCCAGAGATGGGCTCCAGGGGCCTCTGGCTTTTAGGAAACTGCTATGCTAACGCTCCCATTAAACGCCCCAGTTTCTATCTGAATATGTGAGCTCAAGTGTGCCCTGAAGATTTTCCAGGCTTTGAAGTCCAGATCACTTTTGTCGTAAGTAGTATGTTTACAACAAAACATTGGAAGTGTCACAATCCAGATATAAAGAAAATGCTGGAGTTTCTGAATATCTAATTCTGCTGGAGAATGTCAGGGCATGCACTACAGAGGAAAGGGCATTTGAGTAGGTTATTTTTTCTTTTATGTATTTTTTTTCTTGAGACAGGGTCTTTACTCTGTCTCCTAGGCTGGAGTACAGTAATGTAATCTCGGCTCACTGCAGCCTCAAACTCCCTGGGCTCAGGTGATCCTCCCACCTCAACCTCTTGAGTAGCTGGGACTAGGTGCATGCCATCACATCTGACATATATATATATATATATATATATATATATATATATATATATATATATATTTTTTTTTTAAATAGAGACAGGCTTTTGTCATATTGCCCAGGCTGATCTCAAACTCCTGGGCTCAAATGATCCGCCTGCCTCGGCCTTCCAGAGTGCTGGGATTACAGGCGTCAGCCACCGCGCCCGGCCTGAGTGGGTTCTTTTTTTTTTTTTTTTTTTTGAGACAGAGTCTCGCTCTGTCACCCAGGCTGGAGTGCAGTGGCACAATCTCCGCTCACTGCAAGCTCCACCTCCCAGGTTCAAGCGATTCTCCTGCCTCAGCCTCCCAAGTAGCTGGGATTATAGGCACCTGCCACCACACCCGGCTAATTTTTGTATTTTTAGGTAGAGATGGAGTTTCACCATGTTGGCCAAGCTGGTCTTGAACTCCTGACCTTGTGATCTACCCGCCTTGGCCTCCCGAAGTGCTGGGATTACAGGCTTGAGCCACCGCGCCCAGCCCTGAGCAGGTTCTTAAACGACATGCAGAAGTTCTCACCTGAAGACAGAAGGGTGGCCAGGCTGGGTGGCTCACATCTGTAATCCCAACAGTTTGGGAGGCTGAGGCAGAAGGACTGCTAGAGGCCAGGAGTTTGAGACCAGCCTGGGCAACATAGCAAGAACTGGTCTCTCCAAAAAATTTTAAAAATTGCCAGGTATGGTGGCATGTGCTTGTAGTCCTAGCTATTTAATACTTAAGGAGTTTTGTTTGAGCCCAGGAGCTTGAGGTTGCAGTGAGCCATGATCATGCCACAGCACTCCAGCACGGCCAACAGAGCAAGACCCCATCTCTTTAAAAACAAAAGAAGAAAAAAAATTGTCCTGAGCATGTGCGGGTGCCAGGTGGGAAGTTCAAAGTGGCAGTGATAGGCGTGCAGGGAGAATGATGGGAATGAGCCTGGCCAGAGGGCTGGGACCAGCCGAGAAGAGCTGTGGAAGCCAAGTACAGGATTCCATCCTTTCCCTGGCACCACCCTTTAACTTGTAAATTTCCCTCCCCCAAAGACCTGGTCTTTTGTCTTTTGTTGGGGGCCTCTGAACATAAGAGAATCCTTAGAGCCAACAGGCCTTTGGAAGTGAGTGTAATCCATCCTCTTGTCCTTAGGGAGTACTAGGCCTAAGTTGTCCTGGACATGTAGGAAACTTTCCTGTGTTTGAAGCATTTTAAAGAAGGAGATCGTGCGGGCTCACTGGGTAACCCTTGGTTGATCCAGGAGCCCTCACCCTAATTCTTTTCTTCTGTAGTTCTGACTCATTTTTGTAGATGCTCAGAGGAATGGAGACAGTCATGATTTGCTGTAATGAGAGATCCCCAAATTCTTACAAAACTGCGAATGAAAAACATTATTGGACTCCTGCTATGTGAAAGGGTCTCTGCAGGTTGGGATATAAGAAATTGGAAGACACATTCTTTGACTGCATATATAGACATAAGGAAATAAGGAAGAAAGCCAGTAACACAAGGCAATATATACTAAGTGTCAAATAAAGTCTTCCTTGATTTTTCTCTGCCTGTTCCCATTGTTCCTGGGCCATACCTCACCTCCCAGAGAGCAATTATCATATGACATTGCAATTATTTGTTTTCATGTTTGTCTCCTCAGAAGACTGAGCTCCTTAAAGTAGCACTGTGTCCTTTTCCTCTTTGCATGAATCCCTGAGCCCTACCTCAGTATCTAGCTTATAATATGATACGGTTTGGCTGTGTCCCCACCCAAATCTCATCTTGAATTCCCACATGTTGTGGGAGGGACCCAGTGGGAGGTAATTGAATCATGGGGGCAGGTCTTTCCCATGCTGTTCTCATGATAGTGAATGAGTCTCACGAGATCTGATGGTTTTGTAAGGGGGATTTTCCCTGTACAACCTTGCCCTCTCTTTACCTGCCGCCATCCACATAAGATGTGACTTGCTCCCCCTCACCTTCTGCTATGATTGTGAGGCCTCCCCAGTCATGTGGAACTGTAAGTTCATTAAACCTCTTTCTTGGGCCAGGTGCAGTGGCTCACACCTGTAGTCTCAGCACTATGGGAGACTGAGTTGGGTGGATCACCTGAGGTCAGGAGTTTGAGACCAGCCTGGCCAACATGGTGAAACCCCGTCTCTACTAAAATTACAAAAAAATTATCTGGGCTTGGTAGCACGTGCCTGCAGTCCTAGCTGCTTGGGAGGCTAAGGCAGGAGAATTGCTTGAACTGGGGAGGTGGAGGTTAGAGTGAGCTGAGATCGTACCACTGCACTTCAGCCTGGGCGACAGAGCGAGACCCCTTCTCAAAACCAAACAAATAAACAAAAAACTTCTTTCTTTTGTAAATTGTCCAGTCTTGGGTATGTCTTTATTAGCAGCATGAAAACAGACTAATACATAATAGATGCTCAATAAATGTTTGATGGATTAATAAATGAATGGTAAAGACAGTTTTCTCATAGAAATTTGAGACTATAGGGAACACTGTGAGCCAGAATGCTCAGAAAATGTTTGACAAAAGCAGTGAAGCATCTACTGTATGCCCAACTTTTAGTGGTGGGAAATGAGAGCCAAAATAATGTAGTTAGAAAGTGGTAAGTTGGGCAGGAGAAAGGCCTCTCACAACCAAACTGTAGCTAATGTTTTCCAGGTGGCAGCTCATGGCCTCTGTTCTCTAGCTTGACACGCAATGGATTCTGGGACAAGTGGCCAATGCATTGTTCTAATTTGTGACCAGGTGTGGAGCCACAGGGACCTGGGGTCCATCCTGGGCATTCCCTTGGGTGTGGGAGCACCAGATGTTGCTCTGGTTTTTCTGGAGGCTCCCAGAATCCCACTCTCTCCACTAGAGACTGTGCCCCCTTCTGAGTTGGTCCCTTTCCCTCTTGCTCAAATTAAAACAGCTAATTTTAGACACTTCCTGATTACTCCTAGCTGGGTCTCATTAGCAGATTTAAAACGTTTGGAACCTCAGATGGAGAAGGAACAACGTTCATTGGTTCTGGTCTGTTTTCCATCTCTACATTGCTGTTGATGTTGGCTGCCTTGGAGAAAAGCAAAATGAACTCCCTCCTAAGAGTGTGGACCACAGGCTATTGGCTGAGTGCCTGAACCAGTGGGTGAGGGGTGAGGGAACACATGTCCAAAGGAATATGACCACCTCTGGTGGCAGGCACATGTTTTGCTCATAACACATCTCAGAAGTGCATAAACAGTCATTTTTCATTTGTACATTTATTCAACATTTAAGGATCACTTAGCATATTCCAGGTTCTGAACTGTCCCAAATCCCACTTACCATACCCAGGTTATAAGAATACAAAAACATTTAATGAATGGTTCCTGCTGGCCAAGAACTCACAGACGGGGTGCAATAGACAAGCATATATGATTGCCAACCCACGGGATTCATGTGGAGGTGTGCAAAGGGCACTGTGGTAGAACAACACTGACAACAGAAAATCTTTATTGAATATTTATGTCCCAGGTCTGAGGATTTTACATGTGTTAATTCTCACAATAACCCTATGAGCATAGAGAAGGACCACCTAATTTAGTAGGGAAGTGGGAAGCAAAAAACAGGTACATCTGGGACGGCAGGGCATTTAGGCAGATGGAATGGTGTGTAAAAGGTGTGGAGGCATCTCGTACAAACGGAATTTGGGGATCTACCTGCCTCTTCCTGCAAGTATTTTTCTCTGTCATGGAGGAAAAGCTTCCTGTAAATATCTTGCAGTTGCTAATGCCTGTTGACTGTGAGATGGATTTCAAACGCCTCCAGGGCATTCTTATTCCTTTGAAGACAGTCTCCAGCAAGAGCGCTGCTTTCCCTGATAGGACTGGGGTCATATGAATCCCCCACCCTCACTTTCACCATTTCCCTCTTTCTCGCTCTTTCTTTGCTCCTGTAAATGATCTCAGTAGTGTTTTTACTTTTAGTCCAAGCCTCCTAGGATTTTTCTTTTCTACACTAACAAGCTCATTTCCCAGGGGAATGGATCATTAGAGTCTCTCTCATCTCATCTCTTTGATCCCAGTCATCCTGGGACTGTCCCTAAGCAGGATCCATAACCAAAAGTCTTCTCCAGCAAATTCAAGAGAAATTATTATCATCATCACCACCATTATCATCATTATCAGCAGCAGCAGCAGCAGTGTCTGCACACGGCCTGTGCTGGACACCACACAGAGTTCAGTGTTCCCTTCTGTCTGACAATCTGATGCCAACCTCAGGATTTACACGGGGTCTAAACCAAAGACTTACATGGTACCCAAATTCTAGCATGGGACTTGCAGGAGGAGGGGAATTGCCAGCGCGATTTGGGTCACAGTGGAGATTTCTGGACAACTGAGAAAAGTGATCCTGGAAAGATATTAAGGTTACGCATAGTGACTTCCAATCTGAAGTCAGACGGCATGAGAATCATGGCACTTCCTGCCTTCACTGATACTTTTCAAGGACTTGACGCTCCTCCTTGAGTTCAAGACCAAGGAAACATGGCCTTCCCCTCTCCTGCACATCCTTTGCCCTAAATCATAGGGAAGTTCTAAGCCCTGGCCTGCAACAAAGGAGTTAGTGAGCCCCGAATCTGGCCTCAGAGAGCACAGGACGGTGCCTGGTGAGGAAGCAGCTTCCCTTCCCCCTGGTGTCTTGGCTCCATGGAACGATCCTCTCCAGAGCACTTGAGGCCTAGAGTCCTTCTGAATGGAAACAAGAAACTCGTAAATCCCAAAGCCAGACTCCCTTGGAAGCTCCTGGCTCGGCTCTTGCCTCCCGGGCTCCCGGCCATGAGGAGCATCTCCCAGACTGCTCTCCCTCTCCCCCAGCCGACTGCACACACTGACTTTTGGCTCTGGTCGGGGGCAGCCTGTGCCCCGCCTGCCCGGAGGCCTCCAGCTTGCTTGGGTTACCATGAATGAGCATGTTTGGGCTGAACGGTAACCCTCAAGTTTTTGTGAAATTTGAGGTCACTGGGTCCTGAGATGCTGACCTAACATTTTGGGGAAGGCTTGATAAACTGGGTTTTGAAGAGGTCCCAGACAGCCATCCATCCAACCAGTGGGGGTTACGAGACGAGGAAATCCAGGAAAAGTCCAGTTGAAATCAATCTGTTACCTCCCTTCAGTGGAGGCCCCAACACCCAGGCCCATCCGTTCCCTCTGGGGCCCCATCCCAGGGTGTTGATCCCACGCCAGCTCCAGCCAGCTGCCCAGGAGTCTGTCTCCTGCTCTGATGATGGGGCTCCCGCCCCTCCTCTCACCTCTTCCTTTTCCAGTCAACCTTGTCCTTCATCTAGAGGTCATGAGCAGAGACCTCCAGGTGCAGCCTGTGCTGGGCTAAGGGAGTCAATCCCACACTGTCAGGCAGATCTGTCAAGAGAGCTTTAGGGTTTTTAATTAGGAGGGCCAGCTGGGCTCCTTCGTTAGTCCCCCACTCCACCCCCCAGCCTGGCTTGTAACTTGACTTCTTAAGATGGAACCAAGGGAAGGAGGGAAAGGAAGAGAAGGGAGCATGAATTACTAACCTCACTTCCTCCCTGTGTTTTAAAAATCACCTTGTATCCAGTCTCCTTACTTTTTTTTTTTTTTTTTTTTTTTTGCGGGGTCGAAGAGGTGTGACAGGGTCTCGTTCTGTCACCCAGGCTGGAGTGCAGTGGCATGGATCATAGCTCATTGCAGCCTCAAACTCCTGGGCTCAAGTGATCCTCCCAAGCAGCTGGGACTACAGGGCATATCTGGCTATTTTGTTCATTTGTTTGTTTGTAGAGGCCAGGTCTCCCTGTGTTGCCTAGGCTGGTCTCAAACTCCTGGCTCTGAGTGATCCTCCCACCTTGGCCTCCCGAAGTGCTGGGATTACAGGTGTGAGCCACTGTAGCCGACCATTTCTTAATTTATTGAATCCTGGTGTCTTAGGTGTTTAAGCGTCCTCAGGGTTTGCAGGAGAAAGTTTCTGATTGAGGAAATGGATCCGTGGAAGTTACTGAGGATGGAGTTTCTTTCCCTTGTGTTATAGCTGACCAGTCATGGGGCTAGAGCTGGAACTCAGACATCCCCTCTCCAGGCTTGACTGACAGTAACCAGGTAAAAATAACCTATGGGGCACCAGAAGCCCTGGGGTCTGGTCATGCTCAGGCGCTAACTTGCAGGGTGACCTTGGGCCAGATTTTCCTCCTCTCCAGGTCTCAGTTTTTTCATAGGAGTAGAAAATTTTTTCTGCTTTTGAGGCCATTCCATTTAAGCAACTGCAGGAAAAGGAGTAATTATACTAGTAGCAATTCAGATCAAAGGTGGAGAGGTCTTAAAAGGATTTGGTGGTGGGGGGCTGGACTATAGTGTTTTGATTTAAATGTGGTAAATGCTAGGAGAGGCTGTTGGCCCTGGAAGGGCTCAGGGCTGATGGAACAAGAGCTGCTGATGAAGAAGATGGCTGTGACGGGGACAAGCACATCGCTGAAGGCCCTTGATCTATTTTATTTATTTATTTTATTTTTGAGACGGAGTCTTGCTCTGGCACCCAGACTAGAGTGCAGTGGTGCGATCTTGGCTCATTGCAACCTCCATCCCCCAGGATCAAGCAATTCTCCTGCCTCGGCCTCCTGAGTAGCCACACCTGGCTACATTTTGAATTTTCTGTAGAGACGGAGTTCCGCCATGTTGCCCAGACTGGTCTCAAACTCCTGACCTCAGGTGATCTGCCCACCTCGGCCTCCCAAAGTATTGGGATTACAGGTGTGAGCCACCGCACCTGGGGCCCTGTGGTCTGTTCTTGAAGATTCATTTCCTCTCTCAGGAAAGTTCAGAGGAAGCTAGAGTTTGAGGGCACAGAGCTCTAGCAAAGGGTTTCCTGATTACCGGGCAAATCTGAGACCCCTCCCTCTGGGGCCTCCCATTCTCTGCCTGGTCTCCCGGTCTGCCTGTTGCTCTCTGTCGCCGGGTACGTCTGCCCCTCTTGGGTCTCACTGTCTCGGGGTCTCACTCTGTCTATGGGAACCTTTGCCTTTGGGACCCAATTACTGGACCCTCTAGGAAAGTTTAATTGAATATTTGTATTGAAAACAGGAGCCAGGGCCCCGAGCCTGATGGGAGGAGGCAGGGGGAGAAGAGGGGAGCTGTGTTTGCTTTTCACTCCGGATTAGAGACCTTTATTTGTGCTGAGAGCAGAGATTGGGCCTGGGGATAATGACTCTGAAGTTTGTTTTCTCCCTCAGGCTGCCCCTCCCTCTGCCTACTCTCCCTGCAGGGAAGGGGTTAGGGCAGAGGGGCCGGGAACTTGTCCGAGCTGCGGTCCGCTGGGCATTCTGTGCCCTGGGGCCCCAGCCTGGGTTTCAGGAGCTGCAGCTGGCCGCAGCTATGCCTGATACAGGCACGGGCTGTGCCGGTTTGCATATGTGCACTTCAAGCCGCGGGTGCTGGGTCATGAGTGCCTCCTGGGAAGACCCTCGGCCAATGCGTGTGCATCTGGGTGTGTGAGAAACGTGCTGTTGTTGAGGACAGTGACTGCTGAGCACATCTGCTGCCAGGAGGCTAAGGCGGTCACATGGGAGTGTGATTCATTGAGGCCTGAAAAGTGCCATCAATCTCACTCTTTCTGGAAGGCATAAGATGCCATTCCTGTGAGCTGCTCCGCGCTCCCCCGCGCTCCTCGTGGCAGGGACCTGAAGTTTCTTGGCCGTGCCGCCCCTGGAAAAGTCTGCCAGTGAGCGGGGAATTAGCCAGGCTCCTGCTTCCTCCGAGTGAACACTGTAGCAATCCTGGGGTCCCATGTCCTGCCCATCGCCCTGAGGCCCTGTGCTCGTGATTGCTTTTGATCTGAGCAGAATCTGCCTGTGTGAGGCTGGGCCACTTGTCCTGGGTCACACAGAGCTGGGGATTCGTGGGGAGGGCACCCCCATCGTCCCAAGGGCCTGATGGCTCTCCGGCGGTGGTCGCGTTCTTGCCAGGTGTGAAGACCTGCTCAGGTCCACACAGCCCACTCCAGGCCGAATAGGGAATTCAACCCAGGTTTGTTTGCCTCCAAAACCCATACCTTCTCCTCAGGGGCTGGACAGCAGAATCAAGGGGGTGGGCAGCCGGGGCTGAAGGACCCCAGTGGGGAGAGGAGATTTGATTCCTCTGGCTGTTTTTCTAAAGGAAGATTGAGAAGAGGGCCAGGAGATTCCTGGAGGTGATCACAGCCGCTGCACCTGGCTGGTCACTCACAGTGTGCAGATGGAGGCAGCAAGGCCAGTGTCTGCCTCAAGCCTTCCTTTCCCTTCTCCCCAGCCGCCCTCTCATGCTCCTTGCCCCGCCTTGCTGAGATCTAACAGCTGCTGTTATTGAGTGTCTGCTGTGTGCCTGGCCGATTCCGAGTGCTTCACATGGGTTACACATTTCACTCTTGCTACAACCACAGGAAGGAGTTTCTTTATCCTGATTGTAAGAGGGGAAAATACCATCTCACACCAGTTAGAATGGCGATCATTAAAAAGTCAGGAAACAACAGGTGCTGGAGAGGATGTGGAGAAATAGGAACACTTTTACACTGTTGGTGGGAGTGTAAACTAGTTCAACCATTATGGAAGGCAGTGTGGCGATTCCTCAAGGATCTAGAACTAGAAATACTATTTGACCCAGCAATCCCATTACTGGGTATATACCCAAGGGATTATAAATCATGCTGCTATAAAGACACATGCACACGTATGTTTATTACGGCACTATTCACAATAGCAAAGACTTGGAACCAACCCAAATGTCCATCAATGATAGACTGGATTAAGAAAATGTGGCACATATACACCATGGAATACTATGCAGCCATAAAAAAGATGAATTCATGTCCTTTGTAGGGACATGGATGAAGCTGGAAACCATCATTCTCAGCAAACTAACACAGGAACAGAAAACCATACACCACATGTTCTCACTCATAGGTGGGAATTGAACAATGAGAACACATGGACACCGGATGGGGAACATCACACACCGGGGCCTGTCATGGGGTGGGGGGAGGGGGAGGGATAGCATTAGGAGATATACCTAATGTAAATGACGAGTTAATGGGTGCAGCACACCAACATGGCACATGTATACACATGTAGCAAACCTGCACATTGTGCACATGTACCCTAGAACTTCAAGTATTAAAAAAAAAAGGGCAGGGGGAAACGGAAGCACAGAGAGGTGGAGTGACTGGTTCGCTCCGTTAGGTGTCAGCATCTGCTTCCAGCTCGCCCTGCTTTCGTTCAGCGTGCAGCCCTGAAGCGGATGCTGCCAACCCTGCTGGGTCCCCACCCCACGCCGCTCCAAAGGGGCCTAACTGTGGTCAGAGGGGCGGCATGGGTAGGGTCACCATTCTCTGATGCTATTGGTCAGAAGAGGCGAGCTTAGCCCCACTTTGGACGGAGCCTTCTTCCTCCTCCTCGCCTGGTAGCTGCAGGGTGACTGGGTGTGGGGACTGCAGGGCTGTGAGAGCCCTTACCACATCAGAACTGGGTTTGCCTCCTGTCCTCAGATGCCCCCTCTGTCCACACACCCCTCTCTCATGTGGGCCACTGTTCTCCATGCCCTTTCCTTGGGGCAGTGATCTGTCCTTTGTCAGCCAGGCTGCCTTGGGCCTTGGGAGAGGCTACCAGGAAGCAAAGCCTTGGATGGCTGCAGTGAAGTGTGGAAGGGGAGGGGACATGCACAGTTCCCGTGTGCCACCCTTGCCTGGAGGTGATGGCACACCAAGGCACTATAGGACATCACGGGCGGTCCTTTTGCCTGGCAAATGATCCAACTCATTCTGAAACGACTGCCTCCATTCTGAAACTTTTCCTTCTCTGTGTTTATACGCGGGTGAGATGAGGGATGCTGGAGTAAGTACACACCGAAGTCCAAGGGGACAGGGAATCTGGGGAACTGGGGGAGGAGAAACTGAATCACAGACCCCGGAGCTCAGGACCCACCTGTGATGCGTCCCATCCACAGGCCCTGCCGTCCCTGCTCTCCCAGGCTGGCCAAGCCGAGCTTCAACTCACTGCTGAGGCCAAGCAAAGCTGGGAGGATGCTGCGCTGGCTCCCTTGCAGTAAACAGTAGTAGGAAAATGCAGCTGTTTGTGTATAAACTAAAGCTTGTTACAGTCCTGGAAGCTTCCGACTTGGGGGCCCACAGGCTTGGAGTGGAGAACATTGTGGGGAGAAAAATCATGTGTGAGCTGTTACTGCTGGGCCCTGAGGCTCTGCGGCCCTGCCTGGCCCTCAGTCCTGCTGCCCCGACCTGCCCTGCTGCCCTCCCCTCACTCCACCAGACTCCAAACACAGCCCAGCTGCAGGAACATCAGCCTCTCATTATGTTCCCTCCACCCCTGCACAAACACAGCAGGTGGGGCGTGGGGCGCAGTGGGCGGGGGCAAGAGGCCGGCATGGGATTTGGCCTTTCTCAGGGTGCTGAGAAAGTGTGCCGAGGCAGGGGCCGCCGAGGACACAGTGGAGAGGTGCCCTCTGGGCGGCTTACCATGTGCCGCAGCCCAGCTGGGATCAGACCCCTGCCATCAACAGGCCTGAAAGAGACCCCTGCCCCGTGCAGGGCCTGCAGAGAAAGGTTGAGGATAAGGGCCACTGAGGAAAGCTGCAGCGGTACGGGGGCTCATTCCATTTTGACATTAACTTGGTATGCAAATAACATGCAAATTGGCCCTTTATTGTGTCTTAGTCAATAGCCAGGCATTTTTTATCTTTGGCCTGCAGCTTTGGTCTCAGCAGATCTCAGCAGGTCACCAGGTAGGAGGGGGAGGCTGTCAGCTTTAGAAGGAGGAGGCTGGGAGGGGAGGAATCATCACTTTCCTCTGCCCAGTAGCTGTCACGCCGAGGGGGGTGCTGAGGGGGCAGTGGTGGCAGATAGGCCCTGGGGGTCCCTCTCGGCGGCCTGCTGACTTACAGGCTGGATGTGGTGGGGGCAGGCGAGGGCGGGAGGCTGTGCTGAGCCTGATGGATGGGCCCTGGCGGCAGCTTTGGCCGCCCCGCTGGGGCCAGGGGCCCAGGCTCAGCACGGCAAGGTCAGGCTGAGGGTGCAGGGAGCTCCCGGTCACTTAGAAGGGCTGCTCATGGGAGGTGGGTATCAATTTCCCAGCTGAAAAGCTGTGGGGAGGGAGGAAGAACAGACCCCATGTGGAAGAGAAGTTACACTCTGGGGGACATGGCCAGAGAGGTCCATCTTGAGTTGTGTTTCTATCTTGTTAAAGGTGAAAATTCCTGGGTTTTGTATGGGTATGGGTGCATGTGTTGAACTTAGTATGCAGGCAAAGAAGATACTGCCTTTCTTATCACTATCTTCTGCCCTACCCCACTCCCTGCACTCACACACACACTCACCCACTAAGCAAGACACCATATACAGTCATACAAGACACCATACACACACACAGAGTCATGTAAGACACCATACACACACACAGTCATACAAGACACCATACACACATGCAGTCATACAAGACACTGTATGCACACACGCTCACACGCAGTCATGTACTCACACAAGACACTATACACAGACGGTCTCTCGCACACTCATGCAAGATACCATACAAAAACACTTACTCATACAAGACACCACACACAGGTGCACACACACACTCATGCAAGATGCCATACACAGACGGTCTCAAACCCACACACTCATGCGGGTTGCTATCCACATACAGACTCACACAAACACTCACTTGTGCAAGACACCATACACACAGGCTCTCACACACACATTCCTTTCTTTTATTAAAAAAATAGAAACCTAATTTTCATGGAAACCTGCCACTTAAGTGACTCAAGTGTCTGAATTTCCATTCTGTAAATAATGTAAATGCACATGTCTCCCCCCAGTCTGTCTCTCCAGCGCCCCACAATGCAGTGCTTGAATTTCCTCCCACTCAGACTCCCAGAAAGTCCACTCTATCCTATGCAAGCTCCACACCCCTCCCTCCTTATACATCCAAGGATGTCGGGATGGTGTGGGGGGCAGTCCTGCTCATTCAAAACTGGGACTCAGCTGCCTGTCCCCAGAGGCAGAGACCACCACAACTGTCACCAAAGGCTGTTTACTTACCTCAGGGACATTCTAGCCCTGAGCAAAATCTGCATGTGTCTGAACTGGAGGTGAGTTGGCGAGTGCATGGAGGTGGTTTGGAACTTCTGTGGGAGCCCAGGAAGTAGCTGCCACTGTCTTCTCCATTCCCCTTCCCCGCCTGGTGGTCAGGTGTGCATCATTTGCTAGAAGCCCACCCAGTGGCCTGGAAGCCTGGGGACTCGGCCTGCTTGCTGGGGAGAATCTTGCTCCACTAAGGTGAGTGCTTTCCAGGACTTTGGTTGTTGGAGGGGCGGGGGGCGCAGGTTGAGACCACACTGCTGGAGCAGGGGCCAGCCAACAACCTGTCAAACTGGCTGCCTCCTTACTTCATCAATTCCCCTGTCATTTCCCTGGGATACCTTGAGTTTGACCTCAGTACAGGGAGCAAAGTTCTTTCTTTGTCTCCTAATAAACAGCCTCAGTGATTGCTGGCCTCCAGCTGTTCTGTGGCCCCTGTGGCTCCACCCCCCTCACCCGAGAGGCCCTTTCTCCCTGTGAAGTCTCATTAACTGGAGGCTTGGGGCCAAAGGAGGGCTCTGGCCGGCCACCTCTCTCCTTGTTAGTGCAATCATCTCTGTCTGGCATGATGGCCAAGCTCTTCCTAGAACCCTGTCTGCTCAGAGGCTCCTCCTAGGCTGCTGGAAAACCCTGCCCTGGGTCCTCAGAGTGACCAGGGCATTTCTCCCCTGAAGCCATTAGTGCCAAGTGGCGCTGTGTATGGGGGTTTACATAGATCTTTTCAGGGCCCATAGGAAGGCAGCTATGATGGATCAGGTCCAGGAAGGTGGGTCTCTCAGTGCAGCCTCCCTGAAAGCCAGCTCTGGTCTTCTGGTGGCGTTTGCCCATGGGAGGCCTGTTGACTCAGGCTGCCCAGAAGACATTTCTCTGTGAGCAGCGGTTCTGTTTCCTGGCACAGCTCTCTCCCCTGCTCCAAATGCAGTGCAAACCCTGAGCTGGGGGAGAGCAATCTCATGCAGAAACTTGGGATGTTCTCTGCAGGTGGATTTCTCCCTGGACATCTGAGTGGGAGACTGGATTTTAGGCTCTGCTCTGTGCAGGTTCCCTCGCTTTTGCTCTGCCAAATCCAAAGTGCTTTCCACTTCCTTTTTCTAGAAACAGTTGTGTAGTGCTTAAGAGTCAAAGATGTGCAGTCTGGGCTGGGCACGCTGGCTCACTCTGTAATCCCTGCACTTTGGGAGGCTGAGGTAGGCAGATTACTTAAGGCCAGGGGTTCAAGATCAGCCTGACTGACATGGTGAAACCCTGTCTCTACCAAAAATATAAAAATTAGCCAGGTGTGGTGGCGCACGCCTGTAATCCAAGCTACTTGGGAGGCTAAGGTGGGAGGATCACTTGAACCCAGGAGGCAGAGGTTGCAGTGAGTCAAGATCATGCTGCTAGGCGACAGAGTGAGACTCCGTTTAGGAAAAAAAAAAAAAAAAAAGATGAAAGATGTGCAATGCGACAGGCCTGGGTTCAAATCCTTATGCTGCCACCTATTAGATGGGTGAGAGAGGAAAGTTTCTGAACCTCTCTGAGCCTCAGTTTCCATATCTGGGAAATGGGGATAATGACAGTAACGCTGGCCATAGGTTACTGAGAGCATTGCAAGAGAGGATGCATATAACGCAAACAAGGTGAGCTAGATTACTGAGGACGAACCTTGCGCAATTGTGTGTAGAGTCTTAAGGAGGATTTTGCTCTTCCACATGGGCCAGGAATTACGTACTGTTCCTTCTTGTCTCCCCTCAGGGAAGGTCTAAAATAGCCCAGAAAATGTATTTCAGTGGATGAAGGTATTTCTCTTTTTAAAAAGGACATGCAAGTAGAAAGTCTCAGAAAAAAATACTCGAGGCCCTGGTGATATTGAGAATATTTGGGAACAGGAAGAGGGACTAAGTGGCCCATGGCAGAGATGGGAGGAATACTTTTCTCTTTTCTTTATATGTCCTTTTTTTTTTTTTTTTTTTTTTTTGAGACGGAGTCTCCCTCTGCCACCCAGGCTGGAATGCAGTGGCACGATCTTGGCTCACTGCAACCTCCTTCTCCTGGCTTCAAGTGATCCTTCCACCTAAGCCTCCTGAGTAGCTGGGATTACAGGCACCTACTACCATGCCCAGCTAATTTTTGTATTTTTATACAGGTGGGGTTTCACCATGTTGGTGAGGCTGGTCTTAAACTCCTGAGCTCAGGTGACCTGCCTGCCTCAGCCTCCCAAAGTACTGGGATTACAGGTGTGAGCCACCGCGCCTGGTCTCCTTATATGTCCTTTTGACTCTTATGTCTGCATCATATGAAACCAGTTATAAAAATTAATAAAATTAAAATTTTAATGTTGGAAACATAACAAAGTAGATGTACTGGGGGATAAAGTTTTTCAGGTGTTCTTAATACTTGAAACCAGGTATTTGGCTAATAAAGTCAGGCAAAGGGCTAATCGTGAGGGATTCCTCAGAGGAGAAAGACATGGAGATCGGGGGACATAGGGGCCAAGGCCACCAGGACGTCCTGTGTCTCTGTTTGGGGGAATTTCCTCAGCCGGGTACTTTTTGCCCAAGTGCCTTGTCTCAGCGACTATTCCATGAGCTGGACACGAGCCCGCAGCCTCCGTGTGCTGTGAGCGTGGCTGTGGGCGGGGAGGCGGGAAGACACAGCCACAGCGCCTGGGCCCTCTCCGTGGGGCCTGCCTTTCCCCTGCGGGCCTCGCTCACTTGTTAGAAATCTGTCTTTTCTTCAAGGCTCACCTCAGATATCACCCCTCTGTGAAGTGCCCCCCGTTCCTACCAGATCAGACTTTACCCCTCCTATCCTCTTCTGTGTGTTCTGCTCATTCCTCTTTCCCAATTCTTTCCCCCGTGGTGTTTTACATTCTCTTTATTTGTTCGGATGCCATTTCCCCTGTTAGCTCTGAAGGCCGTGGAGGACACAGGCCGTGGCTCATTCACATCTGCAAGTTTCACCGTTCCCAGCCCAGGGACCGGGACGTAAGTTCTCCATCCACGCTTGGGAGTGCATGAGTGGGCGAGTAAGCAGCCCTGAAATGTCCTGAATCTTTGAACCTCAGTTTTCCATCTGTAAAGTGGGGATGGCAATCATGGAACCCACCGTGAGAGATCAGCTGGGTTGTGCTAGGGAGTTCTCTGCTACACCGCTGGCCCTGATGGATGTCCCTAAATTTACGCAGTCCTTGCTCTCATCTTGAGATCACAGGTGTCCTTGAACTTCCTGTCCTCTCTGCTGCACACAGAGCTTGCCTTCCTCCCATTCTCCACCTGGCTTCTTGATGCCACATGTCGTAAGCTTAGCCAGCAGTAGGCTGGGCCTAACCTTAAGGCCATCACTCCCAGACGCAGAATGGTCAACCCCGAGGAATCAGCCCTCGGTGCCTCTGCCCAATCGCTGCCCTCTCCACAGAGCTGCAGAGCCCAAACTCGCCTTCCCAGCCGGGCCAGAAGGAAAAGGCTTTCTGTGCCTGCCCTGGCCTGCCAAGCCTCACAGAGGTTATGCCGCTTGAAATGCTGACCTTCTGTCTTCCCTTCTACCCCCTTTTATTTTCTACTTTATGCTTTTCCTCCTTTCTCACTTACTCTTGCTTCCTCTTCTCCAAATTGTTAGTTCAAAACAATAGCTAAGTGCGGAGCCGCCAGCAAAGCTGCATGTATGAGAGGGGCTGGGGAGCAAGGAAGGAACAGCCATTGCTTTCGCTGATTACCCGTTGCTGGCCCACCTTCTCGTTCTGCTTCCAGCAGGAGCTCATGGGTCCTGCTGAGTGAGAAGGGGCTTCTTTTTATCGTATCAGTCATTGCTTCCTGGTCCTTCTAGCTCATACATGCCTGAGATCAGACCAAAGGAAGTCCAGTTCTTGGTCCAGGTCTCTCCTTATGAGCTGCACTACCTCCTAGGAAAGAAATGAACTCAAGGGAGAGCAGGGAAGGGCCCACTGGAGTAAGGGTCTCACTGCAGTTCTTCAGTTGGCAGAACATTTCTGTGTAATGCATAGAAGGGACTTTATGTCTACAGATGTACTCACCCGACTCGGATGAGATCATGAGTCCTTTCCTCAGCAAGAGGACACCTTTTCCCATAATACAGTGCCACAAGCTGCGTCCCCCATAGTACGGCAGGAAGCGAGGCATCTTGGGGTTGGAGGTGTGCAGTACAATGTCATCAGAGGTGGGACAGGGCCCATCACAGGGCTTTCTTCCCTAGTCATGGAGCAAACACAGTCCCCATGGGATGGTAGAGATATGGGGAAGAGGCTGCAGCCATTGACAAGTGGGTGCGCTTTGCACCCACTGCCACGCCCTGCAATCTCCTCTTCCCCTGCCTCAGCTGTATCTTCCACAGTCCTCAGCCCTAGTGGAAGTGCCTTCAGATTTATATGGTGCT
The DNA here is from genome assembly GCF_028858775.2 of Pan troglodytes. Classification (NCBI taxonomy): domain Eukaryota; kingdom Metazoa; phylum Chordata; class Mammalia; order Primates; family Hominidae; genus Pan; species Pan troglodytes. Next base: position 128,085,494 of record NC_072407.2, on the reverse strand, counting down.
ATTTACTGGCGCTCTGCCAATTAGTGACACTTTGAAATTCCCTTATATGACGCACTGCTGCTCTGACAATAAACAAGTCATTAGCTGGGTCGGAGGGCAGCTTCCAGCTGGTTTTGATTCATTGTTTTTGAACCGGCTCAAGAGGCTCATTAAGATGCAGGGTCTCCAGTCCAAGGCTTGGGAAACCCTGAAGCTAGAAGCAGATGGGGCTTCTGCACACCTAGGTGCTGGGTTGCTGTTCACCTGCCCTTCCCTTCTGATGCCCCATGAGACTCATCCCCCACCACTGGAGGGGATACTAATTGCCACCACAGTGTCACCCTCCTTTCATAAGATACAGACACAGGACAAAGGCCTCAGTAGGGAGTAGATGTGAAAGGACAGCAGGGAATGGTGAAAGGAGGCTGGGTGGAAAGGAGAGGCTTGGGTGCTAGAGGAAGGAGTGGCACGGGAGAGCTAGAAACTCCAGTGGGTGATTTGGGGTGGGGAAAAGGTGGCGGACACCTGAGCGAGAGCCCAGCCCATTATGTCCAGTTCATGTTCTTCACTTGCAGCTCCAAAGGCTGTGAGACCTGGAAGGGATCTTGGACAGCACCCAGGCCAACCCCTCATCTCCATTTTACAGATGCTCAAGAAAGATGAAGTGACTTCCCAGTTCACTCAGCTCATACGTGCCTGAGATTAGACTAAAGGAGGTCCAGTTCTTGGTCCAGATCTCTCCTTATGACCTGCATTAGGTCCTAGGAAAGAAACAAGCTCCAGGGAGAGCAGGGGAGCATCCTGCTCCAGGCACGTGCTCACTGCTGCTGTTTCTCCTCTTCCCTGTGCTTGCAACCCCTCCTTCCATCATGTCTCATGCCCTTGCTGGCTTCTGGATTCTGCACGTATAAAGGAGTCCTGTTTGGGTCTAAGGATGTCGAGTATGTGAATGGCTAAATAAGAAGGCTCATTACAGAGTACCATGCTAGGCACTGTAGGAGAAAAAAAGTGCTTGACATTCATGACCTGGAATGGAAAGCACAGTGAAAAAATTACCACTAAGTAAACATAGAACGTAAAGTCTGAGTCGTGAGCTCCACCAGCTGAAGCCATGGTGCTATTCCATGAGGGACATCAGGATGGATGTAGCTCTAGGTGCTAGGCATTATGGTTTTGATGCTGCCCTGGGGGCAGGTGACATGATATCTAGTTTATAAGAGGAAGATAGCTAAAATTGAGACCTATGCAAAGACTGGGACCCTGTAAGAGATATAACCTCAGACAAACCAGGATCAAAAAAATACCAATCACAGGCTTAGGGTAGGGACAGTTAATCTTATCCTGACTGGGACTCTAAATAGAAAAAAGTCTTCTGTGAGAAATAGAAGCTGCAGGCCTGAACCATATGTGACTACAGTGTCTGAATTTCCACTGCTGGAATTCCCAAGCTGAGAAATTAATATAAAAATAGATCCCAGACCAGTAAAACTCATGGTGTAGCAAGAGAAGGAAATACACAGCTATTCGGGAGGAATGTGCCCCAGAGCAACAGCATTTCACAGCAAAATCTGATCCCCTTTGAAGTTGCCCAAACAATAAAAAAATTACAAACCCACATCAGGAAATGATATACTATTAGAGAAAGTCAGCAAACATATCAAACTAGTTTAGCATTCCAATAAATAAAACAATGTAACAATCTGAGAGACTTTAAAATAACTATGTTTAAAATGATTAAAAAGATGAAAACATAGAAACATAAAGAAAATATAGGATATTTTGGAAGAAACAGGCAAATTTGTTAAAAAACAAGAACTTTCTAGAAATAAAAAATATAGTCATTGAATTAAAAGCTCAATAGATGTGTCAGACAGCAGATTAGATGAAGCTGAGCAGAGAATTAATGAACTGAAAGATAGATCAGAGGAAATTACAACAAATGTAGCATGGAAACAGGAGAGAGAAAAAATGTGGAGGAGAAGCCAAAAAGGCATAGAGGATAAAATGAGAGGATCCAAATTACCTTTCAGGGAGTTGCAGAGGAGAAGAATATAGAGAAAGGGACATGGCAACGTTCAATTTTCCAGAACTGATGAAAGGACACTGTCCTCAGATTAAAGAAACATTGGGATTTCTGGGAGAAAATACAAAAGAATAAACCCACAGAGATATGGTAGAGTGAAACTGGATTCAAGGAAATACAGCCAGTGTGTGGAGGGATTAAGGAGAAAGGAGAGGTTAAATTTGTCCAGGAATATCTGTGAAAGTCCATGGAAAACTGAGACTTGAAGGTCAAAGAAAATTTTAAGAGGTTGAAAATATGGTAAGGCTGATGAGATTTAAGAAATAGGAAGAAAATATGAGGTTTCAGGCTCTCTGATTAGTTTCTAAGTAGGTTTTAATGCAATTCATTTTGAATTAAGTTACTCTTAAGACTCTGGATACCTATTTGTAAACTAAAGGTTTCAGGGGAAGCTCTCCTGGCCTGCACATTTATTTCAAACCTAGTCTCTGTTCTTCCCAGTTGGGTCCCCTGCCCTGTCCATGACTCTTCAGTCCTGGCTAGGCACAAGTCACCCAGCTGATCCTATTCCACTCGAAAAACCACTCGTAATCAACAAATTGCCCTTTGAGGCCTCCCCTTCCTGTTGGGGGCTGAGTTGAAATTGGACTATCCAACCTTCCTCCCTCTACCTGTGGTCCTTGGGGCAAAGAAAAACCCTGCTCTGAAGTGGACAGCAGGGGCATGCCCTACTGCATCTGTGCCTGGTTAGCAGTGTCAGTGGCTTCAGAGGAACAGAAAAACCTGGGCATGGTAATTGGCTCATGAAAGCTGCATGTTGCTGGAGGGGGCAGGAGGGTCTGGAGAGGAATGGGCTTAATGGGAAGCAAATGCTGCAGAAGAGCCTGTGCACACCCTCCCCCAATTCACGGCCATTAGCATTCCTCAGACACCTGCAGGCGCTTGGCCCTAGCTGGGCATGGGATGTGCCGGCTCCTCCCTGCTGGCGCACAGAACAGAAAGATGAAGTTTGGTTCTCATTAAGGGGGCAGGGGTGGATGCGAGACAGGAGAACTCTTTCTTGTATCTTTTAAGAGCACGTGCTTTTCTTTGGTTGTTGTCAAATTCTGCTTCACCTTATGGTTGTTTACGGGTTCAGAGAAAGAGCACTGGACTTTGGGTTGAGTACCAGATCATCCTTTCCTAGCTTTGCAACCGTAGAAACAGCACCAAATCTCTCTGGTCCTCAGCCTCCTCCTGGTTAGGAATAATGAAGGGATAATTCCTACGAACAGGGTTATTTTGAAGAATAAATAAGGTAGACCATTTGAAGGCACGGGGCAGAGAGGTATTTATGGAATGGACACTCAGGAAATTTGAGTTTCCTTTATCCCAGATCATAAGTACCTTTGGAGAAGGAATGGTGTCTTATTCCTCTTTATAACCCCCAAGGCGCCTGTTGTGGTGCCAGACACCCAGAGTAGAAGACTGAGTCAATGGGGGTGCAGTACCCCCGATGCTGAGCTCCCCGACCCTCTCACTGGGACAGGACAAAGGTCAGCTCAGAAGCCAGATGCCAAGAAGAAAAAAAGACCAGGTCCTTGAAGAGTCATTGAAATGGGCCTGGTGGCAAAGCAGCAAAGGGGCAGGATTTCTATGAGGCCACTTGAAGAACCTACTCCACCTGGGTGCTGGGGGACGTGGTCCTGCAGGAGGCCAAGGGGACTGCACTGGCAGAGGGACCAGCCCTGTCCGGCGAGGGACGGCATCTCCCTCTCCTCCCATCCCACGCTTGCAGGTGCCGGCTTCCGGAGGGTGCCGTGGTCTCTGGGGCTGGCTCCCTTCAGCCGCAAAGACCTCTCTGGCAGAGGCTTCCGTCCACCTGCTCTCCAGCTGCTGCTGGTGGAGGCTTGGTTGACTTAGGCATCTTCCACGCATCTTTAATCTGTCTTCACTCCGTGCCAAACATCTGCGGAGGGGATCTACTGGCTGTTTATTTTCTGTTTGTCTTGGGTGTGACACAATCTCTATTCTTCACTTTAATGGCTCTTCTCTTTATTATTATTGTCTCAACCCCTCTATTTATTTGCTTTCCCCGAACACCAACTACTTTCCCTCTGCTCTCCTGGACTGGCCAAGGCCCATGCCAGCCCTCCCTGCTTCCTCTCCTCCCAGCTCAGGGCCCTGCTCTCCTGGCTACGAGCCTCATTCAGACCAGATGTGGTTTCCTCCTCCTCTCCTCCTCCTCCCTCTCCCTGTCCCCCTGAGTTGCCAAGGGCTGCAGGGGGTCAGGGGAGCAGAGAGGTTCTCCACCCACATCCTGTCCTGCCCCCGCCGTCTACTTCCCTGCCCAGCTCTGCGACCCACACTAAGGAGGGAAGGGACCGCAGTGCATGCCAGGGTACTGTTTAGTCCCTATGATGAGGGGTGCTGGCAGGACTCCTACCCCTGAGAATATGGTCAGTAGGGGGACTTGGTCGCCTCTCTGCAACACAGCTGCACTGGAAGGATTTGGCACAGTCCATGCACACTCTAGATCACTGATGGTGTCAAGGCCCCTCTGCTTCCATATTGCCCAATGAGCAATATTTTACAACTGTGCTTTTACATCTACTGTCCCTGCAACCTTTGCCACAGCCTGGATCCTCACCTCCTCATGCCAGAGGAGTCTGAGGTTCTAGCATCGCTCAGCTGATAAGAGGCCAAGTCAAGATTTGAATTTAAATCTGGTTTGATGTGAAGAATGGCCAATTGGCTTAAACACTGGGGCCCGACTTTCTTGACCTGGCCTGGTCTGACCTGTCCCAACACCTGGGAATAAACCTCTTTTGGTGAATAGAGTCTGGGTTTGGGGGCAGCAGCCAGCCTGGGACACTTTTCTGTTTCTGGAATTATTTCTACCTCTGGCCATAATGGGTCACTGAAATTTGACCCCTGGGATTTCAGTAGAAGTGATAGTTAGAGATAATATTATGGCTCTCACTGTGCAAAGAACACTAGACTCTACAAGGATAGGGAATGCAAGAGAAAATGAAGGTGAACTTATCAGAGGGGAGAGTTGTGGCAAAACTTCAGACTCCATACAAAATCACCAATCAACTGTTCAACCAGGAGCAAAGCCAGGCTTGGCGGGGTCTGAGCTTTTACAATTTGGTGGTGGTGGTGGGAACTCTTTTTAAGTAAAAGAATTCACAAGTATGAACACAAATGTACCAGGATTCCTCCCAGGGCCTTGCAAGGATCCTGTGCAAAGGCCATTAGCTTCCTGGAAAATCCAGCCCTGAATAGGGCTAAAGTGACTTCAGACTGAGCACCTAGGCAGATTTTCAGCTAAAGCTGTAGTTTGGGACCAACTAGGACAGTGGTTCTCAATTCTGGTGGGCCTAAAACTCACCTGGGGACATGTTCAAATGCAGACTGTGCTTTGCCCCCAGAAATTCTGCTTTAGTGGCAGGTCTGGGGAGGGGACTTGAAGTCTGCATTTTTGACGAGACCTCCGGGGGATTCTGAAACTGGACAAGTGGGAACTAAACTCTTAAGAAACATGGGGCCAGAAGTGGTGGCTCACACCTATAATCCCAGCATTTGGAAGGCTTAGGCAGGTGGCTCACTTGAGACCAGGAGTCTGAGACCAGCCTGGCCAACATGGCAAAACCCCATCTCTACAAAAAATTCAAAATTAGCTGAGTGTGGTGGTGTGTGCCTGTGGTTCCAGCTACTCGAGAGACTGAGGTGGGAGGATTGCCTGAGCCTAGGTCAAGCCTGCAGTGATCCAAGATCAAGCCACTGCACTTTAGACTCTGCTCTTTGAGACTCCGTCCAAAAAAAAAAAAAAAAAAAAAAAAAGAAAGGGAGAGAAAGAAAGAAAAGAAAGAAAGAAATCCAGTCCCCACACTGTCATGAGGAATTCAGGCTGGAGAACAGGAATGTTCACCAAAGTCAGACAGCAAACAGGGGTTGAAGGTATAGCTGGGATCGGGGTCCTGTCCCCAGTTTCTCGTTCTTTCCTCTTGCCAGGCTGTCTCTGATCAGACTTCACTTCCTGAAGAAGGTGGGTTATTAGCGTGGGGGGGTTTGCAAAGGGGACATGAAACTGGGCTTTCTCTAGCAGCTTCCAGAAAGAAAGAAGTCCTGGGCTGCCTGGGACTCCTGAAAGGTGAGAGACCCCATGGCCCCAGAGGCGGGGCCTAGATCCCTGGGGAGGGAAACTTAATTGCTGGCAGGTGCTGTAGGAGTGGGGCTGGAGCCCCTCCCAAAGTGCAGTGTCCATGGGACTGCAGCTCAAATGCCTTCCAAAGCTCCCAGGTCAAAGGTCACCATCAAAGCATTCAACTGGCAAGGCACTCTCATTAAGTCAAATATTGACTTGTCTCAATATGAACTTTGTTTGTTTGTTTGTTTGCTTTGGCCAGAGGTCTAGTCTAAACATGTAAATGACTCATCTGCTGATTAATGAACCTCTTCCCAGGAGTCTCTTCCTAAGACCCCTTAGCGAGCAAGAAGGCCAGAGGCAGGTAGGGAGGACTGGAAGTTGTCTCATCACTGCTCTGAGGAACAGGGGGGACAGTGGAGAACAGTGGGAATGGGGAAGATAGAGAGGCCTGGACTGATGAGAGCCACGGTCCCTCCGGTGTCTGGGGAGCCCCTCTGCAGGGGGACGCTGCCGCCAATGTCCGCTCTCAGGCTTGGGCACTAGAGGTGCTCCGAGCCGGCTTCACGCTTCTTGGAGGCAACTCCATCAACCCCACCAGGTCTGGGTCCTGCGGGGCAGGTGACAGCCTGCAGTGTAGAGGAAGCCAGCTCCCTCCTTGGACTAAAGGGAGGAGGAAACTGCTCAGTTTCAAGAGGGCCGAGGAGCCCAATAGGCTTAGAGTGTTGGAATGAGCTGCGTTTGACTGGGGGCTCTTCATTGCACAAACCCAGGGGGTGCCATCCACACAGTGTTCCAGAGTTGCGTGGCAGTGTGGCCTGCTCCTGAGAGCCCCGCTGCGCACTCCTGCCCTGTTTACAGCAAGAAAGGGCAGGGACAGTAGGGAGGGAGGAAGGAAGGAAAGGAAGGGGAGGAGGAAGGAAGACAGGAAAGGAAGGAAGGGAGGGAGGGAGGAAGGGAGGGAGGAAGGAAGGGAGGGAGGAAGGGAGGGAGGAAGGGAGGGAGGGAGGAAGGGAGGAAGGGAGGGAGGGAGGAAGGGAGGGAGGAAGGAAGGGAGGGAGGGAGGGAGGAAGGGAGGAAGGAAGGGAGGAAGGAAGGGAGGGAGGAAGGGAGGGAGGGAGGAAGGGAGGAAGGGAGGAAGGAAGGGAGGAAGGAAGGGAGGGAGGAAGGGAGGGAGGGAGGAAGGGAGGAAGGGAGGAAGGAAGGGAGGAAGGAAGGGAGGGAGGAAGGGAGGGAGGGAGGAAGGGAGGGAGGGAGGAAGGGAGGGAGGGAGGAAGGGAGGGAGGGAGGGAGGGAGGGAGGAAGGAAGGAAGAAAGGAAGGAAGGAAGGAAGGAAGGAAGGAACGAAGGAAGGAAGGGGCGAGTCTTCCCTGAATGCCGCTGCGGGTCAGGCTGTGGGTGGGGGCGCTCAGGTGGGCAGTGAGCGATAGAGGCTGGGCTTGGCTGGGGTTGGGAGAGGGAGGCCGTCAGAGGAGGGCCGAGCCCCTTGAAAGCTGCTATTGTTTGAGGTCTATGCTCAGAGAAGCCCTGAGTAAAAAGAGCTTGTTAGAGAGGCCCAGGCTGGAGACAAGCTGCTCTCAGAGAGCCAGTGAACCGTGCGAAATGACTTAAACTAACATCCCTGACTGCACTGGGCCGGGACCCAGGAGTCAGGGCCGTGCGCTCATCAGAAATTCATAGAAGGTGCCCCGCAGCTCGGCTTTCTCTGGCCGCCTTGTTCATTGAGCGGTTTTTTCTTTCCAGTCCCGCGGCTCTGAAAGGGAGACAGGGGCTGCCTGATGGGGAAGATCAAGTGGCCTTTGAAAACCTCTCTCGGAGTTTATTAAACCCAGGGGCCAGGGCAGGCCAACCTGGAGGCCCAGCCAGGCCTGGCTCCGCCCACTCCGGGCTCCCCAGAGGGGACCTGGCCTGTTCTCATGTCCCAAACTTGGCAGGTCTGTGCAGAGGGATGAGGGGGTGGGGGAGCGGGATCCTGAGGAAGATGGGAGGAGGTGAGGGAGGGGGCTGAGCACGGGTGGAGACCTGTGGCCCCCACAGACGACAGGGCCTTCTCTCCCTGGGCCCCCAGGACACCCCCTGCTTCCTGCTGGAACTCGTCTCTCCAGGAGCTCTCTGAGTGTTTGTGCTCAAGGTACACAGAGAGGAGAGTGGGGGGAGGAAAGGACTAGGGGGTCTCTGGGCTGCATCACAGCTTCCTGACCAAGTAAGGGCAGGAACGACGCTGCTCAGAGGATGCCTCAAGTTTCCAGAAGTCCCTCAGAGAAGGAGAGGTGAATGACCTCACCTGCCGAGGCCCAGGGTGCTCACCCAATCCCCGTCCCAACACACATCCCAGAGGGACTGGCCTTCGAGGCAGCACCCAGAACAGGGGGCTGAAGTAGACCCCCGGCACAGAACACTTCCCCGAGAGTGCCTGATGACCCGCGAGGCTGAGTCCATGCCGAGGACAGCTACGGGGGAAGGAGCCTTCCACAAACACCCAAATGAAGGCCTTCTGGGTGCCAGACCCCATCCCAGACACTAGGCACACAGGGATGAACAAAGCAGTGGGTGTGTCTTGTTCCTGAGAAGACATGGGACCCTCTGTCATCAACATGTGTGAGTTCTTTTTTTTTTTTTTTTTGAGATGGAGCCTCCCTCTGTTGCCCAGGCTGGAGTGCAATGGCGTGATTTTGGCTCACCACAACCTCTGCCTACCAGGTTCAAGTGATTCTTCTGCCTCAGCCTCCCGAGTAGCTGGAAATACAGGTGTGTGCCACCATGCCTGGCTAATTTTTGTATTTTTAGTAGAGACAGGGTTTCACTATTTTGACCAGGCTGGTCTTGAACTCCTGACTTCGTGATCCACCCACCTCGGCCTCCCAAAGTGCTAGGATTGTAGACATGAGCCACTGCGCCCGGCCAACACGTGTGATTTCTAAACCCCGCTGAGCCACTTCCTAGCCAGGTGACCTCAGGCAGTAACTGTACTTCTCTGAGTCCCAGTCCTGAGGGTGGGTGCAGAGCTGGTGTAGGGAGGGCTGCTAATCCACATAGTATATATAGTTACTATAGTAACTCCTTTACCAGTTTATATCCTAGGGGATCTGAGGGAGATTTCTTCTGAAAAGGTAATTCTGCTTGTTTAAAAAGTTGAGGCCGGCACACCTGTAATCCCAGTGCTTTGGGAGGCTGAAGTGAGAGGATCGCTTGAGGCCAGGAGTTCGAGACCAGCCTGGGCAACATAGTAACATTCTGTCTCTCCAGGCGCGGTGGCTCACACCTGTAATCCCAGCACTTTGGGAGGCTGAGGCAAGTGGATCACTTGAGCTCAGGAGTTCGAGACCAGCCTGGCCAACATGGTGAAACCCTATCTCTACTAAAAATACAAAAATTAGCCAGGCATAGTAGCTGGTGCCTGTAATCCCAGCTACTCAGGAGGCTGAGGCAGGAGAATCACTTGAACCCAGGAGGCGGAGGTTAGAGTGAGCCGAGATCGTGCCACTGCATTCCAGCCTGGGTGACAGAGCAACATCTGAAAAAAAAAATTTCCATCTCTACAAAAAATATATATATGGCCGGGTGCGGTGGCTCATACCTGTAATCCCAGCACTTTGGGACACTGAGGCGGGTGGATCACAAAGTCAGGAGATCAAGACCATCCTGGCTAACACAGTGAAACCCCGTCTCTACTAAAAATACAAAAAATTAGCCAGGCATGGTGGCGTGCGCCTGTAGTCCCGGCTACTTGGGAGGCTGAGGCAGGAGGATGGCGTGAACCTGGGAGGCAGAGCTTGCAGTGAGCTGAGATCGCACCACCGCACTCCAGCCTGCGCGACAGAGTAAGACTCTGTCTCAAAAACAAACAAACAAACAAACAAACAAAAAAATATATATATATGTATGGTGGTGGTGTGCACCTGAGTCCAAGCTACTCAGGCAGCTGAGGCAGGAGGATTGCTTGAGCCCCAGAGATTGAGGCTGTAGTGAGCTATGATCACACCACTGCACTCCAGCCTGGGAGACAGAGTAAGACCCTTTCTCTAAATGAATGAATGAATGAAGTCTTCAACCGTCAACCAAATGCATATCCCTCCTACCTCCCCTGCATTCACATAAGTCTTTTAATCTTTTCTGTCTTGTTTCATTGACAGTGGCCCCTCCCAGATCATTCCTGGGCCATGATGTGCCTCCTTCTCCCTGAACCCTCACTGGATGCCTCCAGAGAGTTCCTCTTTCCCAACCCAGCTTTGGATTTGGAATCCAGTTCTGTCTCAACCCCTTTTTAGACTTCCCCTTTCAACAAGTTCAAAGTCCTTTACAGTTTTTCCTGAGCATCTTTTTCTCACATATATTTTTAGAGAATATATTTCTAAATATATTTCTCACATATATTTTTAGAGAATAAACAGATGGGAAGGGTCTGAAGATACAAACTGAGTTGTGTATGGTAGCAGTCCCTGAACCTTGCATGGATGGCAAGGTGTGAGGAATGGCCCTATTCTTCGTAGGTTGTAAGCCTCTTTCTCTAGGGCCAAGGCAGCTAACAAGAAGTTTGAAGGCCTTATCCCCCCACTCCCCCCACACCCCCCCAGTTAAGGCCAGGCCTACTTGGCCTGTTAAAAATATGGCTAGTCCTAGATCCTTGACCCAGCAATCCCATTACTGGGTATATAACCAAAGGAGTATAAATCATTCTACTATAAAAACACATGCACACGTATGTTTATTGCAGTACTATTCACAATAGCAAAGACTTGGAACCAACCCAAATGCCCATCAATGATAGACTGGATAAAGAAAATGTGGCACATATACACCATGGAATACTATGCAGCCATAAAAAAGGATGAGTTCATGTCCTTTGCAGGGACATGGATGAATCTAGAAACCATCATCCTCAGCAAAGTAACACAGGAACAGAAAACCAAACACTGCATGTTCTCACTCATAAGTGGGGGTTGAACAATGAGAACACATGGACACAGGGAGGGGAACATCATACACCAGGGCCTGTCGGGGCAGGGATGGGGGGAAAGGGGAGGGAGAGCATTAGGACGAATACCTAATGCATGCGGGGCTTAAAGGTGCAGCAAACCACCATGGCACATGTATACCTATGTAACAAACCTGCGTGTTCAGCACATGTATCCCAGAACTTAAAGTAAAATTAAAAAATAAAAATAAAAAAATATATAACAGGTCCCTTGTCCAACAGATCCAGGAGCCAGGAAGGATATTGGGATGGGGAGGGACAGTGGTATTCCTTTTAGCTGACATTCTTGGAGTCAGCCAACCAAATCTGGGCTAGCAGAGAGGATTCAGCTAATGTATCAATTTGTCCAGATTGGGGGTAACTGCCTGGGCACTCTGTTTAGAAGGACCCCAAGACTGTGTTGTTGTCATTGTTCAGAGAGCGTTAATAACTGACTCTGGTTATTAACCAGAGTTATAACCATGGTGCCTGTCGTGGGCACAAGCTGGACGCATGGCAGAACTTGTGGTGTGTGTGTGTCTCCCATTCCTGGACCAAATGAAAAGAGGGGAGAGTTACAATTCCTTATGCTGGTCATAATTTTTCCTTTGAACAAAAGAATGAGAACAAATGATTTGACAACAGCCCAGGTGATTTGAATTTGAGAACTGTGCCCAAAAGTTGTTACATGTGTTCACTGCGGGTTTCTTTTGGGAATGGTCATTCTTCAAACTGGTGGGGAATTCCAAAAGAAATTATACCTTAGTGGCTTTCAAACTATTCTTTTTTCTTTTTTCTTTTTTCTTTTTTTTTGAGATGGAGTCTTGCTCTGTCGCCCAGGCTGGAGTGCAGTGGCACAATCTCAGCTCACTGCAAGCTCCATCTCCCGGGTTCACACCATTCTCCTGCCCCAGCCTCCCAAGTAGCTGGGATTACAGGCGCCCGCCACCACACCTGGCTAATTTTTTTGTATTTTTAGTACAGACGGGGTTTCACCGTGTTAGCCAGGATGGTCTCTATCTCCTGACCTTGTGATCTGCCTGCCTCAGCCTCCCAAAGTGCTGGGATTACAAGTGTGAGCCACCACACCCAGCCTCAAACTATTCCTTTACAGGCTTACAATGGTAGGCTTTTCTTTCAAAGAAATCTTACACAATGCATAAACAAATACAACAGATAAAGCTGAGCTGCTCTGGTTGAAATGGGGCCTGGGCATCAGGGTGCACTACCAGTGCACCTTGGGGCCTATTTGAAAGCTACTAGTCTATTCTACTCTCTGCTTTTACGGGGGCTATTTTTATTTTATTTTATCTTAATTTTTGTATTTTTGAGACAGGGTCTGGTTCTATCGCCCAGGCTGGAGTGCAGTGGTGCCATCACGGCTCACTGCAGCCTTGACCTCCTGGGCTCAAGTGATCCTCCCACCTCAGCCTCCCGAGTATCTGGGTTTACAGGCAAGCACCACCTCTCCTGGCTAATTTTTTGTATTTTTAATAGAGACAGGGTTTGGCCATGTGTCCCAGGTTGGTCTCCAACTCCTGGGCTCAAGGGATGCAATTGCCTTGGCCTCCCAAAGTGCTGGAATTACAGGTGTGAACCACCACACCTGGCCAAAGGGGGCTATTTCTAAATATTTTTTGTAGAAATGCAGGACTTGAGATCCAAGAAAATATGACTGAAATTGCATAAAGATCTTAGCAGCAGTGTTACCTGTACATACCTACACGCCCCACCATGATTCTGAGCAGTATCCTCAAACTCGCTCATCCTCCCACTCCCAAGCCATGAATGACCCCTGCTGGCTTATTTATTTCTTTATTCTATTTTAAGATGTCTTCATCCAGGCAGTTACCCCACCTTGCTGTGCACCCCTTGATAATCTTGTCACATTCCCCCTCCCTCTTCATGCTCACTGCTTAATGGGCATCCCATGCCCTGGTCATTCACCTGGGCTGCTCCTCGGTGCCACTGAGGCTCCTCCCACTTCCCCAGCACTTGGCCCCCTCCCCTTGCTCTATAGGTCCACAGTGTACCTCCGATTCTCTGCTAGTTGGATGGGGAGGATGCAGTAGTAGCTCAGGGCTCTCTGCTGCAGTTCCTGGACAGCTTCTAGCTCTATGCCCAAAGCCCACTCCAACCTTCCCCATGTCCTTTTTCTGAGCTGTTCCGTGCCCTTTACACACACTCGCTGTCTGGATGCACCATCGTCTGCTTCTCTTGCCCCTCCCCTGTGCTCGTGCCCACTCCACGCCCTGAGATCCCTTCTGTCTGAACTTTCTCTTCCATTCCATCTAAGAGCTTTGTGCATTTTAGTTTCTTCCCAGGAGCCTCCTTGGATTGAGAGAAAAGCAAGTCATTTTTCCCTATCCCTCAACCCATTCATCCTTGCTTAGCACCAACCCACCAGCACCTCGTGCTGGGCATCCTGCCAGGCATAGTTTATTTTGTACTCGGGCGCTGAGCTCTGGTGTCTTCCTGATTTATTTTGTGGTCTGTGTGTCTGTCCTCTGCATCCATCCGCATAAGCATGGCTGTTTGAGGCTGCAGCCCCTTAGGCAGGCATTTAATAAAGCTGAGCATGACGAGAGAAATAAATGGCTGGGTTTTGCAGAGCGCAGGAGGGCTGGTGCGCACCAGCTGGGCTGGGATGGTTGGGATAAGGAGGTGACTTGTATTTCAGGCTTCTCCTCCTTGATGGGAACTTCGGGCCTATGTGAGGGGAACTTCCCAGCTTCCACCGAAGCCTCCGCATCCTGGGTTGGGGTCAGCGATGCCAGCTTTCCTGACAGCCCTGTACTAACCTCCCCACCTACTACCTCCCCAAGAAACAGCAAGGGGCTGGCTGCGGTTCAGTGCCTGTCAACCAATTCAGTGGGAAGGAAACATTAAACACTCCAACACTGCTTATTGGAGCTGGGTAAACTCAGCACACCACAGTTTACTTTGCTGTCAGAAATCCCTTAGCTTACCACAGAGCAGAACCCCCAGAAGACCAGGACTCCCAATGTCCCCCCCATTCCCCACCCGCCAGGAGAGAGCTTACCTCTTCCTCTTCCCAACTGAGACCCTTCTGTGTCCCTTTCTGCACCTCTGCCCCGCTGCCCCCTCTAGCTCTCATGTCTTCATATTTCCCCTGCCTTACTCCTCCTTTCCACCCAGCTCTCATGCCTTCATATTTCCCCTGCCTTACTCCTCCTTTCCACCCAGCTCAGCCCTGTCCTTCCTAAACCCTCCTCCAGGCTTGGTGTCTTTCAGTAGCCAAATAAATTTCAGAGCACGGAGATGGGAGCCAGCACAGATGAGGTCCAGGCATTTTTTAAGGGGTAGAGTGAGATCAGGAGTCACCCTGTTTCTTCCCTCCCCACCCAGACTCCACACAGCCCTGGGCTGTGAATCACTGATTCAAAAGGGCCATGAAGTTAGGCAAAGGTGCAGAACTGGTATGGGGCTGGAGGAACATGCAGGTGGCATGAGGGCCATTTGGGTGACAGCAAGAGGAAGCAGCGCTGCTCACTCCTTCTCCAGGTAGGTACTTTGAGGGGTTATGAATTAGGAATGTGGGTGTCATATATTTGGGACCTAGCTTTGCATGAACTTGAACTCAAATGTTCTTCAACATAACAGCTACAACCTCCCTGGGGCCCGCCCCTGACCCCCACCTCTCCTAAGAAATTTGCAGCCTGGGCCAAGGTTTTCTCTTTGGCTCCGCTTGGAAGTGCAAACCTTGTGGATTTGAGATGAAACATATGCTGTTCTGGAATGTGGCTGTTAGCCAAGGGAATGCTCAGAGGCCCCTGCAAAATTTGTAGCCATCTGCCTGGGGTTGAGCTGGGGGGGTTGTGACAGAGCATTTGGGGCTGGGAAGGAGCCATGGAGGCTGAGGGTACCTTCCGTTCCTCTACCCCACTTAGGACCAGTGCCTCTCTTATCATTCAAGTGGATCTCAATGTGCTGTATTCCTCCCCTGGGGAGACCCAAACCAGACTCACCCTCAGATGCCGTGGGCCGAGTGACTGGCTCCAAAGGGAACAGGTGCCGATTAGAATGGCATTTTGCATATTCTTTGAATGTTATTCATTTCCTGCCAAAAGACACAAACTTTCCCTCCTCCCTGCCCCCGTCCCGGGAACCCACAGTGTTTTCCGTTCTTCCTCTCCAGCTCTGTTCCACTCATAGTCCCCGTTTCTCTGGGGATTTTGCTGACCCTTCTTCTGGAGCTTCTCTTGGCCTCCCAGGCCCTGATCATCAATATGGAAACCCCCCAGTAGATGCGTCTTCAGGCCCAGACTTCCCTCTTTGGAGTGGCCAGACAGCAAATGCTCAGACCCCCTCTTCCCCGTCGAACAAGCTCAGAAATCAGTTGCCCGGGAAGGCCCTGCCTGGACTTTCTTGAATGGCTGCAGGTCTAGGCTGGAAAGCCCCTGAGGAGGACTTATCACACGGACTGGGTGTGTTGTGGGAGAGAGGCAGCTGGCAGAGGCCCCACCAAATTATGGGTTAAAGAGCTCCATTTGAAAGCCTTTCTGGGAAGTTGTCAAGTGGAGATGGGGGAGGCTTAGGGAAATCTTAGGGATTGAAAAGAACCCTGGAGATGATTTCATTCAACGCTGTTTATTATTAATAATAATAATGGTTTTTAAATTCATTTTTAACTTCTGGAGAATCTAAGACCTAGAGGAAGAAGGTCAGTTCCCCGGGGTCATGGGGGTTAGCAGCCGAGCTGGATCACAAGCCAGGACTGCCAACTCCCAGTCCAGCGCTGCTTTCACAGGACACTGTCTCTGTAAGTGCTCTTAGGAGAATGTCACCATGTCCCCAGCATGCTGTGGAGGTGGCAGCTGCATCAGTGGACCTGCTGCTTCCCTGGCCTTTGAGCTCCAAGCCCAGCCTCTGCCGAGACAGTCACTGAGGACGGCTATTACCTGTCCCTCGGGTGAATCCCAGAACCACACAGGGGGTGCATCAGGCACACCTTGGGTGGAATACCAGCTTGGGTTCTTCTCAGAGAAGTTGTTTCCCACTTTCAGCCCCTGCTACCTTATATGTGTTTCATACCACATGCTCTGCTCCTCAGCCGCAGCTAACTAGACCAGGAATAAGTACCCAAGGCCAGCCAATGTGTTGGCAATAAACAGCCATCCGGTTTTTCTCTGTTAAGAGTTTGAAATTAAAAAGCAGAAATTAAAAAGCAGACTCTGTTTGGTCATAGGGAGCTCAAGTAAATGTCATGATCAAGGAGGACTTACTTGTTAGGGCCATGTTATAAAACCATAGGCAAACCAAAGTCACAAAGAGAGAAAGGCTGAGCCAAGAGACCACAGCCCAGGAGGAGAGAGAATGACGAGGCCGGGTACTTTGTTTAATTAAAGTCTCATATCCCTCATAGTTCTCTCTACATCCACTTTTCATATGTGTTCCTGTGAACTGAGTTCTGCCGCTTGTGACTAAAAGCACTTTGGCCAGATGTGATGAGGTTGGGAGCGTCTTCGCAAAAAGGTCCCAGATGTGATGAGGTTGGGAGCATCTTCGCATAAAGGTCCCCCTAAAAAGCCCAAGCAATAAAAGAGTGGACAATGGCTACTAATGGCCCAGGCACATCCCCACTCTATCAAGGCAGAGCTAGGGCTTTGGAGTGGAGAATTAGGGATTGGTGATATCCAGTGGGATGTAGAGGGGAGGAGAACTCAGCCACTGGTGGCTACTACTCCCTTCATCTTCCTTTAGGAAAATGCTCAAATGCTCTGGGGTAACCCTACCTTGAGAAGCCCTCTGCATCCTGTTTCACCTCCTTGAGAATGTGCAAATGAATGACACTCTTACCTTGAGGGGAAACCTCCAGTGTGTCCACTGCTATTGACCAGGACTATCCTCCTCTTCCCTGGAAATAACACTGTGTGTGTCTGTGTGTTGGGGGACGGCAGAGGTCGGGGCTGCGGGGAACAGAGATGATGGAGGCATGGTCAGCTGATTGCCAGGATGTGAATTTCAGGGGTTAAAGGCACTCCATCTAACTTGGATCAACGATCCCAGGGCTGTTGAAGGAGACGACAGGCCCATGTGTGTGCCCACACTGGCTCCAAGCAGAGAGGAACCAGTTCTACCTCAAGACTCCCAGGCACCCCCCATCTGGAAGACAGAGCTCTATCTTGCTGCAAAGCTACATCTGCCCACCAGATGAGCAGTACCTGTAAAAACTTCCCACATCAAGCCCTGTGGGGCTAATACCTCTTCCAGAGCCGCTGACAACAGGAAAATGATCCCAGCACTGCACTTCCCAAAGGACTCAGAGATTCTTGCCCTGGAGCCAGGAATGGGGAGTTTGATGTTGTGTTGTCCACAGACATTCCAGAAGGAAAGGGTTGCAGTAGGAGAAGGCCTGGATGAACAAGAGGAGGGACCAGGGAACAAAAGCAGATTCTCAAAGAGGTCAATATATATTGGCTAATTGCTTAATATTGGTAATAGTATTAATAACAAAAATCCCTACCATTTACTGAAGGCCTTTGGCATGCCAGGCCTCTTGCAGACATCGCTCCAGTTCATTCTCACAGGCTTGCAGAATATGTATTACTTTCCCCATTCTACAGAAGAAGAAACTGCTACTCCCAGAGGGTATGCTTTCAAAGATCACAGGGCTGCCACCAAGCCTGCTGCTTCATGTCTGAGTGAAACGGAGCAGTCTCCCAGATAACAGGAGACGGGTAGGTGGAAACATTTCTAAAACGGGGCTGAAGGAGATCAAGTAAGCGCCAAACCTCGGTCCCAGCCCCTCTTGGAATTGAGTTAAAGAGAAAAGAAGAGCTAAGAGCTCAGCATTCCTGAAAGCAGCATGGGTGTCTTTTTTAATAAACACGCCAAAGCTTGACTCTCTGAAAAGCGTGCCGTGCCTTTGAAAGCGGGCCCCTTGGAAAGCTGTGTTCTATCAGAGCTGCTATTGCTCAAAACATTTTCAGAGCCTCCTCTTGGGCAATGGCCTTCAGGGCTCACAGCACATTCCTTTGAAAATCTTCAGACCAGGCGCCGTGGCTCACGCCTGTAATCCCAGCACTTGGGGAGGCCAAGGCAGGTGGATAACCTAAGGTAGGGAGTTCAAGACCAGTCTGACCAACATGGAGAAACCCCGTCTCTACTAAAAATACAAAATAGCCGGGCGTGGTGGCACATGCCTGTAATCCCAGCTACTAGGGAGGCTGAGGCAGGAGAATCGCTTGAACCCAGGAGGTGGAGGTTGTAGTGGGCCGAGATTGTGCCATTGCACTCCAGACTGGGCAACAAGAGTGAAACTCCGTCTCAAAAAGAAAAAGAAAATCTTCAGTGTGGCAAATCTTCCTCTTCATCCTCTGGGGCAGATTTAATTTGGGGGCAAGTGCCAGGAATCACTTCAGAGTTGAGTAAGCCAACTGGGGTGTCTTATTTGGGGTCCGAATGAGGTGCGACCCTAAGGCAGAAGAGTGCCTTGTGTGGTAGAAAACCCAGTGGAGCCCTTGGAGACAGGTTAAGAGATTAGCCCAGGAGCCCTGGAGCGAAAGAATGGCCTGCACCCTTGCAGGGGGTGCAGGGGAGGCCTTGAGCGAGATCTGAGGGCTCTTCATAGAGAGAGACACAATCAACCCTAATCAGGGCATAAGTGAAAACACACGGTCCCATAAAGTGTCCTGGGAAAGATGCCACGTTAATAAAAGAGAAAAATGCAGAGGAATGGGTGAGGAGGGAGCCGTTAAGAAATTGCAAGTGCCTATAAACTCTGCCCTGCAGCCCCCACCCCCGCCCCCAATCATGGTTCCAACTTGTTTTTCATTAGGACTCAAGGAAAAAAATCTTAAAGAAACTAGCCCGTTTGTAGAGATAGCAGAGGACGGAGCTGGCCACCTGACTGGAGTCTTCCTCTGCTGAGCCTCTGTGTCCCCTGCCCGGCGGCGCCCTTCCACAAGTCTCTGGTGTGACCGGCCTTGAGTTACGTTCCTCATTACATAGTACGTCTTGCTAGAACTGCCGTCTGGCAGGCCAGGATGCGGGGTGCAAAAGAAGAGGGTTACAGGGGATCCGGGTGCAGCAAGGACCATTGTTTCTACTCTGGGGCATTTCTGAAACACTATTTAAGTAATAGGAGTCATTTTCTCCTTTATATCCCCAAATTGGCCTTGGAGACCAGCTAATATAGTGGCAGCTGGCCAAAGCCTTATCACATTTCCAGGCTCCAACCAAACAGGAAATGGGATTCAACTGTAGGCAGAGCGTTAGTTCTCAGGTGGGACTTCCTGATGGTCACTAATCAGAAAGT
Source organism: Pan troglodytes (assembly GCF_028858775.2). Lineage (NCBI taxonomy): Eukaryota > Metazoa > Chordata > Mammalia > Primates > Hominidae > Pan > Pan troglodytes. The sequence continues at coordinate 128,066,128 of NC_072407.2, read as the reverse complement.
AAGCATCAGCAACAGTTCAGAGGGAGGGAGGAGACTGTCTGTACAGTGGAGGAACTCCCAGTTTACGGAGTAGGTTTGAGAGACACTAACATAAGCAAAAAAGAAAAAAACAGAGAGAGAGAGAAGGAATATTCCAAGGTCACTACATTGGCAAAAATTGTCAGGTAAGCATGGGATATTTAGAAATCTGGGGAAAGGCCAGGTGTGATGGCTCATGCCTGTAATTCCAGCACTTTGGGAGGCCGAGGCGAGTGGATCACTTGAGGTCAGGAGTTCGAGACCAGTCTGACCAACATAACCCTGTCTCTACTAAAAATACAAAACTTAGCGGGCATGGTGGCACACATCTCTAGTCTCAGCTGCTCAATTTGGATGGCTGAGGCATGAGAATAGCTTGAACCCAGGAGGTGGAAGTTGCAATAAGCAGAGATCACATCATTGGTCTCCGGCCTGGATGACAAAGCGAGACTCTGTCTCAAAAGAAAAAAAAAAAAGATATCTGGAAGAAAAACAAATGAGAATGCATAGCCTAGCTAGAGTCTCATGGTATCAGTTACAGCAGTTTTAGGGAGATGATAAGTAGTCTTATAGCAGAGATGTGATGCCAGAAAAGAACTGGAGTGGCTGTGGAAATGGGGAAGGACATAGGAACGTGGTGACAGCACTTGCCATGCTTCGTAATTGTGGGGGACAGCTGAGCGGGGGAGATAGGCAGGAGAACGTATCTTGCTGAAGTGGGGAGTTCACACTGGTACAAGTAATACCAGTAGTTTGTACAAGTGGTTTGGCTGCAGAATGGAGAGTTGTTCTTAGATTTTTGTCCTGAAAGAAGTCACCTAGGAGGCTGCAGAGTTACCTTCCCAAAGATTGAGAACTGAGCTACACTCCTGTCCTTGTGCCTGGTTGACATGTCTGGGAGCAGTGTCTAACGGGCACTTGGTCCTTGGGGCCCCTTCCAGCTGAGGAGGTTTGACTCCTTGCTTTGAGATGATGGCGAAGCTCTTTCATCTTTCCTGCCCCCAACCCCAACTGCTGGGGGCTCGGGTCAGATGCAAAGCCGGGCTGACTGTCTTCACTCAGGAATCTGTGCTGAGACCCAAGGAACAGGAAGCAGCTGAGATGCCTCCAGTTAATACTGCAACCCGAATACCCTCTGCAAGAAGGTTCAGCCGGGAGACCTGACAGAATCGGCATTGTTCAGCCAGACAGCCGGGAGCAGCTGCAGGGCCCCCTGGGTCTCCCTAGCACTGGGGATTGTGAATAACCTTCATCCTGGGCTCACAGACATCCTGAGGAGATCAGGGAAGTGCCAGCCTGTCTGGTACCGGGTTGGGCAATAATCACTGGTCAAAGAGGATCAAGGACAGAGGCCTTTGGGAGCTTACAATCCTACCCAAAAGAGGTCACAACATGTTGTGGAAGGACAGATAAAAGAAGCCAGCAATGAAGGGACCTGTTCAGGCAGAGGTGGGGGACAGGGTCTTCCTATCATCACTGGAGCAGTTAGCTAAACGCTCACCCTTCTCAGCCCAAGCTCCGGATGGCATTCATAGTGCAAGAGTGAATTTGCCATTGTCTTGAAAAATTGTTCCTCCCCAAGAGGGAGCCCAACCAGGAATTAGATCAAAGAATCATAGTTCTAGAGCTGGAAGTGACTCCAGTGATCACGCAATTTATCACCTTCACATTGCAAAAGTAAGGTAGAAAAGTGAGGTAACTGACTCAAAGTCACACCCCTCATTAGTGGCAGAGCCAGAGCTTAAAACCTGGATCTCCAGACTTGAAGGCCAGTGGTCAATCCATTGCTGATCTGCTTAAAGCTACTTGACCCAGCCCTCCAGAGGCTGGCATGGGTGAAGACTAAGGAGGAAGTAGCAGGAATTGGACAATATAATGGGTATACGTAAGTACAAAGTGATCAACTTACAAATGAAATGCAAAGTTACAGGAAAATGAGCCTTACAGATTTGGGAGTAGTGGAAAGAAGACTGGACTATGTATGAGTCAATAGACCTTGGTTTAGGTTCCCCTTCTACCACTTGCTCACTACGTAACTGGGAAAATTCTACTTACTATCTCTGAGCCACGATTTATTCCTCTGTTAAATGGGGCTAAAAATATTGTAGGATTCTTATGAGAAATAGCATGTGTAGAAGTACTTTGCATCCAAGAATGTGTTAGGCAAACGTTAGCTGTTGTGGTAATTACTGGGATGATCCTAGGATAGGTTTCTGAGTTTGGAGGCTGGAATCGATTATGGCTGGGATACTCCTAGTTCTGAGTTTCCCAGTGGAAGAGGGAAATCTGAAAATGGACACGAGTTGCTACTTCATCTTAGCCAGCTTCGGATTCAACAAGGGGAGCTGAATTAAGCAGGAAAAGATCTAAGCCTGAATGCAAGCTCAGCCACACAATGGGGAGCCTTACCATGAGGGGTCCCAGGCTCCGGTTTCTGCCCTGAGAATCCTGGCCTTCCCTGGGAGGGTGCCTCTTGCAGAAGAAATGAAGCCTGATACCTCTCAACCTGAACAGGATCCCTTGGAGCTGTCAGGAGTGGGAGGCATGGAGTCAGGAGAACAGGACAGGAAAGGGGGCTGCCAGCGTGAGGCCCACATTCTTTAGCCAAAGCCACTTGAATATGAAGGGACAGTGGGACCCACAGCATCCTCCCTCACAGGCCTGGTGGCACCACCCTTGACTTTTGATACCAGGCTTGGGTGCAAAGGTGTGTCTCAGGCATTAAACTAGAGAGTGCAGCCTGGGATACCTGGAAGGGGAAGAGTTTGGAGAAGGTCTGTTGTGATCCAGCTCAATGCAGCAGCTTGTCCTAGGTAAGAGCCCTGCTGTGCGGGCTGAGGTCATTGCTGGCACGAGCTCCCCACTCACTGCAGACGCCTGCAGGTCTGTTTTAATATCTGCAGCAACCACATTCCTGAGCAGGGTGGGTAAGAGCCTTTCTGGACAAGACTGCTTTCCACCAAAAATTATTCCAGTTCACCAGAGGCAGATATTTGAGAGAGAGCTGGATTTTTTATTTTTTAAGGAGGAAAATAAAAATTCAGAGAGAATGAGTAAATGCAGGAACCAAGAGGAGAGCAAGGTCCTGAGGACGGGGGAAGGGAGGAGGGACCTAGGGTCGTGAGGGAGAGAAGACAGAATATACAGGCAGTGGGTGCTGGGAAAGAGCTCTCTCTTTGGATCTAGCCTGTCTAGGCCTTTCTTAGGTCCTGATGAGTTTACCTGTTACCATCACCATTCATTCATTCATACACTCAACTGACACTTGACTTCCACTCCATATGCCAAATGCTGAGCTAGGAAGACAGAGAGGTTGTATTAGCTATCTATTTCTGTGTCACAAATCCATAATACATCATGGTTTAAAACAACACACTTTTATTATCTCACAGTTTCTGTGGGCCAAGAGCCAGGGCACAACTTAGCCAGGTCCTTTCTTTAGAATCTCTCACAAGGCTGTAACCAAAATTTTGGCCAAGGTTGGCATTTCGTCTGAAGGCTCACCTGGGGAAGGATCCACATCCAAGTTCACGTGTTTGTTGGCAGAATTCAGTCCCTTGAGGGTTGTTGGACTGAGGGCCTCGGTTCCTAGCTTGCTGCTGGCCAGAGGATGCTCTCAAATCCTTGCCACGTAGGTCTTGCCAACATGGCAGCTTGCTTCATGGAGATGTGCAAGCTGAGAAGGCTGGAGAGATGGTCAGCCAGCAGAACGGAAGTCACAATCTTTTGAAATCTGAGGAAGGAAGTGACATCCCATTGCCTTTGCCATATTCTTGGATTAGAAGCAAGTCCCAGGTTCCACCCACACTCCAGGGGAGGGCTTTACACAAGGGTGTGGAGGCTGGGAGACAGAGACCATCAGGGACCATGTTAGAGGCTACTTGCCCCCAAGTCAAAGTTGTTTTTGGCCTTCGGGTAACTCAGAGACAGCAATAATGACAATTATAATAGTAGTAGCAGTACAATAGTAATAATAATGGCAAAAGCAATGCATTGAATACTTACAGTATGCAGGGGCTGTACTAGCTTGTCATATAAATATGTAAATATATATATATTTGCTTATCTAAATAGAGGGGTATCACACACACACACACACACACACATATATACACCTGTATATACATATTTGCTTTTAGTTCCTTTTTTTTTTTTTTTTTGAGATGGAATCTCGCTCTGTTGCCCAGGCTGGTATGCAGTGGTTCAAGTGATTCTCCTGCTTCGGCCTCCCGAGTGGCTGGGATTACAGGCGCCTGCCATCACGCCCGGCTAAGTTTTTGTATTTTTAGTAGAGATGGGGTTTCACCGTAGTGGTCAGGCTAGTCTTGAATGCCTGACCTCAAGTGATCCACCCACCTCGGCTTCCCAAAGTGCTGGGATAACAGGTGTGAGCCACCGCGCCTAGCTTGCTTTTAATTCCTAAGTAGGTATCATTATTATCCTCTTTTTAGGCGAGGGAACAGGGTATCAGAGAGAGCACAACAGTGAGAGATCTAGGAGTTTTTAACTCCGATTTATCAGACTTCAAAGGCTTTGCTCTTACTCTTTTCATGTACATGCCTCCCAGATGAATGGCAGTCTAACCCAAAAAGTGCTGTAATGGTCCCTCTGTTTAGGGGTACGGTGGAAGGCTTCTCAGAGGCAGTACATGGAGGGAGCCCCCTGTAATAACAGCAGCAGGACCCGACGGGGAGTTCAGGGAAAGGAAAGGAAAGCGACACAATCCTTTGCTCTTGAGGAGCCCTTGAGGCTCAAGTGAGGGCCAGACCCAAGGAGAAGCCTCAGGGCACTTGCTGGGAGCAGCGGCAAGTGCAAGCGAACAGCTGTTGGAGAGCTCCTAGGAGAATCTAAGCCAGTGGCTGTTTAGATTAGTTTTCTAATTGGCCGAGTGTTAGCAAAGCCTCTTGTGTATACAGTGGGAATAGTTAATCTTGTCTATTTGTATATCCACTCATGTTCTGTCACTCCCTGATCTTCTCAGCTATCTGCCTCTTACGGTGGGTTTTAAGCCAAGAGAGGGTTTAAGTCCATGGGACTCTTTCTATGCAGCCCCTAGAACCCGTGGGCAGCAGGAGGAGAGCCACACAGTAGAAGAAGGTTCAGGTGCTTCCCCCACTCCATGCTGCCCTTGTCCCCACAGGCCTGCCTGGCCATACAGCCCCACTTGTCCCCAGGTGGCCTCCCTTCCTGCAGTGCTCATCTCCCCAGCACACCACTCCAGTTACTAGAACACATACATTTGCACAAAGCAGCCTTCCATATGTCACCTCGCAGCTCCATGACAAACCTGGAAGTCAGGCTTTATTATTCTAAGTGAGAAACCAGGAGAGAGGTTAAGCGACTTGCCCAGTGTCACTCACACAGCTGGTGTGTGCCTGAGCCAAGGTCAAAGCTGGGTCTTGTGCTCCTTCATTCTCTCACAAGGGCTTCTGGTCTGGCCCGCCCACCCCACACACCATGTTCACATGTTCATCATGCAGTTCCTTGCTCAGGAAGCTGTAAAGCCTCCTCCACTGACTGCCGCCGCAGCCACAGGCTTCTGCCTCCCTTCCAGGGCCCTTGAGTATTTGCTTCCCTTTCCTTGCCATGAACCCATCTCCCCTCTACAGTGGGTTCCATGCTAAGAAGGCCAGGTTCCCAGACTCCCTGAGACATCCCGGGTTTCTCAGTTCCCTCTCTGATTAGACTGTTGCTAGCTTTATTTTTCTTTATTTTTTGTTTCGTTTTGTTTTTAAGATGGAGTCTTGCTCTGTCACCCAGGCTGGAGTGCAGTGGTGCAATCTCTGTTCACTGCAACCTCTGCCTCCCGGGTTCAGGGGATTCTCCTGCCCCAGCCTTTCGAGTAGCTGGGATTACAGGTGCCCACCACCATGCCAGGCTAATTTTTGTATTTTTAATAGAGACGGGGTTTTGCCATGTTGGCCAGGCTGGTCTCGAACTCCTGACCTCAGATGATCCACCTGCCTCGGCCTCCCAAAGTGCTGGGATTACAGGCGTAAGCCACTGTGCACTGTGCCCGTCCTGTTGATAGCTTTAGATTGGGGACCAAGATATAAACATCTCCCATCACACGCCAAGCCCAGGCACATGGAAAACATGTGTGGCTTATTGATAATGAAGAGAGAGAAAGATGAAGATAAGGTAAGGGGGACTTTGAGGGATATGAAGGTCTTCTTTCAGATGCAGAGTCCTCCCCTCTGACTGAGGGACCTCCTGCCTAAGACATTATTCCCTTGCCTCCCCACATGTCTATCTTCAGACTCCAGGTGCCTGTTAATGATTTTCTTCCCTTCATGACCTGAGTGTGGTCAAAACATCTCTTTGTAGATGTTCCAGGCTCAGCCAGTCAGACATGCACTTAAACGTACAAATTTTTGGAGACGTGGTGAGTGGAACAGGTGTGGTCATAGGTCACAAATGGGACATAATGGCAAGAAAAATGTCCACTGTTCAATAGCATTCAACACATAAGACTGATGCTACCAGATGTGTTTTGGGGAATACCATTCAGAGAATTTAAAGAGATGACTATACAAATGGGATAAAAGGTAGTTAGAGAGGTATTGACTTCCCCAATCTCTTACAGATCTTATAAATAGCCATAACACTATTGATTACACACTTTCTGTGTGCCACTGTAGTAAATGCTCTATAAAAATTTTCCCGTATTTAGTCTTGAAAACAGTTCTATAAGATAGTGTAATATTATCCCTGTTGGAAACTGTGGTTCATAGAGATTAAGTAGATTGTTTAAGACTACACGTATAGTGTAAAAGTCAGGATTAGAACCCAGAATGCCTGACCCTAGAACCCTTGTCCTTAATCTCTGATACCAAACGGACGGCCTCCACGTTTCCCTGTTTCTTTGCTGAGAGAGATTCATTAAAAATGCCTTTTGCTCCTCTCTGGCTGAGACTTGCAGTAAGAGGGAGAGAGAAGAGAGAAGCCCCACATCGGGGCTCCTCCCACTTTTTAAATAGGGAGATGGGGTCTGGGTTCCTTCTTACCTAGCATAGCCCTCTGCCTTAAAACTTCGCAAAAGTGGGCAGCTGGTAGAGTTGCATTTTTTAAATGCTCCAGGCTGTGTCTTCTTATCTCAGAGAGGCTTGATTTACTTTCTTCTATCTTATCCCAGTCCAGGGCCCCATGATGGATTTCACCTTGGACATTTGCCTTTGGAACGGTTGCTCCTTGCCAAGAGCACTCCCCCAGAGACAGATGGAGAAGGAGACAGCTCCGTGGTTCCCGTTCTGGGACTGGCCTTTTGCCTCCTGCCTCCCACAGCTCAGGTGGAGAGAGGAGGGCCCTGCCCTTACCGACTGGAGAGCATCAGGTAGGACTGCTGTTTAGCAAGAATAAAACTGAATTTCTGCAGATTTGGCCTGGGCCTGCTCTCACTTGAGATGTGTCAGGGGAACAGGAGAAGAGACAATAATAGTATAGTGATATCGACGTAGTGTTAATACTTTCCTCTTTGTTATGACTATTCGTATGTCTTTTCAAATTTAATCTTCACAGTAACTAACTGAAACAGCTTTTGTGTTCCCTTCTCACAGATCAAGAAACTGAGGGTCAGTGAGGCTAGGATGACACGGATGTGGAGGAAGGGCTGGCTTTCCAGCCTGTCTTCTGACATTAAATCTGTGTGTCTTTTATGATGCATCAAGGAGGAACGCATCTCCCCCATGGCTTCCTCTCACTTTTGTTTCTTCAAAAGAGATAGAGTGTGGCTCAGATTAGGGCAGCTCATCCTTTTCCAGTGGTGGATGCCAAGGGAGAGAGTTTAGCCTGAAGGAAGGGTTGTCGTGCTGAGCCAAGATCAGGGTCTACACCAGGCAGACTTGAAGTGGGAAGTCACACTTACAAGGGAGAGGGTGGCCAGCCAGCCCCCTTTGCTGTGCTTGGAAGAGAATAGCAGTGAAACAGTCTCTCCACAAAGCACTGGGAGATGTTTTGACTGTGTCTCCACCCAAATCTCATCTTGAATTGTAGCTCCTATAATTCCCACATATCATGGGAGGATCCTGGTGGGAGGTAATTGAATCATAAGGACAGATCTTTCCTGTGCTGTTCTCATGATAGTGAATAAATCTCCTAAGATCTGATGGTTTTATAAAGCAGAGTTCCCCTACACAAGCTCTCTTGCCTGCCACCATGTGAGACGTGACTTTGCTCATCATTTGCCTTCCTCCATGATTGCGAGGCCTCCCCAGCCATATGGAAGTGTGAGTCAATTAAACTACTTTCTTTTATAAATTACCCAGTCTCAGGTATGTCTTTATTAGCAGTGTGAGAACAGACTAATACACATTTAAATCTTCAGTAATCATCATGCTCTGGGTAACACACAGTCACATAAGACTAGAATTCAAGAGAAAGGAAAGAAAGTAGCATTTTTGAGGTCTCCTATGCACTAGGCATGGAACTAGGGAGTTCACATATTTTGTTTGATTTTCATAACAGCCTTATAAGATGGGCTTTACTATCCTCATTTCAGAAGAGGCTGAGGCCCAGAAAGATTAGACAATTTGCCTGTGGTCTCATTGCTAGTAAATTGTGGAGGTATAATTCAAATCCCAGTTATCTGTCCCTGCATCTGTTAGTAAACTAGAAGCTGGTCTTTCACATGTCTCCTGGAGAGTAGGGAGGTCTCTCTTCCAGAACCCAGGACAGTGCCTCACAGACTGTAGCTTAACCTGGTAACTTCTACTTCCTAACCCATCCCGCACACATCCTGAAGATGTAGTGGGGCAATAGGTAGAGTTAGCAGAAGGAGTTCAGGTTGTTAGTCAGAAAGAACCCCAGAGTTCCCCTCTGGCTTCATGTCAGTCTTTTTTTTTTTTTTTTTTTTTGAGTTGGAGTCTTGCTCTGTTGCCCAGGCTGGAGTGCAATGGTGCAATCTCGGCTCACTGCAACCTCTGCCTCCCGAGTTCAAGTGATTCTCCTGCCTCAGCCTCCTGAGTAGCTGGGATTACAGGTATGCACCACCATGCCCGGCTAATTTTTGTATTGTTAGTAGAGATGGGGTTTCACCATGTTGGCCAGGCTGGTCTTGAACTCCTGACCTCAGGTGATCTGCCCACCTTGGCCTCCCAAAGTGCTGGGATTACAAGTGTGAGCCACTGCTCCTGGCCATCAGTGTTTAAAGACAGGCACTGTGCCTTTTTCACCTTTGAGTTCCTGGTGGCTGACAAATAGCAGGGGCTCAAGAAAGGTAAGCTACTGACTTTAACTGAGAAGACCTTTTTTTTTTTTTTTTTTTTTGAGATGGAGTCTCGCTCTTTCACCCAGGCCAGAGTGCAGTGGCGCTATCTCAGCTCACTGCAAGCTCCGCCTCCCGGGTTCACACCATTCTCCTGCCTCAGCCTCCCGAGTATCTGGGACTACAGGCGCCAGCCACCTCACCCAGCTAATTTTTTGTATTTTTAGTAGAGACGGTATTTCACTGTGTTAGCCAGGATGGTCTCGATCTCTGAGAAGACCTTAAGGTTAAGATATGAGAACTTCAAAATCATAGAAGCTATAGTTGCAGATTGGCCAAAAGCATATAAATTCACTGGACACAACCCAGTGAAAAATAATGAGGAAAGGGGAATTGGGCAATTGGATGGAAGGCCTGGAAGTAGCTGCTACAGAATGTGCATCTGCAGGGATTCAGGAGACCCGGGTTCTAGTCCCAGCTCTGCCACTCACCAGCTGGGGGATCTTGGGCAAGTTGCTTCCTCCCTGTGAACCTCAGTTCATTTATTTGTAAAGTGAAGGATGGGGGCCGTATTCTAAGATCCTTTCGATTCCCACATTCTGGGAGTTTTGAATCATTACTCACCTAAACACCTTCCCAGATTCCTGGGGAAAAGATAAAGAAGGTTGTTTCTTTTTAAAAGCTTATTTTTAAAAAGATTGACAAGTAAAACTTGTGCCTATTTGTGGCATATAACATCATGTTTTGATATATGTATACAGGCCAGCATGGCTAATTCAAACTATTGAACATATGTATTATTTCACATCCTTATTTAATGGTGGTTAAGAACATGTAAAATCTACTCTCTGAGCAATTTTAAAATATAAGATATATTGTTTTGAACTGTAGTTGCCCTGATGTACAATAGGTCTCCTGAACATATTCATCCTGTCTAACTGAAGTTTTGTGTTCTTTGATCAATATCTCCTCAATCCTCCAACCCAACAGCCTCTGGGATCCACCGTTTTACTCTGTTTCTATGAGTTGGACTTTCTTACATTCCACATATAAGTGACATCACGCAGTCTTTATCTTTCTATGCCTGGCTTATTTCACTTAACGTAATGCCCTCCAGGTTCATCTGAGAAGGTTGTCTCTGGAAACAGAAAAGAGTTTCACCTCCAACCAGGGTGACAGGAGCAGTCCTACCTGAGAGCCAGAGATGGACTTGATGGCATGAGCCAGATCTTTTCAAGTCTGGGGGTGTTGCTGGTTTGAAAGTGGACATGGTACCCCACTTCTAAACCTCAGGCTCTCTGGACAATGCAGCTCAGCCTTCAGCTCCACCAGAGAGGCTGCAGTGTGTGAAGAGAGCTCATTCTGCGGGAGGAGGAAAAGCAGAGAAACCACCACCCTACGGGTCGTTCTCGGATCCCTCGTGTGCTGGCTGTCTCCCACCCAGGCTCAGTTTGCGCTGCTAATCTGTTACGTCTTTCTTGGTAATTTAGCACTTTCAGACAGTTATGGTTAGATTCTGTTTATTTTTCTAAACCTCACAAAAAAACCCATAATACAGCAAGGGAGAGGGGGAGGGGGAGTTTTTCTAGAAATATAAACTCAAGATTCAAATGCTCTTCCCCATCTGCAGGGCAGCTGTTGTGGAGCCTGGTCCATCCTGAGCACTGCAGTGTTCCATTTCAAGGATCTCTTCCTGGCTCCCCTCCCACCAGAGAATGTGGCCTTGGGATCAAGGCGTGGAGAGCTGCCAGCTACTGCCACCTGACACAAAGCCTCATCACCCTTGCGTATCTCTCTCCCCTCTCCGTCCTCGGCATGGGGTCACATTGTGGGTCATTATTTCCTTTCACCAAGGTATGAGCAGAGGGAGAGAGGGCTGGAAAAAGAGACCTCTCCCTTTGCTAACTGATGAGGAAGAAGCATGGGGTCCAAGTGGGCCTGCCCCTTGCCTAATTTTTGCCAATTTTTTGGCCTCTGGAGTCCCTGGTAGACTTCTTAACTTCTTGCGCACAAGGTTACCATGTGTCTAATTGCTCAGCTCCAGTTAGAGTGGTGGAGGGAAACTGGTATCAATGAATGAATGAATGAATGAATGAATGGATGGATGGTTTAATGACAGCTTGGAGAACCAACTGGGGTTTGAGCAAGAAACAGGAAAAGAAAGCCAACATCTTTTAGCTCACCAAATACTTTCATGCCCCTTGGGAAGAAGAAAAATGGATATGGGAAATGCAGAGCATGGAAGAGCTTAAATTGAGCATAAAGGACATAAAACTAGATAAGTAAGATCAGAAATAAAAGATGAGTCATCATCGAATCCAAACCTTTACATTTTCAGCAGAGGGTGCCAAAACCTCAAGGGGATAGTGACTTCCTTAAAATTACAGAACCAGAGTGAAGACTGGGGTCTTTTGGCTCTTTTTTTTTTTTTTTCTGTCCCTGACAAAATGTTGCTCTTTTCTTCTCCATACTTTTATATTTTCAAACTCATTTATTCCAGAAAATTACCTGCCTTCTAACCTGGGGTTCCTCTTTTTTGATCTAAAGAAGTTATCCAAACTTACCTTCAGCTTACTGTCCTTGAAGCCATTTTGGCCTTTGTTTTGTGGCCTCAAGGCTGCTGTCACTTAGAAAGGATGAGTGACGGTAGCAGAAGCCAGCCAAGCAGGGCCAGTTTCTCCCAAGGCTGGCCCCATGAAAGGTTTGGCTTGGGTTCTCACCAGGGTCCACAAGTCTTGCCTCCTAGAAGTTTGGTCCAGTGGTCTGCAGTCCTGGGAATTTATGCCGTCTCAAACAGAGGTTTTCAGACCTTGCCTGATGATCCAGGGACTGGAACTGAACACACGTTGTACCCCTTTATAGCAACTTGGGTGTCCCAAACAGGACCCATCACTTCCAAGTCCCAGGCTAGGATTTTCTAACCAAGTATGTAGTTAGAGGAAAATTTAATCCACATGTATCTGACTCACTGATCTTTAAATCATCCTAGAGTTTGATTCTGGGAATGGTTTGATGTGTACTCTGCTTTTTTTCAACTTTTGGATTGGTGCACTGGCCAAGACATAATAAATAGCAACCCTGAGAGAGAGAAGGAAGCTTCAAGTAGAGGCATGACCTGCAGGCTCTTCCCTTCGTCCCAGCTGGAGACAGGCGCCCAGCAGGAGTAGAGAGTAGGCCAGAAGCCCAGAAATGTGCCTTAGGTTAACCTCACCCTCAGCCTCCTCTTCTGCTTGTATTTCTGGGATGCAGAGCCCGACTAGGGAAAAATCACTCAGCCTAAAAGATGGTAACACCACAGATTTATGGCATCTGATCTTTGTTGCACCCTCCAGGGTACAAACTAATCCCAGCTTGTGATTCCTACTGTCATCTAAGGTCATTCCAGGTCTTTTCCACTCTTCTGGAGATCTCGAGCACTTTTTTTCAACAATTTCTCATTTTGAAAAGAAAAAGGAGTCCATCAGGAAAGAATTTCCTCCATTGCCTGTGACACTGTACAAACCTCCATGCCTCAGCCACCCTCGTTTTCCATGAGGGCTCCCTGTCAGGGCTGGTTCCTCAGATCTCCCCCCAGTAATCCTCCTTCATGAAAACCTCAGAGTCTCAGAGTCTGTTTCCGCTGATGTGAGCTAAGAATGTTTCAGGAAGAGGGGCATGTCAGCGGGATCCCATTTCTTCCTGTGTCCTCCAGGACCTTGCTCTAAGATCCTCTCTTTCGTCCTGAGATTTTTCTGAATCTTTAAGCTCCACCTCTCCTTAGCAATACACTCATTCAAGTATTTCCCGTACTAAAAACAAAATGAAACCTTCCTTCCACCTGAAGTCTCTATGACCCCTCATGTCTTCTCTTTTAGTCAAGCCTCTCGTAAGTGTCCCCTGTTTTTTCTCCCTTCATGTCACATTGACTCCACAACGCATTGTAGCCTGGCATGCACTGTCATCACAGAAATGCCCTCTGTGAAGTCATCAGGGACCACCTGTAGTCACATTTCAGTCTTTTCCTTACTGGACTTGTCAGCAGTGTTTGACATCATTGACCTTCCCCGCAGTCCTGACATGCTTTGCCCCTTCGTGCTGCGTGACACTGCTCTTTCCTGGATCTCTTCTACAACTTTCTAAGATTCTTTTCAGTCTGCTTCGTGGGTCCTCTTTTCTCCAGTAGATGCATGCACATTGGTTGGGATTTCCCATGGCTACCTGTGGCTATCCAGTGCTGTCTTCCCTCCTCCCTCTGCACACTCCCCACTTCCAGCTAAGCTACACCCTCATGCCCATGACCCCAGATCTGCATATCCAGCCAAGGACTTTGTTCTGAGCTCCACCTTAAGTTCTCTGAGACCAAAGCAGGACTCTTGCTTCCCTCTGAGTCTGCTCACATTTCTGAAGATCCGATCCTGGAGAAGGGTGTCAACATTTCCCAGGCCTTCTGCCTCATTCTTAACACCCAGTCTGTCTTGCCAGGTTTCCTGCTTAAGCATGCATCTGCCCACCTCTAGTCCACCCCCCCCCAACTCTAGCCCACCTCCCCCAACTTTTTTTTTTTTTTTTTGAGATGGAGTCTTGCTCTGTCACCAGGCTGGGGTGCAATGGCGAGATCTTGGCTCACTGCAACCTCCGACTCCCAAGTTCAAGCGATTCGCCTGCCTCTGCCTCCTGAGTAGCCGGGATTACAGGCGCCGCCATCTCGCCTGGCTAATTTTTGTATTTTTAGTAGAGACGGGGTTTCACCATGTTGGCCAGGCTGGTCGCGAACTCCTGACCTTGTGATCCTCCTGCCTTGGCCTCCTAAAGTACCGGCATTATAGGCGTGAGCCACCATGCCCGGCCTCTAGCCCCATTTTGGCTTCCTTAGATCAGGCTCTCACTTCTTGCTAGTCTCCCAGCTGGTTTCCCTTCAGCCAGTCCTGACCATAGCCGATCCATACTACCCATAGCAGCAAGAGTGGTCTTTTTATAAAATAAATCTTGTCCATCACTCCCTTACTTAAAATGCTTTAGTGGCTTCTCATCACTCAGGGTAAAATCTAAATTATTTAACATAGCATAAAAAAATCCTTTATGCTCTGGTCCCATCTGTCAGCCGAACCTCATTTCCCCCACCAAGCTCTCCTCTTTAAGCCATAGCAGCACTGCTGTTCATTGTCCGAACTCCCAGAACACAGCAGGCTTTCTTGTGACTCGATTTTTTTCTTGTGTCTTTGCACTTGCTCCTTCTTCTACCTACACTGCTCTTTCTCCACTTGTCCACCAGAAAACTTCCTATTCAGCTTTCCAGGCTCAACTCATGCCCTGTCTCCTCCTGGAGGCCTTCCCTGATTTCTCAAGGCAAATTCAAATGCTGTTTCCCCCACCTCTCCCTTCTGCATTCTGTACCTGCCTCCACTGCTAATGAGCATACTCGGCTGTGATTGCTTATTTGAAGTAGGAGACTCTGCCCACCCCTGGAAGCCTAGACCTGTTGAAAGCAGTGTCTACACTTTTCATCTTTGTATGTCCTATACAAAGTATAGGGCCTGGCATATAATAGGCACCCAATAAACTTTTTTTTTTTTTTTGAGACAAAGTCTTGCTCTGTTGCCCAGGCTGGAGTGCAATGGCGCAATCTCAGCTCACTGCAACCCTGCCTCCTGGATTCAAGGGATTCTCCTGCCTCAGCCGCCACAGTAGCTGGGATTACAGGTACATACCAGTGCACCTGGCTAATTTTTGTATTTTTAGTAGAGACAGGGTTTCACCATGTTGGTCAGGCTGGTCTTGAACTCCTGACCTCAGTTGATCCACCCACCTCGACCTCCCAAAGTGTTGAGATTATAGACATGAGCCACTGCGCCCGGCCTACATTCAAGAAACTTTTTGTCGTCGTTGTTGCTGTTTTTGAAACGGAGTTTCGTTCTGTTTTCCCAGGCTGGAGTGCAGTGGCACGATCTTGGCTCACTGCAACCTTTGCCTCCTGGGTTCAAGTGATTCTCCTGTCTCAGTCTCCTGAGTAGCTGGGACTACATGCACCCACCACCATGCCTGGCTAATTTCTGTATCTTTTAGGAGAGATGGGGTTTCCATGTTGGCCAGGGTACTCTCAATAAGTGTTTAATTAGTAATCATGCCTAGCTTTTATGGAGCACTTTCAATGGGGCCAGGCCAAGTGCTAAAGCGTTTTAACATCCCTTACATCACTGAGTTCACACAATCACCGCTACCAGATGAGGTAGGTGTCATTATCCCTGTTTTAAAGATGAGAAAACTGAGACTGACAGAGGCTAGGTAACTCTCCCAAGCTAGTAAGTGGCACAGAAGAGTCACGAACCATGTTCTTCCCCATGAGCGCATGCTGCTATTTGCAGGCAGTTACACAGGTCGAGTTTCAGGATGGTGAGTTCTGCATCTGCTCTAAGGAACTGCCTTGCACACAGTCTGTCACACCCCAGGCCATTTAGTGTTTCCCTGTACCTATCAACTCAGGCCTTGAGGCCTGCATTTGGCAAACAAAATGTAGGCATTCCCTCTTCAGCCAGTCTTTGGTCCCATATCAAAGTCTTTTCTTGCCAATAGGGTCCCATAGTTGCTGCCCAGACCCTTCCTAGATTTGCTGCCTGACATCCTAGTCTCCTGGCTGTGAGTTCAGCTTCCTGCCCATGCAGACTCACAGTCAGCAGCGCTCTGTAATGCTTGATTTCCCAGCCTTGTCTAGCCAGTAGTTGGTTGCAAGCCTTTAGTTCTGAGGAGCAGCCCTGGTCCACAGCCTTGGCTCTGAGCTGACCACTTCCCGTGTAGCCCCAGAACTGTCAGCCTGCCAGTCCCCTGCCCCTGTGCCCTCCTGGCCTTGCTCTGAGTCTCCTGGCCCTGAGTGCCGTGTCTGCTCACATGGACAGCAGCTCGGGCCAGACAGCCAGAGAAGACAGAGAGGTGAGGGGACATGTAGAAAAGGCCCATAGTGTCTCCCAGCGAGGGCTATGTGGGTCTCCAGGAGTCCGGGCGAGACTGCCTCCTCAGGGTCCTCACCCCCACACCTGCGACCTAAAAATGCACGCCTCTGTGCCTCTGCAGCCACCAGCCGGCTTTATGGGCTTTCTTCTTCGTCGTCTTTGTATACAAAGATGACTTTGTTTTATTCCCCAATATTTTGTTTTCTTTTTAAAAATATATATTTTAATAGTTTTGGGGGTACAGGTAGTTTTTGATTATGTGGATGAGTTCTTTAGTGGTGATTTCTGAGAGTTTGGTGCACCCGCCACCCGAGCAGTGTACACTGTACCCAGTGTGTACTCTTTCATCCCTCACCCCCTTCCCACCCTTCCCTGCGAGTCCCCAGAGTCCCTTCTACCATTCCTATGCCTTTGTATCCCCATAGCTTAGCTCTCACTTATAAGTGAGAACATATGGCTTTGTTTTCCATCCCTGAGTTACTTCTCTTAGAATAATGATCTCCAGCTCCATCCAAGTTCATGCAAAGGCCCTTATTTTGTTCCGTTTTATGGCTGAGTAGTAGTCCATGGTGTATATATACTACATTTTCTTTTTTCTTTTTTTTTTTCGAGACGGAGTTTTGCTCCTGTTGCCCAGGCTGGAGTGCAATGGCATGACCTCAGCTCGCTGCAACCTCCGCCTCCCGGGTTCAAGAGATTCTCTTGCCTCAGCCTCCCAAGTAGCTGGGATTACAGGCGTGTGCCACCACGACCAGCTAATTTTGTGTTTTTAGTACAGATGGGGTTTCACCATGTTGGACAGGCTGGTCTTGAACTCCCGACCTCAGGTGATCGGCCCACGTCGGCCTCCCAAAGAGCTGGGATTACAGGCATGAGCCACTGTGCCTGGTCTACCACATTTGCTTAATTTGCTTGTTGGTTGACAGGCATTTAAGATGGCTCCTCTTTTTTTAGAGGTAGGATCTCACTATGTTGCCCAGGCTGGTCTCAAACTCCTGAGCTCAAGCAATCTGCCCACCTTGGCCTCCCAAAGTGCTGGGATCACAGACATGAACCACTGTGCCCAGTCCCCAGCTCCATATTTTTGCAATTGCGAATTCTTTCTGTGCTTTCTTCTTAGCCTCCGTTAGTTTCTCACTATGACAAAGTTACAGTGCAAGTAAAAGAAATATGCTCTTGCCTGACAGGATGAATATTCTGCATTTAGCTTTTATTGCTATTTTATTGAATAATTATTGTACCTGACTACAATTATTATATTAACAATACCCTCTTGACTGACAAGATGAATTTTTTCATTCAACTTTTATTGCTATTTTAATGAACAATTATTGTACCTGACTACAATTATTATAGTAACAATATGCAGTCATTGAATAAGGCTTGGGCTTTAGAAATATACAAAGTACAGATTAATCTGAACAGTGAAACTTTTAAATGATAATGCCTCAATTTTGTAGGTCGTTTTTATTATAATGCACTTTCTCACATATTCTGCTTCAACTCCGTAAATATGTTTTTTCCAGCTTTAACAAAGGGTGGGATTTTAAATCATGCCATCTCTGTCAGTCACTGTTGAAGGCAAGGGTGCTAGTGCTGGCGTCTTTATATATGGCATCTTATTAATCTTTACAGCAATCATGAAAGAGGGGAATTTCCCCCACTTTATAGAGAGAAGAAATGAGGTAAATTGCCCAGTCCTCCACAGCTAATAAGAGAAAAGCTGAGATCTGAAACCAGATCTGCCCGAAGCTCAAGCTTTGGTGCCTCTGCTGTGCCACTCTGCTGGATGCCAGGCCTGTCTTGGTCTGTAGCTGTCTCTCAAGGCAGGAATGGACACTACCACCACCCCTGCCTCGGTGCTCCTGCATTTTCTTACGTATTAAACACAAATTCCTGGGGGTAACTTCCAGTCTCTTGGGCTAAGTGATTTTTCCTGTATTGTTCCCCTAGATTTAATACAGGCCTCCAGGTAACTGACATTTTCATCTGACTTCTTGTTAGGGATACCTGGCACTTACTGTAGGGCTGGCAGTCTCAAGACGCCACCCTTCCCAAGGAGAGGGCAAGGATACCTCCTGGGAAGCTCCCAGGGAAGGGTAAAGGCCAGCAGGGCCTTGCTGAGAAGGTCCTTCCAGGACTAAGCGGGAGGCTTTACTGCCCAATTGTCATCTCTGAATCTGCCATCTGGGTGGTGTTTTCCCCCTTAAACTATCCCGGCCCCGAAGGGACACAACTGTGAAAAGAATCCAGAGGATAGGGGGAGGGGGGGCCTCTGTGGGGAAGTGGAAAGGATTTGGGGCCCGAGTTCTGATCTGTGAGGCTCTGTGAGGCCTATCCTTGGGGTTCGGGTCACCCCCTTCTTGCGGGAGGTTTTGCTGGTTGAGCCGGTGACTGGATCATGTCGAAGGTTTTTTTACTTCTGTAATGTTCCAAGTGTCTAGAGTCTCATTCCGGTGGTCCCCTCAGGATGAGTGGCTCCTAACAGAGCCCCCCCCACCCCCCACCCCCCCGGGACTGGTGGGCTGCCCGAGGAAGCTCCAAGCCTGGGTCCAGGTCTCTGTGCACCTGAGGCCCCAGCTCATCCCCACACCCAGGCAAAGGGTGACAGTCTCAGGCACTACTCTGATGTAGCCTGTTTGAGGCTGGGGCCCAGTGGGAGCTGCACGTGGGACAGGGAGCAGTCCCCGGTTCCAGGAAAGAGCACGAGCAAGTGTGTCTGAGTGTGTGTAAGCGTGTGGTGTTTATTTATTCTAGGAGCGGTTGCTAAGTCAGACGTGTTTGCCAGCAGAGGGCTGCCTGAGTGCTGTGTTTGTTTACTCAGCACAGTGCAGGGAAGGGTGATCGGACAGACAAGTGCAGGCTACAGCCGTTTGGTGGGGGGCACATAGCGTGAGATGAGAATTGGTCTTGGGGGCCGTCTGGCGTGGTCCCATTCTATGGGTGCTGCTGGCTGTTGAGAGCTGCCTTCCGGGACACAGGCCCTGCCTTCTTTGATGTGCCAGCGGCTCTCTCACTGACCCTCCTCCCAAGCAGGGTGGAGCTGCTCATTACCCCACAGGGCAGTGGGCCCTCCTTCCCTTCATGGGGCTGGGGGAGGGTTCCTGGCTACGGGGTCTCGGGGGTCCCTGAGAGAAAGTGGATAAAATGTGGGCAGTGGTATGAGGAGGAGACAGTGGGTTCTCAGTCCCATTCCTACCCTGTCCAAGAGCTTGTCCACCCTTAGTTAGGCTTGGCCTTTCCAATGGGCGATCACATCTTACCAAGACTGAAGTCCACTGCCTCCTAGTCTCCTGTCCTCAGTCTTCCAGGTTATAGATTGGTTATATATTCCCTATCTTCAGGAGAGAGTGAGAGACAGAGAGAGAGAGAGAGAGAGAGAGAAAGGAGGAAGGCAAAACAGAGACCCTCCTGACTCCCTGTCCACCCTCAGCCACAGGCCAGAGGTAGGGACTGGCTGAATTTCAGGGTCAGGACTTCCCAGCTGGGTGGCCCCAGAGGCCTCTGCCTCCCTCTTCCTGCCCTAAGGCCCCAGCACCACGTCTGTAAGTCTCTGAGAGAGCCCTGGCTCCCCCGACACAGGCTGGCTGGCAGCCAGGGGTGGTGTTCTGGCTCCTGTACCAGCCAGATGGGGTGGCAGGAAGGCCCTGTTAATCCCCAGGGAGAAAGCTCCTTGGCAAACAGAAAAAAAGTGGCTGCCGGCACTATGTCCCTACCCTGGGACCATGAAACACCATACCCCGAAGTCTTTGGGGCAGATTTTGTGCCTCTGTATTCTGCCCACGCCTTCCACGGCTCTTGGGCTGGGGTCCCAGCTGGGGCTATGGAGTAGGGAAGGGAGACCGGGTTCCCCCTTCTCAGGTTAAGGCTTTTCTGTAATGGACAGTTTGCCTCTGCTTCTCTCAAACACCCTAGGGAATTGTGAAGACAGGGTGCAGGCAGGCACTAGGCCCTCCTCTGGGCTCCAGCCATCTAGAGCTCTTATTTGCTCTGAACTTTCCTGATAGCGTTTGGAGAAGCAACTGGGATTGTCTGGGTCCTCCTTCTACCCCATCACTCCACCACCCACCTCTGCTCCCATCATCCCCCACCCCCACCACACACACCCAGCCTTCTGCCACTGAAGCTGCCTCTTCTGCTGGTGTGGCAAATAAGCGTGGAGAGAGTGAAACCAGATACAGAGAAGGCAGCCAGCTGGGGAGGTGGTGGGTGGTGTTCTGCCGAGCGGGCCTCCTGCCGTCCTCCCCCGGAACCAGGATGGTGGAGGTCCTGGGCCCAGCCTCGGTCTGCCTTTTCCCCTGCATGCCCAGCTGGTGTGCCACCTGTGAGGGGCTGACAGCTCCTTGCTCCTCCAGTGGTCCTGCCTTGGTCCTGGCTTTGGGGAACAGGATTCCCTGAGCCAGTCCCTCTCTACACTTGGCAGTTACTGGGGAAGCTGAGCACCAAGGCTTGAGCCATTTCTTGCTTTCCCTACCTGTCTCTGTCTCACCTCCATCCACATTCCTTGCAACATGGTGCCAAAGTAAGGCTTTGAACTTGGGATGAGTGGGGTGAATTTCACTCTTCCCAACAGCGAAAATGGAAGCGAATCTGGTTTCATCTCAGTTTGTAAGATCCCTAGATTCCCAAGGGAGCTGGGAAACCTCACTTGTGTCTAGAAGGTCATTTAAGGGCCGCTTCCAGACCTGGCTCATGCTCCCGATTGGTGGTGGGGGGTGGAGGGGTGCTGGCTGCGATTGTGGTCACTGAAGAGGGTCAGGAGCAAGGGTCATTGGGTAGAACGGCACCCTTTGTCCCACTAGGTCACGAATTGGTTCTGGCATTCCCAAGGGGAATGCTCCAAGCCAAGTAAGGGCCACTGTATCCAGGTGGACCATTCCCAAACCCATTTCTATCATGGATCATTTTCCAGAAACTTTCCAACATGGGAAATCACAACTGAAGCTGGTTGTTTAGATCGGAAAATCTGGGTGTAGTGTCATTAGAAAAACCAGAGTCTCCTCACATGAACCTTTGCCTGCAACCTCTCCCTGGCCTGCCTGCTGCTCTCTGCCTGAGTCACAACAACATTCAACAGCTTGGACACAGAGCTTTACAATGTGCCAAGTGCTCCCACGTGCCCTGTGGCATTTACTCCGCCTAGCAGCCTGGAGAGATAAGTTAGTGTTAGCTCCACCCAGCAGAGGATGGAAGCCCTGGGAAGTCACGGGCCTCACCGAGGTTGTACAGGCAGTAGGTGGCAGGACTTGAAATCTCATGTCCTTTCCACGGAATCTTTTCTGCCAGCAACCCAGAGAGTGCCGGGGGAATCCAAACAGTCTGGTGGGCACCGACTGTCTTGGCTGGCTTCCAGCTGGGCCTTTAGTGGTGACTTTGGCACGCCCGCCCCCACCAACCCTCTGTCAATCTTTAGGAGCTGGGGGAATGGGGGGTGCTTTCTAGGAGGCTCTGCTCTCTTCTGAGATGTCCCCCTTACTTCCTTCCATTCTCGCAGGTGTGGGAGTCACTTTTCTGTGTGAATACCAGGCCAAACTTGTCCTTTTCTTCCTTTTCTCAGAGTCACTGCCCCAAAGTGCCCCTGTTCCTCCCTCCCTTCTCTGCCTCTTCCCCCTGGATACCTTGCCCTTGCTTCGGGAGTGGAGGCAGTGTTGCCCCAGCAGAGGCACCGGCACTGCCAGGGTGTCCAGCTTTGCACACGGCCTCAGGCGCCCTCACGTTAGCTTTGGCTTCTTGATGGATCTTGAACTCCCTTGGGATGCTTTGTGGGCTCCTGAAGGACCTCCCAGGATGTCCCCTCTGTCCTCAGACCCTGCTATGTGACCTCAAACAGGAATTCAGACTCTTCTTGGCCTTCGCGTTCCAGAGCAGAAGGATATGGGTGCCCAAATCCAGACTCGGAGAGGCAGGAGTGAGGTGAGAGGCACAAAATGCACCTTTTTTTCCTGAGCAAAAATCTGCCTCAGGTCCACTCGTTTCCCAAGGGCAGCCGTGCCTTTCACCCGACGACCTGAGAACCCGCAGCCCCAGCCTCTCAGGGAAGGTGATTGTGCCAAAGCCAAGTTTATCCTGAGTAATGCAACGAATACACTGGAGGGGGTGGGGCCGCGGAAGGTTTTATCCAGAACACATGTTATTGCCACTATTCTAGTTATCTTGGATATTTCCTGCATGTTTGTCACCATGGCAACTGACAGCATGAAGCCTGTTTGCTGGGCCCTGGGGTCCGGCACGGCAGCCATGTGGTGTCAATTTGGACCTCTCTGCTTCCCCCAGCTCCTGTCTCTCTGTCATGCTGCTTTTGGTCTTCGCCTCTGTCTCCCCCCCGCCGTCTCTGGGCCTCTCTGTTTTCTTCTTCCAGGAAATAGCTGCCCCTGCATCCCTCGGTGACATAGGTATAGACAGTGTCCAGCTACTGCCACCCTAAGCCTCCCCTTAGTCCACACAGACAGTCTGTGACTAAGGGTGTTCCAGAATGGATGGGAAAGTTGTGTGGCAGGGGATAGGCAAGAGACTGGCTTTCAGTGGAGAAAGGGCTCAGCCCGGCTCGGGGCTCATGGTTCAAAATAAGCCCATGCTACCTACTGCTAGGCTGGGGGCTAAAGATCCCTTGAGAAGGTGGATTTGGGAGACACCAGTGAGGAGGGATGTGGGCTTCTCATCCTGATGTTTCCTGTGTGTGGGAGTGAGGGGTCTCCATCACTCAGAGCCTTCCTTCCCTAGGCTTTTGGAGAAGACATAGGTAGAATGGCAGAGAGGGGTCTCAAATTCACAGAAGAGAAGCCAAGGAGAGAGGAGCTTGACAGCTAAGGGGCAGTGAGGTCTCTCGGCACTCTGGGCTGCCTGGGGACCTCAAATCCCCAGTCCTTTCTCCCAGGTCTCTGGGATGTGGCAAGGACAGGGTGTGGCAAAGACATGGCCAATGGCAGTGTCCCTCCATGGGGACACCAGGCAACAGGGAGGGTGTTGACAATAACAGCCTGCGAGGGAGCTGTGCCAGCAGCTTGGAAAAAGCACCGCGAGCAGACAGGCGGCTCCATGGGAGATGAGGACATCTTCTGGCCCCTCTCTCCACCCCCAGGTCTGGCTTCCCTTCATGCTGGGAAGCCCAGGACTGGGCAGCTCTTGCCAGCCACTCTCCTTCAAGTTTTCTGCATCCACACTGCAGAGGCCTTCCCAGGCCACCTTCCCAACCTCCACATTTGTCATGTGCTGTTTCTTATCATGCCCAATCCCCAGTCCCCACGCAAGGTAGGCCTGGAAATTGTCATGCAGCCAGAGCCCCAGGTGGGGCTGGCACCCACTACGGGACTGCTTGGAGGAGAGAGGAGGGGCTAGGGAGGTGGAATAGGGTCCAGAACCTGCCCTGGCCACAGCTCCTGCAGGCTCAGCTCCAAGGCATGAGGGAGTCTGGAGTGAGACAGGAGAGCTGGGGCGAGGCAGCCATCATGCTGGGCCCTGAGAGCACCGGCCCCGTGGCCAGCATCCCAGAGGGTGCTGCAAACCAGCCTTCTTTTGGGTCAGCATCATTCCAAGGAGGTCCAGTTCTCTGGATGGGACGGGGCATTGGGAAAAGTCAAAGGGCAGCCGCAGTGTGGCTCTGGGGCTCAGTCCATTGCGTGCAGGGACCCTGTGGGTTCTGGGGGCCACAAGGGCCAAGGGAAGGGACTGCCAAGAATTGGGTGGTGTGGTGGGGCTCGAGTCGTATTGGAAATGCTGGAGTCTGAATGTTTGTGTCTCCCCAGAATTCATGTGTTGAAACAAAATCCCCAGTGTGATGGTATTGGGAGGTGGGGTCCCTGGGAGGTGATTAGGTCACGGAGGCAGAGCCCCTGGGAATGGGGTTAGTGCACTTATGAAACAGGCCCCGGAGAGCTTCCCTGCCTCCCTTACCATGTGAGGATATAGCAAGAGGCCACCATCTATGAACTGGGAAATGGGCCCTCACTAGACACTGAGTCCCTTTCACAGGAGGCTACACAAGCCCGACTGAGCGGGGCTCCATTGGGCTGATGAGGGAAAGGAAGCTCTCCCTCCCAAAGCTCTGGAAGATACTGAAACCCAGGCAAAGAGACAACCCAAGGCTGCTGTGTTATAGAGGAGAGTCACCAAGGACCCCGGGACCCAGAGTGTGGAGGGCATAGATGCAGGACGCAGGTAGCAAGAGCCAGTGTGCAGCCTTGGATGGTGCCAGAGAGGCCTGGGCATTGGACAGATAGCTGAGAGGGGCAGCAAGGGTTCTGGGGAGGCATCAGGCAGGCTTTTCTCAGGGAGGCTGGCTTTGACCTACTTGTGCCTGTGGAACTGGGCATGGAGCTGCCAGTGGGCCAGACTGGGAGAGACATGCCAGGTCACCCCAGCCTCAGGGACAGTCCCTCTTTCCAGTGCCAAGAATCCAGCCAGAGTCTCCAGCTTGACTCAGAGTCTAAGGCAGTAGACGTTAGTCCTCACACTGCTCTGTTACCCAGAATGAGTCAATGACCTTCTATGGGCCTCTGTTTTCTGTTTGACTAATGAGGCTGGGGCGAGAAAGAACTGAGTTGCAGAGGAGGGAGTGGGTGCCCCTAGAGAAGGAGGTGGGCCTTGGAGGCTGAGAAGGGCAGTGAGGTTTGAGACGGCTGCAGAGGGCTCCAGAGACAGGCCTCCAGCTCACACCTCGAGGGCGAAGAGATTCTTCTGGAGTGGAGAGGAAGAGCCTCTGCACCCGTCCCCATCCTCCCAGTCCTCCCCACGGAGACCACAACTCAAGACCCAGCTGTCCCCTCCCAGTGACTCAGGCTTTGGCTGCCCTCCTGCCCACACCCAAGCCCTGTCCAGTGCCCCATAACAGGAAGGGCTGTGGTGTGAGAGAGGAGGAGGGGAAGGCTGCCCCGCCAAGGGCCTCCATGTCCAAGGAGCCATCTAGGTGGAGGAGTCCTTTGCACCCTCCTGGCCATGTCACCCTGTGCCACCTCAGGAATGTGGGTTTGGGCTGAGGTGGGACTCTGTCCTCCTCCCTCTGCACTGAGCATGGAAGGCCACTTGTTTCTCATTAGCAAACTGCAGGATGTCACCACCATAGGGTGGATGTGCATTTTTGTCCTCTTTGCTGGAACGGTGGATCCTCTTTGCTGGAACGGTGGATCCTCTTTGCTGGAACGGTGGATCCTCTTTGCTGGAACGGTGGGGTGTGTGGGCTGAGCCAGGGACAGGGCAGAGGCGGTCAGAAGAGCTGACCAGAGCCTTGTGGGACCCAGGTCAGGGGCTGTGGTTATATGGGGCAAAGCTATTTGGAGGCCACAGGACACCACTGTCCCTGCTAGAACCAAGGGCAGCTATGCTAAGATTTGGAGAAGAGGGAAAGGCAGAACCAATGGCACTGTGGTTGTGATTTTTGGCAATAATTGTGGGCATTGATAATCATAACTAGCATTCATTTATTGAGGACCAGCCTGTGCTAGGTGATTCATATATATTATTTCTTTAATTCTCTCAATAACTCTGTTTTACAGATGAGAAAACTGAGGCTCAAAAGGGTAAATAAATGACCTCGTTTTCACAGCAATTAAGCATTCAAACCAAGATCTGCACCCAGGTTGTCTGATATTTATGACTTTTCTTTCATTATGCCACATTGCCTCCTCTAGCCCAGTGGTTTTTTGTTTTGTTTTGTTTTGTTTTTTTGAGACAGTCTCACTCTGTCCGCAGGCTGGAGTGCAGTAGCGCAATCTCAGCTCACTGCAACCTCTGCCTCCTGGGTTCAAGCGATTCTCCTGCCTCAGCCTCTTGTGTAGCTGGGATTACAGGCACCTGCCACTACATTCAGCTAATTTTTGTATTTTCAGTAGAGACAGGGTATTTTTTGTAATTTTGTATTTTCAGCATGTTGGCCAGGCTGGTTTCAAACTCCTAACCTCAGGAGATTTACTTGTCTTGGCCTCCCAAAGTGCTGGGATTATAGGCATGAGCCACCGGGCCTGGCCTCTAGCCCGGTTCTTCATCTTTTTGTGCCACGGATGCAGTCCGAAGTCCATGGGCCCCTTCCTAGAATAATTAAAAAAAATAGATTAGATTTACAAAGGAACCCAATTATATTAAAATGTGGTTATCAAAACATTAAACACATGTGTGATATAGTAATATATGTGCTTTTTAACTAACACATGAAATAACAAGATTTCTGCCAGGCACGGTGGCTCACGCCTGTAATTCCAGCACTTTGGGAGGCCAAGGTGGGTGGATCACCTGAGGTCAGGAGTTCAAGACCAGCCTGGCCAACATGGGGAAACCCTGTCTCTACTAAAAATATGAAAATTAGCTGGGCGTGGTGGCAGGCACCTATAACCCCAGCTACTCAGGAGGCTGAGGCAGGAGAATTGCTTGAATCCGGTGGGCGGAGGTTGCAGTGAGCCAAGATTGTACCACTGCACTCCAGCCTGGGCGAAAGAGAAAAATTCTGTCTCAAAAAGAAAAAAAAAAAAAAAAAAGAAAGAAAGAAGATCTAATAACTACCATAATTTCAAAATAGTGATGAATGTAAATACTATTTTGTATTATCAGCAAAAGCTGTAATGTGATTTTTCTTAACCTTTCTTTTTTTATTGTTATACTTTTTTCTGGGGTACATGTGCAGAACGTGCAGGTTTATTACATAGGTATACACGTGCCATGGTGGTTTGCTGCACCCATCAATCCATCATCTACGTTAGGTATTTCTCCTAATGCTATCCCTCCCCTAATCCCCCACCCCATGACAGGCCCCGGTGTGTGATATTCCCCTACCTGTGTCCATGTGCTCTCATTGTTCAACTCCCACTTCTGAGTGAGAACATGTGGTGTTTGGTTTTCTGTTCCTGTGTGAGTTTGCTGAGAATGATGCTTCATCCATGTCCCTGCAAAGAACATGAACTCATCCTTTTTTATGGCTGTATAGTATTCCATGGTGTATATGTGCCACATTTTCTTTATCCAGTCTATCACTGATGGACATTTGGGTTGGTTCCAAGTCTTTGCTATTGTGAACAGTGCTGCAGTAAACATATGTGTGCATGTATCTTTATAGTAGAATGATTTATAATCCTTTGGGTATATACCCAGTAATGGGATTGCTGGGTCAAATGGTATTTCTGGTTCTAGATCCTTGAGGAATCGCCACACTGCCTTTGGCAATGGTTGAACTAATTTACACTCCCACCAACAGTGTAAAAGCATTCCTATTTCTCAACAGCCTATTTATCAAACAGTTGTTTCCTGACTTTTTAATGATCGCCATTCCCATTGAAAAGCTGTAATGTGATTTATATTGGTAACAATGTCATAAGTACTGACAATGCCTATATTCTTAATTGAAGGAATATTTCAGTTAGACAGTAGTGAAAATGAAGGTGTACGGATTTTCCCATCTGAAGTCACAGACCCCTGAACTCTATCTATGGGCTCCAGGTGAGGAAAGTTGCTACAATTTGTGTGCAGCTATTGGGTGGGTTCGTTGGAAACCCTCTTTTTTGTCTGGTTGGAGGGAGTGTGCAAACCACTTCCAGTCTGGGGAACGCTGTGCCAGTTGGGGACATCTTGAGTGAGTCTATGCCCCACCGACTCTGTCCGTGCCTTACCTGGGATTTAAGGTTGCCAGATTTAGCAGACAAAATGACAGAAGACCCAGTTAAATTTGACTGATGCTTTTTCAGTCCATGTCCTGTGCGATATTTGAGACATACTCACTATTATTTTTCTATTGCTCTGTAACAAATGACCACAAACCGAACAGCCTAAACACAAATTCCATAGCTGGAAGTTCTGCAGGTCAGCATGGCTCAGCCGCGTCCTCTGCGGAGAGTCTCACAGGCTGCAGTAGAGATGTCCAGGGGCTGCGCTCCTTTCTGGAGGCTCTGGGATGTGTCGGCTCCCAGCTTGTTCAGGTTGCTGGCTGGATTCATTTTCTTGTGGTTGGAGGGCTGAGGTCCCTCTTTGCTTGCTGCCTCTCAGCTCAGGCTGTTCTCAGCTTCAGAGGCCATCCACATTCCTGGCCAGGTGTCTCCAAGCTATCTCCAAAAGCACGTTTCTCATCTCTGACTTCCCCTCCACCCCGGCCAAAGAAAACTGCTCTTGAAGGGTTCCTGAGATCATAGTAGGCTCCTCCGGGTCATCTCTCTTTTGTCACATGACATAACAATCGCACTAGTAACGGCCAGAAACAAGAGTCATGGGACTGCCCTACGAGTCTGCTTGCCACTTACACTAAACACATATGGGCTGCTTCTCTGAAATGAAAACTGCACTTGCCATCCCTGCTGGGATCAGATGCGCTGTGGACCTTGCCTCATGACCTGGGGCAATTCTTTTCTCGTCTGGCCCTCAGTTACCCCCTCAGACAACTCCACTGAATTATTTAAAATCTGCATGTATGGACTGGGCACCAGCCACCACGGGGCATGACATGTACATGACCCTTTTTCTGCCTTTAGGGTCTCACAGTCTAAAGGTGGAGACTGAAATACACATAAGCAAAAGGCTGAGAAATATGGTGCCAGGCTAGGCGCAGTGGTTCACCCCTGTAATCCCAGCACTTTGGGAGGCTGAGGTGGGTGGATCACTTGAGGCCAGGAATTTGAGGACAGCCCGGGCAACATGGCGAAACTCCATCTCTACTAAAAAGACAATAATTAGCCAGGTATGCCACCTGTAGTCCCAGCTACTTGGGAGGCCGAGGGGAGGGGATCGCTTGAGCCTGGGAGGTGGAGGCTGCAGTGAGCTGAGATCCCACCACCGTACTCCAGTCTGGGCAATTGAGCAAGACCCTATCTCAAAAGAAAAAAAAAGAAAAGTGACCTGATGGCAGAGATGGGGGCTGAGGGTGAGGAGACGGATAATCAACAGGCCATGGAGAACTGCAGAGGGAGGGAGAGTGGCTGCTATTCAACTGGAGAAGGGACAGAGGGGAGACTGGAACAGCTCGCAGGTGGGTGTGATTAGGACAGAACCTCAAGACTTGGACAGGAACAAGTGGGGAACAGCAACAGCAAAGGCCCGGTGGCGAGGGGTCCTGGTTCCCCCGGGAGTGGTATATGCAGCCGAAGGATAGGGTGCCTGGGGCCTGGGAGTGTGGGGAGAAAGGAGGAGGGGACACAGTTCTGAGAGAGAGGTGGGGCCGGCCCGGAGGCCTCAATAGCTGCAGGAGCAGGAGGGTGGGAGAGTCCACGATGGCCACGGTGCTCACGTGGGAACAGAGCCACTGCAGCAAGGATACAGCTTCCTCGGCTCTGGCAGGAAATAAGGTCCTGTGGACCAGGCAGTTGGGAGACAGCCTTAAGTGGTGGACAGAGCTCTGGCCAGATACAGGAGTCCTGGGTGCTGGCTTTGCCAGTTACTCATGGCGGGACTCTGGGCATGCTTGGAACATGGGAGTCCCAGCTGGGAGCCAGTGTGCTTCGAGCAGAGCAGGGAAGTGGCACAGTGCGTGCAGCGATCACACAGGGCCTCGTGGGCCACTAACAGGACTCTGGCTTGTATCCTGGGAATGGCTGCCTTTGAGTAGAGCCCTACATGACCTGATTCAAGCTAAATGGAGAATTGCAGCTGCCCTGTGAACAGCCCATGTGCCCAGTGCTGCCGGGCAGCCCGAGTGGAGTGCGAGAACTGCACCGGATGCTCCCTACCCCAGAGACTTGCCGCGCACCCGGGAGAAGCCACAGGGCAGTGTGTGTAGTGCTCAGAGCCAGGGCTTTCAAGACAGAAGATCCCAGGTCTGTGGGCTTGATGGCCTCAACAGTGACATGGTGATGGTAGCACCCTACATGGTTGGGTTATGGTGCATGACAAATTGCCTGGCACAGAGTAGGCACTGAAAATAATAGTAGCTAGTTATTTACATAATAATACAGGGTAGCAGAGCTCCTCATGAGAGGTGCAGGTGCTGGTGTTGGTGGTGCCGGAGGGACATAGGCTAACCTCCAAAGATGGCAGGACCTGGAGTCTCAGGTAGATGAAAGAGGAATGGGAGCCGGAGCCCCGGACCTGGCAGGAAGAAGCGCAGTGCGTTCTCCACAGAGACACGAGGGTGAGGCCAGCATGAAATCTCAAATGGAAGCCTCCAGAAGCTGGTGGGGGTTGGGGGGAGATGCAGGAGAGGGCATGGGCAGGTGCAGAATTAAGCTGGTGAGGAGGCCAGATTCTGAAAAGCATGAATGTGAGTTGTCTAATTGGAGGTGACAGGGAGTGGGAGAGGGACCAGAGGCAGTGGGAGGGAGAGCGTGACAGACCTACAGCTGGGCTCAGCTCTTTCCCATCCCCGAGAAGACTGAGAGGGGTCGGGGGAGGGGACCTCGGCAGGTGTCCAGGCATCCGGGAGCCCGGACTGCTCTGCAGGAGGAGGTAGTCCTGTTTCTCCTGAAACCTGATCTTTCAGGCAGCTGTCCCCCTCAGCCTGACAGAGCAGGGCACATTCTTTCCCCAGGCATCATTCTCACCGGCTTCCCCTAAGGCTGGCTCTTTGAAAAGACAGAGCCCGGTTGGCGAAAGGAATGGAAATGGCAGGGCCCCCACGCATGTCCCAGGGAGCCCCTGAGGGGAAGTGCCCCTCTGGTGCAGGCAGTCCCTGACTTTCTCTCTTCCCACCTTAGAGTCTGCAAGCAGAAAGCCAAGGCCTCTACATTTGGGTCTGTGCAGCCTCTTAGGCTCTAGGCCAGTGATTCCCAGCCTGGACTTACCCAGTTCCTAAATGTCCCATAGGTAGCAAAGGAGGTTGGAGAGCTATTTTAGTGTTTATGAAAAATCTCCTAGAAATCATATATTTCTGCACTAAAGCTAATTTCTAGTCATTCTTCCGATAACAGCGTCAATGGCAACCCTCTGGGAAGCTTTCCTACCTGTGTGAGTCAGGTAGGTTCCCAGCCGGAACAGACGAGTCCCGCAAATGGGGTAACTGAGGAGAGTTTAAGAAGGGACTATTGACAATGTGTTTGGCTGGGTTAAAGGACACAACAAGGGGTGATGAAACAGCTAGCAACAGCAGCTCAAGTCCTCGTTCCACCATAAGTCCACAGGAACAAGGGAAGGGGGTAGCTACCAGAACTTTGCAAGACCTATAGCTGTAAGAAGGGGCCTCCTGACAGGCTCTGTGGCCTTCAGTAGAGGACCACAGCCACAGCAGCCCCAGATCCATGGTGGCTGATCAGGGAGGAAGCTGACCTCCTCCCCCTCCTGCCAGGGAATCCCATTGGCAAAAACTCAACTGGAAGAGACAGGGCAGAGGAGGGCGGTTGGCACAGTCCTTCGAGTGAGCCTGGGGCATGCAGCAGGGTGGGTGCAGGTGCAGAGTGTGTCTGGAGGGACAGAAGGAGAACATCTAGCCCACCTCCCAAGGCTGTGACCCCGGAACCCTGTGCTTGCCTGGTATGTAATGCTGTATTGCGATTGGCTGTTTCCTTGTCTGTATCTCCTCCAAGACTCAACTCTCCTGGAGGGCAGGGGCTGTGCTTTGTTCACACATACTCAATAAACTCCACTGGGTAAAATAAATAACAAGGCTGCTCAGATTCACCATAACATCACATTTCTCTGCTTGGGATGCAATTAAATCATCTCCATGTGGAAGCAGCGGTTATCTTCTGCCATCAGCAGCTTCGGATTACCAGGTCTGTAGGCCCAACTAGTAAAACACGAGCCAGCAAAGTTCATTAGTCATTTAATGAATTCAATTTGTCTAGCAGACAAAAATCCTTCAACACAAGTCATGAGGCGAGAGTGAGAACAATAAAAGGAGTCCTCCCTGCTGAAAATCTCTGAAAACACCCCCTCAGCCATGGGGGCTGGGCTATTTCGAGGGTGTTCACATTTCTTGTGTAACTCAGAGCAGGCCAAAGTATGGTTCTCCCAGGCCAACCAAGCCCTCAGTTTCAAATACATCTTTGTGGAGCAGCCCCTATGGGTCTGCCTGCCTCTCTCCGTCTCTGCTGCCCCTATACAGCCCGGGCCACCAATCGATACCTCCAAGCTATCCGCTGCCTAAGAAGCACCAAGAGTCTCACCACCTTCCACCCCTGGCCAGCCTCACCTCCTTTCTTCTCTTTGCCCAGTACCCCAGATCTCATCATGCTTCTGCTCAAAACCTCATAATAGCTTCTGGTTTCACTTAGAAGGCAGTCCACGTTCCTTATCAGGCTGGGCTCCTCCCCACCCACTTCACAGTTGCACTTGGGCTGTCAGCCAGGACTGTTTCCCTGCCTCCTGCTCCTTGCCAGGACTGCGGGTCTCAGTTTCAATGTCATTTACTCAGAGGAGCCTTCTCAGAGTCTCCTGTTCTGTTCTCACGATGGCCTGTGCTTTTCCACCACAGTGCTCCGTGCGACTGGGAAAACTCACTGCAACTCATTGTGCGATTAAACAGGGCCTGCCTGTCCATGCTGCTGCGAGCTTCGTGAGAGCAGGTACCTGGACTGCTTTCTCAACTGCTGGATCCCCAGTGGCCTGGTCAGTTACCTTCACTACACATTTGTTGGACAAATAACAAAGTAAAGGTCTTTCCTGGAATGCCAACAAGCTTGCTGGGGAGACAAAAGCTGACATATAAAACTCTTCAGAACAGCACAGGGTGATTTGGGTATAGCTATCTCCAGATACCTTGGCCCTTGTTCTTGGAGTTTTAGGAATTCAGAGAAAGGAAGAAAGGATCTGAAGGACCTAGTGAAGACTCTCCTTGAGGCCACTCATTTCAGGGAAGCGAAGGGAAGAGGGTGGGAGAAGTAGCTTTTGTTGTGTACCCAACAGACCAGAAATCTATAATACAATATCTTTTTCAAGCCTCATGATTGGCTGAGTTTTACAAATGAGGAAATTAAGGACAGAGAAGTAAAGTAAGTCATCCAAGGTCACACAGCAAGGAGGTGGCAGAGCCAAGAATCAACCCAGGCAGGTCAGATTCAAGCTTGCGTTCCTGTCACTAGGCATAGGACAGGAAGTGGGGTGGTAAGATGTCACCCTTAGGCCAAGGGGGCAGTGGTTTAAATGGGGGCTCAGGTCAGAAAAGCATCCTATCTATGGTAATGCGGGAACCTGGCTTTGTTCTGATACTGAACTCAGATCTGAGATGCCACCCAGGTGTATGTTATATGGGTTCTGAGAGGTCCAGCAGCAAGCAGGGCAGTTGGGCCCACCCCAGAGCAGCTGTACGCCCTTGGAGATGGCCTGAAATTGGCCAAGCTCTGGAATGAGGGTCTGGGCATTGCTCCCAGCATCTGACCTTGGAAGGAAGCAGAAGCAGAGCTGTGGTTTTGGAGATTTTCCTTCCCCAATGGAGACCCATTGCAGCCTGTTATGAAGGACCCAGCACAGGTAGAGAGAGCCAACAAGGTGGAATGGGGGGCTCTGGCTTGGTGAGATGGGGGAGGAGAAAGAGGGGGTCACTCCTGCCAAGCTGACCTCAGCTGGGTAATGTGATCAGCCTGTCATGGTTCTGAGCCCTGATTTGGGAAGAACAAAGAGGCCAGGCCCCTCTGCCTCCTCTAGCCCAGGAATGCAGCTGGGGGCCAGGCCGTGACCAATCGGGAATGCAGGTTGGGAGCGCAGCGAATGCAGTTTGTAGAGCAAGGCTTTCATGCATTGATGGGAGCCCCACTCACAAAGCCAGGCTGACATGCCCTGGCGCTTCCAACTTTGATATCCCAGCCCCGCCTTGGGGGAGCCGCACATCCCCAAGCTGTCTGTGCCCAACTGCCCCGCTGTGGCCCTCGAGTGATGATGGGGTGAAGAGTGGAGAGCTCAGATCCCAACTCCCTCAACCCCACCAGGATTCCTAGACACCAACATCTCCTTGTCCGTCTCTCTCCACCTCGGGATGTCTGAGGAATGGACAGGGGGAAACAGCCTCCAGCTCCTGAGGGCTGAGAGAGATGGATGGAGAGACAGAAAGATGGACCACAAGAGAGGCCGCGGGCCTCAGGCAGCCCCTGCTCTGAGCAGGTCACAGAAACTCCTTGAGGCCACCCCCTCAGGGAAATGAATAACGTTAGAGGTGGGGGTTTCACTCCTGGCTCGGACATCTGAATACTTTCTGCATTCCAAAGCTGCTAGCTCCCCTTCTCCAGCCCCAGCCTCTTTTCCCACTGGCCGGTTCACTCGGTGTGGGGTCCTTCAGGACTGCCCTTTTCTGCCTTCTCAATTATCCACTGCCCCTCCCTCCTGGTGTCTCTGTGCTCCTGCGCTTCCTCTCCTCCTGGGTGTTAATAATGACAGTGCTTTACAGTTTACAAAGCACAATCAACTGCAGTAACTCGTTTGATTCTTATAGGAGCCCTGTGCAGCAGGGACTCTGATCCTCATTGCGTGCAGGAAGAGAAGAAGGAAGAGGAGGTGGGGGCTTGATGAGGAGGTGGTGGCCTGTGATGGCAAGAGTGAGATGGGGAGAATGTCCAGGGGGAGAAGTAAGGGCCAGGAGCTTGAAGGAACTGTGAAATAGAGCTATTTCACCTTGAGTGTATCCATGTTTGCCTGCTTTATCCTGGCTCCCTGAGGAAAGTTTGCTCTCATAAAAAGACCTGAAAAACACACTGAAATGCAAATGACTGAGGACAGCTCTCAAATGGTGCCTCTCAAAGAAGGTAGTTCTTTATTACAAATGCAATCTTGGCGAGGAGATGCTGGAGAATCTCTACCTTTACAAGAGTCAATCAAGTCAAGAAGATGGAGCAAAGGGCTTCCCAGAGAGGTCCTTGGCCTTCCAAGAGTTCAAAGAGTCCCAGCCAGAATTCAGAGATGTGAATATGAGAAAAGAAAGCCCCGAGTCACTCTGATTTCCTCTCCCAGCGACACAAAACATTAGAAGCAGAGGCACCTTAGAAATGATCTAGACCTTTGGTTAAAAACGAGATTCTCTGTTATCTCTGCCACTTGCATTCTTTCAGGCCCTCTGCCAGCTCCTAGGTTTTTGTCATCCCAGTTTCCTAATGAGAAAACAGGGCTTCCCTCTCCTGGATTCAGTGAGAACATTCCCAGCAAAGGATTCTGCATTGGTCCAGCTTAAGGGGTGCCCACCACCCCAGGACCAAGCACGGCAGCCCTGCAAATAGAAGACCCGGTGGATGCCTGGACTACAGGGTAAAGGATGCTGACAAGGAGAGGGTTCCCCGTGAGGAAAACATCACAGACACCGCCCCTGGGTGGCTAATGAGCTGGGCAACCACCCCAAGTTGAGTCACTACAAAGGGAACTTTCATTATTGTTTGTAATAATGAAATTTTATAAACTATCCACATGTTTATCAACAGAGAAACAAGTGAATACATTGGGATGCCTCTTAGGAAATTCTATGCAGCTGTGAAAAAGATTGAGGTAGAACTGTACATCTCTAGATGAAAAATCTCTATAATATAGTAAGTTTTTTTAAAAAGCATGCTTCAGTCATCCGGGCACGGTGGCTCATGCCTGTAATCCTAGCACTTTGGGAGGCCGAGGTAGGCAGATCATGAGGTCAGGAGTTCAAGACCAGCCTGGCCAACATGGTGAAACCTCGTTTCTACTAAAAATACAAAAAATTAGCCGGGCGTGGTGATGGGCACTTATAATCCCAGCTACTCGGGAGGCTGAGCCAGGAGAATCGCTTGAACCTGGGAGGTAGAGGTTGCAGTGAGCTGAGATCACAGCATTGCACCCCAGCCCAGTGACAGTATAAGACTCCATCTCAAAAAAAAAATAAAAATAAAAAATAAAAAAGCTTGCTTCAAGGCAGTCTGCACAGTATCATCTCATTTATGTAAAATGAAGCAAAATAAAAGCCTATGTTTTTATAGATTTATGGACAGTATTTAAAATTCATTCTTTAAAAGCTTGAAGGGCTATACACCTCTATATTCATGTTTATTTTTAAAATTTTTAACAAAGGCATATATTGCTTTTGTATTAAAAAAATGAATAGAAATGAAAAGGAAAAAGTCTAATGCTTGTATTTTGTGCTAAGGAATACGCAGTACAAAGAAATTAAATGACCGGCACAAGATCGTATGCAGAAAAATAAGTGATATTTAGACCCCGATCTTCTAACCGCCCAGGAGGTGGACTTTCTTTAAGCATCCGTCTGGTCTAGCTGCAGGGATGGGAGGGTCGTGGGGCTGCCAGGGGAACCCAGGCCACATGGCAGCAGGGATGTGTCTGTGAGGAAGGAGCAAAGCCTGAAGTTGAGGAAAGGAGTGGGTGTTGATCCTTTCTGCATCTTCCTGATGCCAGGGCCTCTTCCTATCACTCCCTGCTCTGCAAGCTTACACTGGCCAGAGGACACAGACATCTGAGGGCCAGGAATGGGTTAAGCCAGAACCTTCTCTGGAGAGGAAAAGGCCTTACTCTCCTGGAACATGAAAGGAGCTCAGTGGCTTCTCACTCCTGAGAAGTGAAGAGGCTCAGGTCTGAATCAATTAGAGTCTCTATCTAAAATGTAAACCAGGTTCCCAACCAAATGCCCCTTTTCCCTCATCCTGGTCTTGTAGTCTCATGAAGAAAAAGAGAACCTTTGGAACTGGTGCCTTTTGGAGGCCACAGCTGTTTGCTCCGTGGGGGCCCTGCCCTGTGGAGAGTGCTGGCAGCTCCGCCAGTCCCCTTCCTCACTCTCAGGTTCCACTGACACAAACCCACCAGCAACCCGATGCCCAGGCTAACTCCTCCTCACTCCAGAGCCTCTGCCCAGCACCCTAGGCCTCTGACAGGAGTCATGCAGGGGAAATTTGGGGAGTAGAAGCCCCCAGCACTAATCTCAGACGCCTAAGATGCCCCCACCCCTACCATGTCTTCACAATTCAGGGTACCCAGATTTCTAGTGTCCCTCCAGCCAAACATGGTTTTGATTCCATTGCCCTCTCCACTGTTCCACATTTTCTGGATACCCTCCTGGTCTCTGCACCATAAGCTTCCCTCCTGATCATTCCCTGATATCCTGTCTCTTTAGCTAGTCTCGCTTGCTCTGAAATCTGATGTGAAGGTAATTCTGTTCCAGTATTTTCTGGCTAGGTGACCTTATAGCACTTATGGCAAATTTATTTTTTAGGGACAAATAATAATTGTGTGTATTTATGGGGTGACAACTTTCTTAATATTCCTGTCTGGCCTTCAGTTTCTCATAAGAAGGGAATTAAAGTGAGGAATAACTGAAGCAATATATTGCAGCCCAGGGTGGAGCTAAGTGTCAGGCCCCTTTCCTGGGGCTCCTCTGTGCCTCATTCTGACAGTCAATGAAGGGAAATAAGGAGCGGAAAACGAGGAAGGAGCTGGGGAGAGGAGACCACGGGGGAGCTGAAACCAGGAGGAAGTGTTTGCTGAGGGAGAAGTCGGGAATTCTGGCTGACAACAAACCTGGAGATGGGCTATTCCAGAGGAGGACGTGGTCCGAGCCATGGACACCAGGCCAGGAGAACAGGCCAGTGCACGGTGAAGCGTACTTTGAATCTGACAGTGGCTGATGTGGCTGAGTGGTGAGCTCTGAGGTTAGATCACCTTAAGCCAAAATGTGAAGCAAAGGTTTTGAGGCCTTGGCTCATGGTGAAAGCAATTTGGGGGAAGTAGTGGGAGAGGAGGGCTCTACCATGTACCACCCACTGTGAGGCCTGGAGCAAGAACTTCTCTAACTTCTCCATCAGAAGTTAGCATAAGGGCTGGGCACCGTGGCTCATGCCTGTAATCCCAGCACTTTGGGAGGCTGAGGTGGGCAGATCACCTGAGGTCAGGAGTTCGAGATCAGCCTGGCCACCATGGAGAAACCTGTCTCTACTGAAAATACAAAAATTAGGCTGGGCGCGGTGGCTCACGCCTGTAATCCCAGCACTTTGGGAGGCCGAGGCAGGCAGATCACAAGGTCAAGAGATCGAGATCATCCTGGCTAACACGGTGAAACCCCGTCTCTACTAAAAATACAAAAAATTAGCCAAGCATGGTGGCGGGCACCTGTAGTCCCAGCTACTCAGGAGGCTGAGGCAGGAGAATGGCGTGAACTTGGGAGGCGGAGCTTGCAGTGAGCCAAGATTGTGTCACTGCACTCCAGGCTGGGCAACAGAGCGAGACTCCATCTCAAAAAAAAAAAAAATTTGCTGGGTGTGGTGGCACATGCCTATAATCCTAGCTACTTGGGAGGCTGAGGCAGGAGAATCGCTTGAATCCTGAAGGCGGAGGTTGCAGTGAGCCAAGATCACGCCATTGCACCCAGCCTGGGTGACAGAGCGAGACTCCATCTCAAAAAAGAGAGAGAAGTTAGCATGAGGTGGAAGCCCCAGGCAGCGGCTTGAAACTGTACTCCAAGGAGGAATTCCTGCAACGTGGCCAGGGCTCCATTTCTTCATATTAGGCTTCTGGGCCCAAAATATGTTTGAAAACTCCATTGGGTGTATTGAAAACAAGGCCAAATGGTGTGAGAGGAGGTCTGTGTATGAGAAGGGCTCAACGAGAAGGAAAAACATCTAGCGAGAATGAAAATGAAGTAGTCATTAGGACTGGTGATGGAATGACCCAGAAACAGATGATCAAGACCCTTCCAGTCTTGAAATGAAGGCCAAGGTGGGCGAAGAGCACAGGTTCAGGGTCGGATCTCCTGTTTTTTTGTTTGTTTGTTTGTTTTTGTTGTTTAGTTTCGAGACAGAATCTCACTCTGTTGCCCAAGCTGGAGTGCAATGGCACGATCTCGGCTCACTGCAACCTCTGCCTCCCAAGTTCAAGCGATTCTCATGTCTAAGCCTCCCAAGCAGCTGGGATTACAGGTGCCCGCCACCACGCCCAGCTAATTTTTGTATTTTTAGTAGAGATCGGGTTTCACCATGTTGGCCAGGCTAGTCTTGAACTGCTGACCTCAGGTGATCCACCCTCCTCGGCCTCCCAAAGTGCTAGGATTACAGGCGTGAGCCACCGCAACCAGCAGATCTCCTGTTTTGAGTCCTGGATGCAACCATGTGTCTTTGGGGTGGCTCCTTTCTATGCTTCAGTTCCTTTATTTGCAAAGGGAGATTAAAAACTCTGTCCTTATCGGGCTCCATGTAGCTTAATTAGCAAATGCACATAGAGACAGAGACAGTAAGGTATTAACAGAAGGGTTGGGACACAGAAAAGTATAGTCAAGAGGAAAGGCAGAACCAGAGAGGAACATGGAGAAATGTCAGATCCTAGGCACAGGCAGGGGAACATGTGTAGGTGTGGCCACCTCAAGGACCTTAAACACCAGCTTCCTCCCCTCACCCCAGATCTGTCTCCAGGACAGTGTTGCCAAAGTCACACTCACCCCAGGACAGACATGTGGCCTCCTGCGGGAAGGGTTCTGTTCTCCCTATCCT
The DNA here is from genome assembly GCF_028858775.2 of Pan troglodytes. Lineage (NCBI taxonomy): Eukaryota > Metazoa > Chordata > Mammalia > Primates > Hominidae > Pan > Pan troglodytes. The sequence goes on along the minus strand of NC_072407.2, from coordinate 128,026,718 downwards.
AGCGCTTTTTTTGTTTTTCTGAATGCTTCTATTTGCTAAACACTGTGCTGAGAGCTTCACATACATTTTATTTTATAATCCTCACAATAGCCCAGGAAGGCAGATAGGTATGATTTAGTAACTACATTTTACAGATGTGCACACTGCAGCAGTTACATAGCTAGTAATTGAAGCCAAAAATTGAACACAAGTCATTCCAGAACCCAATATTGTTACCATTAGAGGATTCTGCTAGTCCTCCTTCAGGCTGCCCTGGGGCGAGGGAAGGCTCCAAAGGAGAACCCCAAGCATTCACAGTGGCCTCAGCTAGTGTATGATGAGTTTCCATATGCTGAAAATAGTGTCTGGCAGATCATAAAAGCTTGGTAATTATTTATTTATTTTTATTATGATTACTATTATTCTTATATTGGGGCTGTTTCCTGGGAGGCAGTCTAGAACAGTGGAAGTTAAGTTGAAGTACTGGCTTGAACTCCTGGTTAAAGATGCCAGATGATGTATACTCTTTAACTTCATTCTTCCTGACCCCATTAAAACTAAGCTAAAGTGTATTAGTTAGGATTCTCTAGAGGGAAGGACTCATAGGATAGATGTAGATATGAAAAGGAGGATATTAAGGAGTATTGACTCACGATTACAAGGTGAAGTCCCACAATAGGCCGTTTGCAAGCTGAGGAGCAAGGAAGCCAGTTCGAGTTCTAAAACCTTAAAAGTAGGGAAGCTGACAGTGCGGCCTTCGGTCTGTGGCTGAAGGCCAAGAGCCCCTGGTGAACCACCGGTGTAACTCCATGAGTCCAAAAGCTGAAGAACTTGGAGTCCAATGTTTGAGGGCAGGAAGCATCCAGCATGGGAGAAGGATGAAGGCTGGAAGACTGATACTCAATATTAACCATCACATTAAAAAACAACAAAAAATATTACAAACTCACAAAAACTACGGGAAAGGAGATACGAACAACACAATTCTGGAGGCTAGGAAGCACATTTGACAGGTACCACATTAATAAGTGGGACCTGTCTAAGCAGGCCTGAGAAAGTTCAATCCTAACTCAGACAGGAACATCCTACATTATATCTCAGAAGCCTCAAAGACTCAGGAATGAGCGATATAAGATTCTTCCAGAAAGGAGAGGGGCAAAATTGGCACTGAAAACAAGATTGGTTAAAAGGTTGCTCAAAAAGTGGGTAGATGCCACGTCCTCTCCCCTGCTCCACACTTCCATCCTACCAAAGGCTAGACCTCTGTTCTCTAGAGATGATAAAATAGTTTCAACAGTTTCAACGGGACAGGAGGCACAATTTGCGACACATGAAGACATGGAAGTTAAATGCCAGTTTAGGCCACCAGCCTTCTTCCACTGAATGGTAAAAGTTAGGCTTATATTCTCTAACAGGACATAAAGTTTCCCAGAGAAACTTTGTCAAATGACATCAAGAGTTTCCCAAGGGAATGGCCCAGCTAGATTACCTGCAGTGAAATCTACACTTGGCAAGCCCTGCCCATCCAGTGGTAAGTACTACCACACAGCTGTTTGGTACCCTGTTCATAAGCAGTCACTAAGAAGCACCAGGCGTTTGAAAAAAGCTTCTACCAGCAAAAGGCCGAACAAACAAACAGAAGACAACAAATCTTGGAGAAAACAAAGACTATGCATGGGGAAGAAAACTCTTATATACTTAGAAAGTTGTAATATTGCATCTACAAAATCAAGAATGGGACACTAATAAAAAAAATATTGGCCAGGCATGGTGGCTCACACTTATAATCAAAGCACTTTGGGAAGCCAAGATGGATCACTTGAGCCCAGAAGTTTGAGACCAGCCTGGGCAACATGGTGAAGCCCCATCGCTATGAAAAATACAAAAATTAGCTGGACATGGTGCTGTGTGCCTGTAGTCCCAGTTACTTGGAGGGATGAAGCAGGAGGATTTCTTGAGCCCGGGAGGTTGAGGCTGCAGTGGGCTGTGATCATACCACTGGACTCCAGCCTGGGCAGCAGAGTGAGACCCTGTCTCAAAAAAAAGAATGGAATTACTGGGGAACAAAAAAGGACTCTTGGAAACTAAATATGATAGGATAAAGTTTTAACAATCAATAGATGATTGAAAAAATAAGTGGATGAAATTAATCAGAAACTAGAGGTAAGAGTTAGGAGAGAAGAAAAAAGAGAATTATAAGATGCATTCAAGAAAATATTCAAATTACAGGAATTCCAAAAACAGATAATAGAGAAAATAGAGGTTAAAAAAGTAAATTAGGCTGAACATGGCAGCTCACACCTGGAATCCCAGCACTTTAGGAGGCCAAGGTGGGAGGATCACTTGAGGCCAGGAGTTCGAGATCAGCCTGCTTAATATAGCAAGACCCCATCTCTAAAAAAATAAAAAATAAATTATCTAGGCATGGTGATGGATGACTGGTGTCCTAGCTACTTGGGAGGATGAAGAAGGAGGATCACTTGAGCCTAGGAGTTTGAGGCTGCTGTGAGCTATGATCATGCCACTGCACCCTAGCCTTAGTGACAGAGTGAGACTTCATCTCTAAAAAAATAAAAATAGATACAATTCAATCAATCAAGCCAAGCAAAGTGGCTCACACCTGTAATCCCAGCACTCTGGGAGGCCAAGAGGGGAGGATTACTTGAGTCCAGGAGTTTGAGACCAGCCTGGGCAACATAGTGAGACCCTGTCTCTATTTTTAAAAAATATATCTAAAAAATCAACCGATCAAAGGTATAATTCATGAACATTTTCCTAGTCTTAGACGTGAGTTTCCAGAATGAAAGAGCCCATTAAGTGCCCAGAATAATCAATGAAGAAAACCAACACCCAAAGAAAGTAAATTATGACATTTCAGCATATTAGCAACAAAGAGAGGATCCTACAAGGTTCCGGAGAAAATAAACAAGTTTCATACCAAGGAATCAGAATAGCACTGGAAGCTAGAAGACAATGGAGAAAGGCCAGCTACTTCCGAGGTAGAATTTTCTACTCACCTAAACTCCCAATCAAATGTGAGGGCAGAATGGAGACATTTTCAGATATGTGCCATGTGTCCATATTTTGTCTGTCATGCACTGTCTCAGGATTCCACTGCAAAGGATATGCTCCACCAAGAAGGAAGACATGTCACCCAGCACAAAGAGGACCCCGAAACAAGGGAATGGGAAGCTCCAATAACATAGTAAAGGGAGATCTCAAGCCACCGGCTTTGTAACAGACCCTGGGAACAACCAGTGCAGACTGGCCCAGCCAGAAGATCCAGGGATGATCTCCTTGAGAAAACGAGGCAGATAGACTTAAGTCATCTCAATATTTGAGGGAATTGAAACGAGATTACTCAATCTGGGAGAGTTTGGGAATACACCAGCAATAAATATACAGAAAACTAAACAAACAAAACCAAACGATTTTTAACTCTAGGAGGAAAATTTCGCAGAGGGAAAATAATCATTGTACACTCACGACTTGGCTGTGGGTAGCGTTTATGTATTCATGATAAAGTAAATATTGAATGTTGATCTAATGAAAATTACGATCTAATTATACTCGGGAAACAGCCAGCTGAGTGGGGGCGGGAGCTGCGTGCGTCAGTGTGTGGCAGCGGGATGTTTTGGCAACGGAGAGAGAAAGAAATCCTCCCCTTTCCTTTTTTTTTTTTTTGAGATGGTCTCCCTCTGTCGCCCAGGCTGGAGTGCAGTGGCGCAATCTCGGCTTACTGCAAGCTCCACCTCCTGGGCTCACACCATTCTCTTGCCTCAGCCTCCCCAGTAGCTGGGACTACAGGCGCCCGCCACCATGCCTGGCTAATTTTTTGTATTTTTAGTAGAGACGGGGTTTCACCGTGTTAGCCAGGATGGTCTCGATCTCCTGACCTCGTGATCCGCCCCCCTCGGCCTCCCAAAGTGCTGCGATTACAGGCATGAGCCACCGCGCCCGGCCTGAAATCCTCCCTTTTCCTAATGAGAAATAAACAAAGGCCTAACTTAAGAAAAATCTAGGAAATGGTTAACATTGGAAAATTAAGCAGTAGCGATATAAGCTTGCTATTTAGCAAAGAAAGTAAAGAATCCGTTCAAAAGAGTTGAGAAAAGGCTGGGCCTGGTGGCTCACGCCTGTAATCCTAGCACTTTGGGAGGCTGAGGTGAGCGGATCACTTGAGGTCAGGAGTTCAAGACCAGCCTGGCCAACATGGTGAAACCCCGTCTCTACTAAAAATACAAAAAAAATTAGCCGGGTGGGGTGGCGCGTGCTACTTGGGAGGCTGAGGCACGAGAATCACTTGAACCTGGGAGGCGGGTTGCTGTGAGCTGAGATCGTGTCACTGCACTACAGCCTGAGCAACAGAGGGAGACTCTGTCTCATAAAAGAAAAGAAAAGAAAAGAAAAGAAAGGGTTGAGAAGGTTACTCCTGAGGAGCAAGAATTGGTGGGGAGAGGGGGAGTGATGGAGAGGGCTGTTGCGTTTCTTATCAAGTGTTGCAGAACTCTTGGTGTCTTTAAACTATGTGCTTGAAAATTTCTGATTAAGAGAATGTGATAAAAGATACAAGGAGGAACAGGAGGAGGAGGAGGAAAAAAAGAGGGAGAGCCTAAGAGTCTAGTAGACTGAGCTCTCCTGTATGTTGGGCAAATTATTTAATTTCTATTATTTTCTTCTGCAAAAATGAATATAATAGTACATAACTTGCAGGATTCTTTTTGTCTCTAATATGTGGTAACCACATGTCACTACTGGTTGTTGGAAACACAGACCAATCTACCAAAGGATAAACACTCAGGTCTTCGTTCCTCACTTCCACCTGGCTCATTAAACTGTTGGGAGATCCAATGCAGTAACTAAGTCAAACCTCACATCCACTTGGAACTAGGCCAAATGTGACTTCAATAACACATCCAGCATGGTGCCCAGTGTTGACACTAGTATGCATGGAGGGTTGACTCCATGCTGGTCTCTGTGCTAAAGGCGTCACATGGGATTGTCCTCCATCGTAACCACAGAATGTTCTTAATTACCAGCACAGCTGCATACACTGGGGCAACAAACAAACAAAAACAACCGTCACAGTGCATGTGAGTAAGCACATCAGGGCAGGCCTGAGAGACGGGAAAGGCCAGAGGCAAGCACTCTCCCTTATGGTGTGAAGCTTAGTGTTTGCGTCTTGTCCACTTTCAGAAAATATTAGTGAGGCCAGGCACGGTGGCTCACATCTGTAATCCCAGCACTTTGGGAGGCGGAGGCGGGTGGATCATCTGAGGTCAGAAGTTTGAGACCAGCCTGGCCAACATGGTGAAACCCTGTCTCTACCAAAATACAAAAAAAAATTAGCCAGGTGTGGTGGCAGGTGCCGGTAATCCCAGCTACTCGGGAGGCTGAGGCAGGGAGAATCGCTTGAACCCAGGAGGCAGAGGTTGCAGTGAGCCAAGATCGCATCATTGCACCCCAGCCTGGGCAACAGAGCAAGACTCTGTCTCAAAAAAAAAAAAAAAAAAAATCAGTGATTGTGTAGCAAGAGTAAGCCAGGATTTAAAGACAGAAGATCTGGTTTCAGATCCCTACTTCACCTATTGGGCAAGTGTTTCTTGAGACTGCTTTCTTATTTGTAAATTACAGCTGAAACAAGAATATGGACTTTATTATATGGTTATCATGAAACTTGAATGAATTTATACACACACATATAATTTACCACATAAAGAGTAGCTTTAGGCTGGGCGTGGTGGCTCACACCTGTAATCCCAGCATTTTGGGAGGCCGAGACAAGAGGACTGCTTGAGGCCAGGAGTTCAAGACCAACCTAGGCAACATAGTGAGACTCTGTCTTTACAAAAAATTAGAAAAATTAGTTGGGCGTGGTGGCACACACATGTAGTTCCAGCTACTTAGAGGGCTGAAGCAGGAGGATCAATTGAGCCCAGGAATTAGAGGCTGCAGCAAGCTATGATTGCCACTACCCTCCAGCCTGGGCAACAGAGGGAGATCATCTCTCAAAAAAAATTGCTTATATATTAAAAATATGTAACATAGTATATAAATATATAACTACTATTTGAAAGAGTAGACATATAACAAATACACAATAAATATATAACTATATATAATAGAGTCGACATACAAGTTATATATAAAACTACTCTTTATATGATAAATTACTCTTGTCGAATAAAAAACAAATCCAGACTTGGTAAGAGTAGACTTTTATCCAAAGAGAATTATTGCAAGGCTGGGGGAGGGGAAGGGACTATTGCAATAGGGAGAAGGCCCTGACCATCCTTCTGAAAGCATCTTAAGAATAAGGCAGACAGGGATTTTTTTCCTTTCTAGGGAAGAGTAAACAAGGCTAGAAAGAAGCAGGTGTGGGGAAGGGGGTGGGTGATGGGGCAGCAGGGTCAGGCAGTGAGGCAGGGGCTGTTTGACCCAGAGGCCTGCCTCTTGTCAGGAAGGGCTGTCTGCTGGCTCAGGCTGAGGGTGCCCAAAGTCCAGGGGCCTTGAAAAAGAAACTCTTCAATGAAGTTTCATTACAAGCATTTTGTCCCAATTGATCCATGGAGACAAGCAGCTTAATTAATCATTTATGAGGCAGAGCAAGGGACTCTGGAGGGTCTGTGACTGGCCTTGTCATTGGTAAAGTCTTAATCTAAGTCATTTGAGGAAGGGTGGGGTTCTTTGCCGTAAGCAGCTTGCTTTACATATTTTTGGGGGTTTAATTTGCAATATAAAATTCTAATAGACACTTTTCTCGCTATTATTTACTATGAAATATTTGGTTCCCGTTTTTAGTGGATTCACTTTAAGTGGCCATTTTCCGGGATCAATTGCCCTCCAATAATGAGAACCTTCTGCACAGCCCCAAGAGCCTGAGACTCACGCCGGATGTCGCTGGCCATGAGCATGAAATTCCTTCAAATTCTCACATTTTATCTTAAAATATTTTTATAATCTATAATATACTTCTAATAAATTACTTGTTAAATTACTTAAAGTTTTCCCTAAAGGTCTTTAACCAAAAGGATCCTCTTTCTTAAGAGCCATTTTTATCCTGTGGCTTCACACACCCCTGTGGCATATTGGATGTTTCCCTCAGGATATAGAAACTTTATTTGAAAAGCTTGGCCATAAAGAATGATCCAAATTACTTGGGCCTTGATGTTCAGAGGGGAATGTTGCCAGTCAACGACCATACACAGCCATAGAAAGATCTCAAAAATGTTCTCTTAGAATATCTAGCTTGGAGCAATGCTCTGATGTCTCTTTGAGGAAAGTTAATTGTAAATGTACTCTTGAATTGCTAGATTGATTTATAACTTTAAGTCTTTTTGAGCATGATTAGATATCTGAACCCAAGGTCCCCTAATTATACTCCTATGTCATGTCAAACAGAAGATGTAGCCCATCTCCATTTAAAGAACTCCTCATTTGGTGATGAAAATCAGTTTCTTCTTCTTCCTTTTTTTTTTTTTGACAGGATCTCACTTTGTCTCCCAGGCTGGAGTGCAGTGGTGTGACCATAGCTCTCTGCAGCCTTGAACTCCTGGGCTCAAGCGATCCTCCTACCTCAGCCTCTCGAGTAGCTGTGACTGACTACAGGCATGCCCCACCATGACCAGCTATTTTTTTATTTTTATTTTTTGTAGAGATGGGTCTCACTAGATAATCATAGTTTCTTTTACTGTGCCTTTACTACGTATCAGAAACAGGGCCAGCATTTTGCATGCATTATCTCTAACTCTCCTAACAGCCAGTAAGGAAGTTGTTACTATCTTCTTTTAACAAATGACAGAACAGAAAGGTTAAATGATTTTGCTAAGGCCACACAGCCAGAAGGTGGAGGTTATAAGGCTCATACCCTTCCCATTAAAGCAGAATACCTTAGGCTTCGTACTTGGGTTAGGTTCATAGTATCAGTGACCAGAATGCCCCTTACCCCAACTTTTTCAAATACCGGTGGTGTCAACCAGGTTTTGGAGAGAAACCGGACAACAGCCAGTGCAAGGTTCAGCGCCTCGATAACTGTCCAACGCTCAGAAACTCTACTCTAACTGGAGGAAGACCCTCCAACTTCTTTTTAGCTTTCTTCTTACTCATCTTTTAGGGGCAGCATTTAATGATATGGAATATTCTTTCTGTTACAGGAATAAAGTGAAGTAATTTGTATTTAATAAAATTGCGCACACTTTCTTTTAACCCATTTTTTTCCCCAGGTCGATATTTTTACATGGGGAGCAATTGGAGTTTTCAAGCTCAGCCACTCCATTATTGATCATTGATTTACTATCTGTGGTTGTGAACGAATCTGTCTAAACCAATAGAAGATTGAGGGGATTTTTTTGTTTGTTTTTCTTTTTTTTGAGACAGAGTTTTGCTCTTGTTGCCCAGGCTGGAGTACAATGGTGCAATCTCGGCTCACCGCAACCTCTGCCTCCCAGGTTCAAGTGATTCTCCTGCCTCAGCCTCTGGGATTACAGGCATGCGCCACCACGCCCGGCTAATTTTTCTATTTTTAGTAGAGACGGGGTTTCTTCATGTTGGCTAGGCTGATCTCGAACTCCTAACCTCAAGTGATCTGCCCGCCTCGGCCTCCCAAAGTGTGGGATTACAGGCATGAGCCACTGCACCCGGCCAGATTGAGGTTTTTTCCTCACCTCTCATTGGCCTTGACAAAGGGGCCAGGAAGTGGACCACATATGAAGAGTATAGATCCCTAGTTGCTGATGTACATATAAAACACGTATTTTGATACTGCCATGAAAATCAAAGTCCACAGGAAGTATTTCCTGGCAGAAATGTCGTTGTAAACATTTTCCAAATTTTTAAATTATAAATGTATTATAAAAACTCTAAACCAGAATGTCATTCTTTTTCTTTTTTTTTTTTAGATGGAGTGTCACTCTGTCGCCCAGGCTGGAGTGTGGTGGCGCGATCTTGGCTCGCTGCAACCTCTGTGTCCTGGGGCTGCTCCTGCTAGGGTGTCACCATGGGTCCCCAAGCTGATGTGATGCTGTCAGCATCCTGTCGGCACCTCCTTGGCCTGTACCATTTCGGGGCATGCTGGCTGACATTCCGACTGCCAGCTTCTATATCACTTGCCTGAGGCCTTTCTTTGCCTGCTGCAGCCTGCTTTGCCCACATATGTGGTAAACCAGACACACCGGGGAATTCATGCTCCTAAAGCAGCCCTCAACCAGTGATTGATGGGAGTTGGTATATATGCCCCAGCTCCCTCCCCGCCTCAGGTAGGATGATTCAGAGGCTGTTCAACACTCCCAGAATTCCTCAGTGGGGATGAGCTTTAATTCCCTTAGTAGGAACTAGCTTGGTAACACACCTTTTTGGGGGCCTTTTTTCCTTTCCTGTCTCACTTGCCCACTCTCCTACCAGTGTTTACTGGGATCAAACAAATGACTTGTATTTGGATCCCTTTCTCAAGGTCTGCTTCTAGGGGAACCCAAACTAAAATGGATGGGTTATGCTTAGATCAAAGTAAAGTGATACAAGACCATTCTTTTGGGCCATTTTATCTTGTACCCTCATCAACGGAGTCTTATTACTGTAGGGTGTCAACTAAAGACATTGCCAATCCTGTTACTCAGCACTGCCTATACGAATTTCATTGTGAGAAATTTCTTCTAAAACTTACAGCTGGAAAAAATTTTGCTTAGCCTGACACGCTGGTATATTTCCTTCATTCCGGTAAAGAGAATTAGATTCCAGACATCTGTCTGTCTGTCTGTCTCCTTTTTTTCCTCTCTCTCTTCCTCTCCAGATTTGCCTTCAGGGAAGCTCAGAAGCCAATCTGGAGTCCAATAACAGCAAATATGCAGGACTTTATCCCCCGTGTATGTGTGTTTCTCTTCCCTAGTCTTGATTTCATTTCATGTATATTGTCTGTGATCCTGGTTATTCATTCTTATTTGGACTTACTGCTGTTTTAGTGCATGCATCTCTTTGCAAGCCACCAATACTCTGTGGAACTAGTGGCCATGTGAATAAGGTGTTTAAGAAGCACTTCTTTAATGAGTTATATTTGGATGCTAACTGTGCAAAGATATTGTTATGAAACTAGAGAAGTATGGGCCTCCCCTCCAGAGCACCTTCTCACCTTGTAGGACAGTGCTTTTTCAGCTCTCTGGGTTCTGTAATTGTCTCCTTGGATGAAATCTTACATGGAAGATATGGCAAGTCAATAAAAAGAAGCTGCTCTGGTTGAGATGTGTGAGTGAGGGGATAGGAAATCCTTTCACTCAGCTTGGGAATCCTCTTCCGCTCCACCCCCCACACCCTGTCTTTTGGTCCCCCAGGCACCAGCTTCTAAACTTGAGGTCTTTGTAGAGCACTGGTTGACAAACAGCTTTAGAGACACAAGCAGGGTGTGGGCCTTTGATGCCAGGGCAGTGCTGGGGACAGCAGCTGCGCACGGAGCTGTTCTGCCGCCACCCAGGAAAGGGGGCGCTCACTGCTGCAGGCTGTCTACCCACTGGACAGGGCTGTTCTCCCCAAGTTTGCCTTATCACGAGCGCTGACCTATAGGTCAAGAAGCAGCCTCGGCTGGGCACGGTGACTCACGCCTGTAATCCCAGCACTTTGGAAGCCCGAGGTGGGCGGATCACAAGTTCAGGAGTTCGAGACCATCCTGGCTAACATGGGGAAACCCTGTCTCTACTAAAAACACAAAAATTAGCTGGGCGTGGTGGCGCGTGCCTGTAGTCCCAGCTACTCAGGAGGCTAAGGCAGGAGAATCACTTGAACCCGGGAGGCAGAGGTTGCTGTGAACCAAGATCATGCCACTGCACTCCAGCCGGGCAACAGAATGAGACTCTGTCTCAAAAAAAAAAGAAGCAGCCTCAGGGCAGTTTCCTCCCCAGCCCCCTCTGTGTCACTCCATAGCTCGCTGGGCCCTCTTCTGGCCCTCTTGACACCTCCTCAAGCCTGGTGCGGATGGGCAGGAGCAGGCTGGGACAGAGGTGAAGAGCCAGGGGCTGGCTCGGCAGGAGAGGCAGGTGTGTGAGGAGACAGACCTCTGGCTCTGCCTCTTTTTCTGGAAGCTATCAGTTCTAAGCTTAGACACCAATACACCCCCCACCCCCAGCCCACACTGTTTGTCTAATAAGGAAACCTTTTTGACCTAGCCAGTTAAAAGTCCCGGCCCTTCACCTCATTACTGCCAAGCCCAGAACTAAAGAGGTGAAAGCTGGCAGCCTTGGGCTGCCTTCAACTTGGCAACTGCCCCTCAGGGTCTGTGTCTCAAAGTCCCAGCCTTTCAATAGGGCTGTGTTTTCAATCCTGCTTACACAAAGCCGCACGGTCTCCCTCCTGGGCCTGAGTGCGCCATTCTCATCTTTCTATGGGGGATTAAGGGCTGCTCTCTTGTTTGAGTGTCACTCTGCCTTTGAACCACTGTGGCTTCATCTGGTTTCAGGCTCAGCTTCCTGCCAGGAAGTGGATTTACCTCTGATTTGTTGTTACTCTCTCTGCAGGATGATGCTGAGGGGAGTGAGTTCCTTTCTCCCCAGACGCCACCACCGGCTCCCACTTCCACTCCCCTCCACGGCTCTCCAGCTTGAGCCCTTGACATAGCTCCCAGCTCCCTCCTCTTCTGGTGGAATTCTCCTCTCACACAGGGAAAGCGGAGACTCTAAAGATAGGGGAGCCCCAGGCTGGCTCACTGGGGTTGCGGGGGAGGTTGGAGGTGAGGGAGCTGGAGCTGGAGCTGCCTGAGAGACTGAATGTGCACCTGCTGGGGCTGTGGAGGAAGGTCCTGGATTGAGTCAGGGCTGCTTTGGGTCTCTCTGGGGTGGCAGCCCGGAGCTATTCTCACTCTCTTCCTGAAAACTCCAGAAAAGAGTTGAGAAAGATACTTCTTCCCTGGATGCTAAGCTTAGACTGGAAACCAGATCTCCTGAATACAAACCTAGAGACATTTTTACCTTCTCCGTGGAGTGTGTGTGTGTGTGTGTGTGTGTGTGTGTGTGTGTAAGAGATAGATAGAGAGACAGAGAGAAAGAGAGAGAGACAGAGGTAGGAAGGAGAACAAAAGTCAGGTGATTTTAGGTACACTGACATCCAGGCAGAGGAAGAAGATTCTTCCCGGAGGGGAGCCAGTTGCTCTAGTCTAACAGAGATCAAGAGAAATATCAAAGTATAATTAGGTCGGCGTCGGACTCCATGTGCTGAAAGCAGTAGTTCGGTGGCCCACAAAATAACCTAGGTTTTATTAATGATTGGGGGAGGGTGAGTTGTGGTGGTGAGAATCCACAGTGGCCCCTGTTTCTGGAAATGCAGCTCAGGGGTCTGTGGGTGGAGTTGTTCCTGGATTCTTTCGAGATCTCAGGGGAGAGAAGCTAAAGAGCAGGGTGATCTTGCCCTGGGAGAGAGATACCATCTCTGGATGAAGACAGGTGTGTTTTCTTGTTTGCTTGTTTGTTTTATGTGCTATCCTCCTACACTACCAGTTAGAAGAGAAAACTGCACGCCAAAACTGGGAGTGAAGAGTCTGAGGGGCACTGAGATTGAGCCAGGTGCGCATGGGTGTAGCGGGGACTGATAGAGAAAGGCTCCAAACATTCTTACGGGAGGAGGAGGATGGTGTAACACAGCTAAATGCCAATGGCAAAAGAGCTGAAAGGGGGGTGTAGCTCAAGCGGACAGAGGCAAAGAGAAAGCCCTTGGCCGGCGCCTGCAAACACCACCCTCCAGGGCCTGGCCCTCCCCTGTGTGCCCTGTTGTGGGCCTCAAAGGGTGCTGGCCCAGGCCCTGTCTGCCATTCCCTTCACAAAGCCCGGGTTGTGTTCTTGGCAGGGCTGGGCCTCCCCGCCATTGAGGTCCCGGCTGGGGCTGCCTGCCCTGGGAGCCTCCCTTCCCAGCCAGAGGCCCTCGATTTGTCCAAGTGCCAATACCTAACGAGGAGCTCATTTGAATCCATGCAAAGTACCAGGGAGCAAGGAGACATGCTAATAAAAGTGATTGCTGTTCTTTAATTAAGCAATAATTCCCCCAAAGAGGGCATTATCATGCAAATAGAGCCCTCTTGGGTGAGGTAAGGGCTTTGGGCAACAGCTGAGGTCTGTTAATAAGGCCCCTGAGCATCGGAGGGCAGGCATCCAGAATGCCCCATTGAGCTGGGTGATAGAGCAAGGGAAATAATCACCCCTGCGCCGCACTGCCTTTTGTCTCTCCAGGCTTTGGCTGCGGAGCTGTGGGAGGCGGGGACCCTGCACCCCCTGCTGTTCCTTTCCCTTCCTCTCCCTTTGCCTCCTCTCCAAGAAACGTTTTCAGAGCTGTGTGAGGTGGAGAGGTTTGTAGGACAATGTCTAGTTTGGCCCTTCACACAATCGATGTCCCAATTATCAGAGCATCAGCCCAGAAGGGTTGGAATGGAGCCTCCTGAATGTTCATAAACAAGGAAGATATTGCAAGAGGCTGAGCTCTGTTGGGCCACTGTAATAAAATGGAAAGAGCACTGAAATGAGCCATCGACCTGGGTGATTGTGGGCAAGCCACTTTCCTTCTTCAAGACTCAGTTTCCTCATCTTTAGAATGGGTTGCTAGTAACTACCTGACGCAGTTATCATGTGAGTAAATGAATGTGAACGTGTAGGGTATTTAAACCTGTGGTTCCCAACCTGGAGTGATTTTTGCCCACAGAGGAAGGCTGCCAGATAAAATATATTTTGATATCAAATATATTTGCTAATTTTGATATCAAATTTATTTGCTAAATCTGACAACCTTACCCCAGAGGACACTGGCAATGTCTAGAGATATTTTGCCACAACCAGAGGAGTGGGTGCTACTGGCATCTAGTGGGGGGAGGGCCAGGGCTGCTGCTGAACATTCTCAACAGCTCAAGAGAGTCCCCACCACATGGAATTATCTGGCCCAAAATATCAATAGTGCTGAGCTTAAACAACTCTGACCTAAACAATGCACAACAAAACTGAGTTAGATGAAAAAATACATCAAGAGATAGTAGATTTTCTGGAGCAGGACCATAGTAGTATGGTTCTAAATCCCCTAAGATACTTCTGTTTTCTTGAAAGAAAAGGTTTTAAATAGGCCAGGCACGCTGTGGCTCAAGCCTGTTATCCCAGTGCCTTGGGATGCTGAGGCAGGAGTATTACTTGAGGCCAGGAATTTGAGACCAGCCTGGGCAACACAGACTCCCATTTCTACAAAAATAAAAAAGAGAGAGAAAATTAGCCAGGCATGGTGGTGAGTGCCTGTGGTCCTAGCTCCTCACGAGGCTGTGGCAGACAGATCACTTGAGATCAGGAGTTTGAGGCTGCAGTGAGCCATGATCATGCCACTGCACTCCAGCCTGGGCCACAGAGTGAGACCCAGTCTCTAAAAATAAAATAAAATAAAATTTAAAAATAAACAAATCATGGAACAGACTGAGGCTCAGTGGCACACTGATACTGGCAGTTCCACGTAAGAAGCAGGACCAAAGAACACGCTGGCAAGGTCTAAGTTGGTTGTGAGTCCAAGAAGTTTCAGAGACAACACAAAGCCAGCCCTGATGTAAGGGGAAGGCGACTCTTCATGCAGAGAGCCCTGGCAGAGGCACCAGGGCTGAGCGTTGAGGGCACAGCGAGGCAGTTGAGAGCAGGTGTCAATGACTCTGGCACTGTGAAGCTGAGAGTATAAGAGGAAACTATACTCCTACCTTACCTTCGACAGTAATAGTACTCACATAACTAATACCTATGATGAGCGTGCTGGTCTAATTCTCACAACAGCCTAGGAGAAAGGTGCTATTATTATCCCTATTTTGAAGATAAGGACATTGAAACATGGGAAAGATAAATAACCTGCCCATGGCCACATACCTAGTAAGAGCCAGGATTTCAACCAAGGCAGCATCTGAAGGCAGCACAGCTGCGGAACCAAGTCTGGGAAAATGAGACTTCCGCAGTGATCACAGATCTTGATATACAGTCATCCTGCAGCATGGGAGTTAGGCCCTCAGCAAAGTGCCTGCTATGTCTGCCTAGCTGCCGGGTGGGTCTCCGAGTGATGTCTGCATTTGGGACATCCATCACTCGGCTTTTGGGTCCCTGGACAGACAGCTTGAGGGCAAGGCAACAAGTGGTGAAGGGAGTCACCAAGCCTGGCTTTGTCACTCACGGCTGACTCCTTTGCTGAATAATGGCTGGTCCTCTCCCCTGGAGCTGGGGTGGGGGTAGTCTGGTGCTTCTAGAGCTGCCTTTGTAATGGTCTATGTCTTAGGTAAGGCTGGTGTGTGGCTCAGGGGGTGGCAAAGGCAGAAAGTCAACAAACCAGGCAGTCCAGCCAGGGGGAAAACCAAACCTCCTGCTCCCAGAAATCTTGGCCCCTTTTCAATTTTGTGTTCACTCCCAGCAAAATAAATGTTTTGTGTTACAAGGAGACGGAGATAGTATCTCCTCAGCCCTAC
This sequence comes from Pan troglodytes, assembly GCF_028858775.2. Lineage (NCBI taxonomy): Eukaryota > Metazoa > Chordata > Mammalia > Primates > Hominidae > Pan > Pan troglodytes. Next base: position 128,011,306 of record NC_072407.2, on the reverse strand, counting down.
TAGTTTAGCACTGCCTCTGCCAACCTCTCACTCTACATTTGGCAGGGGGAAAGAGTGAGGAGAAAAACAGGACCAGGTTCTGTTTGCAAAATATTTTCATCAGTCAAAAAACTGCCGGGGTTGTGAATATTAAATAAACCCTGACTCATGGAGACATATACCTTGCTTTGCTTTGCTGATAGGTGGGGTAACAGACAGCGTTACGTTACTTTAGAAGTGACAGCTCTAACATTCTGCAGACTTCTCAAAACTGCTCTGGCTTTTTCTGAACAAAGAACAATCCACAAAAACGCCCATGGTTTGCAATGCATAGGAGTCTGTTTACAGGATCACAGACTCAGGCCCTCTCAAAAGGGACCGGGTGAGATCATCCATTTAATCACCTTCCACCTCCAGGTGGGGCTGGGTGGCCCGAAGGTCTTCCGCCAGAGGGTTTAGTGAGAGCATGGCCCAAGTCTCAGGCCCCTATAGTGAGTTCCCTAAGGGCCAGCTCCATTTTTTCCATTGCAGAATTTATAAGTGGGATTGAAATGAGAGCATAGTGTTGCTTTGCCAGGAACAAAGATTGTCAGTGTGTTTCAGTCACTAACCTAAGACACCATAATATAAGCCAGTCCCCCAACCCCCACCTCTAGCCAGTCCCAAAGTAAAACAGTTCACCTAAGAACGAAAACAGTAGTAGTGTAGTGAACACTGACATTGAGCTTACTACTTGCAAGACACTGTTCTAATCCTCACCACCATGAGGCAGGCAGTAGTGTTACCATCATTTTGCAGAGAGGAACTTGCCTAGTTTCCTTATTCTTAACTCAGGCGAGGTTCCCACCCTACCCCTTAGCTTCCTGTGAGTCTATAGGTTGTCCTTCCCATTCTTCATGAGAACAGTTTCTTCCATTAGTCTTGAAACAGTGGAAACCAACTCTTTCTTTCTTTTTTCTTTTTTTTTAATTTGAGACGGAGTCTCATTCTGTAGCCCAGGCTAGAGGGCAGTGGCGTGATCTCAGCTCACTGCAACCTCCGCCTCCTGGGTTCCAGTGATTCTCCTTCCTCAGCCTCCTGAGTAGCTGGGATTACAGGTGCCCGCCACCACGCCCGGCTAATTTTTGCATTTTTAGTAGAGACGGGGTTTCACCATGTTGGCCAGGCTGGTCTGGAATTCCTGACCTCAAGTGATCTACCCGCCTCAGCCTCCCACAGCGCTGGGATTACAGGCATGAGCCACCGCACCCGGCCAGGAAACCAACTCTTTCTGTAGTTATTTTCCCAAGAACCATTTCCATCTTGCTCTTTAAAAGCATAACCTCCATACTCAGCTAATTTTTGTATTTTTCGTAGACAGGGTTTCTCTATGTTGGCCAGGCTGGTCTTGAACTCCTGACCTCAGGTGATCCACCCACCTTGGCCTCCCAAAGTGCCGGGATTACAGGCATGATAATCGCAGCTACTTGGGAGGCTGAGGCAGGAGAATCGCATGAACCCAGGAGGCAGAGGCTGCAGCGAGCAGAGATCACACCATTGCACTCCAGCCTGGGTGACAGAGCAAGACTCTGTGTCAAGAAAAAAAAAAAAAGCATAACCTCAGTCTCCATCATAGCAGATAAGTATTTATTTATGTGCTGCTTTGCATGGTTTCTAATTGTTTTGGAGACACATTTGACAGACTGTACAGCATAGTGGTCTCAAGGGCAGATATGCAATTGTATTCTTCCACAGGTGCAAAGCTAGTAACAAATAGAAGAAACTTGGCCAGGCGTGGTGGCTCACGCCTGTAATCCCAGCACTTTGGGAGGCTGAGGCAGGCGGATCACGAGGTCAGGAGATAGAGACCATCCTGGCTAACATGGTGAAACCTCGTCTCTAATAAAAATACAAAAAAAAAGTAGCTGGTCATGGTGGTGGGTGCCTGTAGTCCCAGCTACTTGGGAGGCTGAGGCAGGAGAATAGCTTGAACCTGGGAGGCGGACATTGCAGTGAGCTGAGATCGCGCCACTGCACTCCATCCTGGGCGACGGAGCGAGACTCTTTTTCAAAAAAAAAAAAAAAAGAAATTTGATAAACATTTATTGATTTGCCTGGGTCTCTGGCTGCTCAAAAAACATGGTGTGTGATGGGAGGTAATATATACTGACCATCACAGGAAAACAGCAAAATATGAGGCAAACAGAAGGAACTGTAAAAACACTACATTTTGCTTGATAATACCTTGCACGTAATAGGTGCTTAATAAGTGTCATTAACTAATTTTCTTATACTTTAAAATTAGTAGCAAGTTGACTAAAATTAAGAACTATGGCAATTTTAGGGCTCTAAAGTCAAAGAGAGATGTAGGGGAATAGAAAGAAGAAAGGGGAAGGTGATCTATTCCCTTGCCTTTGTGCTTTCAGTCATTTTTCCAAGTGCGTGTTCTGTTCAGCACCTTCTGAGCATCTTGTAGGGAAGCCTGAGGGTAGAAGTCTGCACAGATGCAGGCCCTAGAGAAAAGCACAGGCTGAATTTCTAACCTGTGGCTGCTAATGCTGATAGAGAAGACGGGAATGGCTGCCTTCTGTTTGACTTCCTGCTGCAGACAGGTAGCAGGGTTCCAGGACACAAATCCAGGTGGGTCGAACATCCCAAAGAAGTCCTGAAATGTTTTCTGTGTTAGAGGATGACAAAGCTGGATTCTGTGTCTGGAGGGGGCCCTAAAGATTCCATACCTTGTGGTCAGGAGCCAAGACACTGACAAGTGAGAGGGAAGAGTTGAATAAGGACCAGTCTTCTCTATGCCATCCTCATGCATGGAGGCAGGGGATGGGCCTCATGAGCTCTAGAGGGTACACACAGTCCCCAAAGTCATGGAGCCTGACGGTTGGTAAAAAAAAAAAAAGAAAATTGGCCGAGCGTGGTGGCTCATGCTTGTAATCCCAGCACTTTGGGAGTCTGAGGCAGGTGGATTGTCTGAGCTCAGGAGTTCGAGACCAGCCTGGGCAACATGGTGAAATTCTGTCTCTACTAAAACACAAAAAATTAGCCGGACGTGGCAGCATGCGCCTGTAATCCCAGCTACTCGGGAGGCTGAGGCAGGAGAATCACTTGAACCCGGGAGGCGGAGATTACAGTGAGCGGAGATCGCGCCATTGCACTCCAGCCTGGGCAACGGTGCAAGACTCCGTCTCAAAAAAAAAAGAAAATTATCTCACTCTGGAAAAGATTCCAAAGTCCCAACATTTCGTGTTGGTTTAGTTTCTTTCTTAGTTCTCAACACCCCCACTCCATTCCTCCCTCTAGGGTAAGGCCCCATTGCCTCCTCCTTCTGGCATTTGTGAGCACAGCATCTCCTCAGGCACAGTCCTTTAATCAAGGTGGAAGCCCTTTGTGAAGGAGCAGTGGAGAAGCTGGGCTGCTAATTGGCTCAGTGCAGCCAATTTGACGAATCCATTAAATGAATGGAAGAGAGGGGTGGGAAAAGAGGTGTTCCTCAGCGCAGGTGGGGGTCTGAGAAGGACAGGAGGAGACATGTGAGCAGGCCCTTCTGCAGGTCTTCCCATGCCCCCTCCCACTCTGGGACCATTCACACAGGTCATAAGTTGCTCTTCTCAGCCCCTAGAGCCCTTGCTGGTCACCAGGGAAATTACTGACTTTGGGACAAGCTGTGAAAAGTGGCTGGACTTTAAGTGTTAGTAGCACAGAGAGTCAAGTGCCTGCTGTGAGCTGAAAGATGAAAAGTCAAGATCCCCCAAATACAGGGACCTACTAGAGTATCTGAAAATCTGCTGCTGCATAGGGATCTCTTAGATCCACAGAGAACTAATTCTAAAGCTTTTCTCCATTATTCATACCTTAGATTGAATTCCTTCACTCAAGTCTTTTCAGTCTGAAAACATGCAGAGAAGCCTATGGCCAGTTTACAGTTATGACCAGGAGAAACCATGAGAAAAATGCTGTCTTTTTCTCCATTCCACTCCACTCATTGAAGAAGGCAGTCCTTTTTGCAAGGAAGCAAGGAATGGTTGGTAACAACTTTTTTGTTTTGTTTCGTTTTGAGAGACAGAGTTTCACTCTTGTTGCCCAGGCTGGAGTGCAGTGGTGCAATCTCGGCACACTGCAACCTCCGCCTCCCGGGTTCAAACGATTCTCCTGCCTCAGCCTCCCAAGTAGCTGAGATTACAGGCGTACGCCACCACGCACCATGCCCAGCTAATTTTTTTTTTTTTTTTTTTTTGCATTTAGTAGAGATGGGGGTTTCACCATGTTGGTCAGACTGGTCTTGAAATCCTGACTTCAGGTGATCCACCCGCCTTGGGCTCCCAAAGTGCAGGGATTACAGGCGTGAGCCACCGCACCTGGCGGGTGGGTAACAACTTTGTAACAGCACGTCCACGAGGAATAGATTGAAGGGGAAGGGAAATGGCCCCAAGTTTAAGTTTTCTCCATCCCTGCCACCTTCCCTGTGAACTTCCCTTATTCAGGTATCTCATTCCTCTGTGTGTGTACTCTCCCTACTTGGTTTCCCCCCTTTTCTGACATAAATGTGAATGCAACGTCTATATCCAAACAACTGTGAGATGTCTGAGTCCATCAGAGCTGCTACAACAAAATACCTTATACTGGGTAATTTCTAAAAAGTGGGAATTCATTGCTCACGGTTCTGGAGGCTGGGAAGTCTACAATCAAAGCACCAGCAGATTTGGTGTTGGGTGAGGGCTAATGATCTGCTTCGAAGATGGTACCTCCTTCTGTGTCTTCACATGGCAGAAGGGCAAAGAAAGCTCACTTGAGCCTCTACTCCTATTCGTGAGGGTGGAGACTTCATGACTTAATCACATCCCAAAGGCCCCTACGTCTTAACACTATCACACTGAATAGTAGGTTCTGACATATGAATTTGGGGGGAACACCAACATTCAGACCATTGCAGAAGAGCAGCCCAAGGCAGGAGCGACTAGCTTCTTTAGTCTCCTACCTCTGCCCCAAGATGCCAGAGTTCCAGACACTCTTCTCATGGTGTCCTCTTCCTGCCCATGCCTTGGTCCAGCCTCTCTCTGGCCCCCAGGGAAGGGTACAGCTGACATGGAGGTGCAGAGTCAGTAACGCGGTTTCCATTTTTTCCAGGAAATTTGGTTCCCAGAACCCCCAGAATGGGACAGACAGTAACTGGGGAACAGGCAGGTAGTAAATAAGCTGGTCAAAGATCTGGCCAAGGGGAGAGAGAAGATGAAGCACAGAAGAGGGAAAGTGGGAAGCATGAGGCTAGCATGAGGACATGATTTCAGGGAAGACACAGGAGCCTGACTCCAGAGGGCTCAGTGCAGAGCCATTGTCTTTATTTTTATTTTCTATTTTTCTTGAGATGGAGTCTCACTCTGTTGCCCAGCCTGGAGTGCAGTGGCACGATCTCGGCTCACTGTGACCTCTGCTTCCTGGGTTCAAGTGATTCTCCTGCCTCAGCCTCCTGAGTAGCTGGGATTACAGGTGCGCGCCACCACACCCGGCTAATTTTGTATTTTTAGTAGAGACGGGGTTTTGCCATGTTGGCCAGGCTGGTCTCGAACTCCTGGCCTCAAGTAATCTGCCCACCTTGGCCTCTCAAAGTGCTAGGATTATAGGTATGAGCTACCATGCCAGACCCAGAACCAATGTCTTTTAAGGGCTATCAGCATCGATGCTATTTATAAGTACTTAATTTTTTTTTCTTTTCTTTTTTTTAAATAGATAAATAGAGATGGGGTTCTTGCTACATTGCCCAGGCTGGTCTCAAACTCTTGGGCTCAAGTAATCAGCCTGCTTGAGCCTCCCAAAGTGCTAGGATTACAGGCGCAAGCCAAAGCGACGGGCCAGTACTTTTAACTGACCAAGAGAAGAGGAAACACTTGGTTAGATAATGTAAAAGCAAAACTAGTAATAGAGATTCAAGAGATGTTCCTGTTCTTTGAATATATGTATGTATGTGTTTATTTTGTTGATAAGCACTCATATAATGCTGAGCATGGGCCAAGCTTATCTTAATCCTTATAAATCTTCTAAAGCTATGTCATTTATGAATAAGTATCAATATGTAGAACAAATATTCTCCATATTACTAATATGTAATAGATGATACTACAAATCAGTAATTCATGTGTGTTCAAACTTTCACTGCTAATGCATGATAGTTGCTAACAACTGAAAAAATAAGAGAAAATTTTGACCTATAGGAGTAGAATTCACAATGATTTTTACCACAATGATGATGATGGTGATGAGAAAAATAATAATAGTGGATTTTTATTGTTGATTATGTACTTGTTATATGTATAATAAATAATAAAAATTAGTTATTGTTGGTTATGTCTGGGCCAAGAACTTTATATGCATTATTTCACCTAATCCTCAGAACAGATATAGAAAATAGGTACTATTAAGGTCTTTTTTTTTTTTTTTCTTTTTTTTGAGACAGGGTCCCACTCCATTGCCTAGGCTGAAATGCAGTGGTGCAATCATGGCTCACTGTAACCTTAAACTCCTGGGCTTAAGTGATCCTTTTGCCTTAGCCTCCTGAGTAGCTGGGACTACAGGTGCACACCACCATGCCTGGCTAATTTTTAAATTCTTTGTAAAGATAAGGTTTCACTACGTTGCCCAGGCAGGTCTCAAACTACTGGCCTCAAGCAATCCTCCTGCCTCAGCTCCCCCAAAGAGTTGGCATTATAGGCTTGAGCCACTGCTAGACCTATTACTATTTCCTAGATGAGAAAACTGATGCACAAAGCACGTTAAGTGATCTATCCAAGATGCAAGTTAGTTGTCACAGCATTCCTTGCTTCTGATACAGGAAACGTTCACAACTGATAAGGAACTGCAGCTGTGGAAACCAAGCTGATGAATAATAATGATGCCCATTATGAGTCAAGCACAGTACCAGGTGCATTTTATACACCTTAAATCCTCAAAACAACCTGGCAACTTATGGTGTATTTACACCTGTTTTACTGACGAGGAAATTTGCCTAACTTCCTACAGCTTTTATGGACAACTGGCCCAAACAGAAGACCTCTCCTACCTCCAGGGACTAGTCATTCTATCCAAATCTTGTTGGTCCAACCTGCGCTAGAGCTGTTAAAGTGGTCAGAACTTACTCTAACAATGCCAGCCCCTTGGAGACTTTGACGGACTGTAGTTCATTTTTCCTTTGGAGAGGAAAAAGAGAAATTCTACCACGGAGACTTAGTGATTGGCCCAAGTCCACACCGCAGACAGGAGGATAATGAGGGAGCTGGGATAAATTCTACTGGACAGGTTCCCCAGTTCTCCGCTTGGTTTTTTTTCTATGAGACCATCCAGCCTCCAATAACTCATTCATTAGCTCCCTATCCTTTGCAAATATCTCCAACTCCTTGCCATTCTCTTTCAGGCCCTTTGCTTTCTTTCACATCGCAGACAGGGGCTCCTTTGCCACACGTAGCCTAACGACAGGGAAGGTGGCATTGTGTCTGCTTAGCGCCGGGCTCCCGTACAGGCCTTTCTCTTTCCTGTAAAAGGATCTCCACATTCTTTGCTAGTGCAAAGAAGATGTGGAAAGTCATTTTCTCCTGACCTGGTATACGGGTAAATCAATCTAGCATCACAAACCCAGTAACAGAGTTAGGTGATCTGTGTGTAATGGGTTTAGGCAGTGAGTCTCCGGAGCTTAGCCAGTTCAGCATAAAAAAGGCCATAGAAATCCCTCTCTCCGTGAAATCCTCTTGCACACAATTCAGGAAGTGTACAAGACAGTGAGAATACAGTCAACCTATTGGAATTTCTTTTTCAAAGAAAAAATAGATTGCAAAGGAAAATTGTTGATTGCCAACCTTCCAGCCTTGTCAGGAGAGTTATCCTGCAGTCAGTCATTAGATGTAAAATTCCTAAGCCTTGGGGGATGGTCAGGTCATTTAATACCATGTCAATATCAAGTTACATCATAAATAATTGGAACTTCCTGAATATTTAACAAGAACTTTGTTGTGTAAATTTGGAAATCATCCAAATTGAGACAACTGACTTACGTTATTGTTTAGCCCTCTGGGTCTAACTCATTGTGGGGGTTTAGTTGTTTCGAACTTTGGTCCTTTTAGCAGAGAGTAGAAAGGCGTTAAACAAATTGACTTTTAGATAGTCAGTTTCCCTTCCTTTTTATGGTTTTAAATTGATTAATGCTTTTTTCTCTGTAAATAAGACCAAATAAAAATCCAAAGTCATAACCAAGAGAGAAATAGATGAAATTGCTGTTTAGTTTGCAAGCCTTTAGCAGACTAAGTCAGCCTGGTGATGATCAACTTTGATCACTCTTGCAGTTGCTAAATGGGCACTTTCTGACATTTGCTACCTCTGTCAGATCATTTCTAGTCCAAGAATATTCTAGAGGCTCATAATGTTCATTTGAGTTGGTATCAAATTCTAGACAATAAGATTTCAGTTTCTTCTGGATGGGAATCTATAATTAAGGTTTCATAAACCGTAAGATAACAGTATAAGTGTAAAGATTAATTATGGTTATTATCACCTAAAGAATAAAATCCCAAGTTCTTATTTTACCATTCAAACCCTCTCCTATGCAGCCTCATCCTATCTTACTAATACTGTCTCCCATTGCTTCTCCCAATCCCTCCTTGGCAATAGTCCCCACTTCTCTACTTCTCTCTCAGTCTTTCCCAGCCTCTAGACTTAGGCTAAGCTTTCCTTCCTCCTTGAAGCCTTCCTTCCTCTGCTTCAGTTGGAAGTTATTTCTGAAGCTACCATTTACTGAGACCCTACTCTGTGTCAGGTACTGTGCAGAGTACTTGCAGATAATGTGATGCATTATCTCATTTAACTCTTGAAGGGCAGGTATTAATTTCCCATTAAATTTTTTGTTTGTTTTAGATAAGTAGCCTATTTGCATGGTTCAAAAATCAAGACAGTATAAAAAGTTACACTTTTTTTTTTTTTAAGATGGGGTTTCACTGTGTCACCCAGATTGGAGTGCAGTGGCACCATCTCGGCTCACTGCTGCCTTGACCATGTCAGCCTCCCAAGTAGCTGGGGCTATAGGTACACACCACCATGCCTGGCTAATTTTGTATTTTTTGTAGAGATGGGATTTTGCCATGTTTCCCAGGCTGGTCTCAAACTCCTGGGCTCAAGAGATCCACCCTCTTCGGCCTCCCAAAGTGTTAGGATTACAGGCATGCGCCGCTGTGGCCAGCCAAAAGATATAAATTTAAAAGTATCTTATCCACCTTCCACTATAAGTAATCATTTTTAAAGATATTCTTTGAATAGCCGGGTGTGGTAGCGTGTGCCTGTAGTCCCAGCTACTCAGGAGGCTGAGATGGGAGGATCACTTGAACCCAGGAGGTCGAGGCTGCAATGAGCCATGATCATGCCACTGCATTCCAGCCTGGGCAACAGAATGAGACCCTGTCTTCAAAAAAATAAATAAATAAATAAAAGGAAAGAGGTCTTCTTTGGTTCCTTCTAGTGGTTCTTTATGCAAAAAAATCAGTAAATACAAATACATAATCTTATTTTCTACCTCTTAGAAATTAGAGCATAATACTGCCCATAAGATGTCCTGCACCTGCCTCTCTCTTTCTTTCTCTTTTCTTTTCCATTTAACACATATTCTAGAGTACCCTCCACAGTAGTTCCCTGAGAGCTTCCCTTTTCTTTTTTCAGTGGCACAGTATTCCATTGTGTGGATGTAGTTCTTGATGGTGGACGCTTGGATTGTTTCTAATCTGCTATAAACAACAATGCAGTGAATAGATTTTTCATATGAATGCAAGAGTATCCGTAGGACAAATTTCCAGACTGGGACTGCAGGATCAAAGGGTAAAAGCATGCTATATTTTGATAAATATTGTCAAATTTTCTTCCCTGGGGTCATATCATTTTTCATTCCCATCAGCAACCTATGAAAGTGCAACGCACGTTATCACTATTTATAGTTTATATATGAGAAAACCGAGGCACAGAAAATAAAAAAAATTAAGTGGTTAATAACATTCAGGCTGGACCTCAAACTTGTGCCTGGCTGTATTCCTCTCATCTGGTGTTTATCAACTAGTGATTTGCACTGTTACTTGTTTTATATATACATAGGCCTAAACTTTCTAAAGCTTTAGTATAAACTCTTTAGGTTTATAACAAAGAGTTTCTAATAAACAGAGTCTGGTCAATCACAGGTGAGAATGAGGGAAAAGGGAAATAGGATAGAAACAGTTGGGAAACAAACGCAGGCGATGCGTTGTTATGAGGCCATTGCGTTTGATAAGTCACACAAGACCCAGCTGAGCCCTCAGTAGGTGCTTCTGCTTGGCCACGAGGGATGGTTCCAGACAAGTAGTGTGGACAAGCCACGCTTGGAGCAGTCCATGGATAGAGGATGGGAGGAGTTTATCTGTTGCCCTGCTCCCATGCCCTCCTCACATAGGGGAGATAACACACTGCACTTTCTTTCTTTCTTCTTTTTTTTTTTTAAATAGAGATGGGGTTTCTCAATATTGCGCAGGCTGGTCTTGAACTCCTGGGCTCAAGCAATCCACCTACCTTGGCCTTCCACAGCATTAGGATTACAGGCGTGAGCCAAAACGCCTGGCCTCACACTATATGTTTGAGTTGTGTTGCTTAGCCCTCTCAGCAGATCCTGGGGAAGCCAGATTTCAAGCTCTGCAGTGCCTAGAAATGGTGCAAGGGACACAGAGTGGGTCACTGCAGGGTCTTGGAGACAGGTGAGGCTAAGAGAGTCTGATGAGGCCACATAAGATGTTTTTCTTTTTTGAGATAGGGTCTCACTCTGTCATCCAGACTGGAGCATAGAGGCGCGATCTTGGCTCACTGTAACCTCTGTGTCCTGGGCTCAAGCGATCCTCCTACCTCAGCTTCCTGACTAGCTGGTACTACAGGTGCATGCCATTACACCCGGCTAATCTTTTATAATTTTTGTAGAGACAGAGTTTCACCATGTTGTACAGGCTGGTTTTGAACTCCTGGGCTCAAGCAATCCATCTGCTTTGGCCTCTCAAAGTGCCGGGATTACAGTTGTGAGCTACCACACCCAGCCAAGATGTTTTTAATACAGGTATTTCCTTGTAGGTCTTTAATTTTGTGCTTTATACTTAAAAGGTGCTCAACAAAGTTTTTTCTTTTTTTCAGTTTATTTATTGAAACTTTACACATACACTCTTTGGCTGTAGAATTCTAAAATCATATTTTCCAAAATGTTTTTATCCCAAATTGCAGAATGATGATAGCAAAGGAATACATAAGTCATTCAATTTGCTTCTCAATGTGTTAAACCCAGAGAATTATTTGCTCATTTGGTAAACATTACCTCATCCGCTTCTTCACCTTCTTCATCATAAACATCATCATCAACTTCAATAGCTTCTCCAGTAAAGTATGACACTGCTCTTGGGATTATACGCTCACGTAAAAAGTGATCTATTTTGAAGTCTGTGCAAGGATTTCAGCATCATCATCCAGATCTCCACTCTCAGGAACTTCAGGAGGGGCAAACAAATTAAAGAAAGAGTCATTGGAAACTGTGTTAGTCACAGTATGAACTGTTCCACTTCCCTTGTGTTTCTGCTTCTTCTTAATGGCTTTCAAAGTGACATTCTTTCCTTTTTTCCAATCTATCTGGCACCCTGTGCAACGCATAATTTCTGGTCCATCAAAAGAAAAGGGATCAGAATCATCTGGTTCTGACCTCATCCTGTATGTCTTTGACAGCATTTCATTTGTAAAATATTCATTGGGTTCAAAGTGAAATTCTAAGACAAAATTCATAGGCTGGTCAGCATCTGAGAGCTTCACTTTAGTATCTTTCAAGTGTTTCAGAATAGGTTCATCATGTTGTTGAACCATATCACTGAACAAGTCAACATTCTCAGAAACAGTTAACCAAAATTCAGGAATTTCTTTGGGGTCTTCTTTTTCTTCATCCTTTTTCTCATCTTCGATCTTGGCCTTTTCTTTCAACTCCTCTGAAATCTCATCTTCTTTATCTGGTTACCATTCACATTCTTCTTCTGTGGGTTCATAAATTTCATTAATAATCTCAAATCGCTTATCAAATAGAGGCTGATAGAGAACAGCATATTCCTTTCAAGATCGTGAACTTCCTCATAGGATTTGGTTTCTATCTGTGCACATTTAATTTAACTTGCAGGTTTTTGAGAGCATTCACTCGTCTTTTAACTACCCTAGGCAGGCTTTCAATGTATCCTGTTGGTGTTTCTGCCAGAACATCAAGTCTTTCTTGAAGGACTGCAAGAATCTGAGGACTTTGCATTATCTGAACAGTTAGCTGACGTGCTTTGATTTTTGTTTCTTCACCAGTTTCTTCTTCATGTACTTCTTCAACATCATCCAAATCTCGATCAAGTTCAGATTGTCAGTGTCTGCCATGTTATAAGAACTCCAAATATCGGCGGCTGGTATGGGAAGCCAGGAGGCCTGAGCTGCGCAGGCAGTGACTCAGGGCGGCAGTGGCGGCAGGAGGAGCAGGAGGCGGCACTGCGAGCAAATGGTGCTAAAAAAGAACAGATCAATTTAACTGATCAATTTATTTGAAGTGATATTAATAAAAATACTTCCCATTATTGTAGGGAGACATTAATGTGTAATAATTAAGAGTCCAGCCTCTAGACACAGATTACCTGAGTTTTAATATGAGCTCTGACACTGACTAGCTGTGTGACTATAGTCAAGGCACTTCATGTCTCAGTTTTCTCATTTGTAATATGGGACTAATGCTTAAAATAATACTTGGCACACAGAAGGAACTATGTAAGCATTAACTATTATTATTATAAATAGCTTTTATTTATGTTAAAAACACTTTTATCCAGTGTTTGCTACTTGCCAATCACTGTATTAAGTGCTTTGTGTGTATCATCTCAATTAATCCTCCTAGAAAACCACTGAAGTAGGTCCTATTAACAACTCTATATGAGGTATTATTACTCTTTACAAATGATGAAGTCATTTACTACTTTACAAATGATGAAATCAAGACTCCAAGAGTTTAAGTTATTTGACCAAGATCAAATAAGGTACAGTCAGAATGTGATACAAGTTTATGGACTCTAGTTATTCTATTATGTTATTCTTGGAGAACCATTTTTGTTTTTGTTTTTGAGACGGCGTCTCGCTCTGTCACCCAGGCTGGAGTGCAGTGATGGGATCTCGGCTTACTGCAAGCTCCGCCTCCTGGGTTCATGCCATTCTCCTGCCTCAGCCTCCCGAGTAGCTGGGACTATAGGCACCCACCATCACGCCTGGCTGATTGTTTGTATTTTTAGTACAGACGGGGTTTCACCATGTCAGCCAGGATGGTCTTGATCTCCTGACCTCATGATCTGCCTGCCTCGGCCTCTCAAAGTGCTGGGATTACAGGTGTGAGCCATCGCGCCCGGCCTTGGAGTACCAATTTTAACATGTATTGAGTATTATAAAAGCACCCACTTCAGGCCTGGAATGTATTAAATGTCACTTAGTATCTAACAACCTTCCCACTTCATCCCTGAGGACTTGAGTACTTGGCTCATGGTATTTCATTTATCAGCCTCTCAGTTCCTTCAATATGTCCCCTGATGGCATAAATCATCCACATCGTCCACCAGCACCGGTAAACATACTAGATCTAATCATTACCTGGAACTGTTCTACTTCTGAAATGGTAAACTCTGGTTATTACCAAAGACTTCTTGGTTCTTTCTTACTCAATCCTGTAACAACAGCTCTTTAATCTCATACATATCTCCTTTTCTTTAATTTGTAATTTTTCCAGTCTATTATTCTTCTCAAACCTCTTACACCTTTTCCACTGCCTGGATTCTATGATTGCTGTTTTAAAAATTTTCTTACCAATACCATGTGTTATTTTCCTTCTTGTACAACTTCCAGAAAAACTTCAAAATTGGGTTGGTGCTATGCTTTTCCCCTTCTACCTGACTGATTAAATTTTGATGGAGAAAACCACATAATCATGCAAGCTCCATCACCATACATTAATGGTCTCCAACCGCAGCCAGGCCCTCAGCATCACTTATCAATTCTCTGATTGATTTTCTACTTTCATTTTTCAACTCTCATTTTTCCTAATGACTATTCCAAACCTTCACCACCTTCTTCAAGCATCCTTTTCAAGTCCCATACCTTGAGTTCAGTAAACAGCCTTTGCTCCAAATTCATCAAGATAATTGGGGGCTTTAGTTATTGGAGTTTTAGAGATCCATCCTTGGCTACAACTTTCTGGTTCCATATTATTCCTGAGAGATCGCTTCCACTTTAATGGTATAAACACTACTTTATGCTGATGACGTTTAAATCCGTATTTCCACTTGGAGTTCTCTACATAGTGGACATCTGTGGTTGGAGGCCCCATAGTGTCTTGGTCTGTTTCTGCTGCTATAACAAAATGCCTTAGATTGGGCACTCTTTAAGCAACAGAAATTTATTTCTCATAGTTATGGAGGTTGGGAAATCCAAGATCAAGGTGCCTGCAGATTCAGGGTCTGGTAAGTGCCTGCTCCTTACAGATGATGACCTCTCTGTGTCATCCCTTCTTCTGAAGGGACAGAAGGGGCTAGCTAGCTCTTTGAAGCCCTTTTATAAGGTCATGAATCTTGCTCATGAGGGTGGTCCTCATGACTTAGTCAGCTTCTAAAGTCTCCACCTCTTAATACTATCACCTCTTAATACTATACTGACCTTGTGTTCACACAGCTCCCTGTTCATTGCACTGAAGATGTCTCCTTGTACTTACCCACGTGTGTGTCTGTATCACAGTTAGACTGTGAGCTCTTTGAAGCTTGGGACTGCACATTGTTTCTTAATGTTGAACAAATGGATGAATGATTCATTAATGAAAAACTGTTTTACACCTGAAATGATTTCTCTGCTTTACAGAAAAAGGGGGAGAGGAAGTAATTAATATCAACAAATATTGTGATTTTTTTCTTAGTCTGACTATGAGTAACAGTAGGCATAGTGAATTCAAATGGCACTGTGAGATCTGGAGGTGCGCAAAGTGTATTATGTCCCAGGAGAAGAACCTGGAATTCTCTGTAGCCACAATAAATTTGCAAGACTTCTATTACATACACACAAAACTCTCATTTCAGTTAAATCCTCTATACAAAGTCTTACTTGCCGAATGAAAAATCGTTTACCATAGCTTGTTAATAACGTATAGATTCTTGGTCTCCATAAGTGAACAATGGAACAGTGGAGGACAAACTAGAGTTAAGAGTTTTTTTCCGACTGGTTGGGGTGGCTCACGCCTGTAATCCCAGCACTTTGGGAGGCCAAGGCGGGAGAATCATCTGAGGTCAGGAGTTCAAGACCAGCCTGGCCAACATGGCAAAACCCCGTTTCTACTGAAAATACAAAAATTAGCCGGGTGTGGTGGCATGTGCTGTAATCCCAGCTACTTGGGAGGTTGAGGCAGGAGAATCGCTTGCACTCGGGAGGCGGAGGTTGCAGTGAGCCAAGATCGCGCCATTGCACTCCAGCCTGGGCAACAAGAGCACCCCAGCCTGGGCGACAGAGTGAGACTCCGTCTTAAAAAAAAAGTTGTGTTTTTTTTTTTTCCCTCCTGTACTGACTTTCTTTCCAGGGGCTTTACAAAAACCCTGAATCTAGCTAATGCAGAAAGCTAACCTGCTTGAACAATACCACACTTTCAAAGCATTTCTTTTTAAAATTCACGTAAGAAGGTAAGGGAGGACTGGCATATTTCTCCTGAAGTTCAGTACTGAGTATTTATAAACTTAACTATTATTAGGGCTCCTTTTGTAGTTAAGCTAATAGTAAGTAATGATGATGGGGAAAAAAGAGCTAACTGCTAATAATAACAATTTATAAAGAAGTTACAGTCCTTGAATGCCCACTGAGTGGCAGGTGCTTTTCACAAAGTATCGTATTTATGCTTCACAGCAACATTTTGAATAGAAATTTATTTTTCTTTTTTCTGTTTGAACAACTGAAGTTCATTGAGTTCAGATAACTTGGGGCAGGTCCAACGGACGAGTTGGAAAGACTCTGGGGCCAAAGGCCACCAGGACACACCACGCCTCTCCTAGCCCCTGAGTTTTGCTACCTGCTTGCGTGTATGTGCAGGCAGGGCGGGTGGGTGGTGGTGGGGGAATCAGATGAAGCTGCCTAAGGAACTAAACATGGAAAGTGGTGGAAAGGAGAAGGAGGTATAAGCGGTGGGCCGCCGGAACCCTAACAGAGACCAGGCAAGAACCGGGAGAAGGGATGCACCCGTTGGCGGCTCAGAGAACTTAGGTAGAGGCGAGGGGCGGGGCGGGGCGGAGCGAGGGGCGGGGCCGGAGCGAGGCTAGGGCGGGGCCTCGGGGGACAGAGTCGACCATTTGGAGACCTGCCAGAAGAGCCGCCTCTCCAAGGGAATGAAAGGTGAGGGGAGCGTGAGTGCAGGCATGATGGGAATCTCCGTGACTTGGTAAGGCAACTCATCCTTACCTGTCCTAAACCCAAGAAGAGCCTCTTCTATGCTCCTCTGGGGTATCTCTCTTGCAGAGTAGGCAGGTCAATGACGAGGAGAGGGTCCTGCCCAGAGCGTGCCCCCCTCCGTCACTTGGTACGTCCCGTGCCCCCGCCGCTGATCTGGCAGGCTGCGCGCGCACCCTCCGGCTGGGTGCGGGCCGGCGGGGCGCGGCGGCCTCTACGGCCCGCCTCCGTCAGTCTTTCCCCGGTCCCTCCTCCCGCTGCTCGCGTGCTCCGGGCCGGCCCAGCACCCGCCGAGTTACGTGCCCGCGCTCCCCGGCGGGGAGGAGCGCAGCCGCGGGGGCGCGCCCCGGTGACTCCGCCCCCCAGCTCCCCTCCCCTGAGCCCGGGAGCCCGGCTCGCGCGGCTAGGTGCGAGGAGACCCGGGACCCCACGCACGCCCGCCCGCCCTGCCCAGCGCCCCCGCCCCGGCGTGCGAGGCGTCGTTCCCTCCTCTGCCCTGCGCGGTGCATGGAGGGGCCCGTTCGGATCGCAGCCGCCGCCACCGTAGCCGCCGTCGCGCGCGCGCGGTGGGATGACCTGGGGGTGGCTTTCCGAGCCGGTTGCAGCGCAGGAGGTCTGGAGGCTTAGCCAGCCCCGCGGAGAGGTGCGGGGGCGGGGGTCCCGCCGCAGGGTCGGATGGAGGGGTGGCGCGCGGGCACTGGGCTTGGGGGGCCTTGGCTTAGGGGACGGGAGGTCCCGGGGACGGGCGGGCCGGCGTTCCCCGGAGGGCGTGGGGGTCCAGGGCTGCGTGCGGGGTCTGGATGCTGATGCCTGCCCGGCGGGGAGCCCCGGCGTTCCGCGTCCTCGGGGGCTCGGAGGCACCTCGCGGGAGGAGGCGGGGTGAGGTGTCAGTGACAAGACGAAACCTCTTCTTGACGATGGTCCTCGGGGGCAGGTGAGATGCCGCAGAGCGGGGAGCTAGGGCGCCCGCGCGTTTTCCCAAGGGAGCCGGGTCCCTGGCCTCTCAATCTCCATCCCTGCAGAGCGCCCGCGAGAGACAGTGATTTATGTGTAGGGAGAAGCAAGAGAAGTTTCCTGCACAATGTATCTTTCTCTGCCTTCACAAGACTCAGTGACTTCCCAGCCCCAGGGAGTGTATTTTTCCTTCTCCTCTGTGAAGCCTTCTGTGGACTGCATTATCATTTGCTAAATACATTACAGCTCGCTATTTATTTCTGTCGGCAGCTTCCGGACCTTTGTTGCTTTCTCTCCACATCTAGGAATTTCAGCAATAAATCACTGAGGGGGATAGATAGACTCTCTTGCCCTTCCCTTCATTGTTCTCCCGAACCCCACCAAATCAGGTGGAAGGCTCTCCAAAAGGAGCTGTTTCCAGAATGCCTGCCCTTCCTCATCAGGACGACAGAGGGTGGCAGGTGCTTTAAGGGCAGACTGCTTTCCAGTGGGAATCCAGAATTTAGAGAACCTCATCAACAGAAAGTCAGCCTTTGTGTCCCAAACCAGACACCTTGAAAAACAGGAGGTTGGACTAAAAGCTCACATGAGATTTATTTTCAGGCCTATGCTAGTAAAGATGAAAGACGCCAAGTCAGTGAATTCTGATTCCTTTCGGCGCTGATAACATAACCCTCAGATTCCCAACTGACACTTGGCATACCTAGTGGACAGTGTCTCCAAGGAGAGGAAGGTGAGGAGGGTGTTAGAAAATGAAATGAGTTTATTGTCAGCATAATTCTAAACATTCTATGACATTTTATAGTTCTCCCCCACCCTCAGTCTATTTTTAGCTGAAAATTTGGGGATAGTTCAACTTTTAAGATAAGATGAAAGAAAACCTTCAAAAAATTTTCTGGAAATTTTAAATTAGTGCTTAACTAGAAAGCATTCTTCGGAACCCGAGAAGCACCAAATACTGCAGTCTCTGTTATGCACATGTTGGAATGAACTGCCTCATACTTGAAGTTATATGAGAAGGATGGAGAAAACCTGTTTCATTTTGTAAAGACGTGCCCTGGGTGTGTGTTTGGCAGTGTGTAGAACAGAAACATTTATATTTCTATTAAGAAACACACAAATGTATATTGTTTAACTTTCATGCAAAAACTTCCCAGTGTTTGGGAAATCTGTCTTTGTTTGAATAGTTTAGTCAGCCAGGAGAATCAGTTACTAGAGGTACTGTGCTGTTGTTTGTGTAATAACTCACTTGGGATGCTTTGATTGATTGCCATGGTTCTCATCAGCCTCCTCTTCTGTGCAAAGTACTTAAACAGCTCTGACTCTCAAGCCTTCGAGTACAAAGAACCCTTAGGACTTGGATACTGATCTAGCTTGTGTAGCTTGGCTTCTAAATCTAGCTTACGCCTTGCTTTCTTTGCAGGTGGTTTGACTTTGCAGGAAAAGAATTAAGTTCACTTTAAGATAGGACTTACTCCTCCAGATCGTCAGGGTATATACAGCTGAAGGCAGTAGGTAGGAATAGGAACTAATGTCCTAGGGCTTTGTTCTAAAGAGAGCAGGTAAAAATTTGTTGACTATTTCTTGGGCTTTCTTCTTATTTTCCCACTTTGCCCATCTGCCTTCATGACTTTGTAGACAATTTCATGTATGGTTTTGTCGAAATGTAAGTTGAAGTAAAATTTTCCTTCTGTAGAATTTTTTTTTTTTTCACGAACGTTTAGACTAAAAATGGGTGATTGTTTCTAAGTTAAATGCTAGGGAAATGATTTCAGGAATTAAATATTATCGTAGTAAAAATCAGGGAAGGGTTAGAAAATAAATAATGAATTGAAAAATGTGTTGCTTTAACGTGTAATGATATGAGCCAGCGCCTTGTGATCAGCTATGGCATGATGTAGAAGTATGGGTAAGACAATACAGTGGAGCTGCAGATGAGCTGCATACGTGGTAGCCCCCCTTTAAGTAAATGAACTTAATACAAACTAATTAGATTAGAAACAGAATTTGGAGTATGGTTGCCAAATATTTTGATTTGAAGGACTTGCTTTTTTACAGTATTTTTTAATGGGGAATTTTTTCAAGAAATTTCGTGAACTTGAATTCGAGAATGTTTTATTTTTACTTAAATTTTTATATTGTATGTAATCATTCCATGTGATAAGCTTTGGTTGTGTATTTGGCACTAACTCACTTTCAGCAGCACAGGGGAGGGCTTTACTTGATTCTTTCTTGTTAAAAATAAGGGATGGTGTATGGAATATTCTTAATGTCACTTGAAAAATATTGGATTACAATTAAATGAAAAACTGGTTTCTTGGCTTTTTTTTTTTTTAATCCTTCAAGTTTTCCCTCATTGTTTGTGCTCTTTCCCCCATTGTCAGGCTTAAAACATACAGTATCATTGTCATCTGTCTCCTGAATAATGGTCCTGAGGTGATATTATTAATGTGGCTTTTTAAAATCAAGCTAATTATACTTGCCTAAAAGAGCCACATGTGTGTGATTCTAGCTGCCTGGTGCCTTTTGAGAGCCCTGGAGACAAGCTAGTGAATAGAGCTGAAAATTCATTCTGTATTTGATTAAATGGAACAGACTCGCTGCTCCTTACCCCAGCGGGGGCTATGAGATCTCTTGATCCCCGAAGCGGCTCCAAGACCCTGGGAATTCCATTAGCGAGCACCTGAGGAATTTCTGCCCTGCAGTGCCTTTTTTGTATGTGTGTATGTGTGTGTGTGCAGAGGGAGTGGAGCAGAGCGGGGATTGGGGGGATGCGGGCAGGGGGGGTTGAGGGGGTGGAGGGAAGGCTACATTAGAAGACTCCATATGTTGGCAGATCTAAAATCAAGGCATGACTTAACAGCTTATCTTGTAAGAGAAAAGCCCAACCCAAAGGCAGATTGCTAGTCCGGACTTTATTACAAGCAGGACTACAGTGATGTGTTTTTCGCACTGAAGTGAACTCCGGTGTAAGTACAGAAAGTGGCTTCTCTGCTTTCCCTCCGAAGCACAAGCATATACACGTTGCAGACTTGGTAAGTTTTCTTTGAATGATCTTTTGATAAATATGTAAAATTATCTTACTGTTTGGTCTTGCCTGTAAAGGCTGATGTATCGTTTTAATAACTTTCAAACTGAGAGCAAAATCAGACTTCATGTGAAACAAATGGTTTTGCAGTGATGAAATGCTTGTTTTAATAGGCATATTTTAGTTTACTCTTGATAGAATTTGATTGTTTCTGTTACATTATTATTATTATAGAATTCTAATTTAGATTATGTCTTTTCTGTTGTCTTTTTTAAGAACTGTATCATTTCTAGTGTTTCTGAGGCATTACTTTGCAGACTTGCTAGCAGCGCCAAGTAAATGAAAATCTATCTGCCAAAAACATTCTGTAAAGTCTTTGGAGCAAAGTTTTTGAGAAACATTAGTGTGTCTTCCTTCCCAAGTCCCTTTTCCCCTGCCTCAAATAATGTTTGGGCACAAACTTTTTTTCAGAATATTAGCCCAGTTTGTTTCTTGTGTACTTTTCAAGGAAGACCAGTTCTGAATGGTGGATGGTGTAGTTAATTGGTTTTCATCTACCAAGAATGTGAATTCCAATGCCCCTGGTTTTCAGCTAATGCAGAATGCAGTAGCATATTTGATGGTTCATTTGATATATTTTGTTTCCAAGTAAAGTCGTGTTGTAAATAGTGCACAGTCTTTTCCGTCCTACTCCCATGTAGCCCTCTACCAAGTTCTCCTCACAATACAGTGTGTTCAGAAAATAAAGAAGCCTTTTTGAAGATATGTTTAGCTTTTTTCCACCTTAATCCTGGGCATTTCTCCTACTACTATGGCCAGATTGAAAGGACCCTTGAATGAATTGGAGTAAACACTGCAGTTTGTGCCTATCCGCATTCACAGCTGTTTAGTCGCTTTGCTGTGTGGTATATTTTGATGGCCAGAGAGAATAAAAAAACTAGCCCAAAGAACATTTTGTTCTGCTGTATATCTGTTGGAATGTGAGTAGGGACTCCAGTGCTTAAGAGCCACTGATGTGCCTTTCATCTTACTCGAGAAAAAATATATGGGTTATATTACTGAACTGAGCTTACATATTTTGTTTATGTTTTGTTACTTGGAACTGTGAGGCCAATTTTATTTTTATATTACCCTGATACAAACAGAGAATTTGGACGCTGACATAGAGCTTGCTTTTCAGCTATTCTTGTTCTAGACCAGCTCACTTCTTGTTATTTATGTGAGCCTGGGCAATGATCTTGACTTAAGCCTTGGGGGTCTTTATCTGTAAAATGGGTATAATAACAGAAATTATGTCTTACCACTGTTGTGGGATTAAATGAGATAATGAAAGTCAAGCACTTGGCATATAGTAAAACCTCTGTAAATGTTAGCTGCTGTTATTTTTATTAACTCCTCCTGTATACGTAAGTGTACATGTATTTCTCAGAAGCTAGTAATAGTGCGGGCACGTGAAACAATACAGCTTTCTTAAATTTGCAGCTGAAACTTAGAAGGCACTTGGACATTGTGTGTAATTTTTTTCCAGTTGAGGTGTAACATAGTAATATCACAAGTGTACAGCTAATGTATACTAAGTGAACAGCTAGATGAATTGTTACATATGCACATGTCTGTGGTAACCAGTACCCAGATGGAGATATAGAACATTTCCTTGGCCTTAGAAAGCTCCCTGGTGCCCATCCCAGGCAGCCCTCCCTCTTGCTAGCAGGCAGCAGCTATTCTGAAGAGTTGGAATAGATGAGTTTTGCCTGTTCGTGAACCGTATGAACATGGACTCCTACAGTATGTAGTCTTATGTTGGAGTTCTTGCACTGCTCAATAATGAGCATTGTAATAGACATAAGCCTGTGAGATTTATTCATGTTATTGAATAACATTTATTTATGTATACAGTACTAATTCATGCTTTGTAAATTGTTGTAGAGTCTTTTGTGCGGTTTGAAATTCATAATAATTCATTTTATTGGCACATTGGATACACAGTCTTTGGGGGAAAAAAGAAAATAACACTTCTTCCTACATTACTAGAAAATCAGATCCCAATGGCTATCTTAGGAAAACAACCATGACCTCATTTTTATTCACAGAACTGGGTTTATTCACTACTTGAAGGTATAATTACCTTCAGTTACAATTCCATAAACCAAATACTTTGAAAACTGTATTCATTTTTATGTGTGTGTTTTTAGGAGGGAGCCTCAAAATAGGGGAAAAGGACCATCTAAGGTAGCTTATATCCTTCATGCTTAGGACTAAATGCCGTAATCAACACTTAGCGTTGTACAGAAGTAACCACCAGTCCAGCATTAGTATAATATTCTTTGAGTTTAAAATGAAACAGTACAACGCTTTTCTGAAGAAAAAAGAAAAGTCCACCATAAAAGGAAGAAAGTGGAGCTAGGATGTTATACTGCAGGAAGATTTTGAGGAACAGGACCAAGCACTTATATCAGGAAGAAGAGTTTTGGCCACTAACCTATTAACAACTGTGGTCAGGCTATGCCTATACATTCAGAATTTGTTTGTATTGTTGAAATTCTCTAATATGCTAAATAAAATTTATTTCACAGACAGACAAGATGATTCAGTAGATGAAATCAGAAGGGTTTTTGTTTGTTTGTTTTAAATTTTGGAAGGGACTTTGGCTGCGGTTAATAGCTTGTATTTCTGCTATTGGAAATGTTGATTAAGGATTTTGTGGGTGTTCTGCTTGAATACTAGCCATTTTTCTCTCAGGAGACATTGTAGTTTTCAACATTTATAATTTTATTAAATCTGACTATTCATAGCTCTTGACACAAGGCCATTCTTCACATACAGCCATATGCAGGATGGGTTCCTCTGGACTGGAGAAGGGCAAATTGTCCCCTTTTCTTCCTAAATCAGACCGTCCGTGGTCAGGATTTCATTGGGGGTTGGGAGCGTTGAAATAGTGATACATGATTCATCTTTTGATCTATAGGCGTCCTCAAAGATGCAGATTATGTTTCAGAAGAAAGAAGAACTATCCAACAAATAGAGCTGCCTCATGTGAAGCAGTGCTGTTTGGAAGGGGCATGGACTCCTGATTCCTGGAAGTGTTGTAATGGCATTTGCAAAGGCTGCTGTGGGAAGAATCTCTTCCTTGGGTGCGACATTGAACCAAATAACCTTTAAGGCATTTGTAGGACTGAGGTTCCATGAAATAGGCTTTTATGGTGTGCCTAGGCTACATACCCACCACGTACATGATTTTGGAGGTAGGAAATATGTTAAAAGTTACAAACAGCCACTGGATAAATACATTTTTTAAACCAGCTCCAGTTTAAAGTTGGAGATTGCCTCAGCTTGCTGGCTCTTTTCACTTTAAATGTAATCCTTAGTTTATCACTAACAAGTAAATGTCAGATATTCTTTCTTCCTTACTTAAATAGGGACTTTTTCAATATTCTAAGTGTATTGGTATCAGAAATGATAATACTTAAAAGTGTATAGCATGTACTCCCTTTTTATGTAGGTACACATCTGAAGCCATTTGTTGGCCCAGTTATTTATTCCTACAACAAATTATATGTAAACATTAATAAATGTCCCTCTTGTCCCTCCTCCACTGCAACTTTTCTAAACTTGAGTTACAAGAGAGATAAATAACTCATATAGGAGGAGAAAGGCCGATATCAGCGACGTATCCAAGTATCAAAACCATGTTCAAGATATTTTCTGGGATCCATAGATATTTAACCATGTACACATCTTGTATCTGTAAATATAGTACTTTATGTTAATCATTGATATTTAAAATGATGGAAGGAAATGTGGGATCCTGAATCACCAAAATAATATTTTCTCCATTTTATAAAACAGAAAAGTATATTGAGTTTTTACTGTTTTATATTTATGTATGCCCATCCATACCAATTCCATCCTCCCTGTAGCTTAGAAGTGGGCCTTCTTATCTCTTGTCTGTTACCATTACCTTACCCCTCCATCCTCCTTCTCAAACTTTGGGAGAGGGACAGAGGAGATTCAGCATGTGAGATGAAAAAAATGCCTTTGCAACTCCTGCTTAAACTGCTACTGACTCATCCCCTTGTCTTCAGTTTTGGTTTGCCCCCTTCCAGATCATTGATTTTTCTTACATTTTGCCTGAGTAATGATCTTTCTGAAATGTAAATATGTGATCACGTGACTGCTTTCATTAAAATCCTTTAAAGTCCCTGAATTGCTCACTTATTGAAGCCCAGGTCTTTAATTGGATATACAGGGTTATATGCCTACTGGAAGCTTCTGCCATCCCGGCTACTTTGCCTTCCATGAATATACCATGCTTTCTCGCAGGCTGGAAACGCATCTCTCCTGGCACTGATACGGTATCATAATTGCATACGTGTCGGTCTCCGCTTTATTCCTTAAGGACAATGTGATTTTCCCCTATGTACCATTGGCCCACCCACCCCTTTCTTTGCACTCTGCTGAACAAGTACTAAACACTCAGATATCCTGGATGGCATTAATGTGCATTTGAATTTCTGGGTGAGCGAGTGTGTTCAACTGCATATTCTGATTCAGTAGGTCTGGGATGGGGCCCAATATTCTTCCTTTCTAACAAGTTTCCAGATAATACTGATGAGCTGGGTAGAGCACACTGAGTAGAAAGATGCTGAACCATCTTCTCTAGATCCATGAATGATTTCAACACACGATTTTGCTCGTAAAAATTCAGTGACATCAATGACTCTCAAGTTCAGGGAGTGATACCACAGCTTCAAGTAATGAAGATAAACGAAAGCTTTAGATAAAGAAAAAAACAGTTACATATTGAAGATGCTGGGACGTGCATTATCACGCTATGACTGGAATCCTTGTCAAATATTTTGAATATTTAACAATTTTATATATTTGTATATAGTAGTTCTGTGCAACATTATTCAGTGCCCAGAGAGCTGATGTCATGTTTTGTCTTTTTGTATTTTGCAGGGGTTCTCCTGGGTATATAGGTACTAAAAAATATATTCAGGATTGTGTGTCTTGCCAGGGAAATTTCTGACAGTTACTGGCTTTTTACAGTATCAGAATAAAAGTAATTAGAATTCTTTATTTTACTATAGTTTGGTATCTGTTCAGTGAGTAATTGTACACACTGCCTGGTTAGAGGTAAAATTGGCAAGGGGAACGAATGTTTAATGGATAAAATACTGCTTTTATCAGGCCATGAAATTATTGTAGTGACATCAGAACTTGGCAGTCTCTTATTCCAATAAAAAGAAAAATAGCATTGCAAGCTGGGGATAAGACATTTTCCCTGCCCATTTAATTTGGCTTCTTTTCATGATTTTGGCCTTAGGGTGTGGGTATAACAAAACAACAACACAGTGAATAACAGGCAGTAACAATTAGGGAGTGAGCGTGGTTTCAGCTGGAATGGACATAGGGTTTATCAGTAACCTCTGTTTCCGTCATTCTAACTGTCCCTCTCCTGTTGGTGACTATGAGAGTATGAGAGTGGGTATGGGGAATCCTCGTTTATAAAATGGGGTTAAACCTCACTATTTGGCTCGATATTACATAGCTTGCAATGTATTGAAAACATCTGATACTGGCTCATAAAATGATCATGTGGCTGAATGTCTGAATGTGATTATGTATGTGACAGTACAGTTTTGCAGGAAAGGTGCCATTTATCCCTCTGTGTAAAAACACCAGTCAAATAGTATCAGATGACCGATCAGAGCGGTTGGATTTGATTTAGTGTTTCCTCCTTCCCATTTCATCCTATGCACTCTCACTGTGCAATTAGATTTCTAGATGTGGCCATGATATAACGACAGCTCATTATCAGGATTTCGGTTTGGTGTCCTAGCATCCGAGCAGTAGTTCCAGTAAACCTTGGGACTACTAAATCTGGAGGAGGTATTTTTATAGTTCTTAATAGATTACTAAACTCCTGAGTAGGGCCACATTAGAGTCTTAACTGCTAGGTTGTACCCATGATTTACCTCCTGGGTGCATCTTACTGTGTGATCGCCTTTTTAAATGGGGTCATTTTATTGTTTCTTCCATTAAATCTTGGATGTTCATCCAAAAGGAAATGGCAGGTTTTCTTCTACAGTAATAAGAATTATAGTGAGGTTCTGCTGAGTTGGTTCTGGTGGGTGAAAGCATATTTTAAACCTAATTGTGAATACAGTCGTCCTTCAATATCCATGGGGGATCCATTCCAGGACATGACACCCCCTATTGCCTGTGGCTATCCAAATTCTTAGATGCTGAAGTTCCCTGTATTTGCATATAACTTATGCACATCTTCCTGTTTAAATCATCTCTAGATTACTTATAATACCTAACACAGTTTAAATGCTATGTAAATAGCTGTTATACTGTATATTTTTAAAATTTTTTTTTTTTTTTTGAGATGGAGTCTTGTTCTGTTGCCCAGGCTGGAGTGCAGTGGTGTGATCTTGGCTCACTGCAACCTCCGCCTCCCAGGTTCAAGCAGTTCTCCTGCCTCAGCCTCCCAAGTAGCTGGGATTACAAGCACCTGCCACCATGCCTGGCTAATTTTTGTAGTTTTAGTAGGGACAAGGTTTCGCCATGTTGGCCAGGCTGGTCTTGAACTCCTAACCTCAAGTGATCCACCCACCTTGTCCTCCCAAAGTGCTGGGATTACAGGCGTGAGCCACCATGCGTGGCCTGTATTATTTTTTATTTTTATTTTCCAAATATTTTTGGTCTGTAGTTGGTTGAATCCGTGGATGAGGAACTGTGGATACCAAATGTCGAGTGTGTATACCTCTACTTAACATATTTTCAAGTCATGTTATAATTTGATTAGAATT
Source organism: Pan troglodytes (assembly GCF_028858775.2). Lineage (NCBI taxonomy): Eukaryota > Metazoa > Chordata > Mammalia > Primates > Hominidae > Pan > Pan troglodytes. Next base: position 127,984,045 of record NC_072407.2, on the reverse strand, counting down.
GTTCTCATCTCTAAATCAGTAGTTTGATTTCTGTTTATTGAAAATTAGGCATACTTTCTTTTTTGTAGTATGAGTCCTTTTTAAGGTTACAATAAAAATAAATAGATCAGATTTCTACCCTGAGTTCCCAATTCCAAGCTCTAGTCACCATGTTTTAAATTATTTTATATTTTGGTTGGGTTTCTCTCTTAAAAGAAATTGCAGTAATCATGTTTTGACTGTATATAGGTCTTTTGTATAATTTTCATAATACATTTAGAGCTAAAGTTTGTTTTGTTTTGTTTTGTTTTAATCCCATGGCTAACTAAAGCCAATTTTGAGTCATTATGAGATTGACTGTTAACTGTGGTCTCCTATTAGGCTAGCAAACACAATTGATGTTATTTGTTATTTCTTTTGTGTTTGAGGATGCATTTTAAAAGAGCTATTGTTGGCCAGGTGCGGTGGTTCATGCCTGTAATCCCAGAACTTTGGGAGGCTGAGGCGGGTGGATCACCTGAGGTCAGGAGTTCGAGACCAGCCTGGCCAACATCGTGAAACCCTGTCTCTACTAAAAATACAAAAAATTAGCTGGGCGTGGTGGTGGGTGCCTGTAATCCCAGCTACTCGGGAGGCTGAGGCAGCAGAATCGCTTGAACTCGGGAGGCAGAGGTTGCAGGGAGCCAAGATTGCACCATTGCACTCCAGCCTGAGCAACAAGAGCGAGACTCTGTCTGGAAAAAAAAGAAAAAAAGAAAAAAATAGCTACTGTTATAGCGATTAGGTCTTACAATAATTTCGCATTTGTTATTATGACAGCAGGTGCAGTGGGGGTTTTAATTATACAATACAGCTTGTGCAGAGATTTCATATCAATATTTTGTGGTATCAGATAAACGTTAGCTCAGGGTTTGGACTGCATGCATCTTAGTAATGTTAATAGGAGTCTTGTAGCTAACTCCCAAAGTGGATTTCTAAATGTGAACCTTGGTAAATCCAGGCTAATGCATTCCACCCCCCTTGAAAGTAATATCCAAAATTATCTTAAAGAAAACACTATCTGTGTTTTACTTGTTATTTTAGGGTGTGTCTTCCCAGATAGGTAGATTGTTAGGGAAAAGATAAGGAAGTGATTACCCTTATAAAGTAGAAACTATAACACTTGGTTAGATTCACGTTTCCTTAGCTGTACGTGAATACAGGACACTTAATTCATTGTGATTACAGGTGTCAGCTGGCCATGGAATCAGAGCAGCAGCCACCACATCTCAAATGCTACAGGCCTTTAACAACCAAGAATGAGAAACTGATTTTTGAGTTTTTCATTTGTGCAATTAAGGATTTTTTTTCCTTCATGTTGAAACATGAGTTTTCTGGAAAAAAAAAATTTACATCGAGTAGGCGAAGTCCCCATTTGCTTGTAAAGGTTCTTTCTCATTCACTGAGAAATACTAGTGTCTTTTTCTGATTCACCTAGAGTGAGTGTATGCTGCACGTGTACTTGGGCAATTTAACAGTAATACGGTGTCAGAGGAGTGAAGTATTGCTTTCTGCAGAGCCAGGCCCTCGTCTGTGTGTGTGCCCTGCAGACTATAAGAATGGAGGCTCCAGGGGATTGGGAAAGAAAAGTCCTGACCCAGGCTGTGCGTGGCATGCACAGACAGGCTTAGGAGGAGCCACGGCACACCCCGTCCTCGGTCCCCTGCTGAGGAGTTTGTATTTCGGCAATTACAAATCTTGTTTTGTGGTTCTTTTTATTCTGTATGCAGCATAATTTTCTCCTTTCCTGTTTCTGATAATGATCATTTCTTAAATAACTTTTATAGAGCCCTTTGTATTTTGGAGTATTTTACAGACTTTTTTTTGTTTGTGTGTGTGTGTGTGTGTGTGTGTGTGTGTTTGCTACTTACAGGAAATGTATGAGATTGTAAAATCTTTGTTAGAATGGAAATCATGAAGACTAAATGATCGAGCATTGATATCATATAAAAGTTTTAATCTAGTTCAAAGTTAGGTGTCCTTCAAAATACCTCTTTCGCATGTTGGAGAAAAGCGTTATTTGGAACTTTAGTCTTTCTTTTTAGGTTTATTTTAGGTTATAATTGCACAGTTGTATGTATTTAGGAATAGATTAAAATAGCTAAATTCTAAGGGTGCTTTTTTTTGTTTTTTTGCTTTTTTGATCTTTGACATTTCTAAACCACAAGCTCTGCATTCTAGATACTATTGACCTAGTGGAAAACATTGAAGCGCCTTTTGCCTAAGGTAAAATTGACTCCCTGGTATCTTATATTTTTAAACTCATTCTTCTAAAGTTCTTCTAAAGAAGTCATTTTGTTTTCTTTTCCCCTAGCCACTGGGATCCTTGCTTTTTAACACTTTTCTTTAGAGCAGGCAGAATACTTGGATGCTTAGAAATTCTTTAACAGTACATCCTGGCTGAATATGAAGTATGAAAGCCCTTTCCAATTATATGTAAAGAAGTTAACAAGGAGGATGTTTTAGTTCGTTATTTGTGTCTTGGTTATAGAATGAATACAAAATCTGAATTGGGATGCTCTTTCTCTTATTTTAACTGTTGTTCCATGGTGCCCCTGCACCCAAAATGGGACCGATTATATTGAAACAAAATTTGTTTTTCAATTTCTTGGATGTGTTACAACATGAATTCAGGCTTTGCAGTTTTAAGTGATTCCTTTAGTATTGCTTTTGTCAGTTGTTAACTATTTCTGTTTTGTTTTATATCACTGTGTAATGCAGGCCAAAACAAATGTTTTGGCATTTAATGATAGCTAATTGGTATAGATTAAAATAATTATTAACTGTTTAATGGGATAGTTTAAAAATGGCTTTGATGACTTTTGATGACCATATTGAGAAGGAAGGAAAGAAAAATAGATGTTCCTCCTCCTCTGTTGAAATGAAGACTGAGTTGTAATAGCAGTGGAGTGCAGCTCCCAGTAAGAGGTGTGAGGCTGTTTATTTTCACTCTGGAGATGTATATACTACAGAAGGAAAACTCTGGCCTTGCTTAACCTAAGCAAGTCATTACTTATCTACGATCTGTCAAGCAATTTGATTAAGGTTGACAGAGCTCATATAATATCAGAACCAGGCCCTCTTAATGATTGATGATGCTTGTCTGTAAGTTTTTCTTTTTTTAATTTGAAAAGAGAAAAATTGAACAAGAAAGACTACTTGTTCAGATCTCTAATTGCCCAGTATAAACTGTCTGTAGTATTTTTATCTATAGTGAGCAATATGCATTAATTTGTATGCTGTTTTTTAGGTTATAATTAAATGACTTAAAAATAATAATTTTTCAGGTCTGCAGGTTAACTTGGCTTTTAAAGAATTAAATTGGGCTGGGCGTGGTGGCTCACGCCTGTTGGCTCACGCCTGTAATCCCAGCATTTTGGAAGGCTGAGGCGGGCGGATCACCTCAGATTGGGAGTTCGAGACCAGCCTGACCAACATGGAGAAACTCCGTCTCTACTAAAAATACAAAATTAGCCAGGTGTGGTGGCGCATGCCTGTAATCCCAGCTACTTGGGAGGTTGAGGCAGGAGAATCACTTGAACCTGGGAGGCATAGGTGGCAGTGAGCTGAGATTGTCACATTGCATTCCAGCCTGGGCAACAAGAGTGAAACTCCATCTCAGAAAAGAAAAAAAAAATAACTAAATTGTTGAAATTTTAGAGAACCTGCTTCATATCTTAGTATCTTTCTTAACATGGTTTTCTTTGATGCTATATATTCTTTATGTAGTAGAATTTTTTAACCTGCAGGAAATTTTCCTCTTCATTCTCTAATGAAATTGAATTATTTGGAAGTCTTTGGCTTTAACTTAAGGGATTTTTGACGCTTTGCCTTCTAACTATAAAATATGATTTGGATGATTGTAATAGCATATCTGGGGTGTTGAACGTTGCTGCTGACCTCTTTGCTCGATTGTTCCTTATCTCATTCCCATTACCAACAGATTAATACAGTGTGTGATGGGAATGTGCCAAGTGTTCTTGGCAACACTGTAAATCATTAGTCTACACTGTTGAGTCCAACTGAAGAAGACCATTTCTTTTCTTTCTTTTTTTTTTTTTTTTGAGACAGAGTCTCACTCTGTTGCACAGGCTGGAGTGCAGTGGTGCGATGTCGGCTCACTGCAAACTCCATCTCCCAGGGCTCAAGCGATTCTCATGCCTCAGCCTCCCAATTAGAGTAGCTGGGACTACAGGTGTGTGCCACCATGCCTGGCTAATTTTTGTATTTTTAGTAAAGACGAGGTTTCTCCATGTTGGCCAGGCTGGTCTTGAACTTCCGACCTCAAGTGATCCACCTGCCTCAGCCTCCCAAAGTGCTGGGATTACAGGCAGGAGCCACCATGACGGCTGAAGACCATTTCTTGATTTTTATCATTTATGTCATTCACGTACTACTCTCTGGAAGTAGATATGGGATTGAAAGACATCCACATCCTTATTTTATATAAACGTAGCATGTGGAATTTGTAGATTAATGAAATGATTGAATTTAGAATGAATTTGTGTTACATAAATGGGAGCTTTAACCTAGGCATTTTTGGGCAGTGTATTATAGCAGTTTAGACTAGGGTAGGTCCTGGAGTCAGAGAGCCTGGAGTCAAAGCCAGGCTCCACCATATTCTAGTGATGTGAGCCCTCTGTGCCTTGATTTCCCCATCTCTATATGGTGGTCCATGGGGCTATGGGATCATCCCATTTAGTCTTTACAGGCAAAATGAGGACACAATAGCTTGGGCTAGTGATTGGCACTTGCTAGGTACTTACTGCATGCGAGCAGTTGCTGTTGCTGTTCCTGTTGTTCTGTTTGAGATGGAGTGCTTTTATTGACAAAATGTGATATTATTGTGGTACAGGTTACTGAGAGACTGTCAAATCAAAATCAAATGAGTAGGATTAAAATTGAAGGAGCTCTTGCCGTGGGAAGAACTAGAATTGATTGTATGTGCTTGGGTTGGTGAGGACATGGCTCCTGGGAAAGAGAGCAGTTAGGGGAGTGCTGTAATATGTAATGGTGAAAGTTTGGGTAAATTCCCGTATCTTCAAGCAGCTGAACACCATCTTGATTTTCTTGCTTTAAATTTTCAATTTTGTTACTCTCCCTTTCCCCCTCCATCTCCTGAAGCTCAATGTAAACATTCTTCAGTTTAATACCAGGTAAATAACACTGATTTTTATAAGAGATGTACTTCATACCTAGCTTTACCAGGCTAGGTATGAAGCAAGGGATAGCTAAAAGCAAGGGGATAGCTATTGTTAGAATTCTTTGCTAACTTTTCTGGTAATAGTTTTCTCCCAAAAGTATGAATGTTGTCATCGATGGGAAATCCCATTACTTCCTAGAATTTTCAGATGTATACTTAAATACTGAGCATGATTGTTACATCTGTTCTTTCAGGTTTCCTACTTTTCTTTTGGGCTTACATGTGTTTGGAGCAGATAAACACTTAACTGTGATTGGCAGTATTAAAACCACCAATAAAGTACCATCCTCAAGGTGCCTCACAAAAAGAAATAGAGTAGAAGTGGGGTCACCAGAGCAGAGATTTGCCTGGAGATAGACCAGTGTGCACACTGTCAGCCCCACCCAGACACTCCCGTTTTGTTTCTAGCTGGCCAGGGTAAGTACAGTGGAAGTTGACCTCAAGTGGCCATTGAAGATTGGGAGTTAGTAATGGAGGGGGATCCAAAAAACTGGAGCCAGAAGGTGTTGTAGAATCGGAAAATGACAAGGGGGGCCTCCGTCGCCCTTTTTCAGTTGGCTCTTGCCTTTCTGTCTTCAGCAGTGACAGTAACAATGCTTCAGAAAGTGGATGCTTGTCTTAAATATTTTTTAAAAGTATTATTTAGATAAGTCTCGAGAATCTCATTCTTTGACCCCACAGATTGGTCTAATTACTGAATTTTTGTCACTGGTCTACAGGTCTTCAGAGCAGCACAGTAATTTTTGTAGCGATATTGAACATGTATGCAGGAGAAAACATTGTACCACAGCTCTAGAAATGCCTGGACTTTACGATGCTCTGTGGGTCCCGTAAAATAGAGGAGAAGCTTATTGCATTGCATTTATAGAATTTTATGAGGGTAATGGTCTTCATGGCTAGGGTAGCATTTATAAGATTCTTATAACTTTTTTGATTCTAGGGAATGGGAATCTTATATTTGAAACTACAATTCTTATCCTACCATCCCAATACCATTCTTAGTCCAGATTTGTGAAGATGTGTGATCAAGGAAACAGCTATGTTTGGCTAGTTATAATGCCGTTTCAGTGAATATGTCTTAATTGAGATGATAATATTCTGTATTTTGCTAAAAAGGGGCTAGCACTTAACCTTGAATGTGACTTTTTTTTGTTTTTGTTTTTGAGACGGAGTTTCGCTCTCGTTGCCCAGGCTGGAGTGCAGTGGCGTGATCCCGGCTCACCGCATCCTCTGCCTCCCACATTTAAGCAATTATCCTGCCTCAGCCTCCGAAGTAGCTGGAATTATAGGTGCCTGCCACCACGCCCGGCTAATTTTGTATTTTTAGTAGAGATGGGGTTTCTCTGTGTTGGTCAGGCTGGTCTCAAACTCCCAACCTCAGGTGATCTGCCCACCTGGGCCTCCCAAAGTGCTGGGATTACAGGGGTGAGCCACTGTGCCCAGCCGAATGTGTGACTTTTTTGAAAAGGAAAAATTATTATAAAATCCTATTGTTGATTAAATAATTCTTATTTTTAATCGCATATAATTATTTATAAAATAAACTAAATGGAAACATCTTATAAAACTAAAACAAATTTCCAAAGTAAATACTGGCTCCAAAATCAACACAATTCAAAAATTTAAAATAATATTTTAAAAACGTTTAGATTGCTATTGTTATGTTTAATGATTGAGAACTATTTTTGTTTATTTTATATTTCCTTTGTTTTTTGATTCTTTTGATATTAAGCATGGTTACCATTATTTTTTCTTTTTAACAATTTTCCCACAAATTTAAGTGCTTTAAACATTTTAAATTATTGGCCGGGCCCGCTGGCTCACGCCTGTAATCCCAGCATTTTGGGAGGCTGAGGCAGTCGGATCACGAGGTCAAGAGATCGAGACCATCCTGGCCAACATGGTGAAACTCCGTCTCTACTAAAACTACAAAAAAATTAACTGGACATGGTGGCGCGTGCCTGTAATCCCAGCTACTCGGGAGGCTGAGGCAGGAGAATCGCTTGCACCCTGGAGGCGGAGGTTGCAGTGAGCCGAGATTGCACCACTGCACTCCAGCCTGGGCGAAAGAGCAAGACTCCATCTCTCTCTCTCTATATATTTTAAATTATTATAGGTACCTAATAGTTGTATGTGTTTATGTAGTACATGTAATGTTTTGATGAAGGCATAACAGTGTGTAATGATCAAATCAGGGTAATTAGGTTTTCTTTGTGTTAGGAACATTTCAATTCCACTCTTTTAGTTATTTAAAAATATACAATAAATTATTGTTAACTATAGTCACCCTGTTGTAATACTGAATACTAGATTTTATTCATTCTATCTAATTATTTTTGTACCCACTAGCCATCCCCACTTTATCCCCACCTCCCTGCTGCCCTTCTGAGCCTCTGGTAACCATCATTCTATTCTCTGTCTCCCTGAGTTCAATTTAAAAAAATTTTTAGCTCCCACATATAAATGAGAACATGTGAAATTTGTCTTCCTGTGCCTGGCTTATTTCACTTATCATAATGTCCTCTGATGCCATCCATGTTTTTGCAAATGACAAGATTTCATTCTTTTTATGGCTGAATAGTATTCCATTTTGTGTATATACTACATTTTCTTTATCCTTTCATCCGTTGATGGACACTTAGGTTGATTCTATATTTTGGCAATTGTGAATAGTGCTGTGATAAACGTGGGGATGCAGATATCCCTTTGATATATTATACTGATTTCTTTTCTTTTGGATATATATCCAGCAGTGTCATTGCTAGATCTTACCGTAGTCTGTTAACAGTGAATTTGTTTTTAACAATCCATTATTTTGCAGGGCAGCCATTTTAAAAGTACACCCCAATATATAATACCAAAGTATGAAGAAAACCCATTCAATGAAAACTTTTTGTTATGTATTAATAATTACTTTTTGTTGATGAACCATATTAACATGGGATCTGTGCAATATGTGTGTTCCTGCTTTGTGTAAGGTCGTTTCCTATGTCGTGCTTTTCAAGTTTGGCACACCAGTGCTGCCATGAACCGGAAGATAAATCTCCCACGTTTCTTTTTACCTGTTTCAAACTTTGTTTGTACAGCATTCTATAATGTCATGTGACCTTCAGATGTCATCTCTGTGATCCAAAAATGCAAATGCACCTGGGCACTGAAATTTTGGGACCTGTCTTTGGTTGATGTTCCAGACTTTGCTGGATCAAATTATCACCATAATTTATTGATCAGCAATGCATAACCACAGTGACCTTTTTTTTTTTCAGTCAATTTCATACCTCCTGAAATCCATCCGCAGATTAGAATAGAACTAAAACCTGGTAAGTTTGAGAATCTTCCAGAATGACACATGGCCATCGATTCACACTGAAGTGAGTGGATGTAAGCGCAACTGTGTACTCAAGGCCTTTCTTTTGCTTAGGAAGCTGTGTATGGCGCGGGAAGGCTTAGGCCTGGGGTTGCCCTGGGTGCAAACCTCACCCTGTCTTTATTTGCTGTGGTCCCTTGGGGAGGCTATCTGAGTGTTCTTTGTTTTCTCATTTGTAAAATGGAAATAATACCTATCCGTAAGTTTGTTTGAGGATTGGTAACAATGTCACTGGTAGAGGGTCCTGACTGCAAGTTGTCCAGGTTCTGGGCATTTTGAACAAAGGATTGGACAAAACGCCCAGCGAAGCAAAGAAAGAATGAAGCAACAAAAGAACGAAAGTAGGGATTTACTGAAAACGAAAGTACACTCCACAGTGTGGGAGTGGGCCAAGCAGCGGCTCAAGGGCCCGGATACAGAATCTTCTTGCGTTCAAATACCCCCTAGAAGTTTCCTGTTGGCCACTTCATGCTCATCTCATGTCAGTTAAGTGGTAGCCTGCAATCGGTCTGATTGTTTGCAGGAAGGAGCCAACCAGAGGCCCAAGTGAAGTTACAAAGGTAACACTCCTGTGCAAACATCTGATTGGTTGCTTTTTGCAAAGTTATACTTCTGTGCAAACGAAGACTCAGCCCACAATCAGTCTGATTTGTTGCGGACAGCCAGTTTCCCACCTGCCATGCAGAAAAGGTCAAAGCGAGTAGCCTCTGGTTCTTTTGTTACTTAGGTGTCGAAAGTTAGGATTTTCCTTTCAATTTAGTTCTAGGAAGTCGGTGTGAAACAGCCCTAGGTTCCCTGCCTCCAGACCCTATTCTCCTGCCTCAATAATATATGTAAAATCGGCCAGGCGAGGTGGCTCACGCCTGTAATCCTAGCACTTTGGGAGGCCGAGGCAGGTGGATTGCCCGAGCTTAGGAGTTCGAGACCAGCCTTCGCAACACGGTGAAACCCGGTCTCTACTAAAATACAAAAAAGCCAGGCATGGCAGCGTGTGCTTGTAATCCCAGCTACTTTGGAGGCTGAGGCAGGAGAATCACTTGAACTGGGGAGGTGGAGGTTGTAGTGAACTGAGATTGTGTCATTGCACTCTAGCCTGGACAGCAGAGTGAGACTCCCGTCTCAAAAATAAAAATAAAGTAAATAAATAAAATCTTTGAACCATAAACTTAATAATTAGTAGTTATAAACCTAATAATTGGTAGCTGTTATTATTCTTTGAATAATCTCATAAACCACTTGTTCAGTAGGATGCATAAAAAAATATATGTTTCTGCACAATCCAGTTCTTGTCTGCTTTGTGGAAGCAAGAGGCTGGGGTGGATTAGATTATCAGAATTATTTGGCAAGATTTTTCATACTGCATGTGTCCCACCTTCTTACCACTTACAGGTGACCCACAATTACCACTGGGAATGTGGCATAACTGCTGTGCTGAGGCAGAAAAATGAGTACTATCGACTAAAAACAGTTGAGTCTTTCTTGGGCAGCTCTGATTTAAGTACTTGTACAATATTTTAAAATCCTAATTTTATAATTGCGTATGAAGATGAATTTATGTAAATAAATCAGCAAATTGGCCAGGCTTGGTGGCTCACGCCTGTAATCCCAGCACTTTGGGAGGCCGAGGCAGGCAGATCACCTAAGGTCGGGAGTTCGAGACCAGCCTGACCAACATGGAGAAACACCGTTTCTACTAAAAATACAAAATTAGCTGGGCGTGGTGGCTCATGCCTGTAATTCCAGCTACTCAGGAGGCTGAGGCAGGAGAATCGCTTGAACCTGGGAGGCGGAAGTTGTGATCACGCCATTGCACTCCAGCCTGGGCAACAAGAGCGAAACTCCGTCTCAAAAAAAATAAATCAGCAAATTGATATTGCCTAATATTGACAGGGAACAACTCACATGCAAGCTGGATTAACCTCACGTGTATGTGTAGGTTAAATTAGCATTGTGGCAGACTGTTTAAAAAGTGTATTGACTTTCCTTACATATTTACCAAATTTAAGACTTAAAAAGTGTTGGCAAGAGGCGGGATAGATTGACCTGATGGTTTTAAGAAGATTTATTAAACTATTTGTGGTTTGACCCAGTTAGTTTGTCCAATACTGTTAAAATCTACTTAAAATTTATCCTAAGAAGTTATCCTATTTAGTACTAGCATTATGTGGTAGAATTTTGTTTTAACATAGTTTGCTATTACATGGTTTTGACTATACAGAAGTTCATACGTTGTAGGAAGCCCAACTATGTTCAGTAAAAACCTGATAGTTTAGCCAGTAATGCCCATCTGTGTCATAAGTGTGTGAAGAGAGTCTGTTGTGTTTGTTTTGGCTACAGATCCTTAGAGCATCCTAAATGTAGAGATTTCCATTTACCCACAGTTGGTCATATGCCTTTTAGAGCTTTTAAGATCATAATGTTTTTGCAGCCCACCAAGTCATTTCTATTTCTATTTGTGAACAAAATAATAGTGCCTTTGGTGTTGTTTGTGGTCTTTTTCCCTTAGGTTTAAAGGGACCCTTTTGTTAAACTATTTTAATTTTTGCCCTTTTTTTTTTTTTTTTAGACAGTCTCACTCTGTCGCCCGGGCTGGAGTGCAGTGGCGCGATCTCGGCACACTGCAACCTCCTCTGCCTCCCAGGTTCAAGTGATTCTCCTGCCTCAGCCTCCTGAGTAGCTGGGATTACAGGCGTGCACCACCACGCCTGGCTAATTTTTGTGTTTTTAGTGGAGACGGGTTTTCACCATGTTGGTCAGGCTGGTCTGGAACTCCTGACCTTGTGATCCGCCTGCCTCGGCCTCCTGAAGTGCTGGGATTACAGGCGTGAGCCACTGTGCCCAGCCTGCCCATGTTTTTACTGTAGCGCTGCACCATGCTCTTGGTTAGTCGCCTTGACTTTAGTACCTTTTTTTTTTTTTTTTTTTGAGACGGAGTCTTTCTCTGTTGCCCAAGCTGGAGTGCAGTGGCACCATCTCGGCTCACTGCCAGCTCCGCCTCCCGGGTTCACGCCATTCTCCTGCCTCAGCCTCCCGAGTAGCTGGGACTACAGGTGCCGGCCACCAGGCCCGGCTAATTTTTTGTATTTTTAGTAGAGACGGGGTTTCACCGTGTTAGCCAGGATGGTCTCGATCTCCTGACCTTGTGATCCGCCCACCTCGGCCTCCCAAAGTGCTGGGATTACAGGCGTGAGCCACCGCGCCCGGCCTTTAGTGCCTATTTTTAATTATATATCCTATAATCACTTTTTAAAAATTGTTGTAGTAAAACATAAGTCATTGTGGTTGTTAAGTAACTTCATAATTCCCAGAAAACATTGCTGAGTTTCTCACAGTGTAAGTTCTTTCATTTATCACAATTTACTAAGCACTCATTTTGTGCAAGGTATTTCCCAGGTGGTGTCTGTACAGTGATGAGCAAAATAGACAAGGTCCCGTTTCTCATGGAACTGACAAACTAGTGGTTAATCTAGTTCCTCTAGAAATTTTTTAAAAAGTTATTTTTTAGAGCAATTTTAGATTCACGGCAAAACTGAGTGGAAGGTACAGGGATATCCCATATACCCCCCGGCCCTCTGTTCCCAAAGACCTTTTTTGCATGTATGTGACCTGTGAGTAAGCTAGTCTAGCTCTTTTACTTCTTTATTTATTTATTCGAGTATAGTGAGTCAGGTAGGATCATCTGCTCTGTCCGTTCATGACCCTTCCTTGGCTATGATTTTTACACAGGGGAAATCAGATTAAAATGAAAGTGAAGGCCATAAGTGCGGAAGGAAAACAGTTTTAAAACATGACGTTGGAGAGCAGTGTGCTGAGAGCGAGCAAGGGGGCAATGGGGGGTTTCGAGTGGAATGTAGGGCTGCTTGTGATAAGGGTCCTGCCTCTGAGACATCAGCTTCCCAGCAAGGTCTAAGAGTTCGGCTTATTTTGGAGGGGAAGCTTAATCAAGAAGACAGGGATGGGACTCTGGGACACATTGGGTCTTTTTGAGTGGCAGAAACCTGTCACTGCTGAGAAGAGTGATAATGCTGCTTTAGGGAGACCATTGGCTGACGCTGAGGATGAAGAGCTGAGGAATACCTGCGTTTACAGATGACTCAGCCTGTTTCGTAGCCAAATGTGTGGTGGTGAGCAGTTGTAGTATAATCCTAGTGATTTAAGACAGTGAAAACGTTAAGTCTCTAGATTAGTTGTTTTTTGACACTGATCTTTGAACCAGCATGATCTTTAATGAAGGTTTTATATTCATCTGGAGTAAAATGAGAAGCAGCTAACCAAAAGACTTAAGCTGCATTTATACTGAAATTACTTCTTGCTTACTACTTTGTTTTCTAATGAAATACCAATAGTAGATGGCAGTGACTAATTTTTTAAAAATGTTTTTAGGGCAGATTTTGGAAAGCTTACATAGGATATACAGCTGTTTTGTTTGTAAATTTTCTGTTTATTAAAATCCCAAAGTTTGGGAACCATTGCTATAGTTTCCATTGAGTAAAATGACCTATGTACAATTATCTGTCTTGGAAAATGGTTTCTGTGCTGTTTCTTATGCTAGATGCTTCTTCACCTGTAAGATTTATGCCCAAGTTTTTGTGATGCCTCAGTATCAAGTAGGGTTCTCTCTCTCCAGCCATAGACTTAAGTTGGCTTTTTATTCTTCTCCGACAGAAATGGAAATAGCTCTCTTCGTTTTAGGGGCACATTCATTGTTCCATGTACTGAGGTTAGGAGGCGAGTACCTAAAAGCCTCTGTCTATATAAAAGCTGCTTTGTTGATGTTTTATTAGTACTACTGTTGGCTCTTTTAATTAGTAGTATGTTTTATTTGCACCCCGAGGCTGTTCAAGCAAAGAAGGTAATTTAAATCAACAAAATCATTTCTTATGTTTTGGAATACCTACACTTGCCATCTGATCCTTTACTCCTGAGGTACTTACTTATGTTGGCAGGGAAGCTAGGAAGAGAAAAAGATGTTTATGTGGAGTTATGAAACATCTGAAAACGTAAGTTCTTGGAACACTTTGCAACTAAATAGTTTTCAAATTGGAAATGCTCTTTGTTCATAACCAGAGATTCTTTTTTTTTTTTTTATTTTGAGACGGAGTTTTGCTCCTGTTGCCCAGGCTGGAGTGCAGTGGGACAGTCTCCGCTCACTGCAACCTCTGCCTCTTGGGTTCAAGCGATTGGCCTGCCTCAGCCTCCCGAGTAGCTGGGATTACAGGTGCCCGCCACCATGCCCAGCTAATTTTTGTATTTTTAGTAGAGACACGTTTTCACCATGTTGGCCAGGCTGGTCTCGAACTCCTGACCTCAGGTGATCCTCCTGCCCCGGCCCCCCTAAGTGCTGGGATTGCAGGCGTGAGCCACCATGTCAAGCCTGAGATTCTTTTTTTAAGATAAATACTGAGTCTTCATGAGAAGACCTATCTCTTCTACTGTATACATATTTCTGACAGTCTTTCCAGAATTCTACAGATACCTCAATGATTGTTTGACAGTGGCTCTGACGTTCACAAAGTAAAGTTGGCTAGGGAAATTTCTCCAAATTCTTTACCTGAATATAAAGTGAAAGGCCCGCCTCTCCAGGTTCTTAGAATGAAACTGAACTTCACGTCTCCTACTGTTTTTTTTCTTTTTAACTTAGCTTTTTGATTTTTTTGACTGAACATGAACAGTCTTTTTGCTTGCAAACTGAAGTGATGAACTTAAATGTTTAGAGCTGAAATTTTGTTGACTTTGGATATCTTTGCTGTTTTTTCCCCCTTTCCTCTTAGTGCAGTCATTTTTGGAGCCTGCCATACATGAGGCAAAACTATAGTGTAAGATAAACTTTTAAGTGTTTGTGTGTTTTTTCATTTACACATAGCAGTTGTAAATATTTGTCATAGAATTCCAAAGCTGGAAAAAAACTGTGGAGTTTTTTTTCCTTTTGCAGACAGAACCTAAGCCATACTAAGTAAGTGTTCTGCCTATCATTCTCTGGGAAAAGGAGATACATCCATTTAGACTACCAACTAATAATTTTGTTTTAAATATATTGTTTTAAAAAATTAGGGATCCTGTCATGTTTTGAAACTTTTTTATACCAAAAAAGTTTTAAATTCAATTGCTTATGAATTGCTATATAAGAGTTGAAGATGTCAGAGATTGAGTGTTTTAAGAAATGAGGTCAGGGTCTCTGTTATTTTATTCTGCTTTATCCCCCACCCATATTTGTTCCCTAACTACTTTGAATATAGGTACTCAATATATTTTTGCTGTATAAATGAATGAAAAACTGCTCTTTGCAGTGTTAGGTTGTAGATTCCAACCCCACTCATAGTCTGTCCTTAGAAAATGGGTTGAATGGGCTGGGTGCAGTGGGTCACGCCTGTAATCCTAGCACTTTGGGAGGCTAAGGTGGGCAGATCCCTTGAGATCAGAAGTTCAAGACCAGCCTGGCCAACATGGTGAAACCCATCTCTACTAAAAATACAAAAATTAGCCGAGCGTGGTGGTGCACACCTGTGGTCCAACTACTCGGGAGGCTGAAGTGGGAGGATCGCCTGAACCCAGGGGGGTCAAGGCTGCAGTGAGCCATAATTGTGTCACTGCACTCCAGCCTGGGCAACAGAGAGAGACTCCATCTTCCAAAAAAAAAAAAAAAGAAAGAAAGAAAATGGGTTGAATGAAGAGATTTTAGAAAATTAAGGATCCATCCCCCAGCATTCTTATAATCCTCAGACTCAAATTAGTTATATGATGTTATAGAAAGAATAAAGTTGTAGGCTGGGTGTGGTGGCTCACATGCCTGTAATCCCAGCACTTTGGGCGGCTGAGGCAGGCAGATCGATTGAGGCCAGGAGTTTGAGACCAGCTTGGGCAACATGTGAGACCCTGTCTCTACAAAAAGTGGAAGAATCAGCTGGGCGTGATGGCTTGCGCCTGTGGTGCCAGCCACTTGGGAGGTTAAGGTGAGAGGATCGCTTAAGCCCAGGAGGCAGAGGTTGCAGTGAGCCATGATCGCACCACTGCACTCCAGTCCGGGCAGCAGAGCGAGACCCTGTCTCAAAAAAAAACATAATAAGTTGTACGTTTTAAGAAAACTCACTAAAAACAAAAGAAACCCTCATGTTGTGCACAGAAGTCAACAATGACAAGTCCTTCAAAGAAGAGTGAGGCCTACAAGGGTATATACAGGTAGAAATGTATTCTGTAAACATAAGGTCTGTTATTGTTTGACTATGAAATATGAATATAGTATAATACAAAAGCCTTAAGAACTATGCCAAGACTTATACATGAGAATTGTTTCTTTAAAGAAGCCAGTTACCTTGGGAAACTGCGTATTTAACCTCTTGTTACTGTTACTGTGTCAAGAAATGTGGAGTCCTTTTAAAATTACCTTTATTGCTTGTGGTACATTAAAGAAAGTGTCTGATGTTCTTGATTTTTTGGAAATAGTCATTAATGAATAAATTGGGTCATAATGTTGGAGTTAAGACTATATGTGTTTAAAAATCAGATGTAATCATAATGAGAATATTCATGCCTGCTTTATACATTGATACCAAAAATAATTAATAAGGGATTATGTTTTGCACAGAGAAGCATCATTGGAATAAGTTTTATCTGGGTTCCAGGTTGGGTCTATCTGCGGCTGTGTTTTTTTAGTAGTATGTATACATATGTGTGTATTTATATGTGTGTGTATGTACCTTTTCTGTATCAGTGTCTGTGAATTATTTCTTTGACCATCCTGCCAGTGTTGTGTTACAATCTGGCCACTGCCGCTTCATGCATGTGTGGCCTAGCAGAGTTGTTCCAACAAACTTTGCTTTATTTTTGATAGTCAGGCCGGACCTGATGCCAAAGGCCACTTCTCGGGCTTTTCTGCTTGGACTAAAACTTCATGCTATGTTGTGTTATGTTTACAAAGATATTGTGGTCCTAATTGATTTGTTTTTCTATTTTCTAGTTTCATCAGGGCATTGTTTCCTGATGGTTACTTTGGTTTTAACTGCCTGGCACTGATTTTAAGTTTTCAAGGGTGCAGGTTTTCCTGACATAAGCCAATTTGTGTTTTTACTTAATTTTAGACTTGTCAGTCAATTGGTGCCAATTATGTACTAACTGCATAGTAATCTGTGATTGACTTGTATGTCAGCTTATGAATGTGCTTGAAGAACTCCTTTATCAATGCACAGCCTCTCTTCCATGGTAGGATGACAGCTTTGATGAAGCTGTGTCTGACCTAATTCCCATTACCAGTTTGAACAAAGCAGGGGCTGATAAGAAATCTAGATTTCTTCCATTGTTTTATGTGGCCAAGTTTAAAGATGGAATAAGGTACTTGGAAACTAGTATTAATATGTTCTAGGTCTCTAGGAAACTCATAACTTGACGGTAAGATAATGTAAAAGTCATTGTGGCAGAGACCCAGTGTTCAGCCAGCGTTGATTCAAGTTTATTTGCAGCAAAGATCCTTTTCCAAGATTTGTTTTTTTCTTATCTGCCTTTTCAATGCTTGACTGTGTATATTTGAATAATGTACTTCATGGAAATGAGTTTCTCCTTGAGGATTTTTTCCTTGTTACTGAAATGGAATCTAAGCCAAACCCCATGAGGGTGAGTCTTTTGTAACTGCCAGGGAAACTCTCATACTTAGGTTAGTCCAGTGCATAAGTCAGTAGGGTCTAAGCAAAGCGCTGGACCTGTTAACAACTACGTTAATTATATTACCTAACACCTATATGGGGCTCTTTTCCAAATGTTTCCATATTCCTCCTGCTCATCCTCCAGCAGAAGTTAGTCAAATGTGTGTCTGCATCTTTGCAATAGCTAGTTCTTAGCAAACTTAGCTTTTAGCATTTGTTTTGTGGTTACCATAACGGTTATTTTTTCCCATAAAGCCAATTCCAGTGACAAACTTGAAAAGCTACCAAGTGCTGGATTTGTGGAAGTGTTGACTCCATGGGACTTGCAAAATAATCCCCTTGAAATTTTCTATATTTTGTCTTTTTAATAATCTCTCTCACGCTGCTTTTTAGAATTTCACCATTTGTATGCAGCTATGCTTTTAAATATTTATAATGCTCCTGTACAACCCACTGTGGATGCCAGGATTATCTTCACAATTCTTGGCTTCCTGTGCTCTAGTGGCAGGAAGAAATAGTCTCTTAGAAAGAGAGTGGAACAGGAACACTTGACTTTTTTTTTTAAACACACAAATATTGTGAATAGAACCTAACTGAGCTTTTGCCCCCTCTCCTTTGGTGTAATTAGGACCACATTGATTCCTGTTGCAGCTGGCAGCCCCTCACTGTTGCCTTTTTCTGCGTGTGACCCTTGATCTCAGTGACCTTTCCTGGGGTTCGTCCTGGGCCCTTTTCATTGTGTTGGAGCTGAAGTGGCTCATGTGGAGTTGATTATTTCTTTGCTCATTTGGCCTTTTTGGTGCCGTAACTCCAAGTCACTTCCATTTTCTTCCTCTACTTTTGGCAGTCCACGGTGAAAGGAAATGCTTTCGCAGGCAGCAGGATCGTTTGTATGCTTGGCTGACTCGACTGAGACTTGGGAGAAGTGGGGGAAGGGTTGCGAAGTCTCTAGGTGTGAACTTTTTTTTTTTTAAGTTGATCTGAATGACTGCACGATCATTAATAAGTGCTTATAAAGTGAGTACTATGGAAAGCTGCATTTCACACCCAGGGGCTTCATCCTGGCAGGAAGAGAGCACTCCCAGTGATTGGCAGGGGGCCTTGGTGTCTGAGATCCTGCAACTTTACTTTGATGAGATTTATATGTTCCTCCTGTGGACTGGGAGTGATGCGGCAGGTCAGAAGATACATCATTGTTAATTGCACATGACTGCTTTAAGAAATTCTTTAGTTTCTAAAAGAACCCCCATACGCCCCAGAGAGTAGCATGCTATTAGATAGTATGTTTGTTGCGACTAGACTTGTAGCACTCTCTTTGCCTCTCCTTTCCTCCTGTAGAATCATGGAAGATGTATGCCAGCTGTTACTCTCATTTTGGGAGAACCCCTGTGGACAGCATGAAGACCGTCCCTAATCAAAGCCTTTAGTAAGCATGAAGGAATGTGTCTGATTACCCTACACTGTTGTACCTTGGAAAGGTATAACAGTGTGAAATGTGAAATTAAATCACATTAAGAAACTCATTTTTAAAGTCTGACTGTTTGACTCCATCCCTGGAATATCATTTCTGTCTTTTCCTTTTTTTTGTTTTAAAACTTTTTCGTTAGTAGTATTGATAGTGTGGTTTATTTTGAATGAGGAGTTCCTGTCCCTTCAAGCATGGTAGTTTTGGGATTCAGCCTGAGCCATAGTTTCGTGTGTCTGCTGTTGCCCACCAGAGTGTCATCTGCGACCCAAATCTCTTAAGAGCTTCAGGCTTCTTTCTGCTTGCCTGCCCAACCTTCCTTAGAACCCCACTTACCTCCAGCTCCTCTTGTTATCTCCACACCTTCAGACGCTCTCCATTCCCTCTACCACCTCAAACAGCAGCAGCAGACCACAGAAGACCCTGCTGCTCCCATCTCAGTAAATGCACATCATCCACTCACTCACTTGTCTGAGTCAGAAGTCTGGACAGCAGCCTCGATTCCTTATTTACAGTCACAGCAGTGGGGACATAGAGCAGTGGACAGATGAATGGATTCCAAAGATGTCCTAGGTCCTAGTGGTCTGTTCTTTTCCAGTCCAACTCATTCATTATCCAAGTCCTGTTGATCACAGGGCCTCACTCTGTCACCCAGGCTAGGAGTACAGTGGTGCGATCATAGCTCACTGCAGCCTCAACCTCCTGGGCTCCAGGGATCCTCCCACCTCATCCTCCCAAGTAGCTGGGACTACAGGTGTGCACCACCACGCCTGGATAATTTTTGTATTTTTGGTAGAGATGGGATCTCCCTATGTTGCCCAGGCTGGTCTTGGAATTTCTGTGCTCAAGTGATCCACCCACCTTGGCCTCCCAGAGTGCTGGGATTATAGGTGTATGCCACCGCTCCTGGCCTCTTACGTCTTTTAAATATGACCGTGTCTTAAAAATTTTTGAAAAACCTTTCAAATTTATCCCATGATATTTCTCCAGTACAGGTCCCCGTATCTCTCACCATAGCCTTCTAACTTCTCTTATCCTCAACTGTTTTCCACATTGCAGTGTCAGTGATTTTTCAAAGGTACGGGACTGATCATGTCCTTGCCTGCTTAAAAGCCTTTGACCCCCTCCTCTCAGAATAAAAGCCAAACACTTTAATATGATTTATATTGTTCTTTACACTCTTGTTTCTGCTCATTTATGTTGCTTTCCCCTCACTGTGTCTTATCCTTCTCTCCTTACTGTATTTTCCAGCCCAGACATCCTTACTCTGATTCTACAAACACACTGTTCCTTCTGCTTGAGATACTTCCTTCCTTCTCTTCCTTCCTTCCTCTACTCCATCCCCCAAACGTATCCATCTGATTTCACCTAGTCAGTTGTTTCCTCTGAGAAGTCTTCACCTCTCCAAGTACAAATCTAGGTTAAGTGAGCCTTCTCTTTTTCCTGGAGCACCTGTATTTGCTTTATTCTGTTGCTTACCTGTCCCTTTCTCATGTAACTGCTTTAATCTCTGAAAACCTTTATTTCCTAAAAATTCTGCCTTTTAGTGTAAAGCATGTCTATTGCTTTTCATGGAAAGAGTCATGATATGTTCTGTCCCAATCCAAGATAGCCAGATTTCACAGACAGAAAAACATGTCAATGGAGCAGTGAAAGCACATTTGTAGAGATGGTAAAAGATACTTTAAAAGTAAATAAATCCAGTTTGTTCTTAAATAAAATGCACTGAGTTTATTTGCTTGTCAAAGGAGGAAGAGAAGCCTTGAGGCTGGTGCAAGAGGAATGGTGAGCAATTCCTTCCCGGGTGGTGTAGAGTTAGGAAATGGATTTTTGGACACTGGAAGTCGTCTTAAGGCTCGTAGTTACCTCGCATTCAAACTGCGCTTAGAAAATAAAAGCACTTAAAATCACCTTATGGCAAAACAAAAGCTCAACACAAGAGTGTTTCACAACTCGCGGAAATGGTGCACACACACTGCAGACAGAAGATTAGTAGAATCTCACTAATTAGTGGAATCTCACAGAAGATCAGGAGAATGCCCACTGTCCTCCCCCTCAGTTGGCATCTGAACACAAAGCACAATGTTTGAGGTCATCCAAACACAGCAAGCAATTCACTTTTTTCTACGTGACGTGGTGTAAAGTCTAAAAACTGTGGTATTATATAAATTGGTGTGTGCAGCTTTGCCTGAAGCTATAATATCACTTTTTAGAGTGTTTTTCTTTAGTTTCTGATCGGAAAAGTTGTACTGAATAAAACGAAGCTGTATTTTTTAAAAAGTGGAATAACTTTCTAAGAGCCATTATTGCAAAAAGTTGCTATCTGAGCCATTCCCATGTTAGACG
This sequence comes from Pan troglodytes, assembly GCF_028858775.2. Lineage (NCBI taxonomy): Eukaryota > Metazoa > Chordata > Mammalia > Primates > Hominidae > Pan > Pan troglodytes. The sequence continues at coordinate 127,963,013 of NC_072407.2, read as the reverse complement.
AGTCTGTATTTTAATTGCTTCCTTACTTGTCACGTGTCCTCACCTGGTTGTAAGCCTCATGTGGGCAGACATTGTGTCTCTTTTATTCATGGTTGAGTTTCCAGGATAGCTCAGTGCCTGGTATATAGTAAGGATGCACCAAGTATTTACTGAATAAAAGATGAATTCCTCTGCTTTGAACTCTTTCAATACTTTTTACTCTCTTATTGCATTTAAGACTTTTTTCTTTATTCTGGAGATAATTATGTTCATGCCCTTCTTTCTCAGTTGAGCAGTTTCCTTTAGTTTGGTATATCTTTGCACCCCTCATAGGTTCTTGCCCAAAGTAGATGTTCTATGTATTAAATGGTTTGATTGAATGAATACTTACTTGAAAAGCAGAGTTATTTGAGAAGTTTGTGTAGGAAATGATGTTAACTTCTTAGTTAAATTAAATATTCAGAATGAAGAAAACTGACAGGAGATTTAAAGTTGCCTGTGGTTAAGGTCAAGGTAGCCCAATGGGTTAAAGAACAGTATATACTGTATTTGACTTCCATAATTGAAATTGGACTGCACTAATCTTGATAGTACTTAATCAAGAATTTTTAAGTAGACATGTTTTGTTTTTCTTTGTAGTTCTGAAAATAATTTTTTCTTAGTTGATCAATAGCATATTTTGAGATAGATTGTTTGAAAATCGAGATGAATCATTGTTTTAAAAAAGGAAATTACCATGTTTCATACAGAATAAGATTCTTTTTAAAAAACGGAATCTAACTTAAATAATTTCCTATTTTGAAGAACTATAACTGATCTCAAAGCCAAGTTTTTGTTCACAAATTAATCACGGTTATTTCCTAAGCTTGAAAGAAAACTACAAGAAAGTTTGAAATAGGAGGCTAGGAAGAGGAATGATTCAGAAAGACAGCCTTGATCATCCTTATGAAAGCAAAGGCGTTGCTTCAAAAACAAAGTAATCAAATCTAGAAATTCAGGAAAGACTTTTCCCAAAGGATTATTCTGGCAGCATGTTGAAAAGGGGTTATAAAAGCAATAAGTTCACAACCTGAACAATAAGTTAAGTAAACGTTAGGAAAGTATTTCCTTTCTTATTCTAAGATGAGGTATACCTTTAGCTTCCCTCTGCCCACAGAAATGCTCTAAGCTTGGCATGGCATATAAAGTAGAGCTTATAGGACAGATTGCCTTCTATGTGGATGTGGGAGAAAGGCTTAAAGAAAACCCTATAACTTAGGAAACACCAGCTGTTGTTTAGTGACATTTGGACTTTGGGAGCAGTACTTGTGCCACACGAGACTGGGGAGCCTCCAGAGATTTTTACAGCATTGAGCAATAAGTTGTCCTGCTTTGTAGATGGTTTAATGGTTTTACTACACTTAGCTGCATTTTGTGTGTGTGTGTGTGTGTGTGCATGTTCTACAATCTTTTCCGGAGAGACTGTACTCAGGCGCTTTCCTGAGAGCAAAGGGACCACTAAGCATCTTCTCAGACAAATCACCCACTCAGAATGTCGGTGAAAAGAATGGAATTACGTTGGCCACTAGCTTTATATGAAGATGGGAAGGAGATGGGAAGAACTTTCTCGTGGTCATGCTAATTCCATTTGAGACCACTGGGTTCGATGAGCCCATCACTTCTGTTTTTCACATAAGGAATCAAATTCAAATTCTAACCTCTTCACTGATTTTATTACCTCTAGTAGATTAGGGAAATAGATATAGATATATATATATATATACACACATATACATATATATATATACACACATATATATATATATGTTACATGGACAAGAAAAGCAGTAAGAAAGGGAGAATACGGTTTTGAAATGAATGGCAATTTACTGTTTTGAATGTCAGCAAATATTCCCTTAGAGTGGCAGCAGTTTTTGCATACAAATTTATTTTGAGAAATACGTGTAATGAGTTAAAACCACACAGTGTAACAACAGTAACTCCTTATTCTACTATATAATAGATTATGGGTAAAAAGCAGAGATTTTGTGTCCACATTGTTTTTTGTCATTGGAAGTTCAAGGATTGACAAGGTTTGATGAATATGGCCTGCAATGCCCATGCCTTACATTCTTTTTCCAGTTACTTTTATGTAACTTTAGAATATTGTTTAAAAAAATCCCTAATAGAGAGTGAAAGTTGCTTTATGCCTTAGCAAGTATTTTAGTTCATTACTCAAAGTCAAGATTCGTATCCACACTTTGCTTACCACACTGTGAGGATCTAAACCATATGTCAGTGATGGGGAGTTACCTTCATGTGCCAATTTTGGTAGTGAGGGATGGGGTTGGCTATTGGGGGCCTCTTTTTGGAACACGACTTGACAATATGTATTAAGAGTCTTGAAAATGTTTGTACTCCCTGATCCAATAATTCTACTCCTAAAAATGTCCTAAGGGCATAATTAGAAGAGTGGTTTAAGATTTATGGACAAAATATTCATAGAGTGTTATCTAGAATAGCAAAAAAGTAACATATATATATATACACACACACACACACACATACATATACACATATATAAAAATGTAGCCTAACTATCCAAAAGAGAATGGTTAAGTAGACTAAAATACAAGACATAATAAATAAATAAATAAATTCTCCACAGCTGTTAAAAGTTTTATTTATGAAGAATTTTAATAAGGGCCAGGAGCAGTGGCTCATGCCTATAATCCTAGCACTTTGGGAGGCTGAGGCAGGCAGATTACTTGAGGCCAGGAGTTCGAGACCAACCTGGCCAACATGGCAAAACCCGATCTCTACTAAAAATACAAAAATTAACCAGGCATGTTGGCACGTGCCTGTAATCCCAGCTACTTGGGAGGCTGAGGCAGAGAGTCGCTTAAACCTGGGAGGCGGAGGCTGCAGTGAGCCAAGATCACGCCACTGCACTCCAGCCTGGGTGACAGCAAGATTCCATCTCAAAAAAAAAAAAAAAGGAATTTTAATAAGGAAAAATGATCACTAAATAATAAATTAAAGCATTTAAAACCCTAACATGTATTATCACAATTATGTAAATACCGTACACCACATATATGAAAAAGATGAGAAGGAAGTGCATCAGAATGTTGACATGCTATCTATATGTGGCAAGATTGTCGTGTTTACTTTCCTTTTTATACATTTATGTATTTTCTGCACATTCTATATTGAATGTGTACTTTTTTCGTATGAGTATTCATAGAAATTTAGCAATTCTTATAAAACCGACATATCAAATATGCGAAGAAAACTTGAATATTTTGTTTAAAATATCACCAGGCATTATGTTGACAACATAGAGTGCTTTAAAAAAATTCAAAATAAAAGTAACCCTAAAGTAAAAAAAAAAAAAAAAAAAAAAGGCAGTGTGATTTAAGTCAGAATTCTATTCTATCTGACATGATTTAAATCAGAATTCTGTTTTTAATTTTTACGTGAGGAGATTTGAATGTTATGTTCACTAGAACAGAGGTTAAGCACGTTTGGCAAGTAATGTGCCCATGTTATGTGTGGTGTAGAGTAGGATGGTTGTCCTTATCATGGATTGTTTTCTCTGCTGGTCATTATTTCCAGATTGAAAGAAAAGATAAGGAGGATGGGATAACAACTATGTAGAGGAAATTAGGGTTATTGTCTCCCTTGCCAAGGTCAATTTCTGTAGGTGAGAAAAATGACTTATACATTAAGGCCGCTGACTTGTGAATAAGAAGATGGCAGAAACCTGTTTAGTTATGGTAAACTTTGTCAAACAAAATTGTGTTTATTTGCCAGAGCAATGTAGGGGAACTTAAGTACACACACACGCATTTGCATGTATATATACACACACATATGAATAAATTATATATTTGGTTTTCTAATAACTTACTAGTTAAATAACCATAACACTAATATTAAGGGTTTCTTTTTTGATAAAGATAGTACTTTTGAAAATGACGTACCATGGAAAGATTTTCCAGTAGTACTAATGGATATACTGTGATTTCTGCGTATCTAAACTTTGTGTGGTCAGTAATGTTTACTTGTGAGGTTGGGCCTGGGGTGCTGTTACTGGCTGTTGACTCTAACGTTGAGCTACCCAACTCCATAAAACAGCAGAATCCAAATCCTTGTTGTCATTATCACAGCTCTTTAACAAACTGAGCAGGCTTGCCTTGGGTACATGTAAACCAAGCCAACACGTGTTTAGTAAATGCCTTTTCTGGCCATAGTTTCTTTCCAACTTCCAAAATCAACTGAGAGCATGTAGAGAGTAACCCAATAGAAAGATAGACTTAATAAAGAAGATTCCTGTGTGATAATATTTAGGTAGCTGTAATGAGCTGTGAAACTTTCAAGGACAACTATAAAGTCACTGAGTAGGTCATGCACTAGGGTTAAAGTTGACTCTGAAATTTGTTTCACTGCTTTTTAATAAATAAATAGCTGAAAGATTTGGCAAAAGGAAGAAACAATCCTTCTTGTCCTCATTCTCTCAGGAAAATGTCTCCTGTTAACAAGTTATTTGAATGTTTACTTTGCCTTGACTGCTTTCCAGTGGTGTATCAGTTCTTACCCTTGAACCAAGTGAGAATTCAAATAAACCAAAAAAGTTTTCACACAGCTGGACTCTTCTGCCGCTGAGTCATTGCCAGTAGTCCCTCTCCCACTTTTTAAAGGAGGTCAGCAAGAAAAAACTGGAAAAGCAGATTCATAACCTGATATCCACGAGCTAGAGAAACTTGAGTTTGCACCTTTTAGATTTTAGAGTACTTGGCATAGAGAAGGTGAGCAGATTCTGGGAGGTACTATTTGATTTATTAAAAGCTGTACTTAAGGTGCCTTCCTCTGTATTACTACCTAATTTTATTAATGGTTAGCGTTAACCTTTCTTTGCATGAATGAAAATGCACATAAAATTCTCATTTCTAAAATGTCATTAATGTAGCACTGTCATTAGATTTTGTTGTATTCTATAGTCGTAGGTCCAGTGTCTAGCCCTGGCTAAGCAGGAACATGGGGCAGGATTCGCAGACATAGTAGCCTAGTCTAGCATAGTGCCTGGCATATAGTAGGCACTTACTGTATTTTTTGTTGATTTTTAAAATTATACATATGAATGAATAAGTGAGTGAAGGAATAAACAATATAGCTAGAATATACTAAATTCAGGTGAGATGGCAGTTCTCATTAAACACTAGTCCTTAAGGTACTTCTGGGAATTGCATTCTATTGTATTCCTTTCATTTTAAGAAACATTTTTGAAAAAGCTACTTTCTGCTAGGCACTAAAATTTTGTAAAGCTAAATATGATGTCATTGTTGCCTTCAAAGAGGTCACAGTTGTGTCACCAGATAAGTTACATAAGAGAGTATTGAGTGCTGTGGTTAACGCATGTCCCAGGTGTAGAGGTAGCATAGAAGAGAAAGAATTGGCCATATCTGGAGAATGGCGTGGACATTGTTAGTTTTACTAGTTTTATTTATCTTTTATATTGTCCATCTCTCCTACTTGAATAGTTGGTATACATTTTTTGTCTGTTACTTATTTTTATGTATACATTTTTAATTGCTCAATTCCCACCTCCTAGGATAGTCTTAGCATATGATAAGCATTCAATAAGTATTTGTTGCATAAATGATTTTTGATAGAAATAGCAGACTGCCTCCAAAAAGTATGTGCTGATTTTGTTTCCACCAGCAATATATGATAATGATTTTTGCTCACATTCTTGCCAGTGCTGGGTTTTGTGAAACTTTTTTAGTTTTACCAAATGTGCTATACTGTCTCTATAGTAAAATACACACACACACACACACACACCCCACAAACAAACCATCTCTTGACTACCATTTGTCTTCAGCAATTCTCCCTGTTTTTCTGCTGCCTTTGTATAGCAGAACCCTGGAAGGAAGTGTCTGTGTCTGCTTTCTGTTTCCTGTCTTCCCATTCTACCCTGAACCACCATCACGCTTTTGTCTTTTCTCCACTGAAACCACTCTTGTCAGTATCACCAATGACCTTCAGTAGTCCTTTCTGATGGTGTCTCATCTTACTCTGCTTCTCATCGATGTTTGAGACCATTGATCACACTCTTCTTCTAGAAATATTTCTTTTTCTTATTTTTTAAATTTATTTTTATTTTTTTGATATGGAGTCTGGCTCTGTTGCCCAGCCTGGAATGCAGTGGCACAATCTTGGCTCACTGCAACCTCCACCTTCCAGGTTCAAGCGATTCTCCTGCCTCAGCCTCCCGAGTAGCTGGGATTACAGGTGCATGCCACCAGGCTCGGCTAATTTTTGTAATTTTAGTGGAAACGGGGTTTCACCATGTTGGCCAGGCTGGTTTCAAACTCCTGACCTCAAGTGATCCGCCTTCCTCAGCTTCCCAAAGTGCTGGGATTACAAATGTGAGCCACCGTGCCCAGCCTAGAAATATTTCTTATATTCTCCCTGAACAAATAGATTTCTTTCTGTTTCATTCACTACCTCTGCTGAGTGTCCTTGGCTACTTCCCATCTCTAAAGGTTGGAGTATTCCAAGGCTCTTCTGTTTTATCTCTTCTCCTCTCCTCAGTCCTCTAAACATATTTTCCTTAGAGCTCATCTAGTGCCAAGGCGTTCATAGGGTTAAGATCTACATTTCCAGCTCTGACTTCTTCCTACAGCTCCACACTCACACATGCAACTGTTGACTTGACAGTAGTAGTTGGATGTCTAATAGATAGCTCAGACTTACCTTGGCCAAAACAGAACCAGTGATGAACCCTCTCTTCTGTCTCTCCTCTAGTCTTCCCCATTTCAGTAAACAGGGCCATTATTTATTTTGTGTCACCAAAACCCAAGTGTATCCTTCACACATCTGTGTCCCACACTCTATATCCAAGCCTTTGACATGTCCTGTTGGGTCGACCTTTATAATATATTCTGAATCCAACTACTTTTCTCCACCTCCACGGTTGACTCACTGCTGTAACCACTGTGTCCTCATCTGTCTCCAGGGTGATTACAGTATGTCCTGCTTAGTCTCCCTTTTCCACTTCAGCCAGTGATCTTTTTAAAGCATAAATAACATTACATCATTCCCCTTCTCTATGTCCTCTAAGGGTTTGCTCTTGCATTTAGAATAAATCCCACGATCTTTACCATGGCCTTCAAAGCTGAATGTGATCTGGTCCAGCCTTCCTCTCTGGCTTCATCCATTACTATCCTTTTCTTGGCTTATCCCACTGTCACAATAGTGCCAAGCCCAGTCCCAACACAGGCCTGACCTTGATATTCTCTGTGCTTGACCAATCCATGAGCCAGGAGTCCTCCATCTGAAAAAAGGGACAAAAACCAGTAGTACCTGTCTCACAGGGTTGTTGTGAAGATTAAATTCGTGTATTAAAGCACTGAAATGGTGTCTGGCACATAGTAAGCACTCCGTAAATGTTAGCCATTATTTTGTTGTTTTCCTTACAGTTACTATTTTAGGGGATGTGAAAGAGGAATACATGTTGGTTGCATTGAGTTTTGTATGTTCGTGAGATGTGTAAGTAGAAATGCATTATAGACAGTTGAATGTATTCATTCAGAGTGATTAGTTCTGTGTAGTAGGAGATATCCTAGGACCTTGGAAGAATGAGCAAAACTTCTAGCTCTAGTGTCTAGAGATCAGTCTGTGAATTGGGAAGATCTGGATAATTAAGTGCCTAGTATTTGACGTACTCTACACAGAGCTTTCAAAATAGATGGCAGCCATTGTGCTCACAGCTCCAGCTGCTCAGACGAAAGATTTCAGTGGTTTAGATTTTCTTTCCTTTTTCTTTTTTAGTGAACCAAGGCCTGGGTTTTGCTCTGGAAGCCTGTCCTGATTGCTTCTGTAATCTGGCGCTATGCATCCGGATCTTGGACCCTTATGTACACTGCTGTATGTTACTCTTATAATTCTGTGCTCTTCTGTGAGTTCAGGTAAGAGTAGAATTGGGGAGGGGGTGGTTTGGCCTTTACTCATCTTAATCCTGTAAAACGTAAATTTGTACTTCAATGCTTTGTGATAATGGTGCTATCTAAAGATGTTTCTAAGATTGGTTTGACCAACTACATGATTTAAAAACTCGATAAATTAAGCAATTTAAGGATCTCTTGGTAGTGCTTTGGGCATTAGCAGGCCTTCCTGTCCTGGCCCTTGTAATTTATCCCTTTCATTTTTTAAAAAAAATACATATTTTCCAATCATGCTTTTTTTAAATAAGGGGATATGTCACTAATTTCTGAATTTGGAAAGAACAGGAATAAAATGCGGACTAAATATACTAAAGAGAAGTTTTAGAATCAGCATGATACTATGTTCAACTGGGAGTGAGAGAACTTGGTTCAAATCCCAGGTCTGCCACTTTCTCTTATGAGCTTGCCTAATTTATTGTCTACCTCTTTGGGTTACTGAAAAGCATAAATGTGTTTGTTGTTAAATGTGTATGTAAGCCCCATGCCTAAGACATGGTTCACGTGCGTTTCTTTTTATTTTAGACTTGGGTAAAGATGAATATATAAGTAGATACAAATACAGTGATGTTTATTCTTTGAGTACTATTTATTTTTAATATCTGCTAAAAGTACTATATTAGCTGTATTAAATTTAATAAGGGGAAAATTGGTTTTGTGGTTTTACTTTTGTTTTGCTAAACAACCACCCCAGATTCAGCCAAAAAAGATACTTCCCCTTAACTTCATTTCTGATTAAATATTCTATAGAAGTAGATTCAGCAATTTATTGATTTTTTTTCTCTTAAGTATTTTATTCTAGAAAATTAACAACTATTTCTTCCCCCTTCCCACTCTCGGGTTGGAACAGAAGGATCTGCATGGATACTTCAGTGCAAGAACACCCTTGCCTTCCCATGTTCCTGGAGTAATAGAAATAACAGACGAAACCATTTCAAATCCCAAATAAAAATACGAATCCCTATGTTTAAGAAAGGATAGCCTTTGTATTTCAATTGTGGCTTCCTAGCTTTCTATTTCTGTTTTCTTAAAACTTAAACATTGTTTTATACTGAAGGGAAGTAGTAAGGAAGTACCACAGCCCTCATTTGTAGAAAAACTTGCTCTCGTAAATCAAATCCTGTTGGTAAAATAGGGGAGAATTCTTTTTATTTGGAAAGTCATCTTCACTTTTTCAGGTTCTTAACTTCCAGTTCTTCCAAGTCACTTTATTAAAAGAGCTGTTTGCCATTTCCTTCTTTCTTTCTTTTTTTTTTTTTTTTGAAACAGGGTCTCCCACTGTCACCCAGGCTGGAGTGCAGTGGTGCAGTCATGGCTCACTGCAGCCTCCACCTCCTGGGCTCAAGCAGTCCTCCCACCTCAGCCTCTGGAGTAGTAAGAACTACAGGTGTACACCACCACATTGGCTAATTTTTGTATTTTTTATTGAGACAGGGTTTTGCCATGTTGCCCAGGTTGGTCTTGATCTCCTGAGCTCAAGGATTCACCCGCCTTGGCCTCCCAAAGTGCTGGTATTATAGGCGGGGTCCCCAGGGCCCAGCTGCACTTTGCTATTTCTTATTAATAGGATTGGTATTGTATCTGATTTATATCATCAGCATTCTTGTCTTTTGTACCCTAATTGTTAAGTCCTAGGCTAACATGTTGCTCTTTTTTACTTCTAACAAATGGGCTTATAAGAATTTTGCTAGAACTTTTACAAGCATCAAGAACCATAACATATATAAAATAAGAGATTGCCTTTAGTTATAAAGATACAGATGAAATGTGTTTAATGTAATCTTCTTTCTCTCTCCTCTTTTCTCCCCTGCTTTCTTTGCATATGGGGAATATTCCCTTGTAGACTTGGCACCTTATTTTACTTCTGAGCCGCTCTCTGCTGTCCAGAAACTTGGTGGACCTGTAGTACTGCATTGTTCTGCTCAACCTGTGACCACTCGTATCTCATGGCTGCATAACGGAAAAACATTGGATGGAAACCTGGAACATATTAAGATTCATCAGGGGACTCTGACAATTCTTTCTCTCAACTCCTCTCTTTTGGGTTACTACCAGTGCCTTGCCAACAATAGCATCGGTGCCATTGTGAGTGGCCCTGCGACAGTATCTGCGGCAGGTGAGTTTAATTTTGTCCCTGTTAGGTATGGGTTTTCTTGAAATTACTGTTAGTGCTTGTATTTCTGAAGAGGGGAAAGACCATGGGCTTTGGTGTAAAGCATATAGGAGTTTTTATCTCAGCCTTGACTCTTGCTGTGAGTACATTGTAGAAGTGCACTTAGACCTCTGTGAGCCTGGCCTCATGTCCTCATCAGTAACAATGATATGGAAATAATTTTTTTAAAGTTACGCAGTTAGGACAGTTTTTTTTTTCTTTATAATCTCTGCAGCTTTGCCAGGGAAGGACACTTTTAAAATGTGAATTCTGAACAATTTCTTTGTGAGTGCTTGGAAATCCATGATATCATTAACAACAAAAGCTGTTGTCTACTCTGACAGTTATTTCCTGGAGTCCTTTGTCTTTCTTTCACATCTAATTGTTTTATTTGCCTTGATTACTGAGTGATTTTAATGTATTTCATTGAAGCCATGGTTAAAAAGCAGGAAAAAAGTAACTGTAAAGAAAGGAATGTTGAGTATTGAACTTACGGAAAATCTGGAATGCGTGTTTTTTCTTAGTAAGTTGGAGCCATCTGCCTTTCAAACGGTGATGGCTTCCAGTAATGGAAAACGTCTTTGTAAGGGCACCCCTATTTACAGAACAAATCTGGATTCCCCAGGAGTAGTGAGTTTGTCATAACTGAGAAGAGTAAATGTTTTTGTAGAGCTGTGACCCATGGACAGCTGTAAGACACACACTGGAGGGCTGAATTCCTCGTGGCAGGCTGCTGAGTGCTTTGAGCCCTGGAGATCATAAAGAGTCCCCTGCAGCCTCCGTCCGTAGTGAACTGAGACTGAGAGGAATTGAGACCAAGTTAGTAGATTCAGATAATCTAAATAATGATATCCTTCCTTATTTTTTTGATGTCCTAGGTTCATTCCAGAAATCATTTTATTGCAATGTGAATAGCTACAAACAGATTAAAGATCCGTAGGGAAAGTGAGTTTTGATGGGGCACTGGATTGAAAAGGATTTATCTTGACTGAATGGGAATAATTATGCTTTATGGTTCTAGATGTCTTAGGAGCAGTTTATATTTATTCCCTAGAAGCATTGACTTATGAAAAAGGGTGTCGTGACTTAGGTCTTAGCCCTCAACCATGCACATCTGCCCCAGCTGCTTTCTTTTCTTTTTTTTCTTTTTTTTTCTCTTGAGACAGGGTCTCACTCTGTTACCCAGGCTGGAGTGCAGTGGCACGATCTTGGCTCATCACAGCCTGAACCTCCTGGGCTCAAGCGATCCTCCCACCTCAGCCTCCTGAGTAGCTTGCCCCAGCTGCTTTCTGAGATGAAAAGATCATGCAGCCCTCTGGACTGGGGTCAGCTGCCGCACAAGGCCATGCTGCAGATGTTGTTTCTAATTTTTAAATTTCCTTTGGGAAAAAGAATTCAAATTTGCATGTATTTATTTATCTGTTTCCTTATATATTTCAGTTCTTGGTGATTTTGGTTCATCCACAAAGCATGTTATTACAGCAGAAGAAAAAAGTGCTGGTTTCATTGGCTGCAGGGTACCGGAGAGTAACCCCAAAGCTGAGGTGCGCTATAAAATCCGGGGAAAATGGCTGAAACATTCCACAGGTGAGACCTTTTGTGAAAAGCCGGTGGCACACACAGAACAAATGTTCATTAAATAAGCTGCTTCTAAGCTCTGTGTGCTAGGGACGAACTGTGGATACAAGAAGGCATGAGTGGAGAGGACTAAAACAAATGGTTACAATATACAAATAATTATGGCCCCATACCCTGAGGCCTCACTCCCTCAGTTCCTTCAGACCCCCATCAGATTTCACTTCCTTGGAAAAGATAGCCCTCATGGTCCTTTCTAAAATAATATGCCTGGTGCTCTCTGGCCCCTTTATTTAGTTTTGCTTTTCTTTATAGAATTGATCACACCTGATACTGTGTTCTTCATATTTCTGTTAGTTTATTATTGTTTGTCTTTTCCTCTGACCTCCCCACATACCCCTACTGGAATGCCGGCTGCATGCATGCAGGGTTTTTGTCTGCTCTTTTCCTTGCCGTAGCACTTGTGCCTGGCCATTGTTGGCAGAAAGTAGCCCCTTAATATGTATTTGTGGAAAAAAAATGAATGACTAGACAGTGCAGGAACACCATGTGACCAGTGCTGTAGCTAGAGGTTTGCCAAAGTCAAAGCATGTTTCTTGTGCTTTGAGATTCACTACCGTTAACATGCTTCTGCTGGGTTTGGTTTGCTATGCTAGTTCTGTAGACTTTTTTTTCTATTCTGCCTTGACTTTCCCTTTCCTTCATTTAAGAAATTTTCCTTGATTGCTTCTTTACCGCTAATCTCATGTCTAAATGTAACGCAGGCTGGCCGGTGGCTCACGCCTATAATCCCAGCACTTTGGGAAGTTGAGGCAGGAAGATCACTTGAAGCCAGGAGTTCAAGACTAGCCTGGGCAATATAGTGAGACCCCCATCTCTACAAAAAATTTAAAAATTAACTGGGTGTGGTGGCGTGCACCTGTAGTCCCAGCTACTTGGGAGGCTTAGGTGAGAGGACCGCTTGAGTCCAGGAGTTCCAGGCTGTAGCGAGCCATGCTTATGCCACTGTACTACAGCCTGGGTGACAGAATGAGACCCCCATCTCTAAAATAAAGTAAGATGGAATAGAGCATAATGATCAACCTTTGTGAGTTTTAGTTGTGCTGTGGTGTCCTTCATAAAGGGAGAGGCCTAACTGCACTCCCTTCCTTCCTCAGAGAATTACTTAATCCTTCCATCAGGAAATCTTCAGATTTTGAATGTATCCTTAGAGGACAAGGGATCATACAAATGTGCAGCTTATAATCCTGTCACACATCAATTAAAAGTTGAACCTATTGGCCGAAAGCTCCTTGTGAGTCGTAAGTATTTGGGAGAATATTGGTAACTGGAAGAGGAAGAGTCCTCATAAAAAGTTGGGCAATGATAGTTCATTTTTTTTTTCAAATCCTGTTTGTTTATCATAAAAAGTCTTACCAAAAAAGTAAATACAGGCTAGGTGTGGTGGGTCACCCCTGTGATCTCAGCACTTTGGGAGGCTGAGGCAGGTGGATCACCTGAGGTCAGGAGTTTGAGACCAGCCTGACCAACACGGTGAAACCCTGTCTCTAATAAAAATACAAAAATTAGCTGGGTGTGGCAGCACATGCCTGTAGTCCCAGCTACTTGAGAGGCTGAGGCAGTAGAATCGCTTGAACGTGGGAGGCAGAGGTTGCAGTGAGCTGAGATTGCGCCACTGCACTCCAGCCTGGGTGACAGAATGAGACTCTGTCTTAAAAAAAAAAAGTAAATACATGAATGCATTATAGAAGAGTTCTGTACATGCTTTAAAAATGTACCTTACAGAAGGGAATTTTGGCCAAGGTGACAGAGTGAATACATGTGGAGAATTTTGCCCTTTGTTCAAACAAGAAGAAATAGAGGAGATACAGCTTTATAGTAGTGGTCATTAAATTGATGTCTGTGAATTTTGGAAAAAAAAAAAGAGATATGTCTGTCCTCTTTCTTTCAGATGTAATGAAAATCACTGTTGATTTTTAGGTTATGGCGGTTGAGTTGAGGTAGCACCAATAGAGCATAGCAGAGGCGTGGCTTTTGAACTTGTTGGGAATTCTGCATTTCCAAACTGCCAATTCAGAAGTAGCCCTAAAGGACCACAAAAATCTTTTAATCCTCAACTAAAAAGGATTTAACCACCAAATAGGACCTTGTAGTATAAAGAATACATGGGAAAATGGTGATGCCCACAGGTTTGCTAAGCAAGAGATTAGAAGCGAAGACTTACTAATAATCTCTCATCTCCTTTCCTTTTCCAGGTCCTTCTTCAGATGATTTTCACATTCTTCACCCCACCCATTCACAGGCATTAGCTGTTCTTTCTCGTAGCCCTGTAACCTTGGAGTGTGTGGTGAGTGGGGTCCCGGCTTCTCAGGTGTATTGGCTAAAGGACGGGCAGGACATTGCACCAGGAAGCAACTGGAGAAGGTTGTATTCTCATCTTGCCACCGATAGCGTTGACCCGGCGGACTCCGGAAACTATTCCTGCATGGCGGGAAACAAGTCTGGAGATGTAAAATATGTGACTTACATGGTTAATGTACTTGGTAAGATGTTAGTTTTTAGTTTTTTTCAAATGAAGCCATTTTTCTGGTCTAACTGATATCTGAAGGAAAGATCTATTTGTGAAATTGAAATAGGGAGTATCTAGAACTATCTATACCCTAGCCAGAACAAGTTTCATTTTTATAATGGACTGCTGAATTAGGCCATTTTTCTGGGTGGCATAGAGCATTTCGCATGGAATATTCTTGGGAACCTCACCCCCAACCTCGTTGTACAATATAGAGATTATTCTCCCTTCTTCATAACATGGAGGAAAAAACTGGAAATCAGGAGAATGGAAGAATCTAGCCTATATCTGTGTGTAGTATCCAGTAGTAGTAACTAAGACAGAGTACTGATGAGAAAATGTCCGGCCAGGCATGGTAACTCACACTTTGGGAGGCTGAGGAGGGCAGAATACTTGAGCCCAGGAGTCCAACACTATCTTGGGCAATATGGCGAAACCCCATCTCTACCAAAAATACAAAAATTAGCTGGGTGTGGTGGCACAGGCTTGTAATCCCAGCTACTTGGGAGGCTGAGGTGGGAGGGTGGTTTGAACCCGGGAGGCGGAGGTTGCAGTGAGCTGAGATCACGCCACCGCACTCCAGTCTGGGCAACAGAGCCAGACCCTGTCTCAAAAAAGAAAATGTCATCTCAAAAAGAAATCAATCTATTTAATTTAATTTTCTTTTTTGGGGTGCTCTTACCAATGCCAGGGTGATAAAATTGAATTATTTCCACCCACATTTCTATGTATACTTTATTTCAAAGCTATTCCTTTGTTTCTAACCAGCTACCTACCTCACTATCATGTGTAGCCGCAGAAAATGTTTTCCTTTATTGAAACAGATTTTCATGAAAAAATTAGGTGGAAAGTGGTTTCATAGTGAATAAAACTTTTGTAAACTCTTTGCATGTATTTATAATATTTATAACCATGGCCTGCTATAGGTTAGCAACACTGGAATTAACATAAGTGTATGACAAGTGGGCTTTGGAATTCAGTGATTAGGACTGGATTAATATGCATAATTTAGACTGAGGCTACAAATTCTGATAAATGATACACTTGTGGGTAATAAGTGACTTTAAGGATCCCTAAAGGAAGTTTTGTTTTTTTATTTTCACCTGTTATACATCTAACCTCAAAGTTGAATTGACCGTAAACATAATTTAACCTCTGAGTAAAATGTTCTTCTGTTTTGGCTTCTGTTTAGTGTGAAATCCAGGGAAATTGTTACTGTATTTCAAACTAATCACCTGAAATAAATGCTAAGAGAAGCCCAGGATTAGAAACTATTTGTATATATGTGTGTATTCGCGTATGTTGTGGGGAGTTAAGTGGGTGGTGTAATCTATGAAAGGAGACTATATCTTATTAGCAACATATGGTTTATCCTATTAGTGGAACATTTCTAATTTTTTTTTTTGATTACCACAGCAGACAGAAGAATGTGAATAAACAATGCAACTTTGTTTCAACTGGTTATTGGTAGAGAGAAGATTTTTATCACTCGAGTGATAATTTAAGAAGTACATTTTGAGGGCTAGAGTTTAATTTGTGTGTTTTATTTTCAGAACATGCTTCCATTTCTAAAGGACTACAGGATCAGATAGTGTCTCTGGGTGCCACAGTACACTTTACCTGTGACGTTCATGGCAACCCAGCCCCCAACTGTACCTGGTTTCACAATGCACAGCCTATTCATCCTTCTGCACGACATCTAACTGCAGGAAACGGACTGAAAATCAGTGGGGTTACCGTGGAAGATGTTGGGATGTATCAGTGTGTAGCAGATAATGGGATTGGATTTATGCACTCTACTGGAAGACTTGAAATTGAAAATGGTAGGCTTTTAGGTCGTGCCAGTCATAAGAACTTTTCTTTTACAGATGGGCTTTTGTTGTGGTCAAAAATGAAATTATTTTTACTAAAAGAAAATAACCCTAGCACCGTACAAGAACGGTGTTCATTTTCCATGTTCCTGACTAGTGACAGGTAGGCATTTCCATGAAGAAGTAATCTTATTAATCAAGCTCATTAAAAAAAGTTTTAAAAAAAATTTCAACAGATTCTGCATACTTTAAAAATCTATATGGTACAATCTCTCTCTTACTCTTATTCCCTAGACAGTCAGTTCCTCTCTTTAGAAATAATTAGTTTTATCAGTTTCTTGAGCAACCTTGTATGTAGTGCACATATGAGTGGTTTCACACAACATGAGAGAGTGTGTGTGCATTTTATAACAATACCTGTTTTTGTTTTTTTTACCTAAATAGTGGTAGCATTCTTTACCATAAATTTTTTACTTAACATCTTGGGATATCTTCTCATATGGTACATAAAAAGTATTTTCATTCCTTTTTAAAAAGTTGCTGCTTAGTGGTCCATTGTGTAGTTGTAACAATTTGACTAGTACCTTATTGATGGTTGTTTTTAATCTTTTGCTATTACAAATAGTTCTATAATGAATGCCCTTCTACAAAGATTATTTTGCGCCTGTGTGAGTATTTGTAAAAGAAATTCCTAGAAATGAACTTGCAGAATAAAACCATATCTGTGTTGGTAATTTTGGTAGAGATTACTGAATCACTCTCCATAGTCGTTACCAGTGTACACTCCCACCAGCAATACTTAACTCTCCTTGTTTCCTCAAACCCTCACCAACATGGGGCATTGTCAATTTTTAAAGTCTTTGCCAATCTGATAGGTAAAAAAGAGAACCGTTTAATCTATATTTCTTTTATTACAGGTAAAGTTGGGCCTCTCTTCATGTTTTTGAGCCCTTTAAATTTGCATTTCTGTGTATTGACTGTTCTTTGTCTTTCGCTCATTGAAAAAATTAGGTTGTTGGTCTTTTTTCTTCTTGATTTATAAGAGTTCTTTATCTGTTAGGGAAATCAATTGTTTATGATATGAGTTATAAATATTTTAAATTTCAGAAAATCAATATAATATGGACCAAATGTTCTGACATTAGTGTAAGTTATTTAGAAGTTAATAATGAAAACAATTTTTAAAAATTGGCATGTATTTGGACATTTAAAATTATACTTCTCAATAGTTGGATCAAAAAAAGAAATCATAATAGAAATTTAAAATACTTTGAACTGGATGATAATGAAAATGCTACAGATCAGTTTTGTAAGAGACAGTCAAATGGAATTTAAAAGGAAATTTATAGCCTTCTGTGGCTGTAAAAGAAAATTAGTAAGACTAAAAACTACTGAGTGAAGTAAAAGGATAACAGAATAGATTCAAAGAAAGAAAAAAAGATCATAAAAATAAGGGCAGAAATCAATTAAATAGAAAACAAAGATAAAATACAGAGGATCAATAAAGATAGAGGTTGGCCCTTTGTAAAGTCTAAGAAAATGGACACATCTTTGGGGAAAATGATCCAAAGAAAAGAAAGAAGGTACAAATAATATTAGGAACAAAAGAGGGCTATAAATACAAGTCTTACAGCAATTAAAGATAATAAGATTAAGCTAAATTTTGTGACAAAAAATTATAATAAAGACAAATGGACAAATTCTGAGGAAAGAATGTAACTTAGAATGCTGACTGAAAAGAAATAAGCTTGAATAGTCCTACACCTATGAAAGAAGTTGAATTAGGAGTTAAAAATCTCACAAAGAAAATAAGGGGCCAGATGATTTTATGGAGGTTCTACCAAACTTCAAAGTGATAGACCATTTCAGATATTGTACAAAGTGTTCCAGAGAAGAGGAAAAGATGGAAACTCTCCAGTCTTGATTCCAGAACCACAATAAGATGGTGCAAGAAAGGAAAATCAAAGGCCAATCTCATTTATGAACATAGGTGTAAATATCCTAAATAATATATTAGCAAGCCAGGACAGTGTAAAAAAGAAAATATGTCATTTCTGAACAGTTATCCCAGGAATCCACTTGAAAATGTAGAGTGTCATTCACCCTATTTATTGAATAAAGGAGAAAAACAGTATGATTATCTCACTAGAGATGGAAAAACATTGGACGTAATTAAGTATCCATGTTAGACACTTAGAAAAGTAGAAATAGAGTTGAACTTTCTTAATAAGGAGTGTCTAACAAGGACTTACAGGAAACATTGCATTTAATGGTGAAATATAAGAAGCACTCCCTTTGAAAATCTCTTCTGGCCATCATTATACTGGAAATCCTAACCAGCACAGAAAGACATGAAAAAGAAGGAAAGAACCCAGATCATTGTAAATTTACAGCCGGATATGATTGTCAACATGGGCTATCCCAAATAGTTTGCTGGCCATTATGATGGCTGTTGCATGTCCTATTATGACCTATTATGATAAATAATAATATTTAGCAAGGTGGATGGATGAAGACCAATGAACAAAAATCAGTTGCCTTGGCCAGGTGAGGTGGCTCACGCCTGTAATCCTAGCACTTTGGGAGGTGGAGGTGGGTGGATTGCCTGAGCTCAGGAGTTCGAGGCCAGCCTGGGCAACACAGTGAAACCCCGTCTCTACTAAAATACAAAAAAAAAAAAAAGCCAGGCATGGCGGCGTGAACCTGTAGTCCCAGCTACTCAGGAGGCTGAGGCAGGAGAATTTCTAGAACCCGGGAGGTGGAGGTTGCAGTGAGCTGAGATCGCACTACTGCACTCCGGCCTGGGCGACAGAGCGAGATTATGTCTCTTAAAAAAAAAAATCAGTTGCCTTTCTGCATACCAGCAACAAACAGAAAGTATAATTTAAAAACCACCTTTTTTATATCACAGCAGTAAAGCACCGCCAGTTATATAGGAAGAGATATCAGTTCCTCAATATTATATATTGTATTCAGTATTATATAGTTATCTGGTCTAAAAATTTTCTGTGGATTTATGCAATTCAAATTAAAATCTCATCATAATATTTTAAGGACCTTGACAAACTGATTCTAAAATTTATATGCATAACCCAATGCCCAAGAATGGCAAAGACACTCTAAAGGAAGGAGAAAAAGAACATGGGAGACTTGCCTTAAACATCTAAAATATCTGTAGTAATTAAGAAAATATTATATTGGTACAGAAACAGATAGACTCTTGGAACAAGATAGAGACTTTCAGAAAGACATTTGCATGTAAGGGCTTGCCTGAGCCGGCATTGCAGATCAGCAGGGAGGAGACCCATTTCGCATTTTGATGTGGGATAATTGTTATCAGCATGGAGGTAAAAGTGAAACTCAGGGTCTTACTCACATTGTATAAAAGATACATTCTCAGTGGATTAAAGATCTAAATATGAAAGACGAGATGAAAAAAGTTTTCAAGAAAACATTGAAGAATGTATGATCTGTGGGTAAAACTTTTTAATAAGACATTTTAAAAGGCTCATTTTAAAGGATGACCACATTGAAATGAAAACATCTTCCTAATAGATACTGTTAAAAGCTGAAAAGAAAAGCAGTACATTAGGAAGGAGATACTAGTCACATGCATACCTAAACAAAAGAACAGAATCTAGTATATACAGAGAACTCCGAATCACTGCAGAAAAGATTCATGACCCAATAGAAAAACTGACAAAGGCATTTCACAGAGGAGGAAAATTAATAATGTCACATAATCACATGCAAAGATGTTCAGCCTCATTAGTCCTCAGGAAAATGCATGTTCTGACCAGTGAGATAGCATTTTACACTCAGTAGCTTGGCAAAAATCCAGAAATCTGGTATCAGTTGTTGGTTGGTTTTGTCAGACATGGGAAGGAGGACTGGAGAAAAAGACAGACATGCTAGAGAAAATGTCATTTACTTTGATCAATATTCCATTGTAAGCTCTCTTCAAAATACCTCCAGAGAATACCAGGATCAAAAGGAAAGATTTGGTGCCACTTTAATTTAGAAACAAAAATTCTGTTCATGCCTATGGGAAAAAACATACAGGTATCATCAGTATCAGCTTTTATTGAGAACAGGTTTTTTTCTCCCACGCTTTTTATAATCAGATTCCTGCCTCCCTTCCCACCCTACCCCACAAAATTGACCATTTTCTTGAAGGAAAATTATCTACTTTTATACTTATTTACACATTTTTCCTGTTAAGGTCTGAGGTTTCAACCTCATATGTTCTATATTTGCAGTGGTCAAATATGTGTAGTGTACCTTCAGAAAACTCTCAAAAGATTTCTTTATATATATTCCTTTCTTTCTGAAGGACAGGAAATTTACGTAGGAAATGTTTAGGAGCCCACAGCTATGAAACAACTCTACCATTTATTGACAGTCTTACTTGGTGAAAGTTGAGAAGGGAACTAATAAGGAGGTAGCTATCTTGGTTTTAATCATTACTCCCACATTTACGTGATAGGATGAAGTTGTTTTGCATCGTAGGTACTACAATGTTCTTCATTTTTCATATGTGAATTACTTTTTTAATAGACGGTGGATTCAAGCCAGTTATAATTATGGCACCAGTAAGTGCAAAGGTTGCAGACGGAGACTTTGTTACTCTGTCCTGCAATGCCAGTGGGCTGCCGGTTCCGGTCATTCGTTGGTATGACAGCCATGGATTGATAACCAGCCATCCATCTCAAGTCCTGAGATCGAAATCCCGAAAATCACAGTTATCAAGACCTGAGGGCTTGAACCTGGAGCCTGTGTACTTCGTCATGTCCCAAGCTGGTGCAAGCTCTCTCCATATTCAGGCTGTGACTCAGGAACATGCGGGGAAATACATCTGCGAAGCTACAAATGAACATGGTACCACACAGGCAGAAGCATCTCTCATGGTTGGTGAGTTGCCATTATTATTTATTTTTAGTTGAGTAATTTCCTTTTATAATAGAAGATAAAGTGATTTGAAATATGTTATTTTAATGAATCCAGCAATCTCTCTATATTTTTTCCTGATGACAGTGAAATGTAGAACTGTATTTCTTGGTATTTCACTTTATGTGAATCACATGAATTTTGGTCTCTGTTTCTGATGTGTTTGTTAAGATTGTAGGTGCAATACAGAAAGCCCTCATTTGGGAGCAGGCCCAGAATATAACCTGTCTTTGAGATTAATGCTTTTGGTTTTCTAAGCTACCGAAAATGATATTGCAGACATTTTTTATGCCCTTGATAACTACAGTATTGGGTCTAAAGGACTGGCCTTCATTGAGAATGTAGAGTTGTGGTACTATTAAGTAATACCTGTATGTATATATTCCCTGTGTCTTATCCCAAGTTATTTTCTAATGGGATGTATAATATTAATTCTTCATATTTTACTGATTTTTTGTGATGACTTAAAAACTATGTATGATTTTTGATGTACTGGTATATAGACTATTAATATTCATGGAAATGGACTCAAACTTGACTTAATTCAAATTCAGACCTTCCATCAGTAGGCATTTAGGGCAGCTTTCCCCAACAGCTAGTCAGTTGGGTGTAGATTGTCATCTTATTTGTCTTGTGAGAGGCCCAACATCAAAGGCAGTACTGCCTTTAGTTTTGGGTAACTGAGGTCTCTGACCCTGGCCTCTGCTTTAAGGGGCTTAGCGTGGCTCTCTTCTGCCTGGGGCCATGGTCCCACAGGTTAAAGAGCCCATAGGGTCGAGGAGCAGTGCTTATGCTGAGCTCAGAGCCCACGTTCCTCCTTCTAGACAGGTCTGGGGCTCCAGCATTTCCTGCTTCAGTGAGTTCACAGTCTGGTCCCCACAGTTCCTCTCCCCTGGCCCATCCGCCACAGTCTGGACCACATGACCAGTGTGTGGGCACCCTTAGCCAGAGCAGTGGTCAACAGGGGGTCCTTGGCAGAGGAGTGATGGTTGAAATAAAAAAGAGTTCGTATGTGCACATACGATTTCCCTTCACGTGCAAACAAGGACGCCCTTGCTCTGAATGAAGCTGGAGGCGGAGGAGAAGTGGTGGAGACCAGGGACTTCCCCTTATCCTCTTGTGCATGTTAGCGGTGGGAGAGATGTGGAGGCTGAGCATGTGGGCTGTGTCAGAATCCTGGCTCTGCCACTTAGCAGCTTTGTAACCCAAGGGCAAATCACTGCACTTCTCTGTTCTGTTTCCTCATCTGTGTAACAGGTATAGTGAAGGTGCCCCACTCATAGGGTTGATGTGAGAATCCAAGGAGTTAATGCATAGTAAGTGCTTAGAATGGTGTCTGGCAATAGAAAGCCCTCCATTGATGCTAAGTATAAAGTTATGATTGTTACTGTCTAATTATTATTAAATTACAGTGATCTCTTGTGGCAGTGTTAAGGGAAGGAAGAAATAGTTACTGATTTTAGAAACATTAAGAATCCTTAAATGAAGAAAGTAGTTCAGTGTTACATAAATTTGCACCTATAAATGAATATGCGTGTGTGTTTATATTTCTATTCCTCTAGGCAAAAATAAGAGTGGCTCTGCTCGAAATTGTTAACTGCATGACAGGTGTAGTTGCAGGAGCTCCTTGGGTAGAATTTAGCTGAAGCGATTATGTGAATACAGGGTGTAGAGAGACAGATGTCATAGTTTTATGGCTGATGAAACTAGATATTTTGTCTAACTTCCTCACCTTAAATATGAGAAATCGGAAGCCCTTTGAAGTTATGTGAACTAACTTTAGAAGATCTTTAAGATTCCCCTGTGCTCCAGGATTTTATGTCTTGATAAATACTACTTTTATGTATGGTAACCCCATCAGCTGTATTCTACCAAAGAGGTCCTACGTTGTCTTTTTTTAATTTTCTAGTATAATTATTAAGATCCAACCGAGTTTATTAAAACTCAAAACAATACATGACAACTCACTTCTTTGCATAGGAATCTGAGCCTTATGAAATTCTAGCATCCTGACAAGTCATTTGACTACTGTACTGTAAAGGGGAGAGCAAGCTAGGTTAGAGAGAGAGATAACTCTCTCCCCAGCCTTTTGTTTTTTCCAGAGACTTTGGGTTTTTGAGGTCCTGGATGTACAAATATTTGTAGAGTGTGTGGTACTCTTTAAAACTATAATGAGAGTTGGTGTGGGTTTCCTGAATAGTTTGGGTTGTGAGTTGTTGGCAGCAGTGGTCACAGTGGGAGCATCTTTGACAGATATGGTTGTACTCCCTCCCTGTTTAATTAGTTTCCACTTAGAGTCATTAAATTTATTTACATTGCCGTAGTTGCATCAATCTCTTTTCCGATTCAAAAAACATTCTACCTTAAAAGATGCTAGATGCCTGTTCTACCCATTTCATAGAGTTCTGAAGATAAGTTGAGATAATACATGCAAAAACACCGGGGAAGTACTGGTAAGGTCTTTTCAGTTGTGTTGAGTGTATCTCCCAAGTGCCCAGATTATATCATTGAAACAGAAGAAGAAAGTTAATTGAATCCCCCTTTTAATAAAAGTTCTGGAGAGGTCTCATTGCATCTTAAGTCTTACAGAAATGGAATTTTGATACTCAGACAGTGGAGAAGCTGCAGCATTAACGTTTTTCTCATGCTTCTGTATGAGGCATGTGGCATTTAAACTCTTTTACAGCCAGATCCCACTTCCCAGTGGAAAACTGCCCAGAGGATCCACTAAACTTCTAATGATAAAAAGGTCCTTCTCCACTACCTCAAGCCACAGTTAATTACCTCCACTTGCTGAGTCCTTCTGTCTGCATTAGCAGGCACCAGATCACACCCTGAACATCAGTCCGCAGTCTGACTCACTAGATAAACACTGCTGTTCCAGGAGCAATATTTTGAAGTTGTCTCAGTGAACTTAATTAGTTTTCTTCTACATTATTTCCTCACTAGCTTCTTGTTTTCTCTGATGGAGGATGCTTCTGGGACACCCTTTCTCTCTTTTAAACTAACAGAGAACTAACCTTACACTGTTAGTCCTGTTTTCTGTTGGTTCTCTACTGCAGTGCAGCCCTTCTCCCAAAAACACACCCATCTTTTACCAGGAATCTGACTTCATTTTGGAAATAAAAGTAGTACGTTGTTTGCTCTGCACTCTTCCTCCACAAAAGGAGTGAAAAATAGAATTTTCTGTTGCCAGTATTAATAGCACTTTAGAGAAACCAAGCCGTCACTCCTTAGGTTTTATTGTGCTGGCAGTATATTTGTTTTCATAAATTGTTCTTTCTTATTATTTTTTTTTCACAGCAGCACCATGAACATTCTTCTGGCAGCCTTCACTTAGTCTCTCTGAACCTTAATTTCTTCAACTGTAACATGGGAGTATTACCATCTACCTAAGAATGTTTGGAGAATTAAATGAGATTATGTTTATAAGATAGTACAATGCTTGGCACATAATATGTGCTCAGTAATTATCTTTGACTGTATGCAACCTATTTATTTTTTCAGTGCAAATAAATTATTTTTATCTTCCTCTGTATATTCTGTATGCTGTTAGTAGTAAGTGTTAAGGCTGCCTGCTTGTTTTATCTTTTTAAATTTTTTTGAGAGGTGTAGTTGCAGGATCCCCTTGGGTAGAAGTTAGCTGGCCTGTTGCCCAGGCTGGAGTGCAGTGGCACAATCATGGCTCACTGCAGCCTCAACCTTCCCAGGCTCAGGTGATCCTCCCACCTCAGCCTCCCAAGTAGCTGGGACTACAGGTATGCGCCACCACGCCTGGGTAATTTTGGTGTTTTTTGTAGAGATGGGGTTTCACCATGTTGCCCAGGCTGGTCTTGAACTGCTGGGCTCAAGTGATTCCCCTGCCTCGGCCTCCCAAAGTTCTGGGATTACAGGTGTGAGCCACCATGCCTGGCCAACTTGAAATCTTCTGAGGTTAAACTAGCAAATGATTATTACTAAAAAGAATACTCTTAGAGAACAAGGAAAAAATAAGAACGTTTAACTGCTACACTATTGCATCATATAATTGGTTTTTCAAGTAATTCATTTGCTCCACCATGAGAAAGGATTGCAATTAGAGGTTAAACATTTCCATGAATTATAAATGGCAGTGTTACCCGTTTTAACTTCTGGGGCTCAAATTGTGCTAACAATACAAGTGAGGGCAGTCACGTCACAAACTGGGTAGAAGACAATGAAATGAGGAGTATCTTCAAGCTGTCTCCTCTCTCTCTCCCTGCAGTTCCTTTTGAAACAAATACAAAAGCAGAGACAGTCACACTTCCTGATGCTGCTCAGAATGATGACAGAAGTAAGAGAGATGGTTCAGAAACTGGGTTACTGAGCTCATTTCCGGTGAAGGTCCATCCCAGTGCAGTGGAATCAGCACCAGAGAAAAATGCCAGCGGCATCTCTGTTCCTGATGCCCCCATCATACTGAGCCCCCCACAGACCCACACACCAGACACGTACAACCTGGTGTGGAGGGCAGGCAAGGATGGTGGGCTGCCCATCAATGCTTACTTTGTGAAGTATCGAAAGGTAATGTCTTGTCGTTTATCATCTTTCTCGGCTCACACCTGAACGTTCTTTGTATAACATATACTTTTGCCTTTTCATTTGTAGAATGGCAGGAAACAGAACAAGAGTCTTCCAGACTGTTGAGTTTGTCAGAGAGATCCCAGTCATGCTGGATTTACCAATCCTAGGAAAGCACTGAGAATGAAGTATAATTTCCCCCCAAATTGGAATTCTAGGAACCCAATGATGTCTTTACATGTTTATTCAAATGTTTTAACCCTTCAACATAAAGCTCTATAACCACTTTTAAAACACAAATTCCTTCCCTCTCTAAGGTAGTAGAATACCATTTATGTAGCAAATAAAGCAGTTTCTTATTAAAAACAACTGTTTGAACAGAGTTTCTGGCATAATTTATGCCAATTGTTTGCATTTCAAGTTTTTTTTTTTTTTTTTTTTTTTTTGAGACAGGGTTTTGCTCTGTTACTTAGGCTACAGTACAGTGGTGTGATCTCGTCTCACTGCAACTGCTGCCTCCCGGGTTCCAGCAATTCTCGTGCCTTAGCCTCCCAAGTAGCTGGGATTGCAGGCATGCACTACCACACCTGGCTAATTTTTTTGTATTTTTAGTAGAGATGGGGTTTTGCCATATTAGCCAGACTGGTCTTGAACTCCTGACCTCAAGTGATCCACCACCTAATCCTCCCAAAGTGCTGGGATTACAGGCATGAGCCACTGTGCCCAGCTTTAAGTTGCCTTTTTAATTGTATTAAAGTCATACATTGTTAGGTCATTTTTGGTGGTAAACCTTGGGCCTCTCTCAGTTAACTCTTCAAATATCATTTTCCCCATGGGCTTGTGTTGGAGCAGAATGGAAAAGCTCCTCTCTGTTTAATGAGACCAGTAAATGAATGAAATGGGAGGGATGCATTCCATATTTAAAATCATTTTCTTTGTCCAAGAAATTTTAGTATACGTTGTTGAATGGTAATGTTTTTAATGACTAGGAAAAATAACATGATATTTTAATATGATGATATTTTAAGGTTTATGTACTATTTCCAACCTGATGAATGATTCTAGATGAAGAAGTTTTGCTAGTAATCTCATCTACCCTAATACCTCCATGCAATATTGTTTCTTGGTTCCATTAATCAAGAAACAACTGATTAGATCTTTTTATTTCCTCTAACACATATTGAACAGTGTCAAGACATGAAGCAAGAATGCTGGAAATATACATAATTATATAATTCATATACATATAACATAATATAATATCGTCTTAATTTACCATGTATCTATTATGTGTATTATATAATTACCAATGATACCTATTATTTTATACTTATTTTATTCTTCATTAGCCCAGGAAGAAAGAAGGCATTGTTTCCATTACAAGTAAAGGAAACAGAGTCTGGGAGGGCAGTAACTTGCTTGAGGCCACACATTAGTGGTCAGATGCAGAGCCAGGAGTCTTTCTACAGTGAGAATTGCAGTGTTCTTGCAGCAGATCTTCTATTTCTTAATATGAAGAAGTATTGTGTCTTTTTTACTTACCATGCTGTATTACTTCTTAAAACTCTTCTAGAATTAAATGAATCCTAGTTTTGATCAAATGTGACCGAAAGATTTCCTATCCTCCATCTCCTGCTTTTCTTTTCTGGTGTGTTTTCTCTTGGGCAGCTGGACGATGGGGTTGGCATGTTGGGAAGCTGGCACACGGTTCGAGTCCCAGGAAGTGAAAATGAGCTCCATTTAGCTGAGCTGGAGCCATCTAGTCTTTATGAAGTCTTGATGGTAGCAAGAAGCGCAGCAGGTGAAGGCCAACCTGCCATGCTTACCTTCCGAACCAGCAAAGGTGAGTGAGGGCTTCCTTTGGAGGAATGAGCTGGCTGCCCTGATGTCAATTTATTAGTGAAAATTATTAATTTATTTTTTTTGAGATGGAGTCTTGCTCTGTCACGCAGGCTGGAGTGCAGTAGCACAATCTCAGCTCACTGCAACCTCCGCCTCCCAGGTTCAAGCAGTTCTCCGGCCTCAGCCTCCCGAGTAGCTGTGACTACAGGTGCGTGCCACCATGCCCGGCTAATTTTTTGTATTTTTGGTAGAGACGGGGCTTCACAGTGTTAGCCAGGATGGTCTCGATCTCCTGACCTCGTGATCTGCCCACCTCAGCCTCCCAAAGTGCTGGGATTATAGGCGTGAGCCACTGTGCCCAACCAGAATTCTTTTGGATAGTAGAAATTCCTATATATAAATTCACTAAACGACCCTATTATAGCCTCCCCCTTCCATTTTGGGGTCACATTTACGTGATTGTATTGTCCTATTCTATAGAATATTCCACAGATGTTTTCGAAAGCTTATGTTATACAAGGCAATGAGGATAGATGATATAGGGAAAATGAAGATGGTCAAAATGAGATCCATCCCGACAGAGCTTATACTTTGATAAGAAAGCTAAGATGTGTAACTTAATACCAACTACAAGACAGTATTCAGTTCAGCTAATATTTATTGAATGCCTTTTACATGTTAGGGAAGAAGCAAAATAGACAAAACTTGTGGCCTTGTAGAGCTTACACTCTAGTTGAGAGAGACTTACACGTAAGTTATAAGTACATTAGAAGGTGTTAACAGAGATATAAGTTAGGGGGTGGATACAGGAAGTATATGGGGTAGGAGTTGTTAACAGTTTAAGCAGGTGGCCAGAAAAGTCCTCAATGAGCGGTCGACATCAGAGCAGAGACATGAAGGAGGGGAAGTAGAAAGCCACGTGTCTCTCTAGAGAAAGAACATTCCCAGCAGAGATAGCAAGTGCCAGGGCCCAAGGTTGGGTGTACATGGTGTTCACTAGGAACATGAGGGGGCTGCTGTGATGGGAGCAACGTGGGTGAGGAGGCTGTAGGGGAGAGATCCCAGGGAACAACGGGGTGTCCACATCACACAGCACGCCATCCACCTTGGGACGACTTTGATTTTACCTCTGAGTGAGCTGAGAAGAGCTGGAACATTTGAGCTGGCTGGAGTCTGGATAGTGTGGAGGTGGGCAGGATTGTAGGCAAAGAGACCAGAATATGCCAAGTACCACAGGAGATTTCCAAGGACAGTGCTGGGGAAGCACAAAGGAAGGATATTCTTTCTGCAGGGCGGCTTGTTGGGGAAGGCTTGATAAAAAAGATGCCATCGTGGCTTGGCTGTAAATGAACAAAGAGACGTTAGTGGGTAGAGAAGGGAACTGGGTGGAAGAGTATTTTAGTATGGCCCTGTAACGAAAAGGAGGTATGAAGATTGAGAAGAAACCAACTAGTGGCTTTTGAAAAAGATCCTTTCATCTAATTACTAAGTCTGGTCAGAAAAATAACGAGTACTTTCTATTTTAAATGTATCTTGAGTTCATTTTCATAATCAGTCATTACGTGTTCATGGAGTCTGACCTATAAATACTGAGTAATCATGCATTTCAGTTTTTAACAAATCAATTTCACTTTTTGCCTCTTGAAATATTAAAACAATGTGACGCTTTTCCTTAGAAAACTTAGCAGAAGCTCTTTAATGGTGAGTTTTGTAGCTTAGAATTAAGAAATATATACAGTAAAAAGAAAAATGGACTAATAGTTTGAACACTTAGTCATTTGGCTTTTTCACCTATTTTTTTGCATATGTAAAGTTAGAATGAAGAAAGACATATTTTAGCTTTACTTTAAAGATACTAGAAAAAAAAGTAATTTTTGGTCAGTTCCTCAGATCAGCTAAGTATTTATGAAGTAGGTCTTACATTTAGATGCTGTGTCTGATAAGTTCATAAATGTATAACCACATACCAGGTAAGTTTCACAGTACTCTTTTTTTCCACTTTACATACATATATGCTTATGTTACTGTATATGTTTATTTACCTTTCTAGAAAAAACAGCATCATCAAAAAACACCCAGGCATCCTCTCCACCCGTGGGCATCCCTAAGTATCCCGCTGTTTCAGAGGCTGCAAACAACAATTTTGGAGTGGTACTTACAGATTCCTCTAGGCACAGTGGAGGTAAAAAGAAGAATATTTTATTGTTTCTTTACAAATATAACTGACCTGCTTCAGATTTTGGGAGGTGGGGTGGAATAGGGTGTTTGTTTATTTTCATGTCTTACCATACAGGTCTTTTAGGTTCTATTTCAACAATTTTAATGTCCTATATTTAAACTTTGGCATCTCAGTGTCATGATTAGTACTTAACTTCATTAACTCTGACTCAAAATGTTCTGGTACTAAGTTTTTAGAACTCAAGAAAGGAGTTTTGTGGCTAGGCACTGTGGGAGGCTGAGGTGGGCAGATCACCTGAGACTAGGAGTTTGAGACTAGCCTGGGCAACATAGGGGGAGACCCTGTCTCTACTAAAAATTCAAAAAAATTAGCCGGGTGTGGTGGCACACGCCTGTAGTCCCAGCTACTCAGGAGGCCAAGGTGGGAGGATCACTTGAGTCTGGGAGGAAGATGTTGTAGTGAGCTGAGATCACACCACCGCACTCCAGCCTGGATGACAGAGTGAGACCTCAAAAAAAAAGAGAAAAAGGAAGGAGTTTTCTGTTTCTTCTCTAGTAAGAGAAGGACATTTATATTTTGAACTCTGAAAATCTCACTTTTCATGTGTGTGACTTATCAAAATGTATGGTGGTACCTGTGGTAAGTTATTTTACTGAAGGATTACATGTTACTTTTTATTTTTTTTTTTTGCTATATCTAGTTAATCTTATGGTTTTTAAAGGTCTTAGCTGTATAATTTTCAAAAGACTTTTTTAGTATTTAAATTTCACACTTATATGAGCACTACACTTATAACCAGGTGTGCTTTTTGTGATTGTCCTAAAACATCAGGACATCTAGGGAAGACTTAAAATTTCATTGCTAAGCTCTGAGAATTTTCAGACTTCTCTTCCATATTTTTACAGTTTTCCATGAATTGATGTCAGACAAAAGCAGGTTATAACACTTTGAACTCCCTCCGAAGCACGTCTGTATCTTCAATATCATGAATCTCTTTTACTTGAGTGCTCTTATCTTTGAGGCACGTTTCAGCTACCTTAAGCAGATTACATATATGAGTAGTAATTTCATGTGAATAAAAGTAATGTCTGAAAAACAAAAACCTTATCATTTATTTTACACACCCTCTGGCAGATACTGTATAAAATGCTGGAACAGCAAAGATAAAATAATCCTTGCCTTTAAGAAGTTTACAATATAGGCCTAGCATGGTGGTGCACAGTGGCTCACGCCTGTAATACTAGTGCTTTGGGAGGCTGAGACAGGAGGATCGCTTGAGTCCAGGAGTTTGAGAACTGCTTGAGCAACGTAGTGAGACCCAGTATCTACAAAAAATTTAAAAAGTAGCCATGTGTGGTGGGGTACACCTGTAGTCCTAGCTACTCAGGAGGCTGAGGCAGGCAGATCGCTTGAGCCCAGGAATTTGAGGCTGCAGTGAGCTATGATTGTTCCACTGCACTCCAGCCTGGGTGACAGAGTGAGATCCTGTTTCTATTTTTTTAGAAAAATTACAGTATAGTGGATGATATAAATAGCTAAACCCATTAACAATATGTGGATAATATAGACAAACTGATAACAATTTTGATTGCTTATGCTCGAGATTATACCCTTGGTGTTATGGGTTCACGAGAAATATCTAAGTCGGTCACTCAGTGTAGACAAGGGTGAGTAGATAAGAGAGGCTTCTCTGCATCGTAAGCTAAGCTTCAAAGGAGAACGACGATACAGACAGATGAAACAGCAAAAGAGTTTCCAGCAAAGACATCTCGACAAGTGGCTGACATGTTCTATTATGTTTAGAGATTGAGAGGTTAGAGATTTTATTTAGTGTGACTGGTTACTGTGGGGAATGCCTCGTGTGATATGCTTCAAAGTTGAATCTTTCCTTGAAAGCTATAGTGAACCCCAAAGGATTTTAGAGAAGGAGAAGGGAGGAATAGCAAAAGAAAAGGCTAGAGAAATAAGGGGAGTGACAGTGTGGATGGAGGAAGAGGAGGACCTGTATGAGAGATTAAGGGAATGGAGTCCACACTGAATGAGCAGGAGAAAGATGATGGATTGGGTGTGGGCGCCAGAAGATCATTTACCAAGATAAGTAGTAAGAGTTTTTAGGTGAAGATTATGGATTCAGTTTTGGAAATCATGAGTTTGGAGTTGTCCAAGAAGAGATAACCACAAGAAAAGATTTATTTAATATTCAAAACAACCTAATGAGGAACAGATTTCCACATCTGTTTTACAGATTAGGAAACTGACACATGAGGAGGTTAACCATGCACGATGCCTCAGATCATCCAGAAAGTGGAGAAACGGCTTGCTACCCAAGTCCGTTTCTAACGCCAAGTGCCGTCTTTCTTTTCTACCTTGTTAACAGTCACATGCTATTTCTTTTAGATATGGAAGGTATTATTTTCCGTGCAGACATTTTCCCCAATAACTTTCTTTTTCCTATTTGAACTGTGGTGTTTGGTGAGTTTTGATTTCAGACGAATCAACATAAGGAAGTTGTTTGGTTTTTCTAGTATTAAAAAAGATTCACTAACCATACTATTCATTCTGTTTTCATTGCTTTCTAACTTGAAAGGAATACAGTAAGTATCACTCAGCATTGCCTGCTTTGAATACATTCCTCTTTTATCCCTTAAGCAATATATTTTTTTAAATGCTACAGTTTTCTCCATACAAATACCACATTCAACTTTATTTTCTTCTTTCTTATGTATTTGTATGGTGGGTTGAAGACATGTTGAGGTGGAAGGGTGTTGCTCAATTGAGGAGCATGGCATGGGCTAGAGATGGGGCTCCCTAGTGGCTTTCTCAAAGTAACTAGCGTCACCATGGCCCAGAGTTGGCCCTCCACATTCCAGCTCTAGAAACTTGATTGTCAGCATGCCAAAAGATCACTGGTCTCTCAAAAACAGGCTCATGTCTATCCAGTTCACAGATGATCAAGGCAAAGCAGAATGGCAGTTACAAGTTTGCAATGTCACTGTCATACAGACCGGATTATTTCTGTCAGCATTCTTTCCTTGTAGGAACCAAGTGGGAAGCCAGTTACAACCACAAGATTGCTTGTTGTGTTAGCCTGTTTGTGTTGCTATAAAGGAATACCTGAGGCTGGGTAATTTATAAAGAAAAGAGGTTTATTTGGCTCTTGGTTCTGAAGGCTATGCAAGCATGGCACCAGCATCACTTGGCTTCCGGTGAGGCCTCAGGTTACAGTCATGGTGGGAGGTGAAGCGAGAGCAGGCACATCACATGGTGGGAAAGGAAGCAAGAGAGACGCCACATGCTTTTACATCACCAGCTCTCGTGTGAATCAACAGAGCGAGAACTTGCTTACTACCATGGGGAGGGCACCAGGCCATCATGAGGGAACCACCCCCATGACACAGACACCTCTCACCAGGCCCCACCTCCAACATTGGGGATCACTTTTCAACATGAGATTTGGAGGGAATAAGTATCCAAGCCATATCACTTGGTCATCAAGAAGAGTTAGATACATGGTTTCAATGGCTGATGAGCTTACTCCTCATGTTTTCACCTCCTGCAGAGTCTAGACCATCTACCTGGTGTGTTAGGGCATTCCCTTTCCTTGGCAGTGCTAAGTGAAAACTGCTAGACCCTAGCTCCCTGACCCCCTTTTCTACATGTTCACGTGGATCATGTTTTCTGCTAGCACTTTTGTTTAATGACATATCCTGTCTTCCCGTATTCATCCTGAGCAGCATTCTCTCTCCCCTTTATTAACAGTATTGATTTTATCAGTCAGATTTTATCTCTATTTGCCACTTATAGTCTGTATTTTGGAGTAACCTTCCTATAGCCTTGAGGTGTATTAAGATAATATGGAATAGTAATAGTATAAGAATTAGTAGATTGCTGAGTGTATTTTGTGTAGCTTGGATAGATGAAGAAAAACATTCAAATAAGATAACACATAATTATGAAAATTTATTATAAATTTTAACCACAATCAAACTTGAAGCACCAAATAATACTTACATTTTATTTCAGCCATGAATCTGAATAGCATGGTCAAAATGATCATACTTGTTAGCTTTCAGTTTTTCAGAGCTAATTATCAAATTTATAGATCATTTTACTTTCTCTTTATTTCCTGTATTCCCATTAGATTTTCACAGAGGACAGGAAGACTGCTGTAAATGTTATAAACTCTGGCAAAAAGTTTGGTGAAGAACCTTTAATAACATGAAGTTTGGGACTTATCCCTTTAATTTAACTATGTTATTCTTGTCTCTGACATGGTGGGTTATTGAAATGAACGTTTCCGTGTTTAGTTCCAGAGGCACCAGATCGGCCTACCATCTCCACTGCATCAGAGACATCAGTCTATGTCACTTGGATTCCTCGGGCAAATGGGGGTTCTCCAATCACTGCCTTCAAAGTCGAATATAAACGGATGAGGACCAGCAATTGGCTGGTGGCAGCTGAAGACATTCCTCCTTCCAAACTTTCAGTGGAAGTTCGTAGTTTAGAACCAGGTAGTAATATTCAAACGTTTCCTTTTACCATCGATGTGAACTTTAGATACATATATTTATATATTTTGAGACAGGGTCTCACTCTGTTGGCCCAGGCTGGAGTGCAGTGGCATAATCATGGCTTACCTCAGCCTCCCAAGTAGCTGAGACTACAGGCACTCACCACCGTGCCTGGCTAATTTTTGTGTTTTTTGTACAGACAGGGTTTTGCCATGTTGCCCAGGCTGGTCTTGAACTCCTGGGCTCATGCAATTTGCCGCCCTCGGTCTCCTACTAAAGTGCTGGGATTACAGGTGTGAGCCATAGCACCTGGCAGATGCATATTTTTAGTAGTCTTATATTTTTTTCGAATTGTTAAAGTAGTCACGCTTATTGTATAAAAATGTGAAAATAAAGAAAATATAAAGAAGAGAATAAGTCACCTAAAATTCACCCATTCAGAGATAATCATTGTTTATATTTCGTTGTATTTTTTCTTAGCCTTTTTTTTTTTTTTTTTGAGATGGAGTCTCCCTCTGTCGCCCACGCTGGAGTGCAGTGGCGAAATCTCGGCGCACTGCAACCTCCACCTCCCGTGTTCAAGCGATTCTCCTGCCTCAGCCTCCCGAGTAGCTGGGATTACAGGTGCCTGCCACTACGCCCAGCTAATTTTTGTATTTTTTAGTAGAGATGGGGTTTCACCATGCTAGTCAGGCTGGTCTCAAACTCCTGACCTCAGGTGATCTGCCTGCCTCAGCCTCCCAAAGTGCTGGGATTACAGGCGTGAGCCACCGCAGGATCGTGCCATAAATATTGTTTTATTATCCCATATTCCCCATATTTTATCGTATATGTTTTCCAGTATCATTAAAAATTCTTCACAAACTCAACTTTTAGTAGAGATTTACCTTTCATATAAATAAATATACCATAATCCACTTACCTATTCTTTATTTCTGGGCTTTAGATTATTTCTGTTTATTTACAGTTAGAAATACTGTGGTGTACATCGTGTGTGTGTGTGTGTGTGTGTGTGTGTGTTTTGCTGTGACTGAATAAGAGGAAAATTGCTTGTTATTTGACAAAAATTATTTGATCTGATGCTGAATTTCAGCGTGGTTGTAGCACTCAGTGCTTAGTGTTATGGACATGAGTCAGTGATGAACATGCATTTGTTCTTTAAGTTTTGTTTCAGCAGAGGGACCCTCCCCTCCCCACAAGAATCTTGAGGCTATATGAGAGAAATTAAACCATAAAAGACAAAAAGCATAAATAAACTTTCTGTACTTTCATTCGTTTAGGTTTCATGGCAGTTTTTTTCAGGACTTTTAAATGTACGTTAGTAGCAAATGCCTGTGGCTGTCAAAACAACAAGCAACATGCGCAGCATAGGATCATGTAGGTATAGTTGGGAGAAGCATCAGTTTTAAATGTGGGTGAAGCTAAGAAACATTCCATAGATTGAAAACACTGTCTTCAGAAGCTCAGTAATTATTTTTGAGCTATCAGGAAACTTGCTTTAGGATTTTAATTTATTCTTTAGGTTCCGATTTTCAGAAATTCACAATCCTCTACATTTTTTAAAGTTCCTAATGTCTAATTCAAACAATTCCTTCCACAGTAGTTAAATCTGCTCCCTCTTACTCTTACCCTGTTAGCAGTGAAACCAGATGACACCTGCGGCCGCCCACACAGTGCCTCTTTATGAGTGTATTCACCGTATTAAACCGCGCTTCAGTTGTTTCTTTTAAAGTGAAAAGAACCTAGTTTTGGGGACAGATAGTTCAACTAATACTGTCATTGATGGGTATGACTTAGAACAGGATGGTGAAAAGAGCAAATGTCCTCTTTCCTATTCTCTACCTGCTTCTTCCCTGAGATGTCATTAATCTTTTGCAGTCCTCTTTCTTGGTGACTCCTAAGAAGGTCTTGGGATCTTGAACACCATGCACGGAGCAGCCACTCCCAGTTGATTGAGATTGTCAATTGGGTTGAAATCTATTTACCATACAGGCTTTAGATACTTTAGTATAGATAGGTACTTCAGCACAATTGCCATATTTTGACTATTCTGCCTTTAGTTGTCTTATTATAGCTTTTCTTAGTTATGTTTTTTGTTGTTGTTGTTTGTTTGTTTTTGTTTTCCCTCAAAGGTTCAACATACAAATTTAGGGTCATTGCCATCAACCATTATGGTGAGAGTTTTCGGAGTTCAGCATCTCGTCCTTATCAGGTGGCTGGGTTCCCCAATCGCTTTTCCAACCGCCCAATAACTGGACCTCACATTGCATACACAGAGGCTGTCAGCGATACTCAGATCATGCTAAAGTGGACGGTCAGTAAACATCTTCCGGAATGAGATTTTGTGGTTTGATCATGTTAACAATCAATTTAATATTCTCATGACACAATACAGTAAACAGCAAAATTTGAACTTTTAATTGAGGGGAAGTGCAAGGGCACCAATATTTGTCTAAATAAGAGCACATATTTTGAGGAGGGGCAGGGTTAAAAGGAAAATTATTGTTTCCTCGGCTCTTATCCAAATGTTGTTAACTTAATTGCCATCATGATTCATTTTGAACCAAATGTGCTTTTATGCTTTTGAACCCAGGGAAACGTACTGCCTTATTTCTGTTTAACCTCGCAATAAGCTAAATGCTTTTAATACCTTTGAAGTAAATTAAAAATGGCCATTATTAGTATGTTTGCAAAATGAACCTAGAAAAATGTGACCAAGTAGATAAAGAAACCTTAATGAATGAGAAGGTTACATTAATTTTTCTCTTTGACAAGTCTTTGCTTCTGTTTTTTAGTACATTCCATCAAGTAACAATAACACTCCCATTCAAGGATTTTATATCTATTACCGACCAACAGATAGTGACAATGACAGTGATTACAAGAGGGATGTTGTAGAAGGTAAGTCCCCTGGCACACTGGAGTCCCTGTAAAGGCACTTTGGAGAAAGAAGGTTTATGAATATAAAATGCATCATCCCAAGTTAAGACAGTACAAAATGGAATGGTGTATGTGTTATTGCTGTTGAATTTGTCCCAAAGAAAGCCACCTTTTCCCGCTTAATATATGCAGCACCTTATATTCTGGTTGCAGAAACTTGTACAAACATTTGGGGGAAATATGATTAATCAGTAGTAGTTCATCTGAAAGAAAATTTTGATTTCTGTTTCATTTAAATGAACAGTGACCTGAGTATAAAAATGCATTATAATGTTTAGCTACTTTAAAAAAATATTATCTCACTCATTTTCACTGGAGTCTGTCCTAGAAAGATGATGTCTTAGGCATCTTGCTCACTTGTAGAGATGCTGAGAAATTGGAATGCATGTAGAAAAGAAAGAAAACAGCTAAGATGGTGAAGGGTGTTGAAACTGCTTTTTTTTTACTGCATTTAAATAGAATCCACAATTTTGCCTATGGCCTGAAGGCCCCACCTGACCTGGCTGGCCCCTGCCTACACCACGTCTCTTGCATCTCTCCCTTTCTGGCCCTTCTTTCGGTTTCCTTGTGTGCACCGAGACATTTTTGCCTCAGGACCTTGGCACAGGGTAGTCCCTGTTGCCTTTACCTAGTTGTGTGCACAGAAAAATTGTCCCACTTTTCAAAATGTTTGACGGTCAAGTTACAGGGAGTGAACTCTTCCCCGTAACTTCCCCTCGGGTGACTTCCTCTCATTTGCATGAGAAGGTACCTTGCTGTAGTTTCTAACCATACCCTTTATGTTTATTTCATAGCAGTTACCAAAGTTTAAGCACGTGGTTTTGTGTGTGTGTGTGTGCACGCATGCGCGCATGTGTGTGTGAGAGACAGAGACTGTGTGTGTGTTTGAAACTATTTTATTAAAGTCTGTCTCCTCTGCTAGATGTGAACTCCCGTGTGAGCATAGGACCTTTTCTCCCACTGCTATGTCCAGCCCCTGCAGTGGTGAGGTGGCCAGGATTGAATTCATGTATGAATGGAGTCCACAAAGAACAAGGGAATCTCTAACGATATTCAGGTTGAAAAAGACTAGCAGAGGCAACACGATAGCTGCCTTCAGATATTCAAGGACTGTTATGTGGAAGAGGAGCTGAGTCAGTTGGGGGAGGGGAAGTTGCAAGAAAGCAGCGTAAGAAAGAACTTTCTGACGTAGCATTTCTAGCATAGGTTCCCCCACAAAGTCGTAAACTCCCTAATGTTGGAAGTGCTCAGTAGAAGCTGAATGCCCGCTTCTCAGTGACATCTTGGAAGGGATTCTTGCTTTGGGAGGAAGGCTTTTTCCAAGGTCTTTTTTGCACTCCAAGATTCTGATTCTTTGAAATAAGGAATGTCCTAGTGAATTATGTCAGAAAATTGCCATAGGCCAAGGTTATTTTCCATATGACTTCTTGACGTGAAATACTGCATATAGTTTGTGTTATAATAAATTACATTATGCTGTATCACATTTCTTAAAATACTGTAGCAGTCCTTTTCATATTTATCCAGTGGAATGACTTTTGTAATATAATGAGAAATTTATGATCCAATTTTTAATGCTCAGCACATAGTAGGTGCTCAATAAATATTTTTTGAATGAGGGAATGATTGTTTCTTTTCTGCCATAACTTTTAGTGCCAAAACTATTCTGTGCTCTTAGGACTCACGATAGTAGCTGTCTCATGGGAAAGCAGAGCCTGGAAGGGGCATGAGGGGATGTTTGGGGTGGGGGGCTTTCCTGTGTTGTCTTTGTTGACTTAGATATGGGTACCATGAGCATGTCCAGCTTGTGAACATTCATTGAGCTGTACAGTTATGTGGACTTTTCTGTATGCATACTTTATGCCAGTAAAAAGCCTATTTTTAAAAAGAAATGGAAGGATAATATTTAGGTTGGTGCAAAAGTAAAAAGTAATTGCGGTCTTTGCCATTACTTTTAATGACAAAGACCGCAGTTACTTTTGCACCAACCTAATAGGGATTGTCCTCCATTTGGGGCCTGTCTAGGTCTTCCTTTTATTTCACTGGCTTTAGGGCAGTGGGGACGTCAGAATTTTATTTTAAGAATTTTTTGACAGAGGCTAAATATTTGCCATAAAATGGTTCTAAACAAGACATGTAAATAAAATGAGTATCTGTCTTTGTCTCTCTGTTTTTCTCTCTCTCATCATCATCACCCTTCTTGGTTCTATGTTCTAGAAATATCCACTAATAAACAGTTTTCCAACTATATTCTCTAGTCAAATCTTTGAGCTTTTACGAAATTCTGTAATATGCATATTGAGCATGGAAGTTGGAAATTAAGAAGCTTTTATATCTAGTAGTAGTGTCTGCAAATGTGAGTTTTGCCTTAGGTTCACAGAGCACTTGTTTATAAATGTAATATACTGAGCAGTTAGATGTTTAAGTGGACTTCACTATGCTGTGTAATTTGCTTATTCTATATTTTCAAGTTTATGCATTTGAAATT
Organism: Pan troglodytes; assembly: GCF_028858775.2. Taxonomy (NCBI): domain Eukaryota; kingdom Metazoa; phylum Chordata; class Mammalia; order Primates; family Hominidae; genus Pan; species Pan troglodytes. The sequence continues at coordinate 127,923,493 of NC_072407.2, read as the reverse complement.
CTTCTTGTAGCAGTTGGAAACTATTGGTCTGTTCTCCAAATCACAGGAACAAAAGTATTCATCCTTTGTACTTAAAGTTTTTTTTTTTAAGTTTTAGATTACTTGTGAATTGACCCAAAATTTAAACTTTTGAAAATAAAATTAAAAGTCAAATTGTAAAAGAGTACAGTAAGAGAAGGACAATTAAGCTATCCTATTTTCTGAATTAGGTTCCACATTTAGATAAACTATAAATGTTTCCAGCACACCCGTGTTTTGGTGTTGAATATTTTTATCTTCTAAAGTTAAGTCAATTCTAAGTAAAATATCAGTCATTCTGATCTTTAAGTCTGTGTTTTGGTTTCTGTCTGAGGTAAAGCCTTACCTTTTCTAAAATATCCTTTGGGAAAATAATTGCCTATTAATCAAAGGATACGTGCTGGTTGGTCAGTTTTAAACCTAATGATGTACTTAGTTGTCTTATTCATCAATGATCAGTAAAATTATTTCTCTTTGCTGATATTTCCTATAATTTTAGCCAGTGGAAGAATAACTATAACAATGGAATATTAATCTAACAAGATATGTATCATTTTAACTATTTTTCTTTTCTTAGTAACATATCAGAAGCCTAGTTTAATGCCATTTTTATGAACGCTATGAAAGGAAAACTTCAAATCTAGTGTAGTAATTATTCAAGAGAATATTTATAGTGTAGGTGAGTGTAGGGCTGGGTTGGGAAAGACCCAAGGCTACAAAAAAAGAAGTTTTTTGGAAAGCCTTTGGATTTCAGAGACAGATCTATTCCATTTTCAACCAGTTTTGGAGTCAACATCTTTTGGGGGTCCTTTTTACATTTATAAATGGGGCGTAGAACTCCTCACTTTTGAGCCTTTCAGAGACGATCCTAAAACAAGCAGATTTTCTTCCTTAAAAAACGCGGGACTGTACAAGTGAAGGGTTTTGTACTGTTGACCTGAAAAGAGGCTTGTACTTTCAGATTGAAATATTTTTGTCTGTGTTCAGTTAGAAAGGAGTCTGGCGATATTGGTCCTGTCAGCCAAGTAGATTTAACTTGCATGTGCCGTTTTGTTTTGCTTTTTTTCTCCCCCTTTAATTAATTCTTCAATCAGTTGGGGGTATACTTGAGCTGCTAAGAAACAGTGGAGACAGTCTGAAGAGATGTTTCCACAAGGGATTAAGGGTGCTTGAAGAGTTAATTTAATCTGGCAAAAGTGTCCCTGCTTATGAAAGATTGTCACAGGTCCATGGAAGTCAACATGAAGAGTGATTTCTACTGGAGTGTTCAGTTTAGGAGTGTTTCTAAATGAAATGTTGGCTGTGTGCCACGGATAACAGAATCATTCGACTAGAGATACTTGTGTGGTTTGGAGATCTTGACTCAAAAGAAAAGCAGGAGTGGGGGTGGCGGCCAAGAGTTTCCCAGAGTAGATTTTGCTTTTTGGTGATCCTCAGCAGTTTATTCAGGCATTCGGTCATATGTCAGTTCATGTTGCATCCATGACAGTGGAATTGAGAGCTTTGCTAAGGCCATTCTTGTAACTGGTCAGTTGCTCTGGGTAGTGTACCTTTTGCTGGTCCCGAATGTCCTGTTGCTTTTTGGTGGGGGGGAACATGGTGGATTGACTTGCTGGGTTAAGATAGGGATGAAAGGACTTGGGCTTTCTTTCCTATGTGTGAAATTAACATGTATTTTATGAAAGACTCCCCACTAATTATTTTTAGTGAAACAAGTATTATTGCCAACACACACATATAGTTTTAAGTCAGTTTATCTCCTCTCTTTACCTTTTTTTCATGCCGTGTAATAGAAATGCTGTTTATCTGTGGTGCATTAGTCAAATACTTACTATTAAGTACATTTTTATTGCACAAACTACTAGATGGTAGTGGATGCTGCTCCAGCCTCATCCTGAAAACATTAACTAATTATATTGACATTATCATTTAGGCTGTATGATGTGTGAAGCCTTTTATTTTTCCTTTTAGGTTCAAAGCAGTGGCACATGATTGGCCACCTGCAGCCAGAAACCTCCTATGACATTAAAATGCAATGCTTCAATGAAGGAGGAGAAAGTGAATTTAGCAATGTGATGATCTGCGAGACTAAAGGTAGGAGAATTTTTGCTTTTCCCTGGACAGTGATAGAATTCCAACCCTGGATTACTGCTTCTGACTACTGATATATTCTGGGTTTTGTTTTGTCTTGTTTTGAGACACGGTCTCACTCTGTCACCCAGGCTGGAGTGCAGTGGTACAATCTCAACTCGCTGCAACCTCCACCTCCTGGGTTCAAGCAATTCTCATGACTCAGCCTCCCAAGTAGCTGGGACTGCAGGTGCGCACCACCACGCCTGGCTAATTTTTGTAATTTTAGTAGAGATGGGGTTTCACCATGTTGGCCAAGCTGGTCTCGAACTCCTGGCCTCAGGTGATGTACCCACCTGGGCTTCCCAAAGTGCTAGGATTACAGGCGTGAGCCACCGTGCCTGGACATGACTATTGATGTATTTGCCTAAGGAAGTTTCTGCTTTGGACCATTTTCTAGGTGCATACACTTAGACTGTCCCAACAAATGTATAATATGTGGGCTCGAATGCTTGTCTAAAAAATAGTTTACATAATCATTAATCCTGTTCATTAGTTTCTGTGTGACTCTAAGTAAATCACCTCCCTTCCTTTTTCTTTATTTTTATTTTATTTTATTTTTTTTAGAGACGGCATCTCACTGTGTTGCCCAGGCTGGTCATGAACCCTTCCGTTTTTCTTTACAAAGATATTAGAAATATTTGTTGACTACTTTCTAGATTGCTGTGAGAATGAGAATACTAATAAAAGTTTAAGAATATTAAGGAGAAGTGCAACATATGTTTAAGGTGGTTTCTTGAATGACAGATATGTAACTTCTATCTACTTGTTTAAGTGTAGTAAAGTTTAGAATTAGCAGTTGCTGATTCTAAATTGAACATTCTCAACTCTGCCTACATAGGTAGATTCACTGTCAAATGTTGCCGTCTTTAAGAAGAGAAGACACCACAGGGGAACAATAGAAATAGCTCATTAGATGTTTATGAGCAAAACCACTTGTCCACAGTCTCAGTTAATCTTCACAACAACTTTGAGAATACTGTCAACTGCAAGGAACACGACAATCTCCTCTCAGTAGGCTTCAACAGTGAGGAAATGTGTTATCCCAAAAATAAGCAGCCCAGAAGTAGGTAACTAACTCCAACGTTGTTAATTCAGGAGGCTGAGACAGGAGAATCGCTTGAGCCTGGGAGGTAGAGGTTGCAGTGAGCCAAGATTGGGCCACTGCACTCCAGTCTGGGCGAGAGAGTGAGACCTTGTCTCAAAAAAAAAAAAAAAAGTTCATTTTTTTCTGTCTTTCCTGTTTGTCATGTTCCCATTGCCACCTTGGCTCTAAGACTAGCACTGCTGATAGCTCGCCACAGTTCTGGGCATCACCTTTAAAGTGTTATAATATCTGACAGTGTCTATTTTCAGGAACAAGGAAAATTTCCCCCAACGTCCTCTACTAGATCTTCCCACCAGTCTCATTAGCCACAATTCAGCCCCACACAGCCCCTAAACCATTGACCAGATTTATCCCAGAGTTCTGTGGGGTTGAGGTAGACACCCAAACAAAATTGGAGCTCTCGTAACATGATAAAGAAGGCTGTTGAGTGAGCTGGGCAGCCATCAGGGTCTCTACAGGTGATCTTATTATTCCTTTTTAAAAATGAGGACATGAAAAAGTACGTTTTTAAAAAATGAGGAAATGGAGGCTCCAAAAGATTGAATGATAAGCCAAGGCTTAGTTCCAGCTTTTAAACTCTAAACCATGTGTGTTTCTGCTGCAATACTCACATCTTAAGCCCATATTTAAACATATATCCACATACCTTTAGACTTACCTTGAATTTCATTTGTTTAGCATATATTTGAGTGCCTTTTTGGACCAGACGCTGTGATGTGTTCATGGGATACTTGGAGTAAAGTTAAATAAAAATGAAATTTATCATCTCTGTCCCCAGGACATTTAAGAATCTAGCCAGACAAAACATAAAACATTATAACTGTTATTTATAATAGTATAATAGTATAGCTGTGATTACAATAGTATACCTCATTTTCTGACATCAGTAGGGAATGAAAAGGTTCTACCTACAGACTTTCAGGTCAGTGGAAAACAAAAAACTTCTTTGAAATGTTAACTATTCATATTGAATGACTTTTACGTAATTACATATTACATAATTCCCAGCCTGTTTAGATGGAAGATCTCACGTGTACTTCAACCTTTAAAAAATGACTGTAGGTTCTTGTGAACAATGACAGTTTTATCTTGAGTAATTGAGGAAGGTTTTCAGGGATGACAGAGGCGCTGAAGCCTGGCCGTTTTCCCTTCCCACCGAAGATCAGAGACTGCTGTGATGTTTCTTTTAGTTCTTTGGCTTCTCTTTATGTTTTTCATCTCACCTTTCTTTTTTCAGGCTGTTAGCTGTCTCTTCCTATCAGTGTTAATGGATCTCACTCACCCTTCAATGCAAGCCATCTGTCCTCAGTTTTTAACTTTAGCAAGGGGTTGGAAACCAGATCATGAAGCTTGGTAGAATTACAAATGAATTAAGAATAAAGAAAGAGTGATTAAACCTGATGGACTTCCCTAGGAGTAATCATGATCTTTAATATATGATACGGAATATCCATTGTGCCTCAGAAACTCTTTTGTTTTCTTTAGGGTTGACCAGGACATAGAATTGTATAATCTAACATACCACCTCAAGTAGAAATTTCCTTTAGCATCTCTGCCAAGTATTCATCCAGCTTTCAATAAGAGAAAACACCTTCTCTTGAAAGATGACTTCTTTTCTCATTCCCAGCTCTGTTTTGTGTGGTTGATGCTGCTAGAAAATTGAACCCCAAGTTATTGTTTGTTGAATAGATTTTTTTTTTTTTTTTTTGAGATGGAGTCTCACTCTGTCGCCCAGGGCTGGAGTGCAGTGGTGTGATCTTGGCTCACTGCAATCTCTGCCTCCCAGGTTCAAGTTATTCTCCTGCCTCAGCCTCCCGAGTAGCTGGGACTACAGGCACGTGCCACCAAGCCTGGCTAATTTTTTGTATTTTTAGTAGAGATGGGGTTTTACCATGTTAGCCAGGATGGTCTCTATCTCCTGACCTCGTTATCCGCCCAGCTCCGCCTCCCAAAGTGCTGGGACTACAGGCGTGAGCCACTGCACCCAGCCAAGTAGATTTTTATTTTTAATTTTCTTTCCTGGTTTTTCCTCTTTTTTTTAAATTATACTTTTAAGTTCTAGGGTACATGTGCACAACGTGCAGGTTTGTTACATACATATACATGTGCCGTGTTGGTTTGCTATACCCATTAACTCATCATTCCTAATGCTACCCCTCCCACATCCCCTCCCCCCATGACAGGCCCCAGTGTGTGATGTTCCCCGCCCTGTGTCCGAGGGTTCTCATTGTTCAATTCCCACCTATGAGTGAGAACATACAGTGTTTGGTTTTGCTCAGAATGATGGTTTCCAGCTTCATCCATGTCGCTACAAAGGACATGAACTCATCCTTTTTCATGGCTGCATAGTATTCCATGGTGTATATGTGCCACATTTTCTTAATCCAGTCTATCATTAGTGGACATTTGGGTCAGTTCCAAGTCTTTGCTATTGTGAATAGTGCCGCATTAAACATACGTGTGCATGTGTCTTTATAGTAGGATGATTTATAATCCTTTGGGTATATACCCAGTAATGGGATTGCTGGGTCAAATGGTATTTCTAGTTCTAGATCCTTGAGTAATCGCCACACTGTCTTCCAGAATGGTTGAACTAGTTTACACTTCCACCAACAGTGTAAAAGCATTCCTATTTCTCCACATCCTCTCCAGCACTTGTTGTTTGCTGACTTTTTAATGATCGCCATTCTAACTGGTGTGAGATGGTATCTCATTGTGGTTTTGATTTGCATTTCTTTGATGACCAGAGATGATGAGCATTTTTTCATGTGTCTGTTCAACTGAGTAGATTTTTAAAAAGCTGCTTTGCTTCTGTGGTTTGTTGGCACCATAACAGGAGATTCGGTATAATAAGCAATAATAACAGCAGAATTGATTGACCACCACTCTGAGCCAGGCTCTAAGTGCTTTCCATGGCTTAACTCATTTACCCTTCATTACCACTAGATAATTGACAGAGCTCTTACTAATATCCCCATTTCAAAATGTAAAAACTAGCTAGGCACGGTGGCTTACGCCTGTAATCCTAGCACTTTGAGAGGCCAAGGCGGGCGGATCACTTGAGGTCATCAGGAGTTTGAGACCAGCCTGGCCAATATGTTGAGACCCTGTCTCTACTAAAAATATCAAAAAAATTATCCGTGCGTGGGGGCACATGTGTGTAATCCCAGCTACCTGGGAGGCTGAGGCAGGAGAATCGCTGGAACCTGGGAGACGGGGCTGCAGTGAGCTGAGATCACACCATTGCACTCCAGCCTGGGTGACAGGGTGAGACTTTGTCTCAAAAAATAAAAAATAAATAAAAACTGAGGTTTTGGAGGTAAAAATCATACAGCTAATGATAAGTGGAGGTGAGATGTAAACATAGGCTGTGTGCTTCCAGAGACTGGCACCAACCACTTTGCTCTACTGCTTTTCTGTGACATTTAGAGACTTAAGAACATATGATTTGGGAATGAGAGAATGAGGTTTGAGTCCCACCTGTTACTAGCTTTCGTTATCGCTATTACCCAGAATACCGATGAACCGGGTAAAAGTACTGCACCTACACGGGCTCCAAAGTCTTTGTTTTTGGAATGCTTAATACTATGTGTGAGGTTTTGGAATGTCATTTTTCTAGTAGTCCAAAGCTATAACTTCTAATATTGGTAGTGAATTTTATATACATGGTAGAAGCATAAAATATGTAATCCTGAGTCTTGTTTAGCTCAAAGTATATCTGACAGAAAGGAGTTTTTGTTCCATCCATAAGTAGAAATACTTTTTTTTTTTTTTTGAGACAGAATCTCACTCTGTCGTCCAGGTTGAAGTGCAGTGGCGTGATCTGGGCTCACTGCAACCTCCTTCTCCCGGCTTCAAGCAATTCTCCTGCCTCAGCCTCCCCAGTAGCTGGGATTACAGGCACCCACCGCCACGCCTGGCTAATTTTTGTATTTTTAGTAGACACGGGGTTTCCCTGTGTTGCTCAGGCCATTCGCAAACTCCTGAGCTCAGACAGTCTGCTCACCTCGGCCTCCCAAAGTGCTGGGATTACAGGCGTGAGCCACCACGCCCGGCCTAAGTGGAAACACTTTTATTTCAACTCTGGGAGTTTTCTCCAAGTACAGTTAAGCAGATAATCATATAGCAGTTTGGATTAGACCAAGTGCATATGTTCCTTTGCCTTTAGGATTTCTCTAAAGTTTGTGGACTAAAACTTTGGCACATCAAGTTTTTAAACTTTGGAGCCCTCTTTGTGACTCATTGGTGGTCAGGTCATCTCAGTAACAAGAGTAAACAGACTGGCTTGCATTCCTAACCAGACCTCCTTCAGAGAGTAAACCATTTCATGGAGTCTGTATTCACTCTGACATCATGTTTTCCTTTATATTTCAACTAGTGAAACGTGTTCCTGGAGCTTCTGAATATCCTGTCAAAGACTTGAGTACCCCTCCAAATTCTTTGGGAAGTGGAGGAAATGTGGGGCCTGCAACCAGCCCTGCCAGAAGCAGTGACATGTTATATCTGATCGTTGGCTGTGTGCTGGGCGTCATGGTCCTCATTCTGATGGTTTTCATTGCAATGTGCCTGTGGAAGAATCGCCAGCAGAATACCATACAAAGTAAGTCACTCATAAATATTTCCTTCTCTTTTTCTAAAGATGGGTAGACAAATATTGTCAGAATAAATATTGATTTCTAACACTGTTGTATATTAGTGTCATGGTATGAAACACATTAGATACTCTTCATTCAGAGGAGATGACTTTAAAACTGTTCTAGCTGTCAGCCAGAGTAAGTGGAGCATCAAATTAAATTGCCCAGCAGACATAAACACCAAAGCCAAAACTAAGCAGGTCTCTAAGTAAATAGCTGACTTATTGCTGGGAAACTCCGGCTTTGTTGGACCACCAAAGAGGACGCATATTTGAAGCCTGAGCTCTGGAATTGCTGTAGGAACACCTTTACACTGGTACAGAGCTTGTCAACAGGGAATAGAAAAGCCATGATGGAAAGCAGGTAGTGAAAACTTGTCTAAGTCACTGTCACTGAATGACACTTCACCGATGAGGATAACGCAGCCCTGTTTCTGTACCTGATGGACTCAAGACTGCTCCAGCATGGCATCCTCTCCCTGGAGTGTGTCTAGGAATACGTGTGCTTGAACATCGATGATGGCCCTGCTTTGAAATAACAGTGAAGTAACCTAGAACCCCCTTTCTCTTTTCTCTTCCTTCAGTTCTCTTCACCTCACTGTCCTACTTTTCCTGTTATCTCAGCTATTATAAAATAGGATAATCAAATCAAGCAGAGAGTTTAGTCTTTGGTGGGAAGAAGTTTTTTGGTTTCCCCTTTGGCTCCAGAATAAGGAAATGAAAGAAAAGTGAGGGAGGACCCCAGCAGGCACTTCCAGTGGCTGTTAGCCAGTTCTCACGCATGCTCCCCTTTTAGTTACCAGTTCTGGGGGAAGAAAATACTCTGTTTGTATTGAATGATGCCTTCCAAGAGACAGGGGGAGAGATGGTGGCTGCATCAGGCTGAAAGGGATGGTGATCATTTGATTTTCTAAGTGGTTTTAATGCCATCGTCTTTAATTGTGTGAGTGCGTGTTGAATCATGAAAAGAGAAGTATTAATCTGAAAGGGATGGTGATCATTTGATTTTCTAAATGGTTTTAATGCCATTGCCTTTAATTGTGTGAGTGCGTGTTGAATCATGAAAAGAGAAGTATTAATCTGAAAGGGATGGTGATCATTTGATTTTCTAAATGGTTTTAATGCCATTGCCTTTAATTGTGTGAGTGCGTGTTGAATCATTAAAAGAGAACATTAATCTGGTCGTCCCAGCCATATTAATCAGATTAAAGTCATCCTACTTTGTGACCTGATAATGTTTAAAAATGGAAAATTCTCATGGTGGTGTTCATTCAGTCATTTATTCAAAAGATAATCATCGTCTTCTGTATACCAGGCACTGTTCTGGACAGTGGAGATGTAATGGTAAATAAAATAAACACCACCTCTGCCCTCTCAAAGTGTGTAGTTTAGTGAGACCACAAGCAGGTGTACTGAGACTACACACCTGGGCGAGAGCACACAGTAATGCGGGCAGCTAAGGAAAGGAGGGACACCTAATCCAGCCTTGGCAAGCTCTCCTACCTTCCAAGAATTTATCCAGACTCCAACAACAAATCCTGTACAGTTTGGACACTCTAGTTTCTAAGAGATACTTTACTTTTTCTAAATATATCTGGTAGATGTGCCTCTGGAAATCAGTTTTGAGGCAGTCATTTGTATGCTTTTAATAGAAGAAAATAGAAGGCTGGGCGGAGTGGCTCACGCCTGTAATCATAGCACTTTGGGAAGCCAAGGTGGGCGGATCACGAGGTCAGGAGATCGAAACCAACCTGGCTAGCACGGTGAAACCCTGTCTCTACTAAAAATACAAAGAATTAGCCGGATGTGGTGGCACGCACAAGCTACTTGGGAGGTTGAAGCAGGAGAATTGCTTGAACCCGGGAGGCAGAGGTTGCAGTGAGCCAAGATTGCGCCATTGCACTCCAGCCTGGGCAACAAGAGCGAAACTCCATCTCAAAAAAAAAAAAAAAAGAAAAGAAAAGAAAATAGAATCACTTTTTGCCTTTGGTACTCCACACCTTCCAAATTGGCTGTAATGACTAAGGAGCTATATGAATGATCAGTGACTGTATATACAAGTCCATCCTTTTACTTAACGGAGTTGTTTATTGCTACTTGAAATACCCCACCTAAAGCTAGTCTTTTGTTGTCATTTTATGCAGTTTTTTTCAGCACTTAGAAGTATAATATATAGGAGTTTAAGCACTTTTTCCTAGTATTGCCAGTACTCTGATAGTTTCAGCTTGCCCAATATATTCATTCTCTTTTGAGTAATTTCTCCCTAGGTGATTTTTCTTCCCGTTAACAGAATCATAATTAACTCAGAGTTCACAGCTATCTCTACACTCTATGGAAAATAATAGCAGTAACTTTATTAAAGCATGTCTTACAAGTAGGCTTTAAGTGAACATTTTAAAAATGTTTTTATTTTAGTCTATTTGTAGTTTCGTAGGGGTTTTATCTGTAAGACCTTCTCAGCAAGAAGATTGTCCTTTTTAGTGTCTTACTGTGTGCGTGTGTGCATGTGTGCGTGTGTGTGCGTGCGTGTGTGTGTGCGTGCATGTGCGTGCGTGTGTGCGTGCGTGTGTGCATGCGTGCGTGCGCGTGTGCGTGTGTGCGCGCGCGTGTGTGCGTGTGCGTGCGTGTGTACATGTGTGCGTGCGTGTGTGCGTGTGTGTGTGCGTGCGTGTGTGTGCGTGCGTGTGTGTGTGCGTGTGTGTCTTTTTTGTTCTCTTTTAACAGAATATGACCCACCAGGGTATCTCTACCAAGGATCAGATGTGAATGGGCAGATGGTGGACTACACCACTCTCTCAGGAGCAAGTCAGATAAATGGAAATGTTCACGGAGGCTTCCTAACCAATGGCGGTCTCAGCAGTGGCTATTCCCACCTTCACCATAAGGTCCCCAACGGAGTCAATGGAATTGTGAATGGGAGCCTAAATGGAGGGCTTTACTCCGGGCACACCAACTCTCTAACCAGGACACACGTGGATTTTGAACATCCTCATCATCTAGTGAATGTAAGAGACCTAACTATAAATAAAAGCCCCTCTGTCCCTCAGGGTGCCAAGTACCAGAACAGGGACAGCATGCTTGGCTTTGTTCAGTATAGAAACCTCACAAGTTTCCTCGAATGGAAACAGCATGGATCACTGGCAGCCCTTTGATCCAGAGTAGTCTTTGTAAGTTGTTTTCTATTGCCAGGTAATAGTTACGTTCATCAGTTTAGTTTCATTTTAAAATTATTTAACACTGAAAGTGGAATACCAGCAATGAACAGACTGGAAGTTGTTCTTTAGATGAAATGGAAATACCAAATACTTTAAATTTGATTTATCGAGAGCAGGGTCTTGAAAATGCAAATGCTGAAGAGTCAGGCAGATCAGGAAATTGTGGGAGTGAGATGGTAGCACTGGAGGCGACGGCCACCTGGAGAGCACAGACAGTGTCTTCAGGAAACAGCCGCGGTTTGACACTTACAGTCGTCATGGGCTGAGGGCGCAGTGTTGCCAAACTTTCTGATTTTTCAGAACCTCTGTAAATCCAAGTGAAATTGACAGATTTTTACATGCTGGCACCTAATTCAAATTTTTGAAAACATACGTAGGCCGTGCCAAACATCTCTGCAGGCCACCGGGTTGTGACTTCTGACCTTTCATGGGCTTCTTTTGTTTGTTTTGCCCAATATGTTTTGTTGTTGTGGCTGGTAAGCTTTTTACATTTTACAATGTTAGTATTCTTTAGCCACACAAAGAGTGATAAACCCTTAAGACAACCTTATTTCAGAGGTAACTAGTTGATAGCGTTTAATTTTTGAAATGGGAGTAGAATGACTAGCATATTTTAGACTTACGTGGGGTTCTCTGCACTAGAAAGTTTGATTTATGACATTGTTTGAATGCACATCTATATTACTTTTGATCAAATAGATAATTTGTTTAATTGATGGAATTAAGCATTCAGTTTTTGTCACTGTTCTGATTACAAATAAATTTACCATGACCCACAATATGTTACAATTTGAAGAAGCTTAGAGGTTTTTTCCCCCCATTTTCAGTTTATTAAAGATTTATTAAAATCTATTTGGAGAACAAAACTAATATATACTCATTTTAAAGCTAGAAATTGAATAGCTTTTATGTGACCTAGCTTTTGTATGTTGTGGAAGAAATATTAATTTGCTTTAATGCATCTCATTACTAAAAGAGAATCATGATTTCACTATTTTGTGTGGAAAGATACAGCATGTATTCAGACTTTCTAAACTTTTCTGGTCACCATTCCTAGTCCAAACTACTACCATTGTCCAAGAAAACTGAAGCAGAGAGCATTAACGTTTGAATAGCACACACTGTTTCCATAAGAAGAAAACATAAGGCCCATGTTTGCTTTAGTGTTTGAACACGGAACCTTGGGTTTTTTGAACAATGAATTTCTATTTAAATAATAGGTGCCCCATTTGGTGTACAATGTCAGAAGTTATCTGTGATTCTAAACTATTCGTTTTCTTACTTTTCTGGGTGGGGGAAATAGAGAAATTTTAACAGTGTTAGTGACCCTAAAAATCATTGCACTAACTTCAACATGTTGAGGGATTCAGAGAATCCCTAAGTCACAACGTTACCCTGCAGGTTGTGAACTTCATTTTCTGAGCCTTTCAGGTTTTCCCTCAGTTGGAATATAGTATAGGAGAGTTCTTTCTCTCGATATGTTCTTAATAATTCCTGTTGCTGGTTGGATCAGAAACACTGAAGGAAATTTTCAGGACTTTTGGTTTGCTTAGATTCTGGCTGCTGTTATGAAATGAATGGAAATGGAAAGTATTCTAGGAAAAACAATTGCCTGAACTTTTCCTAACCTTGAAGGCCTGCTTTGGGTTTGGGTGCAGTGTGACAGCCTCTCCCACCTTTTATCAAATTCAGTTCTGCTGTTTTTCTTCTGAAAGCAGAATTCTGCCTCTGACTATCAGGCTAGTTTAATTTTTAACTTCATTTTTGAAGAACCTTGCTGTCTGTCAAGTGAACATTTTACAATGAGGTATGTGTTAATCTGGGCATTTTTCTTAATTGCTGGGCAGTTTCCGCCAAAAGCAACATCCAAATATTAACACACCCCCTCCAGGTCATTGCTGGCTGAAGATCTACTCCATCTGGAAAAATATAGCATGCTTTAAAACTTAGCGTTGTCAAGTGAACAGACCTAATTGAAATAATTACAGGAAAATGAAGATGAGTTTATCATGTGACATCATCTACACAGGTTTTACACCCTGTTTCTCCAACTGGCATCACATGAAATTCTTCCCTGACTGCCAAGAAAGGGAAAATGAATGGAGGCTATAATGTATAATGTATTTTTGGCCCACTAGATTTGAAGGGAAGTGACTAAACTTTTCCCTTCATTTATTTACCTTTGTCTAGTACAGAAATACGTAGGAAAACATGGCAGTGAAGTTTTTGGAATACAGTTTAATCTAGTGCAGAACTCTCATTCACTCCTTTGTGAATATGGGTCAGTGATATTCACAATGACGTTGCTCTGGGAGTTGGTTAGAATATACTGTGTGTCCATTTATGGTTGACATGGCTCATGTGTATTTGTGATTATTTGGCTACTGGTCTGTGAGTACCTTCAGCATTCCTTCTTCTTTTCTTTTTCTCTGACACTCCTTCCTGTCCAGGGTGGTGGAATGTACACGGCCGTGCCTCAGATTGACCCTCTGGAGTGTGTTAACTGCCGAAATTGTCGAAACAACAATAGGTATGTTAATAATGTAGATACATTATTCACATGTATCTTAGTACATTCACACAAGCTGTTGTGAATAAGGCATATGCATCCTTTTATTTTTCCCTTCAGCAAAGGAAGTTCTTGGAATTTTACCTAGGATATAAAGTTCAGGATTTGCAATCTTAAGTTTAAAGCTGTTACTAATTTTTTGCCTCTGCTTTCTAATTTTTGTCTTTTTGTGCCTCGGTTTCTTCAGCTATACAATCTTAAAGGCTCTATTTGTCACTGAAATATTATTATAAGGCTTAATGTTTTTGAAAATTTTAAATTAGAGTCATTCTCTGTTATAAAGACTTTATCTTTTCTCACCTTTTATTTCCTACTCTATGTTATGGGATGTTATGAGGATGAATGACAGTGTTTCTGAGTGTTGGGGGGAGGGGGGACCCCTCTGTATATAGTAATTTTTTTCAAAGTAATGTTACTGAAATTTTCCTACCAGATTATCCAGTGTTTTTTTTTAATTCTTAAAATCTTAAGAAAATTAAGCAGCAAACCCTTGCTTTGAATTTTGTGTTTTAATTTTAAAAGCGGTATGTACTCACAATATTTCAAACAAGATAGAAATATGGAGAGCAGTGTGCATTTAACACACAGGATACTCGGCACACTTTCCTACGACCTCTCTCTAGAGTAATCCCAAGGATTACCAAGCTTTTTGTTGTATTAAAGTTGTTTCAGAAATCTTAGTTCTTTCTTTTACATAATGATGTTATTGAATTACATGGTGTCAAAAGTCCTTCCTTCTCAGTCCTAAAACTCTACAACCAAAAAGATTATGTCATAGTTAGTACATAAAATAACTGGAGTATGGGTGGGAGTTTAGATATTTTATTATTGAAATGATGTTTGACCTATATATTTAAAATGGATTAACAGGTTAAGAGTTGTCTCTGGGAGTTATTGAAACCAGAACTTGAAGAAGGATCAGGCCAACCATCAAATTAAAAATACATTGTTTCAGCCTGTGTTTTGAGAGTTGCAGAACAAAAGCAACAGAGCTTCTTGGAGATTGTTTGTTATCATTTACTTAACCCATTTCAGGGTGTCTATAAAAGAGCCATCTGCTTATTTTATGTACTAAGGTTTGCTTGTTACGTATTTAAATTCTATATGACCCTGGTTTTGAAAATGTTCATAACATTGAAACCACATTTTTGTCTTGAGCTTTTCATGGACTTTACCATAGTTTGTTAGGCAACATGCTAAAGACCTGGTAAAGATGGTTCATGTACCTGGCGAGTAATCAGATGGATTTAGTTACAAGTCGTCTTGCTTAAAAATTTAACGTGTTTTCTTTTGTGGTTCTTGGTCATCAGCAGATCTTGGTTCTCCTGGACAATAGAATGGTATAACGACAGGATCTCTGGTCTAAGAATAAGTAGACCTGGGCTGTGACATAGCTTAAACCTGTGATCTTGCGAAAGTAACGTAATGTTTCTGAAGCTATTTCCTTAACTAAAAAGGGGAAAATTGTCCTAGGTAATATAAGATTGCTGCCAACATAATCTGACGGTAGTCTCTGGCAATTTCCTGCCAATCATGTCTTTTTGATGAAGTATCATCTTAATATCAAGAATACATCCCATTTCCTTAGAAGGACTTATATGACCTCTGCCATTTAAATGACCTTGGCTTTGTGGCTATTTGTGTGTGTATGTAGTATTTTAGTATTTTCAAGTTTTTATTTTACAGTTTTTTTTCCTTTAAGACAATGAACAATTGTATTTCTATTAATTTTCAAGTTAATGACTTACTACATTTCATGTGTGTGGGTTTTACTGTTATCTGGGAATTTAGGTGAATTCTCTTCAGCTTGGAACACCAGATTCTTTTTCTTCCTGGTTTCAATTTTCTTCCTCATGAGAATCTGCCTGTTTAGTGCAAGTCTTTACTTGCCTGCATTGCCTTCAAGGTTAGCCAGTGTCTCACCTGGCTCCCAGCAGCAACTGTATGATTTTGACACTCAATAATTGGACAGATAAGTATCAATAAGTACCTACCTTCAGCTCTAGAAAATTTGAATTATTAAATTTAAAGATTTTAAGTCTTTTCACTTTGGAATTGAGAACAGGTATCTCCTCTTAAGATCTTACAAATGACAAAATTTGTAAAAAGCTGTGAATGCCGAAAGGTAGATGATACGTGGTTTACTCTCAAAATATAGAAAATTATAGTCAATTTATGCTTTTAGAATATCGACATTGTTACTATGAATGAGTTTGCATTTCTGAATATCAGCTGAAATAGTGTAAACATAAAAAGAAGCATGATTTCAGTTAAGTTATATGAGGGCTATCAAGTGGGCCTCATATGATTTTTGGCTGTTCAGTCAAACAAAACAAAACAAACATTTACTGAGCACTACCCCGGCTCTGGACTAGGTTCTGAGGTGTTTCCCCGTAGAAGGAATGTAAGAACAGTCATGGACATAGAAAGGATAATGTTTACATAAGAATGAATAGGCGACTTCAGTGGTTCTCAAACTTTAGCGTGCATCACTTGAAACACTTAATAAAAACGCACATTACTAGGCTCTACTCCTACTCCTATTCTTAGACCAGAGTTTCCCATTCAGCAGGTCTAGGGTGGGGCCTGAGAATTTGCATTTCTAATGAGTTCGCAGATGGTACTGATGCCCATGGTCCTGGGACCATGCTTTGAGAACCGCTGGAATAATTTGACCGGCTGTGAAGTGCAACTAGAGAATAGTAGGATATTGAAATTGGACAACTGGACTGAGTTTATATAGTGGATAACCCTGAATGTCAAGGTTTAGTAGTTTATTTAATAAACAAGTCCTATTAAATACTATTACTTAATAATAGTCCTATTAAATATTATTTATTAAATAAGCAAGTTTATTTAATAAACAAGGCCCTTTATTGAGTGCCTGTCATGTACTGGGTACTGGCCTAGGCCCTGCCTTCAGAGAGTCCATAGTCTAACAATAGTGATTCTCAGACAGAGGTAGGGATATAGTGAGTAGAGTTTGAAGAAGCACGTTGAGTTTTATAATTTTATATTTAAAGAACAGAAAAAAATCTCTGTGTCTGTAATGTCTGTGTATACAAGGGTATGCAATTTTTATATTAATCAAAAGTGGGTATGCGTTAAATGTTGAGAAACACTGGGGTAGCAGCATCACAATTGTTGCAAAGCTTGTTGAGAACAGGAATGATCTGTTCAGAGATATGCTCAGGCGGGATGAAAGATGGCGGTGCACAGGAGGGAAGGGAGGGAGGGGATCCGTGAGACATGGGGAATGGGGATGAAGAGGAAGGGATGAGTGAGACTGCAGACATGGAGTCTTCAGGACTTGGCCATTGACTGATAGGGATCTAGGAAAACAGAAGATTCCAGATGCGTAAGAAGTTTCAAACATGGATGATCTGGGTGGTAGTCATAGTAATAAGAAACTTAATAAAATGATACGTCATGAAAAGGTGATAAATTTGGTTTTAGAGTTGAAGTATGAGTTGATATCTTAAGGAGAAAGATGAAAATGCTGGTCTTGGGTTCAGGGGGTAGAATGGAACTGTGATACAGATTTAGGACCATTTTAAGTTCTATCCAAGTAATAGAACTTAAAAACAGATGAGACACCAAAGGAGACAATATCCTTGGCAGATTGATTATTTTTATATATTTAATTATTTGATGCATTTATTTGCTTTTATTTCTTATGTATTTAAAGTCATTAGACTTTCTTTTTATAAGACATCATATCTTTTGTTGTTTTTTCTTACTGCCTTAATACATCTTCAGAGAATAACAGAGATGGGAAAAGGAGAATGATAAAATAAGGAGAGTAAAAAAGAAAAAGAGAATTCCCTCCCTCCCTCCCTCCCTCCCTCCCTTCCTTCCTTCCTTCCTTCCTACCTACCTACCTACCTACAAATGTTTGCTGCAGGTCTGTAGTGAGCCAAGCACCAAACTAGGTACTGGGGATATGGCAGTGAGCATAACAGGCATTGCTCCTGCCTGCGTGGAGCTTAGAGTTTAATAGGGGAGACATATCTTTTAAGAAAATGACATAAATCGGCGGGGTGCAGTGGCTCACGCCTGTAATCCCAGCACTTTGGGAGGCTATGGCGGGCGGATCACCTGAGGTCAGGAGTTTGAGACCAACCTGGCCAATGTGAAACCCCATCTCTACTAAAAATACAAAAATTAGCTGGGCATGGTGGCAAGTGTCTGTAATGCCAGCTACACGGGAGGATGAAGCAGAAGAATCACTTGAACCCGGGAGGCAGAGGTTGCAGTGAGCCAAGATCACGCCACTGCACTCCAGGCTGGGCGACAAGAGCGAAACTCTGTCTCAAAAGAAAAAAACAAATGACATGAATAATAAAAATGAATATGTAATTAAATCTGGATGCTTTAAAGGAAAAGTAAAGACTGTGGGAGAGAGGAAAGCCCTCTGTAAGCAAGTGGCATTTTGCTGAGCTCTGAAGATTTATAAAATTAGGTCTAAGGGAAGGAAATAGGTTTAGAGCTTTCCAGGCAAAGGGGACCATTTATACACAATCTCTAAAACAGAATGCCTGAATCCTCAAAGAACTTAAAGAAGGCCAACATAGCAGAAACCTAGTAACTGGAGGAGTCAGAATTAAAAGGCGAGTGAAATCAGATCACACAGAGCCATGGCACATCTGTGGATGGTTTTAAGCAGGAATTCGTTTTTGTTTTTGTTTTCTGAGATGGAGTCTCACTCTGTTGCCCAGGCTGGAGTGCAGTGGCACGATCTTGGCTCACTGCAACCTCCACCTCCCGGGTTCAAGCAATTCTCTGCCTCAGCCTCCCAAGTAGCTGGGATTACAGGTGCCCGCCACCACGCCCGGCTAATTTTTTGTATTTTTAGTAGAGACGGGGTTTCACCATGTCAGTCAGGCTGATCTTGAACTCCTAACCTCATGATCCGCCCGTCTTGGCCTCCCAAAGTGCTGGGATTACAGGCATGAGCCACCATGCCCAGCTGAATTCGGGTTCTTAAAGAACACTCTGGATGCAGTTTGGAGACTAAATTGGATGGGGCAGGAGAGGATACCTGGAGACCAGTTAGATGGCAGTTGCAGTAGTCCAGATGAGAAACAGTAGACTAGCATAGTTGTAGGGAGAGAAAGAGAAGAATTTTGAGAGAATTAGGATTTAGAAAGAGATGAGTCTGAATGAGTCTGAGGGATTTAAAAAAAAAAAAAAAAAAAAAGACCAAGTAATTGGTTGAAGAGGCCAGTGGAGGAAGCAGTTGAAGATGATGTCTAGGTGTCTGGGCGCAGTCACTGAGGCAGAAAACACTGCAGGAGATGAAGAGGAGCTGCTACCCCACAGTATACTTCTGGGGAGTTGTCCTCTGAGATCTGGTGGTGCCTCTGCAATTCGCCTTCTTTATTCCACAGATACTGAGAACTGGAGAAGTCTTGCATGGGGCCTTTTCCGTATGGACTCTTACCTGCCCTGTGCCCTGCTACTCCAGGTTCTTTTTTCTCTGCCTTCTCAGTTGTAAACTTAAGCATATTTCTTGGAGTGAGCTTTTAAGAAACATTGCCAACCCTTGACCCCTTTTATCACCCATCTATTTTAGTAATAACCGTCTGGAGGGAAAACGTTGCCTCTATTATGTAAATGAGAGTATGATGTGAAAAGTTGAGAGCAGGTGAGGGGAGGGTGCACTGTATAGATCTGTGGGGAAGTTGTAGTTGATTCTGGGGCTCTTGTGACATGCTGTAAATGACCGCTTGCCTCACTGGGTTCCATGACCTTGAATCCTTTTTAGTTTCTTTTGATTTTCTTTTGTTTTTTTTTGAGACAGTCTCACTCCAGTACCCAGGCTGGAGTGCAGTGGTGTAGTCTTGGCTCACTGCAACGCCGCTTCCTGGGTTCAAGCGATTCTCATGCCTCAGCCTCCTTAGTAGCTGGAATTACAGGCGTGTGCCACCATGGCTGGCTAATTTTTTTGTATTTTTAGTAGAGACGGAGTTTTGCCATGTTGGCTAGGCTGGTCTCGCACTCCTGGCCTCATGTGATCTGCCCGCCTCGGCCTCCCAATGTTCTGAGATTACAGGCGCGAGCTACCGCGCCTGACCCCTTTGCAGTTTTTAAGAGTAATATGTAAAGCTCACTATGAACGCCTAGAAAGAAGCATATTTAAGGCAGCTTTGCAGAGAGCCAGTTCCTTACACCAGAGACCTAATCAAGAAATCCTTGTGCCATTTGGGCATTTCAAGAGTTAAATGGATTTTAATCAAAAAACATCAAAAGCTTTCTACCCTTCTCTTCTCTTCTCCTGAATTCAAAAGGCAGTAATGCAGTTCTGGATATGTAATTAAATGTGGCTTATTAGTTGCTTGGCTAGTTTAATGGAAAGGGATTGACATTAAATCTGGTCTTTTTTAGCATCAGCCTTGATAATTTGTAAGAGAGAGTAGAGAGGACACTGATGAAATTCACAGATGAACGGACTGAGAGATCCCATCAGGAAGGAATGAGAAATTACCTTGAAGGGTCGTAGAGAGACTGGAGATGGACAGGAAGTCTCCCAGCGAAAATCAGCTTGGAAAAATTATATAATTCATCTGGGAAAAAAAGTACAAGTTACATGGCTGATAGTCAAGAGAAGTAGTAAAACTACTGGGAACAGTGCTTTAGAGAACAAAGATACTACAAATGACTTCAGAGTTTTGTATAATGACAACCTTAAAAGTCTGTGTGTTGGATTTGGGAATGCTCTTTCACCAACTTGAAACCCTCCGTGGATGTCAGATGTCCTCTGATGACAACAACATGTAGAGATGAATATGAGAACATTAATTATTATTATTATTTTATTTATTTATTTATTTATTTATTTTGAGACAGAGTCTCGCTGTGTCGCCCAGGCTGGAGTGCAGTGGTGCGATCTCGGCTCACTGCAAGCTCCACCTCCCAAGTTCATGCCATTCTCCTGCCTCAGCCTCCTGAGTTGCTGGGACTACGAGTGCCCGCCACCACACCCAGCTAATTTTTTATATTTTTAGTAGAGATGGGGTTTCACTGTGTTAGCCAGGATGGTCTTGATCTCCTGACCTCGTGATCTGCCCGCCTTGGCCCCCCAAAGTACTGGGATTACAGGCGTGAGCCACCGGAGAACATTAATTATCATAGCAGTTCTTTCAGGCCTAAGGTTTGATCTACCCAGTTGGTTTGCTAAGTATTAAAACAACAAGTTGTCCAGTTCACCTGAGCTTTTTCTTCCAGCAGAAAACAGGCATTCAGCTTCTCTTCCATCTATGGTAATCTCCCTGTTTCCCTAAGAAATTCAGAGTGCTGTGTTGAATTTTAAAAATTGATCAGTGCTTTCCTTTTGGGGAAGTTATATTTCTCCCCAAGTCTGTCTCGTACTTCTAAGATGGAGACCTAGGGCCTGTTGTCAGGGAGTCCAGCTTTTTGTCTTTCTTTATAAGCTCATGTGTGTCTGTCAACTTGCCATGTTCAGGAATACACTCAGTCATTTGTTGTCACTCAACATTTACTGTCATGTTTTATGTGACAGCTGCTGATAGATTAATTCCCAAAAGGAAACTCCCACTCTAATGCTGCGGTCATCGCAGCATCCAACAGAGCAGATATCGAGAAGGGAAGACGGCCGTGGCCCTGGAGCGGTGCCATCAGGGTTCTTTAGGTAGTAACTGATAAGCTCCCGAAAATAAGAGCTGGGTCAGCAAAATGACACAGTGACAAGTGGAAACAGCAGAGGTGAGTGGAATTTTAACATAAACTACTGGCCGGGTGCGGTGGCTCACGTCTGTAATCCCAGCACTTTGGGAGACTGAAGCAGGCAGATCACGAGGTCAGAAGTTCGAGACCATCCTGACCAACATGGTGAAACCCCATCTCTACTAAAAATACAAAAATCAGCCAGGCGTGGTGGCGCGCGCCTGTAATCTCAGCTACTCTCGAGCCTGAGGCAGGAGAATTGCTTGAATCCGGGAGGCAGAGGTTGCGGTGAGTCGAGATCGCGCCACTGCACTCCAGCCTGGCGACAGAGCAAGACTCTGTCTCAAAAAAAAAAAAAAAAAAAACAAACATAAACTACCACCAAGATGTAACTATTTCCGAAGTCTCAAGAATATATGCATGAGAACAAGTATCACACATCCAAGAAATTCACGGATAGTTCTTTCCCTCTAGGCATAATCAAAAGAGGAAACTTAATGCAAAAATTATATAGTCATCTAATCAGAGTAATTCTGTACATAATCATGCTTAACAAATATTCAACTGTGTAATCAGAAGTGGAATACTTCGAATACATTCTAGAAAATATTTCAGAGGTGCTGTATAGTTTTACAAGAATATTCTTCCAAGCACAATCCTACACTACTCTTCCAATCTTCTGTTTCCTAGTCTGCTATTCAGAGTGTTGCTTAAAGAATATTTTATTATTTTTTGTGATACCACAATAGAGTCATTTTCCTATCTTTCAGATTGGTCAGACAGGCCTTTCCTGTGTTACTAAAAGGTATCTTAGTAAACTAACAGGTCCCAGACCACCTGAGGTTTTACAAAACAGCTTAGATTTTTGTATGTAGCAAGATGCATAGAGCTCCATTTACTCAATGTTTTTAAACTTAAGATTAAACAAAGTAGTTTCATTGAGCTAGAGAAAACTCAGTAAAAACTTTTATTCCACCTTAAGCCAGTAATAACTGCATTTGAAAGACCATTTGAGAAGCCTAAGATAGTGAAGTTACAAACTATTTGCATTATATAAACTGTAAAATGTGCGTTGTGAGAGCATTTTATTGAATGTCATATGTTTGCAGACATTTGTCCTGTTTTCTTATTTACTACCTTAGATTTGTCTCTTAAGTTTACATATGTACAGATATGATTTTTGTGATCATCTAATTGCTTTGGAAATTTTAACTAAAGCATTATTAGTAAAATATTTGTTTTCACGGGCCAGGCGTGGTGGCTCACGCCTGTAATCCCAGCACTTTGGGAGACTAAGGCGGGCGGATCACCTGAGGTCGGGAGTTCAAGACCAGCCTGACCAACATGGAGAAACCCTGTCTCTACTAGAAATACAAAATTAGCTGGGCATGGTGGCGCATGCCTGTAATCCCAGCTACTCGGGAGGCTGAGGCAGGAGAATCACTTGAACGTGGGAGGCGGAGGTTGCAGTGAGCTGAGATCACGCCATTGCACTCCAGCCTGGGCAATGAGAGCAAAACTTCATCGCAATGATAATAATAGTAATAGTTTTCATATATCATGTCTGGTCATATTCAGAACAGACTATGTTCCTTTTTAGCAGACCGTGTTCTTTATGCCTGTATCTCAACATGTAACCCCTAAGTTAAAGCCATTTTTATGCTGACACATGTAGACATCTGGAATTGAACTAAAAGTAATATAACTGAATCATTTACATTTGGTTAGCTAATTGGTTAATTACTGATGATTATGAGTTAAGATTCAGTGTACTAGAAAATTTTAAATCAATGTGGTTGATGCTGAAATTCAGGTCACAGTTGCTTTACAGATCTAACTCCCAAGTATGTTACCGTCAACACCACTCTAGTGACTGAGGATCATAGTTCAGAATAAAGTAAACACTGCTGTGATTTCCTGTTTTACTTATCTGAAAAACAGATGCTAAAGAGTAGGTAATAGGAAATTGTACTTCTCTCTTGCTAAATATCTGTAATTTCTTTAAGAAGTGTGTGTATTTCATACGCCTGTTAGCTCCCCATAAAACCTGTGTCAACACGCTGATAACCACACTTGTGGTTGGCCCTTGCGCCTCTGTCTCACCCGCTCCTCCAGTCCTGCCCCACGCGTAAAACTTCACTGTCACTCTGACAGAAGTACTTTACAAACTATTAGTCTGCCTTTAGACTTCATTAAAAAATCTCATTCTGTAACTTGGCTTTAAATTAAAGACAAGAGCAGAAAAAAAGAAATTAAACAGAAGGAAGCGGAAGGCTTTAAGGGTATCTCATTGTCTGGCGAGTCATCATTGTTTTGTTATATCAACATTATGAGTTCATTCAAGTTCAATCTGTATAAACAGGTTATTAATTTCTAATATTTTGTAGGGAACTGTCCTAGGTTTTCAAATTCTGGCAAATATGTGTATGTGCGTTTTTTTTCCTGCATCTTAATTTTACTTCTTTTAAATGAAAACTTTTCTTTCTGATCTGATACTTCTCCATCTTTAAAATACAGGTTTTAGCCAGGCGTGGTGGCCCACACCTGTAATTCTAGCACTTTAGGAGGCTGAGGTAGGAAGATTGCCTGAGCCTAGGAGTTCAAGACCAGACTGGGCAACATAATGAGACCCCCTTCTCTACAAAAAAAATTTAAAAATTTTTCAGGAATGGTAGCACGTGCCTGTAGTCTGATTGAGTCTGATGCAATATGGAAGAATATACTGGGACTAGTCTCTACCTAGAATGTGGGAAGTGCCCTATTCTCATAGCCTCAGCTACTCTGGAGGCTGAGGTGGGAGGATCACATGAGCCAGGGAGGTCAACGGTGCAGTGAGCCATGATCGTACCCAGCCTGGGCAACAGAGTGAGACCCATAAAGAAAATACAGGTTTCTAGTAGCTTTTTATTACCTCCAGATTCTTGCAGAGCAATGCGACATCAAGGCAGAAGATCACTTAGTGTATTTTAGGCCATCACTGTTGAGGGATTTCATGAAGTACCTGACTGTGCTGTGTGTCCTAAGGTATCTGACACTGAGAACTGTCATTGCCTTTGCTCCAGGAGATTGAAGTGTAAGTCAGACAACTTTGAAGCAGACAGATAATAGAAGGACCTTACAGATCACAGAATCAATATTGAACTAGGACAGAAATAACTACTATCATTAAAAAAGCAAAAAGTCTGATGTTCTAATGTTTATCATTTTTTAAAAACATTTTTGAGGTCCTATTGTGTGTCATTTTCTATGTGCTTGGTGCTAGCCATTATGACATTAGTTAGAGTTTAATGTGAATTAGGATTTTACCACTTTCCAGACAATACAAATACTTTAGAACATTTTAACTCCATTTCCCCCTCCAGTGTTTTGTGCTGTTTTCTTCATATGTTTGTATTCTAAAAATATGTAAAATCCTCTAAGGTATTAACATTACTGCTTTTGCAATCCATATTTATTCAGAATTCCCTGCATTCCTTTTTTGTTGCTACTCATTCCTTTCTGTATTTCCTTTTTTTTTAAATCTGTTGCTAGTCATTTTCCTTCAACTTGAAGAACTTCCCTTAATATTTCTTGTAGTACAAGACTGAAGGTGACAGATTTTCCCAGCTTTTTTGTCTAAGAATATCTTTAATTTGTCTTCCTTTTTGAAGGTTTTCTTTTTTTTTTAACCTCTAATTGACTTCTAAATTGGCAGTTACTGTCTTTCTGTACTTTAAAGACCTTATTCTGTTACTTTATTGCTTCCATCATTTCTGTTGAAAAATCACCTGTACAGCTATTGTTGTTCCCTTTCAAGGTAATACATCTTTTTCTTCTGGCTGCTTTTTTTGATTTTGTCTTTGTATTTTGCTTCTACCCATTTAATTATTGGCATTGATCGGTGTAATTTTCTTTGTATTCTGCCTGGGGTCCACAGAGCTTCTTGGATCTGCAGCTTGAGCTTTCATCAGGTTTAGAAAACTCTTAGCTTCTATGTCTCCAATGCGGCTTCTGTTGCATTCTCTCTTTTCCCCCTGCAGAGGGACTCTAGTTAAATATAGAGTTTTTCGCCATACGGTGCCTCCTCTGTTCCTTCAGCTGCTTTCATATTTTCCATCCCTTGTCGTGGGAACTGATGTGCTTCATGGTCAGCAATCCTCTGTTCGCCTGTGCCCAGCGTGCTCTTATCCCCATGTCTTGAGTTCTTAAAGTTCGGTTACTTTACTGTTAATTTCAGAATTTCCAAGTGATTATTATTATTAGATTCTAGTTCTCTGTTAAAATTCTTGTCATCTACTTTATTGAATGTATTCATCCAGTTCTTAAAGTCTTTGCTCACTCACTATCTGCATCACTTGTTTTTCTCTTGTTCTTGTCTCCTGATGTGCCCAGTACTTTTTATCGAATTTTTTTTTTTTTTTTGAGATGGAGTTTCGCGCTTCTTGCCCAAGCTGGCGTGCAATGGCATGATCTTGGCTCACCCCAACCTCTGCCTCTCGGGTTCAAGCGGTTCTCCTGCCTCAGCCTCCTGAGTAGCTGGGATTACAGGCATGCGCCACCACGCCTGGCTAATTTTTTGTATTTTTTAGTAGGGACGCGGTTTCTCCATGTTGGTCAGGCTTGTCTCGAACTCCCGACGTCAGGTGATCCGCCTGCCTCGGCCTCCCAAAGTGCCGGGATTACAGGTGTGAGCCACAGTAACCAGGCTTTTTATTGAATTGTACACATCAGATATACAAACTTGCAGAGTTTCTGGAAGATGTTTTCCCCTCTAGAAAGGATTTACTTCTGCCTTTGGCAGGCAGTTGGACAAAGGCCAGATCACTTTAAGTCATTCTGGGATTGACATGATTTGCTCCTGAGTTGCAGTCTTTGTAAAAGCCCTCTCTGCTCTCTTCCTGCTTCACTCTTCACTCTTTCAGTGCCTACCACGATGTCTGACCTAAGGAAGGTATTTAGCAAATGCTTTCTCAATAAAGGGTTCTTTCAGATAAGGTTAGTTATATAGATGGATAATCATTAAATTCTCAGCAGTAGTAGTTTGAACTCACAAAGGCTTTTCTCCCCCCGACCTTGCCCCACATTTCACCCTGTTTAGAGTCTGTAGATTCCATGCATTGAATACATTCAGGGGGACTTGAGGGTTCCCTGAGTATTGGGAGACTAAGAACAAAATGCAGGAAAGGAAGACACTGATCACATGGACATTTTTAAGTGGGTTTCAGATTAGTGCTCACCTTCACCAGCACCCAGAAAATTTTTCTATAAGTTCAGGGTTGAATAAAATAGACAAGAGAGTAAGTTGGGAATGCTGTACTCTTCTGTAGTCGTGACACATCTAGACCAGTGCTCTGATTGTGGCTCCAGTTAACGTCCTTCTGCACCAGAGCTTTCTTCACTATTTATTCACTGAAGACGTGTGGAAACACATAGGTTATATCTAAATCAGGCATTTTTTTGCTATAGAATTAAACATTAAAATCAGAGTCGTATTAGAAAATACCATACTCAAATTATTCTGCACAGATGAATACTTGTCACACTTTACTTACCAGGTGACTGGTCTCTGAATTTAATTATCTATATAGTGAGTATATTTCTCTATTTGAAACTAAAGTTGGAGTTATTTAAATTAAAGATTTGGTTTGCTGACAGATATCTTGTTCTCTTTCAGGTTCATATCTGTCTTCGTGCTTAAGATTTGGTATTTTCAGTAGCTTGAACGAATGTAACTGCTAGCAACAGTTGATTAGACTTTTACTGATTTTTCTTTGCCCCAGAAACATATCAGCCCATGTTTAAAGGATGCAAATCCAAATAATTCTTATCTTCATTGCCTAACATTATCTAGCTCCAGGATACTACTGGTCAGTCCTATGTGTTTCCTACCTAACATGTCCAAATCAAAGCCCAGTGCAATGTCATCTCCAGACTTTTCTTACTCCCAATTTTAGGGGGGAAAAAAAAGTGTCTCTGAGGCTCCAACTTCCAGTAATGGTGGAATAGCTTGATCATCAACAGATAATAATGATAAAATCTGGATAATTTGAAAGTATTGGAGAATAAGCAGAAGCAGGCAGAAACTGAATAAGAGTCTACCCTTGAAATAAAATGTGTGAGATTTATGAGTTTATGGGTTTCTGTCTGAAAGCATTCTCCAATCTTGGGGCAAGGATACAAGCAGAAGCTATCAGAGAACTGAGTGTGATGCTAACAGAGCAGCCAGAAAATTAAAAGGAAAATCTAGTTTAAAAAAAATTATTATATATGTGAAGAAACAGGAAAATGTGATAATTACTTAAGGGAAAAAAAGTCAATAGAAACAGACTCTGAGATGGACCCAGATGTCACAATTAGCAGATAATGACTTTAAGCAGCCATTATAAATATGTTCAAGGATTTAAAGGAAGGTATACACATAATAAATGAACATATAGGGAATTTCAGCTGATAAACAGAGCCGGTACAAAAGACCAAATGGAAATTCCAGAGCTAAAGAGCTCAATAACTAAAATGGAAAATTTACTAGATGAGCTTAACAGCTGTTGGAGACCACAAGTTAATGGACAAGAAGATAGATCAGTAGAAATTGTCCAGTCTGAAGAACAGAAAGAAAAAAATTAAAGAAAACACACATTGTACATAAAGGCAGGAAGTAAAAGTAGAACAGAATTGACGTGAAATACTCAGTGGTAATAAATTCCAGCAATTCTGTGAAGAAAAAAGTTGAAAAATTAAAAATTCCTAGATTTTGAATGTCTAATCCTTATAGCGTTTCCTCCAAGAATGAGGGGGAACATATAATCTGATTTCAAAGCAGTGTGTTTTTGGTTAACTTTCCTAAGGTTGTTTCTTTCGTGTGGCCATACATTTCTTAGCTTCCTGTCCTCCTCTTCCTCTTTTATTCTCTCATTCTTCCCAGTAGCTAATGGCCTTTTCCTTCTGGGTGCTACTTTTGGGAGCCAGTTAATAATGAAGTAGATGACTTCTGACAGTGGACTAAGACAAAGGAAGCCTGTGTGCTGGGACATTGAATAAGGATGCATTCTTAAGTATTCTTTTGGTGTATTCTCCTGTTGTATGGCACTTTCACTATCATTTTGAAATTCTCAGTATTTCAAATCATAGTGAATCATTTAGTTGTTTTTAAGCATCACTCTTTCTTAAGAGTCTGTGAATACAGAATACCAAATAATATTTCAGAATAGGCTTATTTTAATTATTGGTTCCTCTAGACACAATTCTGTTTCTTTTGGTTTAACCTCTGCAGGTGTTTCACCAAAACCAACAGCACTTTCAGCAGCAGCCCTCTTCCTGTGGTCCCTGTGGTAGCACCTTATCCTCAGGATGGTTTGGAAATGAAGCCCCTCAGTCACGTGAAGGTGCCTGTATGCCTGACTTCCGCAGTCCCTGATTGTGGCCAGTTGCCGGAGGAGAGCATCAAGGACAATGTGGAACCAGTCCCTACTCAGCATACCTGCTGTCAGGACATTGTAAATGACGTCAGCTCTGATGGCGCAGAAGATCCAGCAGAGTTCAGCAGAGGTCAGGAAGGCATGATCAACCTTAGGATTCCAGATCATCTTCAGTTAGCTAAGAGCTGTGTATGGGAAGGTGATGCTTTCAGAGTTTCCCCTCTATGATTAGTTTACATATTTCTTGGGAGACTGGGTGGGGTGCTGGGTCCTTCAAGAAAAGATAGGACTCAAGATGAAGGATTCTTTGAAATTCTGTTATTACTCATGTCCTTCATCTCAGGCTGTCAATCGCATCACACTTTGGAAAATCTATTTGGAAATAGGCTTTGATTTCATTCGTAGGGTAGCAGAAGACTTGCTGGAAGAATGCATTTTGTGAACATGAGCCCCTTTTTGATTTGAGTTGGTTCTGGAGTTGTAACCTTTCTTTCAGGTGGTTATTTTAGGGCTTTTAAGGGGTTGCTTTACTTCTCAGGTGAATTGTATAGCTTCTCATGAGAGCTCAACTTTATTTTAAACCTTTTAAACCTTCTGTCGCCCTCAAATTCAAACCAAACACAAACCAGGTTCTATTTATGCTCATTTTTCTTTCCTCTTGGCTCAAAGTGTGAAGAAGTTTTTAGACTGCTTTGTAAAAATCAGCCTTTATCATTTGATAATGCTCCCAAACCCTGCTGTGTTTCAGGAGACAGCTGTGCCCATTCAGAAACAGAGAACAACATTGTAAGTTGGAATGCTCTTACAGCACCTGTCCCCGAGGGCTGTGCTGAAAAGACAACGTGGTCTCCGCCTGGCATTCCTTTAGACAGCCCGACAGAGGTCCTTCAGCAGCCCCGGGAAACCTGAGGACATGCAAACAACCAGTCATGTTCCAACTTCAAGCCGGTAACTGCACACAACAGGCCTGGGAGCGAACTGTGTGAAGGACCTTAATTCAAATCAGAGAAAATCATTATTTATTTTTTTGTAGTAGTCATGTCATATGAACGTATCTTAAAACGTGTGCCCTTTTGTGTTATTTATGCCTCAAATGTTTTCTTCCCCATTCCTTCCTCCCCCTCGCTAGGAAACAACCCTGTTTTGCATAGTATTCAGTCACCTGGAGGGCAGAGGGGTCCTTCCATGTTTTCTAACAGCTATAGTGACAGCAAGAGCTCCTCATGCAAAGGATCCCATCTCTTGGCTGCTTCGGCTAGGAGGGAATGCCGGGGCCAGTTGAAGGTTGCCACCAGCTGGGTTTTCAGGTGGAAAATGGTCTTTCAATAGTGTATTCTCAGACTTTTTTTGTTTTGTTTTTTGAGATGGAGTCTTGCTGTCATCCAGGCTGGAGTGCAATGGCTCGATCTCGGCTCACTGCAACCTCCGCCTCCCGGGTTCAAGCAATTCTCCCGCCTCAGCCTCCCGAGTAGCTGGGACTACAGGCACCTGCCACCACGTCCAGCTAATTGTCTTGTATTTTTATTAGAGACGAGGTTTCAGGCTGGTTTTGAAGTCCTGACCTCAAGTGATCCACCCGCCTCCACCTCCCAAAGTGCGAGGATT
Source organism: Pan troglodytes (assembly GCF_028858775.2). Lineage (NCBI taxonomy): Eukaryota > Metazoa > Chordata > Mammalia > Primates > Hominidae > Pan > Pan troglodytes. The sequence continues at coordinate 127,893,135 of NC_072407.2, read as the reverse complement.
ACAGGCGTGAGCCACCACATCCGGCCTGTGTTATCAGACTTTCTGAGAACACTTTGAAATCAACTGCAGTTGTGACCCATGTTTATAATAACAGACCTGGCTGACGGATTTTACAAGAGTGCCTTCCACAAAAGTGGTAATGTGACCTGTTGACTTTGTATCTGCACGTGGGCACGAGTGATGTTCAGTTTGCTAGGCACTAGTCATAGTGTTACGGACGTGGTGGAGTGTAAGGTCTTGATGAATTACGGCAGTATGCAGAAAAGGAACCAAGGCCAGAGAGACAAATAATGCCTCATGTCCCACTGCTTTAAAATTACATTAATTTATAAAATGGCCACTATGGGCTCTTTTTGACTGTTTCTCGGAGTAGGAACAAAATAAGACATTAAATGGTGGCTTGAAGAGAAAGATACACATTTTCAGAAGAAAGAAAGGGGAGGGCTGCAGGGAGCCTGTCTTGGCGGGAGCTCTCCAATCTGTTGGATTAGCACAGGGACACGCTTATGGTGCCATGACGCCGAAACTAGTCATCCCCCATCTCCAGCATAGGCAACGGCCTGCAGGGGTGAGTGTCAGAAAAGACTTACTTTGGAAGAAAAGGGGTTTTTTTTTGTTTGTTTGTTTGTTTGTTTTTTTTCCTGAAATTTCCCTATACCTTTTTCAGAATGTCACCCTTGTAAATAGGCACCTAAAGCGTTGGTCAGCAGAGCTCCTGACCACGGCTGCCTCTGCGTGACAAGGACATTTGCAGCTGCCTTTGGAAGGCTCTTCACATTAAAAAACAATAATTATGTAAGTGTGTTTCATAGCTTGAGTCAAGCTTTCAAGGATCACTGCTCCTTTTTGCATTGTGCATCCCTCTGGGGAAAGAAACAGAAAATTATTCTCTTTCTATAGAGTCAAGCAATTCCAGCAGAAGTGAAGAAATGTTAGTTTCCCAGAAATCGCAGTGGAATAGAATATAATACTGTGTTAACCAACTTTCTGTATAAATGCATCAGTATTCCCTTACATATGTCTATATATTTTATAATAGAACTGTTAGTGAAAATGTGCTTGTTTAAGCTGGGTCACTATGCAAGAGTTACTTCCAGTAGAATGTAGTGAATGTAATTCCCTAGTCGGATATTAGGGATGCTGTAGACCCAAGTTCTACATTCCAGATGTCCGTGCCTATAGTATACTGGATTTATTCTTCATGTTGCTTAGATGCAGTTAGCTCTGGAGGGGGATAGCTGCATCCCTTATTTCTGTGACTAGCAAAGGACAAAGTCCCAGCGCACAGAATATGAAAACATACCCTGTGTTAGCCAATCAAGTTACAGCAATGCTGTCACAAAGGGAGTTTTAGAAAACTGGGGAGTCATTGTCCGTAGACAGCCATTTTGATTCAGGAAACAGGTGTATTAGCATGAGCCTTAGGTCATGAACTGCTTTTAAAGATTGAGTTTGAATATGGGATCTGTCCACGAGGAAGAAAAAATGGCTTTACCTTTAGGACAATCTCATTGTGGACTGCTTTATTTATATTATTAGTAACGCTGTTTTAAGTGTTATTCTTTTTATTGTATTTTATTTATAAAAAATGCCTTTATATATTGAAATATATAAATATATATATATATATATACACACACACACACACATATACATATATATAATTGCCTTTATATTTAGGCGGTATGAGTTCTCCCTAAGCGTGAGTTGGCTCTGAACCTTTCTGCCCTGCACAGGCACCCAAACAGTCCTACCTAATGTCACTTCACCAGGAAATGAGAGGACATGGTACAGTGTGGGAGACAGCACTAACACGTGTTGAATAACTACTGTGTACCAGGCACTGTGCTCGGTGCTTGTTACTGTTAACTCATTTAACCCCCACAACTCATCTGCAAAGTTGGTATTAAAATCCCCAAGTCACTCAGTGAGCCATGGGACCTGAATCCGAACCTAGTTTATCTGGAGCCATAATCTGGGCTCCTCCCATTTTTCCATACTGCTTTCCAAAAGCATTGCGGTTCACTCTTTGGATGGAACCAGTCCCGTTCCGTATGCTGCGATCTATCCCTGCCGTGGAATTCCTCCGAGGCTTCAACTCCGCAGCCGGAGAAGCTGCCCTCTGGCCTCCGCGGGCAGAGCTCTGCTTATGACTTCGTCTTCCAGACGTCCACATTTCTCCCCTTGACGCCCCCTGTCTACCACCTCCACCTGGAAATTTGATCTTTACTGTGCTCAGTGATCACGAAATTGGTCAAGCCTCTTCACGTTCCTTCTCATCTAGAATTCTGTGTGATTGTTTTAGCATAAACTGCCCCGCTCCCACTGTATCATTTCACGATCTCCTTTTAATGTTTTTCTTTCAGTTTTGCACTGACAGTCTGGTGACAGGTGCTGCCAGGGTGCAAGTTACATTGCAATGTTCTAAACCTTTTGAAGTGTTCTTAGCAAAAGCCTTTCTTTCTGGGTGTTGTTTTTGTCGAATGAGTCTATGAAGACTCAATGCATCCATCTTGGGCTGATCATGCCACAGATCTCATTCCAGCTACAGTACTGCCAAGAAGTGAAGTTTATCATTGAATTTTACCTGTGTTGCTCTCTTTTAAAGTAATGACTTTGAGATGCATGCTTTGTATCATATTGAAAAGTATGTTTTATTTTCCTTAAAGTTGTAATATTGTGTGTGAAACTGTACATATTTTAAATGATGTAGCTTTGGCAGGTTTTATTTGGTTGATATGATTTTATATTAAAAGAGAAGGCTGCTTTCATATAGCATAGCCCCTGAAGGTGGGGATACTCCCTGTTTGTACAACGCTGCTTATAGTTTGTGATTGGGGTGGGCGACTGTCTTCCTCTGAAATTCTTTGGAACCCCCCACCCCTGTCCTCCCCTGAAACTCCCCTGTGCACACCCCTCTGTTCTGACTGCAGAGATCAAGGCCCTGAAGGAGCAGGATCTTGGGCAAGTGTTTTAGGGGAGGCTGAGAACATACCTGACCCTGGGGGCGATGTGGAGGCAGGCCCACCTCCTCGGGGCAACTTTGCGTTTCCTTGGAAGGAAGGGAGGTGGGTAGGAGAGGAGCTTGGGAGGATGAGGAGGAGCGGTCCCGCCTCACACATTGTCTATTTTTACCATTAACCTAGGGCCACATGTTTATGAACTTCAGGATAGAAATTTAGCCTCCTTGTGAAAACGTTTTGTTTTACTGCCCTAAGAAAATACACATCTCTAGGCTTGTCTGACCAGAAAGCCAGCAAAGTCTTTTGCATCGGGTGTGGCCCTTTTGTATTTTATTTCCCATATTTAAATAAGCCTTCCTTAAACCCTAGCCCCAGTCCTGAGAGCTTTGAGGGTAGCCGAAACCCCTTATCTAATAAAGTCTAACTCTGTGAGAACCACAGAATCTTCTTAAGTTTCTCAATTTTCTGTCTCCTTTCAGGCGCCACGTCCCTTGTGCTGGCGGGTCCCCCGTTGGCTTTCTTGCCGTTTCTTCTCATCTGTGTCTCCTGCAGAGGCGGCTCGGAGTCCCGAGTCTTCTAGTCAGTTGAACAAGCATTCATTTGTGTTTTCACCCAGATTACAGACACACACACAAACAGACACACACACTTGGAGCTAGTGAGTCATGCTGGCAGCTGACATTGTGACTCTGGAACAGCCCCGGTGCTCTGTGGGCCAGCTCCCCCAGCCTGGGGGCCGGAAGCTACATCTGCAGTACCTCTGCTCTGTATCTTGTGGGCTGCGACTCCTGGAGTCGGACCACTGCAGCGTCAGTGATGTTTGTAAGCTATGGTTGAGCAAAGGAACACACACCTACACACCTTGCTTCTTCCCACTAGCCAAACCTGGGACCCAGCCATCAGCTTGTCTCTGTGGGAGTCGCAATGGAAATAGCCCTCTATTGGCGTGAACATCAGCTCTGATTTATTTAGGAACTGCTCCATCCACAGACTTTTTTTCTGGAAGCAGCTAGCTTGCTCATACTTCTATCGCACCACAGATCCTTCCCAGTACCATGGCTTTCACTTGCCCTCAGACACCCAGAGATCCCTGTCTCCCCATTGTGGGTCCTCTTCCTTGTCCTGCCACCTCCGTCTTCCACAAGGTGGGCCAGGGCTTCTCTTGTAACCATGTCACTTAGGGACACTGCAGCTGGGCCTTGTACCAGTTGTGAAGACTGGGTATTAAGTGAAAGTGCTAGTTGGTGTCTTAGCTACGTTGGTTTTATGACCAAAGTCTGACAGAAGGGCTCTTCCCAAATCCCACCTGCCCTCCCTAAGCCTATTTGCATCTTCCTCTTTGGGCCTTATGGTGTTGCAGTCACTGTGATGGTGACATTCACTGGAGAATCCGTGGTTTCTTGTGCAGGATCCAAACCTGGGGTGGTGGTTGGTGTTTCAAGGCCTATGAAGAGCATATGTGGGCAAAGAACAGAGGGATGCTTTGGGAGTGTCCAAATGTTCCCAGAGCTCAAGAGAGACCAAGCATCACCCTCAGCACCCAGCACTGGTCTCCTTGTACACGAGTCGTCTTTTTCTGGATAAAGTGCTTACCTGCCTGTGCCTCAGCATCTTCTCTGGAACCCCTCTGTTGGTGCCTTTGCTCCCTGAGAGTGAAGTGGGAGAGTAAAGTTAGTGGCAACTCACTTCCCTCGCTTTCCTTTCCAACTGGAGGAAAGCCCTGGCCCCCAGGATGACTGGGGTTCCACACTCACGTGGGAACAAGCAATTGACCCAGGCCTGTAGGAAGGAAAAGAAAAGGAGTATTACTTGGCCAGCCCAGCAGAGATCCCAGGAGAATGGCCCTCTCTTTCCCAATGGGCTCTGTACTAGGGCCTCAGGAACCCAGAAGGGGATGGCCCCAGGTGCCTGGGTTGGGGGTTAGAGCCCTGAATGGCAACATCTAGCACGGGGGAGAGGGTCTGAATTAAGGAAGAGCCTAGATTCTTCTCCCCCGGGAGTGCTGCATCTCTCCTTTGGATAGGTCAGGGCCTGGCCACCCTGTGGGGTCAAGCAGCCCGTCCCTTCCGATTCCCACTCACGGGGGAAAGTCTCTGGGTGCCGGGCAGCATACTGGAACACCAGTAGAGAGGCCACCGTTGCTACCACCATTCCTGTGCCTGCTGCACCCAACACCGCTGGGTAGGCGCTGAAGGGGGGGTCCGCTGGGAGGGGAGAGCACAGGTTCCATGGTTTAGAGCCACTGCAGAACTTGGGCCACAGTGGCTCGTAGGGAACCACTAGGGTTCTGGAGAAGCGGTGCCCTGCTCATCCAGTTCCCCCTGCAGCTGACATGGGGACCCAGAGAATCCTGGAGATCAGGTCTCTCCCAAGGAAGGCGGCGCTCTGTCTGCCTAGTGCTCTGGGGTTTGACTCTCCTGCCAAATCCCCTGTTTCTGGTGCAGAAGACAAAAGGTTGGTTATCTTGGCGGCTTGGGGCTGAAGGGGAGTGTGCCGTAAAATCAGGAATTCCCAGGATGGAGAGGGGGCAGCAGGAAGCTGAGAGCCTGCTTGTAGCCCTGGAGGGGAGACTGAGGCACAGAGTCGGCTCCTGTTCTTAGTCACCAGCACCTTTTCCTTCCTCTCTATTCTGATCACATGAATTAGGGTTCCTAACCCTCAGCCTGGAGCCTCCCAAGCCCCCCAGGGAGGGACAGGAAAGAGTCGTGGAGATTATCTGAGGGGAGAGTGGAGAGGAGGACGGGCTGGGGACGGGAGAATTCACTAGGAAGCGAGCAAAGGAAGAGAGGAGGGGATGCCCTGTGAAGAGGAAGATGAACCAGGGGCCAGTGCTTTGGAGAAAAGGTGGGTCCCTCCCTGGCATTAGCTGGCACCTGGTATCTTCACCTCAGAGGGATGTCCTGCAGTGTGGTGATTCAGAGCCAGGATGCGGAAGGCATAAAGGACCCCGGGGTCCAAGCCCCCCAGCCGCCGTCCTCGGCTCTCTGGCTCGATGTCACTAGCTGCTGTCTCCCACGCCCCAGCTCCTGGGCCCAGGGCACTGGCCTTCCGCTGCACCAGGAAGCCCGTCAGGTTCCCGGGTCCTAAGATGGCCCATTGAAGCTGCACCTCTCTCCGGTGCCTCCCGTAGGTCAGGCGGCTGATGGTGACATTGGGAGGAGCTGGATATCCTGGGTGAGGGTGGGGACAAAACAAGGCACATGTATACCTACAACCACGTGAGCTTGTGCCCCCAGATTTGCTCCTGTCAAGAGACAGCCTGGCAGTGTGGACAAGGCACTGGATTGGGGTCTGTGGACCTGAGAAGCCCTGTCTTGTCCCATCAGTTTTTTTCATCTATAAAATGAAAGGCGATCCTGCCTGCATGGCGTTCTGTTTGCCGTGAGTGCACCAGATTCACGTACATGTTGCCCACCTATCTCCTGAGTCCTGCCTATGCCCAAGGAAGCTCAAGCGTCCACATTTTGGAGGAGGGAATCCTTGTGCCTTTCCACTTAAAGCACTCTGTGGCTGTTGGTCTCCCAGCCCCCACCTCACCACACACACGCATTCGACCCCTCACTCACTCAGGACCTCCAGCAGCACGCTCTGACTGCTATTGCCCACGGCGTTGCGGGCCACGCATTGGTAGGTGCCCCTGTGGTGTGCCGGGTCAGCATCGTAGATGCCCAGGCGCAGCTGGGCACCCTCAGGGTGCAGCATGAATCCTGAAGTGCCGGGGTCCACTTTTTGTTGTTGAGGCCCCAGCCAGAGGAGCTGGGCAGGTGGTGTGCCCCCGCGGAGAGAGCACTCCAGCCAGGCCTCTCCCCCCTCCAACACTGACACGCGGGGCTCAGCCACGTCCAGCTGTGGGGCTTCTGCGGGTACAGAGAGGATGAGGCTGGCTAGTGGGAGGGCTTGGGGACAAGGTGCTGGCCAGCATTGGAAGGCATGGAGAGGAGATGGAGCGGGAGAGCTGCGGAGTTGACAATGAGGCTTGTCTGGGGCCAGTCTGCCTTCTCTTCAGGTTCCCATTCTATGCCAAGTTCCTGTCACAGTGTGCGCCAGGGCTCGCTAATATATGATAAAATCAGCAGTGTTCCTCCCTGCTCCTTCCCTGCCCCACCCTAGCCTCGGCTCCTGCAGGCAGGGCCCTGCCTTACTAGTCTCTGCATGAACGGCCCCTTCCAGCACCTGGCCTCCCTCCCACTAGTGGCCCCCCGCCTCCCAGCTGGCTCCAGGCATAGTGCTGGGACCATAGCAGGTGCTCAGATTTTATGGACTGACTTATTAAAGACCCAGACTCTCAGGTGTCAATGAATCTCCTACGATGGAATTTCCGGTCCTGAGACCGAGTAATAGGGAAGGAAATATTTGGGGTTGAGGCCTCCTTAGAGCCCTGAGAACATGCTAGTTACCAAGCCTGTGGAGACCAAGAGGTAAAGCATTCTGTGAGAACTGTTGTATGTGACAGCTTCTCTGTTTGCTTTTCTCACATTTTTTTTTTTACTTTGATATTTAATTCTTTTTTCCTGGTTGCAGTAAATAGACTGGCAGGGCCAGATGAAGATAAGGAAGAACCAGACCAAAACCAAACAGAGTAAGAGAGGTAGAGAACTGACTTCTGAAATATTAATATAATCAGGCATCTCTCTTATGCAAATCCATGTAAGTGAAGATTATGCAATTGGCATTTCCACTTCATCTAGATCAGTGCTATCCAATATTGTAGTGACCAGCCACGTCAATATGGGAACTTGAAATGTGGCCAGTCCAGATTGAGATGTGCAGTAATTGTATATATACCAGATTTTGGAGACAAGATAAAAAAAGAATGTAAAATATCTCATTAATAATTTTTATTATTACATGTTGATATACTGGATATATTGAGTTAACTGAAGTGTTTCACTTGTTTCTTCTTCTTTTTAAATGTGGCTGCTAGAATATTTTAAATTACATATATGGCTCACATTATATTTTTATTACACAACTCTGACCTAGCCTAACCCCCTCATTTTATGGATCAAAGAAAACTTGAGTCCCTGGGAGCTCAGCTCCTACCTACCTCCTAGCTTCCCCGTCCGCACTGACTCACTTTCCATGCCAGCCCAGCCACCCCCTAAGATCTCTTTATCCTGATTCCAAAGGGTTCCTCCTCCTGTCCCAGCCCCAGAACAAACTCGCTAGCCCCTACTCACCCAGCTGGAGGTGGCAGTGGGGGTCAGGGGTCCTGAGCAGGTGAGTGCCCCGGCAGGTGAACTCTCTGCCAGCCAGATCTTCTTGGGCCTGCAGGAGGTGAACGGCCATCGAGGAGCTGCTGCCGCCCAGGGGCTGCTGCTGTTCGTCAAGCCAGCCCAGCGTGGCAGGGGGCTCGCCGCCAGGCCACTCGCAGCTCAGCATGATGAACTGGTCCCCCATTGTGGCTGTGCTCCAGCAGGTAGGCCTCCCGAGAGGCTCCCCTGGAAGGAATGATGGCTCAGTATGGCCCTGTGGAAGGAGGAAGGGCTTGGCAGTTCCACCCTATCCCCCTTCCTTCATTTGTTCCTTCACTCCCTCCTTCCTTCATTACTTTGTCACTCACTCATTCACACACTCATCATTTATTGATCATGTGCCAGGGAAATGGTGGGAACAGACATTAAACAATTATTATGATTTGATGTGTGCTAGAATATAGACAGAAAGACAAACTCCCTGGGGCTTCCGGAAAGAGGACAGGATGACATCTGGACTCTGTCTTGGCTGATGACTGGGAGTTTCTCAGTGCACACTTGGCAGAGAGAATGCTGAAGGCAAGTTTCAAGCCCAACATGCGTCAGAGCGGTAGAAGTGCAGTGTAAGGGCGGTGAGAGCCTGCTGACCCTGCAGGCAGGGACAGTGGGGAGGTGTCAGGGCTCCAAGCCCAAAGTGAGGGGAACAGAGCACAGTGTGGATGGGAAAGATGGGAGATGGGGACTGAGAGCTGAGTGCCGCCCACCTCCTTGTTACATGGCGTGTTTTGGAGCCTGCGGTCTGGAGCGCCACCCAGATCCCAGGCCCCCCGCCTCTACCCTGACCTCTACCCACACGCTGCCTGGAATGGCAGAGCCCTGGGGTTTCCTGTGTCCACTCACAGAGCATGACTGTGCAGAGGGCAGGCGGTGCCAGGGCTGGGTGCTGGCCAGTGCAGGTGAAGACGCTGCCACTGGGGAGCTGGGCGGCTGCATGACTCCAGGTGACGTTGCTGGGGGCAGTAGGGCCAGGTCCCTGAGGCCCTTCCCACTGCAGTTGGGCAGGCGGAAGCCCCCCAGGCCAGGCACAGAGCAGAGTCACAGCCTCAGGGCTGGGATGCACTGCACAGGAGGGCTGTCCCTCAGGGAGATCTGGATGGGGAAGTGGGTGAGGCTGGAGCAGGCTCCACTGCCAGTGCCCTGCAGCCCCCAGGCCCAGGCAGGGGAGTCTGGAGGCCAGGGGTGTCAGTGGGTAGGGGAGCAGGGAGAAGTGGGTTAGGGGAAAGATTGAGTCTCTCTGAGGGGCTGGTGAGGAACAGGCTGAGCTCTCAGGTCAGGGGCAGGAGGTTACCGAGTGTACAGGAGTTTGGAGTCCCCAAGGAATCCCAGAGGCCCCATGGAAGGCCCTATCTCCCATTCTCGTCTCTGTCCCTGGGCACCCAGGAGCCAGCACACCTTGCCTCACTGCCATCGCCCTTCTCTGTGCCTCAGTTCAGTCCGCAGGGCCATGGGAATAATCACTTAGCGGCGGGGTGCTATGTAGTGTCGGTAGCTTCCCCCTCCCTTCCCCTTCCCCTTCCCACAGTTTTCTTCTCCTATTTCCCTGCCTCCAACTCCACTTGGTTGGAGACCTCCCTCCAACAAGAGCAACTTTGGCACACGCCTCTCCACGGGACGGCGGGGTCTGCCCCAGAACAGCCCCACAAAGGCTCCAGCGTGAGTTGTCCCCAGGACAGGTCTGGGCGTCACCCGACCCCCACACTCACAGTAGATGGTGAGCTGGACAGTAGTCTGGGTGCGGGTGTCCAGGTAGCTGTTGCGGGCCAGGCAGGTGTACAGGCCTGTGTGGACACGGCCAGCTCTGGCGATGACATAGGTAGGCCCCGTGTGGACTTGCGTGTGGTCACGGAGCCACACATAGTGACTAGGTGGGTTGGAGGCAGCCAGACAGCTCAGGGTCACCTCTTCCCTCTCACTGGCCCAGAAGCCCTCCTCAGTGAGTCCCAGCGGCTCCATGGTGATCACAGGCTTGTCAGGACCATCTGGAGAGCAAGGAAGGCCAGTTATACCTCCCCAGCTTCATTCCTTCATTCACGCACATGCTCATCTCTGAATGTAAGCATCCATCCCAGGGGCATGTAGTATGCACTGGCCCGTGTCCACCCCAAGGCTAGGCCCTCTTAGAGCTCAGAGTCCAGGGGCCATGGGCACAGTCCAGGGTGCTCAGGGCTTATGTGTGGAGGTGAGCACCCTGGGCTGTGGGCACTTCCTGGAGGGACTCCTGGGTTGGGCCAAGGTGGGGCAGAAGAGAGGTAGGGGACCAATGCTTCCCATGTGCCTGAGACTGAGGGGCTCTTGGAAGCAGACAGTCGGCCACTGTAGACTGCAGAAGTAAGATACTACCGTGGGATGATGTCCTGAATCCTATCCCAGCAGCCACCTCCTTTCACTTCCTTGGACTCCACCTTCCCCTCTCTCCTGCGTTGCAAGCTCAGGGTCACCATCTTCGAAGCTCTCCCTGACTCCAAAAGAGTTCTGAATTCTTTGCCTACTTCCAGTCTGCTCCTGCCTCTTTCGCAAGAACTCTCCTGCTCACCTGCCTCAACAGTCCTCAGTTCACAATTTCCACAAACCGCCACGGTGAAGACCGATAAATAGGACGCCATTCGTCCTCGCTCCTTAAAACGTCTAAGACCAGCACTGTCCAATAGGCGGATGCCGGACACAGATTTTTTTTTTATAACATTTTCTAGTAGCCAAATCTTACATAAAAATGACCAAACCCGATCAAGCAGAAAACAAAAACCACCAATAGGTGTTTTACTTTAAGAATATATTTAACCAAATATATCCAGAATGTTATTTCAATATATAATCAATATAAAAGTTACGGATATTTTACATTCTTTCTTTTGGACTAAATCTTCAAAATCAAGTGTGCCTTCCATGCCTACAGCACAGCTCAGTTTGGACTGGCTCCATCTCAAGTGACCGAAGATACGCATGCGTGGCTGCCATGTGGGACAGCGAGCTCCAGGCCACCCTGGCCTTCATCTTTCACCCAGGGCTCCTGACTTCTAACTTCAGGCTTGCTGCCCTCTCCTCCCACTGTGGCCCCACTCCTGTCTCCTGGGGTCCTGTTGGTTTCTGAGAGCCCTCCAGGCTCAACCTAAAGGCAGACTCTCCAGGCCGCCAGTGAAATGGTGAGTGAAATTGTAAGCATGAATGTATGCACGTTTTCCTGGAAAAGGGTGTCCTTGACCTTTATAAGGCTAACAGCCTGGAACTAGAGCTGCAGTGGGCACCAGGGGCACAGCACCCCGTGACTCTTGCCTGCTGGAGACTTTTAGAGGGCGAGGCACTCCTGCAGTGGAGGGATTTGGGGAGTTCTGAGGTGTGGAAGGCTGAGTGTGGATGGGGAGATGGGTGTCAGCCCTGACAGCCCCCCTACCACAGTCTGACTCACAAATGACGTCCAGGAAGGCCCCGTCACTGCTCAGCCTGTTCACGGAGTTGCTGGCGCTGCACATGTACCAGCCTAGGTGTGTCCGGTTGACAGGGTCCAGCTGGAATAGTGGCTCAGTGACCCCCACCAGGGCCTCTCCAAGGCCTCGGGATGCCCGATGCTGCCAGGCAAAGGTCACAGGCTCTGTGCCCTCCCGCACTGCACACGTGGCCACCACGGAGGCTCCCTCCACAGGGGTCGGGTTACTCAGTCGCACTTGAGGCTTGGACACCGGCACTGGCCAGAGGAGGGAGAGGCCCGCTGTGTTATTACAGACCCAGGACACGCCCAGCTGTGTCCAGCGCTCCCACCCCTGCTGGCTGGGGACTCACCAGCCCACCCACCCTGACCATCCCTTCCTCATCACCCCAGCTTTCCAAAGGCCCTGGAGTGGGGCGCCCTTTAGAACCTGGGTCCCACACACACACAAAGGGAATGGGCAGCACACTTCCAGAGAAATCCAAAGCAGCCCGCGGACCAGCTGCAGCTGGGGCCAGGCCCTCACCCAGCACAGCCAGCGTGAGGTGGGAGTAGGCAGTGTGGAGCTGGCCGCCAGCCACGTGCAGAACCTGGCATAGGAAGTGGCCACGGGCACCCTCGTGAAGCTCCCCCAGCACCAGGCTGCTGTTCCTCAGACTCACGACTCCCAGAGCCGAGGCGATGGCCTCCACCTTGGACATGGCTCCATCGGTGACGGCCACAGGCCGGGGAACCAGGGAGCCCAGGGGGGTGAAGCTCCAGAGGACCAGCAGCGGGGCAGGCCCTGAGCCACAGGCCAGCTCCACGGAGCCACCTCGCACTCCCTGGACAGACACCACCTCCTCTGCAGGGGCCTCGGGGGTCGGGTGGGGCTGGCCTGGGGAGAGAAGGGGCATAGCAGGACTTCTGGGCTCTCCTGCACTCCCTGACTTGCCTGGAGCCTCTCTTTTTGGTTCTGCAGTCCCAAGCGGCCCAGGCAGGGTTCAGGAAGACCACATAAAAGCACTTCTGGAGTTGGTGGGCAAGAGACAGTTTCTGTGGGAGCCTCCGGGTTTCCTGTTTGGATGCACTGAAGGAGGGGTTGACTGAAGTCAGAGAATGGACTGGAGCAGACATCCCCACTCCTCATGGGTCACTAGACCATCCAAAAGGCAGATTCGTGGACGTCACCCCAGACTATCAAGTCAGACACTCCCAGTGGTGGTGAGGGGGTCAGGGCCCAGGAATCCATATTTGTAACAAGCGCCCCAAGATCAGTCTGATGATCAGTCCCGTGACGATGGTGACCCTGGAGATAAGGAGATCTGCTTGGCCACTGGTGGCTCGGGGTCTGGAGTTCCTGTGTAAGGATTCCAGGAGGATCCCAGGGCTCCATCCCACCCTGTTCCAGTTGATTGCAGCAAGGGAAAGAGGACACCGCCCGCATCAGCCCATCCAGCATTCGTTCAACTAAGCATAGAGTGCCGGGGTCACAAGGACAAATGAGCCCCCCACCCCTGCTCTCATGGAGTTCCCAGTCTATCAGGGACCAGCCATTAAGTAGTTCCTGTGGAGTAAGTCACTTAACAGGTGTTCTCGGCTCAGGGCCCAGCCCTCAACCCCAGCCTAAGCCCAAGTACCATGTTCCCCGCTGTCCCCTCACATGTGGCCAGGGTGGGCCTCATGCCATGAAGTGCTGAGGACCTCAGCAAATTTGCATGAAAGTAAGTCCCTGGGGCCGGGCTCAGTGGCTCAGGCCTGTAATCCCAGCACTCTGGGAGGCTGAGGCGGGCAGATCACCTGAGGTCAGGAGTTTGAGACCAGCCTGGCCAACATGGCAAAACCCTGGCTCTACTAAAAATACAAAAATTAGCTGGGCATGGTGGCACACACCTGTAATCCCAGCTACTTGGTAGGCTGAGGCTGGAGAATCACTTGAACCCAGGAGGCAGAGGCTGCAGTGAGCCGAGATCACACCACTGCACTCCAGCCTGGGTGACAGCAAGACTCCATCTCAAAAAAAAAAGGAATAAAAATATGTAACCCAGAAACCAATTTCTTCCAACCCCATGGACGTTGCTTTGGCCCAAGATGCCAGCATCTCTCACCTGGATTATGGCAATGATCTCCTGATTGCCCTAATCCCCCTCAAAACCAGGGAGCTTTCTGAAACCTGGATCTGACCATACCACTCCTAGGCTTACCACCTCACAGTGGCTCTCAGGATGACTCCAGCTTCTCAAGGTTAAGTAGAGTGCTCTCACCTACGTGGCACATAGTAGTCGCTCAGTGAACGCTAGTTAAATGTCTAGCCGATGAATGACTGAACGGACTTCATGGAATGGAGTGCAAAAGGAGGATCCCCCAGGAAGTGGCAGGAATAATGGGATGGGAGTGGGAAATGAACCCCCTGGGGGGTCTGAGTATCACTCACCTGAGGCCCTCAGGTGCAGAAGGCAGAGGTGTATCAGCAGCAGGAGGCTGACTGGGCTGTGCTGGGCCCTCTGACCCACCATGGCCCCATCTCCCTGGTGGCCGCCCACCTGAGGCTCCTGCCTGACCTGTGGGCCCCTTCTACCCAGAGCAGAGCCCAGCCCTGGGAGGATGGTGGTCTGGCTCAGGTTGCCAACTTTAGCCCTGCCCATGCCTCCACCCCTGCTCTCCTGTTACCCTCAGTGCCTCGATGACTCGTTAATTATTTACCAGATGATTCACTCCATCCATAATGCAGAATTGGGGAGGGTAGGACGTGGCTGGGGCAGACCCAGGGGAGAGGACCACGAGCTCCCTGCATTTTCGCTCAAAGGATATTGTAAAATTAGAGTCACTGGACAGAGTTGAGAAAGGCCCCCAAACTCTTCTGGTCCAATTACCTGCCCAACACAGGACTCCCGACCACAGGGACCTTGAGGTTCAAACAACCTTTAGGTGGAGTGGCGGGAGGAGCTGTGGAGTCAAACAGCTGGGGTTGGTGATAAACTGAAAAGCGAGGACGTTTCCGAGCCTCCCTGGGCCCTAGCTTCCTCACAGATAAGTGGGATAATAACACCTTCTTTGTTGTAAAGAGTATATTATGAATATCAAATGACAAGACTTAAATTAGCACACGGGGGTGCTTTTTGGGTGCTGAAATGTGCTGTTCCTTGAGTCGAGTGAGGGTTACAGTTCCTCAAGCTGTACATTTATTTATGTACTTTACAAATCTTTGATATAATTCATGCACACATATGTGTTTGATATCATTCATTCATTCATGCCTGTCCACACATGCGCTCATGCACACACACGGATGAACAGTGCCCAGCATGCAGTAGGTGCACCATTCATGCTCCTAGCTAGATTTGAACTATCAAGTCTGGATCCCGGAGCTGGGCTGGAGCCCAGCATTCCTGCTGTCCAGGGCTCTCTGAATTCTCTGTCTCTCTAGCTCTTGGAGCATATCCTGTTGTCTAGCTGTCTCTGAATGACAGCCCGAGAGGGGGTCAGATTTTTCCATCCTCTGGTGGCAGGGTTAGACGGAGGATGAGATTCCTGAACCCCAGTGAGAAGGGGGATCTGATGTCCGGTTTCAGGTTCTCCAAGGCTCAGCCAAGACAGGAGCTGTCAGAGTTGAATTCCAGGTGGCTCCTCCAGGGCCCAGAGATGTCACTGTGGCACTCTGGCTTCTCACTTGCCTGGGACAGTGGCTGCATGAAGAGGCTGTATGGACAGACCCCTATCCCACCCTCACTCGATCCACGGCCAAGCCCTTCCATGCCTTCCTCAGGGTCTCGAGTCCCCGTTCCCTCCTAACTCAGCTATGGAGCAGAATGGCAGGTGGTCCCTGAGAGTCAGGTTTGACTGCCCCTGGTGACCAGTGCATACGGGCCACTCATTTGATTCCCCCACTCCCCAGACTGGGAATCTCCTCCGATCTCCCTTAGAGGTTCCTATGGAAATAAAGTGTGGGGATCCGGCAGCACTCTCCACCTCAGGGTGGCCGGCCCCTGTCTCTGGAGAGAACGGGAGAATTCTAGCCGTGTGAATCAGGGGAGCTTTAAAGGATCCTCTGGCAGTGGCAAGAGCTTGTGCTGATGCAGAGTTAGTCTACGCTGCTTGCGTTATCAGCCCCCCAGCCTTTTCTCAGCTGGGGCATCAGGAACATGGAAGTCAGGTGGGGCTCCTCAACCTGCTCTTTCCCCTTAGGAAGGGGACCCTCGAAGGGAGAGTCAGGGAGAGAGGGTATATTAGTCAGGGGTCTCCAGAGAAAGAGAACGAAGAGGCTGTATGTATATACAGAAAGGGATTTATCATAAGGAATCGGGTCATGTGATTATGGAGGCTGACAAATCCCAAGATCTGCTGTCCACAGGCTTGAGATCCAGGGAGAGCTGAGGTTTCAGTTTGAGTCTGAAGGCAGGAAAAGACCGCAGTTCAGTTCAGGCAGTCAGGCAGGCGGAGTTCCATCTTACTCAGCCTTTTTGTTCTGTTCGGGCCGTCACCTGATTGCATGAGGCCCACCCATGTTGGGGAGGGCAATGTTCTTTACTGATTCTATCAATTCAAATGTTCATCTCACCCCAGAACACCCTCCCGAAACACCCAGAGTGATGTTTGAAATATCTGGGTACCCCATGACCTAGCCAAGTTGACACATAAAACAGACCATCACAGAGGTGAAGCCTACCCCCATCCTGTGTCCTGGCTCTGCCAGAACAGGAACCCCATGGCAGAGCCACAGCCCCTGTCTGGAAGAGAAGAGATGTGTCTGGAATGGGAAAACAGGCCCAGGGCTCCTGTCCCTGCTGCCTTGGGAGGTGAGGAGCTGGGAGAGACAAGGTGAGCTGGTTCCTTGCTTTGAGAGACAAGAAAGTGCAGTAATGAGAACACACATTTATCTCTTTATTACTGTGTGACCTCAGCATCTTACAGAACTTCTCTAAGCTTCAATTTCTTCCTTTAATGGTTTTCCTGTGAGGAACACATGAGATTATGCATGTATAGCTCCTGCCTCTTAAACTTACTTATACCTCTTAACCAAAGAACGTAAACAATGAATTGAACAAATGTTTCTTGAGCGTCTAAGTTTAAGGCACAGGGATGGGGTCAGATTTTTCCATCCTCTGGTGGCAGGGTTGGAGGCCTGACAAGAGATCCTCTCTTTCCCTCCTTCCCCTCTTCCCAAGGAGCTTCAGCCAAGCTGAGGTCACCTGGAGCTGTGCTCTGCACTGTGCAAGCTCAGCAGCTGGGCCCTGGGGCAGGTAAAGCTGTGGATTCCCAGGTTCTGGTGCCTGCTTCTCATCGTCCCGTCCTGCTCAGGGCCTGTGCTCTCCACCCTCACTGCGTGGCCTCCATCCCCAGCCTGCCTGGGCCCCCAGGGCTGACATCAGCCTGGAGGGAAGGACAGGCAACTGTGTGGACTAAGGGGCAACCTGGAGTCCCTGGAGTGGCCTCGTAGCTGAACTCAGAAATGAGGGGCTTATAAGGAGGGACTCAGGACCTAGACTCCAGTAGTTTGAGGTGAAATTCTGGAGGACCAGGCTGAGGTTCCAAAAGGGCTGGTGGGACCTTCCTTTGCACGCAGGAAGCCCCTCTGCCACCTCCTCGAGAGAAGGCCCTGCAGCTCCTCCCGGGGGAACGTCAGATGGGCGCTGCATGAACTTGGGTGAGCAACCCGCTCCGTCTCCATCTTGTGGCCATCATCTGTGAAATGAAAATAATAATAACTCCCTCTTCAAGTTATTGGACAAATGACATACAACCACCAGTATTAAACCCCTCACAAGCACCCAGCATGGCACGCAGATACATTGAATCAATGTTAGCTCTCGCCCTCCTTCTCTTTAAGTTGAATGAAAATCTGCTTCCCTGACACTTCTATCCTTGGGGAATTCTTTCATGGAAGTTTTGTAAAATTACTCAAACCCCACTTCCAGATGAAAGTCATTCACTATTTGAAACTGCGTGTGCTGCTCTTCCCTTCTCCACCTAAATAAATAATACTAGTCACCATTTGTTGTACACTTACATACACCAGGCGTGGGTTAGGGGTTCCCAACAGCCCCATGAGAAAGCATTGCTATTCATATTTTATGAATGGGCTCAAATGCTCCCCTATTTTCTCCCCGTGGCTTGATTTCCTGTGCCCCAGGTTGCTCCCCATCTTTGGACATTCTCTGGTTCGTCCCTGTCCACTCTGAGACTGTGGCTCACTCAGTCTGGCCAGGGGCCTGTGGAACTGCTAAGTCCCTTCTCTTCTGACAAGAATGCTCAAAGTCTAGCTCAGTTATTTACTGAGTTTCACGGATCCCCCTCAGCTAACGTTTATCCTGTATCAGGGCATGTTGGCTACTCTGCCCCCTTGAGGCCTCCCCTGGCTCCTGAGGATGGCTGGGCACACCTGGCTCTCCTGAGAGGAAGCGGCGGCTCCCTGAGTCTCCCTGTGTCTTTGGACGAGGCAGTGGTGCGGCTGGAACAAGCGCCAGGTGCCTGCAGCTGCCTCCTCTCCAGGACCCTCCGCTGTGCATGGGCAGCAGCTACACCAGACCGTGGGTACTTGGTAAACTCAGGGACAGATGACGCTTGTCTCGCACCACATCCCTGTACCTCTGAGCCAACCTACAGGCCCCTCCTTTTGTGCTGTGGGTTTTAACCCAGCTCTCCTGCCTTGTGACCATTTTGAATCCCGATTCTGAAATCACAGGGCTTTGGAGCAGCAGCATGTGAAAGGACAGGGACAGCTGGGCTGAGGAGGGGAGCAGATGCTCCTGGAGGAAATGGCTTCTCCATGTGTGCTGTCGGGCCAGCCCGGCCCTCCGGGACCCCAGCAGGAGACCAGCCGAGGGCTGCAGAGGAAATGGGTTAGAGGCTCCACAGGCAACGTGTCCCCGGCTGTGTTCACGGCTAAGGAAGGAGGACAACAGGGACAGAGGACAGGCAGGGGCCACTGCCTAGTCACTTTGTAAACTGATCCTTAGAGACTAGAGAGGAAATGAAGGAGGCCCTGGATGGAAGGCTTGGGAACAGGAGGTGAACAGATCAGGAGAGGAAGGAAGGGGAGGCAGACGCAGGCCGAGGCTGAGGCAGTGACAGTGCTGGGAGAGCACCTGTTGGGGCCGTAGGGAAGGAGGCCTAGTTTCTGGCACCAGCTTCACCTGGGAGCTGACCCTCCTTCCATCTGCTTTCCATTCCCGGAGCCCTTTCTCAACCAGCCCTACCTGGGCACGTGGAGCAAAACACTCATGGCTTCTGTTTCCTGATTGGTTAAAAATGTGATTGCAATGCTCACCCTGACACTGCTCAGGGCTGTTGTAAGAGCGGGATGGTGGATTAGTAAGAGCGTATAAGCTGCTGTGCAGAGATGTGAAGAAAGAGGAGAGCTGGAATCACATCAGGATTCAGATCTTGGTTCTGTTCCCACTACCTGAGTGACAATGAACAAGTTACTCACCCACTTCAAGTCTTAGTTTTTCCTCTGTGAAATGGGACTAATTGTTTATTAGACAATATTAGAAGCCAGGCGCGGTGGCTCTCGCCTGTAATCCCAGCACATTGGGAGGCCAAGGCGGGCAGATCACTTGAGGTCAGGAGTTTGAGACCAGCCTGGCCAATATGGTGAAACCCTCTCTCTACTAAAAATACAAAACTTAGTTGGGTGTGGTGGCGTGTTCCTGTAGTCCCAGCTACTCAGGAGGCTGAGCCACAAGAATCACTTGTACCTGAATGGTGGAGGTTGTAGTGAGCCGAGACCGCGCCACTATACTCCAGCCTGGGCAACAGAGAAAGACTCAGTCTCAAAAAAAAAAAAAAAAGTTAGAAAATTAATTTTGTTACATGTGAGAATAGTTTTTTGATTATGTAAGACAATGTTTCTGTTTTTTAATGAATACTAAAACACTCAGCAATGAGATGTCCCGATGTCTTTAGCTTACCTTAAACTACTGCGCAAAAATAGACCAGAAGCTGCTTTCACCAGGCCTCTAGCCCTGCATTGCCATGGGGATTCTTGCAGGGAAGAGGCTGTACATTAACATCTTCCTAATTTTGTAAAAGTTGTGTGAGGTATGCCGGGTGGTGGAAGGGGTGAGATGGAGAAAGGAGAGTGCCTTTGGGGGCAGTTAGAGCAGAGAGGAAGAGATTTCCCTGAGTTTGGGGACAGGTCAGAGGTCACTAGGTACCTGGGAGAAGAAGAGTCTGGAGACAGCAGGCCAGGACCCCAGAGCGTACAGGACTGGAGAGCTACTGCTGACTGCACAGGTCCATAGAAAGCTTGGACAATGAGCAGGCCAACAACCACCACGATGCACCAGCAGTTAGAGGCCTTCCCTTGGTTTCATCCCTCCTAAGTTTCTTAGTCAATTTGTGCGGCTATACTAGAATACCTGAGACTGGGTAATTTATAAAGAACAGAAATTTATTTTCTCACAGTTCTGGAGGCTGGGAAGTCCAAGACCGGGGCTCCAGCAGGTCCGGTGTCTGGTGAGAGCTGTTGTCTTCCAAGATGGCGCCTTGTCACTGCATCTTCCAGAGGAGATGAAGGCCATGTCCCCACATAGTGGAAGGCAGAAGGGCAAAAAGGGATAAACTCCCTTTGTCAAGCCCTTTTATAAGGGCAGCTACTCCCATTCACAGGGGAGGAGCCCTCGTGGCCTAACCACCTCTTGGAGACCCCATCTCTTAATACTACCACACTGGCAACACCTGAATTTTGGGGACACATTTAAACCATAGCAATAAGCTCCCGGGTTCTGGTGGGACACTGGAAAAAGGCAGGAGCCCCAGGAATGAACTCAACTCTACTTGATTTTAGTGAAATAGAGAAATGGATATTTTTGTGCACCTAAGTTTGTAGAGTAAGAGTCACACCTACTGCACCACTACTATTATTATTATTAGCGTTGCTGTTGTTGCTGTTTCCCGGGCTGTGACACTAGGCCTCAGTGCATTTGAGTGCTGTCTGATATGAGCAAAGTGCTCAGGACAGCTGCAGTTCCTTCCCCCAGGAAAGACTCCTAGCCCTTCAGTTCCCAGGCTCTTCCTGGGTTCTGCCCCATCTGGCAATGGTGCTGCTACCAGGCCGGGAATGACAATATAGGGACAGTTCTCTGTAGTTGAGGGTCTGGTTGGAGGTCCCTGGTAGGAGTCTGTCTGGACCCAGCACAGGGGATGCCCACCAGGCCGGCCCTAGCCTTCAAGGGTGGGCCAGACTTTTGAGGTCTGTTGGGGAAGCCAGGGCCCAGGGAAACTTCTAGTTGCTCTCTCCATCTTCAGGCTTGTCACCTCTCTATCCCCTCCCAGTGCCCTCCACCCAACCTGGCTAGATTCTCCAAGTTCCCTGGCTGAGGAGCAGGAAGGAGTGGGGAGTTTCCATAATGTCTCTGTAGAGCTCCAGGGTGAGGCTTGGCAACTGGAAATTGTCAGCCGTCTCCTTGGCGACCAGCAGCCAAATAATTCTGGGAATGGAGGAGGGAAGGGAGCTCTCAGCAGGGCGGCCAAGAGAGGCAGCCCTCACTTCCCAGAAAACTTCAATTCCTCATTATCTGTGTCAGCTGGGGTTCAATCAGGAGACAGAAACCACACCAGTTAGTTTGAAAAGAGAATTCAGCATAAGGAACTGATAATGAGGTATGAAGTTGTTAATTAGGTAAGGAGAGGGTAAGGAGAGAGAAGAGTAAGGTTTCATGGGGATTGCACCTGCAGGAGCAGCTACCACTCCAGGGCTGGAGAACCCTAAGGAAGAGTTTTGAAGGAGGGTTCCAGAGCCTGTGAACCAGACATCTGAGGAGGGGGCTCAACTCAGCAGGAGCTGGGGTCTCCGGGTGTGAAGAAAGGACTCCTGCACCCAGACCTCTGCGGAAGGGGCACCTGCCAGCTGGTGCTGGGGTCTCTCAGGTAGGGATGCAGGGCTGGGGTGGGGTGGATGATGGAGCTGCAAGTGTTGGAAACACTGCAAACTGGATCAGGTGCTGCTCCAGGAGGGGCCTGCTGTTCCTGGGGTGAAGATATGTTGCTGGGGTGCCCTCACAGGGAACACACAGATGCAAACAGGAAGGAGCCTGTCCACACTTCCTGTCCCGCCTGCAGCCTCCCTCTAGTGACTGGCAAAACAGAAATGGAGTTGGTAGGGTCCTAGCCCAACATCGCAAAACTGGCTGCAGAAGATACAGGTCCAGAGCTGAGAAATAAGAACCTTGTTACCCCATTGCTGGAAGTTCTGGTCTTCCAGCCTTGTCGTTAGTGGTAAGAGCAATTCTGAATGCATAGTGGGTGCTCACCTAATGTCGTTGTCTGGCCACTGCCTCAGCTGATTCCTGAAAAGGCACATGGACAGGTAAGGGACAGGCCCATCCCTCCCCTTCTTGGCTTTATTCTGGCCTGTTTTGAAGTTACTGACATTCACAGGCTCTGATAGCTGGAAGGAATTTTTTAATGGTAATGATGAAAACAATAGCAGCAAAGAAATATTACAAGTGGCCTAAGGAAAACTATAAAATTACTGGGATCAAATCGTACATTAAAAGTACAGGACAAGATAAATAGCCCCATAGGGCAGAAATAGAACAAAGTTCAGAAATTTATCCCCGTGCGTATGGATTATAGGGTACAATAAAGGTGGTATTTCAAACCAGTGGATTCAAACTATGGTTTCTTTAATAAATTGTATAGGCACAGTTGACTCTATGTCTGAATGAAAAAAAAGGTTACGACCTCTACCTCATTAAGTTATTAAAACAAAATTTCAGATCTGAAAGATTTAAATGTAACATTTAAAACAGTTTCATGAGGAAAAATATTAGAATATATGATCTAGAGTTTGAAGAGATTTTTCTAAATAAAGTAGAAAATTCAGAAGCTACAGATGAAAAGAGAGACATAAGAAGCTTAAATTTTAGAAAGATAAAATATACCGCTGGGATCATGAGGTCAGGAGTTTGAGACCAGCCTGGCCAACATAGTGAAACCCCATCTCTACTAAAAATACAAAAATTAGCCAGGCATGGTGCCACGTGCCTGTAGTCACGGCTACTCAGGAGGCTGAGGCAGGAGAATTGCTTGAACCCAGGAGGTGGAGGTTGTAGTGAGCCGAGATTTCGCCACTGCACTCCAGCCTGGCCAACAGAGTGAGACTTCGTCTCACAAAAAAAAAAAAAAAAAAAAAAAGAAGATACCGCTGAGTGCAGTGGCTCACACCTGTAATCCCAGCACTTTGGGAGACCAAGGTGAGCAGATCGCTTGAGCTCAGGAGTTCCAGACCAGCCTGGGGAACATGGCGAAACCCCGTCTCTACAAAAAATTCAAAAATTAGCCGGGTATGGTGGCACATGCCTGTAGTCCCAGCTACTCGGGAGGCTGAGGTAGGAGGATGGCTTGAACCCAGGAGATCAAGGCTGCAGTGAGCTATGATCGCACCACTGCACTCTAGCCTGGGCAACAGAGTGAGACTTTGTCTCAAAAGACAAAAGACAAAAAAAAAAAAAAAAAAGAAAACAAAGATAGAAGACACTATATGTAAAGTCAAAAGACAAACTATAGACTGGAGAAAATATTTCAATATGTACCACCAATAATGAGTTAATATCTGGTACACAAAGATCCTGTCTGTCAATAAGAAAGAGAAATAACCTAGTAGAAAAATAGGCAAAAGATAGAAATAGGTGATTCATGGAAGAGAAAATCCAAATGGATAATACATTTATGGAAAGATGCTGAACCTCACTAATAGTCAAGGAAATGCAAATTTTAGAGATGGGATACTGCTTTTCATTTATCAGAATAGCAAAACTTAATAAGAATGATCATACCTAGGGCTGGAGAAGATGAGGGAGAAACCACTCTTAATCACAGCTGGTGGATATGTGAATTACCCCAGACTTTTGAGAAAGGGACCTGGTAAAATATATGAAAACTAAAAATATACATCTCTTTGAGCTATGTAATTTTTGGAAATTATGCTATGGGGGATAAAAAGCAAGCTTTAATATTTGAGGATATGCATACAAAAATACAGCATTTTTTTGTAGTGGCAAAACCATTAGTACTGATTGAATGATATACGTATACCCATGTAATGTAATGTTATACAAATTTTAAAACAATACATTACAGAAGGACAAATGCTCTAGGATTCCACTTAGATGAGATACCTAGAGCAGTCAAAACCACAGAGACAGAAGGTAGAAGGGTGGCTACCAGGGGCTAGAGAGGGAGGGGAAATGGGGAGTTGTTTAATGGATATAGAATTCCAGTTTTGGAAGAGAAGAAGTTCTGGAGACGGGTTGCACAACAATGTGAATATAGTTAACACTACCGAACTATATACTTGAAAATGGCTAAGATTGTAAATTTTATGTTATGTGCATTTTACTATGATTTAAAAAAAAGAGAATAAATTAGAGGGATTTTCACAATGTTTTGTTAGGTGAGAAAAGCAATCTGCACAGAAATCTATGTGGTATTTGTAAAATAAATGACGATAAAGGTAAATAAACGCCTGCTGGGTAATCCAGACCTGCCTGGCCGCGCCCAGAGTCCTCCAACTGCAGAGCACTCTCCAGGCTGGTCCAGGCCTAGGGCTCCGGGCAGGGGCTGGTGTTGAACTAAGCTTACCGGCTTTGCCAGCCCTAGGTGGCAAAGCACCCTTTAAACAGACTTCTGCCCTGGTGTTCTCCGTCTCGACTCTCCTCCCCCAAACGCTAGGCCCCCACAGGTTCTGGCACAGCCAGCCAAGTCCCACAGCTGTTTCTAATATTCTGCACACACTTTATTGAAATGAGAAGCCCCGTTTATCATCCTTCAGACCCCTGCTCCTCCTGATTAGGTACAGATGACCTGACAGTCAGTGGGGCCTGAGCCAGCAATCAAAGAGATTGTTCTAAGCCAGGAGGTGAGAGGGGCAGAGGCCTGGGAAGCTGAGCAGGGTCCAAGGAGACTTGGGCCAGCCAGGAGGAGATGGGGAGGTTCTCAGGCTGCAGGAAGGAGGGGAGGGCAGGGCTGAGTAAATTCTTCAAGGACCCCTGGTTTGCTCATCTTCTCTGGCCATATATTCTCTCTGGCCTCCGAGCCTCCTTCAAAAGGCTTGCATTCTATGCTAGAAACATCTCCTCATCTCCAGTCTCCAAACTCAGCCCCCATTTTGCTTTACTTTCATCTCTCAACAATACCAGTAAACCTCTCTGGATGTAATAAAAAGACAGGGCATCTCTCTACCCTTGGCCTCTCCATAATTCTACTCTTCCTAGAGCTACAGAATCAAAACTGAAATATTGAAAACAACCTAGAAATCACCTAAGTGTCAATCCTACAGCTCCCTCTACAGCATCCCTGACCAGCGGCTATTCCAGTTTATGCCTGAGCATTCTAAACTGTGCTGTCCAATATGGTAGCCTCTAGCCACATGTGGTTATTTAAAATCAAACTAAAATTTCATTTTTTTGGGTCACACTAGCCACATTTAAAGTGCTCAATGCTACAAGAAATATGAAGGGTCGCATATTTTACCACAGTTGCAAACTAACAAGTTAGTCTGACCATTTCATGGATGCTGGCAGAAGACATGAGACTCCTGGGTCAGAGACAAAGAACTTTATTATTTATAGCAATATCAGTAACCAGAGTATCAGTATTTTCTTGCTCCAGTTTCCTGAGCTCCAATTGCCACAGGGCACCATGAATGAGGCCAAATGATACCCACACATACAGTGGGTTGCTGTACAAGAAAGGAACCCTGAGTTTAGGAAACCTGGTTCTTTTGCAATGTGCAGTAAGCATCTGCCCTATGTGCTGGAGGAAGACATTGTCTTCCAAGACTGCTGGTTACATATTAATACAAAAATCCTTGAAAGGTGTCCAGAACAAAGGCAGTGCCTCTGCTTACAAAATGTGTAGAAATGTGGCCGGGCACAGCGGCTCACACTTGTAGTCCCAGCACTTTGGGAGGCTGAGGAGGGCGGATCATTTGAGGTCAGGAGTTCAAGACCAGCCTGACCAACATAGTGCAACCTCGTCTCTACCAAAAATACAAAAATTAGCAGGGCATGGTGGCGCGCACCTGTAATCCCAGCTACTCAGAAGGCTGAGGCATGAGAATTGCTTGAACTCAGGAGGTGAAGGTTGCAGTGAGCCAAGATTGTGCCACTGCACCCCAGCCTGAGTGACAGAGTGAGATTCTGTCTAAAAAAAATCAAAAATGTGTAGAAATGCATGAGACCCATGGGGAATTGTCTCCCAACACAGTGTGGGTATGAAACACTGCCATCATTGCAGAAAGTTCTATTGGACCTGCAGGGCTCTAGGGAATGTGGAACTCACTTATTTGCCAGGTCCTTTCCATCATTTCTGAATCCTGGCCCAAGGAGTCACAGAAAAATAAGCAAGCACTGCCACTTTGTTACAGGAAAGAGGTCCTGATCCAGACCCCAAGAGAGCGTTCTTGGATTTCACGCAAGAAAGAAAAGCAAAGTGCAAAGCAAAAGCAAGTTTATTTAAAAAGTAAGAAATAAAAGAATGGCTACTCCACAGACAGAGCAGCCCTGAGGGCTGCTGGTTGCCCATTTTTATGGTTATTTCTTGATAATATGCTAAACAAGGGGTGGATTATTCATGCCTTGCCTTTTGAGACCATATAGGGTAACTTCCTGATGCTGACATGGCATTTGTAAACTGTCATGGCGCTAATGGGAGTGTAGCAGCGAGGACGACCAGAGGTCACTCTTGTGGCCATCTTGGTTTTGGTGGGTTTTGACCAACTTCTTTACTGCAAGCTGTTTTATCAGATCTTATGACCTGTATCTTGTGCCGACCTCCTATCTCATCCTGTGACTTAGAATGCCTTAACCAACTGGGAATGAAGCCCAGTAGGTCTCAGCCTCATTTTACCCAGCGCCTATTTGAGGCGGAGTTGCTCTGGTTCAAATGCCTCTGACAACTTTGCATGCTCATGTGTAAATTTCAAGGTGTTTTCCTTGAGGCAGATGTTCATCACATTATAATCACTGTCTTTCTGAACTCAGCCATGAAAGGCTGAGTCTGATTTCATGTGCTCTGTCCTCATAATGACACTGTGAGAAGAGGAGATCAGAGTAATCCAGGAGGGGCAAATGGCTCTGGCAAAGGCCCAGAGGTGGGGTGAGCAGGGCATGGCTGGAGGGGCTGGGGGGCACACAGGTGAAACGACCAGGAGACTCTTAAGTGGTCAAACACTCTAGCAAAGCGAACATTTACTAGCATCAGGATAACAGAAGAGTTTGAGGGGGAGATTGCTGAGCCCCACCCCCAAGGGCTTCTGATTCGTGAGGTCTGTGGTGGGGCCTGATAATTTGCATTTCTAAGAAGTTCGTAGGTGCTGCTGTGCTGCTGCTGCTGATCTGGGGACCACATTGTGGGAACCGCTGCTCTAGTGTGATAGATGCACTTTGGGCAGCATGCTAGTGACACGTGGATGGACAATTCTTTTATTTGTTCTAATGCATATTGGAAAAATGCAACTAGCACATCAAACTAGTTATATTTTTGAACAATCAGTAGATTTAAGAATATAGTTACATATACATGTAGCTGTGTGTAGTATGAAGACTGGCGAAGATGGTGATGGTGCTACGGGAATGACTGAGGTTTGGGCAGTGCTGACGCAGGAAAGGGCCAAGAATGGGATTCAGACAGGCCCCAGTCAAATTCCACTTCCACTGTGTGATGGCAGATGCAGCCTCTCAGCTTCCTTGTTTATGAAATGGCATTACTGCATTTCCATGAGTGTTTCTCAGGATGTGTGAGGATCAGCTAACAACTAACTAGCTCCTTCCCTCCTTTCCATCCTTCCCCAGGAGGAGGGCACAATCCTTGCCCTTGGACTGTTCTCATTCTAGGCGACAGGCTCTGTCACTTTTAAATGCCAAGAAATTGTGAGGGCCTATTAGAATCCCAGGTCCCCACCCTTAAGACAGAAACCACCCCTCCCTCTGGCTGAAGCCTGAGGATTCCGGAAGGGGAAGCAGGCTTGGGCTGGGGAACAGAGGGTCCCACAACCGTCCTCCCGGATGGGCAGGCACAGACCCTGGGCCCCCAGCTCCCCTGCCTCCCCGGGCTCAGGCAGCACAGTGCAGTCCTGTGGGGCAGCAGTGCCTTTTCTAATCTTGCTGTCTTAGGTTAATATCAAAGCTGCTTGGCGAATCCTGAGCCCGTGCCCATGTGAGGTGGGTGGACCTGGGTCTGGCCTGGAGAATCCATCCAGGACCGAATACACGTTCCTTTTTCAGGGGCAGTAGGCCCCGTCACAGGACCTAGTCTTAATGGTAGTGGGGCAGCAGCAAAGAAAACCAATGACTTAACAAGGAAAATTAAAATATTCTTGGGATCATCAGCATGGAGAAACCTCTCTGGAGGCACCCTCCAGGAAGCTCATACTCCAAGCAACTGGTCTTGCTCCTGTCCAAAGGACTACTAATGGGAGGGGTGACGATGGGAGACATGCAGCGTTTAAAGTGAACCCCTAAATCCATGTTTTTGGCGGAGCCCTCTAGATTCTAGTGGTGTTTCCATCACACCATTCATTCCACAGGGCTTTCTGCTCCCTTCCCTCCTCATTTTAATGATCTCAGACAGACATAAAAATGGCTGAGCTCAGCATAAGTGACTGAGACATGAGCATTGCCTCAGGGTCCCCGTGGACCCCAGCTGGGTACCATGCCGCCCTAGGTTCTACTTTGACAGGATAAAGTGAACTCATATATTCAGTTGTTTTAAGTGAGCTAACGCTAGGCAGTGCCAGAGGACGAAGACATAAATCTTTCCTAGAGCTCAGAGTCACTGCCAAACACCTTGGATCAAACTTTCTGCTTGTTCAAGATGGTTTTTCCTCCCCTCTAAAAATGAGGAGGGGAAAAGTACTAAAAAATCTAAGGGGCTAGCGGGAGGGTGTTAGCAGATTCTGGGACTGACAAACTTGTCAACGCTTTGGCCTCATAAAAATTCCTTTTGTAAGAAAGGCAAACTTTTACATTGATTTTTCTTACCGCTCTTAGTGGGTGCCAAGGGTGTCACTGGTCACCTGGTCTGCCTGTGTGTTAGCCCTGGCTGGGGAATGAAGGCTTTTCTTATATCTCTGCAGGCTTCATTTGCATCAGAGGTGGGACAGCTTGTTACATATCACCCTTGGCTGTGATCATAGCCTCAGATGCTTCTCAACTGGAGCAAACTCAAGCAGGCTGTTTGAAAACATTTTGAAAACCTCCCAGCCAGAAACCTTGTTCCAGCAGTGCAGAGCAGCTCAGGTAAGAGGCAACGAGTGGTGTGCCCCACATGGCCTCTGTGTGGCTGAGAATGAACTGCTTTTTTCCCTTTCACTGATTTTCTTTGCAGTTTTTATTCTTTGCAAACACTCTATAGCAACAAACACATGAAAGAAAGTCACCCACACTCTTATCAGCCCTATAATTTGTCAAATGGCTTTGTGTTTCTAAGTTTCTTGCCTATACACATACCTTTTATTTTTATTTTTTTATTTTCTGAGACCCAAGTCTCACTCTGTTGCCCAAGTTGGAGTGCAGTGGCGTGATCTTGGCTCACTGCAACCTCCGCCTCCCGGGATCAAGCAATTCTCGTGCCTCGGCCTCCCAAGTAGACGGGACTACAGGCATGTGCCACCACGCCCAGCCCATTTTTGTATTTTTAGTAGACAAGGGGTTTCACCATGTTGGCCAGGGTGGTCTCGAACTCCTGACCTCAGGTGATCCCCCTGACTTGGCCTCCCAAAGTGTTGGGATTACAGGCATGAGCTCCTGCACCTGGCCTGTACACATACCTTTAAAGTATAACTGTGACCAGGATTCTAGCACCCCTAACCCCACTCTCCTTTTTTTCAGCCAAGAATCCTCACCTAGATCCGTGTTCTAAAACTTTGCTACTCAAAGTGTGGTCTGGAAACTAGTAGCAGCACCACCCCAGACCTACTAACCCAGAAATCTGCAGGTTAACGAGATCCCCAGGAGATCATATTTATGTTAAAGTTTGAGATAGAGTGCTCTCAAACAGAGATCCCCAGCCTTTCTGCCACCAGGGACTGGTTTTGTGGAAGACAACTTTTCCACGGACAGGGGTGTGGAGGGAATGGCTTCGGGATGATTCGGGTGCATTGCATTTATTGTGCACTTTAATTTCTATTATTACATTGTAATATATGATGAAATAATTATACAACTCATCATAATGTAGAATCAGTGGGAGCCCTGAGCTTGCTTGTTTTGCAACTAGATGGTCCTATCTTGGGGTGATGGGAGACAGCGACAGATCATCAGCATTAGATTCTCATAAGGAGCGCGCAACCTAGATCCCTCACATGCACAGTTCACGATAGGGTTTTGTGCTCCTATAGGAATCGAATGGCGCTGCTGATCTGACAGGAGGCAGAGCTCACGTGGTAATGTGAGTGATGGGGAGGGGCTGTAAATACAGATGAAGCTTCGCTCGCTCACCTGCCACAAACCTGCTGGGCAGCCCGGTACCGGTCAGTGACCCGGGGGTTGGGAACCCCTACTATAAAACACATTAGCTAAGACAAAACTCTACTACAAATTGGGGTTACACAATTTCCTCCTTCCCTCCTTCTTGCCATAGTTGTGGAACATCGAGGGGGTGCTAGGCACTGGGTTGGGTGCTGGGCCTGACAGAGAGCCAGGTCCATTACAAATGGTCTCTATCTTCAAGCCACGTAGGCCTGTCAAAGGCTGAAGCTTGATAGCACTGTGGTGTCAGGGAGGAATAGGATTGTAGAGCTGGAAGAGTCCTGGGGAGGTGGGGCCCAGGCAGGTGATGTGGCTTTGTCCATGGCCACAGAGCAGGTTCATGGGCAGGCAGGACTTGAGCCCAAGCTTCCTCCCCTCACGTGCACTCACTCTGCCGGCAGAATTCGGACCCCTGGCAGACAAGTTGGCATATGGAGATGCATAGAAATGAAACGCCCGAGCTTGCTGCCAGGTCCTCCTCCGTCAGGCACGCCCCTGGAGACCACCTCAGCGCCGACCCTCCCTGCCTCTCCCCTTGGCTAGCACAGCCTCTTGCTCAGGTGTCTAAGGGGCTTTGCTCCTAGCATATCTCCTGACCTTTTTGAGACAAGAAAGATCTAGCATTTGATTCAAAACTGTAAAGAAATCTATTCTCCACAAAGTAATGTATGGACTGAATACATTACTCCTGCCAAATGGATCCCATCAAATAAAATATCAGAGGAACTTTTGGAAATTGGTTAAATGGATCTAAAACTAATCTTGAGGAATAAACTGAGTAATGACATTTTTTCAAATATGAGAGATAATGAAAATAGCCAAGAGGGGGAACAAGTCCTTAAAATAAAACACATTGTATAACAATAATACATAAAACTGTGGTGTTGGCCCAAGAATAAACTGGCATTAAGTAGATACTCAGAATCTTGTTTTATGTGTCAGGTATGTAGAAATTTAATATGATAAGGAAGATACAATAATAGGAAATAGAGGTTTCTCAGTGATATACCTCACACCAGAACAAATTACAGATGGACTAAAGCTGAGTATCTTTTTAAAGATAAAAATCACAATAACTAAAAATAAAATTAAACATGTTTTCTAGAGCAGTGCTAATATTCTAGAACCAGTAGACAATCAATTATTGATATATTTCATTACAAAAAATTAAATAACTTTGTGTGAAACAACTATAACACACTTTAAAATGCAGTCAGACTGAGATAGACAATATGTTGTCAGTAAAATAGAAGGTTAATGTCTTTATTTTATTTGGAAAAATAAATTCACACATATATTTCACACAACTTGACAAGGAAAACATTAACATCCCACAAGATAAATGGGCAAAGAACACTACAGATGCTTTTCAAATGATGAACCACTTTAAAAAATATAATCTTGTTTGTACTAAGAGAAACATAAACCAGAAAAGTTACCAAGCAATTTTAAAATGAAAATATCCCTTGCTGGTAAGGTGAGGTGAATTTGGTGTGCAACTATATATTGGTATAGCCAGTCTACTGAATGCAATGTAGCTCTAACAAAATCTGTTAAATGCTGTTAAAGTGCTTCTAGTTTTCGACCTGGTACTTTCACTTAATGTCTCTAATCTTAAGAAATAATTCGGAATATTGGGTGAGAAGATATTTACTGCAGCATGATTTATAATTAAAGCTTTGGAAAAATGGACATCCTATAAATGTTCAACAAAGTCAGCTATATGCATATTCACTAGATAGGACAATCTGGTCAATTATTGTTTTGAAAATATAATCCCAAACACTGTGTGGCAACATGAAAAAAAAACTTGAATGTTTCAAATAAAAAGATATAATACTATAATTAACCACAGATGTTTATATTAAGAACAGGACTATATCAAGCTGATAATTTTTATGATAAAGTCATTGGATTGTTGATATTTTGCTCTACTTTGCTGTTTCATTGCTTTTATAATATGAACATTAAATTAAAAATAATCCACATTCAGCCTAAGCTTGGTATAAAGAGATGGTCACATGGGGAAGGAACCAATGCATCTGAACGCTAAGACAGGGTGCAATTAGAAGTTAACCACCCCATTTTCATTTGTGGAAAACAATCTTCTTTTGTGCAAAGCTTCTCAGACTCATGTTGCTCCACCTGTGTAGCTATTGTGTGTAGGGTCCTGGAAACATGGTATCTTAGAATGGACACAGTCTCCGAGATCATTTTATTCTAAACTCCTGGTTATTCAAGAACCAGAACTACAGCATCTGATTAACTATTCATCTTCTGATTGATTGAATGCTCTCATGAATGGGGAGTTCACCACCTCACAAAGCAGCCTGCTCAGTCTGTGCCTTCTAAATCATGCCTGAGGCCATTATACATGACCTATACATGTTACCTCCGAATATAACAGAAAGTAGAGATTTCAAGCCATGATCACACACTACGGAACTGGAGTGAGGCAGTACCATTCTTTCTAGCAACAGAAAAATATTAAGCTCAAAATAGGAGACCATCCTCATTTATGAAAATTATATTCTAGAAACTGGAATAGAGAAACCCATGGTTATTCTACTGAACAGAAGTAATTATGGGCAAAGGTTAATTCCCAAAGAAAAATGCTACAGATAGTTGCCACGCTTCTCTAGAGACTTATGAAAACTTTCAGTTCTTCTGAATACAAGAGGGAGACAGAGCCCCTCTTCAGAGCTCATCTTTATTGTATCAGAGCCTCTGGCTGTTTCTAACCTCAGCAGAGATGGAAGGCTGATAAACTGGTAAAGGAGGGCCAGGCAGTTCCAGACATGGGCCCGTGGGCCCCTCCGTGGGTTTGCCAAACACAGTGGGACATCTCTCAGCCAAGAATCATCCCAGTTCAGGTGTGTTTTCTGTATTTCACTAGAAGAATCTAAAAGTTTAATGTTTAAAGGGGGATGGAAAATCCACATTAAAAATGGAGAATGGTGCTTCAGCCCCACCCACATTTAAAACTGATAGTTTGCAAAGCAGTAAGAGAAACCAGCCAATGGCTCAAACTGCATCTCTTCAGGCAGACACCAGGCAACACAGTGAGGGGCAGCGAAGGAGGGTGTGGGAAGTCCAGACCCATCCTTCTGAGGGACCCAGGCAGCACAGGAGGGTGGCAGGGGATAAGGCAGAACCCCGAGGGTGAAAACATCAACCTGCGGATGTGAGCAGCAGAACGGGAAGAGGAGTCAGCAGACAGAAATGAGAAGGGGAGGCTGGGCGCCGTGGCTGATGCCTGTAATCCCAGCACTTTGGGAAGCCAAGGCGTGTGGATCACCTGAGGTCACGAGTTCGAGACCAGCCTGACCAATACGGTGAAACCCCATCTCTACTAAAATAACATACAAAAATAAGCCAGGCGTGGTGGCATGTGCCTGTAGCCCCAGCTACTCGGGAGGCTGAGACAGGAGAATTGCTTGAACCGGGGAGGCAGAGTTTGCAGTGAGCCGAGATCACGCCACTGCACTCCAGCCTGGGCAACACAGTGAGACTCCATCTCAAAAAAAAAAAAAAAAAAAAAGAGAAGGGAAAATGTCAAATTCTCTCAGCCACGGATTAGCAAAAGTATAGAAAATGTTGGGGTTGAGTGCCTCTTGGATTCTTTCTAGGGCAAAAAGTTGGTATTCCCTGTAGCATAGAACAAGACTGTGATGATTTCATAGTCTGTGGGTTAATATGATATGAGGGTCTTGGATATACATCATTGTTCCCCAGAAGTAGTGGAGAGTTGAAGTGAGAGGGTTAGGATTGAAGAGGATCTGACCTTTCTGTTACTCCCTTGGGAAAAGCAGTATATGCCAGATGGCTGGGCTCCTGAAGACCCTCCTGCAAGGCTGAGCATGATGGGCTGTCTGTACAATGTGGGTGAGAACATAGTAATGCCCCCCGGTTCAGAGAGCAAAGTGCAGGCCCATCCCAACAGCTGGACTGTCTCTGCAGGGGTTCTCTTTCTAATCTAGGTCCTGACTTGAATCAAAAGGAAGGAGACTGAGCCTCTCAGAGGACCAGGAACCAAGCCAAGGCTTGACACAACCAGCCTCTCTCTCTCTGCTGTCTGGAAAGGTACTCTCACCACCCAGCACCCCCATCACTCCCCTAAGATTTTCCACTGTTGGTCACATGTGCAGAGACCGCCAGCAGCTTTCATGGTGACCGAGCTTTGCTGAGGAGGATCAACACTTTCTCATGACCAAAAGCAATAATGTCTCTTGAAAAGCAGCTCTCACACATCCTACCAGACTATGACCAACTTATTTGCCTTTCCTATTATTAATGGTTGCCTTAGATCCAGCAACTAACATCATAGCAGCCGTGTTCCATGCGAGGTGTTCACTCACCCACTGGAAATCACAGTCCTGCTCTACGTAATCATGAATTTCAATATGCTAACAGTCTTAAGCTGGCCAAGATAAACTTAATGGATTTGGTTTAGTATTTGGTGCCAAGAAACATACAGCTGATGAACCCAGCTCACAGTTGCACTGAAATCACCTGGTGTTTCCTTGCCTCTCTATCTACTGTGTCCTCAGGCAGGCACTGAGAGAGATGACCTTGGCCAGGCCATGCAGGAAGACGGGAAAATTGCTTACAGCTCTGACAGGAGCTGCACCCTGCAAAAAACAGCCTTTGGATTGTTGACTCACCGAACTAGCCAGTTCGTGTTAATGCAGCTGTGACACAGGATGGCTTTGCTGCCTCCTAGGTGGTGAGACAAAGGGACGTGAGGAGGGGGCAAAAGGGAACGCAGAAAAATACCTGGTTCATGCAGACCCGTGGGAACAGCTGCCAAACAAAAATTACTGAGGACATTTGTGAGGGTAACTGGCGGAGATCTTACCAGAGATTTGAACTGTAAAGGAAAGTGGTAAAGTTTTATTTAGGACACCCCAAGGCTGAGCTGAGCACGGTGGAAGGTCCAACTCGATTCTCGAATAGTAAGAGAACAAAGTATCTGGATACACTTCTCAGGCTCATTCATCCTGTGCCATATAATTGGGGTTCAAAACTAGGATGGAAAACCTAAAAAAAAAATTATTGGTGAATGAGGAAGTGGCAAAAGAAAAAAATATTTACTCAACAAAGACAAAGGTTCCTTGGGCACTTAGAATGCACTGGGCACTGTGTTAGGGGTATTGAGTGGACAAGAATGATCACCAGCTTCCAGTCCAGAGAGGAGGGCAGATGTAGGATAAGGAGAACCAGGATGGACACCGAGCAGCAGGAGTTCCATGTGTTACAAGTTCTGTCCCTGAGGGCCTCTCTGCCTGAGGGTCTCCCGCTGGAACGGCCGTCTTTGTTACCACTGCTCTACCTGCACTTGCGGCTCCCTTATGGAAGTGGGTATTTCTGGGCTCTGCCCTCGGAGAGTCTGCTTTCATCTGCATGGCGAAGGAAATCTGTATTTTTTTCCCCGGGCTCTCCAGGTAATTATGATAAGCTGGGTCTGGAACACTTCCTCTCATAGACTCAGGTTAGAAAGTTGCTGGGTGGTACAAAGTCCATGCTGAGAAGGCACAGTTGAATACATCCTGCTTTCCTGTAGGAGATCCTGAGTGTCCTTTCCTCTGGGAGCCAGCCTAGATGGTGTTAGGGTCCCTCCTCTGTGCTACACTAGTGATCTGGGCCCGCTTGCTTTAGCACAGTCTGTTATCATGCTGGCTTATTCTAGGTCTCTGCCATTAGGCTCTGAATTCCAACATGGCTGTTGTATCTCACTCACCTCCTTTTCCCTGGTGTTTAGCATAAAGGGTATACAATAAATATCTGTTGCTAAATGAGGGAGCGTGTTTTTTTTGAGATAGAGTCTCACGCTGTCGCCCAGGCTGGAGTGCAGTGGCACGATCTCGGCTCACTGCAATCTCGGCCTCCTGGGTTCAAGTGATTCTTCTGCGTCAGCCTCCTGAGTAGCTGGGATTACAGGCACGCGTACCACCATGCCCAGCTAATTTTTATATTTTTAGTAGAGAAGGGGTTTCACCATGTTGGTAAGGCTGGTCTTAACTCCTGACCTCGTGATCCGCCCTCCTTGGCCTCCCAAAGTGCTAGGATTACAGGTGTGAGCCACTGTGCCCAGCCACATGATGATTTTTATGTATTTCTGAGCCCTGCTCTCCAGGAGAAAACATTGGCAGGGTGACATGGAAGAGGAATATCAAAATAGATATGCCAGGAACCACCATCCCACCGATGACAGGGCCACTCACTGCAGCCACTGGTGCAGTTTGGTGCCGTGACAGAGCTGGTACCGGCGCTCTGGTTACAAGATCCGCTCCGGCTTTCTGGGGGACTCTCCATTTACCCCATCTTCTCAAGCTCACTACACTTTACTTTTGAGTAGGAAATATGAAAAATTAAAAAGTATCTCAATGGGCCTTGTGGGAAAATGTCCAGGATTCTCAGACATACCTTTAAATTCTTAAAAGCAAAAAACTTTTGCTCTCTAAAATGTTACTTCTTTAATAGGGTATGTGGGTTTTTTTTACCCTCCCCTGACTGCTTTTAAGAAATGCCCATAATACAGCCACACTTTTAGAGACTATGAAATAACTGATGAGGGAGTAAATCTTCTCTAATTTGAAGAGAAGCAAAATAGAAAAATACTCTGAAATTCTGTATGTCCCTTGAAACATTAAAGAAGTAAAATACTCTTTCTTTCAAATGCTTTCACTTTTTAAAAGTTTTCATCTGCACTTTCACTTAAGAACATGCATGTGCATGCATGGGGGAGTTTAAGGCGGGGAGCGGGGAAAGGCATAAATGGCTGGAAAGGGCACCTGTGAGTGAGGTCTGAGGACATGGGCTTTTTCCTACTCGCTCCGCTTCCAACATCAGCGAAGCTCTACCGCCCTCTTGTGACACAGTAAGATGCTCCCAAGAGGCACGATCTGCTCAGATTGCATCAACCAAATCCAAAAACACCCCCATAGCCCACATTGAGACATTACCTGTACAAAGATTAGAATAAGAAATAATCTTGCCTTTTTTTTATTCAAAAGGATCACAAGCTTCACATCAATTTGGTTTCAAAAAGACATCATGTCTTAAAACTAAGTACCGTGACATTTATTTTGCCATCTGTGACAGTTTCACGTCGAAAAAGCCTCAACATAAAAAAATTACCTTCAAAACCCACTGAGACATTCTCACATAAACTAGGATACTGCACAAACAATAAAGTTCTTTCTTCAATAGTCAATCTTTTCAATTTCATCCATGTCTTCAGCGTTGAGTTGCTTAATACTGCTGTCTAAAAGAACAAAAGAGAACAGAACTAGTCTTATGTCAGGGTCTAAATGGAACTTCATTCCATCCATATTTCTGAAGACAGTGATACCTCGTATAAAAAGCCTTGGTATAGGAACATAAGGAAGGAAGGGTGCCAAAATCACTGACCAATACTAACTCAAACAGCATCAAATGCACCAGACCATGGAATGTATGTATCTAGATATGCTGGGGCAGAGAAGGCCAGAGTGGAAGTGAGGAGATCCTGGGAGGGACTGAGGCTCTTCTACTGCAGTCACTTCCTGAGACCAGGGCCTTAGGAGCTCACCATAGCGACAGTGGCCTTAACGCATCTTCCTCACCCTGTCCTCCCCAGTTAGCCTAACACAGGGGCACTTAACCTACTTCCCTGAAAGGTCGGTGGATGTGCTACACTCAGTCTGCCAACCTGTGAAAATTATATTCCAAATGGCATGTGTGTGCCTGTGTGCACTTCCCTGGGGACAGCGCTTATTGCTTTCTACAAGGTTAAGTACCACTGTCCTGGAAGGTGTTCCTTCTCCCCTGCTCCCCAGCCACATCCATGGGCTTTGGGGCACAGGACAATTTGAACCATGGGACCTTTTGAGTTTCCATCAGAGAAATCTGCCAGTCCAGAGTTCCAGCAGGCCATCATCAGAGCCTGCCTTGTTTAGATGGGGGGCTGGAGGAAAGGTCGCGGACTTCAGAATTTAGGACTTTCCTGTTTGGGAGGGTGGGCAAGAGGAGGGAAAAAGCGTAAGTAAAAGAGGAGAACTGAAGAGAATCTTAAAGGATGTTACTACTTTGCTTAGGGAATTTCTTTATAAGATACGAAAATCTGCTTCTGTAATCTGCTCTGCCTTCACAAGATGTGAAATTCTGACTCCAGAATGAGTTATAACATGTAAATCTGAGCTCAAATTTTATTTTTTTGAGACGCAGTCTCGCTCTTTCGCCAGGCTGGAGTGCAGTTGTGCGACCTCAGCTCACTGCAACCTCCGCCTCCTGGGTTCAAGCGATTCTCCTGCCTCAGCCTCTCCAGCAGCTGAGACTACAGGCATGTGCCACCACGCCCAGCTAATTTTTGTATTGTTAGTAGAGATGGGGTTTTACCATGTTGGCCAGGATGGTCTGGATTTCCTGACCTCATGATCTGACCACCTCGGCCTCCCAAAGTGCTGGGATTACAGGTGTGAGCCACCACACCTGGCCTGAGCTCATATTAATTCTGCTTGATCAAAATAATTTTTAATTACCATATAAGCATTATTTAATCATCTGTCTCATATTAGAACCCTGGTCCTGT
This sequence comes from Pan troglodytes, assembly GCF_028858775.2. Lineage (NCBI taxonomy): Eukaryota > Metazoa > Chordata > Mammalia > Primates > Hominidae > Pan > Pan troglodytes. Next base: position 127,854,472 of record NC_072407.2, on the reverse strand, counting down.
GAATTAGAAGCCTTCCAGCTCATGCATTCTGCTTCTACTACTCTCATGAGCCCCTGGACTCCAGCTCTCCAGCACACATCATCACTGTCAGACCGGCAGGTCTGTAGTTCATATTGTGAGGGTGGTGCTACTTACTAAAGTGGTCCTGGATTTTCATGAGCGAGGGCAGCTCATCCACTTCAATCATGTTGAAGGCAAGGCCTTTTTTCCCAAAGCGCCCCGTCCGCCCTATGCGGTGGAGGTAGGTCTCATAGTCCGGCTCCTCTCCTTGTTTTACAGGGAGATCAAAGTTCACAACAATTGTGACCTGCTTCACATCAATCCCTAGAAGAGGAAAAACACTGTAGGGTCCTGCAATGCTTTCCTCAGTACACGGGCCATTCAAGTACCACGTCTGCCAAGGGAATTCCTATTTATAGAGAAAATTTAGAAATCCAACCAGGGCTTATGTAATTGAGACAGGTACTTTGGTTAGGAAGTTTGCTTGCATGCTGTGATGTCTATGATGCTAGATGAGCGTGTCCATAGAGAATGCTACAGAAATGTAAATATACACAAGGCGTGTGTGTGTGTGTGTGTGTGTGTGTGTGTGTGTGTGTGTGTGTGTGTGGTGGAGAGGTGCACTCACCAAGCCCACAGAGCCACCCTCTCCTCTCTGCTCCTGCTGTGCCAAGTCCCCAGCAGGCCCTGTAGTCTCATACCCGCTTACCCATCATGGGGCTCTGGCTCTGCTCCATTTCATGGCTACTGTTCTGGTCAGGTCTGTTTAAGCCCTTGCCTCAGTGGTTACAACAACTTCCAGACTGGTTCCTCACCACTCTCTTCCCCTACTCCTCTCATCTCTCCTACGATGGTCACCACAGCAATGTCCAGCACACGTATGTTCAAAACCCACTGCCCAAATTGTACAGGAAAAGTACAAGCAATTCAAGACCGCAAGCCACCTAAAGTCTCATCTCTTTCTCTCCTGACTCTCAAATACAACACTCCAGTCAAGGTCTGGCCATTTCCTGAACAAACGTAAATTCTCATTCAACTGAACTGCTACCCTTCCTGCAAAACTTTTTTCTTTTTTTTTTGAGATGGAGTCTCGCTCTGTAATCCAGGTTGGAGTGCAGTGGCACGATCTTGGCTCACTGCAACCTCTGCCTCCCGGGTTCAAGCGATTCTCCTGTCTCAGCCTCCCGAGTAGCTGGGATTACAGGTGCCCATCACCATGGCTGGCTAATTTTTGTATTTTTAGTAGAGATGGGGTTTCACCATGTTGGTCAGGCTGGTCTTGAACTCCTGACCTTAAGCAATCCACCCGCCTCGGCCTCCCAAAGTGTTGGGATTACAGGCGTGAGCCACCGCACCCGCCCCTGCAAAACCCCTTTCAGATTGAAGGCTGCCTCGGAAGACTTCTGCACTTCCCCTCCCCACTGTACCTTCCTTCTCAACATTAACAAGCTGTCCGGGTCAGGATCCTTGCACTCCTTGTACTGTGCCTTGACCTAGAGCTCTCTGTGCCTTCCTTCCTCTAGGGTCTAGGGTTACGCTGTCCAATATGATAAATGTTAGCACCATGTGGCTATATTTAAATTAAATAAAATTAAAAATTCAGTTCCTCAATCACACTAGCCACATTTCAAGTGCTCAGGAGCTGATACGGCTAGTGGCTACCCACTGAAGAGCACAGAATAGAACATTTCCATCACTGCAGAAAGCTCTGTTGAATAGTGCCAGTGTAGAGAGGCAAGAGCCTAGGCTGTGAGCTCTTAAGGGATAGAGACATCATCCTTTTTTCAGGATACCTTTCCCAAGAGCAGAGTCAGCATCCACTCCTAGCATGGCAGGTTGTCAGTTCTCTGTGCTAAACTAAGAATGAAGTAGGAAATGTGGTTTGAGTATGGGGTGCAAGCAATGATTTAGGAGGGATGAAGAAAGCCGGAAGGCCCTTCTCTTGAAAAAAAAAAAAAAAAAAAAAAAGGATTTTTTTCACCAGTAGTCAACACTTTTAAGATTAGAAACTCCAGAGAGATGCTCAACATCATTAGTTATCAGAGAAGTGCAACTTAAAACCACAATGAGATCCCAGTATACAGCCACTAGAATGGTTAAAATTAAGAGTGACGTTAGCAATTGCTGGCAAGAATGCAGAGCAACTGGAAGCGTTTTACAGCTTCTTATAAAGCTAAACGCACACTTATCATAGGGCCCAACAACCCCGCTCTTAGATATTTACCCAAGAGAAACGAAAGCATATCTCTAAATAAAGACCTGCACATGAATTTTTATTACTGCCTTGTTAAATATAGCCACAAACTGAAAGCAATCCAAATGTCCATCAACTGGTGAACAGATGAACTGTCAATAGAATACTATCAGCAATTAAAAGGAAATGAACTGCTGGTGCATGTAACAATACTAATGAAATTCATTAGTAGTATTATGAGCATTATGTCAGGTGGAGGAAGTTACACAAAGGCTATATACAGTATGATTTGATTCTGTGTCTCCAAAAATATGGAGACAGAAATCTGATCAGTAGTTGCCAGGGGTCATGGGATGGAAAGGGAGACTGGCTGAAAAGGAGTGTGAGGAAACTGGGGAGATGGAGACGCTCTGTATTTTGATGACAGTGATAGCTGCATGATTGCATGTTTGTCGAAACTCGCGAAACTGTACACTTAAAAGGAATGCATTTTATCATATGCAAATTAGAACTCAAGACCTGACTTTTAACACACACCTCGGGCGCAAACATTAGTTGTTATGAGAACCTTCTCTTTCCCATCCCGAAACCTCTGAATGATGGAAGCTCGCTGCTCCACGGTCAGCTCCCCGCTTAACAAAGACACCTGGTGGCCATCCTGTATCATCTCCACGGTCAACCACTTAGCGTTTCGACGAGTCTATGTAAAAAGGCAAAACCCAACACAGCACCCCAAGATTAAGCAAAGCAGCCTAGCTGTGCTTGTGACACCATGCATGCAGGGCGGGGGTGGGAGAGGGCTGCAGAGGAGTTGAGCTTCACCTCTCCCTCAGTCCTCCAGGGCCTTAAAATGTGGCAGGGCATCCTCCCTCCGCCTGTGTTTCTAAGGCTCACATCCTCTCCACCAGTCAGACCTCTGGCTTTCTCACGCATGAAATGGAGATAAATGTGCTACATCTGCCTCACATGTGCTATGATGACAAAATGATATCATGTAACAATGGCAACAACAGACACTCTAAGAGTGCTTGCTTCCCATGTGCCAGGCATCTGGCTGAAATCTTTATGTGCATTATGGTAAGGGTCATGTGTTTTCACAACAAATTAATGAAGTAGCAACCTAATTTCATTAAAAAAATTAAAAACAGGCCAGGTGCGGTGGCTCACACCTGTAATCCCAGCACTTTGGGAGGCCAAGGCGGGTGGATCACCTGAGGTCGGGAGTTCGAGACCAGCCTGGCCAGCATGGTGAAACCCCGTCTCTACTAAAAAATACAAAAATTAGCCAGGTGTGGTGGCAGGCGCCTGTAGTCTCAGCTACTCGGGAAGCTGAGGCAGGAGAATTGCTTGAACCCAGGAGGCGGACATTGCAGTGAGCTGAGATCATGCCATTGCACTCCAGCCTGGGCAACAGAGCGAGACTCTGTCACAAAAAAATAAAAAATAAAAAAATAAAAAATAAAACAAATTAAAAATTAAAAACAGACAAAACTCCCAAAGCTTAAAAATGTTATGTAACTTGCCCAAGGTTGCATGGTTAGCCAGTGGCAGAGCTGAGCTTTCTTTTATTCTACAAATATGTTTTTGGTGCTGTCCACGTGCCAGATAGGTGCTGGTCTAGTGCAGTGGACATGGGAGTGAGTGAGAGAGAGGAGACCCTGCTGTCATGAAGCTTAAAGTGTTTACGGGGTAGTGAGAAAATACAACAGATGAACATGAGAATGTCAGAAAGCAAAAAACAAACATAAAAATGGGGTGCTGTTAATAGTGAATAACATCCTTCACCTGATAAAGGGTATCTGTACAAGGTACAATAAACATAAGCTGAAATGGGGAAGCGTTAGAAGCAGTCCCTCTAAAAGAAGGCCCTGTGTTTAACATCACTTTGAAGATCCTATTCCATTACTTAACCTTTTTACGTTTCACCCATAAAATACAGGTAATTTCTGTTTAGAGCTGTTCTGAAGATTAAACTGGAGACACACAAGAAGTGCTGAACATGGTGCCTGGCTCTAGGGCACTTATTGTCGTCCCCCACCTCGGCCTGTAGGCATATCTGGGCTCGATGAAGACACATCCACAGAGTGTACCTGGCAGAAGATGATGGCCTGACCAATGGTGATGCTGCCATAAATGTTGCACAGAGCTTGGTATTTGTCTTTCCTGTGCTCACACAGCACGTAATATTGCCGGATGTTGTTCAGTGTGAGCTCCTCTTTGCGTAACTTGATAACATTAGGGTCAGGGATGATTCGCTCAGCAAAGTGCCACACAGAGTCCTCAAAGGTTGCTGAAAAGAGGAGCATTTGGCATTCGGAGGGTAGAGCTCTGTGATAGAGGAGAGAAGGCTGTCACCAAGCTGCCATCCCATCACTCTTCTTCAAGCACTTCATGCCACTGCCATCAGCCGCTGCACGCACCCCTGTTCCACGTGAGGTGCTGCCTGCAATGACCAGCTGTATCTCCAGGCAGATAGCCAAGGTCCTGCCCCTCCTTGCCACCAAGAATTTAGAAAAGTATATAAACAGAATGTGAAGCATAGGGCAAAGTTTAGGTATATATTCTGGAGGTTCTGAGATTTCTCATGCCAACTTCCTCCTTAGGAGAGGCAGACTCACGCAGCCACAAGAAGGGTAGACTAGATGCTCTTTATAGTTATAATCTCACACAAAGGTAAATGGAGATGAAGGAAACAGAGCCAGTTATTTGACAGCAGGCATTATATATCTTGGGAGGGAAAGAACAACCGCAACTAACTTGATTCAGAATGGGAAGAACTAGATACAAATTAAAGGGGAGCAACAGGGGAAAGTACAGTGACTGAAATGTACCCATTCTGAACCCAGAATGAATACAGGGCTGATTCGCATAAAGTCAAAAAACAGGTGAAATAAATCTGCGGAGTTAGCAGTTAGGATAGAGGCTAATCCTTGGGAAAAGAGAGGGACCAGTGAGCAGAAAGGGGTTATTAAGGAAATTCTAGGGTGCTGGTAAAATTTTATTCCTTCATCTGGGCTGCTGTTACAAGAGCATGGCTTCTTGTGATAAATCACTCAATGGTACACTTATCATTGGTGTATTTATCTGTATATATTTCATATATCAATAAAAAGTTAACTTTTTAAAACAAAATAAATGAGAGAGACCAGAGGGAAATCGGCTCTTTTGAGAAGGAGACAGAGCACTTTGAGGAATAAACTGTTAGTGCTAAAAGAGAGTGAAAGAGACCATATAGTCCAGTGATTCTCAAACTCAATTTTAAGCCTAGGGTCTCGATCATCAAACAACAATCCGATAGACCTCTGGTCAATGATGTCAGACCGTCTACCTGTGTTATCTTCTCAGCTGCCCAAATCCCACTAATGTGATCATAAAGAGATAAAAAGAATCCACGAAAAACGTGGAGAATGGGAGAGAAGAAACTGGTGGATAAGTTATCTAAATACATTTTTGGAAGACGGAAGGGGTGGTAAATGAGAAAGTGGATGAAGCTACACCATGAGCACTGCAGAACACAGAGTTGAGGAAAACGCAGCTAACTGTTCCCTCAGAACCACCGGGAGGTCTAGGAGCTGTGAGCTCCAGGAACCAGAGAATCAGGGGGAAAGAACTGAAAACAGGACATATGTTAGAAAACATGAGGAAAACTCTGCATTCCACATGCTAGAGCCTCTTGGCCACCTGCTGGGTCACGATCCTGCATCTGGAGAAAGATGGCACAAGGATTTATATCCTAAGGCTTGGGCCATTTTACTGGGATAAATATTGTGGAGAAGTAGTCTAGTTTGAAGCTTAGTGAAAGTTTAAGAGTTTGGATTGTTATTCACAAAGAAAAAATGTATACAATACATAAGGAAAGAAAACCATGGCTGTTCTGTAGAACACACTGGATTTTGAAGACTTAGTATGAAAAAAGAATGTAAAATATGTCATTAATAATTTTTATATTGATTAACTTGTTGAAGAGATATTTTGATACAATGGGTTAAATAACATATATTTATTAATTTCATCTCTTTCTTTTTGGATGTGGCTATTAGAAAATTTAAAATTATACATGTGGCTTGTATTAAGTTTCTGTTGGACATCACTGGTTTAACCTGTTTTAAGCAAATGGAAGGAAGACTATAACAATGGACGGCTGATCAACCAACATAAATGCTCTAATTATTACTTAATATTCTCTTGAGTATAAAATAAAAGAGACTTTCTTAGAAAGCCCTTTTTGGGGCCACGCATGGTGGCTCACACCTGTAATCCCAGCACTTTGGGAGCCTGAGGCGGGTGGATCACTTGAGGCCAGGAACTTGAGACCTGGCCTTGAACTTAATGTCACCCGGATATCCAGGCTTTTGTTTATGACCATTTTTTGGTCATAAACAAACTGGCCAACATGGAGAAGCCCCATCTTTACTAAAAGTACAAAAATTAGCTGGGTGTGGTGGCGCGTGCCTGTGATCCCAGCTACAGCTACTCTTGAGGCTGAAGCAGGAGAACTGCTTGAACCCAGGAGGCAAAGGTTGCAGTAAGCCATGGTGGCGCCACTGCACTCCAGCCTGGGTGACACAGTGAGACTCCGTCTCAGAAAAAAAGAAAGCCCTTTTTCACTACTAAATATTTCCTGGAGTTTTGAATTTTTCATCTGCTATTATATAAAACAAACCAACTTATTGGTAAGGGGATGACAAGAAGGGAACCTCCTTTGATCTCTGCTGAAAATCATTTTAAATAGGAAGGCTGAGGCAGAAAATACGTATAAGCAGCAGGTGGATCCCCCTACTTTAGGTAGCTAGGCCTGTGGAAGCAGAAGATTAGATGTTTATTCTGTGCAGAAATTCCAGATTTGGGGATACAAGCCTTAGTAGAAAGTGGGGGCAAAACATATGGCTGAAAAGAGGAGATCAAGTGAAAATATGCATACCGAATGGGACGGCCCCCTCAGCCTGTTCCCCTGCCTTGCTCCCAGAATGTCAGCAACCAAGGGTCTATCCCCCAGAAAAGAGAACAGAGACATTACATAGTCCTAAAGACCTCCAGATGACAATCGTCACACAGTAGGGCTTCCCAAGTGACAGCCCCAGCCATGCACACAGAGCTGTCCACTGGAATTGTAGCTTCTCACCCTAGATCATGAAAGGCTAGCCAAGTGTCAGCACATATAAAGAGGAACGTTCTGCTGTGAAAGAGGCTGTAGCAAACAAAAAGGAAACTTGGATAATTCACAATGTTAAAACAGAAAAAATTTTTAAATACTAGAATTAATGTTCTCAGAGAGACAACAGAAGATACTGCATCTGTAATGCAAGAAGAGGAAGCTCTATAAAAAAAAATCAGAGACCACCACCAGTGTAATTGAGACAGACAGAAACGGAATGCTCAATGACTGTGTTATTTTAATGACAAATGGAAGGAAACACACAACAAAATAATAACCCTGTGTATGATTATTTCTTCTATTTTATATCATTTTTTTTTTTGGATTGTTATGATTGTGTCCCAGATGGGCTCTCTAAAAAGCTGGTCACTTTGGGGAAAGAGATAACTGAAGAAATTCTCCCAGAACTGGCAGGCCCAGGTTTTGAGAATGAAAGGGTGCAGTATGTGTCTAGTATGATGAATGAAAAAAGACCTGAACCAAAGTATGTCACTGAAAAGTTTCAGAATACCATAAAGAAAGAAGACTCCAAAGGCTTCTCACGAGAGAAAAAAAAAAGGTCATAAACAAAAGCTTGGAGATCAGGGTGACATTAAACTTTTCAGTAACAACAGTGGAAGCTGAGGATATTAATTATATATTAAAGTTATTTTTTAAAACTTTTCTGTTTTCAACATTTCTCTGAATTTAGAGAGAGAATGACACAGGATTCCTATCCGGGCAAACTATTAGTCAAAAGATCAAATTTACAGGTACAATAAGGACATCTTCAGACATGTAAGGGCTGAAAAATGAATCTCTTTTATATTGTTTTTCAGGAAGGCATTAGAAAATATACTCCAGCATACTGAGGAAGTACTCCAAGAAAAACGACCCAAGATATAGGAGATTTAAAACTTAAGTGAGCAAAGGAAAGACCCATGATGACAGCTGTACAGCAGATCTACCAGACTGAAGCTGGAGAGAGGGAGCTTGGAATATTGGCAGGAAAAAAGAGAAATGGATGGATTTTTTTTTTTTTTTTTGAAATGGAGTCTTGCTCTGTCACCCAGGCTGTAGTGCAGTGGCGTGATCTCGGCTCACTGCAAGCTCCGCCTCCTGGGTTCACGCCATTCTCCTGCCTCAGCCTCCCAAGTAGCTGGGACTACAGGAGCCTGCCACCACGCACAGCTAATTTTTTTGTATTTTTAGTAGAGATGGGGTTTCACCGTGTTAGCCAGGATGGTTTCAATCTCCTGGCCTTGTGATCCGCCCATCTCGGCCTCCCAAAGTACTGGGACTACTGGCGTGAGCCACCGTGCCCAGCTGAGAAATGGATGGATTTTTAAATTTTATTTTACTATTTGGAGATATCACAGACATATGACACATACGATAGAATAGCTAAGGAAAAATTAAAGATCCTTACACAGTGATACTAACAAAATGAAAATAAAAGCAAAAGCAATGATTACTTCTAGAAGAAAAAGCTTTACAAGAAAAACAGCCCTTTATATTAGTGCCATCTGTATCTGCGGGCTCTGCATCTGTGGATTCAAACAACTGTGGATCAAAAATATTTGGAAAAAATTGTGCTCGTACTGAATGTATATGGACTTTTTTCTTGTCATTATAAATAATCTAGAAATGATTTAAAGTACACAAGAGGATGTGTATAAGTTACATGCAAATACTACAACATTTTACATCAGGGACTTGAACATCCACAGATTTTGGCATGTGCAAGGGGTCCTGGAACCAATCCCTTGTGATACGGAGGGGCAACTGTAATTATAATAATACGCTGTTTGGCTCAGCGTGAACAATACTTACACTGTCACATGATATCAATACTGACAGTCACTGTAACCTAATTCATGACATAATTACAGAGAGGTGACGGGGGGATAGGAAAGGTAGAATGGGTGGTGTTTTCAAAGAACTCAATTCCCACTTCCTATAATGGGAAATCAGTTGACAATGACTATACAGCAGGAACAGCAGTATGAAAATATTATTTAAAAGTATGAAGGTTAATATCAGAAAAGAGAAGTATTCTCTTCAGGTTGGAGCAAGGGGTTACTGTTTTTCATTACAAGTCTTTCAATACTAATTGAATTTAACATTGAGTATGTAATACTTCATTAAAAAATACGTGATACAGATTCCTAAATCCCACTTACAGAAACTCTCATTCAGTAAGTCTGAGGCTGCGTCCGGTAATCTGTAGTTTTAAATCCCTCAGGTGATCCTGATAGAGAGGCCTAGGAAAATGACACGGCTTTTTACAAATTAGGGGGAAAGTCAGGACTAGATTACCAGTCTCCTGATCCCACATTACTGTGTCCTCTACTCTATCTCAATTATCCATTGTATTCTCACTAGGCTTTAACAGATCCTCTTTAGAATTTTGGCCAAAATATAGAACATATTGGCAAATTTGGTGCAGATGCACTATATATTAATAGAGTCCATCTGTAAGCTGTGTTGCAAAGTAAAGCACTCAAGCAAGATTACAAACTGAAGAAGCTGGAAAACTATAGCAGTCTGAGAGACCCTTGAACTGGTGAAAATAATGTAAAAAACTCAAATTTATTTTAGAGGTGAAGGTGGTGAGGAGTTAAGCAATAAAGATAATGTGGAGGAGTAAACAAATGAAATTCCCCATCTGGACAGAAGGCTGAGGAAGAGAGGAAGACTCTGAAGATTACCTTTGAATACGAATACTATGATCTGAGAATCCTTGAGTGTCAATCATCACATCTGCTTCATCCAGGACAAACACACGAATCTTAGTCAAATCAATCAATTTTAGTTTAAAACACCAATCTAGGACAGTCCCAGGAGTGCCAATTATAATCTGTTTAGTGATGTCGGTGCCTCTGGGAACTGGGGAGAAAAGGGTTTTAAGCACTCCTTCAGATGCAAACAACTCCAACAGGTCACAGTTCAGGGCAGTGCAATATAAAACTCATAAGCAAAAATACAGTTTGTAATAATTTTCCAAGTGGAAACCCTGAGGGTCATTGTGGTTTTTGATTCTGCAGAATTTTTAGGATAAATTTCTGACTTTTTCTTAACTGTGAAAAATGGCACTTCCCCAAACAGAAAACAACCAAAATGTCCATCAATAGGTTACATTAAATAAATCATGAAATATTGGGCAGCCAGTCAAAGGAACAAACAGTATGAAAAAAAAAGTCCTTCTATTTTTGTAAACACTCAGTGAAAACAAATATAAATATGGGCATTTGTATGTGCTTGTATGAGCTCAAAAAAAAAAAAGCAAAAAACAAAGGCTTGCCTGTTTACTATGTGATCTTTGGGATTACGTTTCTGGAAGGCAATGAAGAACAACTTTCACTTTTAATCTTTTTGTCTTTTAAAGTTTTTTCCCCATTATAAGCTTATAATAGTTTAATGAAAAATCCAAAAATAAAAGCTGTCCTGCACAAAACAACCAAGTGTTGAATTATGGACAAAGGCATCCTCTTGCAGGATGTGGAAATGATGTGGCTAACATTTAGTGGGTCCTTACTACGTGCCAGGCATTGTGTACAATGCTTTACCAACGTCATCTCAATTCTAATAACAACTCTATGACATGAGTGGTATTATTTCCCCCATTTAGAGATGAGAATGCCAAGAAGTTATATAAAATGCTTATTAGTGGTGAAGCCAGGATTTGAAAAATCAGCCAGGACTGGCTTACTGGTACATACTTCGATTCCCTCGAATGGCATACATCACTTGAACATCCACACAGAATTTTCCCATCTGCTCAACCACACGGCCAGTTTGCAGAGCCAATTCATAAGTAGGAGCTAGGCAGAGGCACTGTGGGATAGAGAGAGAAGAGGGGAGGAGAAAGGTTCTTACAGGCATCTTTCAAATTTCAACTACAATAAAAATTTGTACAGGGAGAGGCACAGAAAGGAAATTGAAGGTTTTGGTTGAATGAAATATTTTTAATTGGATACAGTTTAATAGTTGACAGATTTGAGGTGAATGTTGAGTATGAGAAGGGGAAGGGGCCAAGGAATGGAGAAACAGCTACCTTTTACATATTCCTCTCTAAAGGGTTATTGAGAAACACAAGTTACTAGTCACCCTTTTTGGAGTGGGGGAGGCATAGGAGGGGGAAGAATGGGATGTAGGGAAGCTGGGAATCAATGAATGCAAGGCAAATTACAGTCTGAGCTCTATCCAATAGCCTCTCATTTGCTATTAAAAGTCTGTCTATTTTTGAGGTTGGGCACGGTGGCTCACACCTGTAATCCCAGCACTTTGGGAGGCTGAGGTGGGCGGATCACCTGAAGTCAGGAGTTCGAGGCCAGCCTGGCCAAAATGGCAAAACCCCATCTCTACTACAAACACAAAAAAATTAGCCAGGCGTGATGGCGGGTGCCTGTAATCCCAGCTACTCGGGAGGCTGAGGCAGGAGACTCACTTGAACCCGGGGGGGCAAAGGTTGCAGTGAGCCAAGATCATGCCACTGCACTCCAGCCTAGTTGACAGGGTGAGACTCCATGTCAAAAAAAAAAAAAGACTGCCTATTTCGGGAACACTCCTTGCTTGATCCAATCTGTTTATATTATCTATATCTTTACAATACATAATATGATATATATAACATAATATAATACATAATAGGCAGAATATTCCCCCAAACTCTGTTATTCCATACTCCATAAAAATGGTGGTTGCTGATGAATAAAGATGCTGATGGAAAAAACCGGTAATATCTAATGCACTTACATGTGTCAATTAGGAATCTGTGATAGGGAAACATAGCCAAAGGGCTAAAAATATCTTTCCCACACATTTTTCAAAATGTGCTCAAACATAACTTATCCTACATAATTTTTATTGATAATATCAAACCCTAAACATAAATTTCACTGAACTTGTCTAAAATGCGTAAGATTTCCTATGCCTTACCTATAGCTGACCTGGCTGATCAGAGTGGAGGCTTACTGAGAGAGCCTTGGTATTCCCCACAGCACTTAATGCATATGGGTACTCAGCTTGTCAAGCAAATAGGGAGAGACGACCAGATACTTTTCATGAGTGGAAACTACACTAGGAGAATGGTAAATCGGGTACCAGTGCCAGTCTTGACTCAGCCACTCTCTGGGGACCTCAAGAAAGACACTTCCCTCTCCAAGCATCAGCCTCCTCCTCTGCTAGAGTGAGGTGGACTACCTGACCTTCTGGTCCTGCAGTTAGATGGCTATAATTATTGCATGCTTAATTTATGCCAGGCGCTGTGCTAAAAACGTAAATTACTTCATTAAATCCACATGATGACTTTATTCAATGTTTAATGAGTGGTTTCTATAAGCCAGGCACTGTGCTAGGTATTAGGATTTAAGGGTGAACAGATCAACTATGATACATTCCTTTACAGATGCTATCTTTACAGACAAGGATTAACAGACTCAGATTTATTAACTCGCCTAAGACATTCAGTTAGTAAGTGGGAGGCTAGCATTGAAACCACTCAAGACTATAAAGCCTGTCCTCTCCATCACTGTCCCATGCTGCTACCTAATGCTCTATGATTTTATGAAAACATGTCTTTTCTAAATATTTCATCACCATAGTAACCATATCATTGCACAGGAATATCACCTATTACTAAATTAGCACCGGTAGTGCAAGCATTCCCAGTCTTCTCTCAGCCTTCCCTTACCTGTGGGAACAATTCCAAGGCATTAACTCTGCTTAACATTGCCAACACAAATGCCGCTGTCTTTCCTGTTCCAGACTGGCTCTGTGCTATGAGGTTCTGGGGTCTGTAGAAAAGAGAAGACCACTGGGCATAAACTGAATACAAGAGAGTGGACATAAACTGAAAATAAGAAACTAAACATAACCAAGTAGAATACCACTACCCTGGAAACTCACGGATGTGCCAGCATCATAGGGAGAGCCATCTCTTGGATTTTAGATGGCCTATTAAATCCCATTGCATAGATTCCTTTTAGTAACTCTTCCTTTCTGTCAAAAAAAAAAAAAATCAAACACTTACAGATTATAGTTGGTCAGTAGCATCAGAAACACATACCTGAAAGGTGCATTTCTAAATTAAGTCACTTTGCAGCTGAGCTTTAAAACTAGTATTTGGAGATAGATCATTCATACCTCAACTTCCAGACATAAACAATCACGCCTGTAGAGCTGGACCACTAAAATAAGAAGCTACGCCATAAGCCTAGGCGAAGGACAGTGGTAAAGGCCTTAAGTCAAACCTTCTGTTGAACAAAGCAAAAAAGGAAAAACTCATCGCATAAGAAGAATATATCTGCTTGCCAAGAGAGGTATATTTTCTGCCTAAGCAGAAAACTAAGTGACATTTACTGTTTCGTTCCTTTTCACGAACGATATTGACGTTTTTAACAGTAATTTTCAGAGAAGACAAATTTTCATTTAGGTGATTCTTATATTAGTTCTTTCTAGGAGTAGAGGACACAATATTACTCCATCCTTCTGAGGCAATATTTTAAAATGCAGCTTTCCTGAGGGTCTTAAGAAAAATGCCAGAATGAGGATAAATCAAGTGGACTACAACACTTCAACTTTTTTTTTTTTTGAGACGGAGTCTCGCTCTGTCGCCCAGGCTGGGGTGCAGTGGCGCGACCTCAGCTCACTGCAAGCTCCGCCTCCCGGGTTCACGCCATTCTCCTGCCTCAGCCTCCCGAGTAGCTGGGACTACAGGCGCCCGCCACCACGCCTGGCTAATTTTTTGTATTTTTAGTAGAGACGGGGTTTCACTGTGTTAGCCAGGATGGTCTCAATCTCCTGACCTCGTGATCCGCCCCCCTTGGCCTCCCAAAGTGCTGGGCTTATAGGCGTGAGCCACCGCGCCCGGCCAACACTTCAACTTTTAATGACATGCACATTTGTGTGTGCTTAATTGGTAGAGGACTGGTAGCCCATCTTAAATCATGGGTAGGCTTCTTCTACCATTTAGAAAATGTCTGGGAACTAGGATTTTGGATTTTTACCCTTTACATAAGTAGGTTTCAATGCTTTTCTTGTTCTGTAAAAATACATTTTTTAGCGTCAAATGATAAATCCCTAGGGAATGCAAACCCATTTGGGAAAGTTATTCAGTTTAATATCATTTGAAACAAAATATAATCAGGAAAGTAAAAGTTTGTGACTTATCTATAGTGGGTGAAGGAGGATGTCTGGGTCATCAGAATCTGGGTTCTGATATGGAGAGGGGCAATCTGGCTGTGCCTAGCTTAGCTATCTATCCCGCTGAGCACTGCAGGATGAAAATATCTTACTATCAAAAATGTTCTCAATTTGCCAGGCAACTTGAGTATCCTAATGTTCTTCTTTAGAATATCCTTTTTTTTTTTTTTTTTTGAGACGGAGTCTCACTCTGTCACCCAGGCTGGAGTGCAATGGTGTCTCGGCTCACTGCAACCTCTGCCTCCTGGGTTCAGGCGATTCTCCTACCTCAGCCTCCCGAATAGCTGGGATTACAGGTGCACGCCACCATGCCCAGCTACTTTTTGTATTTTTAGTGGAGAGGGGGTTTTCCCATGTCGGCCAGGCTGGTCTCAAGCTCCTGACCCTCGGGCGATCTGCCTTCCTCAGCTCCCAAGTGTTGGGATTATAGGAATGAGCCACTGTGCCTGGCCTGAGCTATATTTTGATTGCATGGAAAATGTACAAATCTCACTTTAATACTGAATATTAAAAATTAACTGGGCGTGGTGGTGCATGCCTGTAGTCCCAGCTACTCGGGAGGCTGAGGCAGGAGAATCGCTTGAACCTGTAAGGTAGAGCAGTGAGCTGAGATCGTATCACTGCACTCCAGCCTGGGGGACAGAGTGAGACTGTCTCAAATAACAAAAACAAAACATTGAATATCAGAAAACAAAGAGGAGATCCTGATGGTTTTTACTATAAGCAGATGCGTTTGTTCTGTGGTTTTCAGCATTTTTCCCATATTAAAAGAGTAAAAATACTCACAGCCGCAGCTCTTCAAATGTCTTTACTGAGTAAAGTGGAGAGCTGGGATCCTTCTGTAAAACTTCTACACGGTGACTGGATTCTACTAAGGATTGATGGATTAACTTGTTTAAGAGTGAATTAGCTGCCAAATCCACTAGAAAAGCAAAAATAAAAAAGAGGACATCAAGCTTCCTGAATGACATCAAATAAGTTGCTCTTTCTCTTTCAGTGGTTGTATACCAAGCAATTGCACCTACGCTCATTTTTCCTCTAAAAGAGGGTTCCAGAAAGAATGATATAGCACTGAGGATTCGTTCTTTATGAGGATTCAGTTTCTTACGCTCTGTTACTTCACCATCCTCTAACTTCAAAGTAGCCTAAGTCCATCTCCATGAGACCAAATCCTTGACAGATGGAAGTTCTGAACCCAATCCCTGCATATTCCATTTCAACTTCCTTTAAATAAATACACCTTACTCCTAATTTAGTGTCTCTCCTGATAGTCACTATAAGAAAACAGAAGCAAAGACAGGCCTTTTCCAATTGAGATTATATTATTCACTCACACTATTAAAGTTACAAACGGAAACAGAATGCTAGTAGATACATGCAAATGAATTCATCTCCTACCTACATCTTCTTCATCATCTTCATTGATGTTATTAATAGAACCATCTGGAAAGGATGGAAGAGAAACAATACAAGTAAAGACAAATGCTGAGCAGAAATGTAAAGCATGCTATTCAATTTTTTCTTCCTGACTCTTCAGTGTCTACTGGCAAGAAGAGTCATTTCATGGAGGAATGGACGAAACGATTGGGAAGGTAATGGAGAGTGTTGAATGTCACAGTAATGAATCTGCGGTGTTTCACTTGGCAGGGACGTGATGAAAGCAAAGCAATACTTTTTAATCATTGAGGTCGCTCTGCTTTGCCCTAACAGCACTCACCTATGTTTCGGACTGCAGTACTCTTAATACCCCAAAGGTTCTTCTGGGGGTGGCTGAGGTTTGAAAACTATTGAGAGACACAAATTTCAACCAATATTAGGATGCAAGCCCTCAAGCAGCCCAGTGCTTCCCTACCACAGGGGCTGGGAGGGATTCAGGGAAGGACACCCGGGTATTGCTTCCTTTGCAATATTAGGTAGCAGCAGATTCCTTTCAAGGTTGGGTTTCCTGTATGAGTTACCCTAAAATTGGAGATTTTCTGTATTCCCTGTACATGCAGTTTCTCTTTCCTAGGCCTCTAGTTTAGAGTTGGGCAGTACTTGGGGCTCACGGCACCAACAAGGGGAGGGTGGCTAGGAAAGTGCTCTGGCAAATGGATGGAAGCGAGGTGAGGCTTAATGGGCAAATGGGCAGAGTAGAAAACTCGGGGTCTAGCTGGGACTACCAGCTGCGTTCCCACCCTGGATTTCCAGGGGTCGTCATTTTTGCCCTTTCTAACCAAAGGTCTTGCCTCTCGTGGGGGTGGGGACGGGGTCTCCCTCTGTGGCCCTCTTCCAAACCCTTCCCGCATCTCCCCTCCAGCATCTGACGCCCCACTTCGAACGCTCGCGGGCTCTCCCTCCCCTCCCAGCCGATCTCCCTCTGCGAGTGGGAGCTCCACCCCCGCGGCTGTGGCCCCCCGGCTCGGTGGCGGTTACGTGGCTGTTCAGCCGCTCGCTCTCCGCCGCCCCTGCGTCGCCTCCCCACAGTAACGACGCCATGGCTGCGATTGCTGCTCCCGCCCCCAGCACGTGCTTCCACCACCGGCGCGAGGCGGTGCTGGCCCCATCCGCTGGCCAATGGGCTTCCTTAGGGGGCAGGCGTCCGCGTCCGCGCCCGCGACCACCGCGGTGCGGCGCGCAGGCGCTGGAAGGCTGGGTGGCGCGCGGAAGGGGCGGAGGGCAGAGAGCGGGGCGAAAGGGCGCGGACCGGAGGGCAGAGGGGGCAGCTTCCGCAGAGTGGAGAGCGCCCCCCGCGCCGCCCCGCGGCCCGCCGCTCACACAGCCCTCCAGGCGGGAGCCCCCCGGACTCCCCGCCGCGCTTTACGCCCCGTGTCGGTTTCCCTGGAAGTTTCCGCCTCCACATCACAAGATGTCAGAAAGGTTAGCGAATTGGTTAGGAAAGTGGAGACAAAATCTGATGAATTTGATATGACGAATGACCTCGAATGCCACAGTTGCGGAAAGGAAGCAGAACTGTTCAAGCTCTAACTGCTGTTCCTGCCCTAGATACCTGTGATGTTCCACATAGGCTTTTTAAAGCTTTTATTCTGAAATGTGGTCTCTTGTTAAAAACATTACCTTTCGGTATAACCTCTACGTCCTACATGCGTTTGCATAATCCGGTATAGATCCCTGGATCCCTGGTACTAATGATTTAATGACCGCTCAATTTGGACGAAAGAACCAAATTCCACCTCCCCCCCACCCCCCAGTTTTCTAATTGTAATTTTGAGATTTTGATCAGCATTTCTGGAATTGGGGGCAAAAATACAAAAACCCACACAAAACTGCAGTCATGATCTCTCCGTGGTGCTGAAGCAACGCTCCCCGCTCTGTTCGGTTACTCTCAGGGCACCTAGTCGTTTGTTTTGAGATTATCATATTCATTTCAGCTTTTAATTTGAATTCTAATAGTAAATGTTTTTGTCTCTCAATGGTAACTTTCTTCTCATTTAACTAGGTATAAAATCGAGCCAAGATCTTCAATCTTTTAGTTTTCGTATAAGGATAGCAGAATTTGAAAAATTACCTTTTTTCTATTATTTTAGCGTAGCACTACAATTCCTCCTTTTATTGCTGTCCTGCCACAGGCCCAGATTCTGCCCTGTGGGTGGAGAAACGGTAGCTGGACTAGAAAACCTGAGGTAGATTCTAGCACCAAGCTCGGTTCTCAGAACTACATTTCCCACAAACTTGGACTACACCTCCCATGAGGGCTCGGGCGCGTGCGCAGAAGACGCACAGTGACAGCTTCCTGTCTCGGAAACGCAGCGCGGCCGGCTGCCGGAAAGTAAGTGTGGGATTTTTGGAATGGGTTACTTTCTGGGTTCCACAGGGGAAGGGACAAATGGACACACTGCTGAACGGTTGTCTGTTGTCTTCTTTTTGCCCTCTTTCACATACTTTGGTCTTTTCAGGAAAGCATTGCCGTATGGAAATGAGACCTCGCTTAAGACCATGTATTTTTCTTTTGTGCCTGGTACTTTCTGGAGCTCTCGGTGGAAACTCGCCGCAGTAGGGTCGTCTTTAATTCCGTTGTGACGGGAGCTTCAGTGGTACTTGTACTGTGGAGTACAAAAGTGCTCTGCTGCCCCACTTAGAATTGGGTGCTCATAAAACAGTAGAAGCTGAGAACCCAGGAGTATGTGGGAGGCTGTGGCAGCAATTTTCAAATTATTTTGGGGATTGCCTTACATACAGACCACGATTGCTTTCTAGTGATCATAGTGCGTGTCTGCTAATCCTTTGGACAGTACTCCCTCTTCTTCCCTTTGGATTAATATAAAGTTTATCAAGAGGAATGCTATTTATGTGTTAACCCACTGGTTCCTGAGATTAGGACTTTTTTTTTTTTTTTTTTTTTTTAAAGACTGTCGCCCAGGCTGAGTGAAGTGGCGTGATCACTGCTCACTGCAGCCTCTACCTCCTGGGCTCAAGCGATCCTTCCACCTCAGCCTCCAACTAGCTGGGACTGCAGGCGTGCGCCATCTTGGCAGCCTAGTTTTTAATTTTTTAATTAACACACGGTCTCGCTGTGTTGCCCAGGTTGGTCTCGAACTCCTGGCTTCGAGCGACCCCCCTCCCCCCCGCCACCACCCCGTCTTGGCCTCTCAAAATGTTGGGATGACAGGCGTGAGCCACGGCGCCTGGCCCAATGTATGGAACATCTGGTGATGGCCGTTTTAGTTTGTAATTGGTGCTTAGGGGACACACGAATTCCCTCTCTGTGGTTACTTCGCAGCCCTGGCCAGGGTGTTACTTTAAACGTCTGCTTGGGAACTCCTGCACTTCACCCTGAATTAGGGTAAGGTGTGCTGGAAAAAGAACTGTAGTGTACCAAGTCCTGTTTTTGCCACAAATCTGCCTTATGACCAACTAGACTCACTCCCTGGCCTAGTTCTTTAGTTAGCACGGGAGTTGAACTTTGGAGACTTTGGTAATGTTGGACTTTGAGATCCAAATAGTCACTGGAGTGTTTTGCATGTTAAAATCACCATGTAATTTTTGACCTCATAAAAAGTCGAGGTATAAATACAAATTACCTTTAATCCCACTACTCAAGTTAGGTTTTGATCTTTCCCTGTGTGTACTGAGATCATCCTGTATAGTTTATGATACATTCATGTCACTTAATTTTCACCTTCCCATATTACTTTCCGAAGATTCCCAATGACTATTTAATATTCTAATGTCTTTAAAGACATTTACTATTCCACTGTTGGTGGACAGTTTGCAGTTTCTACTTTTTTGCGGTGAGTATATCCTACATGTACCTGAGTCGTTGATTACTTCTTTTCCAGACAAATGCCTAACAAATAGAACTGGGTGAATGTGTGAATTATGTGGCTTTAAATGTTACGGGGAAAATGATTTTCGCAGATAGTAACGGTCAAGGTCATTCACCTTTATGTTAGAGCTTTTTCTCTGTGAACAAGCAAACTGTGCTATCATTCTTCTGGCCTCTGGTGTTAAAACTGACAACTTTCAGATTTTAGATGGTCCCCGTTGGGTCAGAAATATCAAGAACAGATAAATTACAATTTAAGGTGAGCAGAATTCCTATTTTGATCTGCACCCAAACAGGCTAGGTTCATATTGGTATTTATGTTTGCATCTGATTCCAGATGTTACTAGTTTGAATTTCTACTGGAGTAGGAATACCCTTCCAAATGATGCATAATTCCTACAAAAATCTCAGGGGCAAATTATAAAAAGAATGGTATTCCAGAAATAACAGCTGGCAGGCAAAATATTAATGAAATAATTCTGAAATAAAACAAGTTTGAATCCTGTATGTTATATGGTACTGTTTTGGGGCATTTGTTAAAAAGTATTTTAAAGCTACTTGGATTTGTTGTACACCTTTAGTAATGAGGCTATCCATGTCGTTAACCTCTCCCATCCTTTAGGACTATGTAAAAGGCAGGTTTTTGTTCCTTCTTTTCAGCTCTCATCATAGCCCAGGTTCAAGATCATCTTAGGCAAGTATTTCATGAAATAATGTTCAAGTTCATGAATTTCCAAAATTCTTTAATTGGTAAGTGTAATGCCCAGCAACTTAAAAAACACACATTGAAGCACAGCAACTCATACTGATAGGTAAAAAAAGTTACAGGACACAAAGGGCCCTTACTAATTTGACAAAATAGAAAGACCAGGTCTGTTGTTCTTTCTCTGATATGATTTATCTTGCAATTGCTGGATTTGAGTGGCAATTTGGAAGTATCATCTGATACCAATGTGATATATAGCTAGGAAAGACCAATGATAGGTGAAGTCCTTACCATAAAATGTTTCGAAGAGCTTTTCAAGACAGTTGTTTCTATTTAAAAGGGAAGATATAAAGAGCTAGGTTATCTCAAACAATCCTGTGAAAGAAGTTTAAAAAGATTTAAGAAGGAGAAAGAGGGAAGGGAAGCTTCCTGGGTATGACACCATTTGCAAGGTCACAACGAACACCCCAACGGAGTGCAGACCTTTTCTTCTCTGTTGGTACTAGATAATTGTTTGGGACATATATATGCTGAGGTTTGGATTGGGGTTCTGCTCGACAAAGCATCTGCTCTCGGACACCCCAGCGTAATTCCTTCCTATGATCTTCACCAGGTAAACGTATTGAGTCCCAGTCCCGTTTGTACTCAAAATACCGGGCTACCCGGTCTGTCTTGCCCCGGTTTCGGCTTAACTGGTCCAGCTTTGGGAGAATAAAGGACTTAGGTCTGCTGGCAACAATCAGGTCTTGTTCGTAAGCTGGAGAGCCCATTCCTTCTCTTTGTAGAGAGCAAATGAGCTGATCTTGAGAAATTCCTTGGTATTCATGTGGTAGGTTAAATTTTTGTGAAACATCAAATGAAGATTCCTTGTCTTCCTGGAACTGTACATTCATCAGCCTTTGTCTTAAGTCCCAGAGATCCTGATCATTTTCTGTACCAGATTCTGATTCACTGATAATCGACTCATCTGTTACTAATACTTCCCCATCTGGCTTTCTGCGCAGCACCTTTCTCTTCAAAGGCTTTCGGAGTCTTTGGGAGGCCTCAGAGACTGTTTCTGAAGGGACATTACTTTCTACATGTGGGTACTGTAGTTGCACAGGAAGAGCAGGTCGCTTCCCTGGGGCTACTGAAGCTTTACTGTAGGGATCATATTGGATAGATTGGGCTTCTCTCCTGACATCTCCTTCACCCTGCCCTGCACAGATGTGGGTAAAAGCTGTAGCAGCTGCCAACATTCGTTCTTCTGGATCCATATTAGCCCATATTTGTCCATCAGGTAGAAGTTCTTCCATTGCTTCCCCTACACTGTAGGACCTTCTGCAAGAGATAACATTGGTCAGTTTTCTGATAATAAATTCCCAGCTCATAAATTGCTCATTCCCTTATCTCCCTTTTATAGCAGTCAAATGGAGAAAGAATGGCTAAGGCCATCATAAATTCAATACAGGGTAGTATCAGAACAGTTTAGAGGGGCATTAACTCAGTTCTAGGGAATCTATTACCTGCTTTCATTTCCACTCTTACTCCTGCTTTCTACTGTCTTGCCACCTTCAGGTCCTAAAACAGGACAGTATAGTTCTGGCATAAGAAAAGCTTGAAACTACATGATATGGGGCATACTGCTTAATGTACATTATGTAACAGGTACTTAGGGAGTACTTTATGTGCCTGCCATTGTTCTATGTACTTTACATTTATTAATTCATGTAATTTTCAGCTGTGGGATTATCTGCTTTTCACAGATGAATAACATGAGGCACAGGGAAGTTAAATAACTTGCCCAAGGTTACTCAGCTAGTAAGTAGTGGAGCTGAAATTCTAACTCAAGCAGTTTGGCTTCAGACTGAGTCCCTGCTTTTAACCATAAAAGAGTGATTTGATCTTAAAAAAAAAAAAATCACAAAAGCAGTGTTGTGTTCTCTCACACACATATAATGTGTATATACGTGCATACGTATAATTTCTATGCTTTAATAATTTTTTTTTTGAGATGGAGTCTTGCTGTCACCTAGGCTGGAGTGCAGTGGCACGATCTCGGCTCATTGCAACCTCCACTTCCTGGGTTCAAGCGATTATCCTGTCTAAGACTCCGGAGTAACTGGACTACTACAGGTGTGGGCCACCACGCCTGGCTAATTTTTGAATTTTTAGTAGAGATGGGGTTTTACCATGTTAGCCAGGCTGGTCTCAAACTCCTGACCTCAGGCAACCCGCCCGCCTCGGCCTCCCATTACAGGGGTGAGCCACCGTGCCCAGCTGTCTTGGTAGTTTTAATGCATCTTCAGTTGCCAGCTAAATCTGTTTATTCTGGTGTCTGAAATAACTTGGTATCCACATCAATCAGCCACATACCCAATGCTAGTTTCCTGACTGGATCTGAGATAGGTATCTACTGTCCACTATTTCCTGTGTCCCCACTATTTTTCTTTTTAAACTGAAAAACTAATACATGCACATGATAATTTTAAGCAAGGATTTTCCCTCCCCCACCAAGTTTTACTCTCAAAGGCAATTTCTTACGATTTATGTAGAAATTTTCCATATTCACATGTACATTTTTTTTTTAATACCGTAAAGGACAATACTACACAACTCTTCTGAACCTTAAAGATAATCTTGGTTATCCAGCTATATCAGCACAGGCCGACATTCTTCATTTTATGTTGCGTGGAATTCCAATGTATGAATGTATCATAAATTTAGTCAGCCATTCCGTTACTGGTGTAATTTAGGTTTATAGGTTTACTGATGCTAACACGAGTATCTTGCAAGTTTTTATCTATTTGTGCAAGCATATGAATGGATTAAATTTCTAGACATGGGAGAGGTGGGCCAAAAGGTATGTGTATATTCAATTTTGACAGCTGTTGCCAAAATGTTTACCTCCAAAGAAGCTGTACTGACCATACATTAATAGAGCTTGTGTCTCTATTCCCTCTCCAAAGTGGTATACTATCAAACTTTGTCTTTGCAGTCACTTCCTTGAAAAATAGTTCATATCCTTTTGCATTTATCTCAGCTGAGTAAAATTGAGCATTTAAAATTAAAAAAAAAATTTTATAAGCTTTTTTCTTTTTGTTTGAAATGCTTGGTCTTTGCCCATTTGACTCTCAGGTTGCTGGATTTTTTTTTTTTACTTTTTCATTAAAACTGATGTATATATTCATGAAATATATATTAAGGAAGGTCGCACTTTACCATCACTTATTTTTTTCTTCTCAGTTTGTCATTTGCCTTTTATTTTTTGCTGGCAGAAGTTTTTCCTTTTAGGTCACATCTTTTTCTAGTGTCTGGGTTTCTAGACTGTTTTGCTTAGAAATGCCTTTCCTACTCCAGAATTTCAGAAAAAAGTTATTCCATGTTTTCTTCTAGTACTTTCAGTTTCATTTTTTACAATTTAAACTTTTAATCTATTATAGATACAGAAACTCATAGTAAAAAACTAAGCTACCTACACTTAGATAACATGGCCTTAGAACAGATGTGGAGATGGTCTTCTCTAACTAAAGTAACCATCAGTCACAGATTGTCTAGGACCATCCCAATTTTAAGGATGTAGTACAGTTGTCCTCAGATTATTGAAATATTACAGGAATTTCTACACTGACATCTACATTACATCAGACTGACTTTTTAAACTATTAGAGGCACAGAAATCTTTTATCAAAATATGCATTTAATTCAGCTTTAGAAAGGGGTCAGAGTGCTTAATTACCTTTTTTTCTCCCATCAAAATTGCTTAAAGTGAGAAAATCTTGTCTCTAGCTTCTACTTCCAATGTGAAATACAACCATCGGTAAGCTTCTTCAGTTAGGCTAGCTTCTATTGCACCAGCTAATATTCATCTAATGAATATTAGATGATGGAGCATACAAGTCATTTATTTGAGATAATGGAAAGCAATAGAAACTCAGAGCAGATAAAAGTAGCCCATATAAAGAAATCTTATGACTAGCAAATTGAACAAATACAGTGAGAAATCAAATGGAAATGTTTTAGAGAAAAAAATCTGTAACATCAGTCCTCAATCAATTCAGTGAAGATAGAGAAATGAAATCTATAGACATTCTCCCTGAATTTTGACTGCTTTAATGAAACCTTAATAATGACAACTGAATAACAAACAGTTCTTTCCCTCTGTGAACTGGCCAGACAGGATGGAAAAGAATGCTATCTGTGGATGATCAACCCACAATAAAGCTAATGCTTGTATCCCTGGAAAAGCAAAAGTATATTCTTTGGGCATTAAATTAAATCTTATATACCATTAGAACATCATCAAAGGAACTAGCATTGAAACTGTTGTATCCCTTTGCTCTCTTTTCAGACAGGGCAGACCTGTATGATTCGTTTATTCCTGGGGTTGTCATATCATGGCTGATAATGACACAGACAGAAACCAGACTGAGAAGCTCCTAAAAAGAGTACGAGAACTGGAGCAAGAGGTGCAAAGACTTAAAAAGGAACAGGCCAAAAATAAGGAGGACTCAAACATTAGAGAAAATTCATCAGGAGCTGGAAAAACTAAGCGTGCATTTGATTTCAGTGCTCATGGCCGAAGACACGTAGCCCTAAGAATAGCCTATATGGGCTGGGGATACCAGGGCTTTGCTAGTCAGGAAAACACAAATAATACCATTGAAGAGAAACTGTTTGAAGCTCTAACCAAGACTCGACTAGTAGAAAGCAGACAGACATCCAACTATCATCGATGTGGGAGAACAGATAAAGGAGTTAGTGCCTTTGGACAGGTAAGGGCCAATACACTGTTTCTCAAAGCAAGCAATACTAGGATATTCTAGGTAGACACACTGAGTACTGAGATTATTTGTGTCTCTAAAACCCAGTATCTTTGTCTAACTCCACAGGTGATCTCACTTGACCTTCGCTCTCATTTTCCAAGGGGCAGGGATTCCGAGGACTTTAATGTAAAAGAGGAGGCTAATGCTGCTGCTGAAGAGATCCGTTATACCCACATTCTCAATCGGGTACTCCCTCCAGACATCCGTATATTGGCCTGGGCCCCTGTAGAACCAAGCTTCAGTGCTAGGTTCAGCTGTCTTGAGCGGACTTACCGCTATTTTTTCCCTCGTGCTGATTTAGATATTGTAACCATGGATTATGCAGCTCAGAAGTATGTTGGCACCCATGATTTCAGGAACTTGTGTAAAATGGATGTAGCCAACGGTGTGATTAATTTTCAGAGGACTATTCTATCTGCTCAAGTACAGCTAGTGGGCCAGAGCCCAGGTGAGGGGAGATGGCAAGAACCTTTCCAGTTATGTCAGTTTGAAGTGACTGGCCAGGCATTCCTTTATCATCAAGTCCGATGTATGATGGCTATCCTCTTTCTGATTGGCCAAGGAATGGAGAAGCCAGAGATTATTGATGAGCTGCTGAATATAGAGAAAAATCCCCAAAAGCCTCAATATAGGTGAGTTAAAAATAAAAAATAAATGGCACATGCCTGTAGTCCCAGCTACTCAGGACGCTTGAGGCACAAGAATTGCTTGAAGCCAGGAGGCGGAGGTTGCACTGAGCTGAGATTGGACCACTGCATTCCAGCATGGGTGACAGAGGGAGACTGTCTTAAAAAAAAAAAAAAAAGAAATAGCATATCCTCCTCTCCACCGTAACTGTCTAAATAACGAAGTCACTGATTCTGCCTTCATGAAGCTTTACTCTGAATTGTAGAATGTTATGAACATGTAAGAGGGAGCAGTATATTTTAATTTCCTCTCATTGTTCTATCCCATGAGTAAAGAGGCAGGTGTTTTGACCAGCCTCCTTAAGTAAAAAGACATTAATTTCTACATCTTTGTTGTTTCTGAATTTGTGTTAAGAGGTATTACTGTTAGGATGTGGTAAAATTAAAATGAACAAACTATTCATATTAAATCTTGCTTGCTTTATATCACTGAGTAGTCATCCTACTGTACTTCTGAATTTTTCCTAATTTCCTATTTCCAAAATGGTAGGAAAGAAAGAATAGTCAAGATTTTTCTTTTGAGAACAGGCTGAGATAGATACCAATAATTTTACTCATACTATACAAAATTGCAATGCCATTAACAAATTTGGAAAAAATAACAGCTGTTTTTAATTTTATAGCAGTATGATGGAGCCATGTCTTGTTAGCACTGACATTTACCTTACATAGATCAGGTTGATCTATGATTTGTTGCATTTTTCATTATTGTAATAAAGGTGTTCAAGGTTAGGGATGGTGAGATATTTTCTCAGCTATTAGTCAATATTAACATCAATGGTGGCCCCCTACCTGGCTCCCTTAACGCAACTAACCCTTAGTTTTTAAAGAACTGTTAGATGGATGTTATGTATTCTCAAACTTTCTTTTCTCTTTTTCTCTAGTATGGCTGTAGAATTTCCTCTAGTCTTATATGACTGTAAGTTTGAAAATGTCAAGTGGATCTATGACCAGGAGGCTCAGGAGTTCAATATTACCCACCTACAACAGCTGTGGGCTAATCATGCTGTCAAAACTCACATGTTGTATAGTATGCTACAAGGACTGGACACTGTTCCAGTACCCTGTGGAATAGGACCAAAGATGGATGGAATGACAGAATGGGGAAATGTTAAGCCCTCTGTCATAAAGCAGACCAGTGCCTTTGTAGAAGGAGTGAAGATGCGCACATATAAGCCCCTCATGAACCGTCCTAAATGCCAAGGACTGGAATCCCGGATCCAGCATTTTGTACGTAGGGGACGAATTGAGCACCCACATTTATTCCATGAGGAAGAAACAAAAGCCAAAAGGGACTGTAATGACACACTAGAGGAAGAGAATACTAATTTGGAGACACCAACGAAGAGGGTCTGTGTTGACACAGAAATTAAAAGCATCATTTAACCATAGACAATTTGCCAGGATCTAGGAACCACCTAATGGTAGGTGGACAGAAAAGGAAAAAAAAAAAAATTTACTTGCAAGTACTAGGAATTCAGATGATCAGCTCTTAAAAAAAAAAAAAAAGCAAAAAGACTAAAGCCCTATTAAGGAAGTTATTGCTTTAATAAGAAATTTCAAATATTCTCTTATCCCGGTCCAAAAGGATTCAGCGATTAAAGAAGCAAAAAGCAGTCGTAAAATGGAGATGTATTTATATACACCTGGAAACCTGTGCCTTGTATTCAAATTCATTAAAGCCTAATCCTGCAAGTATCTGATTTGTTGTGTTTTTCTCTCCAAAGCAGATAAGATATTCACTACTCATCTGAATTTTCATAAAGTGCTGCATCTGAGTGTCTTATTTTCTAAGACAGAATTTAAGAATATTAAATTCATTTAATTAAAGATTGGATAAATTGGTTTAATGCCAGGCACAAAGTTACCTACCTGGAATAAAGCACAGTACCTTATCTTACAAAGCATATAAATCTAGTGCAGAGGTTGGTAAATGTTTTCTGTGAAGGATTAATGAGTAAATGTTTTAGGCTGTGTCAACAACAAATGGCCTCTATTGCATACATGTTTTTACAATCCTTTACAAATCTAAAAAGCACTCTTAGTTCATGGGCCATGGTGTTTGCCAAGCCTTGGGCTAGTGACTATAGGCAAGTTCTTATAGAGGAGATATTAAAGCTAAATCTTGCAGAACAAGTGGGAGCCAGTTAAAATGAGGATAAAGAACCACTTTAAATGTGTCTAAGGCAGAAGATCCAGTTTGTATAAAGGGTTAGAGATGACAACATATGCATTCAGGCAGCTGAATTCTTTAGTACGGCTTGAGAGTGACAAGAACATAGTTTAAAAAGGTAAGCAAAGGTCACATTTGTAGAGCAAAGACATTCCTTAAAAAGCTTAGATTTTGCAGGGCCACTGAAAAAATTTACATGCCCGATAGAATTGTGTGGCAAAAATATTGCTCTGAGTATTCTGTGGATGGGAAGAGGGCAAGATTGGAGGCACTGTGACCAATTAGGGGGCTGCTGGAGTAATGGAGGCAATAGATGATGAAAATGGCCTAGAAGAGATTTTTAGTGAGGCAAATGGACAGAAGTAGATGAATTTAAGATTAAGAAAGTAGAAACAACAGGACTCAGTGAATAAATATGCTGTTCAAAACTAGGGAGGCTTTCTGGATAACTCCTAAGTTTCAGATGTGAGCAAAATGAGTGGCTGGTAGTACCACACTGAGAGAGGAAAAATGAGATGGGGCTTTGCTTGTTCTCAAAGTTAATAAGTGATCCTCAAAATATTACTTGTGAACACCAGTATTTATTCAAAAGAACTCAGAGTTGTCTTAAATACATTATCCTTTGCAACCATAAAAATAATAAACATCAAAGTTTGAACTCAGACCTTCTTCCTCAATAATAATTTTCATTACTAAAGCGAGTGTTCACCACATTTGGAGTTTTTACAAATGCCACCTCAGAGAATGAGTAATTTTGCAAACTTACATTTGAAGGCTTCTTGTTTATTTTACCTATGATGACTGTCTTGACTTATGTAGTCACTAAATTCTTACTCTTCTAGATTGGATAGTATAATCTAGTCAACCTTGAAAGATTTTACTTAAGATCTAAGACCCTGATCCTCTAATTTACAATTCTACCATGTTTATGAGATCCAAAGTTTTACTTACCAACCAATAATTAGTTTTTTCCTACCCATGTTCAAGACTTCAGGTATACAAATATGTTTTCTATCCTCAAGCTGCTAGTGCAAATAACACATGGGACAATTAAAAACAATACTAATATATAAATCATAAACTAATGCTGCATAATTGCTACAGAAGGGGGGTGGACCACAGAAATAGACTTCACTGAAACAGTTCCAGATTTAGGAAGTAAAATAGCATACAAAAGGTGAGGTGACCCTGTAGTACTAAAAAGTACATTATAATAGCTGTTATATCCTAGCAGACAGGGAACCAGAAAATACCCTATTTTAGAGATGGGGAATTAGTGGTACAAATTACTTAAGATTTATTCAAAATTGCCCATTGTATGATCCAAGTCTTCTGGATTTGAATCATTATCACTGCTTTTTGGGACCCAGTCCGTCAACACTTCATTATGTCCTGAGTATTCTTAAAATATAATTACTTTGGCCTTTAATTTTGATTTAAAGATCCTCTTTTTCATGTAATCAATGATCATGGTGGAATAACTTAAATATGTAAGTGCAAACCAAAGTTTTTTTTTTTTTTTTTTCAATTTCTTACCTTATTCCAATGTATCTTGATTGGTATTTACATTCAAGTAAAAAAAAAAAAAAACCTAGAAAAGAAGAATAGAGTTTTAAAAAATTAACTCTGAAGCAGTGATACATGGAACAAAATGCACTAACCATAAGTCATTGTTAGGATACTGTGTAGAAGCAAAGGAATCAGAAGATCAGGGTCTTAGATCTTAAGTAAAATCCCTTCAAGTCTGGCTAGATTATATTATCCAATCTAGAAGAGTAAGAATTTAGTGACTACATTTTTGGTAGTTGCCATAGAAAAAGTCAAGACAGTCATCACAGGTGGAACAAATGGGAAGCCCCCAAATGCAACTTTGCAAAAGTACTTGCTCTCTTAGACAGCATTTGTACAAATCCGAAGTCTCTGACCCATGGTAAGGACTAAATAAATGTTAGAATAAAGGAACTATTTAGGTTGTGAAATTTAAATGACACTTTTTATATATTTATACATAAATAACGATTTGTGAGACTCTGGGCTAGGAGGATTTTTGGCAGTAAAGCCAAGAGTTAGTTTTTTTTTTTAATGGCATGTGTCCTACTATACAGTGATTAATGTGTTATTTCCTCTGCATTTCAACTGTGTCACACTCCTATTTTTTTCCTTGAACATATGAAGATGATGTTTGCAAACAATAAATAGAAACTTTAATAAGGTCCATAGGTAACTGTCAGTTCCTTCTCTTTCTAATATAAAAGATCGAACAATCCTTTCTCTTTAGAGGGAAACTTTCACAAAAAAGCTAGAGCAACTTGTATTCTGTAAACACAGACAACATTGACCGAAATACCTAACCATATCTTCTCTTCAAAAATCTTAGTGACTCAGCATCCTAGGGTTAGCTAGTTACAATCAAAAGGATTTCAAGGGTAGAAGGGGCAAAGACTTTAAAATGAGATAAAGGGACTGGGTCAGTAGACTGCTACAGGGAGGCTATTGCAGAGTTCTAACAAATTTCTCCACCTCTGGGGAGGTAAGCAAGCAGCTTAAAGAATCATAGTATTAAAACAAAACAAAACATCCTACCACAAAGGCAAACAATACCATAATGAAGGCAAAAGAGACAACAAACTGGGAGAAATACTTGCAACACGTTTAAAAATCAGTAATTTGAATTCCTCTTAGAAAGCTATTAAAGGGTACACATATCAGTAAGATAAGGGAGAAAAGACAGATGCTTTACCAAACAAATAATAACTAATAAACAGGCTGGGCGCAGTGGCTCATGCCTGTAATTCCAGCACTTTGGAGGCTGAGGTGGGAGGATCGCTTGAGGCTGTGAAGGAGTTCAAGACCAGCCTGTGCAACACAGCAAGACCCCCATCTCTCAAAAAAAAAGAAAAAAGATTAGCTAGGCGTGGTGGCATAAACCTGTAGTCTCAGTACTATGGGGGCTGAAGCAAGAGGACCGCTTGAACCCTGGAGTTTGAGGCTGCATTGAGCTATGATCTGGCCACTGCACTCCAGCCTGGGCACAAAGCCAACGTCTGTTTCTAAACAGCAACAAAAATTAATAAACAGAAAACATGTTCAATTTCAGTAATGTGTATAAAAGCATTAAGACATCATTTCAGATTGATAAGATTTTTTCAGTACCCAGTGCTGGCAAGTGTGTGAAGAAATAAAAACAAGCATCCTTATTATGCCCTGTGTGTTGGGGATAATCCGTTTTTCCAGAGGGCAGTTTGGCATTATTACTATTGTTGTTGTTTTTTGAGACGAGTCTCTCTCTGTCGCCCAGGCTGGAGTGCGGTGGCCTGATCTCGGCTCACCGCAACCTCTGCCTCTCAGGTTCAAGCGATTCTCCTGCCTCAGCCTCCCGAGTAGCTGGGATTACAGGCACCTGCCACCACGCCCGGCTAATTTTTCTTCTATTTTTAGTAGAGACGTGGTTTCACCATGTTGGCCAGGCTGGTTTCAAACTCCCAATCTCAAGTGATCCGCCCGCCTCCGCCTCCCAAAGTGCTTGGGATTACAGGTGTGAGCCACCGCGCCCGGCCCAGTTTGGCATTATGAATCAGAATTTAAACTGTACCACAACTTCTAAGTCATAATCCACTTCCAGGAATTTATTCCAAGGACATAAATTGGACAAGAATGCAAACATGTATACATACAAGTGACCACTACCATACCATTTTATGATTATGAAGAGACTGGAAACAAATGTACATTAGTAGGGGACTGGTTAAATAATATATGATACAATACAGCCATAGCAAGAAACGCCACGCATCCATTAAAAATGTAATGCATATCGACACTGACAGAGAAATGTGTTCCCAATTTATTACTGACTCAATAATGTATAATCTGCTTAACTGACGTTCTTTTAAATTAACATACTTTATTATATTCATAACATGCAATTATTTAAAACACATTTTATAAGGAAATCACATAAATATAAGGTATATATTATGAATATATCTGAAGTAAACCTAAATGTGAACAGTGTTTTCTTTGATGGTTATCTGTGACTGATGAAATTTCGAGTATTTTCTTTCTTCTTTATACGTACTAAATGTTGCTCGGATTGCTAAAAACATGTACATACTATGTTTGCATTCTTGTCTGATTTATGTCCTTGGAATAAATTCCTGGAATTGGATTATGACTTAGAAGTTATGGTACTACTTGAATTCTGATTTATGTTTTTCTTTTCTTTTTTTTTTTTTTTAGACAGAGTCTTGCTCGGTCGCCCAGGCTGGAGTGCAGTGGCGCGATCTCGGCTCACTGCAACCTCTCCCTCCCGGGTTCAAGAGATTCTCCTGTCTCGGCCTCCCGAAGAGCTGGGACTACAGGCGCCCGCCACCAAGCCCGGCCAATTTTTGTATTTTTAGTAGAGACGGGGTTTCACCATATTGGTCGGGCTGGTCTCGAACTCCTGACCTCACGTGATCCGCCCACCTCGGCCTCCCAAAGTGCTGGGGTAACAGGCGTGAGCCACCGCGCCCGGCCTGAATTCTGATTTATAATGCCAAACTGCCCTCTCGAAAAACAGATTATCCCCAGCACACAGGCCATAAAGGTGCTTGCTTTCATTTCTTCACTCTCTCAGCAGCATGGGGTACTGAAAAATCTTACCAATCTAAAAAGATATCTTAATGTTTTTCTTTGCCTGCTTAGTGAGATTGTATACTGTTTAGAATAAAAAAGATTTATTTCCATCTCGGGGTGGACAAACACCTTGGACGGTTCCATGATGCAGTCCACAAAAGGTGCAGCTAGAAGGCGACAAGACGCGCTCCGCCTTTCAACGGCAAAGCTCGCAGTCGCCCCGCCTGGCCGTGGGCGTGGCTTGGACCCAGGTCGCTAGCGGCCTTCGGGACTCCCCTCCAGCCCTGGGGCCGCCCCGGCCTCCGCCTGGTCCCAGGGGCGCGGCCCAGGAGCTCAGAAAGGCCACCGTGGCAAAGACCGCGGCGGCGGCCAGCGCACACCGTGACCTCCAGGGGCTGCGGCCCGCCGTGCACATCGCCTGTAGCTCACGCTGCCCCGGCCGCCTCCCTCAGGAACGCAGACGTTGGGGACGGCTCGCCAGGCAGGACCTGGAATCCACGGAGGGAAGCTGCCACTCTGCACCGTCCCGACGGTGGGAAAAGGAGCGAGGGCTCCAGCCGCAGTGGGCCGGCAGCCACCAGGTCCCCGCGTCCCTCCGCTTCCGGCCTTCACCCGGCTTACCCGCGTCGCGGAAGTCCGCTCTCTGCACCGCGTCCTGCCAGTCGCCAGCAGAGCACCGCAGATTCTGTTAGCTTTCGCGTAACCTGCGCAGGCGCACTGCCGGCCCACGCGCCGAGCCTGCGGTTAACCGCCGACCGCTGAGGTTTAAATCCAGAGAGCGAACCGGCACCCTTGGCCCGGTCCGCCCTCCCTCTTATTGGTCCTGAGGGTAAACGTCCTCCAAGTCTGTATCCTGATTGGCGCACATTTTGTCTGGGCCTTCTCCGCCGGCGGGAGCATGCCCGGGATTTCCAATGCGGACTTAAAAATATCCGAGCCCGCCTAGCTGAGGCGCGCAGGCAGCAGCCGTTGCTGCGACGCCGCTGGTGTACTAAATCTGGAGGGGAGGTTGGGCCCTCGAAGAGAAGGAGAAGACCCTCAAACCTTGGCTAACGGCGACATAGCTGGCTTTTTGGAGAGGCCGCCTAACGTTCTGCCACTTCATTGGAATCAGCCTCCGCCCTTCTCAGCTGGCTGCTGCAGGGCCAGTGGTGCCGGGAGACGAGGGCGGGCGCTCAGGGACGGTTCGAACAGTCTGGGGTGAGTCCGCCTGTGCGCTCTAGAGGTTTCCTTGGGGCCTGACAGAGCGGCTGTATGAAACCCTGGCGCACTGAGCTCTTCCTTTCCTCTGCATGGAGTGCAGGGCCCTGGCGTGCCCCTGGGCTGCGTCTCCACAGCTCCTCCCACGTTAATAACTGCGCTCCAGCCACCGACTGCCTTGCTCCAAGATGCACTTGTGTTCTTTTGGAATGTGCCTGTCTCCTTCACATGGTGTTACTCTAAACTTTTTTTTTTTTTTTTTTTTTTTTTTGAGACGGAGTTTCCCTCTTGTTGCCCAGTTGCCCAGGCTGGAGAGTAGTGGCGCGATCTCAGCTCTCTGTAACCTCCACCTCCCAGGTTCAAGCGATTCTCCTGCCTCAGCCTCCCGAGCAGCTGGGATTACGGGCGAGCACCACCATGCCCGGCTAATTTTGTATTTTTAGTAGAGATGGGGTTTCACCATGTTGGTCAGGTGATTCTACCCCCTCGGCCTCCCAAAGCGCTGGGATTACAGTTGTGAGCCTCTGCGCCCAGCCACTAATTTTTTTTTTAAACCCGATGTTTTAACCCTTTTTGCATCTGTACCTGTAAAAAAAAAAAAAAAAATCTAGTGCTTGGGGATTGCTGAGGATGAGATCTGTAAAAGCAAGAGGAGAGGCCCTCAGGGTTCAATATCCTAGTCAATACCAAGCAAACCTATCTCAACTGGTCCTGAGTCCTGAGCATTGCATTTTCCACCTTAAACAAATAGGTGCTAGTTGTCAAGTTCATCTTACACCATTTCTTAAATCCAGGATTCAGTGGGAGGGGAGAAATGTTTAACCCTTTTCCTCCATACACTTCGTATTGTCTCTTACTCTCCCTCTTTGCCTCAGGGCCTTTGTGCTACCTCTAAGGCACTTTGAATTTGTGGGAGGAAGAAAATGGAAAGAACAAAGGAGGGAAGATGACAGAAATAGGTTGTGGAGATTTGAGTGACTGCCCCTACATCTGCAATATCATAACACTCCTTTACCGCAGCGGTCCCAACCTTTTGGGCACTAGAGACAGGTTTCATGGAAGACAATTTTTCCATGGCTCAGAGAGGGGGTATGGTTTTGGGATGATTCAAGCGCATTACATTTATTGTGCACTTTATTTCTATTATTATATTGTAACATATAATGAAATAATTATGCAACTCACTGTAATGTAGAATCAGTGGGAGCCCTGAGCTTGTTTTTCTGCAACTAGATGGTCCCATCTGGGGGTGATGGGAGACAGTGACAGATCATCAGGCATTAGATTCTCATAAGGAGCATGCAACCTAGATCCCTGGCTTGCGCAGTTCACAATAGGGTTCACGCTCTTGTGAGACTCTAACACCCCTGTTCATGCGACGGAAGGCAGAGCTCAGGCAGTAATGCCAGATGGGGAGTGGCTGTACAAACAGATGAAGCTCCTATGGCTTACCCCCTGCCTTGCGGCCTGGTTCCTAGGTGCCTGTCCGTGGCCTGGGGGTTGGGGACCTTTGTTTTAGTGCATATATTCTTTTCTTTCCATAGGAGCAAATTTAATATGCTCAGGTTTTATCTTATGCCAGCATGACTTTTTCTTTGGCTTTGAATCTCCAATCTGTCTTAGAAACCAAAGAGTAGATGGAATCATTTTTCTTCCAGCTTTGAACATCAGCATACTCCTTATGGATCCCCCAATTCGTTTCTTTTTCTTTTTTTTTTTTAATTTTTTTTGAGACAGAGTCTCTCTCTGTAGCCCAGGCTGGGGTGCAGTGGCACGATCTTGGCTCACTGCAACCTCCACCTCCCAGGTTCAAATGATTTTCATGCCTCAGCCTCCTGAGTAGCTGGGACTACAGGCGTGTGCCACCACGCCCAGCTAATTTTTGTATTTTTAGTAGAGACGGTTTCATCATATTGGCCAGGCTGGTCTTGAACTCTGACCTCAAGCGATCCGCCGGCCTCCACCTCCCAAAGTGCTGGGATTTCCAGCGTAAGCCACTGTGTGCAGCCCCAATTAGTTTCTGTTATCCTTTATATTAAATTTTGATCTTTGAAAACATTTAATACATAGCAACTTGAAGGATCCACTCCTGAATATTTCATATTGCAAGTGGTATCTTGTGTTCTACCCAACCCTGGTTTTTTTGTGGATTGCTTAGTCCTCCAATTTTTCTTAGATCTGATTTAATAATGCTTGTGGTTCCCAGAAATCTACTGAACCCCGGTCAAACCTTAAACAAGAAACTTTAACCATGACCACTTAAAATACAGTATATAGAGAAAAATCCTACTCTGCAAACCAAATCTCATCTTAAAAATTTGTTATGGAAAATTTCAAACAAATGTTAAAAAACCATACATAATGAAGCCAGCCCAGTGAACTCAATACCAGATTCAGCAATGATTAACTTACGACCAGTCTTGTTGCTTCTATATCACCACATACCTTGTCTTGTATTATTTTGAAGCAAATACTGAGTATCTGAAATCTAAATATTTCAGTATGATCTCTGAAAAATTAAAGGACCTTTTACAAGCATAACATAATACTATTTTTGTTTGTTTGTTTTTGAGACGGAGTCTCTTTCACCCAGGCCGGACTGCAGTGGCGCTATCTCAGCTCACTGCAAGCTCCGCCTCCCGGGTTCATGCTATTCTCCTGCCTCAGCCTCCGGAGTAGCTGGGACTACAGGCACCCGCCACCGCACCCGGCTAATTTTTTGTATTTTTAGTAGAGACAGGGTTTCACCGTGTTAGCCAGGATGGTCTCGATCTCCTGACCTTTTCTTACTATCATCAGATATCCAGAGTTCAACTTTCTACTTGTCTTTCTTTTTTTAAAGTTTGCTTAACTGGGTCAGGATCCAGTCAAATCCACATGATATGTCAAATCCATATGTTCTTTAAGTTTCTTTTATTCTTTAAATTTCTCCCTCATTTTTTTCCTTGCAATTTATTTGTTGAAGGAACCAGGTTATTGGCCCTGTACAATCTCCCACAATCTGGATTTTGCTGATTACATCTAAGCGGTGTAGTTGAACATGGCTTCCTTACCTTTTGATTGCAACACAGCTCTCTTCCTTATGCTTTCCCCAATTAGGTGTTGTTGGTTTATCAACTCATCAACTTCTTTATGAACTCAAATATTGCTTTCAACTGGTTGTATCATCATGCTTGTTAACCACTCTTTTTTTTTTGAGACAGAGTCTCGCTCTTGTCGCCCAGGCTGGAGTGCAGTGGCACGATCTCGACTCACTGCAGCCTCCGCCTCCCGGGTTCAAGTGATTCTCCTGCCTCAGCCTCCTGAGTAGCTGGTATTACAGGCGCGTGCCACCATGCCCAGCTAATTTTGGTATTTTTAATAGAGACGAGGTTTCGCCATGTTGGCCAGGCTGATCTTGAACTCCTAACCTCAGGTGATCTGCCCGCCTTGGCCTCCCAAAGTGCTGGCCTCCCAAAGTGTGAGGATTACAGGCGTGAGCCACTGCGCCCGGCCAAGTTAACCACTCCTTTATGATATCTTTGCTTACCTCACCTCTTTGTTGACATTTTCAGACAAACTTTTCAACTATAGTCCTCCCTTGTCTGACTAATTACATCCTGTCCCTAATATTTTCAATTCTTCTCTGTTTAAGTCTTCTCAGTATTGGAGGCAGAACAATAATGGCATAAAGAATAACAATGAAAATAACCAGCTTTCCCTTGAGACTGCTGCTCCCTTCTGTCAGGCTTTTTGTCCATCCTCTCTTCCCTATTTTCTTTGCTCAGTTGCTCCTTAAGTCCCTGCATTCTGGATTCTACCCTCATCAGTATATTCAAACTGTACTTTCAAAGGTCACCAGTGATCTTGGTAGTCAGCGCCAATCGTCTTGCTCAGCCCTCATTCTTTTTTACTTCTTAGAAGTATTTGATAAAAAGGCGGGGCGCATTGGCTCACGCCTGTAATCCCAGCACTTTGGAAGGCTGAGGTGGGCGGATCATGAGGTCAGGAGATCGAGACCATCCTGGCTAACACGGTGAAACCCCGTCTCTACTAAAACTACAAAAAATTAGCCAGGCATGGTGGCCAGCGCCTGTAGTCCCACCTACTCGGGAGGCTGAGGCAGGAGAATGGCGTGAACCTGGGTGGTGGAGCTTGCAGTGAGCCGAGGAGATGGCGCCACTGCGGTCCAGCCTGGGCGGCAGAGCAAGACTCTGTCTCCAAAAAAATAAATAAATAAATAAATAAAATAATAAATAAAAAATTTAAAAAAGTATTTGATAATCAATTCTGCAAGTATTTAATGAACACCTGTGGTAAGTAGTGTGCTATGTCTTCGTGATTTGATAGTGAATAAAAAGACACAATTTCTGCCCTTATGGAGCTTTTGGTCTGATAGGAGAAATTGACATTGATGAAACAATCACAAATTACAGTTGTCCCTCAGTATAATCTGGGTATTGGTTTCAGGGCCCCTACATATACCAAAAATCCATGCATACTTAAGTCCTAAAGTTAGACTTACAGAACCCACTTATATGAAAAGGTTGGCCCTCTGTATACCCAGGTTTCATATCTCTCAAATACTGCATTTTCAATTGCCTTTTGTTGAAAAAAATTCACGTACAAGTGAACCTGTGAAGTTCAAACTTGTGTTGTTCAAGAGGCAACTGTATTATAAAATTACAGTTGTGTTCAATGCTAAGGAAAGGCAAATGGTTCAATGAGAACATTTAATAATAGGGAGATTTGGCATAGTGTCACTGAACCAAGAATTGAAAGATAAGTAGTTGAAAGGACGTGGAGGGAAGTGAAGAGGGTGAAAGGAGTTTGCTAGGTAGCGGGAAAAGCATACTCAAAGGTCTATAAGAATGGAAGAGTCAAGAAACAGAAAGACCAGCAAAGAAAATAATGGTAGAGATGAGACTGAGAGATAGGCAGTGGTCAAATCATGCAGGTCCTGTAGGCCAAGGCAAGAGATTTGATAAGAGCTATAGAAACTGAAGTGTTTTAAGCAGGGTTGGGGCATGGCTAATTAGTCAGATAAGGGCTACATATTCAGTTTTGCATTTGAAATTATCTGTTGGCAGCACTGAGGAGAATGGATTTGAAGAGGAGAAGATTGTATGTGAAGTCCAAGTGGGAGATAGTTGGATTATTCCAGGTGGAAGACTGGTAGTTTAGGCTAGGAGGATAATAGTCAGAGATTTCAAGAAGGGGATAGAGATAGTTAGTTGCTAGAACTCATGATGACTTGAAATGGATTGACTGGGGTTGGGATGTGAAAGAGAGGCAGGTCATGGATTATTCATAGGATTCCTGTTTGTGCAGCTGGATTCTGTTTTCTGAGATAGGGAATACAGGAAGAAAACTGTTTTGAGAGGCAGAGTTAGATTTTGGGCATGTAGAATTTGAGATACCCTGGAGACTTCCAGGTGGAGATAAAAGTAGGTAGAATATAAGCTCATATTATGGTATCATATTATCTAGGCACAAATTCTGCCTCCTCTACTCCCTGGTTTGTGATAAGGACAAGTTACTTAGCCTACTTTTAAGAAGTAAAAAAGAATGAGGACTGAGCATGGAGCTTAGATGAAACATATGGCCTGGAGATATGGATGTATGACTCATTTGCATATAGGTGGATGTAGTTTAAGTAAAGGGTAAGAACAAAGTCTTCCAGGGAGAAAGTGCAGAATGAAAGAAGGCAGCCTGTGTGATACCAAGTGTGTTCACTGCCTTCTCCTGAAACTCTCATTCGTGGAACTCTGAGAGTACCCTGTCCTGGCTCTCCTCCCACCTCTTTTCTGCCACTCAACTATTGCTGTACCCCAAGTATTGATCCTTTCCGTTTTTTTTTTTTTTTTTTAAACCTTGGAGAGCTTAATGGTTTTGTTGCTTCCACTATCCATTTTATGTGGAGTAATTTCAAAATCTGTATTTCCAATCCTTACCTCTTTCCTGGGTTTCTAATATCTACCTTAGCTGTATTCTAGAATTTCTACATAGATGTCTTTTCATCTTTCCAAATGCAACATATCTGAATTTTTTTTTTTTTTTTTTTTTGAGACAGAGTCTTGCTCTGTTGCCCAGGCTGGAGTGTAGTGGCGCAATCTCAGCTCACTGCAAACTCTGCCTCTTGGGTTCATGCCATTCTCCTGCCTCAGCCTCCTAAGTAGCTGGGACTGCAGGTGCCCACCACCACGCCTGGCTAATTTTTTTGTGTTTTTAGTAGAGACGGGGTTTCACCATGTTATCCAGGATGGTCTCAATCTCCTGACCTCATGATCTGCCCGCCTCGGCCTCCCAAATATCTGAAATTTTTATTACTCATCTTTCCTCTCTGGATTCACCTTGCGAATCCCCTGTTTCTATCTGTGGTATTAATCACTCCCAACACTTAAGCATTTTTTACTTTTTCTCATCCCCATTTTTCTAACAAACATTACATTATTCAGCTTTATTTCTCTCCTTTCCATTTCCTTTTTGCTACTAATTACTAGTTCAGTCCTAATTATTTCATTCTTGGATTCTTTCAGTAACACATTTAATAATATGGGAGGACATGACTATCAAAAGATACGATTACAGCAAATTTAGCTTCAAGTTCAAATTGGCTTTTATTTGTGATTCCAGAATCAAACAACACCTCATTTTATAAAATAGAATGAGTGTTCAGATGAAGTGAGCAGAGGAGTTTGGCTTCATAGGCAGAAAAGGGTAGAAGAAAGCAGAAATGGAACAAAAAGTAGATTGGTCGGTTCAAAATTTCTTTCCTTATAGTGTTAAAACAGGGAACATCCTCATCATGCTAGCTTAGGTAATCCATACTCCGGATTGGCTGCTATGAATCTTCTGTTTTTGGAAAACTGGACTGTTTCAGAGCTCAGTTTGATTATGTGGCACCTAATGTGAACGACTTCATTCTGGTTGGTTTGATCTCTTGGAACCTCGTGCAGGAAGCTAATCCAAACAGTGGCCTCCCATACTTTGTTTACATGGCATAGTTCAGAATATAAGCTCATATTATGGTGTCATATTATCTAGGTACAAATTCTGCCTTCTCTACTCCCTAGTTTGTGACAAGGACAAGTTACTTAGCATCTCTTTGACTCAATTTTCTCACTTATAAAATGGGGATAATACACTTGAGCATGGGAGGTAGAGGCTGTAGTGAGCTATGATCACACCACTGCACTCTAGCCTGGACAACATCTCACCCAGGCTAGAAATCTCACCTTTGAAATCTCTTAAATGATAAGAGTGGCTTTTGAATGCTAGTGAGATGACTGGTTGCAAGATGGGGGCTGGTCACCAGAAAGACCGAGGCATGATGAGTGTTGGGACTTTCAGCCCCATCTCCCGGCCACCAGGGAGGGGAGAGAGGCTGCAGACTGAGTTGATCACCAATGACCAGTGTAATCAGTCATGCCTATGTAATAAAGTTTCCATAAAAAGTTAAAAGGATAGCTTGTGGGGAGCTTCTGAATAGCTGAACATATAGAGGTTCCTTGAGGGTGGCATGCTCAGAGAGGGCATGGAAGCTTCATACCCCCCTCACATGCCTTGCCCTATGTACCTCTTCCAGCTGGCTGTTCATCTGTATCCTTTGTAATATCCTCCGTAATTAGTGAGTTGATGTAAGTAAAATGTTTGCCTGAGTTCTGTAAGCTGCTCTAGCAAGTTAACTGAATCTAAGGAGGGGGTTGTAGGGGCTCCCAATTTATTGCTGGTCAGTCAGAAGTATGGGTGACAGTCTACTACTTGTGACTGGCATCTGAAGCGGGGGGAATTCTTGCGGGCCTGAGCCCTCAACCTGTGGGATTTGACCCTATTTCCAAGTATATAGAATCATAATTGAACTAGAAGACACCCAGCTGATGTCCACTGCAGAGCTGATTGCTTGGTGTGTGGGGAAATAACTCCCACACATGTGGTGTGGGAAGTGTTGTGTTGAGTGGTATGTGAGAGTGGAGGGGAAAAAATGTTCACTAATTCAATTTCCTTTGTAGGGTTGTGGTGAGAATTAAATTAAAAAGTGCATGTTAGCACAGTGTCTACCAAGTAATAACTAAACACATTATAGATATTGTATAGTATTGTTATTCTTTATTCTTACTCTTATTAGATGAATAGCTCCCTGCCTTCCCTTATATCTCTCTTGGCTCAATCCATCCTATGTCATTGCCAGATGAATCTTCCTAAAACTTTAATCAAGTTATTCTGCTTAAGCACTTGCAGTGACTTCTCTTTGCCAGAGTAAATTCAGTTTGCCTGGGTTCCTGCACAATCTGGAGCCATCGTGCCTTTTCAGTCTTATTTCCCCTCTACTCAAGTCCTCTACTCTAGCTAGTTTTGTTTCTTCGCTGTCCTGAAAGCCACTTGGTTTATTTAACTCTGTGCCCTATACTGCCTTCTTTATCTAGATTGACCTCTCCTCTCTTTCCAAATCCTGTGGAGCTCTTGAATTCTCAGCTCCAACTCACCTCTTCTACCAAGCCCTGCCTAACTACCCTTAAGCCATCGGAATCTGACCATCTTTGAAATTTTTGTAGCACTTGCTTTTATTTGTCATTTAACATCTACAACATTTAGATCGAGACTGTTACTATTCTGTTTAGTCTTATCTTTTCTTCTTGAGATGCTCATTCCTTTCCAATCTTACTTTCTGATATTTCATAATGTGAACCCTTCACCAGTATGTTTACTAAACACTCAAATGTCAGCTCTGATGATGATGGACAATCAAAAATGTCCCCAGACATCACCAAATGTCCACCGTGAGGTCAACATATCCAGGATTGAGAATCAGCATCTAGTATTCACAACATCTAGCATTGCTACATGATGATGATGATGAAGAGATGATGTACATTTCCACTGATAGTCATACACGGCCTTCTCTGTTTATGTCTTTCCAACAATCACAAAGGCAGTGTGTTATACAGGAAACAGCAACAAAGGATCAGGAATCAGGAGACTAAAGTTCTGGTCTCAGTAATTTGCTCTCATAATTTGGATAAGTTAGTCAGTCTGTGTTTCAGCTACTTCACCTACAAAATCAGTAGTTAAATGAGATATTGTTAATTGCTTCCATTCTAAAATTCTTTTCTTCTTAAATCTATTTTTTAAAGGCCAACTCATTTTTCTCAATTATTCTTACTTACATATTAAG
The DNA here is from genome assembly GCF_028858775.2 of Pan troglodytes. Taxonomy (NCBI): domain Eukaryota; kingdom Metazoa; phylum Chordata; class Mammalia; order Primates; family Hominidae; genus Pan; species Pan troglodytes. Next base: position 127,811,331 of record NC_072407.2, on the reverse strand, counting down.
CATTTTTACTCATAATTTGCCTTACTGTTATTACTTTTCCAAGTATATGTGTCTTATTCTCTCAAGAATATTAAGCTTTTTGGGGCACCATATGTCTTATATTTGTTGTTATTCATAACATCTAGTATTGCCACATGTACAATGAAAATCAAGTTTGGTTGAATTAATTTTGCTTTATTTTCATTTTTGGTAATTTTAGCCTTGGGATCCCTCAGGAGAAGAACATTTAGTTACTACCTTTCACTTAGTAATTTATTTCACTTAGTTCCTGTCCTGAAATTACTAATAATCAATGAGATTCCTCATTTGGGAGGGACAGATGTTGTAAATGTTGATGCAGAGTGAAAGATATTAATGTTGTAAATCAGGGTTTCTCAACCTCAGCACTATTGACGTTTTTGTCTTGATACTTCTTTTTTTATTTTTAATTTAATTTAATTTAATTTATTTTTGAGATGGAGTCTCACTCTGTCGCCCAGGCTGGAGTGCAGTGGTGCAATCTTGGCTCACTGAAAGCTCCGCCTCCCGGGTTCACGCCATTCTCCTGCCTCAGCCTCCCGAGTAGCTGGGACTACAGGCACCCGCCACCACGCCCGGCTAATTTTTTGTATTTCTAGTAGAGACGGGGTTTCACTGTGTTAGCCAGGATGGTCTTGATCTCCTGACCTCATGATCCGCTTGCTTCGGCCTCCCAAAGTGCTGGGATTACAGGCGTGAGTCACCCGCCCAGCCTTGTCTTGATACTTCTTTGTTATGGGGGCTGTTCTGTGCATTTTAGGATGTTTGGCAGCATTCCTGGCCTCTACCCACTAGATGCAGCAGCACTCTTTCGATTGTGACCATCAAAAATGTCTCTAGACATCACCAAAAGTCTACTGTGGGAGTTACAACATCCAGGATTGAGAATCAACTATTTTAAATAAAAGGAAGACTAGACACGCCAGATTGTGAATGAGGTTTTCTTGTATTTCTTTTCTATTTTTTTTTTTTTTTTTGAATTTTACTTTAAGCTCTGGGATACGTATGCAGAATGTGCAGGTTTGTTACATAGGTATTCATGTGCCATGGTGGTTTGCTGCACCTATCAACCCGTCATCTAGGTTTTAAGCCCCTCATGCATTAGGTATTTGTCCTAATGCTCTCCCTCCCCTTGCCCCCCACCCCCTGACAGGCCCCCATGTGTGATGTTCCCCTTCCTGTGTCCATGTGTTCTCACTGTTCAACTCTCACTTATGAGTGAGAACATGCAGTGTTTGGTTTTCTGTTTTTGGGTTAGTTTGCTGAGGCTGATGGTTTCCAGCTTCATCCATGTCCCTGCAAAGGACATGAACTCGTGAATGAGGTTTTCTTTACATCATATTTCTTTGTATCTGATTTACTTCTTAAATTTTTAGAAATAAGAGATCCTCTGTCACTTTATCCAATTACCTCCACTGGTAACGTCTGCAAAACTACAGTGCAATATTACACAAGGATATTAACACTGATAAGGTCAAGATAAAGAACAAAGTTCCCTCATGTTGCCATTTTATATCCACACCCAATGTCTTTCCACCCTGACTTCCTATTTAAATGGAATCATAGAGTACAGAACTTTTTGGGATTTTTTTTTTTTCACTCAAAAAATTATCTGGAGATTCATCCAGGTTGTTGTTCTTTTCCATTGTTGAGCAGTATTCCATGGCTTGGATGTATCACAGTTTGTTTAAACATTTACCCGCTGGGGGACATCTGGATTATTTCCATTTTTTTTTTTTTTTTTGCAATTTTGAACAGTGTTACTATAAACATTCACATACAGATTTTTGTGTGAGTATGTTTTCATTTCTCTGGGATAAATGCTCAAGAGTACAGTTGCCTGGCTACATGGTAGTTGCATGTTTAGTTTTAAAAGAAACTGCCAAACTAATTTATTTTCATGTACATTTTACATTCCCATCAGTGGTGTATGAATGATGCAGTTTTTGTGCATCCTCACCAGCATTTGGTGTTGTCAGTTTTTAATTTCAGCCACCCTCTAGGTATGTAGTAACATTCCATTGTGGTTTTAATCTACATTAAATTCAGTGTAGCTAATAATGTTGAAAATCTTTTCATGCATTTGTTATTTGAATATTCTCTTTAGTGAACTGTTTTCATGTCTTTTGCTAATTTTCCAGTTGTATTATTTATTTTTTTAATGTTGAATTTTCAGAGTTCTTTATATATTCTAGATACTAGTCTTTTGCCAAATAGGTGGTATGAAAATATGTTCTCCTGGTCTATAGGTTGTATTTTTATGCCCTTAATAGAGCCTTCCACCAAGCAAAACTTTTAAAATTTATTAAGTCCAATTAATTAATTTTTCCTTTTATGGATCATACATTTAGTGGCAAGTCTAAGAACTCTTTACTTAGTTCCAAATCCCCAAAATTTTCTCCTTTTTTTCTAAAAGTTTTATATAGTTTTACATTTTGTATATTTAAGTCTGTGATCCATCCTGAGTTAATTTTTGTATAAGGTGGATATGGTTTGGATATGGTTTCAAAACTCATGTTGAAATTTGATCCCCTATGTGGTGATGTTGGGCTGTGGGACCTAGTGGGAAGTGTTTGGGTTTTGGGGGTGGATCCCTCATGAAATGGCTTTGCATTCTCACTCTGGCAACACAGGAATGGATTAGTTCCCATAAGAGTGGGTTGTTATAAAGCCCAGATGCTCTTCAGGTTTTCTCTCTTTGTACCTGTTCTCTTCTCTTTTGACCTTGTCTGCCATGTTATGACACCCTCACCAGAAGCCAGGGTGGCCATGTCCTTGAACTTCCAAGCCTGCAGAACCATGAGCTAAATAAACCTGTTTTCTTTCTAAATTACCCAATCTCAGGTGTTTAGAGAATGGTTTACCCTTAGAGAATGGTTCTGGTGAACTTCTGGATTTAAAATCTCCTTACTAATTAAGTACTGTTTTAACTGGGGGCAGAATGTGTGCCTTAAAAGAACGTAGGGACCTAATGGCTGTTTTCCTGCTGATGGGACAGTATCAGAACTAAAATTTGGCTTTGGAGGACATTTTACTCCTAATTGTTGAAGGCAGAGTTTTCGCATTCACAGAAGGGGCATAAAGCCTGGTCTCTAGTATAGGGGTGCAAAAAGGGAGGAGAATTGGGAGGCTCGAGTGTTACAGCAATGGACCAACGCTGTGCCTCATGGAGAGGATTCCTATTCCACTAGGTGGCGACGTTGACCTAGAAATACCGTGCGCTTCCCAGAGGAAGGGTAGAGGGAGAAATGCTTATTGAGAAAGGCCCTTTGCTCCTAGAAAATGACAGAAAACAGCATTCCCTTGTGCTATATTCTCAGTTACTATGGCATTCGCTAATCTTTCCTAACAGGACTATTTTCCTGAACTGTAAAAATTCTCAAACACTGCATACACAGAGAGGATAGGAGACATGGCATTTGCGGATAGGAAATGAGGAAATTTTGCGATAGGACAGCTGTAGATCCTGTTGCGGACACCCAGCCGGGCAGTTGGAGGCGGAGTCAGTCCAGAAGCCTTCAGATAACACCAGGGTGTAGTCCTGGCGAGAAATCTTCAGTTGCTTCAGGACCTTTTCTAGCCCCACACGACGGCTAGGTCCTCCGTGAGAGAAAACTGGTTCGAGAAGCATGGCCAACATTCCCAATGATCCGTGAGTATTGAGAAGTTCTCCATGTTCTCCCAAGCAAGCCTAACATCTGAGACTTCCAGCATGGCGGCCGCCCTATTAGCATTTAGGTGGCTATAGGATGCCCATTGTTTGAACTTAAGATGGAGGCCGAGAGCCTCCAAATGAAAGGACAGAGTTGAAAGTTAAGTTCTGCGCCTGTACTCACCCCTCTGATGAATATACCTTCTGTTCTGATTCTGATCCTGGGCGAGTCCCCACAATGAAGTGGTGTTGTCTGTCTGGGGAAATAACTGAGGTTCGTTGTCTCGCGCTAAGGAGAACAAAGATGTGGGCACACACGGAATGGGTTTAAGAGCAGAAAGTTTAATAGGTGAAAGAAACAAGAGGAAAGCTCCCCTGTGCAGAGGGAGGGGGTTCCGAAGGGATCTCCCGGGTTGCGGTGGGAAGCGGCTGGTTTTATAGAGGGCTTGAGGAGGCAGTATCTGATTTACATAGGGCCTAGGGATTTAGTTGGACCAAGTGTGCCATTTACATAGTCCACAAAGAGGCTGGCCATCCCACCCTAATCTTTCTTTTATTAGGCAGATGTGGTTTCCACCTGGCCGGTGCCATGACACCCGCACACATGGCGACAAGGAGAAGGGAGAAGAAAACCTATTTGTTGTATATACCTGGCTTTTGGCACAGCTGCCGGGATTCACCTGTGCAAGTTTCCAGCTTGCTTATCTATGCTTGCAGCTTGATTTTTCAGGCTACTTTCTGTTAGAAAAGAAATGATTTGGGGGCTGCTTTCTATTAAAAGAAAAACCTTACCAAGGACTCCTGTACCCTCACTATCTGCCTAAATAATTTCTTAACGCCTATATTATTCCCTTTAAATAAAATTTTTTGTGGTGTTTGTCTTATTGTTATTAGGTTATGAGAATTCATTATATATTCAAGAAATATATAATTCATTATATAAAAATAGTTTTATAAATTAAATATAAATATATAAATATATAATTTATTACATAGTCAGGAAATATATTCAGTCCTTTTTGGGAAATATTTTCTCTCAGTCTATAGTTTGTCCTTTCTTATACTTAACAGTATGTTTTTTAGAGCAGAAGGTTTTACTTTAAAAAATTATTAATATTATTTTGACTGATATCTTTGACTAGAACATTACTGGTGTATAGAAATGGCGCTGATATCTGTACATTAATTTTGTATCCTTAAACTTTAACTGAATTCATTTATCAAATCTAAGCGATTTTTGGTGGAGTCTTTAGGGTTTTCCAAATATAAGATTATATCGTCAGTGAACAAGGATAATTTGACTTCCTCTTTTTTAATTTGGATGTCTTTTATATTTTTCTCTTGTCTGATTGCTTTGGTGAGGACTTCCAGTACCATGTTGAATAAGAGTGGTGAAAGTAGGCAACTTTGTCTTGTTCCAGTTCTTAGAGGGAATGCTTTCAACTTTTTCCCATTTGGTATGATGTTGGCTATGAGTTTATTATATGTGACTCTTATTATTTTGATGTATGTTCCTTTGATGCCTAGTTTGGTGAGGGTTTTTATGATAAAGGGATGCTTAATTTTATCAAATGCTTTTTTAGCATCTATTAGATGATCATATGATTTTTGTTCTTAATTCTGTTTATGTGATGTATCTTATTTGTTGATTTGCAAATGTTGAAGCATTCATGCATTTCTGGTATAAAAGTCACTTGATTGTGGTGTATTATCTTTTCAGTGTGTTGTTGAATTTGGTTTGCTGATGTTAAATACAGTGAATTCTAAATTTCTCTTCAAAGGATCAGTATGTCAGTATGTTCAGTTCTTTGTTCTCCATTTTAAAGTTTAAATTCCTCATTCTCCTCATCTCCTTGCCTCTAGTTTCAGTAAACAACCTTTTACACCAGTTCTAATCAGTAGTTCACATCTGTTTCCCTGCTCACCTGCTCTGCCCTGAGTCACTCCTGGTCACCTGCTCTGTCCTGAGTCACCTCTGGTCACCTGCTTTGACCTGAGTCACCTTTAGTCACCTGTTCTGTAACCATCCTTCCCGCCAAAACTGCTCACCCCACCACTCTGGTTCATAACCCTGCTCTCTTTAAAATAGCCAGTCAGAATTAGCTTAGACTGTGTGGTTCAACCCTTGCCAACAGGGGAACGACACAGCAGTAGGGGCTACCTGCGTCAGGGATAAGACCCCCTTCTCCTTCTTTGTTCAGGTGTGCTCTTGCCATTGCTCCATCTGTGAGATGCACCCTTCTACAGAAGTAAATTGCCTTGCTGAGAAAATTTATGCTTGAGTGCTGTTTCTTTTGCAGCACTGAAATACAAATACAAATTTGAGGGCTCGTCCAGGATTCCCATTCTCTTCTGGGGAGGGTCTATATCTCTCCCGTGAGGAGGCATGCCCGCTGCCTTGTTGCAGTGGCCTCAGGGGTAAGGAATCAAGACCCACCTAGTGTGATGAATAAACCCAGACTCTCAGCAATGCAGAAAGAAACCAGCTGGCGACTTGGGGGAAAGGATCCTCACATACAACTGCGACCAGGTAACTCTGTGCACAGACCAAGGTAAGAAATGTCGCAGGGACAACAAAATACTTCCTTGGTGGTGGGGATATTCTGGGGGTTGAAAGTGTGCGTGAATGCAAGGAGCCTCCAGCAGGTGGGGCTAAAGGAAAGGCGAGACATCTCTAATATGAGCGATTGAGTCTAATAGCCCCAGCAAGCCTCCAGAGAAGCCTAGGCGAGACATCTTTAATACGAGAGATTGAGCCTAACCAGGACCCAATGTGGGAAATACCCCAAGCAAGACAAGGAGCAAGAAGGATAAAGATGGTAATAAGGATATTCCCCTTGATAGCCCCCTAGATCTCATGTTAAAATACTGGAAGGATAATGAAGGGACTAAACACAAGTAGAAACAACAAATGATAAAATATTGTTGTTTTATTTGGACTCAGGGCCCTATCCTCAAACCCTCAATCTTCTGGCCAAAGTTTGGGTGGAATGAGAATGTAATGTGCTAGCTTCTAATTCAATATGTTAATGATAAAAGTCCAGTTTCTCAAGAAGAACAGGTCTTTGTTGGAGGCAGGGACCTGTCCTTTTTTCCTTAAAAACAACTAGGGAAGAGCCCAATCTTGCACTTCAAAATGAAAAGTCAGAGGAGCCAGTTCCCATGCCTAAAGACTCCAGCTCATGGGACCCCCTAGACCATCTATGCCTGCTCAGTGTCCCCAATCTTTCCCCGCAGACAGCTGCTGCTGCCTCAGATTCCATTCCAAATCCTTCTTCTGTTCACGTTATCCCTCCTTCTTATAACCCTGACTCTTGGGAATTACCATCCCAAGAGCCTGTTCTCTCCCAACCTAAATACCCCTCTCTAAAAGGACTCCAGTGTGAAGTAGAACATTGTAAAAAAGATAATCAGAATTTCCCATTTCCCTCCACACCTAAGGAGTCAGCCTTGACTCTCTTTCCCTTAAAAGAGGTACCAAAAGGAGGGGGAGCCATTGGCTTTATAAATGCTCCCTTAACCAGTTCAGAAGTCCAGAATTTAAAAAAGGAGCTTAAGCCACCACTAGATGACCCTTATGGAGTGTCAGATCAAATTGATCAATTCTTAAGACGTCAGTTATATACTTGGGTCAAGTTAATGTCCATCTTGGGCATCCTTTTTTCAGGGGAAGAAAGGAGTAGGATTCATAGGGCTGGTATGGTAGTCTGGGAACATGAGCATCCTTCTGGTCAAAACGTTCCTACTGTGGAACAGAAATTCCCTGCCCGAGACACCTGGTGGGACAATAACAATGCAGATCACCGGGAAAACATGCAGGACCTAAGAGAGATGATAATAAAAGGAATTCGGGAATCAGTACCCCGAACCCAAAATCTTTCTAAAGCATTTGATATACAATAGGAAAAGGATAAAGGGCCTATGAGATTCCTAGACAGACTGAAGGAGCAAATGAGACAATATGCAGGCTTCAATTTGAATGATCCCCTTGGGCAAGGAATGTTAAAACTCCAATTTGTCATTAAAAGTTGGTCAGACATTTCAAAAAAATTACAAAAGATAGAAAATTGGGTAGACTGGCCCCTAAGTGAACTTCTCAGGGAAGTTCAAAAGATATATGTGAGGAGAGACAAAGAAAAGCGAAACAAAAGACAAAACTTATGTTATCCACCTTCCAACAGATGACTCCAAACCCATGTACTTTTAAACAGAACTTCCAGGGAGCCAGAAACTATAAAAGGTCCAAACCCTCCTTTAAAGGACCCCAGCCTCCATCTGGAGGACTAAGACCAAGGGGTTTATCAGGCCCCCTAAAGGGTGTGGGGGAGCAAGGTCAAAGAATCCCAGAACTGAGAGGGAGGAAGTGTAAGATAGGTGCTACCAATGCAGAACAGGTCACTTCAAGAGAGAATGTCCCGAACTAAGAAAGGAGAAAGAAGCCCTTCCACTCATGACTTTTGAGGAAGAATAGGGGGGTCAGGGGCTCTGTCTCTTTTATCTTGAGTCCCACCAGGAGCCCTTGATAAATTTGGAGGTGGGACCTAAACATGAGCTTGTCACCTTTTTAGTCGATTCAGGGGCTGCTCACTCCTCTGTTTGTCCATCTCCTCGATGGACAGTCTTGCCCCAAGACAGACTCCCCTAATCTTTTTGGCCAAATTTTAGAACAAGTGTTAGAAAAAGTGGTCATCCCAAAGCAAATATGCTTGCTCTAGTACATGGATGATATTCTTATATCTGGCGAAGATCTAAAGAAGGTTACTGACTTCTCTACACATATTCTTAACCATCTGCAGTTCAAGGGGCTATGAGTCTCAAAAGGAAAGCTTCAGTATGTAGAGCCTGACGTTAAATATTTAGGCCACTTAATAAGTGCAGGCAAGTGAAGAATAGGGCCTGAATGAATTGAGTGAATCGTGCCCCTACCCTTGCCTCAAACTAAACAAAAACACAGGAAATTTTTAGGGTTAATTGGATACTGCTGCTTACGCATTGACACATATGCACTATACAGTAAACTGTTAAATCAAAAACTTGCCCAGGAGAAGCCTGACCATCCCCTGTGGACTCCTGAGGAAGTTGATCAGGTCGAAGAGCTGAAAAAAGACTCATAACCACCCCTGTTTTAGCCTTACCTTCCCTAGAGAAGCCATTCCACCTTTTGTCAATGTGAACAATGGAGTAGCATTAGGAGTGCTTACTCGAGAACACAGAGGCTGTCGGCAGCCCATGGCCTTTCTGCCAAAAGTCTTAGATCTGGTTACTTGTGGATGGCCTCAATGCATCCAGTCCATTGCTGCTACAGCAGTATTAGTTGAAGAAAGTAGAAAGTTAACCTTTGGAGGAAAATTGACAGTACGCCTCACCAAGTTAGAACTGCCTTAAACCAGAAGGCAGGGAGATGGCTTACTGACTCAAGAATCTTAATGTATAAGGCCATTCTGTTAGAAAAAGATGATTTAATATTAACCACTGATAATTCACTTAACCTAGCAGGTTTCCTAACAGGGGATCCAAATCTAAAGAGTTTAGATTTAATTGATTACCATACAAAAGTCTGACCAGACCTAGGAGAAACTCCCTTCAGGACAGGATGACACTTGTTTATAGATGGTTCCTCCTGGGTGATTGAGGGAAAAAGACACAGTGGGCATTCAGTAATTGATGGAGAAACTCTTGTAGAAATAGAGTGAGGAAAATTGCCTAATAAGTGGTCTGCTCAAACATATGAGCTGTTTGCACTCAGCCAAGCCTTAAAGTACTTACAGAACCAGGAATGAACCATCTATACCGATTCTAAGTATGCCTTTGGAGTGGCTCATACATTTGGAAAAATTTGGACTGAATGAGGTCTCATTAATAGTGAAGGTCAAGACCTTGTTCACAAGGAGCTAATCACCCAAGTATTGAATAACCTTCAGTTGCTGGAAGACATAGCTATTGTCCATGTTCCCGGACACCAGAAAGGCCTTTCTTTTGAAAGTCAAAGAAATAACCTAGCAGATCACATGCCAAACAGGCTGCTGTCTCCTCTAAAGCGCCTATTTTCCACTTAACTCCCTACCTTCCTCCTCCTACCGTAATCCCCATTTTCTCTTCCACTGAAAAATAAAAACTAATAAAAATAGGCACTAAAGAGAATTCAGACAGAAAATGGATATTGCCAGACCAGAGAGAAATGATGAAGGAAATCTTATCCCAACTACATCAAGGGACCCACTGGGGACCCCAGGCCTTGTGTGTTGCAGTTCTCAGAGGTTATGGGTGTATAGGAATTTGTACCCTGGCCAAACAAGTTACAGATAGTTGCTTGGTATGTAAGAAAACTAATAAACAAACTTTGGCAATTGAGACAGGATATAAAGATGCTAATGCCTGGTTGGAATGGATCAAGCATTCTGTCCACACTTTAAACAGAAGGAATTGTTATGCTTGTGCCCACGGCAGGCCAGAGGCCCAGATTGTCCCCTTTCCACTAGGATGGTCCTCCAGTCGACCAGGCATGGGCTGTATGGTAGCTCTTTTCCAGGATTCCACAGCCTGGGATAACAAGCCATGCCAAGCTCTCTCTCTGCTATATCCTAAAGTTCGACACCCTATGGGTCAGCCCCTGAGGGCCATCCAGCCTCCATCTCCTGAAACTAAGTTCACTTCATGTCTGTCACGACAAGGAGGAAACTTAGCGTTCCTTGGAGACTTCAGCCTCCCAAGTAGCTGGGATTACAGGCACCTGCCACCACGCCTGGCTAATTTTTGTATTTTTAGTAGAGATGGGGTTTCACCATATTGGCCAGGCTGTTCTCGAACTCCTGACCTTGTGATCTGCCCGCCTTGGCCTCCCAAAGTGCTGGGATTACAGGTGTGAGCCACCACGCCCAGCCTACAATACACTTCTAATCCCTGAATATGGGATAGATTTCCTTTTTTTGTTTTCTTTAATTTCTTTCATCAGTGTTTTATAGTTTCCAGTATATAGATTTTTTACTTCCTTGGTTAAACTTACACCTACATATTTAATTTTTTGTTGCTATTTTAAATAGGATTATTTTCCATTAATTTCTCTTTTAGATAGTTCATTTTTAGTACATAGAAATGCTACTGATTTTTGTATGTTGATTTTGTATCTTGCAACTTTGTTGAATTCATGTATTAGTTCTTTTGTAGAATCTGTACAGTTTCTACAAACTGTAGAATTTTTTGTAGAATCTGTACAGTTTCCCATATATAAAATTATGTCATCAGCAAATAGAGACAATTTCACTTCTTCCTTTTTTTTTTTTTAAAGAAATTAGGATGCCTTTTACTTCTTTCTCTTGCCTAATTTCTTTTGCTAGAAATTCCAGTACCATGTTGAAAGGAAATGGTGAGAGTGGGCATCCTTGTTTTGACCCAATCATGGAGGAAAAGCTTAAAACTTTTCACCATTGAGAATGATGGTAGCTCCAGATTTGTCACATATGGCTTTATTGTGTTGTGGTCCATTCCCTCTACGTCTAACGTGTTGAGAGTTTTTGTGATGAAATGGTGTTAAATCTTGTCGAATGGTTTTCTGCATTTATTGAGATGATCATAGGATTTTTATCTTTCATTCTGTTGATGTGGTGTATTACATTAATTGGTTTGTGTATGTTGACTCATCCTTGCTTCTCTGGGATAAATCCTACTTAATCATAGTGAATAATTCTTTTTTTAAATTATACTTTAAGTTCTAGGGTACATGTGCACAACATGCAGGTTTGTTACATATGTATACATGTGCCATATTGGTGTGCTGCACCCATTAACTCATCATTTACATTAGGTATATCTCCTAATGCTCTCCCTCCCCCCTCCCCCTACCCCACGACAGGCCCGGGTGTGTGATGTTCCCCATCCGGTGTCCAAGTGTTCTCATTGCTAAATTCCCACCTATGAGTGAGAACATGTGGTGTTTGGTTTCCTGTCCTTGCAATAGTTTGCTCAGAATGATGGTTTCCAGCTTCATCCATGTCCCTACAAAGGACATGAACTCATCCTTTTTTATGGCTGCATAGTATTCCATGGTGTATATGTGCCACATTTTCTTAATCCAGTCCGTCACTGATGGACATTTGGGTTGGTTCCAAGTCTTTGCTATTGTGGATAGTGCTGCAATAAACACATGTGTGCATGTGTCTTTATAGCAGCATGATTTATAATCCTTTGGGTATATACCCAGTAATGGCTGGGTCAAATGGTATTTCTAGGTCTAGATCCTTGAGGAATCACCACACTGTCTTCCACAATGGTTGAACTAGTTTACACTCCCACCAACAGTGTAAAAGTGTTCCTATTTCTGCACATCCTCTCCAGCACCTGTTGTTTCCTGACTTTTTAATGATGGCCATTCTAACTGGTGTGAGATGGTATCTCATTGTGGTTTTGATTTGCATTTCTCTAATAGCCAGTGATGATGAGCATTTTTTATGTGTCTGTTGGCTTCATAAATGTCTTCTTTTGAGAAGTGTCTGTTCATATCCTTCACTCACTTGTTGATGGGGTTGTTTGATTTTTTCTAGTAAATTTGTGTAAGTTCTTTGTAGATTCTAGATATTAGTCCTTTGTCAGATGAATAGATTGCAAAATTTTTCTCCTATTCTGTAGGTTGCCTGTTCACTCTGATGGTAATTTCTTTTGCTGTGCAGAAGCTCTTTAGTTTAGTTAGATCCCATTTGTCAATTCTGGCTTTTGTTGCCATTGCTTTTGGTGTTTTAGTCATGAAGTCCTTGCCTATGCCTATGTCCTGAATGGTATTGCCTAGGTTTTCTTCTAGGGTTTTTATGGTTTTATGTCTAACATTTAAGTCTTTAATCCATCTTGAATTAATTTTTGTATAAGGTGTAAGGAAGGGATCCAATTTCAGCTTTCTACATATGGCTAGCTAGTTTTCCCGGCACCATTTATTAAATAGGGAATCCTTTCCCCATTTCTTGTTTTTGTCAGGTTTGTCAAAGATCAGATGGCTGTAGATGTGTGGTCTTATTTCTGAGGGCTCTATTCTGTTCCATTGGTCTATATCTCTGCTTTGGTACAAGTACCATGCTGTTTTGGTTACTGTAGCCTTGTAGTATAGTTTGAAGTCAGGTAGCATGATGCCTCCAGCTTTGTTCTTTTGGCTTAGGATTGTCTTGGCAATGCAGGCTCTTTTTTGGTTCCATATGAACTTTAAAGTAGTTTTTTCCAATTCTGTGAAGAAAGTCATTGGTAGCTTGATGGGGATGGCATTGGATCTATAAATTACCTTGGGCAGTATGGCCATTTTCAGGGTATTGATTCTTCCTATCCATGAGCATGGAATGTTCTTCCATTTGTTTGTGTCCTCTTTTATTTTGTCGAGGAGTGGTTTGTAGTTCTTCTTGAAGAGGTCCTTCACATCCCTTGTCAGTTGGATTCCTAGGTATTTTATTCTCTTTGAAGCAATTGTGAATGGGAGTTCACTCATGATTTGGCTCTCTGTTTGTCTGTTATTGGTGTATAGGAATGCTTGTGATTTTTGCACATTGATTTTGTATCCTGAGACTTTGCTGAAGTTGCTTATCAGCTTATGGAGATTTTGGGCTGAGATGATGGGGTTTTCTAAATATACGATCATGTCATCTGCAAACAGGGACAATTTGACTTCCTCTTTTCCTAATTGAATACCTTTTATTTCTTTCTCCTGCCTGATTGCCCTGGCCAGAACTTCCAACACTATGTTGAATAGGAGTGGTAAGAGAGGGCATCCATGTCTTGTGCCAGTTTTCAAAGGGTATGCTTCCAGTTTTTACCCATTCAGTATGATATTGGCTGTGGGTTTGTCATAAATAGCTCTTATTATTTTGAGATATGCCCCATCAATACCTAGTTGATTGAGAGTTTTTAGCATGAAGGGCTGTTGAATTTTGTCGAAGGCCTTTTCTGCCTCTATTGAGATAATCATGTGGTTTTTGTCTTTGGTGCTGTTTATATGCTGGATTACATTTATTGATTTGCATATGTTGAACCAGCCTTGCATCCCAGGGATGAAGCCAACTTGATCATGGTGGATAAGCTTTTTGATGTGCTGCTGGATTCGGTTTGCCAGTATTTTGAGGATTTTTGCATCGATGTTCATCAGGGATATTGGTCTAAAATTCCTTTTTTTGTTGTGTCTCTGCCAGGCTTTGGTATCAGGATGATGCTGGCCTCATAAAATGACTTAGGGAGTATTCCCTCTTTTTCTATTGATTGGAATGGTTTCAGAAGGAATGGTACCAGCTCCTCTTTGTACCTCTGGTAGAATTTGGCTGTGAATCTGTCTGGTCCTGGACTTTTTCTGGTTGGTAGGCTATTAATTATTGCCTCAATTTCAGAGCCTGTTATTGGTCTATTCAGAGATTCAACTTCTTCCAGGTTTAGTCTTGGGAGGGTGTATATGTCCAGGAATTTATCCATTTCTTCTAGATTTTCTAGTTTATTTGTGTAGGGTGTTTATAGTGTTCTCTGATGGTAGTTTGTATTTCTGTGGGATTGGTGGTGATATCCCCTTTATCATTTTTTATTTGATTCTTCTCTATTTCCTTCTTTATTAGTCTTGCTAGTGGTCTATGAATTTTGTTGATCTTTTCAAAAAACCAGCTCCTGGATTCATTGATTTTTTTGAAGGGTTTTTTGTGTCTCTCTCTCCTGCAGTTCTGCTCTGATCTTAGTTATTTCTTGCCTTCTGCTAGCTTTTGAATGCGTTTGCTCTTGCTTCTCTAGTTTTTTTAATTGTGATGTTAGGGTGTCAATTTTAGATCTTTCCTGCTTTCTCTTGTGGGCATTTAGTGATATAAAATTCCCTCTACACACTGCTTTAAATATGTCCCAGAGATTCTGGTATGTTGTGTCTTTGTTCTCATTCATTTCAAAGAACATCTTCATTTCTGCCTTTATTTCATTACGTACCCAGTAGTCATTCAGAAGAAGGTTGTTCAGTTTCCATGTAATTGAGCAGTTTTGAGTGAATTTCTTAATCCTGAGTTCTAGTTTGATTGCAGTGTGGTCTGAGAGACAGTTTGTTATAATTTCTGTTCTTTTACATTTGATGAGGAGTGCTTTACTTCCAACTATATGGTCAACTTTGGAATAAGTGCGATGAGGTGCAGAGAAGAATGTATATTCTGTTGATTTGGGGTGGAGAGTTCTGTAGATGTCTATTAAGTCTGCTTGGTGCAGAGCTGAGTTCAATTCCTGGGTATCCTTGTTAACTTTCTGTCTCGTGATCTGTCTAATGTTGACAGTGGAGTGTTAAAGTCTCCCATTATTATTGTGTGGGAGTCTAAGTCTCTTTGTAGGTCTCTAAGGACTTGCTTTATGAATCTGTGTGCTCCTGTATTGGGTGCGTATGTATTTAGGATAGTTATCTCTTCTTGTTGAATTGATCCCTTTACCATTATGTAATGGCCTTCTTTGTCTCTTTTGATCTTTGTTGGTTTAAAGTCTGTTTTATCAGAGACTAGGATTGCAGCCCCTGCTTTTTTTTTGTTTTCCATTTGCTTGGTAGATCTTCCTCCATCCCTTTATTTTGAGCCTATGTGTGTCTCTGCACATGAGATGGGTCTCTTGAACACAGCACACTTATGGGTCTTGACTCTGTCCAATTTGCCAGTCTGTGTCTTTTAATTCGGACATTTAGCCCATTTACATTTAAGGCTAATATTGTTATGTGTGAATTTGATCCTGTCATTATGATGTTATCTGGTTATTTTGCTCGTTAGTTGATGCATTTTCTTCCTAGCATTGATGGTCTTTACAATTTGGCATGTTTTTGCAGTGACTGGTACCGGTTGTTCCTTTCTGTGTTTAGTGCTTCTTTCAGGAGCTCTTGTAAGGCAGGCCTGGTGGTGACAAAATCTCTCAGCATTTGCTTGTCTGTAAAGCATTTTATTTCTCCTTCACTTATGAAGCTTAGTTTAGCTGAATATGAAATTCTGGGTTGAAAATTCTTTTCTTTAAGAATATTGAATATTGGCCCTCACTCTCTTCTGGCTTGTAGAGTTTCTGCCGAGAGATCTGCTGTTAGTCTGATAGGCTTCCCTTTGTGGGTAACCTGAGCTTTCTCTCTGGCTGCCCGTAACATTTTTTCCTTCATTTCAACTTTGGTGAATCTGACAATTATGTGTCTTGGAGTTGCTCTTCTGGAGGAGTATCTTTGTGGCATTCTCTGTATTTCCTGAATTTGAATGTTGGTCAGCCTTGCTAGGTTGGGGAGGTTCTCCTGGATAATATCCTGCAGAGTGTTTTCCAACTTGGTTCCATTCTCCCCATCACTTTCGGGTACACCAATCAGATGTAGATTTGGTCTTTTTACATAGTCCCATATTTCTTGGAGGCTTTGTTCATTTCTTTTTCCTCTTTTTTCTGTAAACTTCTCACTTCGTTTCATTCATTTGATCTTCAATCACTGATACCCTTTCTTCCACTTGATCAAATCAGCTACTGAAGCTTGTGCATGTGTCACGTAGTTCTTATGCCATGGTTTTCAGCTCCATCAGGTCATTTAAGGTCTTCTCTATGCTGTTTATTCTAGTTAGCCATTCGTCTAATCTTTTTTCAAGGTTTTTAGCTTCTTTGCGATGGGTTCGAACATCCTTCTTTAGCTTGGAGAAGTTTGTTATTACTGATCGTCTGAAGCCTTCTTCTCTCTACTTGTCAAAGTCATTCTCTGTCCAGCTTTGTTCCGTTGCTGGTGAGGAGCTGCGTTCCTTTGGAGGAGAAAAGGTGCCTAATTTTTAGAATTTTCAGCTTTTCTGCTCTGGTTTCTCCCCATCTTTGTGGTTTTATCTACCTTTGGTCTTTGATGATGGTGACGTACAGATGGGGTTTTGGTGTGGATGTCCTTTCTGTTTTTTAGTTTTCCTTCTAACAGTTAGGACCCTCAACTGCAGGTCTGTTGGAGTTTGCTGGAGGTCCACTTGAGACCCTGTTTGCCTAGGTATCACCACCAGTGGAGGCTGCAGAACAGTGAATATTGCAGAATGGCACATGTTGCTGCCTGATCCTTCCTCTGGAAGCTTTGTCTCAGAGGGGCATCCAGCCATATGAGGTGTCAGTTGGCGCCTACTGTGAGGTGCCTCCCAGTTAGGCTACTTGGGGGGACCCACTTGAGGAGGCAGTCTGTCTGTTCTCAGATCTCAAACTCCCTGCTGGGAGAACCAGTACTCTCTTCAAAGCTGTCAGACAGGGACGTTTAAGTCTGCAGAAGTTTCTGCAACCTTTTTTTCAGCTATGTCCTGCCCCCAGAGGTGGAGTCTACAGACACAGGCAGGCCTCCTTGAGCTGCGGTGGGCTCCACCCAGTTCGAGCTTCCCAGCCGCTTTGTTTACCTATTGAAGGCTCAGCAATGGCAGGCACCCCTCCCCCAGCCTCGCTGCCACCTTGCAGTTCAATCTCAGACTGCTGTGCTGGCAGTGAGTGAGGCTCCATGGGCGTAGGACCCTCCGAGCCAGGTGCGGGATATAACCTCCTGGTGTGCCATTTGCTAAGACCATTGGAAAAGCGCAGTACGCAGTATTAGGGTGGGAGTGACCTGATTTTCCAGGTACCGTCTCTCACGGCTTCCCTTGGCTAGGAAAGGGAATTCCCTGATCCCTTGCACTTCTGGGTGAGGCGATGCCTCGCCCTGCTTTGGCTCATGCTCCATGGGCTGCAGCCACTGTCCTGCGCCCACTGTCAGACAAGCCCCAGTGAGATGAACCCTGTACCTCAGTTGGAAATGCAGAAATCACCCGTCTTTTGCGTCGCTCACGGTGGGTGCTGTAGACTGGAGCTGTTCCTATTCGGCCATCATGGAACCTCCTCCTAATCATGGTGAATAATTCTTTTAATGTTTTCTTGAATTCAGTTTGCTAATATTTGGTTGAGAATTTTTGCATATGCATTCATCAGGGATATTTTCTGTAATTTTCCTTTCTCCTAGTGTCCTTGTCTGGATTTTGTATCAGGGTAATGCTGGCCTCATGAAGTGAATTTGGAAGTATTCTCTCCACTTTGATTTTTTGGATGAGTGTGAGAAGATGTTAGTTCTGATGTTAGTTCTTCAAATATTTGGTAAAATTCAGTGGTAAAACTCTCTGGTCTTGAAATTTGCTTCTATGAAATGCTTTTATTATTACTAATTTGATCTTCTTACCCTTACATCTTACTTCTTACTTTATTTGTTCACATTTTCTATTTTTTCTTGATTCAGTCTTGGTAGGTTTTATTTGTCTAGGAATTTGTTCATTTCTTCTGGATTATCCCATTTGTTGGCATATGTTTGTTCATAGCAGTTTCTTTTGATTCTTAGTATTTCTGTAGCATCAGTTACAGTGTCTCTTTCATTTCTTATTTATTTGAATTTTTCTTTTTTTCCTGGTTAGTCTAGTGATTTTCTTAATCTGCTGAAATTATGTATCTTTTTATAAAATAATTTCTTAGGCCAGGCACAGTGGCTCACGCCTGTAATCCCAGCACTTTGGGAGGCCAAGGCAGGCAGATCACGAGGTCAGGAGATCAAGACCATCCTGGCTAACATGGTGAAACCCCGTCTCTACTAAAAATACAAAAAATTAGCCAGGAGTGGTGGCACATGCCTGTAGTCCCAGCTACTCGAGAGGCTGAGGCAGGAGAATCGCTTGAACCCTGGAGGTGGAGTTTGCAGTGAGCAGAGATGGCACCACTGCACTCCAGCCTGGGAAACAGAGCGAGACTCCATCTCAAAAAACAAAAACCAAAAAACCATCTCTTAGTCTTGCCTGTTTTTTTCTATTGTTTTTGTAGTCTCTACTTCATTTATTTCTGCTTTGATCTTTGTTAAATACTTGCACCACCTTTGGGCTTACTTCTTCTTTCTCTACTTCCTTGGGGTGTAACATTTGATTGTTTATCTGGATTATTCTTAAATGCAAGCATTTACCATTATATATCTTTTTCTTAAGACTGTTTCTGCTGAATCCCATAAGTTTTGATACATTGTGTTTCCATTTTTGTGTTGAGGTATTTTTTTTAATTTTTTTAAAATTTCTTTTGAGATCCTTTGGTTGTTCAGGAGCATGTTGTTTAATATCCACATAGTTGTGTTTCAATATTTCTTCCGTGATTGATTTCTATTTTATTGTTGTTGTGGTCTGAAAAGATGCTTGGTATGGTTTCAATTTTCTTAAATTTGGTAAAGTTTGTTTTGTGGACTAGCATATTTTCACTGAAGAATTTTCTATGTGTGCTTGAGAAGAATGTGTATTCTGCTGCTATTAGGTGGAATGTTCTGTATGTCTGTTAGGCCCATTTAGTGTAAAGTGTAATTCAAGTCAGTTGTTTCATTATTCATTTTCTGTCTAAATGATCTGTTCATTGTTGAAAATGCAATACTAGTATAGTATTGCCGTTGATCTCTCCCTTCAGATCATTTAATAATTGCTTTATGTATTTAGGTGCTCAGATGTCGGGTTTGTATATATTTACAACTTATATATCCTCTTGGTGAATGAATTCATTTATCATTATGTAATGACCTCTGTCTTTTTAACTAATTAATTAATTATTATTACCAGATAAGGAGAGTGTCTTTTTTAAAAACTAGTTTTTGACTTAATGTTTATTCTGTCTACATATAGCTATCCTTACTCTCTTTCATTTCCATTTTGTGTGGAATACCTTTTTCCATTCATTCCCTCTCAATCTATGTACGTCCATACTAGCACTGTGAATCTCTTACATGCATATAGTTGAATCTTGTTTTTTCAATCCATTCAGCCACTGTATGCCTTTTTATTGGATAATTTAATCCATTTACGTTCAAGGTAGTTATTGACAGTTAACAACTTGCTACTATCATTTTAGTATTGTTTTCTGATTGTTTTGTAGGTCTTTTGGTTCTTTCTTCTTTTCTTGGTGTCTTCCTTTGTGGTTTGATGGTTTTCTGTTGTGGTATGCTTTGAATACTTTCTTTTTATATGTCATGCAACTATTACAGTTTTTTGCTTTGCGATTACCATGCAGCTTACACAAAATATCTTATCCTTATAGCAAGCAACCTTAGGATAATAACAACTTAACTTTAATCACATGCAAAATCTCTATATTTTCATTCTGTTCACATACCTTTTATGATTTTGATATCAAAATTTACTTTTTTTGGTAATTTTTATCCCTTAAAATTTTTTTGTAGGTACAATTATTTTTAATAGTTTTGTCTCTTAACTTTCATGGTAGGAATAAAATTGCTTTATACATCACCTTTATAGTGTGAGAGAATTCTGAGTATGGCTCTATTACTTATAGCAATGGGTTTTTTACCTTTTTTTCTTTTTTTTAGTTAATGGCTGTTCGTTTTAGCTTAAAGAACTCCCATTAGTAATTCCTGTAAAGTAAGCCTAGTGGTGAAGAATTCTCTCGTTTTATGTTTGTCTGGGGAAGTTTTAATTTTTCCCTTATTTTTGAAGGACAGATTTGTCAGGCGAAGTATTCTTGATTAGCAGCCTTTTTCCTTCAGCACTTCAGTAGAATATATCATTCTACTCTTTTCTGGTCTGCAGGGTTTCTGCTGAAAAATATACTGAAATCCATATTGGGGCACTCTTGAATGTAATATGTCTCTCATCTGTTGCTGCTTTAAGTATTCTTTCTTTTCCTTTAAGTTTTGATAATTTGATTATGATATGTCTTATTATGATTCTCCTCTTTGGGTAGAATTTGATGGTGATCTCCAAGTTTCCTATACCTGAATGATATCCCCTTTCATCAGATTTGGGAAACTTTCATCCATTATTTTCTTAAATATGCTTTGTAAATTTTTTCTCTCTTCTTCCTTCAGGAACTCCTATTATGTCAAGATTTGTTAAGTTTATGGTGTCCCATAATTTCCATCGGTCTGCTTCACTGTTTTTCTTTATTTTTTTCCCCCGTTTCTTTCTTTGATTGGATAATTTCAAACGTTCTCTTGTCAGGCTCACCAATCCTTTTTTTTTGTGAGATAAAATCTCACTGCAACCTCCGCTCCTGAGTTCAAGCCATTCTCCCACCTCAGCGTCCCAAGTATCTGGGACTACAGGCTCCTGCCACCATGCCCAGCTAATTTTTGTATTTTTAGTTAGCATTACCCAACCAGACAAAGACACATCAAAAACAGAAAACTCCTGGGCAACATCTCTGTTGAATATTGATGGAAAAATCTCCAACAAAATACTAGCAAACTGAATTCACCAACATGTTAGAAATATCATTGATAACCAAGTGGGATTTATCCCTGGGATGCAAGGATAATTCAACATACATAAATCAATCAATGTGTTACATCACATCAACAGTATGAAGGACAAAAACCAGATGATATTTCAATTGATGCTGAAAAAGCATTTGACAAAATTCAACATCCTTTCATGACAAAACCTTAAAAAAACTGGGTATCTAAGGAACGCACCTCAACATAATAAAAGCTATGTATGACAGACCCACAGCTAATATCATATTGAATGGGGAAAACCTGAAAGCCTTTCCTCTAAGTACAGAAACATGACAAGGATGCTCACTTTCACCACCATAATTCAACATAGTACCGGAAGTCCTAACTAGAGCAATCAGACAAGAGAAAGAAAGGACATCCAGATTGGAAAGGAAGAAGTCAAATTATCTTTGTTTGCAGATTATACAATCCTATATTTGGAAAACCTAAAGACTCCATCAAAAACCTGTTAGGACTGATAAAAAAATTCCGTGAAGTTACAGGATAAAAAAAAATCAACACACAATAATCAGTAGCATTGCTATATGTCAACAATGAACAATCTGAAAAAGAAACCGAGAAAGAAATCCTATTTACAATAGTCACAGAAAACATTAAATACCTAGGAATTAACAAAAGAAGTGAAAGATTTCTACAATAAAAACTATAAAACACCAATGAAAGAAATTGAAGAAGACACCAAAAACCAGAAAGATATTTCATGTTCATGGATTGCAGGAATCAATATTTTTAAAATGTCCATGCTACCAAAACAATCTAAAGATTCAATGCAATTTGTATCAAAATATCAATGATGTTCTTCACAGAAATAAAAAAACCTAAAATTTATACAGAACAACAAAAGATCCAGAATATCCAAAGCTATCATGCACAAAAAGAACAAAACTGGAGCAATCACATTACCTGACTTCAAATTATAATATAGAGCTATAGTCACCAAAACAGCAAGGTACTGATATAAAAACAGACACATACACCAATGGAACAGAATAGAGAACCCAGAGACAAATCCACACACCTACAGCGACCTCATTATTAATAAAGGTGTCAAGAACCATGCAATGGGGAAAAGACAGTCTTTCAATACATGGTCTTGTGGAAACGATATCCATATGCAGAAAAATTAAAGTAGACGCCCATCTCTTGCCATATACAAAAATCAAATAAAAATGGATTAAAGACCTAAATCTAATACCTGAAACTGTAAAACTGCTACAAGAAAACATTGGGGAAACTCTCCAGGACATTGTATTGAGGAAATACTTCTTGAGTAATAACCCACAAGCATAGGCAATCAAAACAAAAAAAAAATGGAGAAATGGGATCATATCAAGTTAAAAATCTTCTGGACAGCAAAGGACACAATCAGCAAAGTGAAGAGACAACCCACAGAATGGGAGAAAATATTTGCAAACTACCCATCTGACAAGGGATTAATAACCAGAATATACAAAGAGGTCAAACAACTTTAAAGGAAAAACATAATAATCTAAAAATGGATAAAACATCTGAATAGCCATTTCTCAAAAATAAGACATGCAAATGGGAAACAGACATACTAAAGGTGCTCAACATCGTTGATCACCAGAGAAATGCAAATCAAAACTACAATGAGATATCATCCCATTCTGTTTAAACAACTTTTATCCAAAAGTTAGACAATAACAAATGCTGGTGAGGATATTGGGAAAAGGGAACCCTTGTACACTGTTCATGGGAATGTACAACCACTATGGAGTTTGGTAGTCCCTCAAAAAACTAAAAGTAGAGCTACTATATGATCCATTTTATCCTCATACCTATGTTCATAAATTGTTGATTATTCTCAACTAATCATAAAGACATCGGAATATTATATTTATTATTTAGCACATGAGAATAATAGGAACTGCCTTAAGTCTCCTAATCCAAGCATAACTGGGTCAACTCCTAGGAATATATCCAAAAGAAAGTAAATCAGTATATTGAATAGATACCTGCACTCTCGTATTTATTGAAGCACCGTTCACAATAGCCAAGATTTGGAAGCTACCTAAGTGTCCATCAACAGATGAATGGCTAAAGAAAATGTGATGCCTATACGCAATGGAGTACTATTCAGCCATACAAAGAATGAGATCCTCTCACTTGCAACAACATGGGTGGAACTGGAGGTCACTATGTTAAGTGAAATAAGCCAGGCATGGAAAGACAAACTTCACATATTCCCATTTGTTTGTGGAAACTAAAAATTAAAACAATTGAACTCATGGAGATAGAGAGTAGAAGAATGGTTACCAGAAGCTGGGAAGGGTAGTGGGGCAGGAGGTGGGTGTGGAGGAAACGAAGATAGTTAATGGTACAAAAAATAGAAAGAATGAATAAGACCCACTATTTGATAGCGTATCAGGATGAATATAGAAAAAAATAATGTGGCTGGGTGTGGTGGCTCACGCCTGTAATCCCAGCACTTTGGGAGGCTGAGGTGGGTGGATCACTTGAGGTCAGGAGTTCAAGCCTGACAAACATGGTGAAACCCTGTCTCTACAAAAAAAAAAAAAAAAAAAGGCCAGGCATGGTGGTGGTGGACACCTGAAATCCCAGCTACTTGGGAGGCTGAGGCAGGAGAATTACTTGAACCCAGAGGCGGAGGCTGCAGTGAGCTGAGATTGCACCACTTCACTCCATCCTGGGTGACAGAGCAAGACTCCATCTAAAAAAAAATTAATTTTATATTTAAAAATAAAAAAACCAGTATAATTGGATTGTTTGCAACACAAAGGGTAATTGCTTAAGGTGATGAATATTACATTTAACCTGATGTGATTATTATAAGTTGTATTTGTGTATCAAAATATCTCAGATACCCCGTAACTATATACACCTACTGTGTACTCCCCAAAATAAAAATAACAAAAAAGAAAATGAAATAAGTGAAATTGAAGGGGTGCATAGAGTGCAAAACAGGAGACATGAGGCAGAACCTTCACTTACTCACAGTTTGGTGAGATTAAAGAACATGAGATGAAGGGAAAATTTCAAATGCTTTCAGAGAGAAGGAATAGGCATTTACATAGAAACACAAATCAGATTCAATTCAGAATTGTCAACAGCAGCACTGGATACAAAAATACTACAATATAATTTTTCAGCATAATGAAGGAAAATAACTTTGAAAATACACAAACCCTAAGGAAAGGTGGCTTTTTTCAGTGATTTTAGAAAAGAAAAAGAAATGGTGTTCTGATTAAATAGTTTGCAGATGATATAGCATTTATATGGGAAAATAAGGATAATCCATATAGAAAGGTTGCTGGTTGTGATGGTTAATACTGACTATCAACTTGATTGGATTGAAGGGTGCAAAGTATTGATCCTGGTTGTGTCTGAGGGTGTTGCCAAAAGAGATTAACATTTCAATCAGTGGGCTGGGAAAGGCAGACCCACCCTTATTCTGGGTAGGCACCATCTAATCAGCTGCCAGCACAGCTAGAATGTAAAGCAGGCAGAAAAATGTGAAGAGTAGACTGGCTTAGCCTCCCAGCCTACATCTTTCTCCTGTGCTGGATGCTTCCTGCCCTCACATATCAGACTCCAAGTTCTTCAGTTTTGGGACTCAGACTGGCTCTCCTTGCTCCTCAGCTTGCAGACAGCCTATTGTGGGACCTTGTGATCATGTGAGTTAATACTTAATAAACTCCCCTATATATATATATATATATATATATATATATATATATATATATATATGTACTCATTAGTTCTGTCCCTCTAGAGAACCCTGACAAATACACTGGGTATAAAATCAACTTACAATATTTTTTGAAATTTTACTTTATTTTAAATTCTGGGATACATGTGCAGGACGTGCAGGTTTTTTACATAGGTGAGCATCTGCCATGGTGGTTTACTGCACCTACCAACCCATCACCTGGGCTTAAGCCCAGCATGCATTAGGCATTTTTCCTAATGATCTCCCTCCTCAAGACCCCCAACCCCTGACAGGTACCAGTGTGTGTTGTTCCCCTCCCTGAGCCCATATGTTCTCATTGTTCAGCTCCCACTTATAAGTGACAGCATGTAGTGTTTGGTTTTCTGTTTCTGTATTAGTTTGCTGAGGATAATGGCTTCCAGCTGCATTCATGTCCTTGAAAAGGACATGATCTCATTCCTTTTTATGGCTGCATAGTATTTCATGGTGTGTATGTTCCACATTTTCTTTATTCAGTCTATCATTGACGGGCATTTGGGTTGATTCCATGTCTTTGCTATTGTGAATAGTGCTGCAATGAACATATGCGTGCATGTATCTTTATAATAGAATGACTTATATTCCTTTGGGTATATAGCCAGTAACGGGATTGCTGTGTCAAATGGTATTTTTGGTTCTAGATATTTGAGGAATTGCCACACTGTCTTCCACAATGGTTGAACTAATTTACATTTCCACCAACAGTGTAAAAGTGTTCCTATTTCTTTGCAACCTCTTCAGCATTTGTTGTTTCTTGACTTTTTAGTAATTGCCATGCTGACTGGCATGATATGGTATCTCATTGTAGTTTTGGTTAGCATTTCTCTAACGATCAGTGATGTTGGCTCTCTGCTTCTCTGTTGTTGGTATATAGGAATGCTTGTGATTTTTGCACATTGGTTTTGTATCCTGAGACTGCTGAAATTGCTTTTCAGCTTAAGAAGCTTTTAGGTTGAAACAATGGAGTTTTCTAGATATAGAATCATGTCATCTGCAAAGGCAATTTGACTTCCTCTCTTCCTATTCGAATACTCTTTATTTCTCTTGCCTGATTGTCCTGGCCAGAACTTCCAATACTATGTTGAATACGAGTGGTAAGAGAGGGTATCCTTGTCTTTTGCCAGTTTTCAAGGGGAATGCTTCCAGCTTTTGCCCATTCAGTATGATATTGGCTGTGAGTTTGTCATAAATGGCTTTTATTATTTTGAGGTATGTTCCTTCAATACCTAGTTTATTGAGATTTTTTAACATGAAGCGATGTTGAGTTTTATTGAAGGCCTTTTCTGCCTCTATTGAGATAATAATGTGGTTTTTGTTTTTAGTTCTGTTTATGTGATGAATTACTTTTATTTATTTGTGTATGTTGAAACAGCATTGCATCCTGAGGATAAAACCTACTTGATCATTGTGGATAAGCTTTTTGATGTGCTGCTGGATTCAGTTTGCCAGTATTTGAGGATTTTGGTATCAATGTTTATCAGGGATATTGGCCTAAAGTTTTCTTTTTTTGTTGTATCTCTGCCAGGTTTCAATATCAGGATGGTGCTGGCCTCATAAAATGAGTTAAGGAGGACTCGCTCCTTTTTAATTGTTTGGAATAGTTTCAGAAGAAATGGTAACAGCTCCTCTTTTTACCTCTGGTAGAATTCAGCTGTAAATCCATCTGGTCCTGGGGTTTTTTTGGTTGGTAGTCTATTAATTACTGCCTCAATTTCAGAGCTTGTTATTCGTCTATTCAGGGATTCAGCTTCTTCCTGGTTCAGTCTTGGGAGAGTGTATGTGTCCAGGAATTTATGCATTTCTTCTAGATTTTCTAGTGTTTTTTGCATAGAGGTGTTTATAGTATTCTCTGATGGTTGTTTATATTTCTCTGGGGTCAGTGGTGATATTCCCTTTAACATTTTTTATTGTGTCTATTTGATTCTTCTCTCTTTTCTTATTAGTCTAGCTATCAGTATTTTATTATTATTATTATTTTTTTTTTGCAAAACCAGCTCCTGGACTTGTTGACTTTTGAAAAGTTTTTATGTCTCTATCTTCTTAAATTCTACTCTAAGCTTGGTTATTTCTTGTCTTCTGCTAGCTTTGGGGTTTCTTTGCTCTTGGTTCTCTAGTTTTTTTAGTCGTGATGTTAAGATGTTGATGTGAGATCTTTCTATCTTTTTGATGTCGGCATTTAGTGCTATAAATTCCCCCCATAACACTGCTTTAGCTGTGTCCCAGAGGTTCTGGTACATTGTGTCTTTTTTCTCATTAGTTTCAAAGAACTTCTTGATTTCTGCCTTAATTTCATTATTTACCCAGGAGTCATTCAGGAGCAGATTGTTCAATTTCCATGTAGTTGTGTGGTTTTGAGTGAATTTCTTAATCTTGAGTTCTAATTTGATTGTGCTGTGGTCTGAGAGACTGTTTATTATTATTTCAGTTCTTTTGCATTTGCTGAGGAGTGTTTTACTGCCAGTTATGTGATCAATTTTAGAGTAAGTGTCATGGGGTGTCTTAGAAAAATGTATATTCTGTTTTTTTTTTTTTTTTTTGGTGTGTGTGTGTGTGTGTGTGTATGTGTGTGTGTAGAGAGAGAGAGTTCTGTAGGTATCTATTAGGACGACTTGATCCAGAGCTGAGTTCAAGTCCTGAATACTTTGTTAATTTTCTGTGTCAGTGATCTGTCTACTATTGACAGTGGGTTGTTAAAGTCTCCCACTATTATTGTGTGGGAGTCTAAGTCTCTTTGTATGTCTCGAAGAACTTCTTGTATGAATCTGGGTGCTCCTGTATTGAGTGCATATATATTTAGGATAGTTAGCTCTTCTTCTTGAATTGAACCTTTTACCATTATGTAATGCACTTTTTTGTCCTTTTTGATCTTTGTTGGTTTAAAGTCTGTTTTGTCAGAAACTAAGGGATATAATTTGGCTGTGTCCCCACCCAAACATCATCTTGAATTGTAGTTTCCATAATTCCCATCTGTTGTGGGAGGGATCCAGTGGGAGGTAATTGAATCATGGGGGTGGTTATCCCCATGCTGGTGTTCTTGTGATAATGAGTAAGATCTGATGGTTTTATAAGGGGTTTTTCCCTCTTCGCTTATTCTTTTTTCTCCTGCCACCATGTGAAGAAGGACATGTCTCTTCCCCTTCTGCCATGATTGTAAGTTTCCTGAGGGCTCCTCAGTCATGCTGAACTGTGGGTCAATTAAACTTCTTTTCTAATAAATTACCCAGTCTCAGGTATGCCTTTATTAGCAGCACGAGAATGGACTATTACAGTAAATTTGCAACCCCTGCTTTTTTTGTTGTTTTCTATTTGCTTGGTAAATTTTCTTCCATCCCTTTATTTTGAATCTGCATGTGTCTTTGCATGTGAGATGGGTCTCTGGAATACAGCACACCAATGAGTCTTGACTCTTTATCCAGTTTGCCATTTTGTGTCTTTTAATTGGGGGCATTTAGCCTACTTACATTTAAGGTTAATATTGTTATGAGTGAATTTGATTCTGTCATCATTATGCTAGCTGGTTATTTTGCAGACTTGTTTATGTAGTTACTTCATAGTGTCATTTGTCTGCATTTTTGTAGTGAGTGGTAATGGTTTTTCCTTTGCATATTTAGTACTTCCTTCAAGAGCTCTTGCAAAGCAGGCCTAGTGGTGACAAATTCCCTCAGCATTTGGTTGTCTGAACAGGATTGTATTTCTCCTTTGCTTATGAAGCTTAGTTTAGCTGGATATAAAATTCTGGGTTGAAAATTTTTTTTTTTTTAAAGAATGTTGAATATTGGCCCCCAATCTCTTCTGGCTTATAGGGTTTCTGCTGAGAGGTCTGTTGTTAGTCTGATGGGCTTCCCTTTGTAGGTGACCTGGCTTTTCTCTCTGCTGCCCTTAAAATCTTTTTCTTCATTTTGACCTTGGCGAATCTGACGATCATGTGTCTTGGGGTTGATCTTCTCATGGAGTATCTTACTGGGCATCTCTGGATTTCCTGATAGAATATTGGCCTGCCTTGCTAGGTTGGGGAAGTTCTCTCTGGATGATATCCTGAAGTGTGTTTTCCAACTTGGCCCTTTTCTCCCCATCTCTTTTTGGTACCCCAGTCAGTCATAGGTTTTGTCTTTTTACATAATCTCATAGTTCTTAGAAGTTTTGTTCATTCTTTTTATTCTTTTTTCTCTAATCTTATCTGCCTCTCTTATTTCAGCAAGATAGTCTTCAAGCTCTGATATTCTTTCTTCTGCTTGGTCTGTTCATCTATTGATACTTCTGTTTGCATTGTGAAGTTCTTGTGTTGTGTTTTTCAGCTCCATCAGGTCATTTATGTTCCTCTATAAACTGGCTATTCTGGTTAACAGCTCCTGTAATGTTTTATCATGGTTCTTAGCTTCTTTACATTGGATTAAAACATACTCCTTTAGCTCAGTGAAGTTTGTTATTACCCACCTTCTTAAGCCTACTTCCATCAATTTATCCATCTCAGCCTCAGCCAGGTCTGTGCTCTTGCTGGAGAGGTGTTGGAATCATTTGGAGGAGAAGAGGCTCTCTGGCTTTTTGAGTTTTCTGTGTTTTTGCATTGATTGTCATCTTCATGGGTTTATCTACCTTCAGTCTTTGAGGCTGCTGACTTTTGGCTGGGGTTTCTGTGGGGTCTTTTTCATTGATTTTGTTGTCGTTGTTGCTTTCTGTTTTTTTTTCTTTTAGAAGTCAGGCTCCCCTTCCCCAGGGCTGCTGCAGTTTGCTGGGGGCCCACTGCAGACACTATTCACCTGGGTCCCGCCTGCACCTGGAGGTATAACCAGTGGAGGCTGCAGAACAGCAAAGATGGCTGCCTGTTCCTTCCTCTGGGAGCTCTTTCCCAGAGGGGCAACAACCTGATGCCAGCTGGAATGCTCCTGTATGAGGTGTCTGGAGGGAGGCCCCTGTTGGGAGGTCTCACCCAGTCTGGAATAACAGGATTAGGGCCCTGCTTAAATCAGCAGTCTGGCTGCCTCTTGGCAAAACAGGTGTGCTGCACTGGGGGAAAACTTCCTTACCCAGGCTGCCCTAACTCTTCAGAGCTAGCAGGTAGAAAAGACTAAGATGGCTGATCTGTGGAGACCACAGTGCCCCTCCCACTAGGGGCTCATCCCAGAGAGATCAGAGTTCTGTCTATAACCCCCTGGCTGGAGATGCTGAAATTACCATAGGGAGGCCCTGCCTGGTGAGGAAGGATGGATCAGGGTCCCACTTAAAAAAGCAGCCTGGCCATGATCTGTCACAGCCGCTGTACTGTGCTATGGGGAACTCCACCCAGTCCAAACTACCCTGTCTCTCTGGCACTTGCAGGGGAAAATGGCTGACTGGAGCTGCAGTGATGGTGGTCACCCCTCCCTGCCAGGAACTCAGTAGTCTTAGGCAGTTTCCAGCCTGCTGGCCTAACTGGCAGGGTTTCCAAGCCAGTGAGTCTTAGCTTGTGGGGTTCTGTGAGAGTGGAGCCTGCTGAGCGAGCCTCTTGTCTCTCTGGCTTCAGCCCTTTTCCTACAGGAGTGGATAGATCTCCTGCCTCACTGGATTTCCTGGAGCTAAAATATGCAAAACTCCTGCATCTCAGTGCCTGCCCAAGTGGCTGCTGACCTGAACGGTTGCTGTGAGTCTGCACAGCTCTGTACTTTGGACCCAAGGCCCTGGTGACATGGGCTCACTAGGGGATCTCCTAATCTGTGGGTTGCAAAGATCTGTGGGAAAAGCATGGTTTCCTGGGTGGGGTAGCACAATCACTCACTGCCTCCCTTGGCTGGGGGAAGGAGCTCCCTTTGCCCCATGCAGCTCCTGGGTGGGCCCTCACTCCACCCTGCTTTTGCTCACTCTCTGTGGGTCGTGCCAACTGCCTAGCCAGTCCTAATGAGAGAACCTGGGTACCTCAGCTGAAGATGCAGAATTCACTCCCTCTTTCGTTCTTCTTGCTGGGAGCCGCAGACTGGAGCTGTTTCTACTGGGCCATCTTGGCACCTCCCCTACAACTTATAAAAATTAATAGCACTTCTCTGCATCAGTAATAATGAAGCATAAGATATAATGAAAAGCTAAGTTACTATTCACAACAACACATATGGAAAAGTTTCTAGAAATTAATTCAACCAAAAATACTCAAAAACTTTATGGAGAAAATCTGAAGATTAATAAATGGTTTTGATTATAATATGAAAAAATGGAGAATTGTTTCATGTTCTTGAATGAAATGTCAACTCACCTCAATAAATTTTCAATTGCACTTTTGTTGCATTTAATAAATGTATTTAAAATTTATGTGGAAGAATAAATGCACACAAATATCAAAATCAACCTTGAATAAGAAGAGTTAAGAAGAATGCATCTATTAGAGTCCAGTTAAGAAACATTAACCTTTCTCGAAGTCATAATATCAAAAAGACACCTGTATACATATGTTTAGTTTATTGCAGCACAATTACAAAGTTATGGAACCAACCTAAGTGCCCATCAACCAATGAGTGTCTAAAGAAAATGTATATATACACCATGGAATACTACTCAGGCATAAAAAGGAATGAAATAATGTGTTTTGTAGTAACTTAGATAGAGCAGGAGGGCATTATTCTAAGTGAAGTAACTCAGGAGTGGAAAACCAAATACCGTTATGTTCTTACCTGTAAGTGGGAGCTAAGCTATGGGGACACAAAGGCATACATAATGGTATAATGCACTTTGGAGATTCCGAAGAGGGGAGGGTGAGAGGTGGCGAGGGATAAAACTATATATTGGGCCTGGCACGTTGGCTTACGGCTGTAATTCCAGCACTTTGGTAGGCTGAGGTGGGCAGATCACCTGAGGTCAGGAGTTCAAGACCAGCCTGGGCAACATGGTGAAACCTCATCTCTACTAAAAATACAAAAATTAGCCAGATGTGGTGGCACACGCCTGTATTCCCAGCTACTTCGGAGGCTGAGGCAAGAGAATCACTTGAACCCAGGAGGTGGAGGTTGCGGTGAGCCAAGATCATGCCATTGCACTCCAGCATGGGCGACAGAGAC
Source organism: Pan troglodytes (assembly GCF_028858775.2). Lineage (NCBI taxonomy): Eukaryota > Metazoa > Chordata > Mammalia > Primates > Hominidae > Pan > Pan troglodytes. The sequence goes on along the minus strand of NC_072407.2, from coordinate 127,779,673 downwards.
TCCATCTCAAACAAACAAGCAAAAACGAAACAAAAAACCCCCCAAAAACTATATAGTGGATGCAGCGTACACTACTCAGGTGACAGTTATGCTAAAATCTCAGACTTCACCAATATACGATTCATCCATGTAACTGAAAACCACTTGGACCCCAAGAGCTATGGAAAAAAAAAAAAAAAGAAGAAACATTCACATTTCTAGGTTTTCAAGCAAGGGGAAGTAAATACAACAAAATGGTTACAAAAGTGTTGAGAGGTTGAAGGAGCCAAAAAGGGAACAATGCTATTCCCCAGGGAACAGTACCTGTGAGAAGCTGTTATCACCCCTAGGGCTGCAGGAGCAAAGGGAACTTGGTATTATCTAGAGTCCATAAGTGCTGGGGGGTAGCTGGGGCGAGGGAGAGCCTGCTGCTGAAACTGCCTGTGTAATATTGTCATCACCACTTTTCAGGAAGCCAGGAGCCTATATTTTTGCAGAAGCAGAAGTTGCTGATGCTGTTGGATTTGCTGCCACAGCTGCCATGAATATGGTGCTATTGTGTTAGCTGGCAGTCTCCTGCAGTTGCTTGCTGCTGCCACAGCCAGAACCACAGGCTCATTTTGAATTTCCTGCAATTCAGAGAAGAGGAATAATGGGCAGGAATGGAACTGAGAGCCAACAGACAAAGAAATGGCACAATGAGGGAAATTTCCCTAGCAGATTTAAAGACATTCTACAAAACTATAGTAAAAAAAATAGCATAGTATTCATTCGAAAACAAATTGTCTTAGTGTGTTTGGGCTGCTACCAGAAAAATACTGTATACTGGGTAATTTATAAACAATATACATTTATTGCTTAGAATTCTAAGGGCTGGGAAACTTAAGATTAAAGTACAAACAGATTACATGTTTGGTGAGGGCTCACCCTCTGCTTTCCAGATGATGCCTTCTTGCTGTGTCCTCACATGGTGGCAGGGGCAAACAAGCTCTCTCTGGCCTCTTTCATAAGGACAGCAATCCTATTCATTAGGGCCCCATCCTTATGAAATAATCACCTCTGAAGGGCCCTACCTCTTAATGCTATTGCACTGGGGATTAGGTTTCTGCATATGAATTTTGGTGGGACACAAACATTCAGACCATAGCATGAATAGACAATGGAATAGAATGGAAAGTGGTTTTTTGTTTGTTTGTTTGTTTGTTTGTTTTTGAGACGGAGTCTTGCTCTGTCGCCCAGGCCGGAGTGCAGTGGCGCGATCTTGGCTCACTGCAAGCTCTGCCTCCCGGTTCATGCCATTCTCCTGCCTCAGCCTCCCAAGTAGCTGGGACTACAGGTGCCCGCCACCATGCCTGGGTAATTTTTTGTATTTTTAGTAGAGACGGGGTTTCACTGTGTTAGCCAGGATGGTATCGATCTCCTGACCTCATGATCCACCTGCCTCTGCCTCCCAACCTGCTGGGATTACAGGCATGAGCCACCGCGCCCGACCTAGAATGGAAAGTTTTATATACACGCACACACATGGCCACACACAAAACATATTTGTATGTATATGATACTTTGGTATAACACATACAAAATTGATACTGGAACAACACAGGGTTGAACTCCGTGAGTCTCCTTATATGTGGATTCTTCTGCCTCTGCCACCCATGAGATGGCAAGACCAACCCCTCCTTTTCCACTTCCTCTTCAGCCTAGTCAATGTAAAGACAATGAGGATGAAGACCTCTACGAAGATGACTTCCACTTAATGAATAGTAAGTGTACTTTGTTTCTTACGATTTTCTTAATATTTTCTTTTCTCTAGATTACTTTATTGTAAGAATATAGTATATAGTACTTATAATGTACAAAATAAGTATTAATTGGCTGTTTATGTTATCGGTAAGGCTTCCAGTCAATAGCAGGCTGTTAGTAAAGTTTTGGGGTAGTCAAAAGTTATATGTGGATTTTTGACTCTGCAGGGGTTAGCACTCCTAACCCGCATGTTGTTTAAGGGTAAACTGTATATTTTGGTCTTTCTGTCCATGTCCTGGCACAGAGCTCCTAAAACCCTTGTAATTTTCTAAGTGATAAGAGCAATAGGAGCATCTTGTGTTGTAATATTTGGTATTTTGTCCTTGGTTCATGAAGCATTTGCATGTCTTACAACAAATCTTGTAACCATGCCTGACTTTATATTACTGAGGTGATTTTTGGAAAGCCTTTAAATAATCACAGAATAAGGGCTGGTTGCCAAGGGAATCAACCATGTGATTAGAGGGTTAGAACTTTCCACCCTCCCTCTCGACCTCTGGAGAAGGGAGGACTGGAGGCTGAATTAATCACCAGTGGCCAATCATTTATTAATAATCAATCATGTCTATGCAATGAAACCGCCATTAAAAATTACTAATTAAAAGGGTTTTTGGAGCTACTGCATGATGAACAAGAACACATCTGTGTGCTGGAAGGGTGGTGCATTCCAAACTCCACAAGGACAGAAGCTTCTGTGCTCAGGACCCTTCCAGACCTTGCCCTATGTACCCCTTCATCTGGCTGTGCATCTGTATCCTTTAATATATCCTTTGCAATAAATCTGTAATCGTAAATTATCTCCTCAGTTTTGTGAGCTGTTCTAGCAAATTATTGCACTTGAGGAGGGGAATGTGGGAATTTCCAGTTTGGACCTAAGTTGTGCATAACCTGAGGACCCACAATTTGTGATTGGCATCTGCAGTTGGGGGGCAGTTTGTGGGACCGAGCCCTTTGTCTGTGGGGTCTGAATTAACTCTGGACAATTAGTGTCAGAATTGAGTTAAATTTTAGAGCACTCAATCAGTGTGCACTGGGTGATTGGTTAATTTGTTGGTGTGGAAAACCCCACATATTTCGTGTCAGAAGTGTTGTGTGTGAGACAGTATAGTAGAGAAAACAGTGATTTTTTCCTTTATAATTAAGATAAAAATTGTATCACAAGTGAACGGAGAAAGGATAGACTTTGTAGTCAATGGTGTTAAAAAATCTGACTCATTCTATGGAGAAAAATAATACTGGATCTTTACTTAAGGCAATATTACAAAGGTGGCTTCACATAGGTTAAAGACTGAATATAAAAACAATAACAAATCAAAACAAAGTCCCCAGAGACCCTCACAGAGGATTCTTCAGAGAGGTGGGAGAACTACAAATGTACAGTCATAGGAGCTAAGAGAGGAGAGTTTTAAGAAGGGGACTGATATGGTTTGGCTGTGTCCCCACTCAAATTTCATCTTGAATTCCCACGTGTTGTGGGAGGGACCGGTGGGAGGTAATTGAATCATGGGGGCAGGTTTTTCCTGTGCTATTCTCGTGATAGTGAGTAAGTCTCACAAGATCTGATGGTTATTATAAGGGAGAGTTTTCCTGCACAATCTCTCTTCTCTTGTCTGTCACTATGTGAGACATGCCTTTTACCTTCTGCCATGATTGTGAGGCTTCCCCAGCCACGTGGAACTGTAAGTCCGATAAACCCCTTTCTTTCGTAAATTGCCCAGTCGTGGGTATGTCCTTATCAGCAGCATGAAAACAGACTAATACAGGGACATTAACTGCTAAAAGAATTTCAGTGAGTACACAAGCTAATGAGGAACTGATAAATTGAGCTATTAGGACATCATGTTTGATTGCTTCAGAACATAGCAAGGCACCATTTATCACAGATACACCTAAAGGATTATCTGCAGCATGTCATGAAGTTTAAAATCCACAAATTGATCTCCACATTTATTCACAGCACGTGCTCTGTTATTCCTCTCTTCCTGCAGGTCACTGTAAGCCCTGAGCGGTGGATACTGTTGTCACCTAGACTGGCCCCTGGGTACTCAGGCTTACCAATGATTTGAATTCCTAGAAGTTTATTTGGATTGTATTAGTTTCCCATTGCTGCTATAATAAATTATTGCAAACTTAGTGGCTTAAAACAATACACACTTTGTGGCTGAAAACAACACCCCCTTAGAGTTCTGGAGGCCAGACATCCAAAATGAATCTTACAGGGCTTAAATCAAGGTGTCGGCAGGGCTGGTTTCTGGAGGCTCTGAGGGGAGAACCTATTTCCTTGACTTTTTCAGCTTCTAGTGGCCTCGTAGTTTTAGCTTATGGCCTATTCCTCCATCTTCAAAGCACATGGCTCCAATCTCTGCTTCCATTATCACATCATCTTTTCCTCTTCTTTGTCATATCTCCCTTTACTTGCATCTTACTGCATTTTGCATTTTGATTCCACTTAGGGCCCCCCCAGATAATGCAAGATAACCTCCCCTTCTCAAGATCCTTAATCACATTTTCAAAGTCCCTTTTGCCATGTAAGGTAACATTCACAGGTTCCAGAGATTAGGATGTAGAAATATTTGGGGGTCCATTATTTAGCCTACAAGGGATAGAAATCAGAAATCAGGAGTAGAAGACAAAAGAATAAGCATAGCTCATGGAGGACTTTGTTTCAATGCTCATGATTTTAGGAATCTAGTGGTGGAGGTGGGGTGTGGGGAGCCCCTTCATTGCAATGAGGACAGCCCCTGCAGCTCTCTCTGGGATCTTAGGCCAGTGTGGAATTTGGTGTGGGAAATAAAACAGTTCATGTTGGTTGGTCTTGATTCTGGATCTTGATCAGATGATCCTCTGCAAGTTCCTAAGCTCCATTAGAAGACATTACAGAAGTTTCTGTCACAGCACAGTGTCACTCTCAACAGGCCTCTTTTGGAGGACTCCTCTTCCCGGCACTTATACTTACACATATGTGTTGAGTACATATGTTTGTCTCCTAAAAATGAAGAAGCCTGTTATAAATGCTGGAGGAGATTGCCTTACTAGTGACTTACTAAAACTCACCACCAAGAGGAATAGCACTTAACACTGGGTCTCCTTCCCGGCTCCTGGGTTCATGTTCCCAATCGCCACCCTAACTGGCTCTGGATACTAAACCCTACAGTGTGAAGTTGGAAATTATCCCTTCTTGCCCCCTCTTTTATTCCTTGCCTTACCTCCTAGCAGAGCTAAATGATATCGAGTTCTTTATTCCAGGCACTAGCAAGAGTGATGGTTCTTTGCAGGCAATTTTGGAGTCTTCATGAGCCCCACTTACCCCTGAAATAGGCTGTTGTTGAACATAACTCATTTTCTTTTGCAATGCAAGTGCCTCGGCCTGCCATACACTTCCATCCTTCTGTGTATATGCAGGTATTACACTTCAGACCCATAACTGCAGGGTGGAGAGAATAGAATATTCAGGCTGGATTGTGGGACAATGGAAAAGTGAGTTTTCAGCATCAGTAAGAGGTTGCATATTGACAATACTGTCCACTCACTCCATTAGCTGGTATTTGTGGAATTCCTGATTAATTTAGCTTTGTAAGTTAAGCTAGGAGGTGGATAAAAAAGATAAGACACAGTCTCTGTGACCTGAATAGGGTCCATTTATATTTGAAGGCAAGATAAACATGTGAAATAATAAAAGAACAGCAAAGATAATATATAGTCAACCAGATAAACCCTGTGATGCCAATTAAGAGTATAGCAACAGGCAGATTACTGTGGGCTGGAAAAGCAGGGGAATACTTTAGCTAAAGACTTGAGCTGGCTCTTGAGATGTAGGTTAAACTTGGGGAGGTGGGGGCAGGGGATGGGCAGAGAAGGTGTTCCAGATAGGTAGTCATAGTGAGGGAGAACACAGAGGTAGGAATGAAAACGGCATGTTTAGAGTGGACTGTCTGAGATTACACCCTCTGATAGCTCCATCTGGCTTGGTCTGGCCTTTCTCTTTTTTCAGGGAATAACTGCAACCAGGCAGACAGAGAGGTGATTTGGGAGTCCCTGTGACCAGGAAGTAAGAGGAGAGGAGATGCAGGGCAGGGAGACGACATTGGAGCCTATGGGTAATTTAGATTTAAGGACTAAGTGATGGTGATGATGGGGAAAGTAGATTATTTCAATCTTCATCTCAGACGTTCCAAGGTTATAGAATCCGAATTTATATGGAGCCCAGGAGGACTTGAGTGCTATTGATTTATGTCCAATTTTGGGAATGGTCTTGTGGCATCTCTTCATTCTAAATTCCGTTCTCACTATTCCATCAAGACTATCTTGTTGCTAACGACCTCTTAATGATAAATCCAATTGCCTTTGCATAACCCTAAAGTTTATTCATTTTTTCCTTCACTCAACAATGTTGAATTGAAGTGGTGAGAGTGAACATCCTTCTGTTTTCCTCTTATTTAGAGGGAAAGGATGATGTTAGTTGCTGGTTTTTGAGCATGTTCCACATTCTGGACATTTTTTTAGGTGCTGGGAATGCAAAGATAAACAAGTGTTTATATACATGCTGGGGAGACAGGCATTAAACAACCCCTCCAAATTATGTACAATTGTATTATAATATCAAGAAATAGTTAAACTTGGAATGAGAGCATTTACGAGGGAAGAACTAACGTATTTTAGAGAGCCAAGGAAGGTTTCTGTGGGGAGTGGGATGTAAGGTGAGGCCTGATGATAAATAAGAGTCAGCCAGGTAAGTGGGTGGTGTGGTATGGGCACAGTGAAGAACATTTCAGGCAGAGGGAACAGCAGTGAAAAGAAGCTTGTCTGCTGAGGGACAAAAATGCTAATGTAACCGGGGCACAGAATGGAGTGGGTTGTGCTATGAGACATGGCTGGTCAGGTGAGCAGAGATTCAACTTCCTGAGCCCTCCTAGGCCAAAGACATGAGTATGGTTTTTGATCCATGAGCAATGGGAATTTATCGAAAAATTTTAAGCAAGGAAGTGATCTGATCCTATTTACATTTATCTAGCAGGTCAACATGGGACTTAAAAGGGGCAAACAGAAAATAATTTTATTTTTCTGCCCACTACCCATTTGAGTATTCTTTCTAAAGCTAGTTCTCCTAGTCCTGCAGGTAATTTCAGGCAAGGCTCCTAACTTATCTATGTACTTTTAGAAAAAAAAAAAAAAAAAAAGCCTTGCCATCACTTTCGGGCATAAGAATAATCTGGGTTCAGTAATTTATGCATTGAGTGCCATGCAATAATAATAAAATAGCTCTATTAAAAGCCCACGTTTCTCACCAACAATCCGCTCTCCCTGTATGCATGCCCATGCACACCCACCCCCACACACACACGTAAGCACAGACACATAGCTCAGGCTTGCTTAGGTGTTTGTAATGGGCAGGAGGGGGTGGCTTTAACTTTTTCTCTATTTCTCTTCTTGGTTTCCTCCTACTCACCTCTGGCTTATGAGTGATAGTTTCTGACCTATTTCAGTTGGTGAGAAGGAGGGGGACAGGTAAAGGACAGGAAAGATGTCATCGGACTGGCTCTGGTGCCGTCATCTTTTGTCTATGGTAGTTACTTAAAACCCAATCTCTTGGATTTTGTGTTTAATGAAAGCTGACTCATTTTCTTTAGCCAGGAGAACTCATTTTCTTGAGTTCCTTGAGTCAGGAGAACATTTGCGGGTTCTTCAGGATTTCCCCCACAAAAAATATTCAAGTCCACTGCTGTATCGTGAGTGGTGTATTTCCCGCAGCTGGTGGTTATATTTTCTCTCAGCTGTAAGAAGGTAGTGGCCCACACCTTGCTAGAATACCTTTTTCCTCCAGACAGCGCTCTTGGATAGAACTTTAAACAGCTCAAGCCTGACTTGCTTGATATGGCATGGCCCAGATCAGATCCAGGGGAATGTATGCACATCCTCCCTGCTTGTATGTAATGCAACTCAGCTGTCTTTCAGTTCCACCATTTCAGGGCTGTACCCTCAGGCTCCCTCGCACCTTTAGGTTCCTCAAGCTCACCGTGCCTTCCAAACACCAGAGGACACTATCAATTTCTCCCTGAAGCAACTTTCATGAGGCTTCTCTCTCTCAGAGGAGTTGGGAGCAGGCTGCGCAGTACACTGATAACGCTCTTCGAATAATTGTCTCTTTGATCTTTAACCTGAGTATTTCCAATTTCAACATTTTTAAAATGCATTATTTAAAAATAGGTAATACATTGATGTGACTAAATAGTAAGTAATAGAAAAAGAATGTTGTGTAAAGTTGATCTCCCACTCTTGCCAGCTAGTTATCCAGTTTTCATCTGCCAAATAAAGGAAACCAGTTTTATTCATTTCTTTTATATCTTTTAGATTGATTTTCAGTATATTCAAGCAAATATAAATATGCACATGTATCTTTTTACCCCCTTTTCATAATTGGTAGTATACTATACATACTCTGCACTTTGATTTTTTGAATAATGTATACTAAGTGTACAGTATTCCACTGTAGTGCTGTACCATGCTTTAATTAACCAGTCTCTTATGAGAATTTAAGTTATTTGCACTTTTTGATATTATCTGCTGCAATAAATAATGCTGAACATATTTCATTTGTGTGGGAGTATATCTGTAAGATAATTTCATGCAAGCAGAATTGCTGGATAAAAAGTAAACAGTTTTGTAATTTTGATAGGTATTGCTGAATTGCCCACCAGAGGAGATGTAACTATTCTGTTGCTATCAATGCTTGGAAAATTCTTGTTTCACCACAACTTTAATACTCAAATATTTTATCAAACTCCTGGATGTTGACAATCTGATAGGTCAAAAATGGTGTATCAGTGTTCTTTTAATTTGCATTTTTCTTAGTATGAGTGAGATTGAGCACTTTTTATATGTTTAATAGCCATTTTCATTTTCTTTTGTGTGAACTATCTACATACTTTGCCCATTTTTCTATTAGGTTGTTGGCCTTTTCCTTTTTGATTTTTTTAAAGGAGGCATTACATATCAGGGATATTAGCCATTTGTTTGATGTGAGTTGCATTTTTAATTTTTGCCATGAGGAATATTTTGATATTCATGTGTCAAATTTGTCAGTTTTTCTTTTAAGAGCTCTGGATTTTGAGTCATAGTTAGAAAGGCCTTTCTCATTTCTAAGCTTACAAACAAATTATGTCACATTTTCTTAAAATTCTTTTATGGTTTATTATTTCTTACTAAGTGTCAAAAGGTAGCAAAATAGAAATATGAGGTAGAAATATAATCATATTTGAAGCACATTTAATAGGTAGAAAGCATAGGAATCATTCACTAATTTTTAGTGAGTGTTAAGGGAGAGGGAGATTTCAAGGGTGACTTCCAAGTGTAGGAGGTGTTTGTTGATGAAAGACTGAAGCTCAGAATAGAAATCTGGCTAGGATATAAAACTGGGCATTTTCAGCATATAGATTGTAATTGAAGCCATGGAAGTGGATAAGTTGATATAGAGGAGGGTCTGAGTGGATAGTATAAAGCCTTGAGATATCCCAGTGTTTAATGATCAGGTAGAATAAAGAATCCTACAAAATACACTGAGAAGTAGCCAGAGGAAAGGAAAACTAGGAGAGTGTAGGAGAGAATAAAGGAGAAAAGTATATTAAGAAAGAAAGGGTCCAAAATGAGATAAGTATGGATGAAAAGTCAATTAATATGAAGTCGGAAAATTGTCCTGTTTCCCTGCAATCAGTACATTTTCTTCCGGATTAGTGTGTTATATATGATCTCTCTGACATCCTGAAACTCAGATTGTACTGAGTCTTTGGGTCTCAGCTGGAGCATGTGAGTGAGACTTGGAGAGTAGAGGTTTAGAGAACAGCACCCCTAAGTTGCCTCCCTCCACCCCCATTGTTCAAACTTACCCTCTTTGAGGTAGAGAAAAGATAAGCTCACAAGGAGCAGTGTGTTCATTTTCCTCATTGGATGCTTGTTTGGGTGACAGACGGTGTGCTGAGTGAGGTATTGGAAAGGGCAGCCACTAGCTTGCTTTATAAAGCTTAGATGTTCGATCACAGCCAGTAAATAGAAAGGAGGGAGGAGTCCCTGATAAAGGCATGAGGCAGAACCGTCCTTTCCCCACTCCCTTCTCTTAAGGAGCCATAAATCTGTACTAATGTGGAAAGTGCAGGCTGGTGAGCAGTGTCAGGGAATGCTTCTGGCTAAAGTTGAATTAGATTTCCACCCCTGACTCTCCATCCTCCCTCTGCCTTCCCTGCCCCATATCTGTCTTGTCCTCACTTTTTTTTTTTTAAGAGACAGGGTCTCACTCTGTTGCCCAGGCTGGAGTGCAGGGGCTCATTGCAGCCTCAAACTTTTTGGTTTACACGATCCTCCTGCTTTAACCTCCAGTGTAGCTGGGACTACAGTCGCTACTCACCCTTTTTTCTCTATGTGTCTGCATGTGTGTGTGTGTGTGTGATTGATACGGTTTGAATGTTTGTCCCCTCCAAATCTCATGTTGAAATGTAATCCATAAAGTTGGAGGTGGGGCATGGTGGGAGCTGTTTGGGTCATGGGGGCAGATCCCTCATGAATTGCTTGGTGCCATCCTCATTGTAATGAGTGAGTTCTTGCTCTGGTAGTTCAAGCGAGAGCTGGTTGTTTAAAAGAGTGTGGAACCTCCCCTTCCCTTCTCTCTGTTGTTCCCTTCTCTCTCTTGCTCCCATTCTTGCCATGTAATACACCAACTCCTTTTTTGCCTTCCACCATGATTGCAAGCTCCCTGAGGCCCTCACCAGGAGCAGATGCCAGCACCATGCCTCCTGTACAGCCTGCAGAACTGTGAGCCAATTAAATCTCTCTTCTTTACAAATTACCTAGTCTCTGGTATATCTTTATGGTGATGCAAAAATGCACTAACAGAAAATCGATACTGAGAAGTGGGATGTTGCTATAAAGATACCTGAAAATGTTGAAGAAGCTTGGGAACTGGGTAATGGGCAGAGGTTGGAAGAATTTAGAGGGCTTAGAAGACAGGAAAATGGGGGAATGTTGGAATTTCTTAGAAACTTGTTATGTGGTTGTGACCAAAATACTGATAGAAATATGGATAGCAAAGGCCAGGCTGAGGAGTTCTCAGATAAAAATGAGGAAGCTATTTGGAACTGGAGCAAAGGTCACCATTGCTATGCCTTAGCAAAGAGCTTGGCTGCATTGTGTCCGTGGCCTGGGAATTTGTGGAAGACTGAACTTAAGAATGATGACCTAGGGTATCTGGCAGAAGACATTTCTAAGCAGTACAGTGTTCAGGATGTGATATGGCTGCTTCTAACAGCCCACAATTATGTATGGGAGGAAAGAAATAACTTAAAGTTGGAACTTACATTTAAAAGATAAGTAGAGGCTGGGCACAGTGGCTCAAGCCTGTAATCCCAGCACTTTGGGAGGCCAAGGAGGGCGGATCATGAGGTCAAGAGATTGACACCATTCTGGCCAACATAGTGAAACCCCATCTCTACTAAAAATACAAAAATTAGCTGGGTGTGGTGCACACCTGTAGTCCCAGCTACTCGGGAGGCTGAGGCAGGAGAATCACTTGAACCCAGGAGTTGGAGGTTGCAGTGAGCTGAGATCACACCACTGCACTCCAGCCTGGTGACAGAGTGAGACTCTGTCAAAAAACAAAACAAAACAAAACAAAAAAACGATAAGTAGAGCATAAAAATTTGGAAAATTCATATGTGGCAGAGAAGGAATGAATGTTTTCAGGAGAGGAATTCCAGTGGCCTATGGAGGAACTACTTGCTAGATATATTTGCATGACTAAAAGGGAGCCAAGAGCTGTTATCCAATAATAGCTATTATTATGTAATAATATATTACTGGATAACAGCTCTTGGCTAATAATATCCAAGACAATGGGAAAAAGGCCATGAAGACATTTCAGAAATCTTCAAGGCAGCCCCTCTTATCACAAGCTCAGAGACCTAGGAGGAAAGAATGTTTTCAGGGGCCAGGCCCAGGGCCCTTCTGCCCTGTGCAGCCTTGGGACACTGCTTTCACATCCTGGCCACTCCAGCTCCAGCTTCAGCTCAAAGGGGCTCTGGTACAGCTTGGGTCATTGCTCTGAAAGGTTCAAGCTGTAAGCTTTGGCAGCTTCCACATGGTGCTAAGCCTGCAGGTGTGCAGAATGCAAGAGTGAAGGAGGCTTGGCAGCTTCCACCTCAATTTCAGAGGATGTATGGAAAAGCCTGGGTGCTCAGGAAGAAGCCTGCTTCAAGGGTACAGCCCCCACAGAGAGGATCTACGAGGACAGTGCCAAGGGAAAATGTGGTATTGGAGCCCCCACAAGAGTCTCGACTGGAGAGCAGCCTAGTGGAGCTGTGGAAAAGGGCCACCACCCTCCAGACCCCAGAATGGTAGAGCCACTGGCAGCTTGCATCTTGAGCCTGTAAAAGCCACAGCTACTCAACTCCAATCTGTGAGAATAGCCATAGAGGCTGCACCTTGCAAAACCACAGGGGCAGATCTTCCCAAGGCCTCAAACCCACCTCTCACATCAGTATGCCCAGGATATGGGACATGGAGCCAAAGGAAATTATTCTGGAACTTTTAAATTTAATGACTGCCTTGCTGGATTTCAGACTTGGATGGGCCTCTTGTCCTTTTCTTTTGGCTGGTTTTTCCCTTTTGGAATGGGAATGTTTACTCAATGCCTGTACCACCATTGTATCTTGAAAGTAAATAGCTTGTGTTTGATTTTATAAACTCATAGATTGAAGGAAATTGCTTTGAGAATCAGATGAAATTTTGGACTTTACATTTTTGAGTGATGCTGGAAAAATTAAGACTTTGGGAAACTGTTGGGAATAGATGATTGTATTTTGCAATGTGAGAAGGACATGAGATTTGAGGGGCCAGGGACAGAATGATATTGTTTGGATGTTTGTCCCCTACAAATCTCATGTTGAAGTGTGATTCCTAATATTAGAGGTTAGGTCTGGTAGGAGGCATTAGGTCATGGGAGAGGATCCCTCATGAATGGCTTGATGTTGACCTTGTGGTAATAAGTGAATTCTTACTCTATGAGTTCATGTGAGGCCCGGTTGTTTAAGAGAGCCTGGAACCTCCCCTCCCTTTCTCCAGCTCCCTCTCTTGCCCTGTGATATGCTGGCTCCCCCTTTGCCTTCTTCCATGATTGTAAGCTTTCTAAGGCTTCTCCAGAAGTGGATGCTGGCACTATGTTTCATTACAGCCTGCAGAACCATGAGCCAAAATAAAACCTCTTTTCTTTATAAATTAACTAGCCTCAAGTATTTCTTTATAGCAATGCAAAATGGCCTAATACAGCAATACTATCAGATTTCTGGTTCCCTGGAAATTTCTTATGCATACTAAGTGAAAGAGTGTTTATTCATCATTAGGACAATGACTTATAAAATGGGATGACATATGAATCTCAGAATTCAAAGGTTTCCAGAGAGTTTTATGTAATATGAGGTGTACTGATACAGCTTACTCCAATACTGAAAAAAATTTCCCCAGTTTAAGGCTTGGGCAAGGGTTGTTTTTTCTTTTTCTTTTTCTTTTTCTTTTTCTTTTTCTTTGAGATGGAGTTTTGCTCTTTCGCCCAGGCTGGAGTGAAGTGGTGCAATCTTGACTCACTGCAACCTCCACCCACCGGGTTCAGGAGATTTTCTTGCCTCAGCCTCCTGAGTAGCTGAGATTATAGGTGCCTGCCACCACGCCCAGCTAATTTTTGTATTTTTAATACAGACGGGGTTTTGCCACATTGGCCAGGCTTGTCTCAAACTCCTGACCCCAGGTGATCCACCCGCCTCGGCCTCCCAAAGTGCTAAGATTATAGGCATGAGCCACCACACCCAGCCAAGTGTTGTTTTTTCTCCTAAGCACCACACCACAGTTCTCCTAGGCTTCTAACTTCCAGCACTGTCATCTTCACCCTTTGGAAACCTTGAATATTTCCTATGTCTGGGTGTTGGGAATATCTAGATAGGCTCTTGGAGGTTCCCAGCAAATCTCTTGGAGATTAGAAGTTTAGGGATGCAGGAAGAGATGCAAGAAGGGCTTCTCCAGAGACTTTTTTGGGTGAGGTCCTTCTTGGGATCTCCACACATTTTCTGGATATTTTCTTAACATTAGCTCTTCTAGTATTAGAGCCAGAACTATGTCTCAACTATTCTCAGATATGTCTCAAATAATGTCCTTGCTCTTTACTCTTTAGGGAAACAGTCCATTTGTAACCTCATCCCATATCCTTCAGTTTTATTTAGAAAAAAACTTCTAGAAGAAGATTTCTTGATTTTTGCCCCTTAAACATCTCAATCTTCTTGGTAAAATGTAACCCTTTCAACTGCTGTCTCCAAGGTCACTCTTCCCCCCTCCTCATTCCAGTTGTAGCCATTGCCTCATTGTTCTCCTTGCCCAGGTGCCCTTGTCTGTGCATGGCACCAGCTGGATGAAGCCTTTGACATCTACCCTAGCTAACAGGTCTGGATTTCCTTTCAAAATAACCATCATTAAGATCTTCCCAGTTTCCACTTCAGCCATGTCCTTCTTCTTGGGTATTTGGTGCTTGGCACTTTCTAGGATCTTAATATGGATTGCCCACCTTTCCTCCTTTCATATCCTTTATTTTACAGAAACCCTGTGAGATACGTACAATTGTCTCATTTTTACAGATGAGATAATAAGCTCAGAATGGTTCAGTAACTTACTCAAGGCCACACAGCTAGCAGGTAGCAGAGAGTTTGAACCCATGACAGTGTATAGCAAACTTACACTTGAGATAAAAGGAGATATCCTTTCTAAGAGTCATCACTGAGGCAGGTAAGTGTGCTTTTTGCTGTATTTCCCAACCCTTGGAGTCCTTTGTTATTGATTTCCTGGAACTGCACCATAGTAAACGAGAAGTTCAATTCTATAATTTTTGGCTTAAGTACTATGTATTAGTTTGCTATTGCTACTATAAATAAATCAGAAATTTAGTGGTTTAAAACAACACAAATTTATTCTCCTAAAGTATTGGAGGCCAGAAGTCTGATGGGGCTAAAAGCAAAGTATCAGCAGAGTTGGTTCTTTCTGTAGGCTCTGAAGAGAGAATCTGTTTCCTTGACTTTTTCAGCTTCTAGTGGCCTCCTGTATTCCTTGGCTTATTGCCCATTCCTCCATCTTCAAAGCATATCACTCCAGTCTCTGCTTTCATCATCACATTGCCTGTTTTTCTTCTATAATCAAATTCTCTGCTTCCTTCTTATAAGGACATTTGTGATTGCATTTAGGGCCACTGAGATAATGCAAGATAACCTCGCCAACTCAAGATTCTTAAATTAATCAGAACTTCAGAGCACTTCCTGTGTATAAGGTAACATTCACAGGTTTCAGAAATTAAGATGTAAAAATCCTTGGGGGTCATTATTTAGCCTAATACATATTCTCAGAGGCACAATCATTGCACCATCCCCTTCATCCCTTCTGTTTACCCATAAGCAACCACTTCTTATGGGTAAGATATGTCTTTCTTTGCCTGGCTTTCTTGCCCATCTACATTCCTATTATCCCTTTATTTGGGCCATAGCAAACACCTGCTCTTCTAACAGTCTGTTGGGTTGTTTGATAAATCTGTGCTTTGATATTTTGTGTTCTCTTGGCACCCTCCCCAACTCCTTCATTTAGCTAACTCCTCACTAGCTTTCAAAGTCCTGCTCTTCCACTCCCTCTTCAAGGAAGCCTTACCTGATCAGGTAGTTTAATTTGAATGCCTGTCATTTAAGCCTCTGTGTCCAGCTGTGGTTGATGTATTTGTGGTCTTTTAAACTAGATTCCAAGTTCTGTGAGGTCATCAATTAGTGTCTTAGACTAATGGAGAGTCTAGCACTTAGTATGTGATCAATGATGGTTCCTTGAATAACAAAGTTGGTAAATTAATAAGTGGAAATTATAGGGACAGAGACTTCAGCTCAACTTTGGGGAGATTTTTATAATAACTTGAACAAAAGATACAATGGAGGCCTTTGGGTAGTAAGTTTTCAGCAGCTGGAGGATTAGAGTAAGCATTGTCCTGGGAATGCTGTGGAGAACTCAGGTAGGGTGGCTTGGTTTTGGGGATTGTAAGTGGCTATGGGATTTTATGATTCTGTGATAAATAGCCCAAGAATGATCATATGGGGAGAACAGCCAGCATCTGCCACAGGGAGCTGCACATGATAAAGCTCTCAGGATGTTTGTTTTGCACCTCTGTGCCTACTGGGCATGGTTGCTTAGCTCTGTCCACTTATAGATAACTCCTGGAAACAGAGGTGGGCAGAGTGGTTGACTGAGAGATGAAATGATGCTGGGGAGAGGATGCTTATTGATGTACTTGAAGACATAGCAATGGAAACTATTCAAAATGAAGCAAAGAAAAAACCAGGAAAAATGAACGGCGCATTGGTGAACTGCAGAACAATTTCAAATGGAATAATACACATATAATTAGAAAAAAAGGAAAGAAAGGGAAGAACAGAAAAAAATATTTGAAGAGATAATGGCCAAAATTCTTCCAAATTTGAGGAAAACAATAAGCCCACAGATTTAAGAAGTTTAGAAAACCCCAAACACAAGATACATGAAGAAAACCATAACAAGGCACATCGTAACCTAGTTACTTGAAACAGTGATGAAAAGAAAAGTGTTAATATCATCCAGAGGGAAAGGCACATTACATACAGTGGAATGAAGATGACAACAAATTTCTTGTTGAGAACAATGCTAGTCAGAAGACAGAAAAGCAACATCTTCAAAGTATTGGAAAAAAAAAAGTGACCTGTAAGCCTAGAATTCTTTACCCAGAGAAAATATCTTTTAAAAAATGAAGGTAAAATAAAGACTTTTTCTAATATGAAATCCAAAGGAAATTCATCATCAGTAGACCTGTTCTATAAGAAATGTTAAAGGATGTCTTTCAAGAAGAAAGAAAATGATATCAGGCTGAAATCTGGATCTGTGCAAAAGAATGAATAGCATCAGAAACAGTAACTACATGGATAAATATAACAACTATTTCTTAGTTTTAAATCTCTTTGACAGAATGTTAACTTTTCAAAACAAAAAATAATGAGGAATTATAAAATTTCTTAATATGTTTAAGTAAAATATGACAACAATAGCACAAGGCCTGGAGAAGAGAAATGGAAGTTGAATGTTGTAATGTTCTTTTACTATATTTGTGATGATTAATATAACTTGAAGCTTACTTAAAAAATATACCCAGAATTTGTTTTACTCAGATATGGTAAGGCATGCAGATATAAAAATTACTATCATGAAGAAAGATTTTGCTCGTAGTTACCAAGAAGCAGGAGGCACAGAACACCATGCAGGGGGTGCACATAGAGGGGCACATAGAGAAGCACCAGGATTGGTCAGGAAACGAAGCGAGGGGAAAACATAGACAGGAGTCTTTATTGTTTCTGTGGGAAAAGCAATTCAGGGCAGGGAAGTAGGCTTGGAATTGGCTAGTTTGCATCATTTAGCAGGTTCTGAAGTGTAAGGGCTGTCTCTAGCTGTCTGGTACCTGGCCCTTTGGTGATTAGGGCAAAGAAATGGTGAATCAGAGTATAAGAGGTTGATAAAGGAGGTGGTTGGGGTTATGAGCTTTGGATTGGTTGGTTTTCGTATGAAAGGTGTAACTCATAGACAAGTTGTTTGCTATCTCTAGACATTGGTTTGCTCTGACGGGACAATCTGACTAGGATCAGTTAGGCCCACAGATGTCAAAGCATCAGTAAACACAGAAAATAAAAACATAATTAATACAAAGGTAGGCCGTGGTAAGTCAAAGAAAAAGCCCTGGGTTTTATAAAACTTAAAGCAACCACTAAAATATAACAACAAAGAGTTATACCTAATAATCCAATGAAGGAAATAAAATGGAATCATTAGAAATAATCAATACAAAAGAAAATATTAAAAGAAGAAAAAGGGAACAAAAACAAAAGTACAAATAGAAAATGAACAGCTAGATGATAGATTTAAATCCAACAATAGCAATAATCACATTAAATATAAATAGTCTAAACACTCCAATTAAAAGGCAGAGTTTGTGCGATTGGATAAAAACACAAGAACCAACAATATAGTGGTTATAAGAAACACACTTTAGGTACCATGTCGTTAAGCAGATCTCTAGAGCTTATTCATCTTGCTGGACTTAATGCCTGTTGATTACCAGCTCTCTGTATGTCCTTCCACTCCATTTACTTTATTTGCTGAAATTATTTCCCTTCAAATTCTTTTTTATTTTTAATTGCGGCAAAATATATATAACAAAATTTACTAACTTAAAAAAAAGAAACATTTTAAATATAAATAGATGGATTCAAGAGTATTTACTACAATGATGAATAAAAAGAAGGGTTAAATATTTATTAAACAACCACCACTCAAAACTTCAAGTCTTGGAATAAAGGAAGGTATATAAACCAGCCATTGGTATTCTAATATTTACTGTTAATCAATTTAAAACTTTGCTTAACCCAAAGCATTTATCTGGGATATGCCACATATAATTTGTGTGGAAAAATTATAGCACCTCCTTCTTTTTAAGAATCAGTTACATTTTACCAAAAGGTTAAAAAATACTTCATGTAACTCTCTGTGTAGCAATGTTGCATAGTTGTTAAGTGCCTCAACTTTAGGAAGAGACAGGCTTGATTGAAGTCCTAATTTATCACTGAATATTGCTATTCAGCCTTAGGCAAATCTTTCTCTTTTTTTTCAGAACAAAAGATAGAAGTTTTAATACAGAAAATTTCAAACATACGAAGAAGTGAAGAGATATGATGAACCACAATATACCCATTACCAAGATTCAACAATTATCAAGAGTTGGGCATATATGCTCTGATTTCCTTCCTTTTCTTTCCTTCCTTTCCCTTCTCATCTTTTCTTTTTCCCTTCCTTTCTTCTAAAGTTTTTAAAAGCAAAGCCTCAGACATCATTTGATTTTACTCCTACATACTTCAGAATACATCTCAAAAAAATTACATGTTTCTTACATCACCACAATGCTAACATTATCCCTTACAAATTAGCAATAATTCCACTTAATATTCATTCTGTTATGGACTGAATTGTGTACCTCCAAAATTCATGTGCTGAAGCCCTTACCCCCAACATGACTGTACTTGGTGGTATGGCTTTTAAGTAGGTAATCAAGGTCAAATGATGTCATAAGAGTGGGGCCCTAATCTGATAGGGCTTCTTTTTTTTTTTTTTTTTTTTTTTTTTTTTTTTTTTTTACTTTAAGTTCTGGGATACATATGCAGAATGTGCAGGTTTGTTACATAGGTATACATGTGCCATGGTGGTTTGCTGCACCCATCAACCCGTCATCTAGGTTTTAAGCCATTAGGAAAAATACCTAATGCTCTCCCTCCCCTTGTGCCCCACCACATGACAGGCCCCAGTATGTGATGCTCCTCTCACTGTGTCCATGTGTTCTCATTGTTCACCTCCCACTTATGAGTGAGAACATGTGGTGTTTGGTTTTCTGTTCCTGTGTTAGTTTGCTGAGAATGACGGTTTCCAGCTTCATCCATGCCCCTGCAAAGGACATGAACTCATTCTTTTTTATAGCTGCATAGTATTCCATGGTGTATATGCGCCACATTTTCATTATCCAGTCTATCATTGATGGGCATTTGGATTGGTTCCAAGTCTTTGCTATTGTAAATAGTGCAGCAGTAAACATAAGTATGGATGTATCTTTACAGTAGAATGATTTATAATCCTTTGGGTATATACCCAGTAATGGGATTGCTGGGTCAAGTGGTATTTCTGGTACTAGATCCTTGAGGAATCGCCACACTGTCTTCCACAATGATTGAACTAATTTACACTCTCACCAACAGTGTAAAAGTGTTCCTATTCCTCCACAGCCTCGCCAGCATCTGTTGTTTCCTGACTTTTAAATAATCGGCATTCTAACTGGTGTGAGATGGTACCTCATCGTGGTTTTGATTTGCATTTCTCTAATGACCAGTGATGATGAGCTTTTTTTCATATGTTTGTTGGCTGCATAAATGTCTTCTTTTGAGAAGTGTCTGTTCATATCTTTTGCCCACTTTCTGATGGTTTTTTTTTTTCCTGTAAATTTGTTTAAGTTCCTTGTAGATTCTGGATATTAACCCTTTGTCAGATGGATAGATTGCAAAAATTTTCTCCCATTCTGTAGGTTGCCTGTTCACTCTGATGATAGTTTCTTTTGCTGTGCAGAAGCTCGTTAGTTTAATTAGATCCTATTTGTCAATTTTGGCTTTTGTTGCAATTGCTTTTGGTGTTTTAGTCATGAAGTCTTTGCCCATGCCTATGTCTTGAATGGTATTGCCTAAGTTTTCTTCTAGGGTTTTTATGACTTTAGGTTTTATGTTTAACTCATTAATCCATCTTGAGTTAATTTTTGTATAAGGTGTAAGGAAGGGGTCCAGTTTCAGTTTTCTGCATATAGCTAGCTTGTTCTCCCAGCATCATTTATTAAATAGGGAATCCTTTCCCCATTGCTTGTTTTTGTCAGGTTTGTTGAAGATCAGATGGTTGTAGATGTGTGGTCTTGTTTCTGAGTTCTCTAATCTGTTCCATTGGTCTGTGTGTCTGTTTCTGTACCAGTACCATGCTATTTTGGATACTGTAGCCTTGTAGTATAGTTTGAAGTCAGTAGCATGATGCCTCCAGCTTTACTCTTTTTGCTTAGGATTGTTTTGGCTTTACAGGCTCTTTTTTGGTTCCATATGAACTTTAAAGTAGTTTTTTCAAATTCTGTGAAGAAAGTCAATGGTAGCTTGATGGGAATAGCATGGAATCTATAAATTACTTTGGGCAGTATGGCCATTTTCACGATATTGATTTTTCCTATCCATGAGCATGGAATATTTTTCCATTTGTTTGTGTCCTCTCTTATTCCCTTGAGCAATGGTTTGTAGTTCTCCTTGAAGAGGTCCTTCACATCCCTTGTAAGTTGGATTCCTAGGTATTTTAGTCTCTTTGTAGCAACTGTGAGTGGGAGTTCACTCATGATTTGGCTGTCTGCTTGTCTATTATTGGTGTATAGGAATGCTTGTGATTTTTGCACATTGATCTTATATCCTCAGACTTTGCTGAGGTTGCTTATCAGCTTAAGGAGTTTTTGGGCTGAGACGATGGGGTTTTCTATATATACAATCATGTTATCTGCAAACAGAGACAATTTGACTTCCTCTCTTCCTATTTGAATATTCCTTATTTCTTTCTCTTGCCTGATTGCCCTGCCCAGAACTTCCAATACTATGTTGAATAGGAGTGGTGAGAGAGGGCATCCTTGTCTTGTGCCAGTTTTCAAAGGAAATGCTTGCACCTTTTGCCCATTCAGTATGATATTGGCTATGGGTTTTTCATAAATAGCTTTCATTATTTTGAGATATGTTCCATCAGTACCTAGTTTATTGAGTGTTTTTAGCATGAAGAGGTGTCGAATTTTATGGAAGACCTTTTCTGCATCTGTCGAGATAATCGTGGTTTTTATCATTGGTTCTGTTTATGTGATGGATTACGTTTATTGATTTACGAATGTTGAAGCAGCCTTGCATCCCAGGGATGAAGCTGACTTGATTGTGGTGGATAAGCTTT
Organism: Pan troglodytes; assembly: GCF_028858775.2. NCBI lineage: Eukaryota > Metazoa > Chordata > Mammalia > Primates > Hominidae > Pan > Pan troglodytes. Next base: position 127,758,271 of record NC_072407.2, on the reverse strand, counting down.
TTGATGTGCTGCTGGATTCAGTTTAACAGTATTTATTGAGGGTTTTCACATTGATGTTTATCAGGGATGTTGGCCTGAAATTTTCTTTTTTTGTTGGGTCTCTGCCAGGTTTTGGTATCAGGATGATGTGGGCCTCATAAAATGAGTTAGAGAGAAGTCCCTCTTTTTCCATTATTTGGAATAGTTTCAGAAGGAATGGTACCAGCTCCTCTTTGCACCTCTGGTAGAAGTTGGCTGTGAATTTGTCTGGTCCTGGGCTTTTTTTGTTTGATAGGCTACTAATTACTGCCTCCATTTCAGAACTTGTTATTGGTCTATTCAGGGATTTGACTTCTTCCTGGTTTAGTCTTGGGAGGGTGTATGTGTCCAGGAATTTATCCATTTCTTCTAGATTTTCTAGTTTATTTGCCTAGAGGTTTTTATGGTATTCTCTGATGATAGTTTGTATTTCAGTGGGATCAGTGGTGATATCCCCTTTATCAGTTTTTATTGTGTCTATTTGATTCTTCTCTCTTTTCTTCTTTATTAATCTAGCTAGTGGTCTATCTATTTTGTTAATCTTTTCAAAAACCCAGCTCCTGGATTCATTGATTTTTTTTGATGGGTTTTTCGTGTCTCTATCTCCTTCAGTTCTGCTCTGATCATAGTTATGTCTTGTTTTCTGCTAGCTTTTCAATTTGTTTGCTCTTGCTTCTTTAGTTCTTTTAATTGTGATGTTGGGTGTTGATTTAAGATCTTTCCAGCTTTCTGTTGTCAGCATTTAATGCTATAAATTTTCCTCTTAACACTGCTTTAGCCATGTCCCAGTGATTCTGGTATGTTCTCTCTTTGTTCTGATTGGTTTCAAAGAACTTCTTGAGTTCTGCCTTAATTTTGTTATTATCCAGTAGTCATTCAGGAGCAAGTTGTTCAGTTTCCATGTAGTTGTGTGGTTTTGAGTGAGTTTCTTAATCCTGAATTCTAATTTGATTGCACTTTGGTCTGAGAGACTGTTTGTTATGATTTCTATTCTTTTACATTTACTGAAGGGTGTTTTACTTCTAATTATTTGGTCAATTTTAGAATATGTGCTATGTGGTGCTGAGAAGAATGTATATTCTGTTGATCTGGGGTGGAGAGTTCTGTAGATGTCTATTAGGTCCTCTTGGTCCAGAGCTGAGTTCAAGTCCTGAATATCCTTAATTTTCTGTCTCATTGATCTCTCTAATATTGACAATGGGGTGTTAAAGTCTCCTACTATTATGATGTGGGAGTCTTAGTCTCTTTGTAGGTCTCTAAGAACTTGTTTTATGAATCTGGGTGCTTATGTATTGGGTGCATATATATTTATGATAGTTAGCTCTTTTTGCTGCATTGATCCCTTTACCATTATGTAACGTCCTTCTTTGTCTGTCTTGATCTTTGTTGGTTTAAAGTCTGTTTTATCAGAGACTAGGATAGCAACCTCTACCTTTTTTTTTGCTTTCCATTTGCTTGGTAAATATTCCTCCATCCCTTTATTTTGAGCCTATTTGTGTGTCTTTTTACGTGAGATAATTCTTCTGAATGCAGCACACTGATGGGTCTTGACTCTTTATCCAATTTGCCAGTCTGTGTCTTTTAATTGGGAAATTTAGCCCATTTACATTTAAGGTTAATATTGTTACGTGTGAATTTAATCCTGTCATCATGATGCTAGCTGGTTATTTTGCACATTAGTTAATGCAGTTTTTTTATAGTGTCATTGGTCTTTATATTTTGGTGTGTTTTTGCAGTGGCTGTTACCAGTTTCTCCTTTCCATACTTAGTGCTTCCTTCAGGAGCTCTTGTAAGGCAGGCCTGGTGGTGATAAAAATCCCTCAGCATTTGCTTGTCTGGAAAGGATTTAATTTCTCCTTCATGTATGAAGCTTAGTTTGGCTAGATATGAAATTCTACATTGAAAATTCTTTTCTTTAAGAATGTTGAATATTGGCCCCCACTCTCTTCTGGCTTGTAGGGTTTCTGTAGAGAGATCCACTGTTAGTCTGATGGGCTTCCTTTTGTAGGTAACCTGACTTTTCTCTCTAGCTGCCCTTAACATTTTTTCCTTTGTTTCAACCTTGGAGAATCTGATGATTACGTGTCTTGGCGTTGTATCTTAGTGGTGTTCTCTGTATTTCCTGAATTTGAATGTTGGCCTGTCTTGCTAGGTTGGGGAAATTCTGCTAGATAATATCTTGGAGTGTGGTTTCCAACTTGATTCCATTCTCCCTGTCACTTTCAGGTACACCAATCAATCATAGGTTTGGTCTTTTCACATAGTCCTATATTTCTGGGAGGCTTTGTTCATTCCTTTTCATTCTTTTTTCTCTAATCTTGTCTACATGCATTATTTCAGTAAGTTGATTCTCAATGTCTGATATTCATTCTTCCACTTGATTAATTTGGCTATTGATACTTGTGTATGCTTCACAAAGTTCACGTGCTGTGTTTTTCAGCTCCATCAGGTCATTTATGTTCCTCTCTAAACTGGTTATTCTAGTTAGCAGTTCCTGTAACCTTTTATCAAGGCTCTTAGCTTCCTTGCATTGGGTTAGAACATGCTCCTTTAGCTCAGAGTTTGTTATTACCCACCTTCTGAAGCCTACTTCTATCAATTTGTCAATCTCATTCTCCATCCAGTTTTGTGCCCTTGCTGGAGAGGAGTTGTGATCATTTGGAGGAGAAGAGGCATTCTAGTTTTTGGAATTTTCAGCATTTTGGGGCTGGTTTTTCCTCATCTTTGTGGATTTATCTACCTTTGATCTTTGAGGCTGATGACCTTTGGATGGGGTTTTTATATCGGGGTCCTTTATGTTGATGTTGATGTTATTCCTTTCTGTTTGTTAGTTTTTCTTCTAACAGTCAAGCTCCTCTTCTGCAGGTCTGCTGCAGTTTGCTGGAGGTCTGCTCCACACCATGTTTGCCTGGGTATTACCAGTGGAGGCTGCAGGACAGCAAAGATTGCTGCCTGCTCCTTCCCCTGGAAGCTTTGTCCCAGAGGAGCACCAGCCTGATGCCAGCCAGAGCTCTCCTGTATGAGGTGTGTGTTGATCCCTGTTGGGAGCTTTCTCCCAGTCAGGAGGCACCGGGGTCAGGGACCCACTTGGGTAGGTAGTCTGTCAGCAGAGCATGAGTGCTGTTCTGGGAGAATCCTCCTTGTCAGGATCAGCTGCTCTCTTCAGAGCTGGCAGGCAGGAAAGCTTAAGTCCACTGAAGCTACTCCCACCACCTCCCCTTCCCCCAGGGAAGATGGACGTTTTATCTGTAAGCTTCTGACTGGGGCTGCTGCCTTTCTTTCAGAGATGACTTGCCCAATGAGGAGGAATCTAGAGAGGCAGTCTGGCTACGCTGCTTTGCCACGCTGTGGTGAATTCCGTCCAGTCTGAACCTCTCAGCCTTCTTAGTACTGTCAGAGGAAAATCGCCTAGTAAAGCCTCAGTAATGGCAGACACCTCTCCCCATACCAAGCTCAATCATCCCAGGTCAACTTCAGACTGGTGTGCTGGCAGTGAGAATTTCAAGCCAGTGGTTCTTAGCTTGCTGGGCTCTGTGGGAGTGGGACCTGCTGAGCAAGACCACTTGGTTCCCTGGCTTCAACCCTCTTTCCAGGGGAGTGAATGGTTCTGTCTTGCTGGGGTTCCAGACACCACTGGGGTATGAAAAAGACTCCTGCAGCTGGCTCGGTGTCTGCCCAAACAGTCACCCAGTTTTGTGTCTCAAACCCAGGGCCTTGGTGGTGTAGGCACATGAGGGAATCTCCTGATCTGCAGATTGCAAAAACTGTGGGAAAAGCATAGTATCTGAGCTGGGTAGCACAGTCCCTCACAGCTCTCCTTGGCTAAGGGAGGGAGGTCCCCTGGCTCCTTGCACTTCCTGGGTGAAGTGACGCCCTACCCTGCTTCTGCTCACCCTCCATGAGCTGCACCCACTGCCTAACCAGTCCCAATGAGATGAACTGGCTACCCCAGTTGAAAATGCTGAAATCATCCACCTTCTGTGTTGGTCTCACTGGGAGCTGCAGACTGGAGCTGTTCCTATTCGGCCATCTTGCCACATTCCCCCGGGGTTGCTTGACAAATATTTCTAAGCCTCATTTTCCTTATATGAGAAATGAGAATGATAATAGTAACTACCTCATAAGATTGTTATGAGGATGAATTGAGATAATGCATGGAATTTCTTGGCATAGAGTAACTACTCAACCAATATTTGATATTATCTAGTCATTAAATCAACAAAAATGATGCTGACATTTCTGTGAGAGAATTCTGTAGAAGAAAAAAGTTAACAATTCAAGGAATTGAAAGAAATCTTTGGTACTTCAGTGGTTGGTGTTATTATGTATCCTACACGAACACAAAATTTGGCCTACTTTCATTTTCGAATTTCCATATAACTCAAGCTAGTAAAAATTCCCAGCATGAGACTCCTTCCACTAGAGAAAAGAAGGAAAAGTAAACGGGACTTTGTCTTTCACCTTTGGTACCAGCTCAGCCACAGGTGGGTAGAGCATCAGGTGGGTTCTTGGGGTCCCTGATTCCAGGACTTGGCTCATGGATGGCATTGCTGGACCTGCCTTGGGCCAGAGAGGAGCCCAGTATCCTAAATGGTGAGTCCCAGGCCAGGCAGCATTCACCACGAGCTGACTGAAGAGCTCTTGGACCTTAAGGTAACATGTATGGTAGCTGGCAGTACTCACTGCAGGCCTGTAGCATTAGTGGCAATAGGATAAGGCTCCTCTGCTTTTGGAAAGGGGAGAGAAGAGTGGGAAGCACTGCATCTTGTGGTCTGAGTGACAGGTCAGCTACAGGACAATAGAATACCAGATAGACTTCTAAAATTTTTTGACTCTAGTCTCTGGCTCCTGGATGTCACCTTTGCACCCATGTGTGGCCTGGGGGAACTTGCCACCATGAAGGGAAGAACACAGGCCTGGCTGGTTTTGCCACCTGCTGATTGTAGAGGCCCAGGGCCTTGAGTGAACATAGGCTTGACACGGAGTGGTTACAGCAGGCCTTGGACAAGACCCTGTGCTGTGCTAACTTCAGGTCTGACTCAGCTCAGTCTTGTGTCAAGGGCCACAAGGGTGCTTGTGTCACTCCATCCCCAGCTCTAGGTGGCTCAGAACACACACAGAGAGACTTTGTATGTTTAGGAGAAAGTAAGGGAAGAGAACAAGAGTCTCTGCCTAGTAATAAAGAGAATTCTTCTGGGTCTCATCCAAGACCGTCAAGGCAGAACCTCTACGAGTCTGCAAAAACCAAAGTGGTACTGTGCTTGGGATGCCTCCTAAAGCAGATACAGCTTAGATAACAATATCCAAGTCCTTTCTAATATCTGGAAAGCTTTCGCAAGAAGGACAGGTGCAAACTAGCCCAGACTGAGAAGACTACAATAAATACCTAACTCTTCAATGCCCAGAGACAAATGAACATCTACAAGCATTAAGGCCATCCAAGAAAACATGACCTCCTCAAATGAACTAAGTAAGAAACTAAGGACCAATCCTGGAGAAACAGAGTTATGTGACCTTTCATACAGAGAATTTAAAATAGCTTTTTTGAAGAAACTCAAAGAAATTCAAGACAGCACAGAGAAGAAATTCAGAATTCTATCAGCCAAATTTAACAAAGGGATTGAAATAATTAAACAGAATCAAGTAGAAATACTGGAGCTGAAAAATGCAACTGGCATACTGTAGAATGTATCAGAGTCTCTTAATAGCAGAATTGATCAAGCAGAAGAAAGAATTAGTGAGCTGAAGACAGACAGGCTATTTGAAAGTACATAGTAAGAGGAGACAAAAGAAAAAAGAATAAAAAACAAGGAAACATGCCTGAAGGATCTAGAAAATAGCCTCAAAAGGGCAAATCTAAGAATTATTGGGCTTAAAGAAGAGGTACAGGAAGAGATAGGGGTAGAAAGTTTATTCAAAGGGAAAATAACAGAGAATTTCCCAAACCTAGAGAAAGATGTAAATATCCAAGTCCAAGAAGATTATAGAACACTGAACAGATTTAACCCAAAGAAGACTACCTCAGGGCATTTCGTAATCAAACTCCCAAAGGTTAAGGGTAAAGAAAGAATCCAAAAAGCAGCAAGAAAATAAAGTAAATAACATATAATGGGGATCCAATGCATTTGGCAGCAGACTTTACAGTGGAAACCTTATAGGTCATGAGTGAGTGGCATGGGATATTTAAAGTGCTGAGGGGATTAAAAACCTTTTACCCTAGAATAGTATATCTGGTGAGTATATCCCTCAAACATAATGGAGAAATAAAGATTTTCCCAAATGAACAAAAGCTGAGGGATTTTATTAACACCAGACCTGTCCTACAAGAAACACTAAAAGCAATTCTTCAATCAGAAAGTAAAGGATGTTAATAAGCAATATGTAATCACCCGAAGGCATAAAACTCACTGGTAACAGTAAGTACACAGAAAAACACAGAATATTATAATGTGGATTATGGTGTATAAACTTTTTAAGTAGAAAGACAAAAAGATGAACAAGTCAAAAATAATAACAACAACAAATTTTCAAGACATAAACAGTACAATAAGATATAAATAGAAACAACAAAAAGTTAAAAAGTGGGAGTAATGAAGTTAAGATATAGAGTTTTACTTAGATTTCTTTTTGCCTGTTTATTTCTTTGCTTAGGCAAACAGTGTTAAATTGTTTCGGCTTAAAATAATGGGGTATAAAATAGTATTTGCAAGCTGCATGGTAAGCACAAACCAAGAAACATACAATGGATACACAAAAGATAAAAAGCAAGAAACTAAGTCATGTAACCAGAGAAATCACCTTCACTAAAAGGAAGACAGGAAGAAAAGAAGAAAGAGAAGACCATAAAACAAATAAAACTGCAGGAGTAAGTCCTTACTTATCAATAATAACATTGAATGTAAATAGACTACATTCCCCAATCAAAAGACATAGAGTGGCAGAATGGATTAAAAAAATAAGACCTGATGATCTGTTGCCCACAAGAAACACATTTCCCTTGTAAAGACACACAAAGATGGAAAATAAAAGCATGGAAAAAGCTATTCCATGCCAATGGAAACCAAAAAAGAGCAGGAGTAGCTATACTTGTATCAGATAAAATAGATTTTAAGACAACAACAGCAAGAAAAGACAAAGAATGTCACTATATGATGATAAAGGGGTCAATTCAGCAAGAGGATATAATGATTGTAAATACATATGCAACCAACACTGGAACACCCAAATATATAAAGCAAATAATATTAGAGCTAAAGGGAGAGAGAGGCCCCAGTACAATAGACTTCAACACTCCACTTTCAGCATTGGACAGATCTCCCAGACAGAAAATCAACACAGAAACATCAAACTTAATCTGCACTAGAGACCATATGACCTAATAAATATTTAGGGAACATTTCATCCAATGGTTGCAGAATACACATTCTTTTCCTCAGCACATGGACCATTCTCAAGGATAGACTATATGGTAGGTTACAAAACAAGTCTTACACCATTTTTAAAAAAATTGAAATAATACCAAACATCTTCTCTGACCACAAAGGAATAAAAACAAAAATAAGAGGAATGTTGGAAAATATACAAATACATAATAATTAAACAATATGCTCCTGAATGACCAGTAGGTCAATGAAGAAATTAAGAAGAAAATTGAAACTTTTCTGACATAAATGAAATGGAAACACAACACAAAACAGCACAACCTGTGGGATACAGTGAAAGCAGTACTAAGAGGGAAATGTCTAGCTATAAGTGCCTATGTCAAAAAAGAAGGAAAACTTCAAATAAACAACCTAAAAATGCATCTTAAAGAACTAGGAAAGCAAGAGCAAACCAAACCCCAAATTAGTAGAATAAAAAAGATCAGAGCAGGAATAAATAAATTTGAAATAAAGAAAACAATACAAAAGGTCAATGAAACAAACAGTTGGTTTTGGGGAAAGATAAAATTGACAAATCTTTAACCAGACTAACAAAGAAAAAAAAAAAAGAAGACTTAAATCAAAATCAGAGATAAAAAGGACACATTACCATTGATATCACAGAAATTTCAAGGATCATTAGTGGCTACTATGAGCAACTGTATGCCAACAAATTGGAAAATCTAGAGGAAATGGATAAATTCCTAGACACATGCAACCTACCAAGATTGAACCATGAAGAAATCCAAAACCTGAACAGACCAATAACAAATAAAAAGATCAAAGCAGTAAAAAAATACGTTTACTGGGAAAGAAAAGCCCAGGACCTGATTGGCTTCACTGCTAAATTCTACCAAACATTTAAAGAAGAGCTAACACCAATCCATTCAAATGATTCCCAAAAATAGAGGAGGATGGAATACTTCCAAAGTCATTCTGGGAGGCCAGTAATTACCCTGATAGCAGAACCAGACAAAGACATATCAAGAAAAAAAAAAAAAAACTACAGGCCAATAACTCTGATGAATATTGATGCAAAAGTTTTCAACAAAATACTGGAAAAAACAAATTAAACAACACATTAAAAACATCATTGATTATGACCAAGAGGGATTTATTCCTGGGATGCAAGGATAGTTCAACATATGGAAATCAACCAGTGTGGTACATCGTATCAGCAGAATGAAGGACAAAAACCACAGTCATTTCAATTGATGCTGAAAATGCATTTGATAAAATTCAATATTCCTTTATAATAAAAACCTTCAAAAAACTGTGTATAGAATGAATATACCTCGACATAATGAAAGCTGTAGACAGACCCACAGCTAGTATTACAGTGAATGGGGAAGAACTGAAAGCCTTTTTTCTAAGAACTGGAACATGACAAAGATGCCCACTTTCACCGCTGTTATCCCACATAGTAGTGAAAGTCCTAGCTAGCACAATCAGAGAAGAGAAAGAAATAAAGGACATTCAAATTAGAAAGAAATAAGTCAAATTATTCTTGTTTGCAGATGAGATGATCTTATATTTAGAAAATCTTAAAGACTCCACCAAAGAACTATTAGAACTGTCAAATTCGATAAAGTTGCAGGATAAAGAATCAACATACTAAAGTCAGTAGCACTTCTATATGCCAAAAGTGAACAATTTAAAAAAGAAATAAAGAGCATAATCCCATTTACAATAGCCACAAATAAAATTAGATACCTGGGACCTAACCAAAGAAGAGAAAAATCTCTATAATAAAAACTATAAAACATTGTTGAAATAAATTGAAGAGGATACCAAAAAAAAGGTAAGATATTCCATGTTGATGGATTGTAAGAATCAATATTGTTAAAGTGTCTGTATTACCCAAAGCAATCTACAAATTCCCTGAATCTACAGATTCAATTAAATCCCTATCGAAATATGAATGACATTCTTCAGAGAAACAGAGAAAACAATCCTAAAATTTATACGGGACCACAAAAGACCAAGAGTAGACAAAGCTATGCTAAGTGAAAAGTACACAACTGGAGAAATTATATTACCTGACTTCAAATTATACTACAGAGCTATAGTCACCAAAGCAGCATGGTACTGGCATAAAAATAGACACATAGATCAATGAAGCAGAATAGAGAGCCCAGAAACAAATCCACACACCTACAGCAAACTCATTTTTGACAAAGTTGTCAAGAGCATACACTGGGGAAAAGGCAATCTCTTCAATAAATGGTGCTGGGAAAACTGGATATCCATATGCAGAAGAATGAAACTGACCCCAGTCTCTCCCCACATACAAAAATCAAATCAAAATGGATTAAAGACTTAAATCTAATACCTCAACCTATGAAACTACTACAAGAAAATATCAGGGAAAGTCTACATGACACTGGTCTGGGCAAAAATTTCTTGAACAATCCCCACAAGCACACAGGCAAGCAAAGCAAAAATAAACAAATGGCATCACATCAAGTAAAAAGCTTCTGGACAATAAAGGAAACAGTCACCAAAGTGAAAAGACAACTACAGAATGGGAGAAAATATTTGTAAACTACCGGTCTGACAAAGGATTAATAACCAGAATATGTAAAGAGCTCAAACAATTATATGGGAAAAATCCTAATAATCCTATCAATAAATGGGCAAAATATTTGAATAGACATTTCTCAAAAGAAGACAGAAATGGTAAACAGGCATATAAAAAGTTGCTCAACATCATTGATCATCAGAGAAATGCAAATCAAAACTAGAATAAGATATCATGTCACCCCAATTAAAATGGCTTACATGCAAAAGACAGGCAATAACAAATGCTGGCAAGGATGTGGAGAAAAGGGAACTCTCATATGCTGTTGGTGGGAATGTAAATTACTACAACCACTATAAAGAACAGTTTGGAGTTTCCTCAAAAACTAAAAATACGGTTACCATATGATCCAGGAATCCCACTGCTGGGTGTATACCCAAAAGAAAGGAAATCAGTATATTAAAGAGATATCTGTAGTCCCATGTTTGTTGCAGCACTATTCATAATAGCCAAGCACTGGAAGCAACCTAAATGTCCATCCACAGATGAATGAATAAAGAAAATATGATACTTATACACAGTGGAGTAATATTTATCCATAAAAAGAATGAGATCCTGTCATTTGCAACAACATGGATAGAACTGGAGATCATTATGTTAAGCGAAACAAGCCAGGCACAGAAAGACAAACATTACATGTTCTCACTTATTTGTGGGATCTAAAAATCAAAACAATTGAACTCATGAAGATAGAGAGTAGAAGGATGGTTACCAGAAGCTTGGAAAGATAGGTTGTTGGGGAGGAGGTTGGAATGGTTAATGGGTATAAAAACTAGTTAGAAAGAATGAATAAGACGTAGTGTTTGATAGCACAACAGAGTGACTATAGTCAATAATTATTTAAATTTATATTTAAAAAAACAAAGTATAATTGGATTGCTTGTAACACAAAAGATTAATGCTTGAGGGGATACATACTCCGTTTTCATGATGTGGTTATTACTCATTGCATGTCTGTATCAAAACATCTCATGTATCCATAAATATATACATCTGCTATGTATCCACAAATTAAAAAAATAAAAAATTTCCCAGCAATGTTGTGTCTGGAAATAACACTAAACATTCTCCTTGGAAAAAAACTTAATTCTGACACTGCAAGTAACCAAGCCATCTTTGTTTAGATGTAGTTTAGTGCCATGCCTTTTTATATTCTTTTATTAGCTTTTGAAGCATGAAAAGAAAAACCTATCCTTATTTTCAAAACATGAAATATACAAAGGAGCAAAAAGAACCCAAAACATAAAACATCTATGAATCCATCATAAGAGGAGACTCCTGGTCAAATTTCCCTTTATAGATATTAAGTCTTCTTAATATTACTATCATAATTCTTCTATTTATTGATAAAAATAGAAATAACTAATTGTAATTTTAACTATCTCAAGCATATAACTTCAAGATCTATGTGTATTTTTCTCAGAAATATAAGGTTCAGGTTATTACAGCAAACAGAATACTCGATACCTGTAAACTTCATGTGAAACGTTTACTGTTTAATATTCCTTTTATAAAAAAATCAAATGATGTAAGGGAGTTATAATTACAGCTTTAAGAGATGTGATAAAAGAAATTATAACACTACCACTTTTGAAGCAGATATCCAGTTATAGGTAAAATCCTGTGTGCCTTGCCCCTACAAAGGAAGGAGAAGATTCACATTTTCTAGGACATACGAAAATGAAAACAACTGCACAACTGAGAGATGAAACTTACATGGTGATTGCTTTGTGTAGAAAGTTTTAAAAATTAGTAAAATATTTTTGAATAATCTCTAAATTTCATTTCATTAAGAATGTATGGTTCAGTGTTTATTTCTATAAAAATTTAAAGAAATATAAATATGAGAAAAATCTGCATGAATATTAATGTATAAAAATAATGTTCTGCGGGGTTTGAAATGTATAAAATACATGACAATAATATAATATTACTTGGAAAAATAAATGGAGTTAAGATATTTTGGGGTCCTCTTATTATCCAAGATACAGTAAAAGTACTAACTTATATGAGAGTTACCATTGGAAAAGTAACAAGAGTAACCATTGGAAAAATAGTAAAATATTTGATAATTCCAAAGCAAAGAGAAGGGGGATACTGGGATAACAAAAAAAAGATACTTAATCCAAAAAAAGACAAGAAGGAAGAGAACAGTAAACACCAAATAAGTATGATAAATAGATAATAAGTACTAATATGTTATATTTAAACTTGAATATATCAGTAATAAGCTAAATATTCCAATTTAAATATGAGACAGACTAAAACTTTAAAAACAGCATATACTGTTTACATAAGACACAGTATAAGGATACCAAAGTTGAATGTAAGTGGACTGCAAAAATACAGTATATAAACACTATCATAAAACCTGGTAGTTATATTCATAGCAAAACTGTAGACATTAAAGGCTGAAAGCATGACCAGAGATGAATATATGGGTAATTCATGATGATAAAAAGATCAATTTATCAAAAATATATAACAGTTCTAAACTTCCATGCACCTAATAACATAGCCTCAAAATATAAAAAGCAAAAATTGGCAGAACTAAAAGGAGAAATAGACAATTTATCTTTTGAAGATTTTTACATGCTCTCTCAGTAATAGATAAAATAAGCAATAAAAAAGTAAGGATACAGATGCTTTGAAGACCATATCTTAGAAAGTTGACCAAACTGACTTATTTAAAATATGAATCTAGCAACTGCAGGACACATTTTTTTCTAAGTGCACACTGAATACTCACAAAAACAGACCACATTTTGGGACATAAAGAAAATCTCAATAAATTTCAAAGACCTCAAATCACATAGACATGTGTTCTCAGACCAGAGTGCAATTAAATTATTAATAACAAAGATAACTCCAGAACCATGAGCTGAATACATTTCTGTTCACTATAAATTACCCAGTTCTGTTGCAGCGATAGAAAATGAATTAAGACAGCATGTGAGGGATGCCCAGTCCTCAAAAATATTCAAATATCACCTCGTATTCTACGTACTCATTGATAAAAGCTGATTGTTTTTAATCGATTGGCACAGCCCTGTAACAAAAAATGTTAAGGAGAGATAAGAGTTTGAGATCATCACTGTAGTTTTCTTAACAAAAATAATGTTATGAAATAACAATAATGAATCCCTGAATTATTATTGGTTGACTTTAGTTTTACGTTCTAAAAATGATTTTAGCCATCCTATGTATTAGACTCTACAGACACTATGATATGTATTTTTTTAGCTTATAATTATATACACACATATGTAATATTATCCCAGGATTGGTCTCATCCCTATTGATATCCAGGATTATGACTGCTCATTAGTTTGTGTAATGTTGTATTTATATAAGTAGAATTAAATATTTAAATCTACAAATAAATTTAAAAATATTTTCAATATATGTATGATGAGATTTCTCCCAAATTTTATAATATTTGGATGAACACTATACTTTAACATCTTGAGAAATAGAAAGTAGATTCTTTCATGCAGGGTTGATTAATTAGTTTAAATGGACAGAATGAAGATGCTGGCAGTAGGTTCTAAAAATGCAATGATTCATGGTATTTACTGGCTCTGAGCCCAGCCCAGCACCAGAGTTCCCTAGGAAGTGCAGTCCTTGTGTCCCTAGACTGCCTTTCAGTTTTGCCTAGGACCCCAAAACACTTTGGCTTGGAGTGACAAGGCTTGTGGAGAAACTCAAGTTCTAGCTTCTGGGATGGGTGATTACCCTCTGGCTATGGCTGGTCCGAATTGTTCCCTCTGTACACAAGTGCTGGCTAAGCCCAGCATGGCTTTACTCTCCTCTGTGACAGGACAGCACTGAGTTCAATGTGAAGTCCCCCAGTTGCTGCGATCTCACTCCCCCAAGTGCACAGGTTCTCTGTGCTACATGGCCACTGTCAGAGGATGGGAGAATGGTAGTTTCAGCAATTCAAGGCTGCCTCTTCTACCCTCTCTAATGCCTCTTTCAGTGATATAAAGTTAAAACCAGGTACTGTGATTGTTCGAACAACCTGATTTTTGTTCTTGTGATGGTGCTTTTCTGTGTGCATGTAGTTGTTAAAATTTGGTGATCCTACTAGAGGGACAAATGCTGTAGGCTTCTTTTCTACCATCTTGCTCTGCCCTTCTCTGTGTATAATTTAAATGATCCATAATTAATTGAAAATTTTATTTTTACTTTTCTTATTTTTTTTTTCTCTTGGCCGGGCCTGGTGGCTCATGCCTGTAATCCCAGCACTTTGGGAGGCCAAGGCGGGTGAATTGCTTGAGCTCAAGAGTTAAAGACCAACCTGAACAATATGATGAAGCCCGATCTCTACAAAAAATACAAAAATTAACTGGGCATGATGGCATGCACTGTAGTCCCAGCTACTTGAGAGGCTGAGGTGGAAGGATAGCTTGAGCCCAGGAGATTGAGTCTGCAGTGAGTTGTGATTGTACTACTGTACTCCAGCCTGGGTGACAGTGAGACACCATCACAAAAATTTGTGTGTGTGTGTGGATTTATGGATACAAGTGCAGTTGTGTCACATGAAATATATTAGTCTGGGCTTTTAGTGTACTATTTGCTTATATATTGTGTTTTTAATGCCAGGTTACCCTGCGTCCTGGCCCTCAGTCAGGGGAAACAACTCCCAATTGCTGTGAACAGCAACTGAAAAGAGGCTGTGAGTCATGAAGGCTGAAGTTGACTGCCTTAGAATTCTTGGGTTAATTTTAAAAGGCTTTGCTTAGAGCTATCAACATAGTACTCTGAACTTTCAATTAGGACATATTGGAGGCAGCAGTATAGTTTATGAAGCTCTGTAAACCCTTTTACAAAAACGTGTAACACTAGGATAGCAAAGGGAACATGCCATAGACAAAATCAGGGAACCAGGGTTCCCCAAGCCCTTGGATATCTCAGATATATGGAAATATGTCACTAAAATTCCTTTCACAAAATAGAGCTTGATCCTTAGGAAGAAAGGAACTGTTAGTAGAAACAAAATTGAGCTGGGTATAAAGACTGAGATTATCAGAGAATATAATGTTTCTTTTTTTGTTTTTTGTTTTTTGTTTTTTTTTGAGATGCCCAGGCTGGAGTGCAGTGGCGCGATCTCGGCTCACTGCAAGCTCCACCTCCCAGGTTCATGCCATTCTCCTGCCTCAGCCTCCCGAGTAGCTGGGACTACAGGCACCCACCACCATGCCTGGCTAATTTTTTGTATTTTTGGTAGAGACGTGGTTTCACTGTGTTAGCCAGGATGGTCTCGGTCTCCTGACCTTGTGATCCACCCACCTCAGCCTCCCAAAGTGCTGGGATTACAGGCATGAGCCACCGCACCTGGCCGAGAATATAATGTTTCTATATGTACATGTATTATCTAGCTTTGAACATGGAGTGGACATAGAGCAGTAACACCACAATAGCAATGGGCACACCTAGCACCTGTATTTTCGTTTCTAAATATCCTTTCCCATTAAGAAGAAGTAGGTAGGGCTCCTTGCAGGGAAAATACAAAATGAGCCTGGAATATTTAGGCCAGGGCTGAAATAAGGAAGTGTTCAAAGAATGGTGGAAATGCTGAAAGGATATTGAATCAAGCTTAAAGGGACTCTGGCCAAAATTGAGCATCAAAATAAATGTTATAATCAATATGACTCATTGAACAAAATAGGAATGATTATACTTATGTAATCAAATAGGTAAATAAGGAGAGGAGAAAACTTTTCCTTACAGTAGATTGCCAGCTAATAAATTAGATTCCATCTAATAAACACTGACGGAGTATTGAAATTGGAAAATCACCATCTGACAAAAATGCTAAGAAATAATTCATTAATTCAGGCAAAAATGCTAAGATTATCACTAACTTATTAGTGTTAACAGATGATAAAACTAGTAAGTGATAAAACTTGTTGGTGAAAATGGAAAGATACTGGGACATTCACAAAGTCTGAGAACCTCACCAGAAAATAGTTAGCAATTACAAAGGGAAAATGAGTAATTTTATAGAAGATAAATAATTTTAATTGTAATTAATTAACATCACTAGTAAAGAGATAAAATTATGTGCGCCTAGATAGAATGCACTGAGAACACAGCACCACTTCGGCGAAATTGTCAAAGAGCTATTATCTGTATCTAATCATGCGGACATGTTGTGCAGGCCCAATTTGAGGGGAATTATATAAAATACCAGCTTATAATTTTAAAAGTATTAAAGCCATGAAAATAAGACTGTGAACCTATTCCAGATTAGAGGAGACTAAAGAGACTTTGCAAATAAATGCAATATCATGATCCTAGATTGAATTATTTTGCTATGAAAAATATTACTGGGAAATTGATAAAACTTGGATGGGGTCTGTGGATTACATGATAGTAATTTGTCAATACTAATTTTGTGATTGTGATGATTGTATTGTGGTTATAAGAAAAAATATCTCTGTTTTTAGGGAACACATAGGAAAGAGTTCAGAAATAATGAGGCATTGTATTATTAACTTGTATCATAAGCAAGTAGTTCAGAAAAAAGACATTCTTTGTAGTATTAGAAACAGTAACTCTTCAATCAAACTATAATCAATCTAAAGTATATGATTTAGCTTAGAGTTTGGCTGTGTTAAATACAATTTGAGAAAAATATATAGAAAAGCTTAGAATGGAGATGGCTAGAAAACAAAAAAAAACACTGTAAGAGATATGTTTGAAAATACTTGTAGAAAACGTTTCAGAAATGAATACTGTGACTTCTGGCTCTGGGTTATAATGTGGAGAGTTGTTGGAAACAATGCATGCCTTTGAAATAACCAGAAAGGTGGATAAAATAATAGTCAAATATTTATTATTATTATGTTTTTGAGACAGACTCTCGCTCTGTCAACCAGGCTGGAGTGCGGTGGCACAATCTCGGCTCACTGCAACCTTTGCCTCCTGTGTTCAAATGATTCTTCTGCCTCAGCCTCCTGAGTAACTGAGATTACAGGCACACACCACCACGCCCAGCTAATTTTTTGTATAAATAGTCAAATATTTTAAAATGATATGAGAGGTATGTGGATTCAGAATAAAAAGAAACTCAAATTCCAGAAAGGAAGACCCCCTTCTAAGGCGAGCAGAGATGAACAGGAACTTTAAAGATATCTGCCAAGACTTTTCACAGTTAATAGAAGAACAGGTTTCCCATAGACAGAGAGACTTTTTGAACTTAAACCAACCAAAGCTTCAAAATAGTCCTGACCCTGCTCAAATCTGATGTGATCTTGGTGATGAATTCCTCCATGTATCGCTTCACAAAGAAAGGAGTGTGCTCTCTCTAGGGGAAGATAATGCTTTCTACAATGTTGGGAATATAATAAGAATTTATGTGACATATGAAGAAGCAGGAAAAAATAGGTAATAGAAGCAGACCAGATGTTGAAATTATAACATGATGACTTTAAAATAACTACTAAGATATATTAAATGAGAGAAAAAAATGGGCAAAATGAAAATATAAATAATTTTAACAGAGAAATAGAATGTATTAAAAAGAACCTAATGGAAAAGTGACTAGCAAGATGACCATATAGGACGCTCAAATGATCACCACTTGCAAAAGCATCAATTTAAACAACTATCCATCCATGAAAACACCTTGACAAGAGCTAAGGAATTCAGGTGAGAGATTATAGAACCTTAGTGGAGTACACAAATAAGAAAAGATGGATTGAAGAGAGTAGGAAGAATAGTATCGCATTACCCATATCACCCCTCCCCCAAGCCCAGGCAGTACAACATGGAGAGAGATACCCTCTGCATGGGGTAAAGAGAGTGAAATAAACACCCAGTGTCACCGCAGACCTTGTATGAGCCACTCCCCCTACCCCCGTCAACCCCAGTATCAGGCTCTCCTCCATGGCTTCAGGCTCTGGGTCAGCCCCCATGGACCTATGCTCCAGGTTTGCACCCACAGAGCCAACCATCAGTCTGTCCCCCAACATCCAGACTATAGACTTTCCCTTGTGGCCTCAGGACTCAGGCTACTCCCTGCAGACCCAGACTCCAGGCTACCACCTGCAACCCCATGCTCCAGGTTTGCCCCAATGCCATATTAGCCCCTGTGGACTCAGGCTCTATACAAGCTCCCACAGGCTCAGGCTCCAGGTCCACTCCAATGCCAGGCTGACTCCTATAGCCCTAGCTTTCAGTGGCACCAAGTTCCAGGCCTGCTTCAGTGGATCCAGGGTATAAGGCCACTTGAGACCTCAGCACTGGACTGGTCCACATGAACCTAGTCTCCAGGATCACCCTTCCAGACCAGATTTCAAGATGATACCTTCAGATCAGAACCTAGATCCACCACTATGGGCTTAGGCTTATTGCCCACTCCAGTGCTAGAATGGCCTCCATGAACCTAGGCTCCAGTCCCGTGCCTGTAGACCCAGGCACTGGGCATGCCCCAGTGGACCCTGGCATAAGGCCAGCAGACTCAGGACAAGGCCAATTCCTGTGGACCCAGGCACCTGGCTCACCTCATTGTTAGGCCAGCTCTCTTGGACTCAGGCACTAAGATCTTCCACTTGATAACCCAGGCACCAACCCGGCACCAAGATCTTCCACTTGCTAACCTAGGCACCAACCAGCTCTCCTGAGGACTCATGTAATAAGCCTGCTCATAGACCCTGCCAGGCAGCATACCTAGAATCCTTATATGTGTTAACTGGTAAAGGGCTTTACTGGCCAAAGCCAGTCTGTAAAGACTGGAAGAAGTGCATAGTTCTTCAAATGTACAAACACCAACATAAGGCCACAAGAATCATGAAAGAATAATAATAACACCAGCAAAGGGAAAAAAAAGAAGTGTCAGTATATGACCCTAAAGTAATGGAGATCTATGAACTGTCTGACAAATAATTTAAAATCATTATCTTTAAAAAACTGAGTTACAAGAGAACACAGAACTAAACAAAATCAGGAAAACCCAATACATGAACAAGATGAGAATTTCAACTGAGATAAAAACCTTTAAAAAGAACCAAACACAAATTCTAGAACTGAAGAATACAATGACTGAAATAAAAAGTTGAATTGAGAGCTTCAATAGCAGACTCAATCAAGCTGAATAAATAATTGGTAATCTTGAAGACAGGTCATTTGAAATTACCTAATCAGAAAAACAAAAAGAAAAAGGAATTAAAAAGAATGCAGAAAGCCTACAGGACATATAGGACACTGGCAAGGATATTAATTCACATGTTATGGGAGTCCTAGAAAGCAGAGCACGAGAAAAAGATGGAAAGCCTTTTTTTTTTTTTTAAAGAAATAATGATAGAAAGCTTCACAAATCTGGAGAAGTAAATGAACATCAGATCCACAAATCCCAAAGAACAAAGGTTTAAATACAAAAAACCTTCTATGACCACATTGTAATCAAATTCTCAAGTAAAAGACAAAGAGAAAATTTTGAAAGCATTCAGAGAAAATAAACTCATCATATAGAAGGGATCCTTTGTAAGACTATTAGTGATAGTCTCAGCGGAAAACTTGCAGGCCAGGAGAGAGTGGGATGATATATTTAAAATGCTGAAAGAAAAAAATACTTGTCAACCAAGGATACTATACTCAGCAAAACTGTCCTTCAGAAATGAAGGGGAGATAAAGACTTTCCCAGAAACAAAAGCTGTGGGAGTTTATCACCAGTAGACCTGCCCTAGAAAAAGTGCTAAAGAGAATGCCTTAAATTGAAAGAGAAGGATTCTAACATCATAAAAACATATGAGAGTATAAATCTCACTATAAAAGTAAGAATATAGTCAAATTCAGAATACTTTAATACTGTATTGGTAGTGCATAAATCAGTTTTAACTCTAGTAAAAAGTTAAAAGACAATGACATTAAAAACAACTATAAGTACAATAATTTGTTAATTAGTAAACAATATATAAAAGATGTAAATTGTGCATCAATAAAATATAATGTGAGGGAAGAAGAAGGTAAAGTGTAGAGTTTTTTTATGCAGCTAGTTCAGATTTCATCTGATTAAAATAGGCTGTTCTAATGATAATATGTTTTATGTAAGCCTTGTGGTAACCAGGAAGAAAAAGTCTGTAGTAGATACACACACACACACACACACACACACACACAAACACACACACAGAGAAAAAGATAAAGGGATCAAGGCATATCACTACAAAAAATCACATCATGAAGAAAGATAGGAAGATAGTACAATATGATATTTGGATATATATATAAATTGTGAAATGGTTAAATCAAATTAACATATCTGCCTCATATACTTGTTATGTTTTGTCATTAGAACATTTAAGGTCTACTTTTAGCAGTTCGTAAGTATAAAATACATTATCATTAGCAATAGTTACTATGCTGTACAATAGATCTCTGGAATTTATTCGTCTTGTCTGACTGAAATGTTGTAACTCTTTGATGTTTCCTGAAACCAAGATTCCCCACACAGATTGTGATTGCACAGTCCAAAGACAGAGTGCAGTCTCTGTGCAAAAAAAGGACTGCAGAATTTGTGCATGGGATTTCTCTCAGATCTCCCAGTATTTGTCTGCACTGTTTCATTTGCTGCAGTGTTTTATCTTTAAATAAAGACCTTATTAAGTATGCTCTATGAATTTATATGTTCCACAGAGAATAAGTGTGTTCTATGAAGTCTGGTGGTTCTTTCAAATATCTGAACTTGAGAAACCTTTGCAATGCCTCAAAGAAATACTTGATAACTTCCAAAAATAGAATTAACATAAGCAATATTCACTTACTACAGTGCAATAAACTAGATGCTGAAAACCAATCCAAAAAAGCACTGCAAGCTGGAAATGTAGCAACATACTATTTAGCAACTCTTACATCAACAGAAAAATTTAAGACAAAAATGCAGAATTTTTTAATAGCAAGTATAGGGAAACATAAAATATCAGAAATTATAAAATATAGCTAAGGCATTTTTCAGAGAAAAATTCATAGTATTAAATATACATAAAAAGAAAAAAGAAATAACCAATACACCCAACTTAAAATAGTAGACAAAAAAAAACACAAAAAAAATCAGAAGAAAAGGTGTAGCAAAATAGAAACTAAAATATATAAAAAGCAAGAAAGAAACTAAATCATATCACCAGAGAAAGTCACCTTCACTAGAGGAAGACAGAAAGGAAATAAAGAATAAAGAGAAGACCAAAAAAAAGCCAGAAAAAAAATAACAAAATGGCAGGAATAAGTCCTTACTTATCAATAATAACATTGAATGTAAATGGACTAAACTCTCTGATCAAAAGGCGCAGACTGGCTGAGTGGATGAAAATACAAGACTCATTGATCTGTTGCCTGCAAGAAACATACTTCACCTACAGAGACACACATAGACTGAAAATGAAGAGATGAAAAAAGATATTCCATGCCAATGAAAACCAAAAAAAAGCAGGAGTTGCTGTACTTATATAAGACAAGTTAGATTTCAAGATAAAAACTAGAAGAGGCAAAGAAGAAGTGATATCATTATATCACTACATAATGATAAAGAGGTCAAGTCTGCAAGAGGCTATAATAATTTTAAATATGTATACACGGAACACTGGAGCACTCAGATATATAAAGGAAATATTATTAGAGTTAAAAAGAGAGATAGACTTCAATACAATAATAACTGCAGACTTTAACACCCCACTTTCACCACCGGACAGATCTCCCAGATAGAAAATCAACAAAGAAACATAAGACTTAATATGCACTACAGACCAACGAATCTAGTAAATATTAACAGAACACTTCATCCAAGAGTTGCAGAATACACATTGATCTTCTCAGCACATGGATCATTCTCATCATATGTTAGGTTCCAAAACAAGCCATAAAACATTTTTAAAAAATGAAATAATGGCAAGCATCTTCTCTGACCATAATGGAATAAAACTAGAAATCAGTAAGAAGAGGAACATTGGAAACTATACAAATACATGGAAATTAAACAATATGCTCCTGAATTGCACCTAAATGACCAGTGGGTCAATGAAGAAATTAAGAAGAAAATTGAAAAATTTCTTGAGACAAATAGAATGGAAACACAATATACCAAAACCTATGGGATATAGCAAAAGCAGTACTAAGACAGAAGTTTATAGCTGTAAGTGCCTACCTTTAAAAAACCTTCAAATGAACAAACTAACAATGCATCTTAAAGAATTAGAAAGACAAGAGCAAACCAAACCCAAAATTAGCAGAAGAAGAGAAATAATAAAGACCAGAGTAGAAATAAATGAAATTGAAATTAAAAAATACAAAAGATTCATGAAACAAAAAGTTGGTTTTTTTGAAAAGTTAAACAAAATTGACAAGCCTTTAGTCAGACTAAGAAAAAAGAGAGAAGATTCAAATAAATAAAATTGGAAATGAAAAAGAAGACATTAGAACTGACACTGCAGAGAATGAAAGGATCATCAGTGGCTAATAGGAGGAACTATATACCAATAAATTGGAAACTCTACAAGAAATGGACAAATTCCTAGATACATACAACCAACCAAATTGAATCAGAAGAAATCCAAAACCTGAACAGACCAATAAGTAATGAAATCAACATTTTTACTACTGAATTCTACCAAACATTTAAAGAACTAATACCAATCCTACTCAAACTATTCCAAAAAATAGTGGAGGAGGGAATACATCCAAACTCATTCTATGAGGCCAGTATTATCCTAATACCAAACCAGAGAAAGACATATCAGAAAAACAAAACTACTGGCTCACATATCTGATGAATATTTATTAAAAAAAACTTCAAGAAAATACTAGCAAACTGAATTCAACAACACATTAAAATATCATTGATCATGACTGATATGGTTTGGCTGTGTCTCCACCGAAATCTTATCTTGAATTGTAGTTCTCATAATCACCACGTGTTGTGGGAGGTACCCAGTGGGAGGTAACTGAATCATGGGGGCAGTTACCTCCATGCTGTTCTCATGATAGTGAGTGAGTTAACCTGAGGTCTGATGGTTTTATAAGGGGCTTTTTCCCCGCTTCAGTCTGCACTTTTCCTTGTTGCCACCACACAAAGAAGGAGAAGAAGAACCTGTTTGCTTCCCCTTCTGCCATGATTGTAAGTTTCCTGAGGCTGATCAGCCCTGCAGAACTGTGAGTCAATTAAATCTCTTTCCTTTGTAAATTACCCAGTCTCAGGTATGTCTTTATTAGCAGCATGAGAACAGACTAACACAGTAAATTGGTACCAGGTAGTGAGGCATTGCTGTAAAGATACCCAAAAATGTGGAAGCGACTTTGGAATTGGGTAACAGGCAGAGTTTAGAACAGTTTGGAGGGCTCAGAAGAAGGCAGGAAAATGTGGGAAAGTTTGGAACTTCCTAGAGACTTGTTAAATGGCTTTGATCAAAATGCTGATAGGGATATGGACAATAAAGTCCAGGCTGAAGTAGTCTCAGATGGAGATGAGAAACTTGTGGGAACTGGAGTAAAAGTCACTCTTGCTATACAAAGAAACTGGCAGCATTGTGCCTCTGCCCTAGAGATCTGTGGAACTTGGAAGTTCAGAGAGATGATTTAGGGCATCTGGCTGAAGAAATTCCTAAGTGGCAAAACATTCAAGAGGAAGCAGAGCATAAAAGTTTGGAAAATTGGCAACCTGATGATGTGATTAAAAAAAAATCCTGGGGAGAAATTCAATCTGGCTGCAGAAATTTGCATGAGTAATGAGAAACCAAAAGGTAATCTCCAAGACAAAGGGAAAAATGTCTCCAGGGCATGTAAGAACCCTTCATGGCAGCCCCTCCCATCACAGGCCCAGAGGCTTAGGCGGGAAAAGTAGTTTCCTGGGGGCGGGTCTAGGGACCCCTGCTGTGTGCACTGCATCCCAGCTGCTCCAGTTGTGGCTAAAGGGGACAAGTTACAGCTCGGGCCATGGCTTCAGAGGGTTCAAGCCCTAAGCCTTGGTAGCTTCCACGTGGTGTTGGTCTGGCAGGTGCACAGAAGTCAAGAATTGAGGTTTGGGATCCTCTGCCTAGATTTCAGAGAAGATATGGAAATGCATGATGTCCAGGCAGAGGTGTATTTCAGGGGTGGAACCCTCATGGAGAACCTCTGCTAGGGCAATGCAGAGGGGAAATATGGAGTTGGAGCCACAACACAGAGTCCCTACTGGGGCACTGCCTAATAGAGCTGTGAGAAGAAGGCCACCATCCTCCACACTCCAGAATGGTAGATCCACTGACAACTTGCACCGGTGCCTGGAAAAGCCATAGACACTCAACACCAGCTTGTGAAAGCAGCTGGGAGGGGGGCTGTACCCTGCAAAGCCACAGGGTCAGAGCTGCCTAAGGCCTTGGGAGACATGGAGTCAAAGGAGATTGTTTTGGAACTTTAAGGTTTAATGCCTGCCCTATTGGCTTTCAGACTTGCTTGGGTCCTGTAGCCACTGTGTTTGGCCAGTTTCTCCCAAATAATAGTGGTTTTGAGGAAACTCAAAGAAATTCAAGATAACAGAGAGAAGAAATTCAAAATTCTATTAGACATCTTTAACAAAGAGACAGAAATAATTTAAAAATCAATTAGAAGTTCTAGAGTTGAAAAATGCAATGGACATTTTAAAGAATGCATCAGAGTCTCTTAATAGCAGAATTGATCAAACAGAAGAAAGAATTAGTAATCTTGAAGACAAGCTATTTGAAAATTCACAGTCAGAGGGGACAAAAGAAGAAAAGAATAAAAAAGAAGGATTTCTCCATGAACTCCTATACCTTCTTTAAAGTCAGAATAGGTATCTTAGTTACTGACAGTTTTCAGGTTTTTTTCTCCTTTGGTGATGATATGTTATTCCATCAGTGAAAAAGTATTTTTCTCTAAGGAGTAAGAAAGATACCCTGGTAATACATTATCATCAATCATTAAACAGTAACGGTCTTGGCACTTGTCTTAAAACCACCCATCTATTATAACCAGAAAGATTATCTTAGACTGTCCTTCACATTATACTTTACTTACTGCCTTGTAAGAATAAGAGTTGCTCACTGTGTTTATTTGCTATCCTCCATATTCTCCATTGCACCATTGGAGTATAATGTTAAAAAGAATTTCATTGAATATTATTTGAAGTATTACAAAAGGCAGCTTGCTTTTTAATCTATGCATCTTTGGGGGTTTTGAAAAAGAAACTGAATTCTTTGATGTAAAAAGGAGCTGTTAAAAGAGGTGGAAACTCTGCACCTGTGTATATATATTTTTTAGCAATAAAGCAGCATGGGCTCAGAATGCAAAAAAAAAAAAAAAAAGAATGAAGCATGCCTATAAGATGTAGAAGACAACCTCAAAAGGGCAAATCTAAGAGTTATTGACCTTAAAGAGGAGGTAGAAAAAGAGACAGTGATAGAAAGTTTATTCAAATGGATAATATCAGAGAACTTCCCAAACCTAGAGAAAGATATTAATATTGAAGTACAAGAAAGTGATAGAACACTAAGTGGATTTAACCCAAATTCCCAAAGGCCAAGGATAAAGCATGGATCTTAAAAGCAGCAAGAGAAAAGAAAGAAATCACATACAATGGAGCTCCAATATGTCTGGATGCAGATTTTTTAGTGATGACTTTACAGACCAAGACAGAGTCCTGGAGCATGAAATATATAAAGCAAATGTTATTAGAGCTAAAGAAAAATATCTCAATAAAATCATAGCTGAATACTTCAACATCCCTCTTTCAGCATTGGACAGATCATCAAAACAGAAAATCAACAAAGAAACATCAGACTTTATCTGCACTATAGAACAAATGTACCTAATAGATATTTACAAAACGTATCATCCAACAGGTGCAGAATACACTTCTTCTCCTCAGCACATGAATCATTCTCAAGGATACGTCCTATTGTAGGTCACAAAACAAGTCTTAAAACATTCAAAAAAGTTGAAATAATGCCAAACATCATCTCTGAGCAAAAAGGAATAAAACTAGAAATCAATAACGGGAGGAATTTTGAAAACTATACAAACACATGGAAATTAAACAATATACTCCCAAATGACCAGTGGATCAATGAAAAAATTGAGAAATTGAGAAATGTCTTGAAACAAATGATAATAGAAAGATAATATACCAAAACCTATGGAATACAGTGAAAGCAGTACTAAGAGGTGAACTTACAGCTATAAGTGTCTGCATCAAAAAAGAAAAAAACTTCAAATAAATGACCTAATGATGCATCTTAAAGAACTAGAAAAGCAAGAGCAAACCAAGCTCAAAATTAGTAGATGAAAAGAAATAATGATCAGAGCAGAAATAAATGAATTTGAAATGATGGAAAACAATACAAGAGATCAATGAAACCAAAAGCTGGTTTCTTAAAAAAGATAAACAAAATTGACAAACCTTTATCCAGACTAAAAAAAAAAGAGGGAAGACCCAAATACTTAAAACTAGAGATGAAAAAGGAGACATTACAACTGATACCAGAGAAATTCCAAGGATCATTAGTAGGTACTATGAGCAATTATATGCCAATAAACTGGAAAATCTAGAGAAAATGAACGAATTCCTAAGCACATACAACCTGCAAAGATTCAAACATGAAGAAATTCAAAACCTGAAGAAACCAGTAAAAAGTAACAAGACCAAAACAGTAATTAAGAGTCACTCAGTTAAAAAAAGCCCAGGACCTGATGGTGGTACTGCTGAGTTCTACTAAACATTTAAAGAAGAACTAATGTCAATTCTACTCAAACTATTCTGAGAAACAGGAGAAGGGAATCCTTTCAAACTTATTCTACGAAGCCAGTATTACCTGATACCAGAACCAGACAAAGACACATCAAAAAAATAAAACTGTGGGTAAATATCACTGATGAATATTGGTGCAAATATCCCAAACAAAATACCAGCAAACCTAAGTCAACAATACATTAAAAGGATCATTCATCATGACCAAGTGGGATTTATCCTAGAGATGCAAGGATGGTTCAACATATGCAAATCAATCAGTGTGATACACCATATCCACAGAATGAAGGACAAAAAAATATGATGTTTTCAACTGATGCTAAAAAGCATCTAATAAAGTTCAACATCCCTTCATGTTCAAAGCCCTCAAAAAACTGTGTACAGAATGAAAATAACTCAACATAATAAAAACCATATATGACAGACCCACAGCTAATATCATAAAAAATAAAAAAAAAAAACAGAAGGTCTTTCCTCTTAGATCTAGAATGCCCATTTTCACCTCTGTTATTCAACATAGTACTGGAATTTCTAGCTAGCGCAGTCAGACAAGAGAAGAAAATAAAGGGCATCCAAATTGGAAAGGAAGAATTCAAATTGTCCTTGTTTGCAGATGATATGATCTTATAGTAAGAAAAACCTAAAGACTCCACTGAAAAATAGAACTGATAAACACACTCAGTAAAGTTGCAGAATACAAAATCCACATTCAAAAATTAGTAACATTTATGTATGCCAATAGCAAACATTCTGAGAAAGGAACCAAGAAAGAAATCCAATTTATAATAGCCACAGAAAAAAATTAAATACTTAGGTATGAACTTAACCAAAGAAGTGAAATATCTCTACAACAAAAATTATAAAACACTGATGAAAGAAATTGAAGAAGATATTAAAAAATTAAATTATATTTCATGTTCATGAATTATAAGAATCAATAGTGTTAAAATGTCCATACTACCCAAAACATTCTACAGATTCAATGCAATTTTTATCAAAATACCAATGACATTCTTTACCAAAATAGAAAAACAATACTAAAATTTACATGGAATCACAGAAGACCCAGAATATCCAAAGGTATTCTGAACAAAAAGAACAAAACTGGAGGAATCACATTACCTGACTTCAAATTATAGTACAGAGCTATACTCACCAAAACAGCATGGTACTGGCATAAAAACAGACACATAGACTTATAACAGAATAGAACAGAATACATAGAACACAGAACAGAATAGAGAATTCAGAAACAAATCCACACACATACAGCAAACTTATTTTTGACAAAGGTGCCAAGAACATACACTGGGGAAAAGACAGACTCTTCAACAAATGGCGCTGGGAAAACTGGATATCCATATGCAAAAGAATGAAACTTGACCACTACCTCTCACCGTATACACAAATCAAATCAAAATGGATTAAAAACTTTAACCATTAAAAGAATGTAAGAAAACTTTTAGGAAACTCTCCAGGACATTGTTCCGGGCAAAAATTTCTTAAGCAATACCACATAAGCACAGATAATCAAAGGAAAAATGGACAAATGGGAAAACATCAATGTAAACTTCTGCATAGCAAAGGAAACAGTTAACAAAGTGAAGCGACAACCCACAGAATGGGAGAAAATATTTGCAAATTACCCATCTGACAAGAGAATAATGACCAGGATATATACAGAGCTCAAACAACTTTATAGGAAGAAATCTAATAATCCAGTCAAAAATGGGCAAAAGATTTGAATAGACATTTCTCAGAAGAAGACATGCAAATGGAAAACAGACATATGAAAGTGTTCTGAACATCATTGATCATCAGAGAAATGCAAATCAAAACTACAATGAGATACCTTATCCCAGTTAAAATGGCTTATATCCAAAAGACAGACAATAACAAATGCTGGCATGGATGTGGAGAAAAGGGAACCCTCACACACTGTTGATGGGAATGTAAATTAGTACAACCACTATGGAGAACAGTTTGGAGGTTTCTCAAGAAACTAAAAATAGAGCCACCGTATGATCCAGCAGTCCCACTGCTGGGTATATACTTAAAAGAGAGAAAATCAGCACATTGAAGAGATATCTGCACTCTGTTGCAGCACTCTTCCGAATAGCCAAAATTTGGAAGCAAGCTAATTTTCCACCAATAGATAAATGGATAGAGAAAATGCGGTACATATACACAAGCGAGTACTATTTAGCCATAAAAAAAGTGAGATCCATTCATTTGCAACAATGACAACAATGAATGGAACTGGAGGTCATTATGTTAAGTCAAGTCAGGCAGAGAAAGACAAACATCACATGTTCTCACTTATTTGTGGGATCTAAAAATCAAAACAGTTGAATTCATCATGAACATAGAGATTAGAAGGATGGTGACTAGAGGTTCGGAATGATAGTGGGGGACTGGAGGGGAGGTTGTGATGGTTATTGGGTACAAAAAAATAAAAATGATGAATGATATTTAGTATTTGATAGCACAACAGGCAACTATAGTTAATAATAACTTAATTGTGCATTTAAAAATAACTGAAAGAATATAATTGGCAGGGCACAGTGACTCACACCTGTAATCCCAGCACTTTGGGAGGCCGAGGCGGGTGGATCACAAGGTCAGGAGATCGAGACCATCCTGGCTAACATGGTGAAACCCCGTCTCTACTAAAAATAGAAAAATTAGCCAGGCGTGATGGCAGACGCCTGTAGTCCCAGCTACTCGGGAGGCTGAGGCAGAAGAATGGCGTGAACCCGGGAGGCGGAGCTTGCAGTGAGCCCAGATCGCGCCACTGCACTCTAGCCTCGCGATAGAGACAGACTCCGCCCGTCTCAAAGAAAAAAAAAAAAGAATATAATTAAATGGTTTTTTGAATTGTTTGTAACACAAAGGATAAATGACATTCTCCATGATGTGATTATTGTGCTTTGCATGCCTTTGTCAGAATATCTCAGGTACCCCATAGATACGTACACCAACTATGTACCTACAAAAATTAAAAATTTAAAAATTAAAACAGTATTATGGTGGGTAAAAGAAACCAGGTTTAAGTGAATAGTTTCTGTGTGATTTCACTTATAATAAGTTCCAGAACAGTTACAATTATTTCATGAATATAGAAGTGCAATGCTAATTACCAATCCCAAGCAAGGACTCCCACTTCCTGGAGAATAACAGTAATCAGCACTCTGCCCATCACCAGAAACAGGAGTCCCACTATATCTTGGGCTACTATTTAGGTCCATCATGCTTTAGTTACCTATTTGTCTGAGTTCAATGAGACAGAACACACCAACACACAAGTTATGTGAAGTCGGTTTATTACTTAAAGATGGGCAGCAAGCGACAGACAAATCTCTTTGACCCAGGCCCCCAAGTCTCAAGAAAGCTGTACAGGGTAGATGGTATCTTGACTATGTTTGACTCCCTTTGATGAGGGATCCTGAAAGGCAGCCCACCCTAGGTTATATGCCTCAGGTGCCATCTGACGCATGGGGCAAAGCTTCGAAGGACCTCCTGCCTCTACAGGGAGAGGTTGTGTGGCAATGGGGAGGTGATAATGGAGGTGGGAGGTGATAGTAAAGGTGAATGGCAAAGGGGGAAAGGAAGAGAGAAGGTTTAGGAAAGGAAGGGGAAGAAATGAGAGTTCTGATGTACCTTGAATGTACATCTCGATAGGAGTAGCAGTGGCTGTGTGAGAGCTCGGTGAATGTCACAGAGGCCGGGAAGATCCTTGTTTGCTATCTCCTAACAACAGTGTAAGGATGTAGTTTGTAAATGGCAAGAAAATCACAATGGTTGAATTTGAAGTGGGCACTGCCTGCTGGTAGAAATAACTTGGTGTCCGTAGAGAAAAATCTTCAGTATCCATCATCCATTTAATTGCTATTTCTGCTTAGTCATTCTCCGGATACATGGGAATTTTAGATAAAAATATTGTGAATTTTTAGCTGAAGGCTTTCTAGTGTACCTGAACTAGTTAAGCAAATTAAGATTCTAGAATGTTCCTGCTTTAAATTTTACTGTACAGGAACTCTTGGGGCAGGTTTCTTGGAATATGGCCATGCCAATAATCCCAATAATAGAAGAAATCCATTGTTCAGAACCACTATTCTCTGACTGAGGGAGAAGCCAAGCTGAAGACACCAGAAAGGATCACACTAGTTTAGTCTTCTTAGGTTAATGAGAGGGCAGGGGTATTGTCAGGACAGACACGGAAGGGAAGCAAGGGCCAGCAGAGTGTGAAGGATGAGCAACATTGGGGACATTCCAAAGCGAGACTTCAGGAGGGCAAACATCTTAGAGTTTAAAGTTACAGTAATTGTAGTTGCAGCATGTATGAACATAAGTCCGATTCCTGAGATCAAATGTCATGTCTCTGCAGAATTTCTGACACACCATGTATGATATCTGGAGAGTATTGCCTAAAATAGGAAAGAACCACAGAAAATAAGCATTTGATTTAAGCTCTCCAAGGTGAGTCAAACCCAGCACTAGTTCTGTTGGTGAAAATTTAATCAGGGTAGGTTGAGGAATGGCTTCCCAGCTTATACTCCCTAAAAGCACCCAGGCAGGGAGATACAGAGGCCACTGATCAGCTGCAGGGCTTGTTTGCCTGAGGTCCCTGAAAATCCTCAACTCTATGTAGCTGCTTCATTTTTCTCTCTTGCTAGAAGATTAGCAACTAGTGATTTAGTGTCTTCAAAGTCAAAATCTGTTTAGTCATTAACCAGCCTGTCTTCATCCTCTCCTTCCACCACTCTTCTCAGCCTTTGGTAACCACCACTCTAGTCTCTACCTCCATGACATTAACTTATTCTTTAGCTCCTATACATGATTAAGAACATGGGATATTTGTCTTTCTGGGCCTGCTTATTTCATTTAATATAATGACCTCCAGGCTCACCTGTGTTTCTGCAAAGGACAGAATTTCATTTATTTTTATGGTTGAATAATATTCTATTGTGTGTATATACCATATTTTCTTTATTGTATATTTCAAAATAGCTAGAAGAGAACATATGGAATGTTCTCAATACAAAGAAATGATAAACGTTTGAGTTGATGAATATCCAGTTACCCTGATTTGATCATTACACATTGAAGGCTTGTATGAAAAATCACATATACTCATAAATATGAACAATTGTTATGTGTCGATTATCAAAAAAAAATCTGTTTGGTCAGTTTTCTTGGAAATATAGAATCCCCAAGTTCTCCCTCCTGTCTCATTGACCCAAATTATCTTCTGTCTGAATGCACAGGGACCTGTGCTACCACCTGTGCTCAGGGGCATTCTGCATTGGTTCTTCTCTTGAGATGTGAAATTGCTGAAACACTATCCTAAGAATTCTAAGAATCTTACAACACCTTCCCTGACCCTCTAACTTACGCTGGTAAATCCTTAAGAGCATGCATGCCTCGTCCTTCTGAGCAGTACAAACACCAAAGCCTCTTCTACAGCGGTCTGTCCGTGTGCGAAGGTGGCATGTTACGCACTGAAGTGATGTCACTGCTGGAGAGAGCATAGAGATGGTGTGAGACTAGGCAAAAGCAGGGACTTGGGATGGAGTTAGAAATATTCAGATGGAGGTGGGGAATGAATAGTGGAGGGGGCAGGCAGATGAAGAGCTACTGGTTGGGGTATTTAGGCGGTAAACAGTTGGAGCTCTTATCAACTCCTCATTTCAGAGGAATAAAAAGAAAATGTCACCAAAGGATTCTGACCCCAACTTCAGCCCTTTTAACCTGGATAACTTTAAGCAAAAAGTTAGCTTCCATGTCATTGACTTCTCTAGCTTAAAAATGGTGCTATGAATGCTAGCCTGGCCTACTAGAGATATGGGTGTGATAAGGAGGGTGAGGGCTTTAAAACATTTCACCAAAGCTATTGTTACTATCGTTAGGTGATATATTCTGTTCTTTTGAGCTTCAATCTGAATCTACATAAAGGCATCATCAATAATAGTACCATAAGTGACACTTTTATGAGGTTCTGCGGGGTGAGCTATTCAAAATACAGGTTTAATTTAAAAAAATTTCCCTAGTGCACCTGAATGAGAAAGGAAAGTAGCAATGATTGAGCGTCCCATTTGGGCCATGTTCTCTCAAGTTGCATCTGATTTAATCCTCACAAAAGCCTTGTAAGCAGGCACCATTGTCCCCATTTCTTGAATGAGCAACCAAAGGTACAGAGATTTTGAGACCGTAACTACAAACCATGAAAAAAATCTGATTCCAGAGCATTCAGTACTTCCTCTCATAGAATTACTTGTTGTAATATAAAGTCTCTGAAAAGGGTATCAAAAGCCATTGTTCACTCCTAAAATAAACTGAAAATTATTCATTATAGACTGACCAGCTCCATCAACAAATGGGATATAGGTTTACAAATAAAAAGGATGTCCTAAGGAAAATCTTGCCAGGGCTTGGGATTATGGGGAATGGTAGGGACAGAGGGAGAAAATGAGTTAAAAGGGCAGGACAGAGGCCTACCCACCTGGAGGAGAATGGCAGGAGGCTGAAAAGGATGGAAGAGTTGTCAGGGAAGGCAGAGGAGCATTCTGGAGGCTGGCTTCCCCTGGCTCATAAAAGTGGCCAAAGCTCAGCCCTGCATGGACGCATGCTACACATGTAGTTTCCCTGGAGCTCCCTAGATCCTGTCTCTCAAGTATACCCCTCAGGTCCAGGACTCACCCGCAATGAGGCAGTAAAGGAGGAAGAGGAACAAGAAGTGTTTGTTCATCCTGACCCGGAAATCCCTTGTGCAGGAAAAAGAAGCCAGGGGCTGCAAGCACAGGTCTTTAGGCTCCAGAGAGAAAACTTTCTTCTTCGTCAGAGGCTAGTGATTATTCATGCCTAGGGAGAGCCTGTCACACAAGGTTTCCTCTTGGAGCTCAAGTTCATTGGCTGTCCTCCTCAAGGCAGAGAAAAAAGAAAATTAATAAATGTTGAGGTTTGCATGGAGCTAACCTTTTTAAAAACATATACTTTTGATATTATTATTCTTATCCCAATTTCAAGAGGAGGAAACTGAGGCTTGTTGAGGTTCCAGAAGCTTACCCCAGGTCACATATCCAGTGAGATAGTGCTGTTACTCAAAGTATGACTTCCTAATTCTAGAGTCCACGTTTCACCACCGTGATTCAATGCCTCTCTGAGATTTATTCATACATTCAACAAATATTTGTTGAGAAATTGTATATGCAACACAGTTACATGAGTAAGACCAAGCAATGAATAAGGCAGACAAGCTCACCTGGCTCCTCACATTATGGGTAAGAAACCAGAGAGTGAGAGAGGAAAAGATATATAGTCTGTGACCAAGCTTGACCTTCCACCTAGAACGTTTGATTCTCAGTCGAGAACTCTTCTACTTACAAGAAATCTGTCCTTCAAGGCCAGCAACTGTTTACTTTGTGGAGCCATTAAATCCTCTCTAGAATTATTCCATGACTTGATCTTTAGCAAATTTATATTTTGAATCTGGCTAGTTTTTTGTTCATGATTTAGATGTCTATCTTTATGAAAGCTAACTCAGTTAAGATTCACTATGGGTAAAGTACTAGAAAACCATGACCACTCCTGGCATTCTAAGTCTCCTAAACCACCAGCCCAATGGCTGATGGTGCTTGGTTAGAGATACTAGAAGTATTCCATATTAAACTGATTTAACAACATGTTCTTTAGTTGTAGGAATGATATGATCATTGAAATATATTGAGTCTGACATTTTTTAGACATCAGATGAAGATTGGGTAAAATATGATCTTATGTTAAGTGTCACAAAATTTACAATGTTTCTTCTCTATGAACAAACAGAATATGGAGCCCACCTTTGCCTAAGAAGAGAGCAAGAAGTCTTAGAGACTTACACATGAGGGAGCTGGTTCCTTTGAAATAATAGATTCCAGAATGGAGAGTAAGGTTGTGAGGCCTTTGGATCTAGTTTTCTACTCTGCCATATTTTAGAAGAGGGTGTTGAACACTGGATAGCATTTTTGAGAACATTCCCAGGCTTATCAAGAAGACAAACTTCTGAGCCTTTGGAGCCTGGGCTTACCAAGTTATTAGGGTATTTCATTTGTCACTTGTTTCCTCTGCTTTATCCTCTATTTAAAAATTACCTGCTGGGTATAATGTTCACTCTTCAGGTGATGAGTGCACTAGATGCCCAAACTTTACCATTTGACTATCTGTCCATATCATAAGCCTGTGTATGCACTCCCTGAATCTATAAAAGTAAATATAAAACATAAGAAAATAGAGAGAGGGAGCAGCACTAGAATCAGAGCAAAAGAAGCAGACATTCTAGGTTAAACTGCGGTGGAGTTTTTTTCTTCTTCCTTCAAGGTTCTCCTTGGCAGGTGCCTTCTGAAAGGCCAATTGTGTTTTGAATCTCCATTGTACTGATTATTTCCAGTTAAGATTGTAGAATTTTGCAACTCTACCCAAATGTTGGAGTCCTCTGACCTACTTCTCAGCCTCCCACAGTACCTCATCCATCACATTTTCTCTTGAAAATAATTTCTTTCTTCATTTATCATGGGGTAGGAGAGAAGAAGGTGTTAGAAACTATTAATAGAGGTAGTGTGGCATAATGGAAATAGCATTTTCCTGAGAGTCTGGAGACCTGTGCCTGATCACTAGATAACTCATTGTGTCTTCAGCAAATCATTTATCTGTAATATCAGATTTTAATCATTTTAAGGGCCCTTTAGAACTTTAACATTCTGTGGTTCCACGACATACGTCATGAAAATGGGTAGCAGGTTCTGTTATTCTGAAGTTCCTAGCACTCTGCTTGGCACATGATACCACTATCTGTGATGCCACTGCCATTGGCCACAGCACCCAAATTGATGTGCCCCCATGCCTAGAAAGCCCTCCACTCTGAATAGATGCTCTTTGTTCTGCTGTGAGGAGGAGGAACGAGAACATCGTGTCTTCATGTTCATGGTCTTTCTTGGCTCTCTTGGCTCCAGGGTGGGTGACTGAGATCTTGGTGATAGCACAGATGAGCAGTCCCGTGAACTTGTCTTTCTAAGTGCTGCCTTTTATTTTAGGGAAATGGACTTTGGCATAGAGTCAGGGATCAGGCTGCTTTGTTCCTGGGTTCCCAGGGGCAGCATTGGTTTTTCAGAGTGTATACGAGGAACAGAGCAGGAGATAATGGCCCTTTAAAAATATCTGGTGGAGGAGTGCCTACTTGCAGGGCCCAGGAAAAACACCTAGAGTATACATCCAGTCCTTCCTACCTCCAGTTGCTGGTGGAGAGTGAGGTGAAGGAAAAAGAAACAAAACCAACATGTATTGAATGCTTACTATGTGCCATGCACAAGGCTGGGCCCTTCTATGTAGATTGTCTCATGGAGCCCTGGTGACAACATGGTGGTGAAGTGTATATCAAGGAGCAAAGCTGGGGTTCAAGCCTAGATCAGTGTCACAAAAATTCACGTTTCATTCACCACATTGCTCTTAATATGATGCTTCAGATGAAAAATCACAATGAATAATAAAAAGTTGCAAAAAGCTCTTTCAGAACATTTATGGACTGATTTTATACTTGCAAGTATCAGATTTTTGTTAGCTCCTTACCTCCATTCCTGAGCAAGGTTTACCATTATGGGTCTAGTGTCCTCTTAGTTTCATGGAGTCCATGAACTCTAATAGATAAATGTATATTTTTATTTTTTATTAACTTCTAATTGATGTGAATAATTTCTTTTTCTACTGAATATTGTCAACAAACTATGAGTATTAGCAGTGCCTGAGACTTTGTTACCAACAGAAATAAGTGAAAGATCAGGAATTAAATGATTTTATTTGCATCTTTGAACTTGTTAGGACACAAAGGTCATCCTGGTTTTATTTCTGTGAAAACATTCTTGTGAATGGAAGTGTGAGGCCAGATAAAATGAAAGAGCATCTTATTTCTGCATGTGCTAGAAATGCATCTCAGGATGTGGGTTATTTTCCTGATAAGAAAGCTCGATTTGAAAAAAAAAAATGGCACATTTTGAAATACAGTTTTGCTGTTTTACAAAACCCTTTTCTTGTGGCTTCTTATACATTTTACTAGCTTGCTAAATGAAAGATGCTCCATGTGATCAGCAAATTCTAGTAATCTATGTTAGAAATGGTTTGTGGACGGCAACAAAGGGACAATTTATTATTCACTTTCCTTCTTAAATAGAATAGTTGATTTTTTAAATTGTACTTTAAGTTCTAGGGTACATGTGCACAACATGCAGATTTGTTACATATGTATACATGTGCCATGTATATATGTTGGTGTGCTGCACCCATTAACTCGTCATTTACATTAGGTATATCTCCTAATGCTCTCCCTCCCCTCTCTCCCCACCCCACAACAGGCCCTGGTGTGTGATGTTCCCCACCCTGTGTCCAAGTGTTCTCATTGTTCAATTCCCACCTATGAGTGAGAACGTATGGTGTTTGATTTTCTGTCCTTGCGATAGTTTGCTCAGAATGATGGTTTCCAGCTTCATCCATGTCCCTACAAAGGACATGAACTCATCCTTTTTTATGGCTGCATAGTATTCCATGGTGTATATGTGCCACATTTTCTTAATCCAGTCTATCATTGTTGGACATTTGGGTTGGTTCCAAGTCTTTGCTATTGTGAATAGTGCTGCAATAAACATACGTGTGCATGTGTCTTTATAGCAGCATGATTTATAATCCTTTGGGTATATACCCAGTAATGGGATGGCTGGGTCAAATGGTATTTCTAGTTCTAGATCCTTGAGGAATCTCCACATTGTCTTCCACAATGGTTGAACTAGTTTACAGTCCCACCAACAGTGTAAAAGTGTTCCTATTTCTCCACATCCTCTCCAGCACCTGTTGTTTCCTGACTTTTTAATGATTGCCATTCTAACTGGTGTGAGATGGTATCTCATTGTGTTTTTGATTTGCATTTATCTGATGGCCAGTGATGATGAGCATTTTTTCATGTGTCTGTTGGCTGCATAAATGTCTTCTTTTGAGAAGTGTCTGTTCATGTCCTTCACCCACTTTTTGATGGGGTTGTTTGTTTTTTTCTTGTACATTTGTTTGAGTTCTTTGTAGATTCTTTGTCAGATGAGTAGATTGCAAAAATTTTCTCCCATTCTGTAGGTTGCCTGTTCACTCTGATGATAGTTTCTTTTGCTGTGCAGAAGCTCTTTAGTTTAATTAGATCCCATTTGTCAATTTTGGCTTTTGTTGCCATTGCTTTTGGTGTTTTAGTCATGAAGTCCTTGCCCATGCCTATGTCCTGAATGGTATTGCCTCAGTTTTCTTCTAGGGCTTTTATAGTTTTAGGTCTAACATTTAAGTCTTTAATCCATCTTGAATTAATTTTTGTATAAGGTGTAAGGAAGGGATCCAGTTTCAGCTTTCTACATATGGCTAGCCAGTTTTCCCAGCACCATTTAGTAAATAGGGAATCCTTTCTCCATTTCTTGTTTTTGTCAGGTTTGTCAAAGATCAGATGGTTGTAGATGTGTGATATTATTTCTGAGGGCTCTGTTTTGTTCCATTGGTTTATATCTCTGTTTTGGTACCAGCACCATGCTGTTTTGGTTACTGTAGCCTTGTAATATAATTTGAAGTCAGGTAGTGTGATGCCTCCAGCTTTGTTCTTTTGGCTTAGGATTGTCTTGGCAATGAGGGCTCTTTTTTGGTTCCATATGAACTTTAAAGTAGTTTTTTCCAATTCTGTGAAGAAAGTCATTGGTAGCTTGATAGGGATGGCATTGAATCTATAAATTACCTTGGGCAGTATGGCCATTTTCACAATATTGATTCTTCCTACCCATGAGCATGGAATGTTCTTCCATTTGTTTGTGTCCTCTTTTAGTTTGTTGAGCAGTGGTTTGTAGTTCTCCTTGAAGGGGTCCTTCACATCCCTTGTTAGTTGGATTCCTAGGTATTTTATTCTCTTTGAAGCAATTGTGAATGGGAGTTCACTCATGATTTGGCTCTCTGTTTGTCTGTTATTGGTGTATAGGAATGCTTGTGATTTTTGCACGTTGATTTTGTATCCTGAGACTTTGCTGAAGTTGCTTATCAGCTTAAAGAGATTTTGGGCTGAGACGATTGGGTTTTCTAAATACACAATCATGTCATCTGCAAACAGGGACAATTTGACTTCCTCTTTTCCTAATTGAATACTCTTTATTTCTTTTTCCTGCCTGATTGCCCTGGCCAGAACTTCCAACACTATGTTGAATAGGAGTGGTGAGAGAGGGCATCCTTGTCTTGTGCCAGTTTTCAAAGGAAATGCTTCCAGTTTTTGCCCATTCAGTATGATATTGGCTGTGAGTTTGTCATAAATAGCTCTTATTATTTTGTGGTACATCCCATCAATACCTAGTTGATTGAGAGTTTTTAGCATGAAGGGCTGTTGAATTTTGTCAAAGGCCTTTTTTGCATCTATTGAGATAATCATGTGGTTTTTGTCTTTGGTGCTGTTTATATGCTGGATTACATTTTTGATTTGCGTATGTTGAACCAGCCTTGCATCCCAGGGATGAAGCCAACTTGATAGTGGTGGATAAGCTTTTTGATGTGCTGCTGGATTCGGTTTGCCAGTATTTTATTGAGGATTTTTGCATCGATGTTCCTCAGGGATATTGGTCTAAAATTCTCTTTTTTGTTGTTGTGTCTCTGCCAGGCTTTGGTATCAGGATGATGCTGGCCTCATAAAATGAGTTAGGGAGTATTCCCTCTTTTTCTATTGATTGGAATAGTTTCAGAAGGAATGGCACCAGCTCCTCTTTGTACCTCTGGTAGAATTCAGCTGTGAATCCCTCTGGTTCCGGACTTTTTTTGGTAGGTAGGCTATTAATTATTGCCTCAATTTCAGAACCTGTTATTGGTCTATTCAGGGATTCAACTTCTTCCTGATTTAGTCTTTGGGAGGGTGTATGTGTCCAAGAATTTATCCATTTCTTCTAGATTTTCTAGTTTATTTGTGTAGAGGTGTTTATAGTATTCTCTGATGGTAGTTTGTATTTCTGTGGGATTGGTGGTGATATCCCCTTTATCAATTTTTATTGCATCTATTTGATTCTTCCCTCTTTTCTTCTTTATTAGTCTTGCTAGTGGTCTATGAATTTTGTTGGTCTTTTCAAAAAACCAGCTCCTGGATTCATTGCTTTTTTAAAGGGATTTTTATGTCTCTATCTCCTTCAGTTCTGCTCTGATCTTAGTTATTTCTTGCCTTCTGCTAGCTTTTGAATGTGTTTGCTCTTGCTTCCCCAGTTCTTTCAATTGTGATGTACACATACAATATTAACCTTAAATGTAAATGGGCTAAATGCTCCAATTAAAAGACACAGACTGGCAAATTGGATAAAGAGTCAAGACCCATCAGTGTGCTGTATTCAGGAGACCCATCTCACGAGCAGAGACACATGTAGGCTCAAAATAAAAGGATGGAGAAAGATCTACCAAGCAAAAGGAAAACAAAAAAGGCAGGGGTTGCAATTCTAGTCTCTGATAAAACAGACTTTAAACCAACAAAGATCAAGAGACAAAGAAGGCCATTACATAATGGTAAAGGGATCAATTCAACAAGAAGAGATAACTATCCTAAATATATATGCACCCAATACAGGAGCACCCAGATTCATAAAGCAAGTCCTTAGAGACCTACAAAGAGACTTAGACTCCCACACAATAATAATGGGAGACTTTAACACCCCACTGTCAACATTAGACAGATCAATGAGACAGAAGGTTAACAAGGATATCCAGGACTTGAACTCAGCTCTGCACCAAGCACACCTAATAGACATCTACAGAACTCTCCACCCCAAATCAACAGAATACACATTCTTCTCAGCACCACATCGCACTTATTCCAAAATTGACCACATAGTTGGAAGTAAAGCACACCTCAGCAAATGTAAAAGAACAGAAGTTATATCAAACTGTCTCTCAGACCACAGTGCAATCAAACTAGAACTCAGGATTAAGAAACTCACTCAAAACCACTCAACTACAAGGAAACTGAACAACCTGCTCCTGAATGACTACTGGGTACATAACGAAATGAAGGCAGAAATAAAGATGTTCTTTGAAATGAATGAGAACAAAGACACAACATACCAGAATCTCTGGGACACATTTAAAGCAGTGTGTAGAGGGAAATTTATAGCACTAAATGCCCACAAGAGAAAGCAGGAAAGATATAAAATTGACGAGCTATTGTCTAATTTTATTCCTTACTGATATATTAAGTTACAGCCCCATCAGCAATGTATGACAGTGCTCATTTTACTCCATCTTGCCAACACAGCTGTGTTACCAAATTCTGATTATTGCAAATCTGTTAAGTAAAACTAATATCCTAAAATTAGGAGCAAGGTTCACCATATTTCATGTGTTTAAGAAGCATTTCTGTTTCTTTTTTCTGTGAACTATGACATTATTATTGACTGCATCTCTCCCCTTTGAATTGTTAATCTTTTAAAAATCAATTTCTGGAATATCTTTGTATAATAGGGAGACTCGCCCTTAGTTTGAGATATGAGTTGCAAATATTTTTAATGGTTTATTTGTTATTTGGTCTTTGCTTATGGATTAATGATTGGTTTTCCATCTATGTAGAAGATTTTTAAAAAATATAGGTAAACATATCTTTTTTATGGTTCTGTTTTTTGAGCCATATATAGAAAAGTAACCCTCACCCTAGACTATAGAAACTCCTTCCATTTTATTTTCTGGCACTTCACTGTTCATTTATACCCTCCAGGTGGGCAGCAAGTCCAGGATATTAAACACAGTTTCATTGATTTTCTTTGTAAATCTGCCTAAGTAGCATAGCATTTCACTTTGAAATGTGAAACACTTGCTACCTACTATCTTGGGACCCTTGCTGGAATGTAGAAAGTCTCATTTCTTGTCTTCATTATAGTTCAAAAAACCAATCTGATAAAGCTGGATGCTCTGTGGAGAATGGACTGGAGGGATGCAAGGCAGGATATGGGAAGAACATTATTAATTCCTCCCACAAATATTTGTTGGGCATTTCCTTTGTTCCCAGCCTCTAGATGCCAAGTGTGCCATGATAAACCAAAGAAACCCCTTGCTTTGTTCTAGTGGAGGAGTAAAAAAGTGAGCCAATAGGAATGTAAGATCAGCTTATTAGAATTGCTATGAAACATACCACAGGGAAAAAGGTAGGAAATGAAGGCTGTCATTTTCTAGAGATTAAGCAGAAAATGCTGCTCTGTCTGAGGGAGTGACATTTGAGCAAAGACCTGAGTGAGCAAGGGAAATGTGGAGAGAAAGGAGATTGGAGGGGAGGCCATTGCTCATAGTGACAAAGCCATTGCCGGCTATGATAAAAACTCTGGATTTTCTTTCAAAGGTAATAAAAAGTCGTCAGAGTGTTTTCAGCAGGGGTGTGGCATCTATGACTTGTTCTCTGACTGCTTTATGAAGAAATGATTATGAAGGGGCAGGGGAGAAGCATGGAGGCCAGAAATAAGGCCA
The DNA here is from genome assembly GCF_028858775.2 of Pan troglodytes. Lineage (NCBI taxonomy): Eukaryota > Metazoa > Chordata > Mammalia > Primates > Hominidae > Pan > Pan troglodytes. The sequence continues at coordinate 127,716,003 of NC_072407.2, read as the reverse complement.
TTGCTTGGTCCAGGCAAGACATGATAATAGACTGGATTATGGTAATGGCAGTGGCAACAGAGAATAATAAACCCATGTGAGAAGTTAGTAGGTAGAATGGATAAGACTTGCTGTTAGATTGCTCAATGAGGATGAAACACAAGAAGATGTAAAGAACACCTCCCAGATGTATTAAAACCTGCAACATTGTGAGGAGAGACTGGGCAGGACTGAATAACTGTTGGGTGCTATGTTCACTACCTGGGTGACGGGATCATTCGTACCCCAAACCTCAGCATCAAGCCATATACCCCTGTAACAACCCTGCACATGTACCCCCTGAATCTAAAATGAAAGTTGAAAATACTTTTTAAAACTCTGCAATATTGAAGTAGGAGCAGGTCTGGTGAATCAGGAACATTACCATTTCATTTTCATTAGAGGATTTGCACAAAATCAAAGTGAGTACCCTCTTTAGAATGCTGTGCAGCAATCAGATATGGTGGTTTGGCTCAGAACATTGTCATACTGCCTGTCCCTGAAATTTTATGATTATATAATTTAGATGACTAGCCCAAGGACAGATCACAAGAGAACAACTTGCTCCTTCCACAGGAAGCTGCACCTGACAGAAGCTCCAGGATGCTTGTTCTCTTTCTGCTGGGCACAGTCTTTCTGCTCTGCCCATATTGGGGTAAGTCCTGGAGACAGAGGGGAAGCTGGTGGTTGGTTAAGAGATGGACAGATGCTAGGGGAAGAGAAAGTTTTCAAAATTGGCTCTTGGGGCAGTGGCAGATGTATGTGAGATTGTAACATGGAAGGTTTTTCTTCTTTTCACAGGTGAACTTCATGACCCTATAAAAGGTACAATCATGGCTTCTCTGAAGTCCTTGGTAAACAGGCAATTTGTGACATGTTTAGGAGCAAACCTTCCCTTCATCTTCAGAGAGCCCTGTAATCCATTCTTATTATAGAATCCTAGGGGTTTCGCCTCCTGCCAGACCTGTTTTGTCCATTTCTTAGAGTAAGGAGGCTAAGATCCACTTTACTTTCTTTTACCCATTACTCGGCAAAATCATCAGGCTAGATAAGGGGTTCATTACTGGAGGTCCATGGATAAATTTCATGGGAACCCTGACCTCCTGAAATCATATACAGTGTTTGATTTATGTTTGTACAGGTTATCTTTCACAAGATTTTTTTAATTGGAGAAAATGTGTACAAATTTATTAATGTGTACATGGGGAGGACCGCAGCATGATTATCCCTATCTTTCTCAAGATTACCAAGAGTCCATGGTCCAAAAAATGTTAGGAACCACTAGGCAAGAATAAGGTCCTGTAGTGAAGCCCCCAGCCCCAGAGAATATTCTCAAGACTGCATCCTCTAAGCACCTCTTTTTGTATCTGGCAGCGACTGAAATAATGTGTTATGAATGTAAAAAATATCATCTTGGGTTATGCTATGGTGTCATGACATCCTGCTCCCTGAAGCGTAAACAGTCCTGTGCAGTTGAGAACTTTTACATCCTTACAAGGAAAGGTAATGTGGAGTATAGAGTGACTGGAAAATCACCACCACCATCCCTGAGAAACAGTGGTGTTCTTTTGCCCTCAGCGTGAGTGGGTGAATGGGATGGGTGAGTATGGGGTGGTCTTGAGGGGATGGCAAAGACAGACTTTTCCCTAAGACCATATTGGGTGAAAAAGAGGCTGATGTCCCTTACCTGGCAGGGAATAAAATCTACTCTCTGGGTCAGCAATTAACAGACTCAGCTTTGGAACTCATTTGGGCCTAGAGAAAGGTTAGTGAGGACACAAAAACAGATTACTCCTAGGAACGCAGTAAAAGGAAATGAGGTCATTATGATCATATTTCCTCTCTTTTACCTCCTCAGGGCAGAGCATGTATCATTATTCAAAACTGTCGTGTATGACCAGCTGTGAGGACATCAACTTCTTGGGGTTCACGAAGAGGGTAGAGCTCATCTGTTGTGATCATAGTAACTACTGCAACCTCCCTGAGGGAGTTTAGTTCTACGTCTCTCCTGGATTTTGGGTTCTTTTTCAACCGCTACGCTCTTTTTCTCTTCCCTGAACCTGAATTTTGCTCTCCTCTTCTATGCATTGGTAGAGAGTGAGAAAGCCAGCTCATAGTGAAAAGACAAGCAGGCATAAGGAGACGCAGTGCGGACAGCGGAGCCTATTGATGATGGAGCACTAGACTCACTCTTTGCACATCCCTGTCGCTAACAGGTGGGAGGGGTTTTGCTCTCCTTACGTGATACTGCCATGAATAAGCTCAGACTTGGTCATTTATTATCTCCTGTATGAAAATGTGAACACTTGGGCCATAATAATCTCCAATTTGTACTGAGAATTCTGTGACTATCCTCTATCCTCATCTACACACACACTCCTCTCCGTTGGAATTCTCTTTGGATTAGCCCTGACACTTTCTGGCACTGTCCTTTTCTGCCCATGGGTTCTGGAGAGGGCTAACCCCAGCTTCCCAGTGTGTTGGCAGCATGGGCCAAGTCTTTCTCTGATAGAGCTCTTGGGGGAACCTCAGGGCAGAAAAAAAAATACTGAACAGACATAGGGATGAGCATCAAAGAAAACTTCAGGGGGCATTTCAACTGGTAAAAACTAAGATCTGAGAGATAACTTGCTGTGGGTGGAATTGGCTTGAATTATCATTGCCCTGGCTGGCCAGGCAGCCTTGGGCACATGGTTGAACTAGGTGATTGGATTGGGAACAGTGTTTTTTTAAGGATGGCTAGTCAGGTTCTTCTCATGGGACTGAGAAAACAAAATGCTGATAATGTGGCAGGTGGCGTAGTAGTTGAAGATAATAGGATGTAAATAGATACCATAAGGTAGTGTTCAAGTAACAGAGTGCCCTGTGTAAAAGGAAGTTATGAGTATGCAGAAAGTGTGAGAAAGGTAGCATATATGGGTAACAGTGGTGGGAAGAGAAGAAGGAAGACACAGAAACAGATAGGAAGAGAAACTGAGTAGCATTGATGTTGGAGCACACCTGTGGCCAAGGTGGCACATTTTCCTTGGATACACACTAACCCTGGTGTTTCTGTCCTTATAAGGCTGACTGCACCCTAGATGACGGGTTGATGGGTGCAGCAAACCACCATGGCACATGTATACCTATGTAACAAACCTGTATGCTGCACTTTCTTTCATGTATCCCAGAACTTAAAGTAAAATAAAATAAATAAATAAATAAATAAATAAATAAAGGCCAGAAAAATTGGCCAAAAAATCTGAATAGAAAAAGATATACAGATAGTAAATGAGCATATGAAAATATGCTTAACATCATATCTCACTAGGGAATTGCAAATTAAAACAACAATATTATGCAACTATACATTTTAAATGGTCAAAATAAAAAAAATTTAAAAAAACCCTCACAGTAGCAATTTTTGTCAAGGATATAGAGCAATAGGAAATCTCATTTATTGCTGGCAGGAATGCAAAATGGTAATGCTGTTTTGGAAGACAGTTGGTAGTTTCTTAGAGAGGTGATTATACTCTTGCTATGTCATTCAGTAATCATGCCTTTAGATATTTACTCAACCAATTTGAACAGTTATGCCCACACAGAAACCTGCACACAAATGTTAAAATCATATTTATTCATAATTGCCTGAGACTAGAAGCAATAAAGATGCCCATCAATAAGTGAATGGATATGTAATCTATGGTACATCCAAACAGTGGGATGCTACTCAATGATGAAAAGAAATGATCTATCAAGCTATGAAAGGACATGGATACATTTTTAAATGAATATTGCTAAGTTAACGAAGCCAGTCTGAAAAGGCTACATACAGATGCTCCTCAACTTATGATGGGGTTATATCCTGTTGTAACAATTGCAAGTTGAAAATATTGTGAACTGAAAATGCATTTAAAACACTTAACCTTCCAAACATCATAGCTTAGCCTAGCCTACCTTAAATGTGCTCAGGATGTTTACATTAGCCTATAGTTGGGCAAAAGCATCTAACACAAGGCCAATTTTATAATTGGCTTTGAGTATCTCATGTAATTGAGTATTTCATGTAATTTATTGACTACTGTACTGAAAGTAAAAAACAGAATGCTTGTATGGGTACTAAAGTATGGCTTCTACTGAATGCTTATTGCTTTCACACATCTTAAAGTTTAAAAAAATTGTAAGTCAAATCATTGTAAGTCTGGGAACATGTGTACTCTGATTCCAATTTTGTAAAAGACCAAAGTATAGGGTTGGTGAAAATATCAATGACTGCCAGTGGATTAAGAGGAAAAAAGGGATTGAATAGGTAAAGTATAAAAGATTTTTTAGGGTGATGAATCTATTCTGTATGATACTATACCAGTAAATACATGACACTATGCACTTGTCAAACCCCATAGAACTTTACTGCACAAAGAATGAAACAATGTATGAGAATTAAAAAAAAATCATTTAGGAAGTCAGAGGATTCCAGGAAGGAATGCAGAATGTGACAAAAATGATGTAACTGTTACAAATGTGTGAAACAATCTCTCTGAGTTGAGTTGGGGGAAAAGTTTCTGATCTGAGTAACTTTGTAAATGAGTGGAGCCTGTAAGCTTAAAGGCAAAAGAAAATGTACACAAGCTCTGCACTCTAGTTGATAAAGTTGTTTTCCCCAAGGTTATAGGTTAATAATTCTGATACTGCTCTACAGGTACACTGTAACTGAACTCCTAAGCAAATGAATGGGGGCTGGGGGAATCCAGGTTTCTCACTGTTGGAGTTAGAAGTTACAGATAAGCAAGAGAAAGGTGCTAGAATGATCAATGAGGTAATGAATTAGACATCAGTATGAATTCATATTTAGTTAAATATAAATACAGATTATTTATAAATATGTATATAAAAGAAAGAAATATTTATGTATACTTATGAGTTATTATACATACATATATTTCCTTGCTCTGTCAAATAACAATAACAACAATAGTAATGAGTACCCCTAGCACCCAGACTGTGGTTTCTAATACCATTCTCAAAAAAAAAAAAAGAAATCAGAAGTCCTTGGAGAAATGGCTGATTGTAGGACTAGGGCAGGAAATTAAATGAAGAGAAGATGAGCCTGTAAATCTGAGGGAGTATATCAGAGGGAAATAGGAACAAACTGAGAGATCTCCCCATGGCCCAAACTGGATCAATTTGAATGACAAAATAAATGAGCCCAAAGGTTAAAATAAATTACCATGAATACAAGATGAATGCATAAATAAATAATTGAAAAAAATGGGAGAAATGATCTGATTGTCCCAGCTCATTATTTGTTGTTACTTTCGTAGATCCACTGCTAGTCTACACATTTGTCTGCACTTGCCTCAGGTGCCTGCTATAGTGCGAAAGGCCATGTGGTTGTGTTGTGGAGGACATGGCTACACAGGGGCTGTGGCCCTCACAGATCACTTTAGAAGGAGGCTTGGAAGACACAAGCAAGGATGGTCGAGCCTAGCTGTCTCCTTTCCTTCTGTGTGTAGCCATCCTCTGCTTTATCTAGCAACCATTGTTATAACTTTAACACATTATGAATTTGTTCTTACTTCTTACAAAATTACATAAAAATGTACTCTCTCACTGTCCTCCATGTTATTAAATCCCTATTGAATTATGACTAAGCAGTCAGCTACTGACAGCCCAGCCCTTGAGAAACTCTGCTTCTTTCCCGCTAACAACTCATGGCCGCGCTCTTCTGAGCATTGCTCTCAGACAGGAGGAGCTTCTCACTTGAAATGACTGGAAGGTTTGCCCTCTCCCCAAGGGTGCCCCACAGCCAATGGTTGACTGATATGTGTGAATAAAAGGGAGGTTAACTTGCACAAGTTGGGGCTGGGTATAGTGTCATTTATGTTCCAGAGTTATCTTTTGGACAAAGCCTGACTTCACCTGAATCACATCTTCTTCAAGCATCACCCCATTGTACTGTTTGCCTCATTCCCTTATAGTTTTCTCCTGAGAGCACTTCCTCACTGCATTATTTGCACCAGAATCCTCTTCTCAAGTTCTGCTTCTGTGGAACCTGGCCAAAGACAGTTGGTAACAGGAGTGGTCACAAAAAGCAGGCCGTAATAAGGAATATTGCATTGGATTGTTCAACTGGCTAAATGTCAATGAGTACCCTATGGTGGTAGGTGGAGTACTGACCGTTGCTGATATGTGGTAGCAGTGTGATTGTTAAAACTTTCAATTGTGGTGAACTTGGACTTAGAAGAGGTGGAAGATGAATTTGCTCATGGGTATCTCTGACTCCTGAGAAATGCAGAGATGATAGTGATGATAAGGATTGTGGCATTGGATGGCTGTTGCTAAGCATGATTGGAGCACCAAAGACAGAAAATGGCAGGCTCATATTTATTAATCCAAAAATTTAGAACAAAGTGTGAGTCAGAGGCCTTTCTTGGCAGCATTTAGAAATACCTTCATTTCTTGCAGCTGATAATGAGGCAAGGCATTCAACAGTAAGGGTTGGAGAACTTTAGAGAGAATGAAATTCTTAGCCCAGACAAGTCTCCTGAGCCAAAGTCAGGGCCCTCATAAGGAAGGAGTGTGACTCAGACTTGGGATAACGGGGATATCTGGATTGGTATACTTAACTCCTTAAGCCCTGAAATTTTTCTTTTGTCCCAGTGACCATGCAGGAAGATAGCAGTCTTCTTGCTAGAACAGCATGGAAAGACCACAAAAATGTCTTACAGGATAATGCCTGACTTTCCCAGGATCTGCCCGTACTTTCTCTGCTGGCAACCAGAGCAATGAATTGGGTCAAAGCTCATCATAGACCAACTGGGGAAGTGCTGCTCTTTTTAAGGGAGGAGAGGGATTTGACACTGAAGGAGCTGAAGAGCCTACCTGACATATTCTGGCTACAACTGGGAGAACATACCTGGAAGTAAATCCTGAGGGTGCTGGATTGATAAGGATGGAATATGAAACCAAATAAGGGAGAATTTTTTTATGTGGCACTTTCCCATGATAAGTGCACTGGAGACTGATTGTTCCTGATCCACCGATGGATGGCTCTTGACAAGTTGCAAAAAGTGTCAGCCCACATTAAATAAAGTAGAAATGCAAAAACTGCCTTGTCAGATTGCGGAAGAGGGGAACGAAAGGCTCAGAGAATTCAGCATGTTAGAGTAGATCACTTATATAAGTTTGGAAGCAATACTTGCTGGCCTGTATCAGGGAAGTAAAAATCTGCAGGTGAAGGATTTGTCAGCATGATTGAGAAGATCACTAGTGACTTTCCTCTGTAGGCTGGAGCTGATGGAAAGAGGCGCTGCCACAGAATTGGGCTCCCTAAGAACGGGGAAGATAGGATCACGAGCTAGGAAGAGCCAGGTGTCAGCACTTAATCATCAGATTCGAGGTAGGCAAAATTCCTGTAATGGGTAGCAAGACTGGATGGTAGCCATAGAATCCTGGCCCCTAGAACTCTACAGAGATAACTAATAAAACCTGGTTTTCTTAGGAACAAGTTGTGTGCTCCTGCAAGAGTAGTGCTTAATACATATGATCAAAAGAAATAAAAAATGAATGAGCAGAATATGGGCTTCAACTGATGAATGACAAGTCATAATCCCTTGCCTAGTTTTCATACCCGAGCCAGTTCTCAGACCCAGGAACATTAAGCCAATGGCCATTATATGGTGTAGTGCCCCTGACAGATAGAAACGTGAGTTTGGAAACCAACAAGCTTGGAGATCCATTTGGGAAACCACTTGGGGGATTTGTGTTTGCTGCCCTGTAGCTTGACATCGTGTGCCTCTAGATGTCCTGATGTCCAGAGGAGAAACCCTTTCATCAGGTGACTCAGTAGGTGTCTCACAAAACTTAAAGCTACGGCTGCCTCCTGGACAATTTGAGCTCCCTGTGCCAGTAGACTAACAGACACAGAAAGCAGTTACTATGCTGGAAGAAGTAATTGGTCCTGAACATCACAAGAAGGTAGACTACTACTATATATGAAGGCAGTAAGGAATACGTTTGGTGTTCAGGCAAACATATTCATAAACATGCCCCACTGGGGCATCTCTTGTTATTCTCCTGCCCAGTGTGAAATGTGAATAGGAAAATACAACACCGTAGTCTCATAAGTTCATACAGACCAGGAGCACAGACCCCTCAAGGATAAGGGTCTGGGTTATCCTACCTGTCAAGCCACCTAGACCAGCAGAAGTGAGACTGGTGTGGGTGAGGAAGGACGTAATAAATATACCTTATGTCCCCTTGACCAACTGCAGCAGTGGAGAGTAGTTCTTCCTATTAACCCTCCTCTAAAAACATTTTCAAGAAATTCTGGCTAATTTGGGGAAACTGCCTTTATAGAGCAGTTTTTACTGTGAGAAACAAGTTGATCTCAGTGAATAAGGTATGGACTCTAATAGATGCAACTGGAGCCCTGTCCAGGTCCTCTTTACTTGGCAGTGCTATAAATATTAGCTACTAATAGCTACCAGTGACACCCTTCTCTTGAGAATTGCTCTTGGATCAGGGGATCCACCTCGCCTAGAAATGCCTCTTGTTGTGGGTGATACACAAAAAAATGACTGATACAGGGACACATGAGGTTGCCCCTTTGCCTAGAGATGGGATGAGCCTGTGCTGTCAATTATCCCCTGGCATGCTCTTAAGCCTGATGCTTAAGCTGAAACCACGCTTGTGCCTTGTTTCTCCCCTTGCTCTCTTCCGCTTTCTTTACTCCTTTACAGGTTATTCCTGAAAGTACTTTTTCAATGAATCACTTGCACTAGAATTCGTATCTCAGATTCTGCTTCTAGGTAACCAAACCTAAGATACTCATCACTTTTTCAGTTAAACAGTCTAGCCCACGGGTCAAATCTCCCTCATTATGCATTGGTCCCGTAACTCCTGAAAACACCTGTTTCAGTACTTTGCGGCATCCACCTTGGGCAGCACACCTTCTTCTGTATCACCTGGCTGTCTCAAGGTTTTAGCCAAAGTCTCAAGAAACATGTTAGTATTATTTGGGTTCAAATAGGAAACAGATGGCACATTAAATTAGCATTTCAACAAGTTTTTTTTATGAAGGGTCTAATCACACAGGGTTATGCAGGGAATAAGGGAACCACAAGGAGAGCTGAGGGATCAGAGCAAGAGGAGGTTGGATTTTCACCACCCTTAACCTAAAGAGATGAGGTAGAAAGGATGTTGCTGGGACTGGGAAGAAAGTGTGTTGAGCAGCAACTTTTTGTTGGGAGCACAGCCAGCCCGAAGCCATGTCCTACAGCGGGAACCAGGAGACCAAAGCCTGTGACCTCACACTATTTCCTTCTGCTGATCTGCATTAGCTTCCCACTGGTCGCTCAAACAGAGTCCAGAGGCTTTGGGGGCCCAGTGATATAATCCACATTTGATATGGGGCAGAGAGCAGGCTGGAGAAGGGTAGGGAATGGGTGTGAAAGGGGTAAATGCAGGAAAGCCAGCACACCCAGCACACCCCACCCATTTTGCCTCTGAGCATCCATTCTTCTTCACCTGGGTGAGAGAATGCACAAATTCTCATTACAATCCTATGCTTGAGAGGTGGTAGCAATTCATCATTCTGTCACCAAAAAGACCATGAAGCAGCCACCATCAGGGCTCTTGCTATAAAGCCATGGAGTTCAAGGAAGGCAAATGAAATGACTAAACAATATAAAAATATTTGCTGCAGCCTCCACTTCCTTAGCTGGCTGTGACGTCTGAGCTGACAGTCAAAGTGGCCCTCTTGCACTTCCCATCCCATGCTCTTACTTCTGTAGCATCTTAGCCGGGCGGGGTTCTCAACCTGGGGGCATACCGTGCAGGATTGGAATGCTTGTTAGTTTGTCTTACTGCATCGTTACAGTTTACTTCTTTCTTTTTGAGACAGAGTCTCGCTCTCGCCCAGGCGGGAGTGCAGTGGCGCGATCTCGGCTCACTGCAAGCTCTGCCTCCTGGGTTCACGCCATTCTCCTGCCTCAGCCTCCCGAGTAGCTGGGACTACACGCGCCCGCCACCAGGCCCGGCTAATTTTCTTTTGTATTTTTTAGTAGAGACGGGGTTTCACCGTGTTAGCCAGGATGATCTCGATCTCCTGACTTCGTGATCCACCGGCCTCGGCCTCCCAAAGTGCTGGGATTACAGGTGTGAGCCACCGTGCCTGGCCATCGTTACAGTTTTCTAATGAACAGGACTATTAGGCAAAGGAGCCAGTGAATTCTCTGATTTTCAAATATTGTCTTTCTTGCCCCCATTGTGTAATAGAAATTTCAATTCTTGTAATCAGAATAAATTCCTCAGTCAGTACAGTGACTTTTCTCTCCACCTATCAGACACAACCAGTTGAGAAATTTTGACATTCTGCTATCTTTACTCTCTCATCTCCCCTCTTCCCATTCTCTCTTTCTAACATAGAGCCACTGAGGCTTCATAGACTAATGGGCTGAAAGTATCCCCTCTAAATCATGAGACTGTTTTTTGATATGTGTGCCTCAGGCTCAGTTGTTGATATAATAGATGAAAGACAAAAGGAGTTTGGAAAACCCCTTCTCAAAATAATTCCCCAATTTAAGAGGCTGCAATCATGTTGCGTCATCAGATTTTAAATGTCAAACCCTGTTTATTACTGTATTATTTTAATTTTTTTCTGTACCAAATCTTGTTTCACTCCTGAACAGAGAGATACCTAGGTTATACCAGCATCAGGATGGCTACTGTAGGACACAAAAGAGAAAAATCACATCAAAAGTAAAATAAACCTTTCCCCGTTACAACTTCTCCAAGTCTCAGAAGCCTCTGAGGTCCTGCCCGCAGGCCCTCGGCTGCTCGGCCGATCTACTTCAGCGCCTCCTGACAAGGCTGAGCTTGGGTTCAGAATGCCAACTTGAGAGGCTTCTTATCTTTCCTGCAAACTGAGAATTTGATTTTTTTATCTTGCTCAAATCCTAGCTAAGGGGCCTGGGGAATGTGCCCTATAAACCGTGAAGTCTCACAGGAGGGATTTTATTTAACCCTACATATTGTGGCCTGCTTTCCAAACTGACTCTGGCACGTCACATAACAAATAAGAAGGGAATCAAAATATTTTAACCCCGAATATATTTTCTTGCCATTATCTTCAAATTACCCTGCAACAAGGTTGTCTCTTGTGGGAATAATCCATTTTCTGTAGAGAATCCCCTTTCCCCCACTTTTTCGTTCTTTGCAGACCCAGGAAACAATCATCTAAGAGCCAGGCACCCTTTTAAGCCCAACAAGAAACATTTTACAACCTACTCCCTCTGAAGTCTCATGAGCGCTTCCTCAGCACAGTAAAACTTGGTCTTCACAACCCTCTATCTTAACCTAAACATTTCCTTTCTATCGATCTCAGGTCTTTAGATAAACTTAACCAATTGTCAACCATAAAATTTTTAAATCTACCTATAAGCTGGAAGCCCCCACTTTAAGCTGTCCTGCCTTTTGGGAACAAACTACTGTATTTCTTAAATGTATTTGATGGAAGTCTCATGTCTCCCTAAAATGTATAAAACCAAGCTGCACCCCGACCACCTTGGATACATGTTCTCAGGACTTCCTGAGGACAGTGTCATGGGCCATGGTCATCATAATTGGCTCAGAATAAATCTCTTCAAATATTTTACAGAGTTTGAGTCTTTTTGTTACAAAACCAACATAGTGTTTCTTCTCTCTTCTTCTTGTTACATTAACTATGTTAACAGTGAGAATTTGCCGGGAACTGTTCTTGCATCTCATGAAATGTAAGCTTCTACAATAATGTCTCACTGTTAAAAACCTTGGACGTCTTCTCCAGTGGGTCCTGAATTCCCAAACTGGGCTCCCATGTTTCCTGGGTCCAAGTTATTGCCTCTGCAATAACTTATTTAACCTCTACATATAAGCAAAGATTTTTTTTTTTCTACTGAGGTGGTCAGAAAGTTAATATGTTTTCTCCAATACTATCTGTGAAATCAGGTTTCTATTCGCAGGCTGATAAGTGTTGGCCATCTACTGCAAGGCATTAGCTGCTTTGAACCCACAGGAAGGATCTAGGGCCAGGCCTACAGGCTCTTTCTTACGCTTGGCTGCTCCTCTGCCTCAAGGGAGGACAAGCCTGTATGTTTCAGGGGTTTGGTCCAGCAGCAGTTCAAAATACTCCTCTTCAAGTTCAGTTTCTACACTTCCTGAAAATTCCCCCTTCGAAGTGCTCTTCTTGCAAGCACATTTGAGGGAAAAGATTAGTCTTATTTTGCTCATAATTCACTTCAATGCTATAACTGCACATCTCATTTCTATCACGAGCCCTCGTTCATTTACAACAGGTCACTCCCTGGGACTCAACGACTGTCCTTCTTGATATAATAAAAGTTATTATGATTATAGTTTTAATATTAAATAGATAATGAGCACTTTCTTGTGCCAAGTGCTGACCTAAGCCACTTATGCACATTATCCCATTTTATTTTTTCTACAACCTTATGAAGCATAGGGAGGTCAAGTTACTTTCGTAAAGTCTAATAAGTGGTACAGTAGAAACTGTAGGAGCTTTATCCCAAATATGATGCTGCTGCCATGACATGGGTCTCAGTAAAGAATTTAACTAGGTGGGCCCAGCTTCTCTATTTCCAACAATACTATCATTCAGGGATGTATAAATGTATCAGACTTACTGAGCAGCTGGCATAGGCAGAACTAAAATGCAAACTAGGCATTCAATATGACTCCACAGTCCAATGGAAAGAGAAGGAAAGTGAAATCTATCTCAGGTGGTCCTCTTGTGGATATAACCCAGGTCCTAGCTTTGTTCCTCTATCCCCAAGTCTCTGTATCTTTCTTCAAAACACCATTGTTTTCACTTGTCTCTTTTGTTGTAAGTAGTATTCTCAGTACCTCAAGCCACTTCTCAATACCTAGCAGGTGGCAGGCATCCAATATATACTTGTTGAAGGAATGAACCCAGGAATAAGGTAAGGCCTGTCTACTTCCCAGAAGTCTGAGAGTGGTACTCAGTAACTCGTGGAATTTTACTTCCAAAGCAAGGAATTGATCAACATTGCTGCAGACGTGGGGGGCATGTTATTCAGGAGGACAGGCTAGCATGGGCTTTAGCTCTCCAAATTGTGCAAGGAGCAAGGATTGGTTTCAGCTCTTGGACTCCTGTTCCTCATAAGAGCTTCCCGGCAATACAAGGTGAGACAATGCCTCTTCCATCATGGGGTATCCAGTTGGAAACTGGCTTATCCCAAATGCAGACATCAATTTACAGAGATAAATATTTTGCTGAGTAAATTAGAACCTAATATAAGTCCATCAACCATGAGGATGAAATTAATGTTACTTGGTCCTAATTATTCATCCTCCTGCTTCAAGCCTGCCCAGAGGTTCAGGGGCATAAGAATGAGGCCATGGGTCCTACACTTTTAAGCAACAAAACCTCCGTAATTTGATACTCAATGATTGACTTCACAAAGTCTGAGCTGAAGTTTTGAATCTACTACCTTTTTTCTTTCTTTCTTTTTTTGTGTTGGGAAGACTACTATTTTAGACAGATTTCTATGTCATTCTCTCTGTTTGAATAGGGATAGCAAGAGGACTCCATTTTATTATATCCCCCAAATAAATGAGGAATCAGAGACGTGGTTGTGTATGTGTTGCTGCATATGCAGGGAAATGGGGTGGCAGGGTGGTTGTTCTTCCAGATACATACAATTTTGTGAAACACAGCGCAATGTTTTCTAGGTCATTTCCTTATCTGATGCATTGAAAACCTCCCCCAAAGTTCCTGCTTTAAATTCAGACAAGTGAATGTCTAAATGATAAGAAACTTCTAATCTTAAATGGCCTCCCCATAGAGATAAAGGAACTATTCTTAGCCAGTTTTCTACCTCTTTTACCCCACAACCAGGATTCAGCGAGGAAGTGACTTCATTGAACAAGATAGCAAGGGCACTGCTAGTAAAAGAGGGCAGGAAAAGAGAGGCAGAGGCAGTAATGGCAGCAGCATGTGAGACCCTTGGAGGGCAAGCAGTAGAAATCTTGATAGCAGTTAATCAAAGAATTTCCTGATGATCAGTAATCATTAGGAAAATCAGTAAGGTAGATAATCAGTAAGGCAGTATCAGGCATTGCTTTCCCTTCCCTTCCTCTGAGCATGACGTTCTCTATCATTCTCTTGCCTGGTTTCTGGTTCCTTCCACTCACTGTGGTGTAAGTAAAGGAGTTCTTGACCTTCTCATCTAATAGAGTGTAATCTGTGAGTTTACACCATCTGAGGCCTCAGGAAACAACTGAGTGACAAATTTCCTGTCACAATGTGTTACAGCTTGGGAAATTTTGTCTGACTTGGACTTGGGTGCAGAATAGGTTATATCCCAGGAACACTGACCAGTCCCTCTAGGCTTCCTCCTTCCTTTTTTCCACAACCTCCTCACTCCTCAACAACCTACAGAAGACTACCTATTCCTACAAGTTTGGAACAGCTACAAGGGCACTTCAGAGTCGTCAGCAAATCTCCAAGAGTTGGGAACTCTAGAAACGGGAAAGAAACACTAGGAGAGCCTCTCTAGACATTTCACCTGAGCTTCTGGGAATCTCTATGCATTCTCTAGATATTTCCTCAGTCGGTGGCAACCCAGAATTGTACATCAGAGTCTAGTCTCACTGAATCTCAACAGTAAATCTCAGTGAATGTCCTAATTTCTCACCCACCAAGAAAAACCAGATAGTCTGCTCTGAACCTGAGCCTCTGACTCCAAAGGCCATCTAGAAGAAACTGTCCTTGATCTCCTGCCCACTCCAACATGCAAGCCAAATCTAAGCCTTAGTGGTATTTGACCTTTATCAGGCCACTCCTGCAGCCACCCCACCGCCAGGCTCTTTCCCTTCCCATACCAGAGCATCAGCTGTAGACCCTAGCTCACTGCCCTCCCTGGGCATGTGACCTCTGAGAGTGGCTCTCGAAGCCTGAAATTTCTGACATCTACCCTGGCTAGGGGATCCGAGCTACTGTTGAAAACAAGAAAAAAGAATGTATTCAGTGATCTGTCCTCAGCCATAGCATACAACATTTTTAATTTTGGCAGACAGGGTGAGTGCCTGCCTGGATCACTCTTGGTCTGGGAATATAGAGACAATGGATCCCACAATATCATGTTCGGTAGTACCACTTCCTATTCTTTCTGAAGCACTTTTATAATAAATTTACGTCAACCAAAGGTCAATATTATCACTCTCATGTGCTTTACACAAAGGTTTTCTCAGGCAGGGGAGAACAGGCAGAGGTCACAGCTAGGGAGCTACACCATCCAGTCCCTCCTGTCCAGCCTGACTTGTCAGTGTCCCAGCAGCCTGCAGTGGGAAGGGCAAGTGAGAGATCTGCTGAAGCTGCAGCCATGGAAACTGCTCGAGAACTGCTGTTTGGGGGTGGCTTGCAGGAATCCCCCATCCCTATGCTCGTCACTCCCAAAGGTGGTGTGCTACCATCACACTGAGGGTGTGGAAGGCAGGAGGCTGGCAAGCTGGAATAAGGCTGGCGGGAGGGACTCAGAAGAAAGCCATCTCACCCTCAGAGACTGACATCCTGGTGACTCGGGGGAGGCAAAGCCATAGGAGCAGGGCTATGGGGCTCCTTTCACCGAGTTCAGTAAGTTATGCCCTATGCTGGGCATGTGGCAGGAACTGAACTAATGAAAGGAAATGACTCAGAATTCGTATCTGACCCCCAATTCATACTCCATGGTTCACTTACCTGCCAACATGGTGTCTGGCCTGATAACTGAAAGCGTATGAATCAGGGTCTTCCTCCACCTTGATTTAGGTTGATGATATAATTGAGTCCTCTTTCTTCTGTAAATTAAAGGCATCTGACTATATTGCTTCTATGCCTAACTCCTCTATTTTATGCATAATAGTGCCTTCCATGGTACCTTCAAGGCTGTCTGAGGCCAGAACGTTTGGAGGGCAGTTAGGAGGAGGGTAAGTGGGGCTTCGTCAGCAGGCTGATGTGAGTTGGCCATACAGTAGGATATGAAGAGTCAGGAGTTTTGGGGAGTTTGGGGATTCAGGCAAGCAGTCAGAGCAAAGTCCTGGAGTTGCTCTGAGATGCTAGAAGAAGATCAGGTCTGAGACAAGGACATGGATCTATCAATCCAGGAGCTCAATAAACTCCATATAGGATTAACCCAAAGAAATCCATACTAAGACACATTATAATCAAACTGTTGAAAGCCAAAGACAAAGAGAGACTCTTGAAAGCAGCAAGAGAAATGTAACTTGGCACACACACACAAATACTCTGTAACATTATCTGTGGATTTCTCATCAGAAACTTTGCAGGCAAGAAGACAGTGGGGTAGTATATTTAAAGAGTGGAAAGAAAAAACTGTCCACTGAGAATTCTGTATCTGATAAAACTGTTATTCAAAAGTGAGGGAAAAAGTAAGAAATTTTCAGATAAATAAAAGCTGAGTGAGTTTATTACCACTAGACCTGCCAGATAATAAATTCTAAAAGAAGTTCTTCAAGTCGAAATAAAAGTATGCTAGAGAGTTACTTGAAGCCTTATGGAAATATGCTGATGTCTAGTAAAGATAAATACATAGACAAATATCAAAACTGATGTTATTATAATTTTGGATTGTAACTCCACTTTTTATTTTATACAGATTACAACAAAATGCATAAAATAATTATAAATCTGTGTTCATTGGTACACAATACATAAAGATATAATTTATGACATCAATAACATAAAGTGGCAGAACTATAAAGGAGTAGAGGTATTGTATGTTATTGAAGTTAAATTCATACCAGTTTAAAAGCCTTTGGAATGGGCCAACCAAAGACTACAGAATTGTAGCACTGTCAGTATGCAACACCAGCCTGAGAGAGCTGCAGGCATGAGAGTCCAATCTATGAAAGCTTCTGGGTATACTGAGCCCAGCAAAGCCATACTGGAGGGGATGTTTGAGGTCTTGATAACCCAAACCCAGTGTGCCGAGAATGGTGTCAAAGGAGATTATTCTCCAACTTTAAGACTTAATAATTTCCCTGTTGGGTTTTGGACTTATTGGGGACCAGTTACCCCTTTCTGTCTTTGTATTTCTCCCCTTTGGAATGAGAATGACTATCCTATGCCTGTCCCAGTATTGTATTTTAGAAGCACATAATTTGTTAATCTCACAAGCTCACAGGTGAGTATTTGCCTCTGGTTGGATCATGCCTTGAGTATCATCCTTATCTGATTTAGATGAGATTCTGGGCTTTAGCTTTTTGAGTTGGTGCTGGGACAAGTTAAGACTTTTGAGGCTATTAGGATGGAATGAATGTAATTTGTATGTGAGAAGAACATAAGTTTTTTGGAGGCCAGGTGCTGAATGCTATGGTTTGAATGTTTCCTCCAAACCCATGTTTGAAATTCACTTGCCAATGTAACAGTATTGGAAGGTGAGGCCTCTAAAAGGGGATTAGATCATGAAGGCATTACCCTCACAAATAGATTAATACCATTATCATAAAAGTTGATTAGTCATTCCAGGAATAGGCCCCTGATAAAAAGAATTAGTGTGCCTTGATTTCCTCTCTGTCTCACACACCCACTTTCTCACCACGTTATGCCTTTTATCATAATGTGACACAGCAAGAATGCCCTCACCAGATGTGGCCCCTTGATCTTAGAATTCCTAGACTTCAGAACTGTGAGAAATAAGTTTTTTTAAAAGATATATTACTCAGGCTGTGGCTTTTTGTTATAGCAGCAAAAAAAAAAAAAAAAAAAAAAAAAACAGAAAACAAATTAAATGGCAAAAGTAAATCCTTCCTATCTGTATTTTCTTTACATGTAAAAAGATTAAACTCTACAATTGAAAGACATAGATTAGCAGAATGGATTTAAAAAACAAGACCCAACCACACACTGTATATAAGACACTCGCTTTAGATCTAAGAACATGCACAGGTTGAAAGGGAAAGAATGGAAAAATATTCAATGCAAATAGTAATCAAAATAAGACAGAAGTGGCTATACTAATATCAGACAATATAGACTCTAAGGCAACATTTTTTTAATTTTGATTTTTTATTTCAATAGATTTATGGAGAACAGATTGTGTTTGGTTACATGGATGAGTTCTTTAGTGGTGATTTCTGAGGTTTTGGTGCTCCCATCACACAAGCAGTGTACACTGTACCCAGTGTGCAGTCTTTTATCCCTCTTTCCCTTCCAACTCTTACCCTCCCACCCTTACCATCCCACTCTGATGATAGTTTCTTTTGCTGTGCAGAAGCTCTTTAGTTTAATTAGATCCAATTTGTCAATTTTGGCTTTTGTTGCAATTGCTTTTGGTGTTTTAGTCATGAAGTCTTTGCCTATGCCTATGTCCTGAATGGTATTACCTAGGTTTTATTCTAGAGTTTTTATGGTTTTAGGTCTTATGTTTAAGTCTTTTATCCATCTTGAGTTAATTTTTGTATAAAGGGGTGTAAGGAAGGGGTCCAGTTTCTGTTTTATGCATATGGCTAGCCAGTTTTCCCAGCACCATTTATTAAATAGGGAATCATTTCTCCATTGCTTGTTTTTGTCAGGTTTGTCAAAGATCGGATGGTTGTAGATGTGTGGTGTTATTTCTGAGGTCTCTGTTCTGTTCCATTAGTTTATATATCTGTTTTGGTACCAGTACCATGCTGTTTTGGTTACTGTAGGCTTGTAGTATAGTTTGAAGTCAGGTAGCATGATGCCTCCAGCTTTGTTCTTTTTGCTTAGGATTGTCTTGGCTATACGGGCTCTTTTTTAGTTCCATATGAAATTTCACACAGTTTTTTCTAATTCTGTGAAGAAAGTCAATGGTGGCTTGATGAGAATAGCATTGAATTTATAAATTACTTTCGATGGTATGGCCATTTTTGCGATATTGATTCTTCCTATCCATGAACATGGAATGTTTTTCCATTTGTTTGTGTCCTCTCTTATTTCCTTGAGCAGTGGTTTGTAGTTCTCCTTGAAGAGGTCCTTCACATCCCTTTAAGTTGTGTTCTTAGGTATTTTATTCACATTGTAGCAATTGTGAATGGGAGTTCACTCATGATTTGGCTCTCTGTCTGTTATTGGTGTATAGGAATGCCTGTGATTTTTGCACATTGATTTTGTATCCTGAGACATTGCTGAAGTTGCTTATCAGCTTAAGGAGTTTTGGGGCTGAGATAATGGGGTTTTCTAAATATGCAATCATGTCGTCTGCAAACAGAGACAGTTTGACTTTCTCTCTTCCTATTTGAATACGCTTTATATCTTTCTCCTGCCTGATCGTCCTGGCCGGTATATCCAATACTATGTTGAATAGGAGTGGTGAGAGAGGTCATCCTTGTCTTTGCCAGTTTTCAAAGGAAATGCTTCCAGCTTTTGCCTATTCAGTATGACATTGGCTATGGGCTTGTCATAAATAGCTCTTATTATTTTGAGATATATTCCATTGATACCTAGTTTATTGAGTGTTTTAGCATAAAGTGGTGTTGAATTTTATCAAAGGCCTTTTCTACACCTATTGAGATAATCATGTGGTTTTTGTCATTGGTTCTGTTCATGCGATGGATTATATTTATTGATTTGCATATGTTGAACCAGTCTTGCATCCCAGACATGAAGCTGACTTGATCGTGGTGGATAAGCTTTTTGATGTGCTGCTGGATTCAGTTTGCCAGTATTTTATTGTGGATTTTCACATTGATGTTCATCAGGGATATTGGCCTGAAATTTTTTGTTGTTGTTGTTGTTATGTCTCTGCCAGGTTTTGGCATCAGGATGATGCTGGCCTCATAAAATGAGTTAGGGTGGAGTCCCTCCTTTTCAATTGTTTGGAATAGTTTCAGGAGGAATGGTACCAGCTCCTCTTTGTACCTCTGGTAGAATTCATCTGTGAATCCATCTGGTCCTGGGCTTTTTTTGGTTGGTAGGCTATTAATTACTGCCTCAATTTCAGAACTTGTTATTGGTCTATTCAGGGATTCGACTTCTTCCTGGTTTAGTGTTGGGAGGGTGTATGTGTCCAGGAATTTATCTATTTTTTCTAGATTTTCTAGTTTATTTGCACAGAGGTGTTTATAGTATTCTCTGATGGTAGTTTGTGTTTCTGTGGGATCAGTGGTGATATCCCCTTTATCATTTTTTATTGTGTCTATTTGATTCTTCTCCCTTTTCTTCTCTATTAGTCTAGCTAGTGGTCTACCTATTTTGTTAGTCTTTTCAAAAAACCAGCTCCTGGATTCATTGGTTTTTTGAAGGGTTGTTCGTGTCTCTATCTCCTTCAGTTCTGCTCCGATTGTAGTTATTTCTTGTCTTCTGCTAGCCTTTGAATTTCTTTGCTCTTGCTTCTCTAGTTCTTTTAATTGTGATGTTATGGTGCCAATTTTGGATCTTTTCAGCTTTCTGATGTGGGCATTTAGTGCTATAAATTTCCCTCTAAACTCTGCTTTAGTTGTGTCCCAGAGATTCTGGTATATTGTGTCTTTGTTCTCATTGGTTTCAAAGAACTTATTTGTTTCTGCCTTGATTTTGTTATTTATGCAGTAATCATTCAGGAGCAGGTTGTTCGATTTTCATGTAGTTGTGTGGTTTTGAGTGAGTTTCTTAGTCCTGAATTCTAATTTGATTGCACTGTTTTCTGAGAGACTGTTCGTTATGATTTCCATCCTTGTGCATTTGCTGAGGAGTGTTTTACTTCCAATTATGTGGTCAATTTTAGAATAAGTGCTACATGGTGCTGAGAAGAATGTATATTCTGTTGATTTGGGGTGGCGAGTTCTGCAGATGTCTATGAAGTTCACTTGTTCCAGAGCTGAGTTCAAGTCCTGAATATCTTTGTTAATTTTCTGTCTCGTTGATCTGTCTAATATTGACAGTGGGGTGTTAAAGTCTCCCACTATTATGGTGTGGGAGTCTAAGTCTCTTTGTAGGTCTCTAAGAAGTCGCTTTATGAATCTGGGTGCTCCTGTATTGGGTGTGTATATATTTAGAATAGTTAGCTCTTCTTGTTGCATTGGTCCCTTTACCCTTATATAATGCCCTTCCTTGTCTTTTTTAATCTTTGTTGGTTTAAAGACTGTTTTATCAGACTAGGATTGCAATCCCTGCTTTATTTTGTTTTCCATTTGCTTGGTAAATATTCCTCCATCCCTTTATTTTGAGCCTATGTATGTCTTTGCACGTGATATGGGTCTCCTGAATATAGCACACTGATGGGTCTTGACTCTTTATCCAATTTGCCAGTCTGTGTCTTTTAATTGGGGCATTTAGCCCACTTACATTTAATGTTAATATTGTTATGTGTGATTTTGATCCTGTCATCATGATGCTAGCTGGTTATTTTGCACAATAGTTAATGCAGTTTCTTCATAGTGTCATTAGTCTTTATATTTTGGTATGTTTTTGCAGTGGCTGGTGTCGGTTTTTCCTTTGTATATTTAGTGCTTCCTTCAGGAGCTCTTGTAAGGCAGGCCTGATGTTGACAAAATCCCTCATCATTTGCTTGTCTGTAAAGGATTTTATTTCTCCTTCGCTTATGTAGCTTAGTTTGGCTGGATATGAAATTCTGGGTTGTAAATTCTTTTCTTTAAGAGTATTGAATATTGGTCCCCACTCTCTTCTGGCTTGTAAGGTTTCTGCAGAGAGATCCACTGTTAGTCTGATGGGCTTCCCTCTGTAGTTAACCTGACCTTTCTCTCTGGCTGCCCTTAATATTTTTTCCTTCATTTCAACCTTGGTGAATCTGACAATTATGTGTTTTGGGGTTGCTCTTCTTGAGGAGTATCTTAATGGTGTTCTCTGCATTTCCTGAATTTGAATGTTGTCGTGTCTTGCTAGATTGGGGAAGTTCTCCTGGATATCCTAAAGTGTGTTTTCCAGTGTGGTTCCATTCTCCCCATCACTTTCAGGTACAGCAATCGATGATAGATTTGGTCTTTTCACATAGTCCCACATTTTTTTAGAGGCTTTGTTTGTTTGTTTGTTTGTTTTTTATTCTTTTTTCTCTAATCTTGTCTTCACACTTTATTTCATTCTGTTGATCTTCAATCTCTGATATCCTTTCTTCCACTTGATCGATTCGACTATTGATACCTGTGTATGCTTCACGAAGTTCTTGTGCTGTGTTTTTCAGCTCCATCAGGTCATTTATGTTCTTCTCTAAACTGGCTATTCTAATTAGCGGTTCCTGTAAACTTTGTCAAGTTTCTTAGCTTTTTTGCATTGGGTTAGAACATGCTCCTTTAGCTTGGAGGAGTTTGTTATTACCCACCTTCTGAAGCATAATTCTGTCAATTCATCAAACTCATTATCCATCCAGTTTTGTGCCCTTGCTGGCGAGGAGTTGTAATCCTTTGGAAGAGAAGAGGCATTCTGGTGTTTGGAATTTTCAGCATTTTTGCGCTGGTTTTTCCTCATCTTTGTGAATTCATCTACCTTTGATCTTTGATGCTGATGACCTTTGGATGGGGTTTTTGCGTGGGCTTCCTTTTTGTTGATGTTATTGCTTTCTGTTTGTTAGTTTTCCTTCTAACAGTCAGGCCCCTCTTCTCCAGGTCTGCTGGAGTTTGCTGGAGGTCCACTCCAGACCCTGTTTGCCTGGGTATCACCAGCAGAGGCTGCAGAACAGCAAAGATTGCTGCCTGCTCCTTCCTCTGGAAGCTTTGTCCCGGAGGGGCACACATCAGATGCCAGCCAGAGCTCTCCTGTATAAAGTGTCTGTCGACCCCTGCTGGGAGGTGTCTCCCAGTCAGGAGGCATGGGGGTTAGGAACCCACTTGAGGAGACAGTCTGTCCCTTAGCAGAGCTCGAATGCTGTGCTGGGAGATCCACTGCTCTCTTCAGAGTCAGCAGGCAGGAACATTTATGTCTGCTGAAACTGTGCCCACGTCCCCCCTTCCCCCAGTGCTCTGTCCCAGGGAGGTGGGAGTTTATCTATAAGCCCCTGACTGGGGCTGCTGCCTTTCTTTTAGAGATGCCCTGTCCAATGAGGAGGAATCTAGAGACTTCTGACCACAGTGGCTTCGCTGCACTGCAGTGGGTTCCACCCGGTCCGAAATCCTGGAGACTTTGTTTACACTCTGTGGGGAAAACTGCCTACTCAAGCCTCAGTAACGGCGGACACCCCTCCCCGCCAACCTTGAGTGTACCAGGTCGACTTCAGATTTCTGCGCTGGCAGTGAGAATTCCGAGCCAGTGGATACTTAGCTTGCTGGGCTCTGTGGGGGTGGGACCTGCTGAGCAAGACCACTTGGCTCCCTGGCTTCAGCCCCCTTTCCAGGGGAGTGAATGGTTCTGTCTCACTGGGGTTCCAGGTGCCACTGAGGTACGAAAAAAAACTCCTGCAGCTAACTCGGTGTCTGCCCAAACAGCTGCCCAGTTTTGTGCTTGAAACCCAGAGCCCTGGTGGTGTAGGCATCCAAGGGAATCTCCTGGTCTGTGGGTTGCAAAAACCATGGGAAAAGTGTAGTATCTGGGCCAGATAGCACAGTCCCTCAAGACACAGTCCCTCATGGCTTCCCTTAGCTAGTTCCCCAGCCCCTTGTGCTTCCTGGGTGAGGTGATGCCCCACCCTGCTTCTGCTTGCCTTCCGTGGGCTGCACCCACTGTCTAACCATTCCCAATGAGATGAACTGGGTACCTCAGTTGGAAAAGCAGAAATCACCCACCTTCTGCGTTGGTCTCGCTGGGAGCTGCAGACCGGAGCTGTTCTTATTCGGCCATCTTGCCAGCCACCCAAAATATTTCTTTTCTAACCTGGAGTCAGACTCTTACAAGATTCTAATATTGCTAATTAGGTGATAAATGCCCTAATTTAAGGTAGACTATAAAACCTCAGTTATGACTACTAAGAGCATTATTAAAGAATATATAATTTAAGAACTATCAGGGAAGATAAATAATAAATATTAGATTAATCCAATAGGATTAAAAAAGATAAGAATGAGAAAATATTCTACAACTGCATAAAACACATAGTATTTTCTGTTATAAAGCAGGTTCTGATAAATAGGTACATTGAAAACATTCAAAATATCATTCTTATGTTCCTATCCAGGCAGAGAAGTGTGTAAAAATATATCTTCTACTTATGTTTTTTCCTTACTAAAAGGGTCTTTCAAATACCAAGACATCAAAGATTGTTGCAGTCTTCTATGAAACTGGATATTTTGACTAATAATTTGCTACTCTAGAAATAACACTTAAACATAACTATTTTTCTGAAGATGTTCTATGTTTCCTTGTTAAGGTATTGAACTTTGGCATTTCATTCTTCTCCCTTTATGCATAATTTCCTTGGTAGATGAATGGCTCTTTCTCACTAGATGTGCTTAAAGATTTGTCGTTATCTTTGGTATTCATACATTCAATATGTGTATGTTTTCTCCTATTTCTCTAACTTGTATTCTATGAACTTTTTGTTCTATGGTCATAGTCCAAGGTTAGTAGAAGGAAGGAAATAATAAAGATCAGAGCAGTAATAAATAAAATACAGACCAGAAAAGACATACCAAAAAATCAGTAAAACTGAGTTTGTTTTAAAGATAAAAAAATCAACAAAACTTTGGTTAGACTAAGAAAAAGAGAGAGATAAAAAAATAAAATTAGAAATGAAAGAGGAGACATTACAAGTGGTACTACAGCAATGCAAAGGTTAGTAAGACTCTACTATAAACAATTATACACTAGCATATTGGATAAGCCAGAGGAAATGAATAATTTAAAAAAAAAATCCAACCTCCTAGAACTGAATCATGAGGAAACAGAAAATATGAATAGTGAGGAAATTGAATCAATAATAAAAAATCTCCCATCTAAGTCCTCTTCCTTCTTACTGTATTCTGGAAGATATCCTCATTCTGATCTTCCAACTGCCTATCTTTGCTCATCTTTTAAGATCTATTTTAATATTCCATCTATTGTGTTCTTTATTGATTATACTTTATATCAAATACTCCTACCTCTTTTTGATGATTTTTGTTTCAACTTGTACTTTTAATTATCTCTAAATATATTTTCATTCTTGTTTTGAATTCCTACTTCTAATAATTTGGCTTCAGTTAGTACATACTGTTTAGTACACTAATTTAGTGCTTTTTTTGAGCATAATTGTACTCTTCAGTTTATAATTATTTTTTGTCTGTGGATTTCTATTTCTCCAGGATTATCAAAATCTCCACCTGATAATGGATTTTAGAAAGGCCAGATCCTAGTCCAATAGTCTTGGTGAGTTCAAAGAGTGGGGAAGTAATTAGCCTTAAAGAGATGGTTTCCAGGGACTATGAAATAGTCAATAACTCCCGTTTGCATACATATTACCAAACAACTGATTTATTCGAGATTTACCATTAAACCCTTAAAGAGAAGTAGCATTGGGATGAGGCAGTTTTCCTAAATTATAATGTACAACTCCTGGGGCTTTGAAATGAGCAGACTAATAACTTCTGACCTGATAATATTCCCTGCACTCTTGACCCCAAAATATAGTCTGGGCCATGCCAATTTCTGTGTTGAAGTAACAGGTGATATAGTCCCACAGAGATGAAGAAGATAAGTCAGCACAGAATTTAAACAGCTCTCTAATACACTGAGGTTATGGCCAACAATGCCACCACCCCTCCACCAACTCCGCCACAAACACACTGCTTCAGACAACTGAACACCTTCTGCCAGAACTTCTCAAACTTCTAATGGTTTTGTTGATTCATAGAAACCCAGTTTCAGAGCTTATCTAGGGCTGACTTTAGAAGAGAGAGACAGAGATCATGCTATATCTTCATCTCATGGGGGCCAAATAGTCTGCCTTCTGTTTTTTGTTTTTGTTTCGTTTTGTTTTTTTCGAGACAGAGTTTCGCTCTGTTGCCCGGGCTGGAGTGCAGAGGCATGATCTCGGCTCACTGCAACCTCCGCCTCCTAGGTTCATGCAATTCTCCTGCCTCAGCCTCCTGAGTAGCTAAAACTATAGGCACGTGCCACCGTGCCCAGCTAATTTTTGTATTTTTAGTAGAGATGGGGTTTCACCATGTTGTCTAGGCTGGTCTTGATCTCCTGACCTCAGGTGATCCGCCTGCCTCGGCCTCCCAAAGTGCTGGGATTACAGTCGTGAGCCACCGCGCCCTGCCTGCCTTCTGTTTTTATAATCTCGTAAGTCTGTGTATGAGGAGAGAGTTTACTATCCTCCAAAATAGAAGGCCGAATCTTAAACCTAAGGCAGATGTACCTTAAAACAAACAAACATGCAAAACAAAACAAAACAACAAACACATGGGCCATGATGATTTCCAAAAGGCTAAAGAGAATCATTGAATTCACAAGAAAAAAGAAAGAACACTCAAAGGAAGCGGTCACGAAGGGAACTTCTTTACCCAGATGGTTTGCACCTCCTGTTCCCTTTACCTGGAAGGAAGGTGCTTTTGGTACATGGTTGCCCCCGACCGTTTCCCTCTTGCCCTGATCTAAATAGGTTAGCCCACGGTTCTAAGCTTAAATGTAACTTTAGAAAGAGCTTTCCTAAGACCCCAGTTAGCATTGTATTCTGCTTACTTTTATTACCCTGTATTTTTTCCTACACCTGTTACAGTTATTTCTTAGTTATTTGTGCATAATCATTAAGAGTAAAGACGAGACAGACAGCCTAAGTTTGACTCTTGCCTCTGTCATTTTCTATTTATATGACTTTGGCAAGTAATTTAATTCTTCTATAATCAGTTTCTCTGACAATGGGTCATCAAGTAATCATGATACCTGAGCTTCCCATCATGAACTGTGTTTTCTGGGTCATGAAGCCATAGATTGGGCGTGTAAGATAGCAATCTGCCACTAAGGAGAAGAAGCCAACAAGAGAACAGGTTCAAGCCAGCCAGGACGGCACAAGTTAGTTGCATGAGCAGGTAGTTCTGCTCCATTGCCTCCTCTCTTCTATTGCACACCTATGGCCTCTTTGTTTTCTGTTTAATAATGAACTGATTTGAGATAGGAGAAACTGGCATTTACAAATGGATATTCTGGCAACAAGTGGGAGGTGGACTCCCCAAGCATTAACACAATCAGGGGTGTCTCATCCATTGAGTCTGGACAGATCTACATTAATTCATGGCTAGTTGCTAACAGTTTGACTTCCATCACGGTTAGAATTTATCCTCACTGGAATAAACAGATATTTTTGGATATGGATGTTCCTGTTAATAATGCTTCTGCCGCCACCATTAATTGTGGACTTAGGGAATGCTTTATTCTCCATCAGCGTGTTTTAAACACAGAATTATTTCCATCCAAGAAACTTATTTCACCACAAAGAAGTATAGCAATATGTTCATGCCCATGGAAATCATTTATCTTACCATGCACCCCATTATCAGAAGCAACCAGCCTGATGGAATAATGGAATGAATGGTCAAATGAAATCTCAATTTAACTGTAAGTTGGGGCAAACACTCTGAAAAGATTAGATTATATCTTAGAATGCGGTATATGCTCAGAATCAGCAACTAATATATAATTCTGCTTTTCCCATAGTCAGAGTACACAAGTCCAAGAATCAAGATGTAGAAGTGGGAATAAATTCTCCCATTCCTGCAACTTTGATTTTTGTTCATTTGGAAGTCTTAGTTACCAAGGGAGAAATGCTTCCACTAGGGAATAAAACAATACTTTAGTTGATTTGAATGCTAAGACCATTTTGGGCTCCTGATGCCACCATGCCACAATATAAGCATAGAGGTTATTCTACAGGCTGAGAAAACTGATCCCGATTATTAAAAGGGAATTGCATGGCTGTTGCACAATGGGGTAAGGATGACTGTGTCTGGAATACAGGAAGTTCTCTGAAGTGCTACCTTGTTCTTCCTGTCCAATAACAGTAAATATAAAGCTCTGAAACTGAAAAAAAATACAGGCCATTGAAAATTTGAACCTTTCACGAATGAAGATTTTCATCATCCCAGCAGATAGATAATGCTGACCCAATGAGGTTCTAGTTGTGGAAAACAAAATGTAGAATTGGTAGCAGAAGAAGGAAGTTATAAATATTGCTTGCAGCCTCATTAGCGGTTAAAAAAAAACAAACACTGGGTACCTAGTCATATCTTTTTCCTTTCTTGTCATATTTTCTTCTTGTTTTCCTCTACCCTTTTATTATTTTACATAAAAATTATTGACAGTAATTGACAGGTGGAATTTATTGGATTTCAAGAGTATTTAACATTGCATGGAAAGAATATCTAGGATATCACTCTGAGATAGAGATGACTTTAGGACTGTGTGTCCTTATTTAAAGAAAAAATAAGGGTATCTTTACTTGTATGGAGGATAAATGCATCTCTTTAGGCAAAAGCATAAAGTTGCCTTTCTTGTTCAGTGGAGTCCAAACATATATAAAAAGGTATGTACAGATGTTGAAAGGTCAAAGACGTGATTGAGCTGGTTATTAAATGATTGTCTGTCAGTTTTAAGTTCACACTTCTATACCCTGCTTTATGATGGTGGTTTTTGCAAGCTAGATCCTTGTTAAATTCTGCCAATAGGGGGTGCTGGAGGGAGACTGGCAAGCTGGACAAGGGATGCATCTTTTCCTGTTTGCTTCCTCTTCCTCTCAACAGCTTTTTACCTGGGCAGTGGCAGTTGGCTTCAGAGCTACAGTTGGTTTTGTTCCATGGTTTTCCCCCCAACACATTCAGAACCAGCTTCCTGGTGCCCCACAGAGATACCAGCACCATCTGAACAGTACCCCTTCCCTAGAGGTATGCATTTTATATTCATGGAGGCCCTTTGTTCCTGAGATGTTTGGGTTCCAGTTCCAAGGGATCCCTCCCTCACAGTTTTAAGTTAATTAATTAATTAGTTAATTAATTAATTAATTTTAGAAATGGGATCTTCCTCCGTCACCCAGGCTGGAGTGCCACTGCACAATCATAGCTCACTGCAGCCTTGAATTCCTGGGCTCAAGAGATCCTCCAGCTGCACTTCCTTCCCCCACGCTTCTAAGGTCTAGTCTAATTACCTTAATTACCTTAGACCTTAGAAGTATGGACCTCCAACATTTTCCTTGTGTTTCCCTAGACCTACAGGTTTTAGCTCTTTCTTGCAATTTCTGTCTTTGTTAACTCGATATCTCCCTTTGGCTTTTTGTATCCTTCAATACCTGGTTAACCGCTCTTAATTTTAAAGTCTCTGTAAAAACAACTGGTGCTGTTTTTGGTTTCTGACTGACCCACTTGGGAGAGTAGTATGACTTTCAGGTTTGTGTGAAGGGTAAATGAGTCAGAAAATAAAAAGTGTTTATAGCAGTGCCTCTCATATAGTAATTGTCATATAAGTGGAAGCTATTATTATTATTTACTTAAGATCTGTCTCTCTCATTAGTCTAAGCTCCATGAGGGTAGGGATTATGATGCCGTATACATACTAGGGTCTAGCAGTACCTGGAACATAGTATGCTTTGAATACATGTTTGTTAAAGGAATTAGGAAGAGGTTGGAGGAGAGAGAAAGAAGGACACACAATTTGGGTATAGAAGAAAGGTAGCTTTCTTTATATTTTTATTATTATTTTTATATAATATAATATAATTCGTCACTCTTTCCAGGCTTCATTCTACAAGTTTCGTTAGAAATCAGCCTCTACCCTTGTGAACATGTTCGGTCAAACTGCCATTTTTCTCCAGGATGTTAGAATTATACAGAGTGGAAAGCTCAAGTGTGTGTGAGATGGAGGTAAGGGTGGGAGAGGCATCTGGGGTCATGGGGCATCTCTTCACACAAGTGGCTGATGAGATGTCTAGTGGCCAGACTCAAATGGCTTCCTCAGACCCCACCGTTCTCAGCTTCCTCCATGCCATGCTCCAGGCATGGGAATATTTGTTTTGCTGCTGGTGGCTCTGTCCCCTGGAAGTATCCTGAAGCTGTTCCCTGTCTAGAGGTTGATGTCTCCTTGTGAGTTTGGCAGGGAAGCTGGATGCAGGTACTATCTCTAGAATCCCATAGACTTCTCCTGCTTTTATTCTCTAACCCCCTGCCCCAAACAGATCTGATTCTAGAAGGTAGACAATCTTTCTCTGTTCATGTTTCTGATGCAGCTTCCTTTCTATGTCCCAATCTTCTCCTCACCCTGGGATCAGCATTCATGAACAAACTCCAAGAAGACTTGAGCCACTTCTTTTTATGTTGCTACTCCCCATCCCTTCAGGCCACAGTTATGTGCTTTCTTTGGAGTGGGATAAGAAGGATAACACAGAAAGGAAAAAAATTTGAAAAATATATTAAAATACCCTGCCACAGAAGGAAGGAAAGCAGCAGAGGAAAGAGGAAGGGATTCTTTTTTGAAATTAAACTACCCTTTCCTCCTTTTCTGAATGAACTGGCTATACAGTGAAAGCACAAGAGTTTGTAGCAACCTGCAGGATATATTGATCTTGTTCTTGCTCTCAAGGTTATTTATTTACTTATTTTAAGGGGCGTGACAGAGACTGTAGAAAAGGAGAGGGACTTTCCTTTCATGTGCAGAAGATGGAGCCATGTGTTTGCAATCCTCTTCTGTAGTGTGTGTGTGTGTGTGTGTGTGTGTGTGTGTATGTGTGTGTGTGTGTGATTTTTTTTAGAAAGTCATGTGAAGAGGCTGAGGCAACAACCTCTCCCAGAAATTGGAGTCACAGAAGAACCATTAACTTCTAAAGGTCTTCATTGCACAGGTCGTGGCTCCTGCAGCACCTGAAGTTCACCAAATAGACACTCCACCTTATGCCTTTCACATCAGCACAGTTCTTTAGGCAGCCCATGAAGGTTAACCAGGGATTACCATCCCCTGTGGAGGGGAGAAAAAACAGATCAGGAAGCCTGGCCATGAAACTTCTGCAAAAAAAACTTTTCTCCAGACCACACCAACATGTAGAAATAACCTTGTGTAGTTCAAAGCTCCGTTATTCAAATGTAAAGAACTGGAAGATGTTGCAAGCTGGGGGGCTTCCCAAAAGAAATGCAGTGATGGAGCAGTCTAAAATGATTATTTGGGGTAGGGCAGTAAGGAGAGCAGTAATTCAGGGATTGCCAAAGCTGGGTGTTTCTCTTGAGAGTCTTAACACTGGTTCAAGTGAGGGTTATAAATGCCAAGAGATAATTTAGCACAAAGGGTGGAAAACGAGAAATCATGATGTCTCATCTTAACCATCCAGGGCAATTCAGCCAGAGTCTACTGATGACACTGGCCCTTCTATTTCCACAGTTTAGAACCATCCGTAAGGAAGCCCAGACAGGCACAAGAACCAAAAGCCCCCTCCACAACTCAACAACTCACTGTTACCCATTGGGCATAGATTACACCTAGTCTCTTACCTTGATTTATTCTCCTCTGTTTTCTTCAGGCTTCTCAAAATACTAATCCCTTAGCTGTAGGCCCCCACCCTCCTTAGTGGCCACCTCCATCTAATTTTCATTACGGCATATGATGGGGATGAAGGAATCAGCCATCCCAGGTATGAGACTGCCTATAGTAAAAGTAAAGTAAGGTCTCTCCCGTGGCTGATATGTCCCTGTATACTTCCTCTGCCCATTCTTCTTTTCCCCAATGCACAACTTACTTTTGAACATCCTTCCAACCATGCAGGCCTCTTCTGTTGTTGCTGTGCATATTCCTCTTCCTCTGGAGCACTTTTCTCCTGGGAACTGGAGGTGGCACATCCTACACTGAACAATTTCTATCACTTGGCCAGAGAGAGGGGAAAGAGAAGTGAGAAAAGATGGCAGTACCAGGAAAGAACCCCTCTCCCCTTTTGGGTTAGAAGTCTGCCTAGAGCCACAGGGCTTTGCCAGAGCCCATCAAGCGTGAACATCTTCCACTGTGGAAATACACTAAGCCAAGAGAGTGATTGAGGTTTATGGTCTCAGGAATTTTAGCCTGAAAAATGGGAGGGGAAAGAAAGGTGGAGGAATAAGGAAAAGTGAAACATTATCAAGACTGAGGTGATCAGACAGGTCCTCTTCATACTTACCAGGAAAATTGTTTTTCACAGCAACTATTTCATTGACTGTACTGGCAAGAGAAAGAAAACACATCTGAAATGTGCCTGAGATTTACTCTTGTATTGGGTTCTTATAGTCTGCCCTTCAGGGTCCATCCTGCACTCTTAAACTGGAACCATTCCAGGCCCACTCTGTCCCCCTAATGCCTAGTCACCTACTGGGCATCTCTGCACCTCTTCTCTCCTTCTAAATCTCTTCACCTCTTCGGGGCTTCTCAGATTCATCTACCCATTCCTATAGGATGCAGCACAGACCAGGAGGAGAAAGATAAGTGCACCTGCTTTTTTGCTTCATTCCCTTCTTTTTAATTGACTCTGTGTGGCACTCTTAACCTGTGGGTGCCTGGAATCTGACAATGGGGACAACCTGAAATTCCTGAAGTTGCCACGCTTTAGATTTGGCCAAGCGACACCTGAAAAGCCAGCATTCCACTTCCTCCTTTTCCTTTTCCTTGCCCTTCACTGACACTCACTCCTGACCTTGTCAGTTGATGCTAATGTTATTTTGTCAAACCTAAAATCAGCTCCCATCCCAGCTCTGTCCTGCTGGAAGAGGTTGTTGAGTGTTGGAACTCAAGGTCTATTTGTATTTTGGTTTTTTTTAGCCCCTGGTGCTCACCTCACCCCACTCATCTTTTCCTCCTCAGACCTTCCCCTTCTCATACCACTTATCTATTTCTACTCACCTGCATCATTTCTCAATGAAAGTGATCCAGATAATGCTGTTGAAAAAAAAAGAGATACACGGTCTGCAGACCTCATTTTCCAAACCCCATCTCAAAGCTTCTATGAAAATCCACTCAATTCCTCTCTAATCTACCTATTTCCCCCCATAAAGGAAGGGAGAAGAGTTTTAGTTAAGGTCCTGGGGACATGACATATCCCTGGTAGAAGGCATAACATTAGAGCAGAAGCTCATGATGCTTCAGTTACCATAGGACTCCCATGAGAAGGCCTCTGTCATGGGTGCTCTCACCTGTTCCTAAATTCAGGACTCTTACCAGCTGTCAACCCTAGGGACTCACCCCTAAAGCAGCAGAGCAGGATGGGGAGTTCCAGCAAGAGGGACTTGTCCATTTTGGAAAGAGGGAGGGCCAGGCTACAGCATGAAGCTTCAAGAGTGCCTATTTATACACCTGCAAGGTTGGGCTTTCCTGTGAAGGGTTAGGGGTGGGGACTCTGTGGAAGTTCTTGGAAGGCATAACCTGCTCCTAGGGAAATCAATGACTCTGTAATTTCTCTTCCTTGCAACTTGGTGGGGAGAGGTAATGGCCAGGTCAATCTTGAATCTGATTTATTCCAGTTCTACCACTCAGGATTTTTGATGCCAGGTTCTATGGTCTTTTCACTATACTGTACTGTAAGAGAATGCAAGGATAAAGCTGGGCTGGATGGGTAGAATTGAGAGTCATCTACAACAAGACATTCATTAAAGCTGAGAGAATACATAAGTATAAATCATTGGAATGCAGAAAGGCAAAAAGAAGGCTGAACACAGACTTAAAAAATACATACCTCTAGGAATGGAGAAGAGAGGGCACAGAAAGGTTAGGCTCAGAGGCATACAGAGGGTTCCCATGAGGAGAGTAAAGTTTCTCACTGTCAATCATCCTGGAAAGAAGCAGACCCTAGGGTAGAAGAAAAAAGCTGAGGAGGGAACTGTTTTCCTTTCTTGGGGCTTCCTGGTGGCTGCAACTTAGACTTTAGTTGGGAGAGAGAGATTTAAGACTACTTCGTCTGGAGAGAGGTAAGCTGATCCTTCTCACTTGATGGCAGGCCAGGGTATTGAACCTGTGGATTCTAAGAGCAGCCATATCTAGTATCTCATTTTAAGTTTTCTGTTCATTTCCTTCAGTTATTGCTATGCATTCAGTGCATTGTAATGAACGTTGCAGCTTAGTCTTCATTGTCATTGTAGAGAAACTGACAAAAGAGCTTGTGCCAATGCTTAGGGCAAAGCGTGTATTGCTAGAAGCATCTTCTCTATATGAGAAGAAGAGCAGCAACTGGAAGGATGCAGATTGCAACAGGGCACAATGCAGGTCTACAGCCAAGTGGGATGGTGGTCTAAGCAAGATGTTGGCTGAAGTGGTTGGGGACAGCAAGAGTAATGTATAAAAAAGATTTTTGCGTCCATGATATTTTGGAGGTTATTATCACATGCCAAAAAATCAAACTGGCATTTCCATGCACAGAGGAAGAGAGTTATATACTAACTCCTGACCTGGCACTGACTACCCTGATAAAGTTTTAAAATAACACCATGAAGTATTAATGTACTACATACACACTTGTGCACACATATGCACATGCGTATTCACACACACGCACACACATGCACACATGACAGCATCGATTTTTGTGTTGAGCATATTCATGGACAGAAGTCTTCCTTTCCTTCCTCTCATTTCCCTGAAATTTAGCATCTTCCCTTGCATCTTTACATTCCTTTCTCTTGCCTTTTGAGATCTCCCCTCCTTTCCTTCCAGGAACCCCATAATTATTTGCCTAATGGCACCCATGAGAAAGGAGGAAATGTTCTCTTCCTCTGCCCTGTCGGAAACGTCTCCTTACCTAACTACACCTCTATAATATTATTATACCACTTCCCCTACAGCAGAAATTTCCTCCTCCCAGCCAATGATTTGTACTGATCCACCTGTATTCCTTGCTTATATTTAAACTCCTTTATCGACTTACCCCTAACATCTCCTCAAATGTATGAATACTCCCTAGCCTTGAGGCCCTAACACCTGATTTTCTTACTGAGCCTCACTCTGCTCCTTTTCTTTGTGACTCTAATCCTTTTACTTTTTGCCTTAAGGGACCCCCCACGACCAAATTCTTCTTATGTCATAAATTCCAGACCTGTGCCCAGAAAGTATTCAGAAATCCCTTTTGCCCTATTGTTTTGAACCCTATGGAAGTTTGTAAAGCCCTTTATTCACGATCCCCTCCCTCTAACACAGAGTTCTGGAGATTCAGTTAGTCCAGAAGAGTAAGCCCTGGCTTATACCTCATCTCTGAGAGTGATGAGGTACTTAGTTATGTCTCTGTGTGTGCGATTAGAAGATGTTTAGATTATAGCTGAGAACTTTTAGTTTGCATCTCCAATGTTATCCTGCAAATAAAAAAATGATGATTTTTGAATGGAAATTCACCTTCCAATCAGTTATTAATTTTAAAAGAAATAAATCTACGCTTCACAGGGGATACAGCAACACATCCTGAGTTTCATTGGTAACTGAGATGTTTTTATGTAATAATCATTTTGAATATGTTAACTGGGTTAGTGATGAGGATGAGTACCAGGATTTGAGGAAAGACATCTCAGCTGAGGCGGACCTTACATATGAGGAGGTGGGTAAACCAGATGAACCACAGTTATGGTTCTACTGCAGCACCAGTGGCCAGGCCCCTGGAGTTTCCCTAATACCACAGGACTTATACTAGTAGTGTGCAGAGAGGGGACAGTTCTTCTCTGGCAGGCTTTGAAGGAATGGTCAGATCAGAATAGCCTGTTCCTTTTCCCTCAGGCAAGTGAACAGCATAGCTCTGGGTGACTCAAACTAGATGAAATCAGAGTCATTCTATCCTCTTGAGGGACATTAAAGATGGAGGAAATATTCAGACAAGATGGGCAGATCCAAGAAAGTTTCTAGGAGCCATTATGATTCTGGGGAGCCTTTCTGTGTATGTTCTTTGCTACCATGAAACTTTCCATCTCTTAAGAATTGCTGTGAATCTCAGAATCTCTCAATATGTTGACAATTCCCCAGGTAATTTCTTTCAATTTTACTGAGGGTTGGAGAAGATATCCTGGACATTAAAGTGACCAGGGAGGTAGGTCTGGGATTCAAGATGAAGAAGTAGCCAATAATTTATTTATTGTTCCTATTGTAGCTTGCAGATTAAATACAAGTCCTAGATTTTAATATTTTGTACCAACAAACCTAGCTATCCCCCGGAGACTCTTTTTAAGGGTGATCTCAGCTAAGGAGAAATTAGGGACTCCTCCCCTACTTTGCATGGTAAATTCACAAGTACATGAAGGCCACTCCCAGAGACATCCTCTCAAACTGCCAGTGCACCCAAGGAGGCATGTAGCTGCCAATATTGGTGAGTTTGCTACAAACTTGTGAAGTGTCTTTCTCCAGACAATAAAAATGGTCTTTCTGTGTTCAGAGAGGCTATCCCTGGCCAGTTTGCCCAAGCAGTTTCTCCCTTGTTATTTCCTGTGTGTGTGTGTATGTGTGCATAGGTGTGGGACTTTTATATTTGTGAAATATAATTCACATACCAGAAAAGGCATAGGATTTAAATTAATATTTTAAACTATTTTAATTCAAATTGTGTAACTACAAACCAGGTCAGAAAGTTGAATATTGCTCAAACCACGGAAAACTCCCCACACCAAGTGGTCCTCTCTAAATACATTCTTTTTTCCTTGTCTGGTGGGAAACACTATTCTTTCTTTTATGAATTCTAACCATTGTTTTCTTTTGTAGTTTTACCACACTATATTTTTGCCTGCTTTATTATTTTTTATTTTTGAGATGGAGTCTCACTCTGTTGCCCAGGCTGGAATGCAGTGGCACGATCTTGGCTCACTGCAACCTCCACCTCTCGGGTTCAAGCAATTCTCCTGCCTCAGCTCCCCCTCTACCCCGCCAACAGTAGCTGGGATTACAGGTGCCTGCCACCACACCCAGCTAATTTTTGTATTTTTAGTAGAGACAGGGTTTCGCCACATTAGTCAGGCTGGTCTCAAACTCCTGACCTCAGGTGATCCACCCACCTCGGCCTCCCAAAGTGCTGGGATTACAGGCATGAGACACCACGCCTGGCCACCTATTTTAAATATTGATGTAAATGGAATCATACAGTATGCATTCTAGGAATTATTCATGTTTTTGTATAAAGCTTTACTTTTTTGCAAAATATTATGGTATTTAGTTATATGAATATTATGATAGAGAACTTTCCAGTACTGATGGAAAACATCAGCCCAGAGATTCAAGAAGCCCAAAAAGCCCTAAGCAAGCAGAACAAAAAATGCAGCATGATAGTAAAATTTCAGAAAGTCAAAGAAAATAATAAAATGTTAAAAGCAACCAGAGGACAAAGGACATAATACATTCCAAAGAACATTAGATTGATGGCTGAATTCTCAATAAGAAGGAGGCTAGATGTTATGGGATGATATCTTTAATATGCCAACATAGAATGGTGTGTCCAGAGAAAATATTATTCTGCACTAAAGTGAAATAAACACATTATTAAGCAATAATAATGCCATTAACAAACTTGCACTTATTGGGACTAAGTACTATCAATAAATAATTGTTAAGTTGCATTGATATGTTAGTTTGAATTAATCAAGACTGGAGGAAAAATGTATCCACTCAAGAACTACTGTAGAGAAGAAAGAAAAGATTTCCAATGTGATCTTCTTTGGTTCCTCAGGCCCACAGAGTCCCTACACTGCAGACTTCCTTAGTGCTTCAGCCTGGAGTTCACCAAGCTCAAACTCCAAGAATCTTCCTCCATTGTCAATCTTCCTGAATGCATGAGCATTAGTCTAGCTGTTCTGATTGAATCCAGAGGGACACAGATGTGTTATCTTTGGGCCACCAGTACCTTTGGTACTTAAGAGGTTCATAAAAAAAATCACCCAGAGACATCAAGGATGATGCACAAATTCAGTGCCAAATTCTACTAAGACATCAATTAAAATGAAACCTGGAAGGTGACAATGTGATAGAAGACATACAGGTCATTCATGTCCACAGTAAGAACAGTAAAGGAGAGAAGGGGAAGCCAGATGAAAGGGAATAAAGAGTGAATTGTCTAGCAAAAAAGTTAGAAAATAAAGTTCTAAAAACCATAGAGTGTAAAATAGATGAAGTAGCTAGGAATCAATCTAATACAAGCTGTATGACTTCTCCAAGGAGAAAATAACATAATTTTAAAAAGCTAACTAAGATCCAAAAAAACCAAACAAGTTATTACAGAAATGTTTATTTTGAAATCGCAAGAAGTTACAAAAAAATAGCTTCTATGTATTTTTTTATCCAGCTTTCCCAATGATAACATCTTCAAAAATCAATACATTTTCTAAACCAGAAAATAGACCTTGGTACAATACTATTAACTATTAAGTTACGGACCTTATTTGAGTTTCTTCGGTTTTACATATACTTTTTTTTGGTGTATATTACTACGAAATTTTATCAATTGTGTAGGTTTGTGTAAAACCACTAAAGCAGGATACATAATTGTCCATCACCACATAAAGGGAATCATTTAGTATGCAATCCTCTGCAAGTGGATTTTTTCATTTGGCATAATAGCCTTGAGAGCAATCCAATTGTTGCAAGTATCAATAGTTCATTCTTTTTTATTGCTGAATAGTATTCAGTTGTATGAATGTACCACACTTTGTTTACCCTTTCACCCTTAGAGGAATATCTGTGTTCTTTCTAGTTTGAGGATATTACAAAGAAAGTTACTATGAACATTCCTTTCTAGGTTTTTGTGGGAATATGTGTTTTCTTTCCTCTAGGGTAAAAGCATTATACTGAGGGAAAGAATATACACACAAAAAGTGCTTGATTCTCTTTGTTTGAAATACTGTAGCAGTCAAAATTTATCGTAGTGACAGAAAGTAGAGGAGTGGTTACAGGGGATGGAAGTTGGGTTTGGTGTTGATTGCAAAGGGCATGAGGATGCTTTTTGAGATTATGGAAATGTCCTATATCTTGATTATGGTGGTGGTTACACAGTTGTGCACACTGTCAAAACTCAATGAAATCTACACTTAAATGTGTTCATTTTAATATATGTAATCTCTACCTCAGTAAAATTGTTTCAAAAATGTTTTGTGCATGAGTCTAATAATTTTTCCTTGCATTGTTTATATATATTTTAGGAAATTCTCCACATACATTTTGTGCTTCTCAAATAAACAATTTAAAAAGAGAAAGAATAAGTTGGGTGTTGGTAGCCACTAGTGCAGTGTCATGATGTTGCTTGTAGGTGCTGAATTCTCACTGAGAAGAACTTCCAAGCCATAGAAAAGATAAGTATTTTTTTCCTTTTTTGATCATGGAAGCTTAGG
The DNA here is from genome assembly GCF_028858775.2 of Pan troglodytes. Taxonomy (NCBI): domain Eukaryota; kingdom Metazoa; phylum Chordata; class Mammalia; order Primates; family Hominidae; genus Pan; species Pan troglodytes. The sequence continues at coordinate 127,676,850 of NC_072407.2, read as the reverse complement.
GAAGATTTTCAGTTTTGAGAAAAAAAGAATGAGGTCACTTGAGTTCAAACTTCTGTTCTATTGAAGCTTTGATTAGCATTCCATCCTCACACAGAGGGATTAAAATCACACTGTGGTGGCAATAACAAATGGCCATAAAGAATCAGCATGGCTTTCAGTACTAGAGTGTTCATATAGTGCCTCTATAACTAGTGTGTGGAGCAACAAACACTCATTAGACTGACAAAACATGGCATGTTCAAAGGGTAGCAGTGTCCCAGCCACTGACACCTCTAACTTATCATATATCTTTTAATTTTGTGCTTCTTTCCATTGAGAAATATCAAATACATATGAAGTACACAAAACATACGTAAATTTAAAAAACTATAAATAACATTTATGCAGTACTAAGTCCACTGTTATGTCTTTATTTTTATTTTTTGCTTAACATTTTTTCTTTTTTTTAGTACATGTCAGAAAAGTTTTATTATTCTTGAGTGTAGTATCAAGAAACAAGCGTTTGCAATTTTATACACAACTATTTCTAGTTACCTGTTCCTTATTTATGTGAAGTTGAAAACATAGTGTAATTTTTAATATTCTCTCTTCCTTCTCCTTCCTCACACTAATGTTTTATTAATATTATTTTAAATTGATGAATCATAATTGTATACATTTGTGGGGTTCAATGTGATGTTTTGAAATATATATACAATGTGGGGTGATCAAATCAAGCTAATTAACATCACCTTGCTTATTATTTTCTATAGCGAGACATTTGAGATTTACTCTCTTAGCTATTTTGAAATGTACAAAATATTATTGTTGAATATAGTCACCTTGCTGTGCAATAGATCTCAAAACTTATTCCTCCTATTTACTTGAAACTTTGTACCCTTTAATCAACAACTCCCCATTCCTTTCCTCCTCAGTGTGCCAGCCTCTGGTAACTATCATTCTACTCTCTACTTCTATTAATTCAACTTTTTAAGATTTCACATATAATTGAGATCATGTGGTATTTGTCTTTCTGTGCCTGGCTTCCTTCATTTAGCATAACATCCTTCAAATACATTCATGTTGTCACAAATGGTAGAATTTTCTTCTTTTTTTTAAGGCTGAAGGGTATTCCATTGTGTGTGTATGTGTGTGTGCATGTGCCTCACGGCTTCTTTGTCCATTCACCTTTCAATGGACAGTTATGTTGATTTCATAGTTCATCTACTGTGAATAATGCTGCAATAAACATGAAAGTGCAGATATCTCTTTGAGAAACTGATTTCATTTCCTTTGAATATGTACCCAAAAGAGGGATTTCTGGAACATATGGTAGTTCTATTTTAATTTTGTGAGTAACCTCCATAGTGTTTTCCATTATGAGCATACTAATTTATATTCCCACTAACAGTGCACAAGGGTTCCCATTTCTCCACATCCTCCCCAAAACTTACCTTTTGTCTTTTTGATAATAGCAATTCTAATAAAAGTGTGAAGTTATATCTCATTGTTGTTTTGATTGGCGTTTCCCTGATGATTACTGATGCTGAGCATTTTTTCATAACTTTCTGGTTATTCGTATATCTTCTTTTGAGAAATACCAATTCTGGTCTTTTGCTCATTTTTAATTAGGTTGTTTGTTTTCTTGCTATTGAGTTGAGTTCCTTGTAAACTTTGGATATTAACTCCTTGTCAGGTATAAATGCTTTATAGATATTTTCTCCCATTTTGTAGATTGTCTCATTACTCTGCTGTTTCCTAGCAGTAAATAAGCATTTTCATTTGGTGCAATCTCATTTGTCTATTTTTATTGCCTGTACTTTTAGGATCATACACAAAATTAATTGCCCAGACCAGTGTCAAGATTTTTTCCTCTGATTTCTTCTGGTAATTTTACAGTTTTAGGTCTTATGATTAAGTCTTTACTGAATTTTGAGTTTTTAAAAATATATATAGTGTAAGAAAGGGTTCAATTTATACTTCTGCATGTGAATATCTGGTTCTCCCAACACCATTTATTGAAGAGACTGTCCTTTCCCTGTTTTGTGTTCTTGGCACCTATGTCAAAGATCAATTGACTATAAATGCATGAATTTATTTCTGGTCTCTCTACTCTGTTTCATCAATTTAAATGTCTGTTTTTATGGCAATAATGTGCTGTTTTGATTACTATTACTTTGATTTTTTGGGCTTCATGGATCTGAATGTTCATTTTCCTCTTCGAATTTGGGACATTTTCTGTCATTGTTTATTTAAATAAGCTTTCTGCTCATTTCTTTTTTTCCATTCCTCTGGAATTCCTATAATATCAGTTTACTTGGTGGCATCCCATAAGTCCCATAGGGTTTCTAAACTTTTTTTCATTCTTTTTTCTTTTTGTTTCTCTGACTAGGTAATATCAAATAACCTGTCTTTAAGCTTACTGATTCTTCTGCTGGATTGATTCTGCTGTGAAAGCTTTCTGTGAAAATTTGTAATGCTGTAATTCTGTTTTTAGCTCTAGAAGGTATTTGGTTCTTTTTTTTAGGGGTTTCTATCTCTTTGTTGAACTCCTAATTTTGTTCATGTATTATTTTTCTGATTCTATTTAGTATCTATTTTTGTCCTGTTGTCACTCATTGAGTTTCTTTAAGATAATTAGTTTGAATTCTTTGGCAGTTCGTAGATCCCTTTTTCTTTAGGCTCAGTTACTGATATTTTATTTTATTGTTTTGGTAGTGTCATGTTTCCTTGATTATTCATAATCCATTTGGCCATATGTTGAAATCCGAACGTTTGAAGAAGTAGGCACCTATTCTAGTTTTTACAGACTGATTTTGACAGGGAAAGCCCTTTATCAGTTAGCCTTTCCAGAGATTCTAGGCAGGCTTTCTGGCAGGATTTGTGGGGCAGGCTTGCTGTTGAAGTCCTTGAAAAGGCTCTCCTGGACCTAAATGTTTTTTCCCATTCTGTGACTTGTTTTCTATTTCCTTGATAGTGTCTTTTGAAGTATAATACTAAAGTTTTTTATTTTGATGAAGTGTATTTTATCTATTTTTTGTTATTACTGTTGCTGTGCTTTCAGGGTCATAACTAAGGCCGTTATCTAATCCAGTGCCATGAATATTTATGCCTATATTTTCTTCTAGTAATGTTATAGTTACAGTTCTTAGATTTAGGCCTTTGATCCACTTTAACTTAATTTTGTGTATAGTGTAAAGCAGGAGTCCAACTTTATTCCTTCCCATGTGCATATCCAGTTTCCCTCGCATCATTTGTTAAAAAGACTATTTTCCCTATTGAATGGTCTTAACACCGTTTTCAAAAGTCAATTGACTATAATATAAAGATTTATTTTTAGACTCTCAATTCTATTCCATTGATCTAAAAGTCTATTCATATGCTAGCACCACACTATTTTTGTTACTATATGTAGCTTTGTACTATATTTTTAAATTGGAAAAGTGTATGTCCTTCAAATTTGCTCTCCTTTTGACAGATTGTTTTGGGTATTCTAGGCCCTTGCATTTCCATATGATTTTTAGTATCAGTTTGTCAATTTTTGCAAAAATAAAAACTGAGGTTTTGATAGGGATTGCACTGAATCTCAAGATTGCTTTGGGGAATATTGCCATGTTAACAATGCTAAGTCTTCCAATCCATGAACAAAGAATTTATTTACATTTATTTCTGTCTGCTTTAATTTCTTTCAGTGACTTGTAGCTTTCAGTGTAAAAGTCTTGTACTTCTGTTAACATTATTCATAACTATTTTATTCTTTTTGATGCTTATTAATTGGATATTTCTTTAAAAATTTATTCTCAGATTGTTCATTGCTAGTGTATAGAAATATAATTAATTTTTGCCTGTTAATCTTGTATCCTTCAACTTTGCTGAATTGATTTATTAGCTCTCATGGTTTTTTTGTGTGAATGCCTTAGGATTTTCAATATAAAAGATTATGTTATCTCTAAATACAGATGGTTTTACTTTATCTTTTAAAATTTGGATGCCTTTTATTTTTTTCTTGCCTAATTGCCCTGGCTGGAACCTCCAGTACAATGTTAAATAGAAATGAAAACTGTGGACATCCATATTTTGTTCTAGATCCTGGGAAAAAACTTTCAATCTTTCCCATTATATATGATGAGGGTTTTTCCTAGATGCCCTTTATCATATTGGGGAAGTTCTCTTCTTCTATTACTGGTTTATAACTTTTTTATTGTGAAAGGATGTTGGTGTTGAATTTTCTCAAATACTCTCTATCGAGATATTCATGTGTCTATTATTATTACTCTAATCATATATTCTATTTATGTATTATTCTAGTCATGTATTACATTAATTAATATTTGTATATTTAATTAAGCTTTATGTGGTAAATCCCCTTTGGTCATGGTATATGATCTTTCTAAATATATTTTACTGAAGTCTGGTTTGCTAGTATTTTGTTGATAATTTTTATATCTATAGTCATTAGTTATATTGATTTATAGTTTCATTTTCTTCTAATTTTTTTTCTAGTTTGAGTGTCAGGGTGTATTAGCCCATTCTTGCATTGCTATAAAGAACTGCCTGAGACTAGTAATTATAAAGAAAAGAGGCTTAGTTGCCTCATGATTCCACAGGCTGTGTAGGAAGCATGGCTGTGGAGGCCTCAGGAAACTTACAATCATGGCGGAAGGTGAAAAGGAAGGAGGTACACCTTACATGGTGGGAACAGGAAGAAGAACTGTGAAGGGGGAAGAGCTATACACTTTTAAACAACCAGATCACATGAGAATTTTATCAGGAGACAGCACTAGGGGGATGGTGCTAAACTATTAGAAATTACCCCCATAATCCAATCACCTCCCACAAGGCCCTACCTCTAACAGTTCAACATGAGACTTGCCAGACCATCTGAGGGTAATGCTGTCCTCATAGAATGAATTTAGAAGTGTTCCTTCCACTTCTTTTATTGAAAAAGTTTGTGAAAGATTGGTGTTTATCTTTAAATATTTGGTAGAGTATACTAATGAAGCCATTGGTGTCTGGACTTTTCTTTGAAGAAACTTTTCTGATTATTAATTAAATCTTTTTACTTGTTATAGCTCTATTCAGATTGTATATTTCTTCTTGAGTCAGTAATAGTTTCTATGTTTCTTGGAACATGTCCATTTTACCTAGGTTATCTAATTTGTTTGCATATAGTTGTTGACAGTATTCCTTTATAGTCCTTTTTATTTCAGTAGGACCAGTAGTAATATACCCCTCATCATTTCTAATTTTAGGAATTTTACATTTCTCTCTCTTTTTTTGTTAGTCAGAATAGCTAAAGGTTTGTCAGTTTTGTTGATTTATTCCTAAACTAACTTTTGGTTTTATTGATTTTCTCTACTGTTTTCTATTCTCTATTTTGTTTATTTCAATTCTAATCTCTATTCCTCCTTTTTTCTGCTTCTTTTAGGTTTAGTTTGCTTTGCTTTTTCTAGTTTCTTAGATGGAAAGTAAGGCTATTGAGTTGAGATCTTTCTTTTTGGATTAAAGACTCAAAGGAAACAATAGATAAAGAACTAAAGGAAACTAGGAAAACAACTTGTCAACAAGTACAGAATAGAAATAAAGGACAGAAATTATAACAAAGGAGCCAAATTGAAATTCTGGAATTGAAAAGTGCAATAACTGAAATAAATTTACTAGAGGGGTTTAACAAGATATTTGAGCAGGTAGAATAAAGAATTATAAAACTTAAAGATAGATCAACTGAAATTATCCAGAGTAAGGAGCAGAAAGAAAAAAAGCATAAAAAATGAACAGAGCTTTAGAGACCTGTGACACACCATGAAGCACACCAATATACACATGAAATAAATTCCAGAAAGAGTAGAGAGAAAGGGGCAAAATAATATTTGGAAAAAAATAAAGTCCCCAAACCTCTGAAGTTTGATAAAATACATGAATCTTCATATTCTAGAAACTCAAGGAACTCCAGATAGAATAAAATAAAAAAAGATCTACACTTACACACCATACTCAAATTGCCAAAAGTTCCTTAAATGCCTGAAATAAAAAGCAGACAAACACAAAATTCTTCCAGTCTTTGCAGATTGGCTCTGTGTTGGGGCACTCTTTCAATGCTAAGCCAGTCCATTTTGTCAACTCTGCCTTAGCCTTCACTCCCTACTTGAGCCTAAAGATCAGATAAAAGTTAAAGCTCAAGATATTCTCAAGTCATTCCTGTTCTGAACATGTGTGTAATTTTCTATTATTCTTGAGAGCTTTCTAGAGTCATTATTCACTGAAGTAACTCTCTTCCCAGAGTTTTCCCTGAGGTTTTTGGCATGTCTGTTGTTGTCTCAACTCTATTCCATTGTCCAAGGTTTCAGCAGCTCATTCATTTGCTTTTCAATGTTTTCAAGGAAAGCCACCACTTAGCTGATTTTTCACACTGAGAGAGTTACAAATTAGGTAAAATAAAGGCAAGAGCAGACAAGTCAAAACAGACAAACAATTTTTTGGGAACAAGATCAACTTTGTTCCCTCTGAAATCAGGTAATTTCCAGCCGATGACCAGGAATATAGGCTGTTGTCTTTAAGATTTCAACTATGCCAGGGAGCAAGCTCAACAAAGTTTAACTTAAAAATGCTGCAAACCTTTCCTACTGTGTTTAAGTCATCTTATTCTGATTCATCATTTTTTTGGTTAATGTAAATCTTTGGATATTTTCCAGAGTTCTGATAAGGTTGATTCTGACAAATTTTGTGTGAGTTTGTGTGTGTGTTTGTGGAGGTTACTGGAATTCCCTCTTTTGTTTTTTTTCACTGGTGTTACTTCCAACCCTCCTCAAAAGGTATACTATTTTAAAACAACTAAATAGCTTACATGTACTAATTTTGTACTTACGATGTTGTCTGACAGATACTGTTATTTTTTTTTTTCTGTTGAAAACTGATGCTAGAGAGGTTAAAACCCACACAATCTCTCACAAGTAGACAGTGGAGAATCCAAATTGAAACAGAGACTAGTCTAACTCCTAACCATGGCGCTATAGTGACCAAATGTGGAAAGAAGGGAGCTGGTTTCCATAGATCAAGGATTATAAGAACTTAGTATGATTTTTAAAACCCTTTAATATTTCTGTGCTTGAAGTGATTGACAATAAAATCCTGAAACCAAAAAGTACAAATAGCGAGACAGAACCTAGTGGCCTACTCTGTGGCTGGGCATAAATGGAGAAAAATCTCCAAAAGATACAGTGGACAGTAGAATTCTAGGGAGAAAAGAAAGGCAGCTGAGTCCCTGGTCATTTGGGGAAAGTGGGGAGATCCTGGGGAAGCTCCTTGGAGGGTAGGGTACTGCTCTCACCTAGTTGCTGCCTTTGCATTCAGTCCCACTCAGCTTGCACCAGAGGCTTCAACAATGAAGACCCTTTCTAAGTTCCCTAAGTAAGCCCCTCTCTTTTACATATGCTTTTGCCACTCCTTTCCTTGCTTAGAAAACTTCTGTTCCACCTCACATCTTGGTATAAATGTTTGTTTTGTCAGCACGCCCCCTCTGACCCATTTCCTCTTTTGTGTTCCCATAGCTTAGCCTAGAGCCGTGATATGGATATAGTCAGCATTACCTTTGACTCCTTTTCCTCCCTTGTTCCACATTCAACCAGTGACAGAGTCTAGTCTATTCAGCACTCATCACATCACTACTACCATTCTCCTCTCCATTCCTGCTATTGCTATTTTTGTTATGGCCTCCATGTTGCTCACCTGGAGCCCATTCTTTTTTCAATATGTAAGCATTTGCTGAATTGAATCAATTAAAATGGAGTCCTGTGAGCCTTGGGTTTGTGCAGGGCAAAAGGCAGACAACTAATTTGTTCTGCTTCTCTGAGTGCAGGAAGGAGAAGCTGGGATGCTGGAACTGCTTGCAGGAATGAAAGAAGGCGGCACTGGAAGCTGGAAGGAGATTTTTTTCTAAGCACTAAACTTGAAAAAAGGCTCAGAGAAAAGAATAAAATGATGAAACTGCAGAAGGAAGTGTTGTATAACTAAAACCAAGAAGAAGAGGCCCTGAAAGAAATATCTCCCCTGGCTATGACCTAAAGTGCCAAGGGAAGTTAGATTGAATCCCTGTTCTCAAGGTCAGGCAAGAATGTAGTGGGTCTTTCTGGGAGCTTCATGAAGCTCTAGTCTGGGTGGGAGGCGGGTTGTGGAGACAGTAGTTCAGTGGTTTGTAGTCCTGATAAGCCTGGGACCATTGTTCCAGGAACAGCTTGGGTTCAGTGCATGGAGTTAGGGGAATAGAACATCATGTTCTTGGGGCCTTGAGCTGAGGTAGATTTTTATCATTAAAGTGCAGATGGGCAGCAGATGAGAGGTGAAAACTCAGTCGGGTGAGAAGAGGCAACAAGGCGCACTGGAACGATGTGGCACCAAAACTCTTGGCAGCATTTGGAGGGTGGTGGAGAAGAAAGAGTACTAGGACATTTAGAAGATGTAAAAATACTAAGAAAAAAAAACTCTTATAATTTCAAAGGCTGAATCTTGTGCCAAAATGATAAAAATCAAAGATTATAAAAGGACACAGCCTTTTCTCTAAGTTTTAGAAATTTTCCAAGGTTGCATGCTCACACATGCTGTAAGAAAGTGAAATTTTTGGCAACACTTCCACACTCCCATCCCCATCCCAGAAAAGCTTCTTCCCCAAATAGAGATCTAGGATGCATGTCCAAAGGCACTCTGAAGGAAACTCTCCACTTGGGCACCTGTGAATTACGTGGGTCTCCACAGTTTCAAAATTGATGGAGTAGTCAAAATTTTAGTATCACAAGTACAATTGGGGCATAATTTGAACTATGATTTGTTTTGTTTTTAATTGTCAAGTTATTTTTTGGTTCTCGCTACTTGCCAGTCATTTACCATTCTGTCTCCTGGCCCACCTCCCACCATTCAGGGTCACCACTCTGGCTTTATGAGGTGTTGGCATGGCGGCCCTCTTTTGGGCACTTCATTCATTCTGATGCCCTCTCGTCCTCCGAACTGCTCCTCAGAAGCCAATCAGCAGGCACAAATCTAACTCCATTCATTCAGGAGGATTCTTAGCAGGCAGCTCAGTCAGAGCATAGGCAACAATCTGAAAACCAGACATAAAGCACTGTGCTTATTTGGCACAGCATCTATGCAGGCAGATGCATATAAGTTGTACAAAACAACAGTAACAACACCACCACTGTTAATTATAATAATACCTGGTGGCTTGAATTTCAGGTTTAAAATTTTCCTTTATAGTACAAAAAACCTGAGGCTATATAATTTACATGACTTGCTCAGTCCTTGGCCTTTTTGCCCTATTATCTCCTCCAGTTATCTCATCACATAGCTCTAAATACCCTCTACAGGCTGACGACCCACACGTGTTCATCTTCCTCTCTACATCCTCTTCTGAGATCCAGACTGCCTTTTTTCTAAATCTCCATATGAATATGCATTTCAAACTTGTTCAAAAAGCCTGTTTCTCATCTGAAAATGGGGATAATAATGCTGTTATGATCTTTAAATAAGACATGTAAACTGTAGCTTAGTGCCTGACACATAATAAATGTCTAATATCTGGTCGCTATTTTATCATGATTACTACCATTACATTTTATGACTGGACCCAGATGCCACACAGCCTGACCCTCCACCATCAGAGGCACCCTTTGGGTTAACAATTTTCATCCTTCAGTATTGTGTTTTCTAATACAAAATCCTAGAATGTTGAGATTCACACTAAACATGTATTAAGTAGCTTAGAATACTCCCTGGGGGACCCTGAGTCCAAACATTTTTTTTTTCTTTTTCGTGGAGGGGAAGAGTGCCAGAAGTTTCTGGTCAGCATCTTGCTGATGTCACCCCCAGATCATGAATTAGTTTATCAAATTTCTTTCTTAGCAATGGCAACAGCTTAAGAAAATGTCACTAATTTCTGGTGCCCAGAGGAAGCCCTAAGAGCTGGAAAAGGAAAGAGTCCCTCTCATGTGGTGACCCTGATGTTTCCTGAGTTTCTGATCACTGAGGGCTGGTGTTTGCAGACACAGACCTATTAGCCCTGAGTTCAAAGGCAGTTGGTCAAGCCTCAGACTTGGACTTCTGAGAAGATTCCTGCTGAGTTACTTCTTTCCTGGGTAAAGAAGGTTGCATTTTTCCCCACTCATGCTCTTTCTACTCTGCTTCTCAGAGAGTCTGCCACAAATAGTATGAGGTGGAGAGAAAGTTGACCTTGGGGTAGTGTTAGGCTGTGTCTAGGCAATAAACACTACTTCAAAGGTCCACATTCATTTCCAGTGTGTCCCTCGGTCCCAAATTATGTTTAAGACTGAGCAGGTTGTGAGGTGTGGTTACCCAGCACTAACCCTCAAGCCAACCTTCTCAGACCTCTGCTTTCTCATGCTGAAAATGACCACCACATTGCCTTCCTCATGGGCTTATGGTTGGGAACAAGTGTACAACAAGATAATGTACATACAATAACCTTATAAATGTTGGCTGTTGTTATCAAGCAGCTCCTGCATTGTCCCTTCTTACCATTGTTCTGGTCCTTGGAATCCAGGAGTTTGAGCCCACTGAATTTTATCCAGTAGCCAGCCCTTTCTCTGTCATTCTAGGCATTGCTTCAAGAACCCCCAGTTCTCTCCCAGGAAATAAATGCTTGTGGAAACGACCAACTTCTAGCATATGGGGCATGATAGTGGTCTTTACCTGGTTCTTACAGAAGAGCAAAAGCTGGGAGTGAGGAGTGGGTATTGGCAATGAGGCTTAAAGAGGAAAGCTGTTCAAGGGGCCCAAAGGGGAAAGAGTAGTTGCAGGACACAAAAACAGAAGAGGTATTTTTCCTCAAAAGGCAGAGTCCTAGGATAGGCCAGTTCTTTTGTAAGTCTGCATGATCTTATCACTAGCATTTTCATCCCAACTTTCTTTTAGACAGGCAGTCAGGGTGCAAAGCCTTTTACTACTACTGCCTTACCTATAAAGTGGTATCCAGCATTGTAAAGAGTGTAAGCAGTAGAACCAGTTAGACTGTGGCCCAAATCTCAGCTCTTTCAGTTATTGTCTTAGTTTATTACTTATACATGGGGATAATAGTACCTAATCCCCAAACTTGTAAGGAGCTCATAGGATGGGCAAGGTGCCCCAACAGTGCCAGGTGAGGCTACAGTAAGCACTCAGCTCTTGGCTAAAACTGTAAATATGGTTCTGTCACCGGAACATAATCTTGTTACGCAATTCTGCTTGATCCTGCTTCTCATGCTGCTGCCAGACGTTCACAGGCAATTTCCTAGCATGTTTCACATTCTGGAGTGGGCCTCGCTTCTGCCCCCGTCCATTGTACACTGATTAGTAATGTTAGCTACATGCCGGGAACTAATGTAATGGCTTTACATATCATAACTCATTTACTCATCCAAACAACCTGATGGAGGTGATACTGTCCCCTCCATTTTACCACTGAGGGAATTGAACCTTAGACAAGTTACTTGCTTGTCTAAGATTACAGAGCTATTAAGAGGGATTCAAAGGTGGTATGCCTGGCTCATGAGGGGATCTTAACCAGTAAGCTACATGCTTCTCTCCTCCCCCTTTTAAAAAGGAAAGCAGGGTCATCCTTTGTACTTGAGTTTCCTTTGTACTTGAGTTTTAGGATTGCTCTCATGAACAGTTACACCCCTGGGTTTTTTGCACACTTTTCTGCCTCTATAGCTTTCCATGTAAAAAACAGTACTCCAGAATATCTCAATATTCAACCTACTGATATCTGCTCAGACATCAGAGAGTCATATATGTGCTTCAGAAAAAAAAAAAAAGAGGAAATAGAAAAAATGCTGGAAGAGTCCCTGTTGTTTCTGAAACACTGAGCTGGGTGCTTTACATATGGCAGGTGCTGGGACAACAGTTAATAGCTCCATGAACTGTTGAGACAGGCCCAAGTTCAAGTCCCAGTTTTGCTCCATAGTACTTTGACCTTGGCAAATCACTTAGCCTCAGTTTCCAAAACTGTAAAGTGGGTATAATGATACCTCTAGGAGAAAACATTCTAGTGTTAATTTCTCAGAGTTTTATTCAAAGACCTGCATCAGAATTAATGGAGGAATGACTTTGGCCATCCAGAACTAGAGGACATGAGACGGAAGCAGTGTAACTTACTGTGGTGCTCACACCAAAGGTCTTCTTGACCATAGCAGAATCTTTGGAAGAATTTTCACTAGAATACAGGACATTGACTTTTCACCTATGGCCCTTTACTAGAGCCACTAAAGGAGAGCAGAATTGATCATTTGCTAATCCCTTGAACTGCGGGAGAGGACTTATTTGACACACTATATCCATATGTGGGATAGAGGGACAGTCTTAGAAAAAATGATTTCCTGTTGTTTGAAAGATTACATTAGCCAAGAGAAGAGGAAAGGGGTACATTGAAAGGCCCCCAAGGTTCAACGTTGTTTTAGGTCCAGTCCATCTTCTGTTACCGTCCATTTCTGTAACAGAATACCTGAAATGGGGTAATTACCCCATTTCATAATGAGGAAAGAGTAGTTGCAGGACACAAAAACAGAAGAAGTGTCCAATCGAGGGACATCCTACAATGGATATCCAATGGAGGGACATCCTACAAAATACTTGACAAGTATTCTTCAAAACTGTTAAGGTCGTAAAAAACAAGTAAGGTCTGAGAAACTGTCACAGCAAAGAGAAGTCTAAGGAGACATGACAACTATATTTAATGTAGAATCCTGGATGAGATTCTGGACTACAAAAATAAAGCCATCCGGTAAAAACTAAGGACATCCAAGTACACTGTTAACTCTATTTCATAATGATGTACCAATATTGGTTCATAAATTGTTAACAAATGTACTATGCTAATGGAAGATGTTTATAATAGTGAAAGCTGAGTGCAAGGTGCGTGGGAACTCTATGTATTATCTTCTTTTCTAAAATGTTCATATCTCTACAAAAAAAAAGTTTTGGTCAGGCATTGTGGTTCACGCCTGTAGGCTTAGTTACTCAGGTGGCTGAGGTAGAAGGATGGCTTGAATGGGGAAGGTGGAGGCTGCAGTGAGCCCAGATTATGCTACTGCACTCCAGCCTGGGTGACAGTGTAAGACCCTGTCTCAAAAAAATAAAAAAAAAAAGTTTCCACAAAGAAAAATTCTGGCTTCAGGGTGTCTTTTAATAAAAATGTGAGGAAGAAATGAAACAAATTTTTCAAAATCTTTCAAAAGTAAAATAAAGCATCTACCTTCTAACTTATTCTACAAGGCCAGCATTACCCTGATGTCAAGACCAGACAATGACATCAGAGAAAAAAAATCTACAAACCAATATTTTATAATAAATGTAAAGGCACTTATGTAGTTTTGTTGGTTTTTCTTCTAAAAGTGATCATATATTTTATATCTGTGACAACAGTACCTTGTCAAAAAGCAAACCATGAGATATGAGCTCAGTGTACTTATCATGTAAAAAATTCAGATTGTTGCAGCAAAACTAAAATAAAGAACACGTAAAATTTACTATCCCTGTGTTGTTACCTGGGAAAATGTAAACACAACATGAACCAAGGTTTATAAATAAAATTTATTAATAATCTCACTAATAGGTATCTCTTCTGAAATGCTACTTGTGAAATCCATAAAAATTTGAAGCACTATGGAGATACATGTTAGTTCTATTCAGTTATTGTGAGTAAAACTTAAAGGCACCATATTTCTCCAAAGATTCTTTTTTCTTTTCTTTTTTCTTCTTTTTTTTTTTTTTTTTTTCTTTGAGACAGTGTCTCCTTCTGTCACCAGGCTGGAGTGCAGTGGCATGATCTTGGCTCACTGCAACCTCCACCTCCTGGGTTCAAGCGATTCTCCTGTCTCAGCCTCCTGAGTAGCTGGGACTACAGGCGCACGCCACCATGCTCAGCTAATTTTTGTATTTTTAGTAGACATGGGGTTTCGCCATGTTGGCCAGGATGGTCTAGATCTCTTGACATTGTGATCCACCCACCTCGGCCTCCCAAAGTGCTGGGATTACAGGCGTGAGCCATCGCGCCTGGCTCAAAGATTCTTAATATTAATTCAATTGTATATTTAGTTTATTCTGAACATAGAAGAATAGTCTTCATTTACTTGTAATGATGTAATTACAAGTACTTACAAGTAGTTACAATTACTAATGTAATTCTGAGGTTATAACTATTTGAGATTATTTAACATTTTTCAGAAATTGAAGTGTAATCTTATACCTGCATCTAAGGAACAATGAACAGAGTGTTTTAAATTCCAAGTAATTTCCTTTAGTTTCCATTTTACTAAAATATTATTCCCTTTAGAAAAAGGGATTCTTTCAAATTCCATGTGTTCTTTTCTCAAAGAAGGACATCTATTATTCCATATTGTATTTTAAAGAGGTAAAATATTCTTGTTCTTAAAAATATTATTTTAATAAATTATATCTTCATTAAATAGGAGGTTGATAATTTAGTGATATCTGCATATAGCATATACATAAAGAAAAAAACAGTCTACATACTGTGAAGCAGGCACGTTAAGTCAAATCAATAAGATGAAATGTAACATCTAAGAAGCCTAGAAGAAGATAGGAGAGTGCTTTCAAATTGACCCCTCTTGGAATTTCAAAGAGCTACCTTGGTATGTACAGTCAAATCTCTGCATCTGTAGGGTCATGTTGCAGATTCAATCAACTACAAATGGAAAATATTCAGAACAAAATAACAATACAACAATAAAAAATAATACAAACAAGAAACCAAACATCATAACTATTTGCATAGCATTTACATTGCATTAGGTATTATAAGTAATTTAGGGGATTTAAAGTATGAAGTGCATAGGTTATGTAGGTGACTTGAGCATCTGTGGATTTTGGTATTCATGCAGCGTCCTGAAACCAATCTCCCAAGTACTGAGAAGGGACTGTACTATCTGCTTTCTAAAATACGTTCTGAGTCAACTTCTTTATCAAACAGAATCCATGGTTTTACATAACAGAAAACCATCAGATTCTGGATTAAACATTTGGGGGATTTTTTTATCTGACAATGCTAGAAATCAAAGGGATAGAGGACTTCAGAGCTGGGTTAGTCCAGGAGCTCTGGGACTTCATTTTGCTGTGACTCTCTCAGCTCCACTTTAATCCTGGAAAAAGAGCAGTCCTCTGACCTCTGTGCTTTAACGGTAGTGAAATGGCTACAGCAGCTGCAGAAAGCATCATCCAAGAGGGACTACCTTCATGTTGGAATTTTTCTCCATTAATCAGCTTAAGTCCCATAGTCATCTCTAAACAAATCTCTTGGCCAGAAGATGGCTGATTGTCTACATCTTAGCTCTTGTTCCACCTGTGGAACCTGAGGTGGACTCAGCCTCCCTGGAAACATATGGGGCTCTTGGGAAGAGTGAATGGAAATGGGGCCTATGAAAGCAATCAATAGGTGTCCAGTCAAATTCCATAGGGACTGTCATAGTCACTTCTCCAGGAAAAAAGACCTGTTAACCAACCAATATTCATAATCGAGAGGCATTATGAGGGAATAAATGGCTTTGCTTTAAGGGGGCCATTCTTTGTTGTACATCCACATTCCTGGGCAATGATTACCCGTTGTGTTATCCAATATGTATGTGTAGTTCCATGTGCTAGAGTTGAGCACCGTGATGCATCAAAAGCAAGTGTAACACACACACCAGTGCAGGAGTGAAATGTCTTACAGAGAAACATTGTAATATCTGTCACCGAAGATCCATATTCACTGAGAGAAATACTTCAGAGCTGTGCTTGAGTTGGGAGAAGAAATTGTTAGAAAGAGGAGGGAGAGGAAAGAGGATGCGCATGGCCAAGTCCTTCAGGACCTTATCCCAACCTAACTGAGCAGGCTCATCTTCTGGACTCCCTCTACCATTTCTATCTGATTGACTCTTATCCACCTGCTGCCATCTAGTGAGTGAGCTTTAATATGCCTTACTGCCCTGGTACATGTTGTTTCCTAGGCTTATAATGCTCCTTCTTGCTTTGTGGCTTCTGACTTCTTCAAAACCCAGTTAAATTACTGTTCTTTCTGGCCCCTGCCCCAACTGACCTGAGCATTCAGAATAACCCTCCTTTCTAGGTGGCAAGAGTAGCCACTTCCTTCCTCTAGAAAGGCATGCAATATAGATTTATTATTTTTCCTATGGGGAAGCTACTAACACTCACCCCCTCAGTGCTGTGCACAAAGTAGACATTAGGTAACTTTATTTGGATGATTTGGTGAATTACAGTAAGATGGCTGAGTTTCTGAAATCTAGTGTGACTACTCAAGGGAGCTGCTCCTTTAGCTCCTCATCCCTAAGTGCCCATATCTAGCACCATTTATGTGGGATTGCACTGCTTTCTTGATGTATGTCATTCCCTTTAGACCATCCCTTTCCCTTGAGACAGCTCATGAGAAAAGAGGTGATGTCTCATCTGCTGCTGTATTCTGAATGACCAAGAGGGCCTACTGCGCACTTGGTATACATCAGAGCTTCCTGAGGGAATTGATGAATGAGCATAACTCACCCCTTCACCCACAAAGTGAGAGGCAGCACAGCGTAATGTTTAAGCCAGTGATCTCTGGAGGCAGGCTTTTTGCTTTCCAAAATAACCACTGCCACTCACTAGCTGTGTGACCTTAGTTAGGCAAGTCAATTAGTTTCTTATGCTTCAATTTCCCAGGATCACCACCTTGCACTCAAATCCTTTTGTCACTGTCTGTCATAGAGGAAAATCCATACTAAGATAAGCACTGTTTATTTTTACTCATGGGTTTTCTCTGTTTTTCGTCCAGCCTATCCCTTCCTCAGCAATATCTTATTTTAACCTCCCACTACTCTGTTCCCACAAATAACTGTAGCAGGCACTTACTGAGCACACAGTAGGTTCCAGACACTCTTCTAAGCACTCTCATGGATTATCTCATGTAAACCCCATTACATTCCAAAGGTAAGTATCTTATATTAAGCTGATTTTATATATAAGTAGGCTAAGCACACGGTCAGGCCAATTTGCCAGAGCTTTCCCAGAAAATGCGGGCTTCGTTTTGGACTTAAATGCAGGCAGCCTGAGCCAGAGCCTGTGATCTCAACTACTGCACCATAGTACATGAATCCAAATTGATGTCTTGCCCCATTATTACTGACCACATATTTATAATGAACACAGGAGTCCTCTCCACAGGCCCAGTGGGGGTCAACCTAATACACATTAAATGGTCTTGCCCTTTAATGTGGACCTCTAAGTTCTCCAGCTCTACTCACCAACCCTCACTTCCAGGTCTCCAATGATACTCTAAAATTTTTATTAAAATACATATTCAGTAGGAATAAGGAACAATGGTGGTGAAAAAGAATGTGGAAGATAATTAAAGAGAAGAAAATGGGGACAAAGGAGAAGAAGGAGAGAAGAGAGGAAGCCAGGGAGGGAGATAATGAGGCAGGATGAAGAGAAGGAAGAAAGAAAGAAAAAAAATCTAAAAAGCAAAGTAGAAAGGAAGGGAAGTGGGAAGTTAGGGAAAAAGACTACTAGAGTAAAAGGTCTGGTTAGGGAGAATGTAAAATGGAACAGGCACTTTGGAAATAGTTTGGCAGTTCCCCAAAATGTTAAACATACAATCGCTGTATCACTCTGCAATTCCACTGCTAGGTATTTACTGAAGAGAGAGAGGAAAAAAAAACATGTCCACACAAACACTATTACGAAAATGTTCACAGGAGAATTATTCATTATAGCCCCAAACTGAATATAACCCAAATAACTATCAATGGATCAATGCATAGATAAAATACAATGGAATATTATTTGGCCATAAAAAGGAACTAATACCAACATGGGTGAACCTTGAAAACATTTTTCTTAGTACAAGAAGCAAGTTATAAAAGATCACGTATTGTATGATTCCATTCATATAAGGAGTCCAGAACAGGTAAATCTATAGAAACAGAAAGTAAATTAGTGAGTTCCTAGGGCTAGAGAGTTTGGAGAAAAATGGAGTCTGACTGCTAATGAATACAGGGTTTCACTGGGGCGAGAAAATGTTCTAAAATTGATTGTGGTGATAGTTACATAACTCTGTGAATATACTAAAAACCATTGAATTGTACATTTTAAATGGGTGAATTATACGATGTACAAATTGTATCTCAACAAAGCTTACCAAAAATGTCTCGCTTTCACCTTGGTTCAATTCTCTCTTCTTTTCTCAAAGTGTCTACAACATCCTTGTTCATTTGTCTGTGCTATCATCTTGCTTCTGCATCACAAAGGTATTTGTGAAACCCAGAAGCAGTTCTATGCATACTATTGGAGGTGGAGGTTGGGAACAGGCTTAAGGAAATGTGTTGTGTGGGATGTGTGCCAGACAAAGTCAAGGGAACTGACTTCCCCAGGTGATGCTTGAGGAACGCTTTAGTCCAAGATAAATACAGACCTTGAAGAGGAGAACAGGGATAAGCCTGGGGAAAAGGAGGAGTTGGCAAGACAATTTGACTCCAGTCTCACACTATGTAATTGCTTATGGCTTTGGGAAGGAATTGCAGAAATCCTGTGTTTTACAACAGGTTATCCACCGTATTATGCCTTTAGTCAGAGTCTCATCATTACGGCAACAGCTCATCACATAGTCTCCATCCCCATCGGAATATTCCCTGTGGAAGAGAAAAGAAGAAACAGGTTTGTTTCCCCCAAAACCAAGTCTGCAATGAGCTATGAATATTTTAAAGGACAGGGGACTTCCATAGAAGACACAATGCCATAAAGCAGCCCTGCTACCCCGAAGAAGCCACATCCTATCATGGCTGCTTCTCCCAGGACTCTCTAATGCTGGGAAATTACACACTTGGAAGTGAGATGCGGTTCTAGAGATGGACAGCACAGCAGCCCCTCCCTCTCAGCCAGACAGGCACAAAACACAGGCTGAAAACCTGAGTTCCAGGCTCAGCAGTAAAGAGTACCGGTGTAGGGTGGTGAGCAACATCAAGTTCCTGCTCTCAAGCAGCAGGTATTAGGGAATGATGGCAATTAGAACACACCATGGTAGATGCTATGGGATGGACATAGCAGGAAGCCTGTGGGAGTGCAGGGAGAGAGGGTCATGTGGATAAGGAGAAGGGTCAAAGGAAGCTTTCAGGGCGGTGACTCTAAGCTGAGACAGAAGTTTAATCAGCATTATACAAGTGGAGCAGTTGCCACCAGGACGCATTGTGAAAAAACAGCATATGTAAAGATGCTAAGATTTAAGCGCCTTTAGGCCCGGAATAACACCGAGGGTAGGGCTCAGGTGACTCATGATGAGATCAGTACAATGGTGAGGAATAGTCCCAGTACACTAGTACCCCACTACCCTTGACTCAACTTTAGAGTTCCCAAAAATAGGATGACACCATCCAAGGCTCAGAACCTTCTTTCTGATCTAGATTCACTCCCTGCATCCAGTATTCTGTCTTCAAGGAAGGTGGTTTGACCCCTGAAAAAGAAAACTTCCACAATACTCCACCAGAAGCCCCTGATCACAGAATACACTTACCATGACTTAAAAAAGAATATATTTTAATAGACACACAGAAACCATTAGGAACTTCGCATGTTTGCATCTTACTCCAACAATTCCCGTTTCTGTAGAATTCACATTCACTGAGCCATATAGCTAATGCTGCAAGAAGAAAAACTGTTGAGTAGAGAAGGGAAGCATCACTGCTGCTTCCCAAAGACAGCAGAGATCTCTTGGGAACTCTATTAATGTTCTGCCCTTGGGCCTGGTTCCAGGCATTAATACATCTTAGAACCTCAGCCTGAGCAGGAGGAACTGGGGAGACACTTAATTCTTTCCTGGCAGGCAGGGAGACTCAACACTCTCTTCAACTTACATTTTCTTGCTTGCTGCAGGAATTACATATAAAATGGAGAGCAGAGGGCATTTCTATGGATATCAAAGCCTGGGCTGAAGCCTCAGGGGTGTGACTGAGGTGGACAGTTCTGGCTGACCAGGAGCCCCTGAAACCTCACTCTACAATAACCATCATTTAGGGGGGTACATAAAGCTTAGAGATCAAATTGGATCTCTAGTAAAGGCCAAGGGCTAGGGAAGGACCCAAGCGGAGTAAGAGGATTTAAGAAACAAGATGACCAGGGCTGCAGACTTCTGTGTGTGGAACTGGACTTCATTCCTCAGAGAACAGTTAGAGCTCACAGAATCCAAGGGAATGGGGGAAAGATAGGCTCTGCTTAAATATATGCCAAGGTTAAGCCTAGGCCGATAAGTTAACCATTGCCAAACCATCTCTCAAAGATTTACTTTTTTTTTTTTTTAAGACAGAGTCTTGCTCTGTCACCAGGCTGGAGTGCAGTGGTGTGATCTCAGCTCACTGCAACCTCCGCCTCCCCGGTTCAAGTGATTCCCCCACCTCAGCCTGTAGCTGGGAGTCACACAGGCATGCACCACCATGCCCAGCTAATTTTTTGTATTTTTAGTAGAGATGGGGTTTCTCCATGTTGGCCAGGATGGTCTCGATCTCCTGACCTCGTGACCCGCCTGCCTCGGCTTCCCAAAGTGCTGGGATTACAGGCTTGAGCCACCGCAGCCGGCCAGATTTACCAATTTTTATGCAGAACAGAAAGAGACCCAGCTTCAGTAGTTTTTCCATTCTGCCTCAGTTGATTCTTGAAGCTGGTTCTGTAAGAGAGCATGTAGCACTGGAGCTGCTTAGTGGTAGAGCATTGTCTGCTAAGATCAGCCTTCCAGCCACTTTCTAATGCACTCAGCCAAGGATATTGACCAGTAGGGACAGGAGAGGAAGAGAAAAGAACAAATCTAAACTTTCCACTCACTGCAACACTTCACATCCCTCCTCCATTACCCATTATTTCCCCCCTGCCTGCCCTAGGACATTGCTCTAGGTTGCCACAACTACAGGTGACAAGAACGGTACTCTCAAGTTAACAGATTTTTGTGGACAGCACACTAAGTGCCTAGCTTACTGGGGCAAGTTATGCCTGGAGTTGAACATGAGATATGAAAGAAATATTCTCTCCACTAAAGCAATTTTCCACTTAAGCAGAGAGTGGGGAAAGATTATAGATAAATCAAGATGAGATCACTGCAGAGTCAAGCTGTGTTCACCAGAGACTCCAGTACAAACAGGGAAATCCAAGGGGGATTTTCTCAACAATGTGGGGGTGAGTTACGTCTTAAAAATGGTCAAATTTAAAGAATAGAAGAGGGGATATTAAGAGAAGGTTAAATCCTCCAGAGGTGATAGCAGCTACGATATAAAATGACCCTTTGAGCCACCAAAGCAGTTCCCTACTTTAATTATCTTGCTGTTGATGCCTTTATTCTCTGGGATCGGACTTTCTAGTTCCTCTGCCCCACAACTCATATTCACTATCAGACTTGAGGATATGTCTCCGTCCTAGCTCTTTCTCGCTTTGCTAGAAGAATGAAGACTTAGTGACCTAGGGATAGGTAAGATATTTTGCACAGTAGTGCCACTCCAGTGTCTCTGGGATGTGCTGGCATTCTCTGATTTCTTTATCCACATCTATTCTCCAACACTGAAACCATGGACTCCTTTCTCCCAGCCTCCTGAAGCACTCCATTTCCTGTGCTGATCACTCACGTGAGGGTAACTAGATAACTTGTACTGAAAAATGCCACCCACACCTAATGTCACAGAGCATTCCTTTCTTTCCCCCAATCAGCCCCTCAGGAAGATTAACACTTCCTTAGGTGCAAAAAGTCCTTTGTGGATGCAGGACTGTGACAGAGAGTGATTTCTCAGAGCACCCACACTAGGTCAGAACTAACCTCAAAATTAAAAAAAGAGTCGAGATGTGAAGACTACATGGCTCAGGTACAGGCCTGTCAAGAAATATTGGACACAGTACAGACATTTAACATGACTTTCTTGATCTCCAGGGCCAAGGAATAAAAGAAAAACTACCAAACACTATAAAAGTCTACTGAGATAACAAAAGCAGCACAGGCACTAAATACATTAAATAACAAACTAGTCATATGTGAAGAGAATCAATTCACAGAGCACAGAAAAAGAGAATAAAACTGAGACTCAGTTATGAGGGCCTAGATTTAAATCCTTGCCTTTCCATCATCTAGGACTGATTTTCACTTTGAGATATTTTTAGAATAATAGGTTTTTGCTTACTTTAAAAAGGACTCTGAGTGCATTGTCAAAAGTAGAATACAACTCTACAACCATATGCCAAATAAATAAATAGACACAAACCTTACACTCTTCCTAATTAACTCAAAATGGATCATAGACCTAAATATAAAATGAAATACTATAAAACATTGGAAGATAACATAGAAGAAAATCTAGATGACATAGGGTTTGGCTATATAAAATGACTTTTTATATAAAAGACCAAAGGCTCAATACATTAAAGAATAATTGATAAACTGGATTTCATTAAAATTAAAATTTTTTCCTCTGCAAGATACATTGTCAAGAGAATGAAAAGGTGAGCCAAGGACTGGGAGAATGTATTTGCAAAAGACATCTGATAAAGAATTGTTATCCAAAATATACAAAGAAGTCTTAAAAATTAGCAATAAGAATACAACCTGATGGGCGGAGCCCAGATGGCCGAATAGGAACAGCTCCAGTCTACAGCTCCCAGCGTGAGCGACGCAGAAGACGGGCGATTTCTACATTTCCAGCTGAGGTACCGGGTTCATCTTACTGGGGAGTGCTGGACAGTGGGTGCAGGACAGTGGGTGCAGTGCACTGTGTGTGAGCCGAAGCAGGGTGAGGCATCACCTCACCCGGGAAGCACAAGGGGTCATGGAATTCCCTTTCCTAGTCAAAGAAAGGGATGACAGATGGCACCTGGAAAATAGGGTCACTCCCACCCTAATACTGCGCTTTTCCAATGGGCTTAACAAACAGCACACCAGGAGATTATATCCCGCACATGACTCAGAGGGTCCTACACCCACGGAGCCTCGCTCATTGCTAGCACAGCAGTCTGTGATCAAACTGCAAGGGGGCAGCAGGCTGGGGGAGGGGCATCCACCATTGCCCAGGCTTGAGTAGGTAAACAAAGAGGGCTGGAAGCTGGAACTGGGTGGAGCCCACCACAGCTCAAGGAGGCCTGCCTGCCTCTGTAGGCTCCACCTCTGGGAGCAGGGCACAGATAAACAAAAGACAGCAATAACCTCTGCAGACTTAAATGTCCCCGTCTGACAGCTTTGAAGAGAGTAGTGGTTCTCCCAGCACGCAGCTGGAGATCCGAGAACGGGCAGACTGCCTCCTCAAGTGGGTCTCTGACCCCCGAGCAGCCTAACTGGGAGGCACCCCCCAGTAGGGACAGACTGACACCTCCCATGGCTGGGTACTCCTCTGAGACAAAACTTCCAGAGGAATGATCAGGCAGCAGCATTTGCAGTTCACCAATATCTGCTGTTCTGCAGCTACTGCTGCTGATACCCAGGCCAACAGGGTCTGGAGTGGACCTCCAGTAAACTCCAACAGACCCCAGCTGAGGGTCCTGACTGTTAGAAGGAAAACTAACAAACAGAAAGGACATCCACACCAAAACCCCATCTGTACATCACCATCATCAAAGACCAAAGGTAGATAAAACCACAAAGATGGCAAAAAAACAGAGCAGAAAAACTGGAAACTCTAAAAATCAGAGCGGCTCTCCTCCTCCAAAAGAATGCAGCTCCTCACCACCAACGGAACAAAGCTAGATGGAGAATGACTTTGACGAGTTGAGAGAAGAAGACTTCAGAAAATCAAACTACTCTGAGCTAAAGGAGGAAGTTTGAACCAATGGCAAAGAAGTTAAAAACTTTGAAAAAAAATTAGGCGAATGGATAACTAGAATAACCAATGCAGAGAAGTCCTTAAAGGACCTGATGGAGCTGAAAACCACAGCATGAGAACTACGTGACGAATGCACAAGCCTCAGTAACTGATGCGATCAGCTGGAAGAAAGCGTATCAGCGATGGAAGATGAAATGAATGAAATGAAGCATGAAGAGAAGTTTAGAGAAAAAAGAATAAAAAGAAATGAACAAAGCCTCCAAGAAATATGGGACTATGTGAAAAGACAAAATCTACGTCTAATTGGTGTACCTTAAAGTGATGGGGAGAATGGAACCAAGTTGGAAAACACTCTGCAGGATATTATCCAGGAGAACTTCCCCAATCTAGCAAGGCAGGCCAACATTCAAATTCAGGAAATACAGAGAACATCACAAAGATACCCCTCGAGAAGAGCAACCCCAAGACACATAATTGTCAGATTCACGAAAATTGAAATGAAGAAAAAAATGTTAAGGGCAGCCAGAGAGAAAGGTTGGGTTACCCACAAAGGGAAGCCCATCAGACTAACAGCAGATCTCTCGGCAGAAACTCTACAAGCCAGAAGAGAGTGGGGGCCAATATTCAACATTCTTAAAGAAAAGAATTTTCAACACAGAATTTCATATCCAGCCAAACTAAGCTTCATAAGTGAAGGAGAAATAAAATCCTTTACATATAAGCAAATGCTGAGAGATTTTGTCACCACCAGGCCTGCCTTAAAAGAGCTCCTGAAGGAAGCACTAAACATGGAAAGGAACAACTGGTACCAGCCACTGCAAAAACATGCCAAATTGTAAAGACCATCAAGGCTAGGAAGAAACTGCATCAAATAACGAGCAAAATAACCAGCTAACATCATAATGGCAGGGTCAATTTCACACATAACAATACTAGCCTTAAATGTAAATGGGATAAATGCTCCAATTAAAAGGCACAGACTGGAAAGTTGGATAAAGAGTCAAGACCCATCAGTGTGCTGTATTCAGGAAACCCATCTCACATGCAGAGACACACATAGGCTCAAAATAAAGGGATGGAGGAAGATCTACCAAGCAAATGGAAAACAAAAAAAGTCAGGGGTTGTAATCCTAGTCTCTGATAAAACAGACTTTAAACCAGTAAAGATCAAAAGAGACAAAGAAGGCCATTACATAATGGTAAAGGGATCAATTCAACAAGAAGAACTAACTATCCTAAATATATATGCACCCAATACAGGAGCACCCAGATTCATAAAGCAAGTCCTTAGTGACTTACAAAGAGACTTAGACTCCCACACAATAATAATGGGAGACTTTAACGCCCCACTGTCAACATTAGACAGATCAACGAGACAGAAAGTTAACATGGATATCCAGGAATTGAACTCAGCTCTGCACCAAGAGGACCTAATAGACATCTACAGAACTCTCCATCCCAAATCAACAGAATATACATTCTTTTCAGCACCACACCACACGTATTCCAAAACTGACCACATAGTTGGAAGTAAAGCACTCCTCAGCAAATGTAAAAGAACACAAGTTATAACAAACTGTCTCTCAGACCACAGTGCAATCAAACTAGAACTCAGGATTAAGAAACTCACTCAAAACCACTCAACTACATGGAAACTGAACAACCTGCTCCTGAATGACTACTGGGTACATAATGAAATGAAGGCAGAAATAAAGATGTTCTTTGAAACCAATGAGAACAAAGACACAACATACCAGAATCTCTGGGACACATTCAAAGCAGTGTGTACAGGGAAGTTTATAGCACTAAATGCCCACAAGAGAAAGCAGGAAAGATCTAAAATTGACACCCTAATATCACAATTAGAAGAACTAGAGAAGCAAGAGCAAACACATTCAAAAGCTAGCAGAAGGCAAGAAATAACTAAGATAAAAGCAGAAATGAAGGAGATAGAGACATAAAAATCCCTTCAAAAAATCAATGAATCCAGGAGCTGACTTTTTGAAAAGATCAACAAAATTGATAGACCGCTAGCAAGACTAATAAAGAAGAAAAGAGAGAAGAATCAAATAGATGCAATAAAAAAAATGACAAAGGGGATATCACCACCGATCCCACAGAAATACAAACTACCATCAGAGAATACTATAAACACCTCTACACAAATAAACTAGAAAATCTAGAAGAAATGGATAAATTCCTCAACACATACACTCTCCCAAGACTAAACCAGGAAGAAGTTGAATCTCTGAATACACCAATAACAGGCTCTGAAATTGATGCAATAATTAATAGCCTACCAACCAGAAAAAGTCCAGGACCAGATGGATTCACAGCCGAATTCTACCAGAGGTACAAAGAGGAGCTGGTACCATTCCTTCTGAAACTATTCCAATCAATAGAAAAAGAGGGAATCCTCCCTAACTCATTTTATGAGGCCAGCGTCATCCTGATACCAAAGCCTGGCAGAGACACAACAAAAAAAGAGAATTTTAGACCAATATCCTTGATGAACATTGATGCAAAAATCCTCAATAAAATACTGGCAAACCAAATCCAGCAACACATCAAAAAGCTTATCCACCCTGATCAAGTGGGCTTCATCCCTGGGATGCAAGGCTGGTTCAACATACGAAAATCAATAAACGTAATCCAGCATATGAACAGAACCAAAGACAAAAACCACATGATTATCTCAATAGATGCAGAAAAGGCCTTTGACAAAATTCAACAACGCTTCATGCTAAAAACTCTCAATAAATTAGGTATTGATGGGACGTATCTCAAAATAATAAGAGCTATCTATGACAAACCCATAGTCAATATCATACTGAATGGACAAATACTGGAAGTATTCCCTTTGAAAACTGGCACAAGACAGGGATGCCCTCTCTCACCACTCCTATTCAACATAGTGTTGGAAGTTCTGGCCAGGGCAGTCAGGCAGGAGAAGGAAATAAAGGGCATTCAATTAGGAAAAGAGGAAGTCAAATTGTCCCTGTTTGCAGATGACATGATTGTATATCTAGAAAACCCCATCATCTCAGCCCAAAATCTCCTTAAGCTGATAAGCAACTTCAGCAAAGTCTCAGGATACAATATCAATGTGCAAAAATCACAAGCATTCTTATACACCAACAACAGACAGAGAGCCAAATCATGAGTGAACTCCCATTCACAATTGCTTCAAAGAGAAAAAAATACCTAGGAATCCAACCTACAAGGGATGTGAAGGACCTCTTCAAGGAGAACTACAAACCACTGCTCAATGAAATAAAAGAGGATACAAACAAATGGAAGAACATTCCATGCTCATGGGTAGGAAGAATCAATATCGTGAAAATGGCCATACTGCCCAAGGTAATTTATAGATTCAATGCCATCCCCATCAAGCCACCAATGACTTTCTTCACAGAATTGGAAAAACTACTTTAAAGTTCATATGGAACCAAAGAAGAGCCCACATTGCCAAGTCAATCCTAAGCCAAAAGAACAAAGCTGGAGGCATCACACTACCTTACTTCAAGCAATACTACAAGGCTACAGTAACCAAAACAGCATGGTACTGGTACCAAAACAGAGATATAGACCAATGGAACAGAACAGAGCCCTCAGAAATAATGCCGCATATCTACAACTATCTGATCTTTGACAAACCTGACAAAAACAAGCAATGGGGAAAGGATTCCCTATTTAATAAATGGTGCTGGGAAAACTGGCTAGCCATATGTAGAAAGCTGAAACTGGATCCCTTCCTTACACCTTATACAAAAACTAATTCAAGATGGATTAAAGACTTAAACATTAGACCTAAAACCATAAAAACCCTAGAAAAAAACCTAGGCAATACCATTCAGGACATAGGCATGGGCAAGGACTTCATGACTAAAACACCAAAAGCAATGGCAACAAAAGCCAAAATTGACAAATGGGATCTAATTAAACGAAAGAGCTTCTGCACAGCAAAAGAAACCACCATCAGAGTGAGCAGGCTACCTACAGAATGGGAGAAAATTTTTGCAACCTACTCATCTGACAAAGGGCTAATATCCAGAATCTACAATGAACTCAAACAAATTTACAAGAAAAAAACAAAAAACCCCATCAAAAAGTGAGCAAAGGATATGAATAGACACTTCTCAAAAGAAGACATTTATGCAGCCAAAAAACACATGAAAAAATGCTCATCATCACTGGCCATCAGAGAAATGCAAATCAAAACCACAATGAGATACCATCTCACGCCAGTTAGAATGACGATCATTAAAAAGTCAGGAAACAACAGGTGCTGGAGAGGATGTGGAGAAATAGGAACACTTTTACACTGTTGGTGGGACTGTAAACTAGTTCAACCATTGTGGAAGTCAGTGTGGTGATTCCTCAGGGATCTAGAACTAGAAATGCCATTTGACCCAGCCATCCCATTACTGGGTATATACCCAAAGGATTACAAATCATGCTGCTATAAAGACACATGTGCACGTATGTTTATTGCGGCACTATTCACAATAGCAAAGACTTGGAACCAACCCGAATGTCCAACAATGATAGACTGGATTAAGAAAATGTGGCACATATACACCATGGAATACTATGCAGCCATAAAAAATGATGAGTTCATGTCCTTTGTAGGGACATGGATGAAGCTGGAAACCATCATTCTCAGCAAACTATCACAAGGACAAAAAACCAAACACTGCGTGTTCTCACTCATAGGTGAGAATTGAACAATGAGAACACATGGACACAGGAAGGGGAACATCACACACTGGGGACTGTTGGGGGTGGGGGGAGGGGGGAGGGATAGCATTAGGAGATATACCTAATGCTAAATGACAAGTTAATGGGTGCAGCACACCAACATGGCACATGTATACATATGTAACAAACCTGCACGTTGTGCACATGTACCCTAAAACTTAAAGTATAATAATTAAAAAAAAATGTAGATTTCATGTTAAGTGTTCTTACCACAAAAAAATAAAAAATTTTAAAAAACTTATGCTCTTGGATTTTGGTAACACAGTTTCATATTAAAATAGCTTTATTCTATTCACATTTACTTATAATTTACTTAAACTTTTATTAGAAATATTTATAAAATGTATTTTCAACAACTATTCACGTTATGACATGCTATGTGTAAATGTATTAATGTAATTAATTATATTGATAGTTTGTTATACTGAACATTACTTAATTCTTCTATTAAAAATAGCTGCTCATGAGTTATTTTTGATATCTTGCTGCATTTTATTTGCTAACATCTTGTAGGTAATTTCTACTTATATGAGTAACAGACTTCAAAAATCTTCTTATTTTATTTTATTTTAATTTAAGTTCATATGTGCATATGTCTTTATGGTAGAATGATTAATAATCCTTTGGGTATATAACCAGTCATTGGATTGCTGGGTCAAATGTTATTTCTGGTTCTAGATCCTTGGGGAATTGCCACACTGTCTTCTACAATAGTTGAACTAATTTACACTCCCACCAACAGTGTAAAATCGTTCCTATTTCTCCACAGCCTCACCAGCATCTGTTGTTTCCTGAATTTTTAATAATCGCCATTCTAACTGGCATGAGATGGTATCTCATTGTGGTTTTGATTTGCATTTCTCTAATGACCAGTTATGATGAGCTTTTTTTCATGTTTATTGGCCATATAAATGTCTTCTTTTGAGAAGTGTCTGTTCATACCCTTCAACTGCTTTTTGATGGGGTTGTTTGTTTTTTTCTTGTAAATTTCTTTAAGTTTCTAGTAGATTCTGGATATTAGACTTTTGTCAGATGGATAGATTGCAAAAATTTTCTCCCATTCTGTAGGTTGCCTGTTCACTCTGATGATAGTTTCTTTTACTGTGCATAAGCTTTTTAGTTTGATTAGATCTCATTTGTCAATATTGGCTTTTGTTACAATTGCTTTCAGTGTTTTAGTCATGAAGTCTTTGTCCATGCCTGTATCCTGAATGGTATTGCCTAGGTTTTCTTCCAGAGATTTTATGGTTTTGGGTTTTACATTTAAGTCTTTAATCCATCTTGAGTTAATTTTTGTATAAGATGCAAGGAAGGGGTCCAGTTTCTGTTTTCTGCATGTGGTTAGCCAGTTTTCCCAGCACCATTTATTAAATAGAGAATCCTTTCCCCATTGCTTGTTTTTGTCAGGTTTGTCAAAGATCAGATGGTTGTAGATGTGTGGTGTTATTTCTGAAGTCTCTGTTCTGTTCCATTGGTCTATATATCTGTTTTGGTAGCAGTACCATGCTGTTTTGGTTACTGTAGCCTTGTAGTGTAGTTTGAAGTCAGGTAGCATGATGCCTCCATCTTTGTTCTTTTTGCTTAGGATTGTTTTAGCTATACAGGGTCTTTTTTGGTTTCATCTGAAATTTAAAGTAGTTTTTTCTAATTTTGCCAAGAAAGTCAATGGTAGCTTGATGGGAATAGCATGGAATCTATAAATTACTTAGGACAGTATGGCCATTTTCACAACATTGATTCTTGCTATCCATGAGCATGGGATATTTTTCCATTTGTTTGTGTCCTCTCTTATTCTCTTGTGCAGTGGTTTGTAGTTCTCCTTGAAGAGGTTCTTAACTTCCCATGTAAGTTGTATTCCTAGGAATTTTGTTCTCTTTGTAGCAATTGTGAATGGGAGTTCACTCATGATTTGACTCTCTGCTTGTCTATTTTTGATGTAAAGGAATGTTTGTGACTTTTGCACACTGATTTGGTATCCTGAGACTTTGCTGAGGTTGCTTATAAGCTTAAGGAGTTTTTGGGCTGAGATGATGGGGTTTTCTAAATATACAGTCATGTCATCTGCAAACAAAGACAATTTGACCTCCTATCTTCCTATTCGAATATGCTTTATTTCTTTCTCTTGCATGATTGCCATGGCCAGAACTTCCAATACTATGTTAAATAGGAGTGGTGAAAGAGGGCATCCTTGCTTGTCCTGGTTTTCAAAGGGAATGCTTCCAGTTTTTGCCCATTCAGTATGATATTGACTATGGGTTTGTCATAAACAGCTCTTATTATTTTGAGATATGTTCCATAAATACCTAGTTTATTGACAGTTTTTAGCATGAAAGGATGTTGAATTTTATCGAAGGCCTTTTATGCACCTATTGAGATAATCATGTGGTTTTTGTCATTGGTTCTGTTTATGTGGTGGATGACATTTATTGATTTGTGTATGTTGAACCCAGCCTTGCATCCTAAGGTTGATGCCACCTTGATCATGGTGGATAAGCTTTATGATGTGCTGCTGGATTTGGTTTGTCAGTATTTTATTGAGGATTTTTGCATCGATGTTCATCAGAAACATTGGCCTCAAAGTTTCTTTTTTTTGTTGTGTCTCTGCCAGGTTTTGTTATCAGGATGATGCTGGCCTCATAACATGAGTTAGGGTGGAGTCCCTCCTTTTCAATTGTTTGGAATAGTTTCAGAAGGAATGGTATCAGCTCCTCTTTGTACCTCTGGTAGAATTCAACTGTGAATCCATCTGTTCCTGTGCTTTTTTTGTTTGGTAGGCTATTAATTACTGCCTCAATTTCAGAACTTGTTATTGGTCTATTCAGGCATTTGACTTCTTCCTGGTTTAGTCTTGGGAGGGTGTATGTGTCCAGGAATGTATCCATTTCTTCTAGATTTTCTAGTTTATTTGTGTAGAGGTGTTTATAGTATTCTCTGATGGTAGTTTGTATTCCTGTGGGATCAGTGGTGATATCCCCTTTATCATTTTTTATTGTCTATTTGATTCTTCTCTCTATTCTTCTTTATCAGTCTAGCTAGCAGTGTATCTATTTTGTTAATCTTTTCAAAAACCCAGCTCCTGGTTTCATTGATTTTTTTGAAGGGTTTTTCATGTCTTTACCTTTTTCAGTTCTGCTGTGATCTTAGTTATTTCTTGTCTTCTGCTAGCTTTTGAATTTGTTTGCTCTTGCTTCTCTAGTTCTTTTAATTGTGATGTTAGGGCATCGATTTTACACATTTCCCGCTTTCTGATGTGGCATTTAGTGCTATATATTTTCCTCTTAACACTACTTTAGCTGTGTCTCAGAGATTCTGGTACATTTTCTCTTTGTTCTCATTGGTTTCAAAGAACTTCTTTATTTCTGCCTTAATTTTGTTATTTACGCAGCAGTCATTCAGGAGCAGGTTGTTCAATTTGCATGTAGTTGTGTGGTTTCGAGTGAGTTTCTTAATCCCGAGTTCTAATTTGATTGCACTGTGGTCTGAGAGACTGTTATGATTTCCTTTCTTTTGCATTTGCTGAGGAGTGTTTTACTTCCAATTATGTGGTCAATTTTAGAATAAGTGCTATGTGGCCCTGAGAACAATGTATATTCTGTTGATTTGGGGTGGAGAGTTCTGTAGATGTCTATTAGGTCCACTTGGTCCAGAGCTGAGTTCAAGTCCTGAATATCCTTATTTATTTTCTGTCTCATTGATCTGTCTAATATTGACAGTGGGGTGTTAAAGTCTCCCACTATTATTGTGTGGGAGTTTAAGTCCCTTTGTAGGTAACTAAGGACTTGTTTTATGAATCTGGGTGCTCCTGTATTGGGTGCATATATATTTAGATAGTTAACTCTTCTTGTTGCGTGGATCCCTTTACCATTATGTAATGCCTTTCTTTGTCTTTTTTGATTTTGTTGGTTTAAAATCTGTTTTATCCGAGACTAGGATTGCAACCCCTGCTTTTTTTTTGCTTTCCATTTGCTTGGTAAATATTCCTCCATCCCTTTCTTCTGAGCCTATGTGTTTCTTTGCACGTGACATGGGTCTCCTGAATACAGCACACTGATGGGTCTTGACTGTTTCTCCAATTTGTCAGTCTGTGTCTTTTAATTGGGGCATTTAGTCCATTTACATTTAAGGTTAATATTGTTTTGTGTGAATTTGATCCTGTCATCATGATGCTAGCTGGTTATTTTGCACATTAGTTGATGCAGTTGCTTCATAGTGTCATTGGTCTTTATATTTTGGTGTGTTTTTGCAGTGGCTGGTACCAGTTTTTCCTTTCTATATTTAGTGCTTCCTTCAGGAGCTCTTGTAAGGCAGGCCTGGTGCTGACAAAATCTCTCAGCATTTGCTTGTCTGCAAAAAATCTTATTTCTTCTTCAGTTATGAAGCTTAGTTTGGCTAGATACGAAATTCTGGGTTGAAATTTTTTTCTTTAAAAATATTGAATATTAGCCCCTACTCTCTTCTGGCTTGTAGGGTTTCTGCAGAGAGATCTGCTGTTAGTCTGATGGGACTCCCTTTGTAGGTAACCTGACCTTTCTCTCTGGCTGCCCTTAATAATTTTTCCTTTGTCAACTTTGGAGAATCTGATGATTGTGCATCTTAGGGTTGCTCTTCTTGAGGAGTATCTTAGTGGTGTTTTCTGTATTTCCTGAATTTGAATATTGGCCCAATTTGCTATGTTAGGGAAGTTCTCCTGGATAATATCCTGAAGTATGTTTTCCAACTTGGTTCCATTCTCCCTGTCACTTTCAGGTACACCAGTGAATCATAGATTTGGTCTTTTTACATAATCCCATATTTCTTGGAGGCTTTGTTTCTTCCTTTTTTTTCTTTTTTCTCTAATCTTGTCTTCATGCCTTATTTCAGTGATCTTCAATCTCTGATATCGTTTTTTCTGCTTGATCAATTCAGCTATTGATGCTTGTGTATGCTTCACAAAGTTCTTGTGCTGTGTTTTTCAGCTCCATCAGGTCATTTATGTTCCTCTCTAAACTGGTTATTCTAGTTAGCAGTTCCTATAACCTTTTATCAAGGTTCTTAGCTTCCTTGCATTGGGTTAGAACATCCTCCTTTAGCTCAGAGTTTGTTATTACCCGCCTTCTGAAGCCTACTTCTATCAATTTGTCAATCTCATTCTCCATCCAGTTTTGTGCCCTTGCTGGAGAGGAGTTGCAATCATTTGGAGGAGAAGAGGCATTCTGGTGTTTGGAATTTTCAGCGTTTTTGCAATGGTTTTTCCTCATCTTTGTGGATTTATCTATCTTTGATCTTTGAGGCTGATGACCTTTGGATGGGGTTTTTGTGTGGGGGTCCTTTATGCTGATGTTGATGTTGTTTCTTTCTGTTAGTTAGTTTTTCTTCTAACAGTCAGGCCTCTCTTCTGCAGGTCTGCTGGAGTTTGCTGGAGGTCCACTCCAGACCCTGTTCGCCTGAGTATCACCAGTGGAGGCTGCAGAACAGCAAAAATTGCTACCTGCTCCTTCCTCTGGAAGCTTTGTCCCAGAGGGGCACCAGCCTGATGCCAGCCAGAGCTCTCCTGTATGAGGTGTCTGTTAACCCCTGCTGGAAGGTCTCTCCCAGTCAGGGGGCATGGGGGTCAGGGACCCACCCGAGGAGGCAGCCTGTCCCTTAGCAGAGCTGGTGTGCTGTGCTGACAGAATCCCCCTTGTCAGGATCAGCTGCCCTCTTCAGACCCAGCAGGCAGGAATGATTAAATCTGCTTTAGCTGCACCCATAGCCACCCCTTCCCCCAGGTGCTCTGTCCCAGGAAAATGGGGGTTTTGTCTGTACGCCCCTGACTAGGGCTGTTACCTTTCCTTCAGGGATGCCCTGCCTAGTGAGGAGGAATTTAGAGAAGCAGTCTGGCCACAGCCACTTTGCAGGGCTGTGGTAAATTCCTCCCAGTCCAGACCTCCCAGCCTCCTTAGCACTGTCAGGGGAAAACCGCCTACTCAAGCCTCAGTAATGGTAGACCCTCCTCCCACTCACCAAGCTCAATCATCTCAGGTCGACTTCAGACTGCTGTAATGGCAGACAGAATTTCAAGCCAGTGGTTCTTAGCCTGCTGGGCTCCATGGGATTGGGACTCGCTGAGTGAGACCACTTGGCTGCCTGGCTTCAGCCCCCTTTCCAGGGGAGTAAATGGTTCTATCTCGCTAGGGTTCCAGGCGCCACTGGGATATGAAAAAAAAAAAACAAACTCCTGCAGATAGCTCGGTGTCTGCCTGAACAGACGCCAGGTTTTGTGCTTGAAACCCAGGGCCCTGGTGGTGTAGGCACATGAAAGAATCCCCTGATCGGCAGATTGCAAAAACTGTGGGAAAAGCATAGTAACCTAGCTGGGTAGCACAGTCCCTCATGGCTTCCCTTGGCTGGGGGAGGGAGGTCCCCCAGCTCCTTGCACTTCCTGGGTGAAGCGAAGCCCCACCCTGCTTCTGCTTGCGCTCCATGTGTTGGACCCACTGGCTAACCAGTCCCAGTGAGATGAACTGGGTACCTCAGTTGGAAATGCGGAAATCATCTGCCTTCTGCGTTGGTCTCACTGGGTGCTGCAGATCAGAGCTGTTGCTATTCAGCCATCTTGGCCCCTCCTCCATAATATCTCTCTTTAATAATTGTTTTGAATTTTTTTAACAACTTTTAATTTACAGTAATTCTACATTTACAGAAAAATTTCAGACATAGCTCAGTTTCCTCGTACTCCCCATTAGTGCCCCCTATTGTTAACAGCTTACATTAAAATGGTCTATTTGTCCACAAAAAATGAACCAATTTTGATTTGTCTGATATTAGTAACTACACTCTATACCATATTCAGATTTCATTAGTGTCTTACTTAACGTTGTCTTTCTCTTCCAGGGCAACACATTGTTTTTACTCATCATGTGTCCTTACCCTCTTCTGGGCTGTGGCAGTTTCTCAAGACCTTCTTGATGTGGTACTCTCCCCTTTCCCCTAGGGATGTGGCTTCCTGAGAGCCAAGCTGCAGTGTTTGTTATTTCCCTTCTGGATGTAGCCACCCAGCAGAGCTACCAGGCACCAGGCTGGTACTGGGGAGTGTCCGCAAAGAGTCATATGATGTGATCCATCTTCAGGTCTCTCAGCCATGGAGAAACCTCCTCCAGTGGACGTAGCTGGGCAGTGAAGTGGACTCTGTGAGGGTCGTTGGTTGTATTTTTGATAAGTGCACTGGTTTTGTGTTGGTTGGTCTCCAGCCAGAAGGTGGCACTTTCAAGAATGCATTAGCTGCAGTTTCATAGGGAGGATACAAGTTTGCCCTAGGGTTGCCTTTGGATAAGCATTCAGGTTTCTTAGGTGGTGGGCAGGGCCATAGAGCTCCCATAGAGCTATCCTTTGTCTTCAGCTACCGGGGTGGGTAGAGAAAGACCATCAGGTGGGGGCAGAGTTAGGCATGTTTGAGCTCAGACTCTTCTGGGATGGGGCTTGCTATGGCTGCTGTGGGGTATGGGGGTGACCAATGGAGTTATGTTTCCGGGGGGATTATAGCTGCCTCTGCTGTGTCACACAGGTCACCAGGAAAGTGGGGGAAAGCCTCCAGCCACAGGCCTCACTCAGCTCCCCTGCAGCCTGCAGCCTGCAGCCTGAAAGGCCAGTCTCACTTCCCCGTGCCCCCCCACCAACCCACAGCACTAAGTTTATTTCCAGGCAGCCTCTGGGCAGGTCTGAGAACTTGCCCCAGGCTACAAGCCTGCCAGCTGAGAAAGCAAGCTGTCCCAGTTCCTCAGCTGTCCCACGGAGCCTGCAGCAACAATCTACCTCTTTCAAAGGGCCTGTGGATTCTCTCAGCTTTCCTGGTGTGTTCCTATGGTGGTTCTTGGAGCAAAAGTTCACAGTGTGGTTCTCCACCTACTGCTGTGTCCATCCAAGTGGTTAGTCCTGCCTCTTATCTGCCATTTTCCCTGAGTATCTAAAATTTTTAATTGTAGTAAAAAACACATAAAATTTACCATTGTAACCATTTTTAAATAAACAGTTCAGTAGTGTTTATTCATATTGTTGTACAGCTAATCTCCAGAAGTTTTTCATCGTCCAAAATTGAAACTCTATACCTAGTAAACAACAACACTCCTTTTGCCCTTTCCCAACCCCAGCAACCATCATTTTATTAACACTTTCTGTTTTTATGAGTTTGACTACTTTAGATATCTCATATCAGTAGAATCACAAAGTATTTGTCTTTTTGTGGCTGATTTATTCCACTTAGCATAATGCTGCAGCATGTGGTAGGATTTCATTCCTTTTTAAGGCTGAATAAAATTATACAGGATATAGAAACCCGTTTTGTTTATCCATCCATCTGTCAGTGGACACTTGGGTTGCTGGCTTCTTTTGGCTATTATGAATATGCATGTGCAAATATCTCTTCAAGACCCTGCTTCCAATTCTTTGGGATATACACCCAGAACTGGAATTGTTGGATCATATGGTCATTCTATTTTTAATTTTTTGAGGAAACGTTGCACTGATTTCCACAGCCGCTGCACCATTTCCCATTTCCACCAACAGGGCACAAGAGTTCCTATCTCTCCACCTCCTCCCCAACGCTTGTTGTTTTCTGCCTTCTTGATAGTAACCATCCTAATGGCTGGGAGGTGATAAAAGGCAACTTAAAAAACAATAAAAAGCGCTCTCGCCCCTGCCTTCATCACCATGATCCATCTGTGGTTTTTTTCTGGTGAGACCAGGCATAAGTAGACCCAGATAAATTGAGGCTGGAATATTTGCATTAGGATTATTATCATGGATACTGTCACGGTTATTACTGATATTTTAACATTTACTAACAAAGTTATGACTTAGGGCATGCCTCACAATGCCTCATCTAACCTGCTTTTCCTTTCATCTCCTATCTCGTCTCAAATTTTGAGAAAAAATTCTATGGAAAATATTTAAATTTGACATTCTCACAGAAAAGTAGATTTTTAGAATATTTTTCTAATGAGTTAGGAAAAAGTTTTAAACATAAGCCACAGAAAAGGAATGAAATTTATTTTTGTTAGTCTTTTCAACAGAAATATAACATACTCCATTTACTTTGTTTTAAATATTAAATGGGAAACAGTAATTTTAAAATGCAAATAATAATTCCATTTTTGCAAAATGAACTGCAAAAAGAAAGACAAAGAAAAAAATGGATAAGGGCAGAGACATGAAAAGAAAAAGAAGCAGAAAGAGATAGACAAAACGAGCAGGATATATTAATTATAGAATGGGAGAAAAAATGTTTAACTATGCATTGAGAGAGATAATAAGATGATGACAAAGACTCCTACAGCCAAAACAAGAGAAATTTTACATTAAAGGAATGTGAAAAATGAGAAGACACACCTTCTTTTGCCTAAAAACATATTACACTCATTCTTCTTTACAAAATTTGACTCCACTCTCTCCATTCTCCCTATACTTTTTGGAAGAGCTGCGCTTACTCACCATTTCCTCCTGTCCCAGACTCCTCTTTCCTCATCCAGTGAAATGTGGCTTCTGTCCCACTTCCCCAGTGAGGCTGCTCTGCCCCAGACTCCATGTTGTCCGAGCAGACAGTGATGCCGCTGAATGCTGGCTCCCCTGCTACTTCTCTGACCACCACTCAACAATCTTTTGGAGAGAGACCTTCACTGCCTTTGTATTTGGGTGGTCGCTAGTGTCTATGATTCATCCACCCCTGTTCTCACTCAACTCACTGGTGACTTCTTTCCATCTCATAACTGAGGCTATCAGTAGGTTCTGGGTGTGTAGGTGGCATCTAAAGCTGATGACCCCACTGGTCTGCCCCAGGCCTTGATACCTTCCTGGACGTTAAGCCCTCTCTGTCCCTCTGCCAAGTGGACATGTTTTCCTGAGTTTTCCCCTGACCCCTCTGCCTCCTGGTGTATGAAATGGAGCCCATTACCTTTCTGTGCTCTCTGCAGTCACTGCTAAGCTGTTGGTACTGGAAACTGGGCAGTTAGTCAGTCAAACTAATGCAGGAATGGTGAGGGCTGAGAAGATGCAAGCGACACAGGGCTGCTGGGGATGAGCAGACGTGAATGAAGACGAGAATGAAGCGAGGGTTAATCCATTTGGCATTGTTATAAAGGAATACCTGAGACGGGGTAATTTATAAGGAAAAAAGGTTTATTTTGGCTCATGGCTATACTGGCTGCACAAACATGGAAGCAGCATCTGCTTGGCTTCTGGTGAGGCCTCAGAAAGCTTTTATTCATGGCAGAAGGCAAAGGGGGAGCAGGGGTGCCACATGGTAAGAAACAGAGCAAGAGAGAGGAGAGGAGGTGCCAGGCTCCTTTAAACCACAGCTCTCATGTCAACTAATAGAGTGAGAACTCACTCATTCCCACGAGGAGGGCATCAAGCCATTCATGAGAAATCTGCTCCCATGACCAAAACACCTTTCATCAGACCTCACCTCCAATATTGGGGATCACATTTCAACATGAGATTTAGAGGGGACAAACATCGCAACAATATCAGAGGGTGAACTGAGAGTATTTGGCGTCAGAAGGATGGAGCCAGTAGCCTGGAGAGAAGTGAGGAGGGATACTTGGAGGGCACTCCTGCAGGCTCAGCAGGAGCACGTGGGGAGGGGGAGCACACCAGAGATACTGGCACAGAAAGAGGTGAAGGGCAAACCACCACTGCCAAGGAAGTGGTGGTCAGTCAGTCTTCGTGGTCGTTAATTGTCCTTTATTTCTATTACAGAAGTCTTGATCTTTACAGCAAAAGGTTGAAACCTTCAGGTCATAAGATACATATGTGAAGGCGCACATGTATTTAAGCAGTCCAATTCCGTGTGATTATAGAACCACCCACCTGGAAGACAGGCATTCACATTTAGTGCCAGAAACAATACTTTACCTCAAAGTGGGGAGACCTTCCCCATCCGTGCCACGTCTGGTCCCCGAATGCATTCACCACCCAGCAAGGCTCTCTCAGACTGGCTCACAGCATTACCTGTCTCAGCAAAAATGAAGAAATCCCTGGTTCTGCATCCAGAGCCATGGTTCACAGTGCAGTTGCCCTTGCCTATTAAACAGTGGCCTCTCTTAAAAAGCTTGCACACCATGCACATTGTGGCATCACCTGTAGAAAATAAACGTGAAGGCTGTGCCCAGGGCTGAATGGGCTGAGACCAAGGTGGGCTAGGCCACTATTAGGGCCCAGGAGTTCAAGGGCAAAGAATAACCCTAAGAACATCTCCCAGCATAATCTTAGAAGGTGGAAATGTTCCCATCAGATTTTGTCCATCAGTTCCTTAAGGAGCTGGAGATTTGGTAAAGTGATTTAATTTTATTGAAAATAAAAGAAAAGGTATCCCTTTGACAGTGGTGCCTTTGTGCAGAGCACAGTCAGAGCATCTACATACAACTTCTCTGAGGTTGATGATCTCTTGGGAAATGAAAGAGGCATAAAGACTGTGCTGGCTTCAAGGAAGAGAGGCATTCTCACAAAGTTTCCCACCACACCCTGCTAAAGAGGTATCTGATATCCAAACATATCTAAGTGAAACTTGCCATGGAAAGCTTGTACAGGATGTTTGCTATGGAAACATTGGTTTAGGATAAGCCCTTCAGTGACTTCTACCTACTAGACCACTGTCCCTAGGTTGCTTCTATATAGAAAGCCTTGAGCAATCATTGGCTCTGCCACATAATCCCAGCCAGACAGCCTCAACGCCCCATGTTGAGAAACACACACCAGCCTTGATTTTCCCAAGTGAGTGAAACCTCGGGAAGAGGCCTGACCTCTTGCCCTGGTAGGAGTTGAGGTGGGGACAGCAGAGAGACACCTCCAATTCTTGTTGGTCAGATCATCCCAGAATCTTGGGGTTGACCTCCTCCCATGCTGGCCAGATCATCTTCAGCCTGCTCGCCAGCTATCTTCGCCCCTGTTCTCACCTCCTGCCCCAGCCAGCCCAAACCCTCACTCACACCTTGGAAGAACACAAGAGGAAAAACCCCCAGCAGCAGGAGCATGAGCGGGAACTTGTCCATCTCAGTCTGGGAGGTAAGAAAGACACAGCAGGGTGGCTGGAACCAGGCAGCTAAGTGCTCCGGAAAGGCTAAGACAGGCTGCTTCAGTGTGCAGATGAGAGCAGGCTGGAGAGTCTGGACTGAGCTGCTCCCAGGCTGTGGGCAGAAGCTTCCTTTTACACACTCGCCAGTGGGTGTTTCACCACTGTCCAGGCTCAGGAAAGATTTCCACAGAGCCAGCCCCTTTGGAGCTGCCAAGAATAAAGGACATCCCTGAAGCCCGTCCTGTTCCTCATAGGTGAAGTCCAGGCCTTTCACTCTTCTTTCGACCCTCTCTGTGTTTGAGCTTATAGTCAGGACCATGGCCCTCCCATTACTGAATTGGTTTTGGCAATGCTGGGAGTAGTCATAATAGCAAATACTTATTCAGTATTATCCATATAGCAGGATCTGTATCTGCTACTACCATTCAATATGTCACTTAAGATATGTCTTCAGTCTATCATAAACACATCGAGTACACAGCAAATGCTATCTAAACAACAAAAGTAACAGAGGCCTTACAGGTGATAGATTATTTTGCAAAGTAAGAAACAATTCCTGCTACTTTTGATACCCTTATTTTTCAGTCGCTGAAACACAGAGGAATTGGAATCAAGCTGGGTTTATGTAGATAGAGGCTCTCACTTACTGCTCTAGCACTAGGCTGGAAGGCTCAGAATTTCCACACATACTACCTGTAGGGCCTGGACTAGGGTGTGACAGGTAAGACACTTAGAGTACAAAATACTTTTCACTTTTTTTAAATTATAATTTTCTACTGATATTATCTAAAATGTCTTTAGCTAATTCATCATGCTTGATAGAAACAATCAAGCCTCTAGATACTCAGCACTCCTGAGATCTAGCCAAGGAGAGGAAGAGCATGGAACAAGACCAGGGCTTTCCAGCTTGGACACTAGACAAAATAATCCAGGTGGGGGTGGCAGGCTCTCTCCTCCATTTAGACAACCCTTCATGGCAGAGACCTTAACAGTCAGATCTTCAGTGAACCAGAGCACTCTGCACAGCACGTGCTGAGTGGGCAGAGCAGGCACTCAGAGGATATGTACTAGTAGGCAAAGGATGATACCACCTGTGAATTAATGCAGGATGGTCTGCTGGACCAGAAAGCAGCTGCTGGAGAGGAAGGGCCAAGAACCCCCATGCTCCCATAGACAGAAAGCCTGCCTGAAATCTACACCTTGAGTGCACAGCTATGATGCATGAGAGCTCCCGTTCCCCGTGCATGGAAGACAGGCTTGCACCGCAGCACTGGAGGAGTGAGGTGCATGAACGAGTGGTTCCATGTTGTACCCAGACCCCAAACTGACTCACTTTGCTGTGTTACCCCCATCACCAGGATGCTCAGCATATGCCTCTCACGCAGTGGCTGAGGAATGCCAGGGGTGCCCATGATTCCCAATCCTACATCACCCCATCATAATTGTGCCAGAAAAGGGGCTGTGGACGGTGTAGAAAATAATGGAAATGGGATACAAACGAATTATTGCAGATGCCAAAGAATAAATTTCTTTGACTCATCAACTTACTAACACCTCTCTGTGATTTTTGCAGACTTAAAGAATGTGTTATTAACAAATATAACACAAAATGTGATTTTGGAAAAAAAATACTATCAGCTGGAGAATATAGGAAGAGAGGTTGAGAAAAAGAAAATAAGGATCTGGTCAAATTTTCTAGTGGAAATTTATGCTTATTGAACATCCTAATGGTGTTTCCTCTGGAAAAGATCATGGTGGGTCCTTTCCAATGGAACAATTTAGCCTGGTGTATATGTTCTGTCCTGGCTGTTTGTTGTAAAACAAAATCCTGGGTTTATGCATTTATGGGGCTTGGTTCCACTAGGAAAAGTTTATGACTGCTATTGCATAAGAACATAATTGATGTACAGAGACCAAAATTATTAGCTCCACTTATATATTAAATTTACCCTGAGCATCATGTGGGGCTGCCTCCCAGATTCCGAGGGCTCTATTCTGTTCCATTGGTTTATATCTCTGTTTTGGTACCAGTACCATGCTGTTTTGGTTACTGTAGCCTTGTAGTATAGTTTGAAGTCAGGTAGTGTGATGCTTCCAGCTTTGTTATTTTTGCTTAGGATTGTCTTGGGAATGCGGGCTCTTTTTTGGTTCCATATGAACTTTAAAGTAGTTTTTTCCAATTCTGTGAAAAAAGTCATTGGTAACTTGATAGGGATTGCATTGAATCTATAAATTACCTTGGGCAGTATGGCCATTTTCACAATATTAATTCTTTCTATCCATGAGGATGGAATTTTCTTCCATTTGTTTGTGTCCTCTTTTATTTCATTGAGCAGTGGTTTGTAGTTCTCCTTGAAGAGGTCCTTCACATCCCTTGTAAGTTGGATTCCTAGGTATTTTATTCACTCCCTGAATAGATTGCTATACTTCTTTCTATGTTTGGATCAGCTTCCAACATTTTACCCTTTGCACTCTTGGTATCATGCAGTCTATCCGAGAGTTCCTGAATCATGTGAATATGTTCCCTGGAGACAAGGAAGCAACACACCTAAATGCTTTGTTGTCTGTGAGTGAACTAATGAACAGAGGCACAGTGCCAGACTTTGAAAGAAATGACATGATTGATAACTGATTGATAAGCATAAATTATTTACATGTTGATTTGTGGACCGAAGAGCTAGTAGCAAAGGTCATCTTTATGTAACTATCCATAATACATATACCATGGTAACCAAAATTTGAACTATGTTATTGAGGGGCTGGTGTCATTTAACTAATCCATGGTAACTTAAATTCATGCATATGGGACACATGCAAAACAAAGACCACCTGTATGTATTTTCCTCACAATTCCCTTTAGTTCATAGTCATTCTTTCATACCTGAACCTACAACCTTCATACCTTTCCCACATGGGTTATCATCACTTCCATACCCAGAATAGTGCCCCAGACTCCTAAGCAGTCTCACTTCCTCCCCATCACCCACACTCCAGAGCCCCTGAACACCATCACCCCACACCTCTGCTTCATTTATGGTGGGAGATATGTGTAGATGGTCTAGGAGGACTGAATAATGCCAAACCCCAGAGCGTCCAGGCTATTCAAGAAAAAAGAAGATTGGGAGGTCCATGAAGACATGAGGTCTTTGAGGAATGCCACGTATTTTGGCCTGATGAATCTTAGATTTATTCTTAGTCTATGGCCTTGTCCAAGCTTAATGATTAGTAAAGCTCCTTTTCCTCCCCATTATGTCTCAGTCCCCAGGGTGTATTATGTGGCCAGCCTACTCAGAGATCATCAAGCACAATCTCTCTCCCAGTGCAGGAACCACCTCCTCTGACCATTCAAGACACTGGGTGTTCAGAACCACCACAAGCTTCCAGGCCCACTCCAACCCCCATCAGATCTTCCAGTGAAGCATCTAGGCTGAGACTCACAAGGGGAGTGCCTTGGCCGGAACACGCACTTCAGAATCTGATGAGACTGGGTTTGAAGCCTGGTGCCAGCACTTATTGGCTAAGAAACCCTGGCAACGAGTTACTGAATCGTTTTCCTTAATTTCCTCATCAAGGAAATAGAGAAAATAACCACACTTAAATTCTAAGGCTATTATCAGAAACATATGAGACTATTGTTCATAAGGTTCTTAGCAGATCTGGGACACCATAACTATTGTTTCTACTCTTCATATTATCCTTGTATGTTATTATTAACAACACTCTTTAAAAAGTCATATTTAAAATCGGAACTGGGAATCAAAGGAAGCCTAAATACGGGGCACCTTTCTCTTTCATGAACTTTTGCTTTTCTTAGCAGCTCCTCCCAATGCCACCCCATTCCCATTCACACACACTCATTCATGAAGTCCCTTATTCCTTCTTTGTCACATCCTAAAACAGAGGCCGGCTATCTCCCATCTCAACTTTTCCTCGCACTCTTGTTCTACCCTGAGCAGTCACTGTCTCAGCCCCGGGCCACAGGACAAGTGAATAACTCTCCATGTCCAGACAGCTTCTGAATAGAGAATACTATGATATGGGATGATGAATAGATTTACCATGATAGGTACCATTCATGTTTCAACAGGAAACATGGTATCCTCTTCCATCACCTGCTCACCTGGTCCCCAGGTATGTCTGTTTGGCAGGAGGTGTGGTCTGATGGAGGAGCTCTTCCTCAGGCAGGTGGTGCTCCCCGACTTGATGCGTTTTCAGCCTGGAGTCCTTTACTCTGCCCTTGCACTGCAGCCTGGACTCTCCCCAGGTTGTGTGTGAGGCTTGCTCTCTACCTGAGAGTAAGTGGGTAGGGGAGAAGGAGGGATGGAGTGAGGCGGGAAGTTGCTCAGGGACCTCAGGCTTGGAGTGTGTCAGGTTCCCAGCAAACATCAATTCTTCCTGTATACCATGTTACTATCCCTT
Organism: Pan troglodytes; assembly: GCF_028858775.2. Classification (NCBI taxonomy): domain Eukaryota; kingdom Metazoa; phylum Chordata; class Mammalia; order Primates; family Hominidae; genus Pan; species Pan troglodytes. Next base: position 127,631,859 of record NC_072407.2, on the reverse strand, counting down.
CAGAGATCCTGTCCTCAGGTTCTCCCACCGCCCTAAAAAAACAGAAAAAAAAGTTTCATAAACTAGGGTGTTTACTCTGCAGAAAGTGCAACGGGGCTGTAACACTCCTGCAGTGGGAGTCAGAAGATGCTGATAGCAAAACGGCTCTGCAGACAGTGGGTCCCTGCCCCCTGCCCAGGGCTAGGAGAGAGCCAAAGCCTGGGAAAGCTGGCCTTTCAGTGGCAGCCTGCTTCCAGGACCTCCTTCCTGAGGACGATGGACAAGCTATTGGCACTGAGTGTGGCTCTGCTCTTCCTCCTGGGCGATGAGTCCTGGGTGGGTGGTGGTCTGTGAGTGGTGGTCAGCAGTCAAGGAGCTTGGCTGGCTCATTTGTGATCCCAGCAACACCTTGGTACCTGATGGTCCAAGAAAAAATTGCCATTCAAAAGCCAAATACTACATTTTCATTATCTTTTTAGAAAATAGAATACAACATAAAACTATAATAGGATGACCAACTCATCTCGGTTGTCTCTGGGACTTTCCTGGCTTTGGCGCTGAAGGTCCTACATCCCAGAAAACCCTCTTTCCCAGGCAGATGGAGATGGTTATACACTTATGTGCATGATAATTAGCCTGGAAGTGTGGAAACCAAAATATTTATATTCATTAGTAGGTTATTAGGTTAACCTATAATCTAGTTAACAGGCTACTGGTTATGTTAACTTTTTTTTTTGTGACGGAGTCTCGCTCTGTTGCCCAGGCTGGAGTGCAGTGGTGTGATCTCGGCTCATGGAAAGCTCCGCCTCCCCAGTTCACATAATTCTCCTGCCTCAGCCTCCCGAGTAGCTGGGACCACAGGTGCCCGCCACCACGCCTGGCTAAGTTTTTATTTTTGTATTTTTAGTAGAGACGGGGTTTCACTGTGTTAGCCAGGATGGTCTCGATCTCCTGACCTCATGATCTGCCTGCCTCAGCCTCCCAGACTGCCGGGATTACAGGCGTGAGCCTCTGTGCCTGGCCTATGTTAACTTTTTATACATAATGTTATGTATTTTTAAAATTGTCTACAGTGACAAACGTGGTTTTATTTTTTAGAGCAGTTTTAGGTTCCCTGAAAAATTGGGCAGAAAATACAGAGAGTTCCCATATATCCTTTGCCCCCACACATGCACAGCCTCCCCCAGTATTAACATCCTGCACCAGAGAGGTCTGTTTGTTACAGCTGATGAACCTATATTGACACATCATTATCACCAGAGTTTACATTAAGTTTCACTGTTGGTGCTGTGCTTTCTGAGTTTCAACAAATATGTAAAGATATGTATCCACTGCAGTGACCAAGTCTTAATTTGCTCAACAGAGAAGTTGGGGAAATTATATTTTTTATCATTTTTAATTTTTTTATTTTAGTTAAAGTCTGGGATACAAGTGCGAATGTGCAGGTTTGTTACATAGGTATACATGTGCCATGGTGGTTTAATGCACCTGTCAATGCATTGTCTAGGTTTTAAATCCTGCATGCATTAGGTATTTGTCCTAATGCCCTCCCTACCCTTGCCCCCACCCTCCGGCAGGCCCCGGTGTGTGATGGTCCCCTCCCTGTGTCCAAGTGTTCTCATTGTTCAACTGAAGTTGGAGAAATTATAAAAGTCATTTTAAAACAATACAAATTCCACTCATTGGTCCTGCCTTTATCATTTTTGGTCTTTCCCTGTCTCTCTTGATTAGGACCAGACTGAATTTCCTCATTTAGGCTGAAGAATTTGAGTTTGGTTATTGTTTCTGTTTGGGTTGGTGCTTTTGTGTAGGTACAGGGAGAATTAACCAGATCCTGACCTAGACAGACTCATCTGCTTTACATTTCTCTCCTTTCTCATTCTCATGTTTTAAAAGTCCATTAAAACATATGTAATAATCTGAGCATTAAAGACATGCTTGTTGAAGCTTTTATCAGAAAGAAAATGTTATAAGCTAATTATAGGCATATACAATTAAAATGGGAATTTAAAAAATGGATTTAATAATAACATAAATAATAAAAATATCCTTTATTTGACATTAACGCCTGTTTTAAAAGATAGAGAGAGTGAAGAGGAAGAAGAGAGAGGGGAAAGAATGAAAAAGAAAAGAGAACTATGAAACATGATAAACAGATGAAGAGAGGGAAGCTAAAGGAAAAAATAAAGGTGCAAAAAGTGATAAAAAGATGAATAAAAGTAGAGATTCCCAAATGCATAATGTAGACATTCTGTATTAATTTGAGGAAAGAAAAACATAAGAGAGAAATTTATCCTTGCCTAAAAACATGCCAAAATCATTGGGGTTTTTTGTTTGTTTGTTTGTTTTCTTTAAAAAGCTGTCCTTGCTTCTACCCTCTCTATGGCTGCCACACCATCGTCTCATTCTCCTCCTAAAGCTGCTTTACAGAGCTGGCCACACTCGCCATCTCCACTTCCTTTCTGTTCACTCTTTCATTCACTCTCATCTGCCTTCTGCCTCTGCTTCTCACCTGAACTTGCTCTGACCAAGGTCGTCAATGATGGCCAAGGTCATCCTTGTGTGATCGGACCCCTGTAAGTCCTTGGACTATGTTAACCCCTCACTGCCTCTTAGAATATCTGACGCTCTTGAATTCTGGCTACTATTCCTTTTGGTTTTCCTTCTAAACACCACCCCTTGTTCTAAGGGCCACCTCGTTTTTGCTCTGCACTGGGTCCCACAAGTACTGTCTCCAGTCCTGTCTAGATCTCATTTTCCAGTCTCCTTAGGAGCATCACCATCTGATGTTGGAAAACTTTGGCCTCTGAAACCAGGTTGAGGCAGTTTCCTTTTAGGAAGAGCTAGGGCACCCCTAAGTCCAGGCTGCTGGCTCCAAGCAGGCAGTTCTTCCTCTTCTTGCACTCTTCCCTACTTGATGAATATGTTCCTCGATAAGTTTTTCCTAGATAAGTTTCTTTGTGCTCTGATTTTTAGTAGATGTAAGGATAAGAGTGAAGAACTGCAACCTGTGGCTGGAGCACACGCAGCCTCTGCATTTGCCTTTGGCTGAGTCAGGACACTGGTAGCTGACAGTGACTCCCTGAGGTGCACTCGCAAGCATGCCACTTCCGCACAGCTAGTGTACAGACCTGGCCACTGGCAGGATCCTTATCATGGTGTCCCTGACTGTGTTCCCATGGGAGGAATCACAGAATTTATTTGATCACACATTGAATCCACAATGACTTGGTAAAGCTGCTGTCTTGGAAAGCATTGGGGAGCAAGCAAAAACCCCCACTACATTTTTCCCTAGCAATGTTTGTCTGCACATATTTGCCAGATGTGGAGGGCAGGGTGGGTGGCAGTGCAGCTTCCACATATGCAGAGAGCTGAGCTTGGTGGCGTGCAGCCTCCTGATGTGTCCCTTCTGCCTCTGCACGCTTCTGTCTCTCAGGGCAATCCTGTGGCACAGGCACTGGCAGTGAAACCTTTCAGGACGTCACCTCTGGCTCTTCCTGATGTCTCTGCAGCTTCTTCCATGGAATTCGGCCTCGTCCATTTTTTGGCCTTTGTGTTCTTGGATGTAATCACCACTTCACTCTCTCAGCTGCAGTGCAGCACTTATGCCTGCCTGGGTATGGCCTCCTAGAGTACAGTTACAATCATTTTACTCTCCTGCTCAAAATACTTTCCTGGTCCACCTGATGAAACAGCAACTCCTTGGTGTGGCATTCAAGAGTCTCCCCAAATGGGCCTCACCTTATACCCAGTCCTCCAGGATTACACTCCAACGGCAGCTCATCCCCAACTTGTGCAACTGATGATCTCTCCAGACACTGCCAAATGTGCCCTGGAGGGGAATTCACTCCCAGAGGAGAGCCACTGCTGTAGTCCCACCCCAATGGCAATTTTACATAAAATATTCAATACCCTTTTCTCCTACCTTTGCCTCCAATATTTCCTGTTTCCATTTTAACCTCCCTTACAATGCTGAATCCTATTCTGCCTTACTATGAACATTATCTGTAAATAGGTATTCCCTTTTCTTCGTTTTACAATGTTTTTCTGTCCCTAGGAGACCACAAGGCATAATTGAAAAAGAAATCTAAACAAGAATATCCCTTAGGCTCTGAAGTCAGCTGTCTGTGTATTTGAATCTCAGACCTACCACTTATTCACTGTATGGTCCTGGAGAGGATATTGAATCTCTCTAATCCTTTCTTTGCTTGTTAAAAGGGGATAAAATGTTAAGCTGAAGATGAAGAAATTATCACTTTTCACACAGCACTGTCTCTGGCAGAAGTTGCTGCCTGAACAGGGTTTTAGCAGTGGAGGCCCCCGCATGGTCTGGGAAGACGGCACTCGCTCCTGTGCCCTGAGCTCTGAGGTTGTGAGGGCCAGGTGTGTGCTCAGGTTAGGGTGGGGAGCGGTGGGAGGAGGCTCACAGTGAGGAGCTGGCCTCAGGCCTGTGAGGAGAGGTTCTCAGAGTTCAGACTCCTCCTCCCTCCCAGCCACTGCCCTGGTCATTCTCCCTGGAGCTGTGGCCCTGGAATGTGTTCAACACACATTATTATCAGTCATGGAGAATCATGCACTCCTGAGCATGATGGGATGTCAAGTCAAGATAAATGGATTACATCCTATGTAGTTTCTCAGAATCTCCTCTGTAAAATAGAGACAATATATGCTTGGCAGTATCACTGATATACAGGGTAAACTCTAAAGTGCCATGTGAACAAGGAGCAAATTAAACAGTTATTATAATATCAGCAAAACTGAAACCCTCAAGGGAAGGAAAATCATACTCAGTGGCTACTTTGTGAATGCCTCCCTCGTGCCAGGCACTGTGCTGAGTATGTTCACCTACATGGCCTCATTTCATCCTCAGAAGTCTGAAACATGGAAATGGTATTATCTCAATTCTACGAATGAGGCCACGGAGGCTCAGAGAGGGTGATTCTCTTTCCAAGGTCACATAGCCAGAAACATTCAGAGCAGGTTCCAATTCAAGTCTGCATGGTGGCCTTTCCAGGGTGGCGCCGTGCCAGTGCAGCCGCATCAGCGGGGGCAGTGCTGGAACACACAGAGGGATGCGCGCGAGACACAACGGTTGCTCTTTCTGTTCTCCTCCCTCTCTGGTGGCTCTGGCTCCAAGTCAGCACAAACTTGAGAGGCCTCCTGGTGCCCGTGTGGGCTTCACCTGCCTCCAGGAAGGGATATTTCATGCAGAATGGACCAGTGGTCTGGGCCTGCGGAGGTCAGGAAGGGATTTCTGCTATGTAAACTGCGAGAGGCTAATGGAATGGGAGCTCCTCTCTGAAGCTTGTCCAGATTTCTCTGAATTTCAGGTGGTTAAGTAACAGCACACATGCATGGACTGCTGCTTATTGAGAAGCTTGGCCATCCTCCCCCAATCTCCCATCCACTCCACCCAACACCCACACCCACCCTCCCCAACCACAATCAGCTCATTCTTCTGGGATTTACCTCTATGAAATAATCAGTTTATATCACCATCCCCTGCCGACACCAGCTCGGTGGGGGAGACTCTAACCCAGTGGAGCTAGAGGAATTAAAGACACACACACACACAGAAATACAGAGGTGTGGAGTGGGAAATCAGGGGTCTCACAGACTTCAGAGCTGAGAGCCTCGAACAGAGATTTACCTACGTATTTATTGACAGCAAGCCAGTGATAAGCATTGTTTCTATAGATTTTAGATTAACTAAAAGTATCCTTATGGGAAACAAATGGATGGGCCAAAATAAAGGGATGGGTCTGGCTAGTTAGCTGCAGCAGGAGCATGTCCTTAAGGCACAGACCGCTCATACTGTTGTTTGTGGTTTAAGAATGCCTTTAAGTGGTTTTCCGCCCTGGGTGGGCCAGGTGTTCCTTACCCTCATTCTGGTAAACCCACAACCTTCCAGCGTGGGTGTCATGGCCATCATGAACATGTCACAGTGCTGCAGAGATTTTGTTTATGGCCATTTTTGGGGCCAGTTTATGGTCAGATTTTGGGGGCCTATTCCCAACACTCCCCAGCCATAATCAGCCCATTCTTCTGGGATTTACCTCCGTGAAATAATCAGTTTATATCACTATTTCTGATTCACTCACCTTAGACATTATCAATGGACTTTTTTTTTTTTTTTTTTGAGATGGAGTTTCACTCTTGTCACCCAGACTGGAGTGCCATGGCACCATCTCAGCTCACTGCAATCTCTGCCTCCACGGTTCAAGCGATTCTCCTGCCTCAGCCTCCAGAGTAGCTGGGATTACAGGCATGCGCCACCACACCCGGCTAATTTTTTGCATTTTTAGTAAAGACAGGGTTTCTCCATGTTTGTCAGGCTGGTCTCGAACTCCCAACCTCAGGTGATCCGCCTGCCTCGGCTACCAAAGTGCTGGAATTACAGGCATGAGCCACTGCACCCGGCCATCGATGGACTTCTTATGATGATAGATGAGAATTTCCCTCCTTTATACATCCCCCCGCCACTCCCTCCATGCTCTCAATAGAGTTGATTCACAGTGCAGGATAAGTCAATGCTTAGTCGTCCTTTCAGACATCTATTTCGTGTCTAAGATAGGCCAGACTCTGGGGACAGAGTAGTGTACACACAGAGGACACTCATACAGATAAAAAATCAAAATGATACATAAAATATTGCCAGGTAATGATAAAAACAATGAAGAAAACTGAAGGAGGCTAAGACAATAGACAGTGGCAGGGAGTGCTTTTTTAAGAGGGTTTCTCTGAGAAGTGATATTTCAGCAGAGAACCGAATTAAGGAGACTGAGGGAGGAAGACATGCTGGTATCTGGTGTTAAAACAAGTATTCAGGACACTTGCTAAAGACAATGACTTGTTTCAGGGGGAACTATCACTGTAGGCATAGGGACCAATGCAGTGCGGTCTTGCAGTGGGGAGAGATTGGGCTGTAATCTGAACACAAGGAAAGGGTGTTACAGTCAAGGAGCAGGGTAGGGGTCGGTGGATGGGACATTACCATGTGGAAACTTCTAAGATTCTTGCTAGACTCAACAGAATTCTTGCTGAAGGCAAGCCAGGGTGATAGATATTCAGGTGATCAGATATCAAGGGCAGGGATTGTCACTGCACTGACTTAGCAGGATTCCTGCTCAAAGTGGATTTTACAAACAGAGAGAAAGGCAAGCCAAAGGTTGGGCCTAGTGGGGCAGAGGACTCAAGAGAGCCTGATTCAAGTTAGATCAAGGAGAGTTTTTGCCACTGAAGGACTCCAGGCAGAAGGAGCAGTAAATGTGAAGGCCTTGAGATGGGGGCTATGTTGTTCTGGCCTTGGTGCATTAGCCCTCAACATCTTCCCCAATCTCTTCTAATAGCTCTTCTTTCTGGAAAGCCAAGAACTACATTTGCCAGTGTGATTAAAATTTCACTAATTAAGAATGCAGAAATGAGAGTCATCTTGTTGTACCTGAGCGAGTTAGAGAGAAACGCCACACTTTGAGCCGAATTCAGGAGTCGTTTATCAGCCGGTGCCCGAGAGGCGGCTAACACTCGAAATTCTCTCGGCCCTGAAGAAGGGGCTTGATTTTCTTTTATATTTTGGTTTAGAGATGGGAGGGGGTGCTTAATTGTAGCAATTCTACAGAAGTTAAAACATGCAAAAAGTTAAAAAAACGAATGGTTACAAGAAAACAAACAGTTCCAGGAGCAGGGGCTTTAAATTTATCACAAGGCGATAGGTATGGGGGGACTCTGCTGGACACAAATGCTGGGGCTTTATGGTGCTATCTCTTGAGCGAATTCCTGGGAACTATGGACATTGCTTGCCACAGTACCTTATCAGTTAATTGGACTCTTTGATCTGCTTACACAAGTTAACTCCTTGAGAGTCAGCTTACACAAGTTAACTCCTTGAGGAAGGGGATGGGTGAGGAGTCCTTGATGTCTTGTAAATGAAGGAGCCAAATGGTGCTCGTCCGGTTTTCTCAACTAAGGGAGAGCCTATTCATATTGAAACAAGGTTAGGTAGCTAAGGGAGAGTCTTAAAACAAGGTTAGGTATTACAATCTTTCTGCTATGTCTGTAGTTTTCCGATGTTTGAGAATATGCTGGAATTTTGTGAGGTGTTTTGTGTTTTATTTTGTTGGTTGTTTTTGCAGAAGCAGCATTCTAGATCCAGGTACCAGCTTTATGATAGTGAGAGAAGAGGAACAAGACACCATGTCTTGCCAATGCCCGTCTAGCATGCGTGGAGTGCATATACAGCTAGAAGTCCTAGTGGCAGCCCACTCCTGATTCCTGGCTCACACAGTGGTGCCCTCCTGAAGCCAACAGTTCCTGTGGAAGCTGCCTGACACTCTACAGTGACTTGCCTGACTGTGATAGAGGTGGCAGCCATTAAAAAAAAAGAAAAAAGAATGGCAAAAACTGCAATTACTTTTGCACCAACCTAATACCTTTCTGCTGAAGGTAACTCACCAGACAAGCTCCTGTGTCCTGCAAGTGGGCCCTGACTGATAGATATTTAAATAGTATTCACAAGTGAAATAAAATGAGTACTAGGATGACATTTTTTATTACATGATTTTATATTCTTTTTCCTACAAGTAATAATTACCTTATCATTTGCTCAATTAATTTTACGCTTCTGGCTAAGCTTCCCCACCTTCCAAGAGCTTCTCAGTACACATTTGTACATGGCTGTCATCGGAGCTATCAGATAATATATTATTATTGATCTGGAGACTTCCACTTTGGGCCATTCATTCTCCTGCCCTTATCTGGGAGGGTTGTCTCCACCCCAGCTGCACAGCAATCATGCTGAGGCCTTCCTTCATGGCAATCCTGGGAATTTCTTTGTGACATCATAAAAATATCTATTTGGTCCTTGCTCCTGGTTCCTGGCACAGGGATCCTAATACCCTTGGAACTGTCTTTTTATGCTAATGAGATGATTCATTAAGTGGGCCTAGGTAGCTTCAGGGTACGGGTTGGTCATCAGAGAAACCAATCCCATGATTCAAGGGTTGAGAAGTTCAGCTCCACAAATGGCCAATGATTTCATCAATTTTGCCTATGTAATGAAGCCTCCATAAAACCCTCTAAACAGGATTCAGAGACCATCTGGGTTGGTGAACACACTGATGTGCTGGGAGAATGGCCCACCCATAGAGGCCACGGAAGCTCTGCACCCAACCACCTCCCCGCCCCACCTGCCGCCACATACCTTTCCTATGTATTTCTTCCATGTGGCTGTTACTGTGCTGTGTCCTCTAGAATAATCTGGTAAATATAAGTAAAGCACTTTCCTGAGTTCTGTAAGTCCTTCTAGCAAAGCATCAAACCTGAGGAAATCTAAGGAGTAGAGGGAGAGGTTGGAAGGGATGTTTCTGAGAAGGCTTCTACTAAAAATCAGGGCACAACAAACTTATATGGGAACACATTTATCAAGTAGGGAAGAGTGCAAGAAGGGGAGGAATGTCTGCTTGAAGCCAGCAGCCTGGACTTAGGTGTGCCCCAGCTCCTCCTAAAAGAAAGCTTCCTCAACCTGGTTTCAGAGGCCAAAGCTTTCCAGTACCAGACGGTGATATTCCTAAGGGGACTGGAAAATGAGATCTAGGCAGGACTGGAGACAGCACTTGTGGGACCCAGTGCAACGCAAAAATGAGGCGCCTTTGTTAGAAAGTGACGAAGAATTTCCAGAGATTGACAGCAAAGCAAGAAACCAGGGCCCTTTTGAGTGTGGGCCCATGCGCCTGCTCAGGAAGCCAGCCCTGGGTGTAGGATACTTGTATAATAGGGAGCAGTTAAGCTCCTATCTAGGTCTTAATGCACACACATATTAAAAAGACTTCTCCATCATCCCCTGAAGCTATTTTAAACAAGGCATTGATTATCTAGGCTTTCCAAATAGGTATTTCTGCCCTCCACCCTGAAGATTTTCAGTATAGAAAGTTTCAAACATATACAAAGTAGAGAGTACCCGCATGTACCCATCACACAGCTTCAACAATCATGCACACAGGACCAATCTTATTTTATCTTCTTCTTTTTTTTTTTTTTTTTTTTGAGACAGAGTTTCTTTCTTGTTGCCCAGGCTGGAATGCAATGGCACAGTCTCAGCTCACTGAAACCTCCACCTCCCAGGTTCAAGCGATTCTCCTGCCTTCGCCTCCCAAGTAGCTGGAATTGCAGGTGCCTGCCACCATGCCCGACTAATTTTTTTGTATTTTTAGTAGAGATGGGGTTTCACCATGTTGGCCAGGCTGGTCTTGAACTCCTGACCTCAGGTGATCCGCCCGCCTCAGCCTTCCAAAGTGCTAGGATCACAGGCACAAGCCACTGTGTCCAGTCTTATTTTATCTTCTTTCCCCATTCATTGCTACAATCCCTCATTTAGGTTATTTTGAAGCAAATTTACATAGGGAATTTTTAAAAACAATTGTTTTCAGCTGAAAGCATCAGCTCTCCAGAGCCCACTGTCTGTCTTTCTATGTTCTAAGTTAGGGTGGAATAGATAGCACCTCTTCCCTTCTACTAATTTCCACTGCTTCTATCAACAAAAGTCAGACCCAAGGCTCATAGCTGTTCTTCCAAACTCATCCTGGAGGAAAAGAATTATTGATAGCATGCTCTTTCATACCTTTCTCTACTGTAAAGGAACCTGCCTGAGGCTCAGAAATCCTAGCTTTATCCTCTAACTCAAGTCAAGTAACTTTTGATCCCTGGTGATCTTGCTGTCTTCAACTAACCCAGAACCTTAACCCAGATTCTCTTCTATAGATTCTCTTACATGATTCTCTATAAATTCTCCTCTATGAGGCAGAGAGAGGCCCCAAAAGGTAACTCATTCCTTCCTTCCTTCAGGAAAAGCTTAGGCATGCTGCTAGGTACTGGGACTACAACAATAGTCAAGACAGGGTCTCTGCGTTCAAGCTTAGAGTCCAATGGGGAGTACAAACATGAAACAAATAATTATAACAGTGATAAAGTGTTAGTCCAAACTGCACCATTTCGTAACCCCCACCGACCCCCGCCATTTTGCAGACCTTGGCTAAAGTGAAGCATTCCACGGGGGTTTGGGCCCTTAGAAACAGCCTGTCCAACTGCCTCCCTGACTTTATCACACTCTGCTGGGAAAAAGTCTAAGGAACATCAGCATCACATTCTGCGGGAACAAGGGCCAAAATGCCTCATTATGGGAACCATACTGCCCAGACCCGTCCTGCTCATACCTACATGTACCCCAACCTGTACGAAGCAGTGGGCACTGGCATTAAGCTAGTCCCCCACCTCTGTAGGTCTTATGCTAGACAGAAAGCCTGGATCTGATGTAGAGCCGCCACTCTCTCTTTCTTTAACCCTCACCTTCCTTTCAAAATGTAACAATAAGTACATCTATTCTAGATTTAGCATTCAGTGGTATATAAAAAAAGTTGTTCAAGAGAGCTGAGCAGAGAAGCAGCGAGAAATGGAAGCTACCAGATCTCTGCCACTCAATCCTCCATAAGTTCTAGTTTTATATCAGGTGGATGCCTCACTGCATCCATCTTCTCAGCTTGGCCACCCCCTTGCTACCAAGTTGCAGCTCAAAACGCAGCTTTCTACTGTCTCTTGATCTCTTTACTCTGCCCATATCTGTGTAAACTCTCCTCAGTTACCCATTTGAGTTTGCCACCTGTTTCCTGCTAAAACCATGTTGATAAAGGTCTGTATGAAAAGACTATTTACAGAAGTGGGCAAGGTTAAGGAAACAAACAAACAAACAAAAAAGAGATAAGTTTGGGCATCCAGATTTTAGTAACAGCAGGAAACCATTATCATCCCTAGGCCTAAGAGGGCAGGGGGAGAAAAACATATTACCATAGCATGGATGAGAGCTGGAGCCATGGAAGAGAGGACACCCAACAGAAGCTCTGTCATGTAGACTCAGCCAGTGTCAACTGTGGCAGGAAGGGAATAGGAAGAACAAATATTCCAATCTCGCTCCCTTTCTCCCCATTCCTCCCTTCCCTCTTCCTCTCTCTCTCTCTCTTCTCCCCTCCAATCCTGTATAAACCCAATCTGAAGCCAAATCCAGCCAGCATTCAGGTGATAAAGTCAACAGAGGTCAACCTTCCAGGGTACAGATCAGAGCCAAGAAAGGCTGATTTAGAAAGCCAAACAGAAAACAATCAACAATCACATCTCATTGTCAAAAACACTTTTAAAAGAGAGTAGATATCTTTTAAACTTTATTACAAAAAATATGTGCTTTTTGGTAATACTTTCCCTTTTTTTTTTTTTTTTTAAAGATAGGGCAGATAGCCCCAACATACCACCCTGCACACAGGAAATAATCATTGGTCTTCACTAGTGAAATAAGCAGTGGGTTGCTAAGGGCCAACTTGCCTGAACAGGCTACACAAGAACCTCAGAGCCCAACCCATTGTGAAGAAACACGGGTTACTTCTGAGGTTCTAGAATTCCCAGAAGCTCTGCTTCAGCACTGGGAGCTTTTGCTCGCAGTTTGCTTCATAGCTCTGTGAAGAAGCTGTGGCCCACACTGGGGTCCCCTCTTTTCCTAAATCCAGATGAACAGGTTTTTCTTGCTAATGAGTCTTTATCTGCTTGGATCTGCCAGAGGTGAGTGTTTGATCTAGGCTTCAGGTAAATACAAAAGGGGTCTCCCTTAAGACATTTCAGGCCTTGAAGAAGGAAGACCAGTCTCTCAGTCACCCAAACCAATCTGAGTCAGAATCAAGAGCAGCTAAACAAGTCCAACTCGGAGAGCTCCTGAACCAGTTGATTTCTCTAGTCACAGCTTTACAGTCAGAGGGTCCCACTGGCTTGGCACAGTCTGGTTTCTACTTATTTTAGCCACTCAACATTTATACCTGATGCTGCATGAGATGAAAAAGTAGGCTTAGGGGTTCTGTAGAAGCCCAGTGAAGGTTTGTCCTACCAATTAAATGTGAGGGATCCTTGTGTGGTTAATGTGCCAAGGAAAGATGGGAGATGGGAAAATGTGATGTGTTCAGAAAACAACCTCAGAACACGACAGAGCTATAGGCCAGAGACTTCATAAGCCTCTTCTTCATGACTGTGTTATATCAATCAGGTTTTCTGTATCATCTCTTCTTTTGGGATCCCCCATTCATGGTGTGCTGTGTTCCCTCCTGCCTCCTACAGCAGAAAGAGGCCATGAGCTCTGAGCTTTTAGTGAAATAACAATGTATTTTCTATAATGTTGACTGTCAGAGGTTTTGCTTTTTGCTTTGTTAGACCTTCAAAAATTGACTCAAAAATGTAGATACACAGCCACCAGGTGATAGTATGTGCCAGTCACATGGTGACACGAGTCATAAACTATAAGATCAAGAAATTAGCATGCTTTTTCATGTCTCCTTTCTATATCAGAAACATCTCTTTATCAAAATTTGTGTTAATTATTGAAAAACCAGTCAAGTAGATAGTATTTATGTAATAAGTTTAAAAAATAAAAACCTCCAAAAAGCTTTACTAAATCTTACCTTTCCTTTATCAACATATTCTCACCCTAGTCATTTAGAAAGTCACTGATTGTAAGTACTGCACTGTGCCAAGAAAACATATCTATCCAAGATTCTTAGAGTTTTGAGTACTCTGGGGTTTTAGACTACCTCAGCCTCAAAGACCCAATAATTCCTCTCAGCTTTTGGCTAGAATTAAATAACTTGGTTGTTGTAGTCTACTTGTCCTCCTCTAGGTGGCTCAGTTTAATCAAAGAGTAATAATCAAATTATCTGTTTTGTGCTTCTGTTCACTTAAAATATACTTAAGGAATATTTGTCTGACAGTCAATGATGAGATGGATTGGCCAGACACAGTGGCTCATGCCTGTAATCCCAGCACTTTGGGAGGCTGAGGCAGGCGGATCACTTGAGGTCAGGAGTTCAAGACCAGCCTGGCCAACATGGTGAGACCCCCGTCTCTATTAAAAATACAAAAATTAGCCAGGTATGGTGGCATGCACCTGTAATCCCAGCTACTCGGGAGGCAGAGGCAGGAGAATCACTTGAACCCGGGAGGCGGAGGTTGCAGTGAGCCAAGACTGTGCCACTGTACTCCAGCCTGGGCAACAGAGCGAGACTCTGTTTTTGAAACAAAAAAAAAAAAAAAAAAAAAAAAAAAAGAGATGGATTAAAGGTAGAAGAGACTGGCCAGAAAAAAATAACCATGTAAGAGTTTTGTAATTCCCAGTGTAAGGTGGGAAGAAAAGAAAAATAAAATTGAGTACTAGGCAATGGTGCACTTCACAATTTATCTTATTAAGTACTCAGGACAACTCCATGAAGTGAATGTAAATGGTATGTCACAAGGATACAATTCATATATGTGTGTGTGTCTATATGTATATATATATATAAAATATGCCTAGACTTTTTTTTTAACCTTAATATCTTATAGCAACTTTGCTCTCTGAATCCCCAACCCACATGGATTGGGGATTGAGTGTGAGAAAATACTTGACATTACCAAATACAGGTGGCTTAATCCCTTCTGATAATTTTTGTGGGCTCATACTGGTCATCCCTGTCCAAAGGTTAACTCTTCCGCCCTTAATTTAGGTTACAAATACTCAGGTATTGAAAACTACTTGCTTTCTCTCTCCCTCTTCTATCTCTACTCTTCTTGTCTTTCACCCATAGAGGAATGGGAGGGAGGGTTGGTGGCGAACTTCTGATTCTATCAGGGATGGTATCCTGACTTCCTGATGCTGACTTTGTCAGGGAGGCACATTCATTTTCCTTCAGGGGTTTTTTGTACATGGATGAGTGGATTCTCCTAAGTAGTTCTTAATATTGGGGAACTTAAGATTCTTCCCTTCAATCCCAGAGGTGGCCTCTGTTTGTTTCACTAAACACTTCTGTCCTCCATGGCCTTTTGGGATACTTAGTTGATTTTTCCCAACATCTGCAGTCTTCAGGTGCCCAATCTAGGCCCACAGGAAACCTAGGAGTCTCATAACATTAGCCTAACTCCATAGGAAGATAGTCTTTATCCCATTCTCTCTGTCAGCTTCACCAACTCTCTTCTGTTCCTTCTCCATCCCAGGAACATCAGGTCAGCCTGATGAGCTTTCTGGCTCCATAGATCATCAAACTTCAGTTCAGCAACTTCCAGGTGAGTTCTTTTCACTTGAAAACCCTTCTGATGCTGAGGCTTTATATGAGACTTCTTCAGGCCTGAACACTTTAAGTGAGCATGGTTCCAGTGAGCATGGTTCAAGCGAGCACACTGTGGCCGAGCACACTTCTGGAGAACATGCTGAGAGTGAGCATGCTTCAGGTGAGCCCGCTGCGACTGAACATGCTGAAGGTGAGCATACTGTAGGTGAGCAGCCTTCAGGAGAACAGCCTTCAGGTGAACACCTCTCCGGAGAACAGCCTTTGAGTAAGCTTGAGTCAGGTGAACAGCCTTCAGATGAACAGCCTTCGGGTGAACATGCCTCCGGTGAACAGCCTTCTGGTGAGCAGGCCTCGGGTGAACAGCCTTCAGGTGAGCACGCTTCAGGGGAACAGGCTTCAGGTGCACCAATTTCAAGCACATCTACAGGTGAGCCACGTTTGGATGGGTGCCAGTCATTGACTTCAGGTGGGAAATGGGGAACACATCAAGAAAACCCAATTTTAGGGAAGGAGTGCAGAAGAAAGAATTGTTAACACTTCACAAACAGCTCTCTCAAAGTCTCTCTAGTTCTCTTCACAATCATACCAAGAGGCATGTGGGAGCCTGAAAGCTAAACAATATGGAGGGCCCTCTATAAGAAAAATAAAACAAATACAAAATGCCAGTACCCCTCCAACGTCACTCTCCATAAGAAATTATGAATACACAGCCCTTCCGACTTCCCTAGAAGGGGATCATGAAAGTGCAGAGTTCTGAAGACTAACCTTCATTAGCTTTATGCTAACCCTGCCTCTTAAACCATGTTAGAATGCTATAACTTTACAAATTCTGTAAAGAGATGTGTGCAGCTGGTGGTTCTTTTTGTTTGAACATGGAATGTAAAGCTATTTTCTTTTAGATCCAGAAATGAGTTCCTAGGACAACTGCTAGTCTGTGGCTCTTAATTAAAAGGGTTTGTTCTGGGAAAGAAAACAAGACCCAAAGTTTGATGCCTCAAGTTATTACAAGACATAGTTCACATTTCACTCTATTGTTTAAATATCATTATTCTAAATTTTCAGATGAAAGAAGTGAGGCAAATGTAATATGTCCAATGTCACATGGCTAGAAAGTGGCAAACTTTGGATTCAAACTTAGGACTGTTCAAAGCCCATAATCTTTCCACTTCTTTAGGCTTCCCAAACTGGGGGATTAGCAGTAGAGACAGTAAAAGAGGCAACATGGAAGTATTTCAAAGATAGTGCTGTTAGTGACCTTCAATAAGGTCAATTTGAAAATGGAGAAGGACACAGACTCTTCACAGGGTTTGCAATGTTAGAGCATTCTAACATAGCTTATTAATCGGTCAAATGTGACTCCAAGTGTTTGTGCCTTGTGGGTGAGAGTATGATGGGGAGTACAAAAGGGAGATGAAAATCACACATACATTTTGCTCCTATGGTGTCACATGACAGAAGGGTATCTAATGATAAATGCCCAGGAAGTCAATGCAGATATGGACTGGAGTAAAAATATTAGAGAGAGAAATTTGGGATTCATCAGCAATGAGGGTCAGAGATGAAGAAGAATGAAGGAATTTCCTCTGGCACAGGTCTGTCAGACACAGGGCCCTCAGATCCCCAAAAAGAACTAAGAAATAAATGTGTAGTATCCATGCTACCTATTGCCCATTACCCCTCCCAGATGTGAATCAAGGCTACACATCTGGTCCACAAGGAAATGTCATCAGGCTTATCTTAAATTTTCAGGCACAATATTAAATTGCTACACATGTGCTTATATGAATGATCAAGGAAAATGTCTTCGTGGAGAGGGAACCTGCATCACTCAGAATTCCCAGCAGTGCATGTTAAAGAAGATCTTTGAAGGTATATGGGGACTTCATGAGGCGATTTCTGCCTGAAAACACATCAACTTACTTCTGGTAGGGGGCAGTTGGAGTGACAGGGGCCCAGGAAAGAATCAAGGAACTTGAAGATTCAGAACTTTATTTTTTCAAGGACTAAGAACAGAATCCCTTGCCAGGCGAGGTGGCTCACACCTATAATCCCAGCACTTTGGGAGGCCAAGGCAGGTGGATCACTTGAGGTCAGGAGTTCCAGATCAGCCTGGCCAACATGATAAAACCCCATCTCTACTAAAAATACAAAAACTAGCCAGGTGTGGTGGTGGGCACCTGTTATCCCAGCTACTTGGAAGGCTGAGGCAGGAGAATCGCTTGAACCTAGGAGGCGGAGGTTGCAGTAAGCTGAGATCGTGCCATTGTACTCCAGCCTGGGAGACAAGAGTGAAACTCCATCTAAAAAAAATAAAGAAAGAAAGAAAGAAAATAAAGAATAGAATTCTTTATTCTATCACCAGGTACCGATGAAGAGATAGATGCCCTTCCCATTAGGCCTAAGAGAAGGCAGAGAGACTAGCTGTCTCTTCCCATTAAAGCAATGTGTTGATTGCCCCATGAGCCATTGGGACATTGACTGTAAGCTATAGCTATATATTCCTGGGACCTAGCACAATGTCAAGCATATGATAGGCATTTAGTAAATACTGAATGGATAAACTAATAAACAACTGTCTACAAGTCTGTGTTCACAGGTTACCAGACCAGTCTGAGTATATTCCCACACCTCTTTACCCTTACTCTCAGTTCCTCATCCCTAAAATAAGGGATACTGGTTATTTCCATCCCAGGAACCACACTGCCTGACTCCTCTTGTAGTTTTTCTTCTTCCTCACTAGAAATGTCATTTCCCTATTTCTACATGCAGACATTCATCCACCATCACTTGGAAAACATTAATGACACATACCATGAACCCCTACAGAAAGATGACTCAAATATAAACTGTGTACAAAGAGATTATTATGTTATAATGTAAGAAATAAGAAACAATATCACAAGGGAGAAAATTGTGTCTTAAGAAAGGCACGTATAAAGTGCAGAGAGTTCAGGGAAAGGAAAGATTAGAGGTGCAGAGAAGTATGGGGAGAAGGTGGTATTCAGAAAATGCTTTGAGGGAACATTTACAATTTGGGCCAGGAGTTCTCAATCTTGTTTGTACATTACAATCACCTGAGCAGCTTTAAAAAATCCTAATGTTCAGGCTGCACCAAAGCAATTAAACCAGGATCTCTGGGGATAGAATCCAGGCATCAGTATTTTTTTAAAGGCTCCTAGACAATTCC